>NC_062998.1:3488940-4789494 GCF_023078275.1 Leguminivora glycinivorella | reverse complement strand
CTTGTACCCTTACGCCGTGTCTTGCGTGGGCGACGGTCGCGCGACCGTCGCCGTCGCGTCTCATACTTCCATATCGATAAGGTTTGATTTCGTATGCGTCGCATCGCCGTCGCGCGACCATCGCGCGACCGTCGCCCACGCAAGCCACGGCGTTAGTTCCTTGAGTTCCTTCCATTTTTTAACTCCCGACGCAATAACGACGGGGTATAATACCACATCTTGGACACTGGCGATCAAATATATGAAAGAGGCGTTCCTAGCACACATTCTATGCTTGTGTAGGTGAACGCGTACCATGCTTGTATGAGTGAGATATGACAGGTTGTTGGGATTGTTCGCGTTTTTGACAGGCGGTAACTGTGAGGTAACCGAGAGGGGGTGGGCGGCGCTTTCAGCGGGGAGCGGAAGTGGTCATACTGTACGATAGTACTCCTTATTATACTGTGATAATACTTATAAGTTTGACGTGTCTATCTGTCTATCTGTCTCTGTGTGTGTCTGAGGCATCGTAGCTTTCGAACGGATGCACCGATTTAGATTTCATGTTTTTTTGTTTGAAATCTGAATTAGTCGGCAGTGTTCGAAGCTACGTTTGATGAATATCGGTCCACTATATAAGTTTTTTTTTTCTAAATTAAAATTTTTGACAGGATTCATTTAAAAATGTAATAATTGTAGAAATAGGTTTTAATGGTATTTATAAATAACTTGGGTAACAACAGGGTTACAAGTACGTTGCGGGCCTATAAGATAGGAGTGATAAGAGCCCTTTCTTTTAAAATTTTGAAGGTCGTATCGGTCTGAAAATGTCGCGGGTTTTCTACATTTATGGTATGCATTATACCTACTTATACATACTTATATACGTAGAAAACATCCATGACTTAGGAACAAATACCTGTGCTCATCACACAAATAAATGCCCTTAGATTCGAACCCAGGACCGCGGCGCAGCAGGCAGGGTCACTACCGACTAGGTCATACCGGTCAAATATACAGTACAGTTGTGCAAGGCAGGAAATTTCTAAAGTAACGTAGGTACCAAACTTTATTTTCTAGATAAGTAAGTATAGGCTAGTTTCCTACACTTAAAATAAAATATTTTTCTCAAACATGCAATGAAATATTGTCTTTACCTTCCTTAAAATGGGCTAGGAAGTATCGCTTTTTGGGCGCAACAACTCGAGAGGACTGTAAAGGGATTTCATATTATTTTTTAGGCCTGCAAAGTAACTTTTTTTTATAAAATATTGTCCTTTAGAGCATTTTTTTTTATTTCATTGTATGTTTGAGAAAAGCACTATACATGCCTCGGCGTGAAAACGGATTCCCGGCCTCGTATCCCTATCCGGTATATACCCACTTGGCCAGAAATCCTCATTTTCCCGGCCTCTGATGTAATGTACTATTACACAGTGCACTAAATAGAACACTACATAATTAAAAGAAAAATATGGGCGGTAGTCGTGTTTACTTTACATATAATTTCTATTTAATAAGTCAAAGAGAAAGATATAAAGTAAATGAATTGACCGTGACGTCACTCCTCAGTATTTCATAGTAATTCCATATTAGCAAATCGTTTTGACAGTTCTTAAAAAGAAACTGTTTTGACTAGTAGGACACTAGCCTATTGTAACGCACACAACTCTTAATAGGCGAGACGACTAAAAAAACTAATTAGTCCGTCAGTTAGATTATCAAAGAATTTTAGACACGTATTTTTTCTTTTTTCTCGTAAACGAAAAATGACGACGGTACAGTGCGTTGAAGTTTCGCGTGACGTCACTCCTAGGTACAATTTTTACTTAGAAGTGACGTCACAAGCCCCCACTCCGGAACTTTGATGCTCTATATCTTTGTATTTTTTCATTAATTAGAAAAAGCGAAAGATATATTATGTGTTTAGTATTATTGGACGATCTAACTGATGGACTAAACAGAATGCTATTTTTTCATGTAGTCGTCATCCCTATTCAAAGGTTTTCTTTAGACAAATTACATTCAAGGTCGCTTTTAAGCTACCTACACAATACCATGCTCCATATGACATAACATAAACTTATTTACGTCGTGGAAAAAAAAAAAAACAATACATAGAGGTACAATAAATAATGGACTTATTTGTTTTGATTTTCTTAGGGACTTACGTTCTTTTAACAACGATTGCTACATAAATATATTGACAATTTAAACCTTATATTATTGAGATAAAGTCGAAAATCAGTAGATACAACGTAACCTCGACTTAAACCTTGAATCGTGAGTATGGTATTTGAACGCACTTCTCCAACTAGCCTACTCATTGGAAAAGCGACTGTATTTTCTGTAATCTAAGGTTGGAATTATGATAACAGTTAATACTGCGTCGTTAGTCATACAAACTCATAGAGTTATGAATGTTCTAATTCCCATAAATTATTTGTTTTGTGTATGAAGGCTCTAAAAATTTGATTTCACAATCACAATCTAAATTGTCATTTTTTACCATGTCAAAAACAAGGGACGGTTACAGTTACAGCCTGGCAAAAAAAAAGTAGAAATATAGTGCCAATATCGATTTTGGCGCTTTTTAATTTCTACTTACATTTGCCCCCCAGTCGAGATTTGCCCACCAATACTAATACTACCAAACTGTAATATGTCACCGAAGTTAGCAAGAATTTTGGCGATAAAATGAAAATTTGACATTATATAATGAAATCGCCAAACATTTCATTGCGAATGCTATGCAGTTCAGCTTATAAATTATAACTGTGGGTCAAAAATGCCACCAACATTTAGTTCCCTGGACGATAAACTCGCGTACTGGCCGATTACGAAACTGAACCTTCATTTGTCTGTCAAAAACAACAAATTTTAAATTACGAACGCTCTCAGGATCGCAGTCACGAATTTGGAGAGACTGAGACAGCGAGTCGTAGAAACTGTGAGGTGAAAACGGGATAGATATAACAACATAGTGCCGTTTTAAACGAAAAAGAATCTTAAGGCTGGTTGGGACTTAGAACTCTTTTAAGCACGTCGCTTGCGTTTAAAAAATAAAAGTGGAGCGTATTTCAATAGGGAATAGAGATTAGATATGATTGTGAAGTTAGCTACGCATAGAAACCTAAGGCTGTAGAAAACAGTTATGTTACAAGTTCTTTTGCTTCTGTGGATATATATTTTCTTTGTACCTCATTCCCACGGTAGAGATGTGATAACAGATTATGTATTATGCTTTAGAAGTGCATTTAAACATCAATCTAGGGCTTTACAAAGTTATGTTTTGCGGTTATTAAAGAGGTTTTAGTACTGAGTTTTAGTTAAGTTGACGTTTTATAAAGGAAAAGGTAAGTTTGTAGTGTCGATGCAATTTCGTTTTCCGCCTATTACTTGCTTTATATTCGTCATTATAATTATATAACAAGGTCATCGTCAAACATATCAAATTATAATTTTATCAATTTTACGAAAATAATATGATCTTTGATGTTGTACCTAAATTTATATTTATCGTCATACACTAGCTTATTCCCGCGGCTACGGTCGCGTTAGAAAGAGACAAAAAGTAGCCTATATCACTCTCCATCCCTTCAAATATTGTATCTCCACTTAAAAAAATCACGTCAATTAGTCGCTTCCGTTTTACCGTGAAAGACGGACAAACAAACAGACAATGTAGATGAGATATTTTTAAAGGAAACTGAGAATTACCATACATCTAGTGCCTGCAGTTCACGGTAAATTGCCTTAATAGTCTTATAAAATGGCGCATTAAAATAATTATGCGTTTAATATTTTCACGCCCTAAATATGTAGGTACACAATCGTCGTGTGAAAATTTCGTCTTTGTGAATGTCGGTAACTAATGAAATAAGCTAAGTATTTAATCAAATTTTAAATATTTACATACACACAATCACGCCTGTATCCCATGAAGGGGTAGGCAGAGCATATAAACTTGCAAAAAGGGGTTGAAAGAGAAACGTGTGACATTAAATAAATATTTTAAATCAATGCCTAAACTAACTATTTTGGCTCAGTGATCCAAAGTGCATCTTGGCTTCCGAAACGAGAGATCGCCACCTGTTCCGATCCTACGCAACTTCTTGCCAGTCACTGATTTAAAGCCGACGCAGATCCGCCACCACACTGTCCTCCCAGCGATACCTGGGTCGACCCGCCGGACGGCCACCAGCCGGTCGACCCAAGATCGCTCTCTTCTCTTGACAGCCAGATCGTTTCCCATTCTAAGTAAGTGACCGAACCAGCGAAGTCTGTGGGCTTTCGTTTCGCCGATGATATTGGGTTCGGCCACTAACTCCTCGATCTCGGCATTTTTCCGGATCCTCCAGATGCCATCGTCTCTCTGAATAAGTCCCAGGATCTTGCGAAAAATCTTTCTCTTCGCTAACAGGAGCTGACTTTTTTCTTTCAGTGTTAGTGACCAGGCCTCACAGCTATACATAAGGGTAGGCCATATGACGGTTTTATATATCCGAAGCTTTTAGTATGTTTGCTGAGAAGCCTCATGCTAATTATTAAAACTACCCCTGTCTTTTTCATAAAAGGAAAAGACAATTATTCAGAAATACGAGCATCAGATTGAGGAAATTTACAATACAATCATATTTACAAAATTACAAATAAAATTAATTTTATTTTGATGTGTACTGTTACTATGTATTTTTCTGTGTCAGAAAAACATATTATTTCTGACTTTCTGGCAAAGGAATTTCAAAGTGGCCATATAAAGCGATCTTCCCCAACTTTGGCAACTTGTATCTTAAAAAATGCTAATCTGATTTCGATGCGGTCTTCAGTTTTCAACCAAAAATTTATCTGTCTTCGATTGAAAAAAACTCGTATATCGACATTGTACATTTTGTCTGTCATTCTTTGAAGTTATTCAGTGCGAGACGTAAATTTACTTTTTTTATTTTTTTCTTACTTTTCTTTCAAATTTTTTTTCTTTGTATTTTTTTTTAAATTACACAAATCAATACCTTTCATTTGAGATACGTTTTGTCAAAATCGGACGATACAATAAAAAGATAGAATTTTTTTCATTTTCATAAAACACCTCGCTACGCTCGGCTTCCTAAGGGATGAAATTTCGATATCCTCGGAAAAAATCGTTTACTATGATGTCTACTATCACCATGCAAAGCGACTTGCTTCCATCCAAAAGTGCAGCTTTTGGCCAAAAATTCTCCATAACAAGTATGACTATTAGAAAACTAGCAAAATTTAATTACGTAGAATTTCTTTTGAATTTCGAACGCCCGAATTTTCCGTTCGAAAGTCTATTTTAGAAAAAGGACGGCTAGTAATTTTAAAACTAGTGGTAATGACCACTCGTTTTCGATTCTGTTAGCAGAATTTAAATCGTAGTGGAGATATTATTGAACGAATTTCACGAAATCGAATGGCCGAGATTCAAAAATCGGCCCCTGAATACGTGCATTATATTCTTCATCGTTAATAAAGCCGGAATCACTTATTTTGTATTACGTTCATTGAAACACCCTGTATGTAATATTCAACTTCCGCGATGCTGCACAATGTACGATTTAACCATGTGTCGATAGATGGCAGTCTATGCACATATTATATTCAAACAAAAATCCTCCACATACCTATATCCATTACCTTGGTTCGTTCGAACGCAATGTATGAATGCGTCATCCGCACCATAAGAGCCACCTCACACGGACCGACCAAATTATGATCTACGATCATTATCCAAATTGCTCTGCGTAATGCCTGTCGGCGTTTGATCTTTACTTCATTTAGACATGGGTGCATCTTCATAGTATTTGCAGGAACGTAGGACCTTGTCTAAGTAAGTTTTGAGGTATTTTATAATATTCAGTGAGGAATTTTGTGAGTTATGGACTATTTGTTCTAGTCGCCACCTACGTGGTCGTAATTGGTGTAATGGGTAAGGATAACTCGGAATTGCTTCAAGAGCTGAGGATATCAAATATATATTTTTTTAAATCATTTAACGTGCGATGCATTTTTAGGGTCAAAATCAAGGCGATTTTTCAGTACAAGAGTTAATATTATGATTTAACACGCATAAAAAAGTATTAGGTGTACATCCTTATATTTATACTTGCGAAAGTGGTTTGTCTGGATCGTAATGGAAATCCGTGGTCTCTGCCTACCCCTCTGGGAAACAGGCGTGATTGTATGTATGCATTTATGCTCCAAGGTGGCATACAAGTATACTGCCCACCTGATAGTAAGCACTCACCGTTGCCTATGGACGCCTGCAACTATAGAGGAATAAGATGCGCGTTGCGTGGCACGGCAAATTTGTTATGCACTACTTTTTGAAGAACCCCATACTACAGTAACAATTCGGAAGAATCTCCGTTTGAAAGATATTTATGACAGTTTTACTAATTTACAAAAATAAAAACATCTAATTGCCTTTATTAGAAAATCCTAATGCCACCTACTCGAAAACTGGACAATGTGTTCGACCCTAAGAAAGTTCTCTATAGTCCCGACAGATGGCGTAACTAAATTAGTCTTGCTACTCGTCCAGAGATGGCGCTATAGCGTAAATTACGCAAATTTCCCTCTTAGCAACTCTTGGCATTAAACTAGTTCAGATAATAAACTATAGATGGCAGTGAGAGACTATAGAGTAAGTTTATACGGAACCCTCAGTAGGCTAGTCCGACTCGCACTTGACCGGTTTTTTTTTCACATAAAAAGTAAATGTTGTTAGTAAAACTGGCACTTAAAATAAAAAATACTTTTTTTTTTCTAAAAAAATCCTTTTTTGCAATGAGTTACTAGTTAATTTTTGACATCTATCAACGAGCTTAGTTAGATTATGTCCGATAACGGTATCATCGCCATTAAAATAGCTTTTTGTTATGAGAAATAATAAGTAATTGTTATTTTTTTAAATGCTTATAACTCTCGAAAGTAGGCGAAATCCAGAAAAGTTTATATGACATTTTACTCTTCTAACATGATGAGGAATACGCTGTTAAAATTATTCGGTTTCCTTATGTTACACCGTGTATAATTAGAATAGTCTGTTCGCAAAGAGAAGAGTCGTAAAATCTATATATACTTGTTCGTCACATTAAATTGTTCATCGAACATTTGATATTCGGAAATCGGCTTCTATATAGGCAGGTCGTGCCATTCACGATGACGTGTGTCTTGGCTGGTATTCTCCTGATATTAAAAATGACATTTTGTCAAATTTGCGCGCCATATTGAATGACACGATTTACCTGTAGTTGTATATTTTTCAACCCTTCACCCCCATTCGATGCTACATTTGGAAGTTACGTACAAAAGGAGTGCAAGTCACACGATTTCCATTTATTACCGATATTGTAACAGTTTATTTATATTTTTTTGTGTTAAGTCATTGAAAGATGTTTAAAAAACAGTTATGCTGACCATGTTCTATTGTGCAATCCTCATTGTATTGGCTTTATAAAAATGTAAAAAATGGATATTTTCTATGAATTAAATCATTTTACAGCGGTCATAAACTTGTCTTAAATATCAATTAACAATATTAAAAAAATTAAGACTTTTTAATTGTTTAGTTATCCATACTAATATAAATGGGAAATTGTGTGTGTCTGTTTGTTTGTCCGTATTTCAGGGAAAAACGGAGCGATGAATTGACGTGATTTTTTTAAGTGGAGTTAGTTGAAGGGATGGATAGTGACATAGGTTACTTTTTGTCTCTTTCTAACGCGAGCGAAACCGTGGGAAAATGCTAGTACTAATATAAATGGGAAATTGTGTGTGTCTGTTTGTTTGTCCGTCTTTCAGGGCAAAACGGAGCGATGAATTGACGTGATTTTTTAAGTGGAGATAGTTGAAGGGATGGAGAGTGACATAGGCTACTTTTTGTCTCTTTCTAATGCGAGCGAAGCCGCGGGCAAAAGCTGGTAAGTACTAAATATTTATCAACAGCAATAGTATTTAGGTGCAATGTTTTATTTAATTACCTTACCCACTAAAAAACTAAGAAAAAAAATTGTGTAAAAAGTGTAATTTTACGAAAAAACTTTCCACTATTATATCGAGCCCCCGTGACGTCACTTTGTGTAAAGATAAACAACATTAGATCCCCCTTCATGCGTAGTCACGATTAAAATACATTGTCTATTACATCGCAAAGCAACCCTCGTACGTAAACTGTCGTAAGTCCACATACGTTACGGCAAAAATGTCGTTACCAACGCTGTTACTTACGACATTTTAAACTTAACATTGTATCATTACACTAAACTGGATTTGCTACCCACTTCGCAACAGGAATAGAGTGCCATTTCGAATGAAATTGTTCAAGGCTACAAATTTATTCTAACAATTTTTGTCGTAAATGCCATTAGCTTTAAGCATTGATGTAAAAACAACAACAAATTATTGAATCTGTAGCTTATAGGTCCTTAGTAAAGTTATTGTTTCCTCTATGGTCAATAAACAAAGATTATACCTACCTTTCTATTATCATGTATGATATAAAAAACGCGTATTATAAAAATGCTTTTATCAAAAAAGTATCTGTAAAATTATAACCTCAAATTCTTTAGCCGTAAGGTATAGAACTGTATGATAGAAAATGTCATTTAGTTCTTCTTGTTACTACTGTTTTGCTAGCTATTTGAAGTCATGATATGGCAAATATGGGAGATAAGTAGCATCGAATTGTTTAGCCGGATCGTCAGATACGGCTTTTTAAGGGATTTTGGCGATATGAATAATCCATAGTAATTATGCATGCAAAAGTTGATCAATTTTGTTCTTATTTAAGCTTAAGCGGTTCAAATTAGTTCAAGTATACACCGTGTTTCACTTAACACTAAAAACCTGAAAACAGTTTGTTCAGAATCGAGAGTAGAATCGATTGAGCTATATCTTGATGGGGGTAATATTTTTATTTAAATTAGTATTATTAGTTATTTTTTACGTGCCCATTCTATTGTACTCGTAATACAACATTGTGTATATCGCATTGCTAGAGGTTGTTTACCTTTTTTCAGTATTTAGGGGTATTAATACTGGCCGGTTACTTGGACGATTATTTTTTCCGCTACTAGTTTGACGTTGTTTGTCAGTTAAATCTTAATGTTTATCATAAGTCATAACAAATTGAACTCGTACCTAATTACAACCTTGTCATTTTGAATATTGAGTTTATTTGTGCTTACTGCGATTACCTGTCCAATTTGAAGTTTACTGTGACAAAGCTTTAAAGTGTTTTACAGTGACATCTTAGCTGTCTATTGGTAAACCTTATGTCGTTGCAGTAACGTACACAAATAAATAGTCTTATGGTTTATGATGGTAGTTAGCAATTATTTTATTGAGTGTAGAGCTAAAAGTCAAGTAGAGCTGTACAGAAAATTAAAAATTCGATTAAAAAAAAAGTAACGATCAGATTAAAAGATGAATACTCTAGATGAGTTTAAAAAAATAAAAATCAGTTGGGGTGTCTGAGGTTTTGAGTGATACCGGAAACACCGTGTATTTTCATAAAAGGTGTTAAGTACATAAAATCTAGCCATTATTAGAAAAAAAAATTAATTTTTTGAAATAAATTAGAATACTACGTATTTTCATCTTATTTTCGTTTTTTAAGCCGTGAACGACATAAGATATTTTTATGAATCATAGCCGTCATTTTTTTTTAATAAATACAAGAGTCTTGGCAAGGAGTGCCATTTTGTACCTTTTGGCGTTGAAAGTTGAAACTCTACGTCCATGGGCTCCCAACGCAAACAAGTGTTTCACAGAAATCGCGTCTGGTTGTGGTAACTGCGGGCCGATTTTTGGGTCTCACGCGTTCGAATTCAGAAAATTGTCACTGAAAATAATAAGCAAGTCACCGTTTTCAATCGGTATTTTAGTGACAAAATCCCGTATGCCAGATTCAAAAATCGCCCTCCTGGTGACCCTCGATATCGTATGAATCGTATCGGTGCCGACATTTGTCTGATAATTGCTACTACATACTACATATTACAAATATTACAATAGCAATTTGTACTACACATATCAATCCATTATACTTATCGAAATTCATGCCCATACTCCGAACATTTTAATCTGGGTCACTTTTTGGATTTCTCTTTAAAATACTTAGTTTATTTTCAATTCGCGGGTACGTTACTATTATAATATCACCCATAATTCTAACCCTTTAAATACAATATTTATAGAGATAATCACTTGACAATGAGACCGTTTTGCCAGAGGCTAAGCCAATGATATATTATAACAAAAGGTATTATTAAAATGCGTCGATTTTAAAGCGGCGATAGAGAGAATGGCGCTTACGCCAATATGGAACTAAAGTTACATTGGGTTTACATCGAAACGATGTTTAAAAGAAGCGCAAGTGCCAGTAGTTTTAGAATACATTTTAAGGGCACATTTGAACTTCCTAAAATTTCAGTGCATTCGGTTATGAGTTTAAGGGTGGTTTAAACCGTAAAATCAATATCAAGTGGTTTATGACATGGCCAATTTATAGAACCGAATTAATAATGCAGTTGAAAAAAATAAATATGAAGACTCTATAGTACCTTTATAATGAATATTATATTGGGCCATAACTGAATAGGAATAATTATGATTATTCTTTACCTATATTTTTTCCATTTTTAACTGAAAATAATATTAAATATTATTTTTAATTTATTTTAGAATGCGAGGTTGGAGATGGGAGGTAAAATTTTACTATTTTGGATTTTCAATAGAATTACATAATATAACGGGTAGGCAGGGCACATGAAGCAACTATTTATTAGTCGTTTGGCAAAGAACAGAAACATTCATAAGTTAAAATTAATTCCAAACCATTGAAGTTACTCAAGTTTCAGTACCACTGCAATATAATTATTATTCTCGATATTTATTTTCATTCTCTAGGCTACTAAGTTTTTTTACAATAAAAATAAAATATAAACACACAAAACAGTATAAAACATATAAACACATTATAAAAAACCTAACCTAGGGTGCCGCCAGCAGCGGGGCAGGGCCCAAGGTGCCGGTGGTTAGGGCTGCAGAGAGAGGAACCGTCGGACAATCCGCGCCGTGTCCAAGATCACCGCCTTCTGCATCTGGCCCTTGATCCAGCCACCTAGCGAGAGTCTCTTAAGATGTTGGTCGAGACTCTTCGCCATGAGACCGTTCGCTGAAACGACTATGGGAACAATGATCGTCGAATCAACATCCCACATGGCGGTTATCTCGTGAGCCAAATCTAGGTACTTACTGGACTTGTTCTTCTCGGCTTTCACGAGATTCTATAGAATTATTATTACTAGTATTAGGTATATATTAAATGTATTATATACTTAGCTTTTGCCCGTGGCTTCGCTCGCGTTAGAAAGAGACAAAAAGTAGCCTATGTCACTCTCCATCCCTTCAACTATCTCCACTTAAAAAATCACTTCAATTCGTCGCTCCGTTTTTCCGTGAAAGACGGACAAACAAACAGTTACACACTTTCCCATCTATAATATTAGTATGAAAGTATGAATTATTGCTATTGTATTGGAAATTGGTGTTCAGGACGCGATGATTTTTAATTAATAATTATGTTAACATAACATACAAAGTTTCACTATAGGTAAATTGTTAATACTATTTCAAACTAAGTATGATTTAGTTCCTATTAGCCTGTTTCCGCCACAAATTAATTATTCACACAAGTCAACTGCAATCATAAAATATTCCGTTTGTCATTTACAGCAAACACGCAAATTATTTCCAAAAAGGGAATTTTAAATGTGCAGTAGTTACACCCTATCGGCGAATGCAGAGATCGGTTCACGATAAACTGGCAATTTTTGATTTTGTTTACGTATTATTTTTTAGGGATCCTTTACTATTTTAATGCAGGTGAGCTGAATAATAAAATTAATCCTGGATGGACATAAACGTGATATGATTGGCTGGTAGAGAATGCCTTAAGGCTTAAGTCTGCCATTTGTACAATTTTATGTCGTGCAATAAAGTCTAAATAAATAAATATGAAACGAATGCAAGTTAATGAGATGACGGATGATGGAGAGTAAGGAAGAAATAAAACTATGGAAACGGATTAAATCGCGTAGAATGAATTTACAATTCATCCCGACATTCCCGACGTTTCGAACACTTTACAGTAGTAGGAAGAAGATATGTTGCGCCGACCCCAAGTGACTGGGATAAGGGCAAGATGATCAGATGATGATTCCTAAGGCACTGGTCCCACCGCGAGCTAGTAAGCTATGAGCTACCGGCTATAAAAACGAACAAAAGATAATCACTCCCGTGTAAATAAAAGAGACACGGCGATGTTTATTGTTACTCGCCCAACGGTGAGCTATCAAAATCGCCGTGTCTCTTTTATTTGCACGTGAGTGCTTATCTTTTGTTCGTTTTTATAGCCGATAGCTCATAGCTTACTAGCGGTGGGAGCAGTGCCTAAGATGTTAAGGATATTACCCAATCTATAACACATGGTCTGCAACCAGTCTTATTTTTTTATCTCAGGTTACAGTAAGTACAAGTAGTACAACACACCCCGGATACGGAACGGCTTCATCCAATGCGGACCCTTGACTAAAACTCAGCGAGTTATTTTAAAGTTTATAAAATAACTAGCTTTTGCTCGCGGCTCCGCTCGCGTTAAATTCGAAAATTGCGGTATGCTCCATACAAACTTCCACCCCCGATTTTAGGGGGTTAGAAAGAGACAAAAAGTAGCCAATGTCACTCTCCAAATCCAACCCTTCAACTGTCTCCAATAAAAATCATTCGTTGTTCCGTTTTGCCGTGAAAGACGGACAAACAGGCATACACACTTTCCCATTTATAATATTAGTATGGATGGATGGATTTACGTTAGGTACTTATATATATTTTTAAAACGGTACTTTTTCTGTAATGGGCATTTTCGCGAGAACAATCTCCAAAAAATTATAGAACCCTTTCGATCTAGGAGAAAAAACAAGAGCCAAAAAATGGTCCCAAAATTTTCTATTATTTTGCATACTTTCCACTTCGTAACCGATGTACCTAGTGTTTGAAAAATAGTAACGAAGTGGAAAAAATAGATTTGGGACGCTTTTTTCCGCCTAGTAGGATGAAAAGGGCTCGTAATTCTGAGTGGGAAAAACATTAAATTTACCTATTTAAAAAAAAATATGTTTTTGTGTCTTTTTTCTCGAAAATGCCCTAGTCTATCAATACGGAACCTTTATTATTGACACGGTACTTGATTTCCTTATCAGTCAGATCTGCCACGTGCTCTACGCGTGCGCAAACGCCATTTTTGTCGCAATTCGCGAAACCAATAAACTAAATATTGGAAGCAATTGGACGTAACTCCATCGATTATCAAATGTACATACAACGTTTTGTTTCTAAGGTAAGCGGAGAAAGGTGTTTGGTATTTGCACAAAATAATTTGTGGAGAAATTGATCTTTGGTTTGACATGCTGATAAGATTATTAAAGCGATATAATTTATGTGGGTAATTTGGTAAAAAAACTGAGTGCTACCAAATTGCACTTCGTAAAAATCTAGGTACGTACGAGGTGCAAACAGTATCGGGGAAAAAATTTAAAAAGTTCAATTAATCTGTGAAATTCTGTTTACTGCATTGTTTGTATAAATGACTAGACTCTACATTTGCAACACAACACCAAAATTGTGTTCGGAGCATTTAATATTTCTTGCTATCAAAAATCTTAACAACTATGCAATAATGCAACACCACGAACTTACCAGAAATAAAAAAAAACACGGTGTATAATGTATACACTTTCTGTTAATACCCATGGGAGAGTGACTCTTGACACAAGTGTCATGTATGCTTAAAAAGAGGCACTGTCCCAGTTGTTGTTTTTTTTGTGTTAACTTAATAAACGTATTATACTCAGATAAAAAAAAAGTACCTATTAGCAGTAGTAACTTTAAAATTTCATTACAATAAAAAATCATAGATTAAATATACGAAGATCATACCATCCCATACATTAAAATGCGACCGCCTAAGAACGCGCATACACTACACCACACATAGATGGCGCACACTTTCGATTATACTTGTAGATGGCGTTAAGTGTCACTTTTGACACAGATTTATGCCTCGAAAGTGACACTTAACGCCAATCTACAAATAATCGATGGCAACGAGGCATTTTTTGTGGCGCCATCTATGTGTAGTGTTGTGTATGCGCGTTCTTAGGCGGTCGCATTTTAATGTATGGGATGGTATGATCTTATATTTAATCTATTGTAAAAATAAAAAGTAAATATCCATATGGAAGTATAACATTATTTGTGATGGTATCCACAGATCAATTTGTTTGTTTACATTTTTTACCGTCACATCACCCCCTTTCCAATTATTAATAATTGCACAACCATCACGTGCCACCAATTGGTTTACAGATGAAACTGTCACAGCGACATCTGTTGAATTGTATTTGTAACTAATGAAATAATTGACAGTACACGTGTATACGTTTAAAAACGCATCAGTACTGTGGTGTATATGGGTGTGAGACATGAGAGAAGAGCGGTTAAGAGCGTTATAACATTTCGGCGTCGGGCGAAATTAGGTATTTTACCCGCCGCGCGAGCCCAATATGCCGACCCTTTCTAGCACGTCTTATCACTCGCTCGCACTACAATAATGGACAAAACAATCTTGATCCTTTCTATGGAATTTTGATAACAACCACAATCTACTATCTCGATATAAACTTTTGGTTTCTAATAAACATTATTTTGTACGAAAATACGAGAATATAGCGCGAAATAATATCAATTATGTTAAAATTTATTTAAAAAATTAAAGTAATAATTATAAAAGTAGATCCCATCCCAAATATTTGCTTTTGTTATATGATAAGTATTAGAGTAAAGTATATATTAATATGATGATAAAATAAGACAAATACAATTCTAATTACTTCAAGGTGGTGCTCAGGGTCTGATGATGGAGCCAGATGGTGGTCACCAATACCAATGAACAATATGACTATACAACTTCGTGGTTTACATGTCATTCTGGCATTTTCACTTTCACATTTCAAGTGCATATACCACGAGTATAGGTTTTCGGGTGTGCTGATTTAAAAATTAATGACCGATTTGGAATCTGACATTGCTGACTGTCACTTTGACACAAAAGTCATCATGGGTGTCGTAAAATAGGTTTTAGGGGGTGCTGATTCCAAAATTAATGACCAATGTGGAATCTGACATTGCTGACTGTCACTTTGACACAAAAGTCGTCATGGGTGTCGTCAAATAGGTTTGCGGGGGTGCTGATTCCAAAATTAATGAACAATGTGGAATCTGACATTGCTGACTGTCACTTTGACACAAAAGTCGTCATGGGTGTCGTAAAATAGGTTTTAGGGGGTGCTGATTCCAAAATTAATGACCAATGTGGAATCTGACATTGCTGACTGTCACTTTGACACAAAAGTCGTCATGGGTGTCGTCAAATAGGTTTGCGGGGGTGCTGATTCCAAAATTAATGAACAATGTGGAATCTGACATTGCTGACTGTCACTTTGACACAAAAGTCGTCATGGGTGTCGTAAAATTGGTTTTAGGGGGTGCTGATTCCAAAATTAATGACCAATGTGGAATCTGACATTGCTGACTGTCACTTTGACACAAAAGTCGTCATGGGTGTCGTCAAATAGGTTTGCGGGGGTGCTGATTCCAAAATTAATGAACAATGTGGAATCTGACATTGCTGACTGTCACTTTGACACAAAAGTCGTCATGGGTGTCGTAAAATAGGTTTTAGGGGGTGCTGATTCCAAAATTAATGACCAATGTGGAATCTGACATTGCTGACTGTCACTTTGACACAAAAGTCGTCATGGGTGTCGTCAAATAGGTTTGCGGGGGTGCTGATTCCAAAATTAATGAACAATGTGGAATCTGACATTGCTGACTGTCACTTTGACACAAAAGTCGTCATGGGTGTCGTAAAATTGGTTTTAGGGGGTGCTGATTCCAAAATTAATGACCAATGTGGAATCTGACATTGCTGACTGTCACTTTGACACAAAAGTCGTCATGGGTGTCGTCAAATAGGTTTGCGGGGGTGCTGATTCCAAAATTAATGAACAATGTGGAATCTGACATTGCTGACTGTCACTTTGACACAAAAGTCGTCATGGGTGTCGTAAAATTGGTTTTAGGGGGTGCTGATTCCAAAAATAATGACCAATGTGGAATCTAACATTGCTGACTGCCACTTTGACACAAAAGTCATCATGGGTGTCGTAAAATAGGTTTTAGGGGTGCTGATTCCAAAAATAATGACTAATGTGGAATCTAACATTGCTGACTGTCACTTTGACACAAAAGTCATCATGGGTGTCGTCAAATAGGTTTCCGGAGGTGCTGATTTGTAAATTAATGACCGATTTGGAATCTTGACATTGCTGACTGTCACTTTGACACAAAAGTCGTCATGGGTGTCGTCAAAAAGGTTTCCGGGGGTGCTGATTCCAAAATTAACGACTATTTTGGAATCTCACAGTGCTAATTGTCATTTTGACACAAAAGGAATCATGGGTGTAGTCAAATAGTTTTTAGGGGGTACTGATTCCAAAATTAATGAAATGATTTAAAAAGTAATGACCGATTTGGAACCCGACATTGCACAGTACCCCTGGAAACCTATTTGACGACACCCATAACGACTTTTATGTCAAAGTGACAGTCAGCAATGTCAGATTCCAAATTGATCATTAATATTGAGATCAGTACCCATGAAAACCTATTTGAAGACACCCATGATCACTTTTGTGTCAAAGTGACAGTCAACAGTGTCCGATTCCAAATTGGTCATTAGTTTTCAAACACCTCCGGATACCTATTTGACGACACCCATGACGACTTTTGTGTCAAAGTGACAGTCAGCAATGTCAGATTCCAAATTGGTCATTAATTTTGGAATCAGCACCCCCTAAAACCTATTTTACGACACCCATGACGACTTTTGTGTCAGAGTGACAGTCAGCAATGTCAGATTGAACATTGGTCATTAATTTTGGAATCAGCACCTCCTAAAACCTATTTTACGACACCCATGACGACTTTTGTGTCAAAGTGACAGTCAGCAATGTCAGATTCCACATTGGTCATTAATTTTGGAATCAGCACCTCCTAAAACCTATTTTACGACACCCATGACGACTTTTGTGTCAAAGTGACAGTCAGCAATGTCAGATTCCACATTGGTCATTAATTTTGGAATCAGCACCCCCTAAAACCTATTTTACGACACCCATGACGACTTTTGTGTCAAAGTGACAGTCAGCACTGTCAGATTCCAAATTGGTCATTCATTTTGTAATCAGCACCCCCTAAAACCTATTTTACGACACCCATGACGACTTTTGTGTCAGAGTGACAGTCAGCAATGTCAGATTGAACATTGGTCATTAATTTTGGAATCAGCACCCCTAAAACCTATTTTACGACACCCATGACGACTTTTGTGTCAAAGTGACAGTCAGCAATGTCAGATTCCACATTGGTCATTAATTTTGGAATCAGCACCCCTAAAACCCATTTTACGACACCCATGATGACTTTTGTGTCAGAGTGACAGTCAGCAATGTCAGATTGAACATTGGTCATTAATTTTGGAATCAGCACCCCCTAAAACCTATTTTACGACACCCATGACGACTTTTGTGTCAAAGTGACAGTCAGCAATGTCAGATTCCACATTGGTCATTAATTTTGGAATCAGCACCCCTAAAACCTATTTTACGACACCCATGATGACTTTTGTGTCAAAGTGACAGTCAGCAATCTGAGGTACTACATATTCGTAATCTGAAAGTAATCAAGTCAATAATTTCAGTTATTTTGAATCGACTATGATTCCGAATTATTGGTAATAGTAATGATTGTATAGATGATTAGTGATTCCTTTACATGTAATGGTAATTTACCGTTTCACTTGATTACATTACAAGTAATCTGACACCCAGTAGTGTCAGATTACAAAGTAAAATCAAGTAATCGTGTAATCCGGAATCGATTACGATTTCCCCATCTCTGGGTTTAGTTATATGGTTCATTGGTACTGGTGACCACCATCTGGCTCCATCATCAGACCCTGAGTACCACCTCTTGTCAAAGGTCTTGTTGAGACGAACCCAACGAGCCTAAACACGAAGTCGTTTACTGACATGGTTCACTGGTACTGGTGACCACCTTCTGGCTCCATCATCAGATCCCGAGTACCATCTTGATGTGTCTTATCATCTTGACCGTATTGTAATTTTCACATTTTTATCATCACAACGTTGTAATACTTTAACATTCAAACATAACAAAGTATTACAAAAGCAAATATTTACGGATCTAGGATCAAATTCGTTGGTCGCTGTTTACACACACACAATGCGAGGATAGCCCGTGTAAAAACAAGGCGTCCGACCCACACAACAATAAATATTCTCGACGTTTGCGATGAAAACTCGGAGACCAAAGCGACATACGTCTTACCTGCTCGAGCTCCGGCGCGGCACTGAAATCGCAGGCGTCCGTCGCCGGTAAAATAGCGACAGGAAGGCTAGTTTTCAAAAAATTGGCAAAAAATCATGATAAAATATTATAACGACAAATGGATAACAGCAGTTTAAGCACATTGTGCAGATTATTTATATACTAAAATAACTTCGATAACATGTAGATTTTCGGAGAAATGATCACTTGTTTCGATGTATTTTCAAGACAAAATTGAGTTCGTTTTACTTTCAATTTCTCAATTTCAAAGGATTAAATGATAAATATTGTTTAATGGGCCTTAAGTACAAGATATTTGGAACTTAAATTTACCTCATTTATGAGAGTGATCTTATCAAATTGTACATAATAAGAGCTCCGAATTCTGTGCTTCACGCGGTTTTTCCTAAACGAGCATCAGAAAAACAATCATTACTAATTGAAAAAGCTTTTTTTTTCATATGTTTTTTATTTAACCGACAGTTAATAAGATGTTCTAACTGAAACAAGTACTTTCACTGTCTTTTAGTATGAGTAAAGTGTACAATTTTGTCGATAAATATTGTGCATTTTACAATATATCGCCTTTTTTGTCATAGCGCTCTTAAGGCACTGGTCCCACCGCGAGCTAGTAAGCTATGAGCTATCGGCTATAAAAACGAACAAAAGATAAGCACTCCCGTGCAAATAAAAGAGACGCGGCCATATTGATAGCTCACCGCTGGGCGAGTAACTATAAACATCACCGTGTCTCTTTGATTTACACGGGAGTGATTTTTAGGGTTCCGTAGTCAACTAGGAACCCTTATAGTTTCGCCATGTCTGTCTGTCCGTCCGTCCGTCCGTCCGTCCGTCCGTCCGTCCGTCCGTCCGTCCGCGGATAATCTCAGTAACCGTAAGCACTAGAAAGCTGAAATTTGGTACCAATATGTATATCAATCACGCCAACAAAGTGCAAAAATAAAAATTGGAAAAAAATGTTTTATTAGGGTACCCCCCCTACATGCAAAGTGGGGGCTGATATTTTTTTTCATTCCAACCCCAACGTGTGATATATTGTTGGATAGGTATTTAAAAATGAATAAGGGTTTACTAAGATCGTTTTTTGATAATATTAATATTTTCGGAAATAATCGCTCCTAAAGGAAAAAAAAGTGCGTCCCCCCCCCCTCTAACTTTTGAACCATATGTTTAAAAAATATGAAAAAAATCACAAAAGTAGACCTTTATAAAGACTTTCTAGGAAAATTGTTTTGAACTTGATAGGTTCAGTAGTTTTTGAGAAAAATACGGAAAACTACGGAACCCTACACTGAGCGTGGCCCGACACGCTCTTGGCCGGTTTTTTAAATTATGAATGGGCTTACTCTTGACCACAGACTAGCCAAAGGCAAAGACGTGGCCTACGATGGAGTGAGCTCGCCCAGAAGATGATGATCATCTTTTGTTCGTTTTTATAGCCGATAGCTCATAGCTTACTAGCTCTAGCTCGCGCAGTGCCTAAGGACATTCTTACACAGATCGACGGAGTAGTCCCAGGGTAATAAAACAACAACAACAACTCTAATGTAAAATTAGATATGTTTTTCAAATCGTTTATTTCAAAAAAAGGAAATTGTTTGAACTAAATTAAATTTACAAAATGCATTAATTGTTTGACGACAGGTCTGGCTCAGTCGGTAGTGACCCTGCCTGCTAAGCCGCGGTCCAGGGTTCGAATCCCGGTAGGGGCATTTAATTGTGTGCTGAGCACAGATATTTGTTCCTGAGTGTTCTATGTATATAAGTATGTATTTATCTTTTTTTTAGAAGGATATTACTACATTTATCTATTTAAGTACCTATGTATGTCGTCGCTTAGCACCCATAGTACAAGCTTTGCTTAGTATGGGGCTAAGTTGATCTGTGTAAGGTGTCCCCAATATTTATATTTATATTTAACTAGCTTTTGCCCGCGGCTTCGCTCGCGTTAGAAAGAGACAAAAAGTAGCCTATGTCACTCTCCACCCTTTCAAATATCTTCCCTTAAAAAATCACGTCAATTCGTATGTATGTATGTATAAACTCTTTATTGTACAAAACACAAAACACAAATATGATACAGGATAGACAGTACAAAGGCGAACTTATCCCTTTAAGGGATTTCTTTCAGCTAACCTTAAACGCTCCGTTTTGCCGTGAAAGACGGACAAACAAACAGACACACACTTTCCCATTTATAATATTAGTATGGATAATCTAATAAAGTAAGTAAAACAGATGTTTCCCAATTATTAGTCTCTCATACAGACAGTTCGGCTCGGTCGGCGAGCATCGAAAAATTGTCAGTGTTTTTGTGAATGGTTAGTAGTTTAGCATTTTTTTATATACCACCTCGGTGGCAAACAGGTATACGGTCAGCCTGATGGAAAGCGGTCACCGTAACCTATGGACGCCTGCAACTCAAGGGGTGTCACATGCGAGTTGCTGACCTATTAGAAACTTGTACACTCCTTTTTTGAAGAACCCCATACTGTAGTTCATCGGAAATACCTCGGAAGGGAGCTTATTCCACAGCATTAACAAGTATTAGGGATATTACCAGGTTGATGATGAAAACTATTACTTGTACCAACACTTTTACTTTATTCGTTTATAACAAAGATAATAACAACCAATTTCCAATAAATAATTCAAGACTTCTTCACTACAACTCGTCTGTACTCGAACTGGCCAACCGACAGTGCATTCCCCGTGTTTTATAACGATCCAAGATGGCGGGAACCAGTGACTAGTATGAGTCAATTGATATTCTTTAATACATCCTCATATATAACAGTAAGATAAATCAAAATATAAGGCACATTAATAAACAAATACTCTTACACAAGGTTGCCCAAAATGACATCCTGCAGGTCATTAAAAGCATCCCGTGGTAGCAATGTAGTTGCTATCTTTGATCCAAAATTAACATCCACACTGTCTAGGTACTGTACCGGTCTGTATAATTGGCAAAAAATATAGTCAGCATGGTCATCCGAGCTTATTCTCTAAATTCCCCGGTTACAAAAGTTTACGGCTATAAGTACGTAACTTGTACCAGCCCTCGGCAGTCATTATTTTATTCCATATTATGACGGCGCGTGCGACGGTATCGCACAAATTGGCGCTTTACGCTACGCGGCTTTGGACACTATTCCAGCCCTTATTTTATAATGTATAATTTTATTACTGTAGGAATCAATAGCAAATTCGGAAATTTAAAATTTGGTCGAAAAAGACCCGAGAAGTAATCTTAACGAATTAATTCAACTATCTCCACTTAAAAACTCGTCAATTCGTCGCTCTGTTTTTCTGTGAAAGATGGACAAACAAACTCAATTTCTGTTTAAGTTTTTTTGTGTGTACAATAAATACTTTTTTACTTTTTTACTTTTTACTTTAAACAGACACACGCTTTCGTATAATAATTCGTATGGTTGCAAGTTCAAAATGTACCCGTAGCCTACGGAACTACCAACCTCCGGATGTCGTTGCCGGCCGGTACCTTACCTACGGATGTCGCTGCCAGGTGCCAGCGCGCATCTTTTGTTTATATAGATAGATTTTCTGAAATTTTAACTATAAAACTCCCGTGAGACTCATACATATTTAAAAATATTTTAAGCGGGTTACTCACTCGAAACATGTCGAACGCTACATCGACTTAATACGTGAGTAACCCCTCTTAAAATAATTTTAAATATAGATTTTCTGCAGTCTAGAACTGTCAATGAGCGACAAATGCTCTATTTCGCACAACTTTTGTAAATATTTGTGTTAATAGCTAGTTTTTTGTACATATTTTTTTTTATTTTTCCGTGTGTGTTGTGTACATAGATGTATTTACTGTACAAATGAAGTTTTACGCGTTTCATTTACCATCAGCGGCTGACAGCTTACAGTACCTACCTAATAAAAATTGACCAGTGTTAATAGTCACAACTGGTTTTTGGCAATGATTCTTTTATCCCATTTGACAAAGACTGGGATAGAAATAGGACACTAGGCGTCGGTTGACTTGTCAAAGTGCTGTCAAAACCCCTTTTGGTACATTAATTGTTTCATTTGACAATACGGATGACGATCGTAGTTTTTATATCGGATTTAATTTGCGAATGATCCAATTTTAGAGTGAGGTGTAAAAACAAGTAATGGACTAAGAGCCCAGACCTTCCTCATTTTTTCAAGGATGAAACTTTGGGACAATGTAGAGTTCGTATATGTTTAAATGTCTGTATATTACCTAGTTCGGCCCGTTGGCAATTTTTTCGCTATAAGGTTCCCAAATCCTTACAGGCTTCTATTACATATATAAAAATCAGACTCGAGAATTTTATTTAAGAAAAGTTACTGTTTAAAAAAACCCTTGTAGCAAAAAAATGGCCCACGGGCTGAACTAGGTAATATGCTGACGTTAAACGTCGATATGAACTCTACGTTGTTCCAAAGTTTCATCCTTGAGAAAACGAGGAAGGTCTGGTGGCTCTGGGCTCTTACGCCGAGGCTTGCGTGGGCGACGGTCGCGCGATGGTCGCGCGACGGCGATGCGACGCATACGAAATCAAACCTTATCGATATGGAAGTATGAGTCGCGACGGCGACGGTCGCGCGACGGTCGGCGTTAGTCCATAAGATTATGTTTAAGAACTCTACGTAATATTGTGGTAGGTAATCTAACCATATGCTAAAAAAACATTCGGTACATATATTCGTAACACGACAGATCGTATTTCTCTTGTTTATGTCAGATTATGATTTTTTGTTTATTTCACAGAACAAAAAATACTGTGTTAATTTAATACTGTATTTAAAGATATTCTGAAAATCACCTGCTTCGTCTGGGATTTTATGGGACGTATATTAACATTAAAACAATTAACTTTCACTAGAAATAAATGAAAAACGTATGATTTTTTTGTTTTCATTTCCTTAACGAAATAAATATTTTAACTTATTTTATAAATAACCATTCCCTATAATGTCGTAATTGCCTGTCAGGATGTTTAACACTGTCTCTTATGTCACGTTAACAGTGTCTAGAGATATCCCATTTAACTATTTTATTAACAGGGTGTTTTAACATAGCACATTTGTTTAATATTTTTCTCCAAAAAAAAAACACAACAAAACCTATGATGTTTGATACATAAATATACTCCAGGAGCGGAGTACTATCAGCCGTAAAAATATCCGTGACTAATTTGGCAACACCTTATTTAATATTATTATAGTTTTACATAGTTTTTATAAAACGTCCAAGCTTGCATACGTATAAATACGTGAGAGTTGCATGCTTATTTTATCACTAAGATAAATACGCCTAAATCATAATTTCCACCGCTGTCAGGTATGGAATTCTGTACACTCTATTAGCCCCCGCGCTCATTACATTGTGTTTGTATTGTATTTATTGTACTAACATTGAACACGCTTGTCAACACCCCTATGCGGGGCAGATGCGATGTTTTTTTTAATGAAAAAACTGTGTTTGTCATTTTAACGCAGATTTTTTTTAGTTAGGTTAAGTTATTAGAAGATGCGACACAATCGAAAAAATATTTGATTTGATCGTTAATCGTCCTCTAGATCGAACATGTGACGTAAATTACGTTTTTGTTTTGAGTTTGAATTTATTTATTTCTATAGTAAATAATTATAACTTTACAGTGGGTATGTTGTACATAATAAAAATAGGGTAGGAAACGATTCCTCCGTACTAGTAAAAACTGTATGACTGCAGGAAGCACCACCTCTCCTCTCCCGGATTAGGTACATTAAAAATAATCTTAGACGAGGCGCAATACACAAAGATAATAGGTTAAAGGCAAAGACCTATATAACTTCGTAAAGACCGATAAAGTCTAAGAAAAAAACGTACCTCAAAACCATACAGAAAAAGGTACGGTGAGCTAGATGGCGATACACCTTTGGGGTACGCTCGGCTAGATGGCGCTAATATTAATACTTGACATTTTAAAACATATCAAGCTAAGAATATGGGCCAAATTGTCAAAACTGAGGTTCAAAAGTTTTAAGCCGGTGTCGAGAGATGGCAGTCTATGCACTGTGATTACACATTTTACTTTGACAGTCATTCTCTATAATACTCGATCCTCTTTGGTTAAAGGCATGAAACTAATGTACAGGAAGTAGATGTATGTTTATAAGTATTTGTGTATGTATCACTGTCACCACTAGTGAGATTCTAAAGACCAGGATGCTATTATGTATGGATATTCGATATATATAAGTAAGTACATATTATGCAGTATTTGTGAAAAACACAACTTAGAAAAAAGTACCAAATTTTTTATTTATAAGATTTGTCATTCTAAACTTTTTGGATTTCAAAAATGCTAACGGGGTATATTTGTCCTAGTCTTAGTAGCCCCGTCTAGTTAACTCTGCCGCTAAGCAGGCTACCACCGGGGTTAGTGACCACCCCAGTTTTGAACCCGCGACCCTCACTTTTTCATCTCACACGTACCGTCACTAATTTCGTACCAATAATTGCCGTAATTATACTTAACGATTTTAGCAATTATACTAAAAAGTAATGGCTTAGTCAAAAGAGCCTAAGAGCGTTGCGAAGATTGTTAGTTTAAGTTCTTTTGTGTGATATCAGTTTGAAAGGGTTGAAATAAATAATTGTAGGGGGTATTGTGGTTTGACCGGTGTTAGATAAAGAGAGTTATGGTTTATGCTAATAGGACATGAGACTTGAGTGGCCGACGATTAAAATGCGTAGTGTGCATACATGGTTGGATCAACACAAAAGCACAGTATAATAAAGAGTACTGTCGTACAGTATGGCCACTCCCGCTCCCCGCTGAAAGTGCCACCCACCCCCTCTCGGTTACCTCACAGTTACCGCCTGTCAAAAACGCGAACAGTCGACCTGTCATATTTCACTAATACAAGCATAGTACGCGTTCACCTACACGAGTTTAGACTGTGTGCTAGGAACGCGCCTCTTTCATATATTTGATCGCCAGTGTCCGAGGTGTGACAAAAGTGTCGTTTATAGCAAAATAGCTTTTTGTAAAAGAATGGAAGCATACGGAGTTTCTAGTCGCTAAATGTAAATGGTACAAATATAGATACGGACAAAGTGTTTTTGGTTCAGTGGAGTATGGCACGGGTGCTGGTTTGGGATTCAATATGCGTTGACACACTGGCCCCGTCTCATCTCCACCGAACCTCTATTTTCTAGAAAACAATATGTTCCATTTAAGTTCGCTTATTAGATAGTCCTAATGTTATTTGTTTTGACATGTGCCGTCAATCACTTGGCACTAACTTGAATGTTAATCTTAAGGGTCTCTCACACTAATAAATTCATTTAATGTATTATGTGTGAAAATGATGAAAACATTTTTTTACTAATTTAACTAAAAGTACAGGGTGCCTGATAATGAACGGAATTTAATGGAAAACAAAAAAACACGGCGTAAATAGTTGGTCTACATATTTCCTTGCTATTACATGTCAGGCCTTTTTTCAGATCAGGAAACATGGTGTTATCCAAAATATCCAAATTATGGGTCCTATAATTAAATTAGCAACAGTAAACCCTTCTGCTCATACTCCTGGGCAGCGGTCACAATGGCGGCGCGTGCGTCGCTGGACGACAGTTTCAACTCCGGCGGCCATACAAAGCATTAAGAGCAATAGTCATCGAATTTATCTTTGCATACTATCGAAGCACATCTCGGACATTGGCGATCAAATATATGAAACAGGCGCGTTCCTAGCACACATTTTAAGCTCGTGTAGGTGTACGCGTACATGCTTGTATGAGTGTGATATGACAGGTCAACGGTTCGCGTTTTTGACAGGCTGTAACTGTGAGGTAGCCGAAAGGGGGTGGATGATACTTTTAGCGGGAACCGGGAGTGGCTTAAATTTTATAAGGTGCAGACGGGCTATTATTATGCTTCCAATTTTATCACTTATCTACGTGGATAAAGCGTCCATCACGTTCTGGAAAATACATATGTCAGTGTGAGAGTGACAGACGACTTATCCACGAGGACAAGTGATAAAAATGGAAGCATAATAATACGCCGGCTGGAATAACATGAACTAAGAAAAGACATACTGTTTATCTATTTATGATTCGTATTCGTTCTTACACTAAAGTTCTTACCTTACTTACGTAGATTTGAAATAGAAATGTAAACGACTAAGCGCGTTTTCACATTATCCGTTTGGATATCGGATGTCGGACCGATATCCCATACATTACAGGCGCCATCTTGATTTTTTTCCATTGAAATATTCGGATCGGATAATGTGAAAACGGCCTAAGTAAATATATTAGTAAATATATGAGTCTGAAATCTACTTTTTTCACGTTTTTTATAACGATGTCATGGTATCCAAATATTTAAATTTATTTAATCAAATTACCGCTCAAGACCGAACAAAGTGGAGTGTTTTTATATAGGAAGCCAAAACTTATTTTTCATCACATTTGCTGTTTAAAGGTATCATTACGTCTACGTGTACTGAAGCATAATGTACTATTTTATTCCCAAGGGAATAATGGATTTAGTTTTAAAAATGAATACAATCCGTACAATACTTCAGGCAAAGGATGTTTCAATCTGCCAAGGATTTTTATTGCACAACCAAAATTTGTCTATTAAGCTATAAAAGATATTATACGGTATTAAAAATGCATTTTATTTATGTTTTACAATCATCTCAGTGTGTTTTGCATTTATTTCGTAAATTTAACTGAGATAAATTGTTATAATTTATAATCTGACAACATGCTCTCTACTCGCGCTTGACCGCGTGCGTACGCGAGGCACCCACCGTTGCCAAGCAACGGAGAGTACAACAGATAAAAATATTTAACTGAATGGAAAATAAGTGAAATTTTAGTTAAATCATATGATTTATCTGCTTTTTTGAACATTGCATTTAATTTATACGCAGTATTTTCGAGCTTGTTTTCGTTCAAAAAGTGTTTGTTATCAAAAACAATGGATTTAATATGAATAATCTGATGTAAACCAAGATACACTACTGGTCGCAACGCCGCCGGTTGAAGGTTTTGCCTTATAACTGTTTCCTCTGTATTTTTCTCTCAAATGTGATGAAAAACATTGTGTGTAACTCGGGGAGTATTGATATTACTAACTCGAGTCTTTAAATCGCTCCGGCAAGCCGTCGCGATTTAACTTACTCTCGTTAGTAATATTCAACTTCCTCCCCTTGTTGCACAATGTACTATTGGGTTATCGCGCCAGGTAAGTAATGTAAGTAATTAGATTATCACGTGTGCAAAATACAATTTTGTTCGTCCATCCCGTGGCCAATATGTATTTCTATGGGCAACCGGAGTCAAAACTTTCTACTCGAAATATAATTAGCGACCAATTTATGCGCACGCGTTTAACCAACAATGGCGATTGTTAGCCATAAATTATCGACTTATGTGCATCTGCCATTGGCTCTCGCATTGTTGGGTAATTGTTCAAATGAGAGTCATTATAAGTTGCGGTTTGTTGCGTTAACTAGGGCTCCATTTGTATGTTGTTGATACTTATTATAAAATGGACATCGTCATGAACGACACGGGAAATCTAGACCGGATAATCCGGATATGTCAGTATCACTGCTCTGAAAAAGGACTCGTAAGGTACAGCGGGGCAAATCCCGGCTGGGGGACAAGTGTAAATGATCCATTTTTTCCATTATTACACTATTGAATTCCACATGTATCCACATCCCCAGTCGAAATTGCCCCGCTGTACCTTACATTCTCCTGTAAAGATAATACCTATCATCATAATTCTTGCGCTATCCCATCGGAAGCTGCATGTTAGTCCGTTTTCACATTATCCGATCCGGGTACGCTCGGCTAGAAGGCGCTAATATTAATATAATAATTATTTGAAATTTTAACACATATCAAGCTAAGAATATGGGCCAAATTGTCAAAACTGAGGTTCAAAAGTTTTAAGCCTGTGTCGAGAGATGGCAGTCTGTGCACTGTGATTAGTTGATTACACATTTTATTTTGACAGTAACTCTCTAGAATGCTCGATCCTGTTTGATTTAGACCAGTAACGTTTTAATACGTCCACGTTCACGGGAAAAAGTTTCTAGATACCAATTTAAGGTGAATTCGGTCCATAAGTTAATTACTGCCTAGTCAAATAATAGTTGAACAAGTCACGAGTCGATGACCTCGCTAGGGTTGTCACTCGCAACAAACCCGTCCTTGTGGACTGATTAACTTTTTTTATAGGACCAAAATGCACAAAAACTTATAAAATATAATATACTTATCTATAAAATATTGATTTTAGTCTACTTAATATATACGTGAAAGGGCGGCACCGTTCTTGTTAAGTTGGTAGTATGTATTGCATATATATTGCATCGCAGCGTTCAGAAATGATTATAAACTACACGAAATGATGTAATAAATAACTGTAAAAGAGGAAATATGAAATAATATTTTCAGCTCATTTGGAAATTGTCAATTAATTTTGTATCATACGTTCCTTGGTTTTTTTTTACCTAGGTACTATCAAAAAGTTGCAATTTACAATATACCAAATCTCTTTATAATTCTAGAAGTTTATATCTTTGTTTTTGAAGGTAATAAATAAAATATGCAACAAAATGCAAAAAACTATAGGATGTATGATGATATTGTATTTATTTCGGGCTGTTTTGTGTTTGAACTTTAGTTCTACGATATTTGTTTAGGCTATTTTTGAAACAGCTACTTAACTGAACATGTATTTTAGAGCTATATTTTCCTCCCAATGATAATGTAAATATGACTGTATGTCATTAAGCTTTTTAAACACTCAAATAGCATCTATTTAGGCCATTTAAAATGATACCATTAAAGTGATTAAACTTATCGCATATCGAATTAAAACTTCATTTAAAACTCACTTTTCAATATTGGTTTAACGAATCTCAAACAGAAATACCGAAATAAAACTGGTAAAATGCAATCCTTGGTTTTTTGTGCTTATAGCTATCGTTTCAAATATTGAAGTGGAAAAAATTCGGCGATATTCTTTTAATAAATCTGCAATTAGGTAGCTTATACTAAATTAAAGCTGGTAAAAATGTTATGTTTCTATTTTTTGTAGCTATTTGCAGTTGAAGTATTATATTAAATATACTTATACAGATGTCGTAATCAAATCCAGTAGATAAATAAATTTTTATATCAAATTTCAGGAAAACAAAGTCTATGTATTTGTATATTGCAGAGAATTAAAGTTTTTGTTGCTTTTATAAGTAAATTTTGAAAAATTCGAGTAAGTAATTTATTATTTAATTATTTTATCATCATGAGAGAACCAGCTATTGATTCTCAACTCATCGATCCCAAAACTACCAGGCCGACAAGCATGGTCGCGCGATAAATGATAAAACATCAGCCCGTCCCTATCGCACTATTCGTAAGTGCGGTGGGTCGGCCTGATATTTTACCGTTTATCGCGCGACCATGCTTGCCTGGGTTTTCTTCGGATTTTTTGGGACATTTATCACCAGGATTTAATCTTCTAGTGATTCTGAGCTCAAGAAACCCTTAAAATATCAGGACCAATAAGAATCACATCTTCCGTAAGGTGCATTAGGGTAATTTCGAATGACAGAAATGCTCGGGTAATTTCGAAAGGGGAATCTTGATATGATGGAAATAATGGTGATTTTTATGCGACTTTCGAAATTACCCTAATGCACTATTAGACAAAAGTCCAGATATTTTAACGTCGACAACCCTAAGCCGAAACGTCTTAAGGATGTACTTGCCACAAATCGGGCCCCAAATTCGACGTTAGTCGGTTAAAGGTCCCACGATACACTTCCGATGTTCACGTGTTTCTGTGACCCTATTACACAGGCAATTAGAGATGTGGCTTGTTTTGGTGATAAAACCACGATACAATTACCCAACCGGGCCTCGCGTAGCCAAAGACACAAACCCTTACGATAATCTCGTTATCGTAGCTCACTCACAGTGCGGCTGCCAATATTTCGACACAAGATTAAAAACTTTTGAACTTCAGTTTTGATAATTTAGCCCATATTCTTACCTAGATATCATAGATTAAAATATAAGATCATACCATCCCATACATTAAAATGTGACCCGCGAGCTAGTAAACTATGAGCTATCGGCTATAAAAACAAACAAAAGATAATCACTCCCGTGTAAATAAAAGAGACACGGCGATGTTTATAGCTACTCGCCCAGCAGTGATCTATTAATATCGCCGTGTCTCTTTTATTTGCACGGGAGTGCTTATCTTTTGTTCGTGTTTATAGCCGATAGCTCATAGCTTACTAGCTCGCGGTGGGACCAGTGCCTAAGAAAGCGCATACACTACACCACACATAGATGGCACCACAAAAAGATGCCTTGTTGCCATCGATTATTTGTAGATTGCCGTTAAGTGTCACTTTCGAACCATAAATCTATGTCAAAAGTGACACAACGCCATCTACAAGTATAATCGAAAGCTACAAGACATTTTTTTTGTGGCGCCATCTTTAAGTGGTGCAGTGTATGCGCGTTCTTAGGCGGTCGCATTTTAGATAGATAGATAGATAGATAAATGATTTATTGTCACAACATGGTCGTTACAATCTGTACCTTATGAAATATCTTAAAGTTATAACCTATACAATACAAGGAAATTTTACTTACAATCTAGGTATACGTGACAAGTGGACAGTCTCAGCTACGTGCTGGAGCCTCACCTTCCGGCGTGGTTTCAGCGCTGATTTTCAGCCTGCCCGGGTTGAGGCGGTGACACAAGACGACTACTAAGTACTTACATATAATAAAAAGAAAAACAAGAATGCAAAATTAAAGTTTTCAATTACATACTAATTACTTACAAATCCTTAAAAAAAAGATATATTTTTAACAAGAAATTATAGTTATTTGTTATACAAGGGGGCAAAGTTGTATTTTAACGCCGAGTGTGGAATTGAAAAACGAGCAAGTGAAAGGATCCTATAGTTGAACCACGAGCGAAGCGAGTGGTTCGAGAATAGAATCCTGAACTTGCGAGTTTTTTAACACACGAGAAGTGAAATACATTTGCACCCGAGTGTAACACAAAACTTTTCCCCTCATATAGCGAGGAAACTACAACGCAAAAAATGCGTTTATCACTGCTTCCAGTAGTTCCACAGGTGGTAAATCATCTTTATTACTAGATTCACCTACTTTTATCAATTTTAAAACAGTTAATTTGACTTTATTCAAGGTCAAATTACTTTACCCACTAGTGGATAAAATGCGTTTTTACCCGCTGGTATTAAAGGACAAAACACGTGTTTCCGAGCTAGTGAGGGGAATGATAAGTGTTAAAATTGACAAACATTTTTCCGTACATGTTTCTTGACAGTCCTTAGGTACTTTTTTTATAGACTTTATCTGTCTAAATTGTCTAATACGAAATTATACGTACCTAAGTACTTATTTCGTTTTTATTTAGTCAAGCGTATTTTCGTTTTCCATTCCGATGCGAAATAAATTTATGCATTTTCTAGTTATTCCTGTGGGTGTAATAATTTCGACTTCACTGCACAATCCACACGAATAACCAGCCAGATGTTTCATCCAATATGCCCACATATCTAGTGAAGTGTGTGCGTAAATAATATATTATTAATATATTGTGGGGAAGGCGGACAATTGCCAAATCGTTTGAAAATATCGAGTGCTTGTCAAATTGTGTGGGTGCGAATCAAAGATTTCAATACAGGGTGTAAACCTAATACGGGCGATTCTCTTAACGGTGGTGAGTATAGGACGTATAAAATGTAATTAGATAACTTTTACCGAAAATTGAAATATTTTTTTATCCATATAAATTAATTCGGCCCGCAACGTAATGCAAACACACTCCCGTTAAACGCTCGTTGACAGTTGTCATTGATTGTCATCGCAACCACCTTTACAGTACATTGCTGCTGAGATTTTTTTCAAAAATTCATTATGGGGTGAAAATTAAGAGTAAATCAAAAACACCTCTTAATTAATGATAACAATATTGAATTATACGCCTGGTTTCATTTATCGCCCTTATTACGTTTACGCGATGTATTCTCTGGTGCGAATGGAATGCACTCGACTTTGCATCCATACTAATATTATAAATGGGAAAGTGTGTGCCTCTGTTTGTCCATCTTTCACAGCAAAACGGACCGACGAATTGATGTGATTTTTTAAGTGGAAATAGTTGAAGGGATGGAGAGTGACATAGGCTAGTTTATGTCTCTTTCAACCCCCCCCTTTTCCTGAAATGGGGGGGGGTGAGAGTTTGTATGGAGCATTCCGAAATTATAGAATTTAACCCGAGTGAAGTCGCGGGAAAAAGGTAGATTTGATATAAATACTTAGGTTGCGATCAAAGTCGTGCGCGAAAGGTTTCAAGATTGAGCCAAGAGATAGAAAGTGATTCAAATTCAAAACAGTCCTGTGTCGAGAGATGGCAGTCTAACGCACTGTGACGACATTTTACTTTGAGAGTAATTCTATATACACTCGATCCTCTTTACTAGGATGTAAATATGGCGTTAGGTTCTATTTCTAAAGGAAAGTCGCCCGGCCACGACAGTCTCAGTGTGGAACACCTGCATCATGCCGGCCCGCACGTGAGTAGAGTTCTCGCAATGTTTTACTCGCTGTGCATAGGACACACTTACTTGCCGGCTGACATGATGAAAACGGTAGTGGTTCCTATCGTAAAAAACAAAACAGGTGATGTGAGCGATAAATGTAACTATAGGCCTATTTCGCTTGCCACCATAATAGCTAAGGTACTTGACGGTCTGCTCAATTTCCAACTTGACAGCAGGCCTTTCAACTGAACTATATTGGCACTGAAACAGACCGTCACAGATCGGCGAACAGCTGTTTATGCATGTTTCTTAGACCTTTCCAAGGCATTCGACCTGGTGCATTATAATGTCTTGTGGAAGAAACTAGATGACATTAACTTGCCACCTGACATATGTGGAATTTTTAAATTCTGGTACCACAACCAAGTTAATGTCGTCAAATGGTCGGACTCATTTTCACAGCCATACGGTCTGGAATGTGGTGTTCGTCAGGGCGGTTTAACATCTCCGAGGTTGTTCAACTTATACATCAACGCGCTGATCGAGGAGCTCAGTAACACCCGTATCGGTTGCCATATCGATGGAGTTTGCGTAAATAATCTGAGCTACGCCGACGATATGGTGTTGCTGAGTGCCTCGGCGTGTGGACTGGCTAGGCTCATTTCTATATGTGAGAAATACGCTTCTAGCCATGGGTTGGTGTATAATGTTAACAAAAGCGAATGCGTTATTTTTAGGGTCAAAGGTAAACCTACACCCAAGTTTCCATGCGTCAGACTGAATACCTGTCCGCTACGAATCGTAGAACAATTTAAGTACCTGGGACACATGGTAACCTCTGACCTTAAGGACGACGTTGATATTGAACGCGAACGCAGAGCGTTGTCCGTCAGAGCCAATATGATAGCTCGCAGGTTCGCTCATTGCACAAAAGATGTTAAGATCACCCTGTTCAGGGCTTATTGTACAACCTTCTACACAAGCAACCTGTGGGCTGATTATACTCATAAACGGTACAGTGCTCTGCGTGTTCAATACAACAACGCTTTCAGAGTACTGATGGGGCTGCCCAGATTCTGCAGTGCATCGGGGATGTTCGCGGAGGCGCGGGTAGACTGCTTCTACACCACCATGCGCAAGCGAGCGACATCGCTTGTGCGAAGAGTCCGGGCTAGCTCCAACAGTATTCTGAATATGTTAGCGAATAGGTTTGACTGCCTATATTTGAATGCCTGCTGCTTGTTGCACGCACGCAGGAATAGATAACCTAGCTATTAAGTTTCTGTATAAACTAACACTAGACTAAGATTATTTATGTTACTAACACTATGATCCACGTTGGTCTTAAATAAATGATTTATTATTATTATTATTATATTTACTTCAGATTTGAGATGAGATGAATTTTACGTTGTCTATATAATTTTGGTGCATACTTTGTGATTGTACTAAATGTGATTGTTAAGTAAATGCGTTTTCCCCTCACGAGCTCGGTGTTTTGTCCTTTAATATCAGCGGGTAAAAACGCATTTTATCCACAAGTGAGTAAAGTAATTTGACCTTGAATAAAGTCAAATTAACTGCTGCAAAATTGATAAAAGTAGGTAAATCTAGTAATAAAGATGATTTACCACCTGTGGAACTAGGAAGCAGTGATAAACGCATTACTTGCGTTGTAGTTTCCTCGCTACAGTGTTTACTTCTCGTGTGTTAAATTCCACACGCGGCGTTAAAATACAACTTTGCCCCCTTGTATGACAAATAACTATTGTCTATTACCTTAATGCAATTTATAGTGTGTGAATTGACCGTACAATTCGTTCGTGTTGGCTTAGTAATCAATATCAATATAACACCTTTTATCAATACCGACAGCCCACGTGTATCGCTCTATTTAAAAATAATAAATACGTAACAACTTATACAGTCAAGATACCTATTAAATATATAGATGCGGACTAAGTGCCAACAACATGTATCCACAACCTTAAGAGGATACGGGAGCGAAAATGCTAAAATGGAAAGGAGCCCCCCTTTCAACTTGGGAATTTCAGTTAAATATACAAGTGTTATTAACTACATTTATCGAAAAAGAATTGTCCATTAAGAACAACTCAGTCAAAAGATATTTCAAAAATTCTTTAAAATCGAGGTTCCGCTCTCGACTCTTTCCTCCTTCAAAACTTTATCAATCGGAACCATAGATAAATCAAGAAAGATTGGTAACTCAGTACATCGCTACACGGCCTACTTAACGCGAGTTATCGTCGCTGGTACCTCTTAGTTTTCGAGTTATTTACAGATGGCGCTATTTTCAATGTTTAAAAGTGTCGTCTAGTGAGATAATAATTAATTACATTGCCGAGTAACCATATATGAATATGATTCAATATTTTGAGCCGGGCGGCTCCTTGTTTTTTGGCTTAGGGGTTAGTGTATTTGACTTGCAGGTCCGGATTTTTTTTAATATGTTTGAAAAACAGTTATATTGTTGTTTTTTACTTTTTTTATATATAATTGAATATTAGAAAAATAAAATATGACGTGAAGTTGAATCATAGAAAAGTAAGTATAAATTGTTCGCGCCTACTTGTTGTATGTGTGTTTATAAAACCGATAGGCCCATAGGGAAGTACCTATCTACCTACTCGACTCTCCAATCACTTGCCGCCGTGTCAAGAGGATCATGTACTAAAGGACTGAAGTGTTTTTTTGCAATGATTATGGTCCAAGAGCTGGCAGGATTTTGGAGTAGGTCCTTGAGGCAACCTGGAAAGGTGCTCAGATGCTTCTCTAATCATGACCAACATCAGGTCTGCAAGTCTGGCAGCTAAAGGGGCGGGGCTTTATCGAGCTATGAATTTTTAAAGATTTAATTTTTGGGGCCCAAACAGAAAATATCTACGTGGACGTCATATTTTAATTTCCTACAAGAAAGGTTATGTACGTTTTTTCGATAGGATCAATATATAAATGGATAATTTAGTAAGAAAGTTTTTTTTAATCGATTACATGCTCCGTTTTTCGTCAATACCTCGTAAACGGTGGCCCACAGCAAAAGGAGCTGCCAGCTCTCCGTCTATTATGACTTATGACCATATAAGCAGCGACTCAGCGAGTGTCCTTCGAAGACCTGGCAAGCAATTATGGTCGCTCGATAAGTGATAAAATAGCAGGCCGTCCCAATCGCACTATTTGTAAGTGCGATAGGGACGGCCTGATATTTTATCGTCTATCGCGCGACCATGCTGGTTGCGCAGATCCGTCGGTAAAGCAGTGTTGCACCTATGGCTCGGGAGAAAAGGCGAATCATCAGCAAGCGGCTCCATCGGTAAAGCAGTCCGCGGCGACAGATATTCGTCGACAAGCGGTCATATTTGGAATATTGGCCAATGACGAGACAGCTGTCAACATGGCGGAAACAGTTGTCGGCACGATGTAAACATTGCAACAAAATACTTAATACGATAATGTAGATGATATGAAGACGAAAACTACTAAAAAAAAACCTTTAAAGTTTATGTGACGTAGAAACGCAGGCGTTAATAGACTCTGGCAGTGGATATAACCTAATCAACAAAGACTCTTTCGACGAATTTAAAGTGGATTGCGTGAGTGAGGACTTCACTGTTTCTGATCGCGATGGTACTGTTAGGAAAACGTCGAGCATTTGGTTGTCGAGTATGAACCGGTGGAGACTAAGGAAGCGCCGATCGAGCTCAAGATCACTCTGAAAGATGATATCCCTGTGGCGAAATGAAGAGCTCAATGCGACTAAACAGCTGATTTTATAGCCAATAGTCAATCGTTTATTGCAAGAACATACTGAGATTACATAAGATGATAACATTGAAAAGCAGTTCTTATGTTCTACCAAGCAAGGCATGCAATACTCGTATTTAACAATTATTTAAAGTATGTACAATATAATGTCAATATAATTTGTTACACAATAATTCATTACAAATATACACAAGGATTGAGTCAATTTATTACATTTTATAAATTACACAGCTAAGATGTCAAATATAGGCATAGATAAATTACTTAATTAATAATTAAGTTTTGAAAGATGGTGACTATAATGACTTGTGTTTGGAAAATGGCATGCCAAACAAAGGAGACCAACAGCAAACGGTGGTGCCTAAGGTAATGGGGAAGGAAGTTGCATATAAGGTGCATAGTAATGGTCATTTTGCTATGAGAACGAGGAAAAGGGCATTCACTGAGACGAAGAAGCCCTACGATCACACAATTACAGTTGTTGATGCGTTCACCAAGTGTGTGTGGCCCTACCCGATGAAGTCGACATCTAGAGCAGAGGTGATTAGCAAGTGGCAGTTGCAGCGGCAGACGTTTGGTGACCCTATACATATTACCTTTGCCCGAGGTAAAGCATTAAAGAAAAGAGCTATCAGAAGTACTGTGAAGATGAAACTTTATCTCGTGTAAGAAATTCTTGGTGCCTAAAAGTTAACTTGATTTGTTACTTTATTAAGTTTAGTAAGTTTGGTGAATATTTAAAATGTTGTTGTGTTGTAAAATGCTAAAAGTTGTTACAGTCATTGTTTTTATATCTAATGCTTATATTGTCGGATGTTTTTTAATTTATGTTGAAATGTAATGTTGAATGAATGAGATGTAGTTAGATGAATGAACGTTGAAGTATATCTGGGCATTTCTCAGAGTGTTTCAACTTTTTGATTTCGGTGGCAGCATTAGTACCCGAACCCCGTAAGCGTAGCATGAGTTTTCTTTGTTTCTGGTAGAAATCCGCGACTTCTATTTAAATTGACAGAATTTCATGTGACTCTTTACAGGATTCATGTAAAACTGTTGCCACCGAAAACAAAAAAATTTAAACACTGAGAAATGCCCATCTGAAGGCAGATATGAGAGCAGGACAGCCGAGAATGTGGGATCGGAACGTAAGGTGATGGCGTGAAACAGAACATTGTATGATAGTAGAATGACAGTAGGTGTGAAAGGCGATGGGAGAACAGTTTTGAACGATGAGCGATCGAACGTGAAAGAATTTAGTAAAATCTGTTAATTTCTTATTTGCTGCTTAATTAAAAGTTATTCGTTGTTTATTGCTGGGTTTTCATTCGAGGCATAACAATATCCCACAAATATATTGTTTTATTCCCCATTAATATTCGATATGTAAAAAATACCCCAAATAAATAATTGCACTAGACATAGTGTTGTGTTCCTGCCGGTGAGTAAGGGTGCCAGAGCTCAACGAGGGTGCGGTGTGTTGATGACGGGAGCACTTACGGAACTAACTTGTTCCATCTATTGTCCTTTGAGTCGTCGGCTACCCGAACCCTCCTTAGAACTTGTACATTCCTTTTTGCTGTGTACTTAACACAGCAAAGGGAGTGTACATGTTTCTAATAGGGTGGCAACGCGCTTTTGACACTGTTTGAGTTGCAGGCGTCCATAGGTTACGGTGACCGCTTTACATCAGGCGGGCCGTATGCTTGTTTGCCACCGACGTAGTATAAAAAAATCTGTAAATCATTTGACAACTTTTGTCTCATTTTGATTATAGTGCCACCTGATTCTGTCGTGCTGATATACATATATGTAGCTGTTTGTGGTAAAACATTTTTATACTAATAAAAATAAAATAATCAGAAAATAATACTTCCGTCTTAGTGCGTTTTCACATTATCCGATCCGATATCAGATGTAGGACCGATATCCCATATATTTAAGCCGCCTTTTTTCGATTTTCGCCTTTGAAATCCTTCCTACATCCGATATCTGATCGGATAATGTGAAAACGCACTTAGTGTTGTAATATTTTACGTAGCATATTTTGCCTATTCTGGAATGTACGTCCAAGGTAATTTAGAACTATCTTGGAATAAAATATTATTAAAAACTCAAAACAAATACTAAAACTGTTATCTTCAATATGGCAATTTTGTTTAGCATGCAGCGCATGCAGTTTTGTGCATCTTGTATACGCGCCATCTACCGGATTATAATGTTTGCTATTAGTCATCAAACGTACAAAACACCACGAATTGAACCTGATTCAAGTACCCGATTGGTAAAAAAATAATTAATTGTTTTTGTAAATTTCGGTGTTATATAATGATAATGTTGTATGATCAAGTTCCAAATTTTTAAATATTACGACTTGGGTCATTTAAATGAAATTATTTCGTGAATTGAACAATGCCATTTGTCGCGAGAGTATAGTAATGCCATCTATTGTTTTACGAGTCAAACATATAAATTGGACTACGGAGTTCCCATTCTTTGTAGTCTAATTTTTCTATGATCGGAACGAAATTTGAGAATCTGAATAACAATGAAATAATCTATGTCGGACCGTTTAGCTTTTTTGGTTAATTGTTACCAATCTTGAGTATCACACCTTTTTTTGCGCCACAATGAGAAAGGCCGTTTTTAGAAATTTTTGATTGGCTCTAGAGTCTTTAAAAAGCAGAATATCAAAAAAATCAAAACGGTCCGACACAGATAAAAATAATAACAACCTGTGTTGAAAAAATCAGGGAGGAAATAGTCGAGAGCGTTTGAATGAAGAATGGACCCCTACCCCTACCGTATCGTAAACGTAAAGTAATAAAGTCGTGTATACATATTTTTAAAACCTTGACTGTACTACAGCCCTGTGCGTAGCCGAATGCACAAAACGCTCACTATAATATATCTTTCGCGCTATCTATCTCTATCGCTCTTGCGTATTGGCGCGACAGAGCCAGACTACATTTCTGCGGCGTTTCGGTGGCGTTTCGCGACTTTCGCGTCGCGTCCATTCGGCTACGGGGTTCCATGTGTTATGGTATTATCACCGCACGAATAAATTTGTCGAAAATATTGGTAATTGATGCTTAAAAGTATAGGGTAGTTCGATAGTCATTGAATAATGGCTACTTTGTGTTAAAATTAATATTGTTTTGATGTATTAGGGGCAATTGTTCGTGAGCGTAGTATCCAACCCGCATTGGGCAGCGTGACCATTATAGATGGCGTTTCGGTTGAAATGAGATACAAATGTGTAATCATTATATATTTGTATGGTTTGTTTTTATTTGAAAATAAACGGCAATTGAGGAAATTAGCACGCGTATAGAATGAATTTAAAAAACATCTAAATAATTAAGTAGGTACCTATTGAAATATCGGAACTTAGGAAATGAGATAATGATTTTCACGATCAATCTAGGGTGAACAGAGGCATTTTCTGGGCGAGCTCACTCCATCGTAGGCCACGTCCTTGCCTTTGGAGAGTCTGTGGCCAAGATTAAGCCCATTTATAATAAAATAAAATACGACAGTATATCGTTGTATAACTAGTTAATTAAGTACCCATAGCACCAGCTTTCTTGTGCTTACTCTGTGTAAGCACTGCTTAGTCTGTGTAAGCACTGCTTAGTCTGTGTAAGGGTGTCGTCCTGTAATATTAAATATCTGGGCGGTTCTATTTTGATATATCACGTCTTTAGATTAAAAAAAAAAAACTCTTTTGATTGAACCTCAGTTTTAACAATTTGGCCCAATCTTAGCTTGATATGTTTTAAAATGACAAATATTAATTAATATTAGCGCCATCTAGCTGAGCGTACCCCAAAAGTGTAATGCCATCTAGGCCACCGTACCTTTTTCTGTATAGTACTGAGGTACGTTTTTTCTTCTTTATCTGTCTATACGGAGTTATATATGTCTTTGGTATTACTTAACTATGATTTAATACCTATTAATACATATGTGGCACAAATTGTTTTTTTTTTTTTATATTTGTGTCTTATGGTTCAAGTCTCGGGTGTTTCCAAATCAGTAAGCATACATTTTGTGTATAATAAACTTCGTAAACAATTTATGAATTGAGGCGTAGGCGAGAACTGGCAAGTGGCAACCTGTCACTGCAATGTCATAATTTGTTTTCTTTCAACCCCTTAATTGCCAAGAGCGGCACTGAAACTTGAGTGGTTCCGTGTGCTCGCCTACCCTTTTATGGGATACTGGCGTATGATTGTATAGTATGTATGAATAAATTTTATTAACTTAAAATTGAGCGAAGGCTTTTAAAATAGCCTCATAAGTCGGTAACGCACCTTGTAGCGGTCAAGGAACGTCGCTCGCGCAACATATGGCTATGATTAATTAGATTTAGATCTACAGATATGGATAATAGGCCGGTAAAACACTTATAGTGGTTATTACATACCCCTTTATTAATGGAGGTCGTAATTCAATTTTAAAACTTATATAAGTAACGTAGGAGAATAGAAAATGCGAATATGTCACAGAACTAGATTTACATAGAAGAAACAAATTCATCTATTTGTATAGGGGCCGAGCGTGTCAGATTTTAGGGGGTGTCGCTTTCGCATAGGTCTGTTTCAGCCATCAAAAGCGATGTTTTTCGGACATTGCACCATAAATCGTCTGAAATAGACGCTAATGCCAGTAGAATAGTAGTACATAGTACAAACACGAATGAATATGTTATGCAGTCCCAAATGATCAGAAAGGAACGTGGGGTTCATTATCACTTTTGACATCGATAGGAATTCCTAGACGGAGCTCGCATGAAATTCCTATCGACGACGATGTCAAAAGCCATCGTAAAAGGTCGCGAATTCATAACATCGCCTTGTTTGCTGCATAATAGAAGTATTAACGATGACCGCCGTCGTTGGCCGTAAATTTGCCATTCGAACACCAGCTTCTCTTTGTCAAATTTTATCTAAATCACAAACAATCTACCTAGTGTTCCGGTTTCTAGTACCGATTTTCGAGGTAGACCCTCTACGTAATCATCATGGAACTATTATCTGTGGCGTAGGTCACCGTTGGCCGTAAATTCGGGCGTGCGCTCGAGCGCAACTCTCGCGCACATGGTCGGACCCCTTTTATTCAAATTTGGAATGGCATATGTTCGGGTACTGGCGAGCGCGATATCGGTTAGAAATGTGATAGAAATTAGACAGTGTTGTGTTGTAGTTTGTCCTGTAAATTGTGTATGCCTAATTGTGTGCTTAGAGGCATGAGTGGTTGTATAGGTATCATCCTTGCGTTATCCCGCCACGGTCTTGATAGCAAAGGGTCCGCCTTGACAACTATTCCCAAGAGCCTGCGAACCTGCCTAGATTTTACGATAGTGAGTGCCACATAACCTTTCAACCCGAAGGACTACCTAGGCTTTATCGGGATTAGTCCGGTTTCCTCACGATGTTTTTTCCTTTACCAAAAAGCGACTGGCAAATAGCAATAGTTATTTGTTATACAAGGGGGCAAAGTTGTATTTTAACGCCGAGTGTGGAATTGAAAAACGAGCAAGTGAAAGGATTCTATAGTTGAACCACGAGCAAAGCGAGGGGTTCGAGAATAGAATCCTGAACTTGCGAGTTTTTTAACACACGAGAAGTAAAATACATTTGCATCCGAGTGTAACACAAAACTTTTCCCCTCACTATAGCGAGGAAACTAGACTGCTTCCAGTAGTTCCACAGGTGGTAAATCATCTTTATTCCTAGATTCACCTACTTTTATCAATTTTAAAGCAGTTAATTTGACTTTATTCAAGGTCAAATTACTTTACCCACTAGTGGATAAAATGCGTTTTTACCCGCTGGTACTAAAGGACAAAACACGTGTTTCCGAGCTAGTGAGGGGAAAAATACATTTCGCACATAAGCTCAGAAATACTCATTTATAAGAGCCGGGGTTCTGCGGAATAAAAGTCGCACTTACCGTTAAGCCACTACGGCTAGCATAGTTTGCCTTCTCGCACGCGAGTCCATACATCTAGCGCGACATGAAATAGGTAAATAAAAGGTATGGACTCGCGCGAGAGAGCGCAAGTTGTGCTAAACCACCTGCAGGTATTATAGGTACCTTAAAAACTTAGGGCAGGGTCCTCCAGGTTGCTGTCATAATTGTGAGCACTTACAGCAAGGAGAATCAAATAACCCCAAGCATATTAGCATACTTATTAGCAGCGGCTGATCCATACTCAAGCCTATTCATACAGGCTTGCCTAAAATCGATTACTAGTAAAGTACCTAATGTAAAGGTAGGTTTCTTTTTGATCAGTGTTGCCTAGCAGAAATTTTCACCAGCCACCACTGATACTGACTCACATTTCACTTGTGTCACCGACAGTGCCGCGAAACGGTAACGCATACGCGATAGCACTTAAGATACGATGAATTTGCATACCGAATTGTCGTTCGACCATATTGGTTTCGTGGTTTGTCACTGCGCCGGTCGATCGATCGCGGACAAATGGACATGTGTTACAGTTTAATGTGGAGTTTATTCAATATTTATTGTAACGGTAGCTAGTATGTTTCAGTCTCACTTAGACCCAATAAGGTGGAACTGCAAATGGCTACCCTCCTCTATAAAGAAACTACACTACACACACTTTTAAATCATAAATCATAAATCATCATAAATCATGCTCTTTAGCGATAAGACCGCCTGTTGTCTGCCTCTATTTATAATCATTTGTTTTGTCTCCGCTGTATCTTTTTTCTGTATCTCTTGCTGAGGTGTGCCAATAAAGAGTATTCTATCTATCTATCTATTCCTGATGCGTCTTCTGAATGAACCCTATTTAGTACAGGTAATAATCTTGATACTTCGTTTTATTAAACCAGCATACCATAATTATTCTTGTTGCATATTTTTCATCAAAATATTTAGGTACCTTCTACATGTTTTTAAACAGGTCCATGTCATGCTTTACGTCAAAAATAATATTTAGATGATGTCAAAAGTTAAAAATTTCAAGGTATCATGGTCTCAATGGTCTGGTCAAACGGACCGATCGACTCCTTAAGAATTTAAAATATCGTCGCGGCCAAAAAATGTCCCCTTCAAGATATTACTGGCTTGAGAAGTTCAGATAATAATGACAAATTATGGTCATTACGCCCCGGCGTTTAAATTCATTATTAAATTTTAGGGAATGAAGCAGGAATCGTGTCAAAGGAAGCTTGGATTTCGACATAGGTATACTTATGTATAGATTTCATGGTTACAATATAACATACAAATCAAAATCAAGTGTAAACATACTCAAAGTTTTGCCATTTATAACAATCATCAGTGTTTATGTTTAGTATGTACTTTACAGTAGCCAATACTTACAAATAATAAAAAAACACAAATAAAATAAAATATCTGGGGCACTTCAGTGCCCTCGCCAAGACGAGCCAAGCGAAGCGCAAGGGCAGGGCACTATACCTACCTTTTCTCGAAGTGATTCGTCGTTATTTTATTGACCAAAAGTAACGTATCTACAAACAGAAGTAAGAAATAAACGATTAATATTTGTAAATCATTAGTTTATCACTCTTCTGGACAAAATGAAACTTTCTTGTAATTTTTGATGATATATATAATTATAACCTACAGATAACTTTTGACGGGAAAATAGTTTTCATGGTACTTATCATAATGTTGAGTATATAGATGAACAACACAGGAAATAGATAAGATAAATAATACAGGTCCCATACATGATGATATGTTTGTATTTGCTACACAGAAAAATATTGAAAGAATGTCGCAGAATTATATGTAAATATAGGAAAAAATATACGTTTGAATATATATAAATATTACTTAATACAACATTGTCGAATTTTGGTGCATTAATATAAAATTAATACTTATTACAACTAACTAAGTTCGAGTAATTTGTCATTGATGCATTCCTATTTGTACTATAATTTTTTTGTCGGAACGACTTATATATTAATTTTCTAGTAGGTAGGCCAGTGACTTATGCTTGCGACTGTTCAGCTGATTCAGCTATGGCGTTCAATAGCATGTAATATGAGAATGTTGTCTTCAGTACCTGAAAGATAAAGGAACATGATAAATATAACGAATAGCTAACTAGCCCGCCCTTTCTATCTGTATTAATTGGAGTGAGACAGGCGAAGCTTTGTCACGTCCATCATGTGTTTGCTTGTCTGAACTGTAAGTCCGTTTTCACATTATCCGATCCGATATCGGATGTCGGAAGGATTTCAATGAAAAAAATCCAAGATGGTGCCTGTAATGTATGGAATATCGGTCCGACATCCGATATCGGATCGGATGATGTGAAAACGCACTTATTTAACATCAGGAAGACCTATTCAGTAACGTTTACGTCACAAGCATCAAAACAAAAGAACAACAATACAATCTTACAGCAGTCATAGTCATCACACCAACGGGCACCATCTTGGCTGCTTTCAGCGTCACCGGCGTCTGCGCACGGAGTAGAAAGAACATCACTGTCCTAGGAACACAAGCGTTAAAACAGAAATTAATTCAAATCAATTGGACGGCCAAGCGCACAAATGTATCTATTCTCTCCCAACTGGATGTAAAACCCGTCGTCTATTCACCATTTGGACATTTATAATTGATAAAATGCGTAGAGGGGACGGTAGCCTGGAAAAGCTGGTGATTGTTGGCAACACCGAAGGCAAAGGGAACACGAGGCCGATCACCAACACGCTGGTCTAACCAAATAAAAGAAGCCACCTCCTCGTGTATATTTTACCAAGCGGTGAAGGCTACTTCGGACCGGAATCGATGGAGGTAGTTTGTCTGTTGGAAGGGTTCCAGTAACCACGATCCTCGGTAATGCGGGACCGATTAAGAGAGAGAATTTACAATCAATCAATCATATCATAGAGGAATAAGTAAGGGAAGTTGTAACTCCATACATCAGTAAATGCGAGTTATTTGTATCAGGCATAGTATAGTGACATCTAGCGACAATCACGCGTCAACTAGCGTGAATTATCAGTATCACTACTCGATACTAAGTGTCAACAGTGTCTCATCTGCAAAAAAATAATTAGAACAGTTTACAACTTATATTACAAGCAGGAGTTGAAAACAGAATACTGAATTAATACTATTGTAATATTAGCTAAAAATTGGCGAGCATTTGACTCTTCGTTCGTCGCGACATCTATTGACAAGTAGCAGTACTGATAATTTACGCTAGTTGACGTGTGATTGACGCGTGATAATATTATTATGTATTTCCTATCACTGCAAAAAGGTGTTCTACTAGTAGACAACAAGAATTACACATTTATGTAGTGCATGGATGATGAATCATTGATGATTGTTAGCATTAGGGATGTTACGAATATTCGCATTCGCATATGCGAATGATTCGCATTCTTTTAAACATTTGCATTGACATTCGCATTCGCTTCAAACGATGCGAATGCGAATGTGTGCAAGTCGCATTTTAAATTTTTTACCTAGCGGGTTGTTGGTGATTGTTTGGTCAGCGTGTTGCTCCTGAAGTTTTATGGCGAAACGATGGTTCCAGCGGTTTCGTTGGCGACTTTTCATTTCAGATCAACCTAAGTCTGGTCGACCGGTGAAGATTTTTTTTTTATGAAATTCAGCGATATTCGCATTCGCACATTCGCATTCTGAATATTCGCATTCGCGAATGTGACACATGCGACATTCGTGACATCCCTAGTTAGCATTAAAACACACCTCGGACAATGGCGATCAAATTATATAAAAAATGAGCGCTTTTATACACACAGTATAAGCTCGTGTAGGCGAACGCGTACAGGTTCGTGACATCCCTAGTTAGCTAAAACACACCTCGGACAATGGCCTGAGCGCTTTTATACACACAGTGTATCCTAGGCGAAAATTAAGTGAGATGAGACAGGTTCCCCCTCCTCCCTTCTAAATTAAGGGGGATCTCGATGCCTCCCGGTCTTTATCTACTCAGGGCCACCCAAGGAACAACTTTTGACTCATGGAGACCATATACATCTCTAAGGCGAATTAGATTAAGTAGATATACATTTTATTTTTAGTTGTGACATTTAGAGTCATTTGCACCTCTAAAGTAATTTTAGGCTTTTTTTTTATTTGTACATTTTATATTAAAATTTAGTGTAGTTCTTGGTTGTAATTCGACACTTAGAGACCTTCTACATCTCTAATTAATTGTATAGAGTTAACTTAGAATTAGTATATAATAGTATCAATTGTAATTTCAACTCAATTTTAAATATTTTTTAAATACCTATGTACATGTGACGTGTAAAAGTGCCCCTGTGGCCTATTTGCTGAATAAAATTTTGATTTTGATTTTGATTTTTGACTGTGCCAAGTCTCAGTGCTTAATCATAAAATGAATGGTGTTGTGCAATAGCCTCCCAGCTAGGTCGGCTGTAGGCCTAGCACATGATGGCCGCGAGAGTATGTCGCCGCGAGATAGATGCCACGTCTTCTTCTAACTGTATTAATGACATAAGGACGGGTAGTCTATCTCGCGGCGACATACTCCCGCGGCCATCATGTGCTAGGCCTACAGGTCGCGTTCTTGACAGGCGGTAACAGTGAGGTAACCGAGAGCAGGTAGGTGGCATTTTCCACTTTCAGGGGGAAGCAGGGACTGGCCATACATTGTATTATACTGTGGTAATAGAGATCTTATCTTACCTGCGGTTACTGGTGTCCATGCACTCCCACGGAACTTCGTATATGGCGTCGACCAGTTTTTCACTCTGATAAAAATCAATACAACAATATTTTATAAATTTCTTCATAAGATTGACGAGGTCGACAGGTTCTTATTTAGATTAATGTTTTGCTAAACAACCGCTAAGTAAGGTACAGCGGGCCTAATCTCGACTGGGGGGCAAATGTAACTGGTCCATTTTTTCCATGTTTTACAATGTTTGCATTATTAAATCGAGTGTCCACCGGTTATATATGGTAGGCGTGTTCAGTTGATACATGTAGAACTCAACATCATAGTGTAATAATAGAAAAACCGGTCAAGAGCGTGTCGGGCCACGTTCAGTGTAGGGTTCCGTACTTTTCCGTATTTTTCTCAAAAACTACTGAACCTATCAAGTTCAAAATAATTTTCCTAGAAAGTCTTTATAAAGTTCTACTTTTGTGATTTTTTTCATATTTTTAAACATATGGTTCAAAAGTTAGAGGGGGGACACACTTTTTTTTCCTTTAGGAGCGATTATTTCCGAAAATATTAATATTATCAAAAAACGATTTCAGTAAACCCTTATTCATTTTTAAATACCTATCCAACAATATATCACACGTTGGGGTTGGAATGAAAAAAAAAATCAGTCCCCACTTTACCCTAATCCCTAGGTCCCTAGTCCCTAACAAAACATTTTTTTTCACTTTTTATTTTACCACTTTGTCGGCGTGATTGATATACATATTGGTACCAAATTTCAGCTTTCTAGTGTTAACGGTTACTGAGATTATCCGCGGACGGACGGACGGACGGACGGAAGACAGACGTGGCGAAACTATAAGGATTCCTAGTTGACTACGGAACCCTAAACAATGGATTATTTACAATTGCACCCTAGTCGAAATTTGCCCCGCTGTACCTTAGATATATTTCTGTATAGGGTTTATAGTTGACCTACGAACGCAACTAGGGTAGGTATCCTTTATGCATTTGGAATTAAAATTATTACTTCACTCTGTGCATTGTTATAATATGTTAATAACCGACTTCAGCGACATATTTTAAATCTAAACATCCAAGAGCCCAGAGCCGCTAGACCTTTCTAATTTTCTCTCGGCGAAATAGGTCTAGCAATGATGAATCAATTCCTTACAGTATTTTCTAAAAAAATACACACACGAATTTAAGAAATTGAAATTCTTCTAGCTGGGAAAGCTAGCAAATATGCAGACATTAAAAAATCTACATAGCTCCATATGTTTAATCCTCAAGAAAATTAGGAAGGCAGCGCCTCCAGTCCGGGATCTTACTTTATAGATACCTGTGTGCTTATCATTTCAAAAAGAATCGATATCTGTATCAGCGGTTGGTATATCGCCAATGTCAAAGGTCCATATTTGGCCAAAGCGTCAGCGGTGAAAGAGGTGACCTCTACAGTCACCACGATGGTCAAGAGTTGCATCAGCATATAGAACATGAAGAGATAGTTGCTGAATGCATCAGAACACTTGTCGACGAACCTGCAACAATTGAAATTGATATTGTGAATGAAGCAACACCGATATTGAAGAATAAATGTTATGACAATTAGACACCCTAGGATACTTTAAGAGATAAAAATGGAAGAAGCTGGCTATATAAACTTCGATATATAGACAAGAAATTAGGTAAGTATAATATGTATTATAGACACAGAATGCCAATGAAAGAAAGGCCAAGTAACAAAATAGTGCGATGTCATGGGTAGTGGAAAAATACTAGATGAGAGATGAAAGTGAGGTGGTCAAGCAAATACTCGTATTGTCACAAAATAATTAATAAATATAGGGGTGAAGGTTTATTGCCCCATAGAAAAATTTAATTACACGCCTTTTAGTGACAATATTTGTTTGACTGTCTAAAATAACATCGTCAATCTTATTGTCCTAATCTGTCTATTCTTTGGCTTTACCAAACTATCCAGTTTTTATGAGCTATTGCTTAGAATCGATCAAAGTACTTACTTTATGATTATGTTGTGGTGATCGATGATGCCTTTCAAAGTGTCTCTTACTCGCATGTTCTCCTCTACGGAGTAAATATCATCAGTAGAGGGTATTCTCAACAGATCATTCTTCATAATCTTAAGGTGTCCCAAAATTTGGAACACAATAAGGCTGAGCAGCAGATCGTAGGTGAGGATACCGCTGCTGGTATGAAAGGAAGTGGGGATGTTAAAGAAGAAAAGTATCCAGTAACCGTTTACAGTTGTATAGAACTGATCAGTGAAGCAGTAGAAATAGAGAGAGTGTTCGAAGGTCTTGTTCGCCGGGCGGTCGTCACCGAACATTCCGTTTCTATAGTTGTTGAACCAGGGCTGGAAGGTGAAGAGTGAGACTCCACTAATTATGTGGAAAGTGACGTACATTGTGAATATCTTTGAAATGAGCTGGACCTGCTTGAACATCTGTAAAATAACGATAAAGATAATAGTGAGGGATGTAAGAAAGTTCAACAATCATCTTTATGAAATCACATTAGCTATCGAAACTGTATATCAGGTTAGGTATAATAACTTTAAAATTATGACAGTAAGTCATTGCCTCATGTAAATAATGCCCTGGGAATGAGAATGAGAAGAAAATCAAAATTCCAAAGTGTAAAGTGTAGAATCTGAAAACTTGGAGAAGATACTTCTATTAAACAAATATTTACAATTTATAAATAAAAAACAAACCTTTGAAGCGTATTGCGAACGATTCTGAAAATAAAACAGGTGAAATTCTTTTAGGAGATCCCTTACAATCTCACCATACTTCTTCGTTCGACCAGTTAGCATCCTTTGCTGAAATCCAAATACATATATCAATAATATGAGCAATGAGTTCGAGAAAACCGAATTCACAATGATGCAGATGCATTCTCTTCAGCCGCTTACGTATTAAACCATCGATTCGTCGCCAGTTACAATGCCAAAATTTATTGTTGCCCGCTGCTTCTTACATCCGATAGCGGCCACCAATCTGTCAATATTTTGGTCCACCTGCTATCATGTATGTTATCATATTACAACTTACCAAATACAAAGTCTCCAGCAAAATGCACAAGATGACGTGTCCCATTGCAGAGAAAGATATAGTCTCCCTATAGAACCAGATATAAGCCGCAGCCGCACTGGAAATGGTTATGGCCACCGCGATAAGAAACAAATTGTATATGGACAGGATGAGGTGCAATCGGTGACGGCCGAATTGGTTGTGAGGCCAGGAGCCAACGGAGCTGAGCAACCGGATGAGCTGACGGACGTAGTTGAACTCGAGTGGGTACTGAGCGTCACTGAAAATAAAATTATGTAATCATAACTACTTATGAAGATTTTAATGGAAGACAATATTAGGTGTTAGGGAATCTTGAAGGGAAAGACCGGCGATAAGAATACAAAGTGTCATCGGCTTTATCTGAATGGTTTGTGAGACCAAGAACTAATAAGTAGAAATCGTGTATTTAAAGATTTTGAAGAGGAGCAGCCAAGTGGCAAGCTAAGTCATTTATTAGATTTAGTGTTCGTTGAATTGATTGTCACTGTTGTTAAGCCAGGAGTCTACGGTGCTGAGCAAGAATATCAGATGGTCAACTTAGTTGAACTAAATAAAGTGGTTACGATATTTGGCATCGCTGTAAATCAAAAGTTTTTGCTCATGCTTAGGTTGTATGACTGTAGGATTAAAATGACGGCTACAAAAACGATACTTTTAATAAAGATAAAGTGTAAATGGGAGAATCCAGTGCTAACGTCTAGTTTTGTTGCACATTAGATAATTATCTGGAATAACCATAAATTATTGGATTTCTACACATATAGGATCATGGAAATCATTTTATTTTAAGTTTATAAATAACTAACCTGTCATCAAACCATTTCTTGAAAGTGCGAAACATCCGCGGTGGAGCCATTTCTTTTTTTTAACGGAGCCAAAAATTGCAGACAGAACCAACTCCTATTACAAAAGACAACGATGAAACGATAACCTTGCTTCTATCGTCAGACTTTAGGATTCAGGAAACATTTATTGGAATGTTACAGTAATGCATTTCATTTTAATTAGTTGTAAGGAAATTTAATTCGCATCCAAAACAACCAAGTATTTATATAAATTTCGTAATTTTGAAAGGGGAATCTTGATGTGATGGAAATAATGGTGGTTTTTTAGTGACTTTAAAAATTAGACGACTTTAGAAATTACCCCCAATGCAACTTAGAATCAAAAGTATGTCACTAGATTTGGCTCTCACAATTTTATTTCATGCTGACTGTAATCTCAGCTTTTTTTAATAGTTTAATGAAAGTGACACAATGCTTGCACTTTCCGACAGAAAACTGAATTAATTCCTTCACATGTTTATTCACTTGACTAATTGAAAGAAAATACTTAATTACTGACGCAAATAATTTTTATACCAGACAATAGTGACGTGATTATAATAAAACATCGACAAAGTGATGAGACCGAATCTCTCATCGTCTATCGATACAAAGTATATCTAAGACGCTACAGGAGCGAAAATGCTAAAATGGAAAGGCCCCCTTTCAATTTGGGAATTTTAGTTAAAGTTAGTTTCGTGTAATTAACTCAAAAAAAAATCATCAAGAACAACTACTTAAAAGATACTGAGAAAATATCTCTCGACTGTTTCTTACTCCGAAACTTAATCAATCGGAACGATATTTGATAATCTGTATAACAATGAAAAATCTGTATTGGACCGTTTAGTTTTTTGGCTAATAGTTACCAATTTTGAATATCACTCCTTTTTTGCGCCATAATGAAAAAGGCCGTTTTTGGAATTTTTGATGGGCTCAAGTGTCTTTAAAAATCAAAATATCAAAAAAAAAATCCATACGGTCTGACACAGACTAATAATCTGTGTTGAAAAAATCATTGCTCTAACTTCAAAAATGAGGCAGTAAACAGTCAAGAGCGTTTGTAATAAATGTGTCTAGTTAGGGTTCAATTTCCGCCACTCTTTTAATATAAAATGAATGAAAACAGTGTAGCGGCACTGGTATAAACTAAATGAATGCTACCACAGAGATAAGATAAGCTGGTGCTTTCATATTTTCCGAGAATGAATGAAAAGGTAAAAATAAAATGTAAAGTACAATTTAATATTACTTTCCTCACCAATAGAATTTCCGTGAAGCAAATTAAAAACAATAATTTTCAAAAAATTCCGATAACGTTTAGAAATAGGCCACAAAAAAAAGTCTAAAATTACTTTAGAGGTGCAAATGACTCTAAATGTCACAACTAAAAATAAAATGTATATCTACTTAATCTAATTCTCCTTAGAGATGTATATGGTCTCCATGAGTCAAAATCATATATTTAAAATATTCACTAAAAGAAAGGAAACAAACGACAACCGAACAAAGTGTCCTAATTTAATAAAAATTAGAATTAAAGTTACTAAGTTATAACAGCCCCAGTAAGCTTAAACAGACCGGTCTTCACAGACGGCACCCGTTCACGAGTATGACGCATATCTCAGCCATCGCCTCCCTCAACCTTTATTCGGGAAGGTGGCGACCCGATCAACGACGCCACCGCAGCAAAGACTTTTAAGTGTGCATGACATGTTTAAGCTGCCAGGCTAAATTAAATATTCAAATAATAAAACATAGCTGTAAGACACTATATTCTGTGCTCGTATGTTACAAAGGAAGGAAATATAGATTTATACAATAAAATTAAAGTAAGATAAACATTAAACATTAAACACATAATCTTGGAGATGTATAAGGTCTCCAAGTGTCCACAACTAAACTTAAATAAAAACAATATAATCAGACGAGAATATGTTCTCATACGTCAATTGAACACTAGTATGCTTAATTACACAATGCAGAGAAAATGAAAAAATATATACGACTTCATTCATCTATTGACAAGCAACCACCTTAAAGGCATCCCTATCATCTATAAAATCCTTCACAGTGTAGTACGCCTTACATAACAACAAACGCTTAATGCGTGCCTTAAATTTGTCAAATGGCAAATCCACTATATCGGTTGGTACTTTGTTATAAAAACGTGTACAGTTCCCGACGAAAGACGTACCAACCTTACGGAGACGGTGGGCGGTCACAGCAAGTTTATGTTTGTTCCTTGTGTTATAGTTATGGATGTCACTGTTAAGCTTGAATTCGTGGATATTTTTCCGAACATACATAATATTTTCGTATATGTATTGAGAGGCATAACATTTAATATTATTTAAACCGCAAACATTGCGTTTTAAATATAACTCTTTTATTTTTAAAGAACGGTTTTTTTTTGTAGATGGAATTTAAATTTAAATGATATTAGTTAGTAAATATAGTATATTTCTTATTGCTCTTAATGTCGATATCGATGGTAAAATCTTTCGTGATGAAACTATTTATAAATGTTTATATAATTATGTCGATTGTCGATCGATTTCCGCACTATGTCATTATGTCAGTATTAAATAAAAAAGCACTAAGTGTTTGAAATTAAAAATCAATGAGCAAGAGGCAAGGCCAACGTAATAAATTACGATACGTGCGTATCAGGATGCAAAAAAGCATGGCGAATTTATCAATGAATTCATTCATCATTTCTCCATGCAATTTTGCAGCTGATTACATCGCAACAAACCTCAGTTTCGATAAACTGACTAATATTTTTACCTGATATTGTTTAGCGCCATCTGAGCATCAACCAATGCCGTAGCGTCATCTGAACGAGCGTAAGTTTTTCCGTATGACTCCGAGGTACCTTTGACTCCTAGAATTTATTTGTCTTATAAGTACCTACGTATTGTTAGGAATTATTCTGTTTGAAAGTTTTCAAAAATATCAATTTTAATAGCATAATCAACGGCCTTCATGTATTTAAAATTTAAGTCATTAAACGAACATTGTCTTTAAATGGGACAGTATTAAAAGCTAGGGTAGTTGTCCAAGCATGGAAAATGGAACTAATAAGGGGTGTAGCTTTCTTAAGGGTTAAAGATTGTGTTTGTCACACTTGATGCGTCCGAAGGGTGTCACATGAGCGTTTGGTTTTGCTCTGATACACTCGGCTTGCTTTGGGTCTGCTGGATAATCAGTGTACCTAATTGTAGGAGTAAGAAAACATTGCTGTAGCTTTAATGGCTGTTTGTTCTGTAAGGGGGCAAAGTATTTAAGTTTTGTCATTTTGATATCCGACCATTAATAATTCAAATTTGAATCAAGAAAGAAATGAACACTTTCAAAGTAGAGGTTAACAACGCTTATAAACATTCTAAAATTCAGTAAATTCCCTCTTTGCGCTTATACCTACAGATAGACAGACACATAGACAGACAGACAAACAAACAAACAGACAATCAGACAGACAGACACCTCAAACTTATCACACCCCGTCGTTTTTGCGTCGGGGGTTAAAGACACGACTGAAGAAAGGCCTTACAATAAATGCTGGTACTACTTTGCGAACTAGTGCGGGAAAAAAACACTATATTATGTACTCATATAGGTACCTAAAAAGCCTTAGGTATCAGTTTTTGACGGATAAAAAGAGAAATTACAAGAGCTTGCCTGAGATGAACAGTATTTGACCCAAATAAGAGTATTTCAGATATTTTCCCCTAGTGATACGTGGCCGCTCATATCCCGAATTCCGAGGGAATGGGATTCCAGAAACTTCTGTGATGTACATATTGACTATATTGGATTTTTTTATCAAGCAGAACCGATATCGAACCAATTGATACAAAAAAAATTACGTGGGAAAATGAAAAAAAAGAAAGTTCATATAAATGTTGTCCAATCTCTCCTGCGAACTGAGCATTGAACTTTCCAAAAAAATCTTAAATTTCTTGAAAAATTCACGAAACTTCCACGAAACAAAGGGAATTTAAATTTATGAAATGGAACGTTTCCATCCATACAATAGGCAAGTTTCCTACTAGTCAAATCAGCTTCTTTTAAAGAACTGTCAAAACGATTTGCTAATATGGAATTACTATGAAACACCGAGGAGTGACGTCACGGTCAATTCATTTACTTTATATCTTTCTCTTTGACTTATTAAATAGAAATTATGTTTAAACATAACCACCGTCTATATTTTTCTTCTAATTATGTGGTGCTTTATTTCGTGCACTGCATAAAATATTTTATTTTAAGTATAGGAAACTAGCCTATTGTAGTATGGAAAGTTTCCGAAGTTTTCCTATGTGAAAATTTCAGAATTTTGGAAACTTTCCGTCGGCACATCAGTAATCACGAGGCTTGCAGGACTCGTGTCTGCTTTGGATGATCAAAGCTGACACTTTCCTCTTTTACACATACATACATACATATAATCACGCCTGTATCCCATAAAGGAGTAGGCAGAGCACATGAACTACTCAAGTTAAAAGGAATCGAAATTGTGACATTGCAGTGACTGGTTGCCAGCCTCTCGCCTATACGCCACAATTTAACCCGTATCCCGCAGTCGTCTTCTACGACACCCACGGGAAGAAAGGGGATGGTGAAATTGCTAACCCGTCACCACACGTTTTTAAGTTGTCCACCCCGCTTTTTTGTAACATGGGTATTTTTTACGCGATTAATACTCAGAATCACTAAGGTCTTTTGATCCTGATAGGAAAAAATAAGTGTCCCAAGATTTCCAAACATTTTTTTCGAACTTTCCATTCCGTTACCGCCATAAAAAAGTATGAAAAAATGGTAACGGAATGGGAAAAAAACCTTAGGACACTTTTGTTCTCCTATTAGAATTGAAAGAGCTCGCGATTCTGAGTGGAAACCACATAAAAATTTCCAAATCGATATCAGTAATCTAATCTATAACTTCTACAACCGTATCGTTTCTTCTCTATGTTATTTTATGTGTGAATGTGTTGTGTAGGTGGAATAATTGAATAAATTATGGGTACACCCGTGGAAGCTTAAACAAATGACATGACTAATGATGCGCGGAGCAGGTGCGGGGGCTTAGGGCGGCCGCGGACGAGCGACTATGAAACTAAATATTTATTCAAAAAAAAAAAATCATATAATGTCCTATATTAAAGAACTTGACACCAACTACTTAACCAGTGGTTAGGTGGGATGTCAACTGTCAAACCGGCATATAGTCTTTTAGCATATCCGGGTGCCATCACCCCAATATCGCCAAAAAAATATTTTTATTTAATTTCATATAAAATGGTGGGTTAACCTTCGGGTTAACCCTCCGTTTCATTGGCGCAAGTGGCCCTAACCTAACTGGTACGAAAATACACGTGACTATTTGCCACCCAATTCAACTTGCATTTTCTATTAAATTGAGAACGTTTTCCCTTGACATATCTTTTATGATAGGAAAAGAAGCTGACAAGAGTAGGTAGATAATTATAATTATATACTTCAAGAGAGTCCTGGCAGGCCATCATGGTCGGGCGATAAACGATAAAACTGCAGGGCGCCCCTATTGCACTTACAAATAGTGCGAAGTTATATATTTAGTAATTTTAAGGCTGCTTTCAAAAAAAACGTCAAAAGAATGTAAAATTGATAGTTTTAGTCGGTGAAATACTACACTTTCCGTTATCCAATAGATTTATTTAATTCAAGTTCCAGTTAGAGCATCTTATTATCTTGATTTTTATAAGACTGGATTTTTGAAAACTAACTCACTAAATTAATTATGAATTTTTCTCTAATGCACGTTTAGAAAAACGCACGTATAGAGCTGAATCAGTCGATCTTATTTGTAAAATTTGGACAATTTTGAATATTAAAACGGGTAAATTTATAATTCGTATTATCCTGTACCACAATCATTTCAGACTAGATTTTTATTTTAAGTTTTTGAAAAAGAGTAAACTAGCCTAAGGCGAATTCAATTTTTTTCAGAAATTACCTAAAATTAAGACAATTTCTTTGAAAATCTACATCACATCGAAGTAAGTTTTGTACTAAATTAATCTACAACGTTTAATTAAATTGCTGTTATGCCTTAGTGATTATAAATTGCTATTGTTGATTTTTGCCAATTTTTTGAAAACGAGCCTTCACCGGTACAATTATTACCACTTTTGGACATTTTCTCATATTTTGTTAGATCAAGTAGAAAAAGTCCTATAATGTGATATATATTTATAAACTACTCGCAAAGCCCTTTAATTTGATACCACACACGGTATGATCAAGCGCTCGGTTGCGATTTCACTATTTTTAACACGAAAGCCCTCTTAAAACTAGTGGTAATGACCACTCGTTTTCAATTCTGTTTGTAGAATTAAAATCGCTAGTAGTGGAGATATTATTGAACGAATTTCACGAAATCGAATGGCCGAGATTCAAAAATCGGCCCCCTGGATTAGCAACACGCATGTATCACCTCTGAAGTTGCAGGCATCCATAGGCTACAGAGACTGTACACCATCAATCCTTATGCTTGTTTGTCATCGACAAAATATATATTAAAAAAAAATCGCAATCGTGCGGTCGTCCAAACGTTCAATTCAAATTGATAATGCATTGAATAAAGGAGTCCACTCGTACAGTCGACGTCAAATAAAAAGGGATCCATTTAAGGGCATATTAAGGGTTTAACCCAACCAACGATTCCTAGCATACCGTAGCTAGTTCTACCTATCACTCTTCTGTAGTGGCCCGACAGAGGCAGACTGTGTTTCAATCATCATGGGCTTTTTCAACATTATTAATAAGATACTAACGTAACAGATACTTCACTTGCTCGCAAAACGACAAATACCTAATTACGCTTTTTAACTAATACCACAGATGTCATATATACCATAGATCAAGCAAACGTATCTACTTAGCGTGTCAAATGAACTCAGTGAAATCCACTGAGTTGTCCGTCTTTACTCGCAGCTTGCAGCTTTCGGGCGTCAATTTTTGTAAGTCGAAGTCAACCAAAACATAAAAAATGCCTCGTTACGTGATATTAAATTGCAACAACACAAAAATTATGAACAATCAAGAGCCTGAGACATATTTAAAATTACGGGCAAGAATCAACTTCAGTACAAAATTTGACACGCTCGGCCCCTATACAAATATATGAATTTGTTTCTTCTATCTAAATTAAGTTCTGTGACTAATACTAATAAGTTACTACGTAAAACTACTAAAACTCAGAAGAATAGTACGCAGTAAATGCACGATATAAAGCACCGCGAAATTAGAAGAAATGTATGTACAGTAGTTATGTTTAAACATAATTTCTATTTAATAAGTCAAAGAGCAAGATATAAAGTAAATGAATTGACCGTGACGTCACTCCTCAGTATTTCATAGTAATTCCATATTAGCAAATCGTTTTGACAGTTTTTAAAAAGAAGCTGATTTGACTAGTAGGAAACTAGCCTATTGATAAGTACTACTAATTCTAAGTTCTAACTAAAGTATAACTGTCCTACAATTAATTAGAGATGTAGAAGGTCTCTAAATGTCGAATTACAACTAAGAACTACACTAAATATAAAAAATACAAATACAAAAAAAGTCTAAAATTACTTTAGAGGTGCAAAATGACTGTAAATGTCACAACTAAAGATAAAATGTATACTTAATCTAATATAATAAACGACGAAGTGACACTGACGGGCGGCAATTGTCACTACCTATTGTGAAATAGGCCACAAGTGACGTCTACGCCAGCAGTACAGACCCAGTCCGAATGGTAGGGTAAAGGCACCAGTAATCAGCCTCAAATCGAAAATTCTATTTTCAAAGCCGTCTAATTTGATCTCCAATAGACCGATTTGAATGATTCATGTTTTTATAGTTCAAAAATTTAATTAAGTTTAATTTTTGAAAAGAATAAACCTTAACTTATTGTTTGTTTTAGAAATATTTCGTTAAATATAATAAAAGGGCGTTTTTGCCAGTACTCAGCCCCTTCCGTGACCTCAGTACCCAGTGGTCAACCATGGGCTGACTACTGGATATTTTATGTATGTCAAGCAAATATAGTTATAAGTGCATAAAATATTTAAGGGTCATTGATTTATAGACTTACGTACCATTTGAAAACAAAAAGAAGTCTTAAATCCTATAGTCAGCCGGGGAGGCTGACTTCTGGAATTGTGACGTATTTCCTTGAACCTAGTGGTCAGCCGCAGGTGGCTGACTATTAGATTTTGTGTAAAAAAAGTAGTTTCCAATAACCAGCCCCCTTAAAAATCAGGTTTTCACATACATTTTTATTATTTTTTTACTTTATTCAGATAGTTTAAGTATTAATTAAGCGAAAAAGTTCTTCTTCTTTAATCAAGAAATCATAATTTGGCTGCTAAAATCTTAGCAAAATATCATGTGAAATTCTAAAAAAAAAATGGCGAAAGCACATAATGCTTCATGTCAGAAGACTGCACCTCTTTGAAATTTTTTTGTGCTTAATTCTTGAAATCAATTGTAAATCTTGAGATATTTTACAATTACCATTTAATCAATCTATGATTTTATCAAATTTTTACACGAATTTGACAAAAACTTTGAAAATTACAGCCCAAAATGTACAAAAAAGGCTGACCACTGGCGCACGGCTGGGCACTGGTGCTTTTACCCTTTTCTGCGACGCGAAACGCCACCGAGACTTCGCAGAAATGTAGTCTGGCTCTGTCGCGTCAATACGCAAGAGCGATAGAGATAGATAGCTAAGAAAGATATATAAAGGAAGGAAGGAAGTTTGTATTTAACGCGAGCGAAGCCGTTGGCAAAAGCTAGTATTTCATATTTCATAGCTACACTTAAATTTCATATTTTATTCATTCTAGTCAATTACTTCGTCTGTAATACGGTTTATTTCAATGGACAACATTTTAACCAGAATTTCGATATAGTATTGGTTTTTAGTTACCATTATAAATTCCATCCTAAACCCATACATTTAGGTTTCATTTAGTTCACTTTAGTACTAAGTACTTATATAATACATTGCTGAAGTTACCAATGCTCGATGCACATTGAAATCAATCCTTTTACCAAATTCTCGTATACAAAATTCAGCTGTAACTTTTAGAGTTTTAGGTCGAAAGTTGAATGTGGTGTTTAGTGGTTAATTCCGGGAAAACATACAGGCTATACACGTTACACGCTGTATATTGCTAGACATTGTTAGTATCAAATTCGCACATATTACACATAACATACTTACTACATTGCTAGCAAAAGCTATAACCTATCAAATTCGTGGGTTTCGTGGGTTTGGGGGTTTGTTACTCACGCTGTTAAAAAACAGAAATATTTTTATCAAATTATCATTTATTAATTACTAACGGAATTATATTAGGACAAAATCAGGAAGTAACAGCCTAGGCTAAAAAAATACAAGAATAGGCTACTTGACCCGTTTTTAAAGTGTGTCTTATATGATTACTAGCGACCCGCCCCGGCTTCGCACGGGTACTATACCTACATGTAAACCTTCCTCTGGAATCACACTATCTATTAAAAAAAACCGCATCAAAATCAGTTGCGTAGTTTTAAAGATTTAAGCATACATACTCGTAGGGACATAGGGACAGAGAAAGCGACTTTGTTTTATACTATGTAGTGATAGTGATAGTGATAGTGATAGTGATAGTGAAGTAGGTACTGTCCAATTAACCGAAATAAAATATTACCATATTTTATTATGACTTATAAAACAGCAAAAAATATATTTTAAATATACTTTTACGTAATCAGGCGAAAACAACACAGTCATGTTAATCTATATTATATAGTATCTATCTGTGCATCAGGTCATTCTACTCGAAAACAACATTTTCTGACTTTTTAAGTACGAAGGCATAAAGTTCAATATATCAGTGATTGTTTTGACTTGCAGTAAGGTTTGAATTCGATGACGTCACTACACCGCTGACAGCGTTTTCGGTGGCCAAAATAAATAAAAAATTACACACATTTTTAATCGAAAATACGTAGTCATCATACACTTTTAATACCCAAACTCTATAAATATTGTTTTTTTATGTCAAATACTACAAAAGACAATTATTTATTGTCCCAAATTCGACATGAGTCTAGTAGCCTATTTATAGAATAGAATAATTATGTTTTATTTCAGTATAAATAAATAAATATTGGGGGACACCTTAGACAGATCAACCTAGTCCCAAACTAAGCTATAAGCGCTATGCGACGATATATACCTACATACTTATATAAATATATACATAGAAAAACATCTATGACTCAGGAACAAATACCTGTGTTGATCACACAAATAAATGCCCTTACCGGGATTCGAACCCGGGACCGCGGCTTAGCAGGCAGGGTCACTACGCGCTAAGCCAGACCGGTCGTATGTGTTCTTATACTGTCCAACCGACACAAATTTCATACAAAATTTTTATGCTATGGTAATTTAAGCACTAGATCCGATCCCCGTCATCCGATTTCTTTCCGTCATTCTTTGGATCCAGTGTAATTACCATATAAATAGTTCTACGGCTACCATGGATCTTATTTTTACTAGTTCGGATCGGATTCGGATCGGACGTATAGTGCGAAACCGCTCTAGCATACCCGTATCACAGTATAATAAAGAGTACTAATATATCGTACAGTATGGTCACTCCCGCTCCCCGCTGAAAGTGCCGCCCACTCGGATACCTACGCTCACAGTTACCGCCTGTCAAAAACGCGACCAGTCGACCTGTCATATCTCACTCATACAAGCATGCCACACCACAGCCTACACGAGCTTAGAATGTGTGCCAGGAACGCGTTTCCTTCATATATTTTATCGCCAATGTCCGAGGTGTGCCCGTATTCTAGAAAGTAACACTAAAATAATGACTCAAACAATAAACAGAATATTAGAAAACTATAAATGATCTGCGGGCCCAAATGACCATTTAAAAAAGGTGAAAACAACCCCTATGATGAAATGACAACATCTATTATTATTAACTGGCAACTATCACTGTTTGACTATATTTGTACCTTATGTATAGGGATATAAGGTATATGTAAGGGTTGGGAGATGGTTGTAATTATAGGGGTGGCAGATGTTCTGAGCGATGAGTGAAAATGGTGTAAGTGTTAGAACAGTACAATAATGTTGTTTACTAAAATATTGAAAATAAATGTAGAGAAATACATTTATAACGTCACGTAGAGTAGGTACCGTAGGCAAAATAGTTTATTCATTTGTTTGTTTATTTGTTACAGTACATCCACATCATATTATTACGTACTAGCTTTTGCCCGCGGCTTCGCTCGCGTTAGAAAGAGACAAAAAGTAACCTATGTCTCTCTGCATCCCTTTAACTATCTCCACTTAAAAAATCACGACAATTCGTCGCTCCGTTTTGCCGTGAAAGACGGACAAACAAACAGACACACACACTTTCCCATTTATAATATTAGTATGGATTACATCTTACACAATTGTTTTAATAGCTTAAAGCTCTCAATCTGATACAAAATGACAATTAAGGAGTACATAGCAATCTCCAAGTATGAATCTGGGAACGAGATCATAAAAAAATAGGTAAATTAAAATCTAAAGCTAAACTAACACTTCTAGTATGTAAGTACATGATATACAAAATTGCTATTACCCTAAAAGTAAATATTAGATTTATAAGTCTTTTTTGCCTTTGGCTAGTCTGTGGCCAAGAGTAAGCCCATTTATAATTTAAAAAAAAGTTTAACGCTTAACTAAAAGTGTCCTTTTGGCGGGAGGGCTAATACCTATTTTGTATTTGTGAATATTTTGTCGTCTGTCAGTTGTTTTCTGTTCAGCGAGAAAATATATTTTCTTTAAACTAATGTTTGTAATTAAAACCAGTGAAGATGTATGATGAGATTCATGAGTTTATATTTACTAGCAATATAGGAATCTCTAGGATGTGGCCCACGGGGTGGGCTATCACTTGTTATCAAACAGTTCAAAGGTCACACCACAGAATTAGATTTAGATAGAAGAAACGAGTTCATTTATTTGTATGGCGGCCGAGCGTGTCAGATTTTGTACTGAAGTTGTTACTTGCCTGTGATTTTAAATATGTCTCAGGCCCTTGAGTGTTGATAAGTTTTATGTTGTTGCAATTAAATATCATGTAACGAGGCATTTTTAATGTTTTTGTTGACTTCAACTTACAAAAATTGACGCCCGAAAGCTGCAAGCTGCGATTAAAGACGGACAACTCAGTGGATTTCACTGAGTTCATTTGACACGCTAAGTAGATACGTTTGCTTGATCTATGGTTTATATGACGTCTGTGGGTCACACTTTGATCACCATCTTGATAAAATATACTTGTTCCTAAAATCAACTTAAGAACAGTATAAAACTAAAGCTAACACACACTGCAACAGATTTTTATCATTACATTAATTAGATGCACACAATAAATTCACACTTCCATTTTATTGAATGAATAAAAACTATCAACCACTTAAAATCCTACTTTACCGCCTACATTTTTAGGTTAGAATTTAATTCATTTCATTTTTAAAATAATTCCAATAGACGGTTTCCACTTCAGCAGATGTTCCAATATAAAAACGCCTAATAATCTACATTGACTGTAACGCTTAATCATTAACATTTAAGGTTGAAATTGGTTTAAAAACTTGGTAAACATAAGTTTGAGAACAAGTGTTAACAACTAACAAGTGCACCAAAAAAGGTATTTTATAAGTTAAACTTTAAACGGTTGGTATTTTTAGTTTAATTCGGCAATTTGTATGGGTTTCGGGTGTTTTTTACGTTCCACATGTCTTTATAATTTAATGGGATACGGTTATACTTATTTCTAACGATAAAGAAAATATTAAGGGAATCAGGAAGTACATAGTCCATACTACACTACTTGTAATATTATAAATGGGAAAGAGTGTGTCTGTTTGTTTGTCCGCCTTTCACGGCAAAACGGAGCGATGAATTGTCGTGATTTTTTAAGTGGATATAGTTGAAGGGATGGAGAGTGACATGGGCTACTTTTGTCTCTTTCTGACGCGAGCGAAGCCGCAGGCAATCGCTAGTAAATAATAAAAGGAACGTTAAAGCAGTACAAAGTGGTACATTCAGCACTAATAATCCGGACAAAATATTTTTAGCCGTCGGCATTATGTCTTATACGACGCAAACAGCTACGTAATTTTTTATACTGATTTTTTTCTAAAATCTACACTAAAAAAATCGCAGCTGTGCCACGTGCCATTTAAATGCTCCAATTTCTATTGTAATCTTAATTCTCTAAGAAATAACACCCGCACCTTTTTTTCTTACTAATACATACTTAAACATCAAGCTAATTCGACCTTTAAGTAATCAAAAATAAGGTTCAGAAAAAGTATTATTGTATTATTTTTGTACAAACTCAAGATGCCATTCGAAAATGTGTTGCAAAGTTTAAGAATCGAACGTAAGAACGAAGAACCGTTACCTATCAGTAAAGAGACCCATTATGAACCTTAGGATCAAAATCGTAAGTTTGAACGTAGAATAACAAGACTCGTTTTTTTTGAAACAGTGATACATGCTTAGACATACATGTTGACAGCGCCATGAAAAAAATGATAAATAGTCCAAGTGGTCGAACTTTATTCGGCGAATGTGGACAAATTGCGTGAAATTTGGATCTGGTCGAATATTCTGTTACTTTTGACCGATGCATTTAAGTATTGATATGTTGGTACCTGGATTACACAGAGTATGGTCTAAAAATACGAGAAAATTGTCTAAAGTGTTATGCTGTTCTAACAAAATTATATTTATACAGCAAGTTCCTACCCTTGTTGATACTTTATTATATTGTGTATTAATTTATGTTTTGTTGTAGGTACCTACTCGTTTATTTTACTTCTCATTAGTAAAAGGTGTGTAAAGGCTTTTTCCCCTCACTAGCTCGGAAACACGTGTTTTGTCCTTTAATACCAGCGGGTAAAAACGCATTTTATCCACTAGTGGGTAAAGTAATTTGACCTTGAATGAAGTCAAATTAACTGCTTTAAAATTGATAAAAGTGGGTGAATCTAGTAATAAAAATGATTTACCACCTGTGGAACTACTGGAAGCAGTGATAAACGCATTTTTTGCGTTGTAGTTTCCTCGCTATAGCTAGGTGAAAAGTTTTGTGTTACACTCGGGTGCAAATGTATTTTACTTCTCGTGTGTTAAATTCCACACTCGGCGTTAAAATACAACTTTGCCCCCTTGTATAACATATAACTATTAAAAGGCCAGCAACATGTAACACGTAAGTAACAGCTCAGGAGTTGCAGGTGTACTATCAGCTGCAAAATTGCATGGTGAATTTATCAATGGTTTCATTCATAATTTCTCCATGCACTTTTGCAGCTGATAGTACATATTCAAAGGTAACTCCTTATCATAAGGTGGTGTCCCCTACGCATGTTTACCACCAACGCGTTTATTACACTATTGGATAAATGGTTGGCAGCTGTCAAACAGTTGAAGATGTCGTCCCAACTTACATTAAAAAATACATTATATATAGCCCTCCTCACTGATTTCGGTAACTGCAGCAACTATGGATTACGCCTTTTATGGACTCTAATATGGCTGGCCAGGCCGAACTTCGCCTTAAAGACTCTGGCAAGTGCTACAATAGAGTTGGCCAGAGGTATTGTATGTATATACGTAGGAGGGCTTCGGTCTATCTTTGCGTTGCCAGCGTTTAGCATCTAAAGTGGAGGCTTTCCTCGAATACTTTGATATTCTTAAAGATTGTTGATCGCCAAGATGACCTATTTGTAGCAAGCTCCTCCCAACGCTCAGGGTCGATGCTGCAAGCGTTCAGGTGCCGTTTGAGCACATCCTTATATCTCAAATGCTGACCGCCATGCTTCTGCTTGCCGTCCACCAATTCAGAGTAGAATACTTATATCTTAGGCAAGCGGACATTATACCTAAGACGTTAAGCGAGAGGGTCTTGAAAAGTCTTAAGAAGTTATCTAATCCACTCAGGTAATTCGGTAGCTTGCTCAAAACGCATATATAATGCAACCATTTACTCAAGCTATCACAATATAAGGAACCTACACCAGCATTCGCGATAAAAAGGAACTTTTTTAATCTGTTTTTTTTTCATCTGTCGGCGACGACAAAGGCGATGTCCGACTGCCGCACGCGCCGCAGCTGGAGACTAGTGATGTCGCCGTTGCGTCATTATCGATATCGATAAACTATGTGTACGATATTTTAGGTGTTTGTCTCAGGTTGAATTTGGATTGCGGTTATTTAAAGTGACTATAAAAAGCACACCCCGGGCCGAACCCCGAGCCCGAGCCGAGACGTGAGTAGGTAATATTAGTAGGATTATAAGAATAGGTTTAAGATAGTGCAGAAATGTAAACATTTTTTTTTAAATCGTACTGGATATTACACATACTGTTCCATGTTGTCATATAATTGAAATAGTCAACATTTTTGACCGCGGTATACAATTTTAAAAATGTCAATATAATTTGTATCTGCGAAGTATAAGAACAACCAAAAATAAACTTCATCAAATACAATCATCATTCTAAAAATTCTAGATTAATATTTAAAATATTTGAAAATTATGTTAATACATAAACCGATTCATCCCTTATCTACTGGAACAATAAAAAAATGGTCTACATTAAATTCATCGATATTTTTACCGAATATTCATCGACTATCGATACGCTACCCCTCACTATTTTAATGTATTCAACCGCATTTCTTCTCGCGAATTCCTTCAAAACGTATATACAAGAAATATTTTATTTCATTTCAAACAATAAGACTAAGAAGGCAGCTGATTTTTGTACACCATACCAATTTAACATTTGCAGCTAAAATAACACTGCTACTTCTATTTTGAACGTTATTTTTATCAATATAAAGGTCGTAGTTCACTTTTTTAACTGTAATATTAAGTTTGATAGTGCTCCGTTGCTGCAATAGTTTTTATTCAGATTTTATACCTTATTCCGTATTGAATAAACTTGATTTTTAGTGGATAAGTGACAATAATAACTTAGCTAATTTATACGCGTGTTTTAAATTCATTCAAACTCACTTAGTACTCAAATTACTTGACTTTACTTCCTCAAGGAGTCTTATTACAGGGGTAAGTACCTTTTGTGAAATTAAAAATAGTGTAAATGTCTTAGGCGAGAGGAAAAAATAATGAAAGGTTCAAAGTTTACTAGTATTTGACAGCTAATTCCGTTATTTAATTAGTGGTGTCAAAAACGGGAGTATGAACTAGGCATAGAAAGTTTTTGTCTGATTGGTCTTTGTGTTGTACCACTGTCCATAATTGTGAATGAGTTGGGCATTTTTTTCAATCATGTCGCTATACAATACTGTAATTAAGAGACATAACACACAAAATATTCAATAAAAGCGGTACAAAAAAATACATTTAACTCTATAGGTTATCGTATTTTATACACGTGGTACTATAAAAGTAATATCGTTGTATTAAAATAGTTTATTAAAATATTTATTTTTTATTTACAAACAAATAATTGAACCGGATTGCCCGCTACAAGTATCAGATTATTTTTCATATTTGGAAAACATTTTTCATTTCTCATCAGGATTTGGATAATTCTTCATCAATATTTTTATGCAGTTTATTTTTCCAGTATCTCCCGAATTTATGAATTCAATTGGGAGAAAAACTGCCGTTTTATCCCGCCAGGTATCGCACAATCGACACTGCTTAACCACACACTTGACACGAAACGTAAACAAGGTACAGTCGCTTGGAGCGCCATCTGCTTTGAGCTTTTAGTTTGCCTCCTAATTCAGATAGTATCAAAAACATAATCCATAAGTACTAATATTATAAATGAGAAAGTGTGTGTCTGTCTGTTTGTTTGTCCGTCTTTCACGTCAAAAAAGATGCGACGAATTGACGTGATTTTTAAGATGAGATTAGTTTGGAGGGGGAGAAAGTGACATAGGCTACTTTTTGTCCCTTTCTAACCCCCCACTTCCCTAAAATGGTGATGAAAGTTTCTATGCAGCATTCCGCAATTTTCGAATAATTCGGAAAATATAAATAACACCTAAAACGTAACAAATAACTGGGAATAAAATAAAAACTAAATAAAATTGCATTTACAGCCAGTTTGACAGGTACAACGTAAGGGCGGATCTGTCATCGCACGTCAACGACTCCGAAAAGTCCAAAACGGACAAAACATAATGACATTGTCACTCAACTCCGCATGACCGCGCAGAAATCTATGGTCTTTTTAACTTTTTTTATAGCATGAACTTTGCTTAGAGTGCGACAGATTAAAAAAATACAATGCTTCAAATTTTTGGATTTGTGATTTTGAAAGTTATTTTTGCACTTGCGGTTCAGTGAGCGTAATACCGCTACTGATTTGAAGCCTAAAAAAAGATACTGTTTTTTAATAATTATTTGTTATACAAGGGGGCAAAGTTGTATTTTAACGCCGAGTGTGGAATTGAAAAACGAGCAAGTGAAAGGATGCTATAGTTGAACCACGAGCGAAGCGAGTGGTTCGAGAATAGAATCCTGAACTTGCGAGTTTTTTAACACACGAGAAGTAAAATACATTTGCACCCGAGTGTAACACAAAACTTTTCCCCTCACTATAGCGAGCAAACTACAACGCAAAAAATGCGTTTACCACTGCTTCCAGTAGTTCCAATGGTGGTAAATCATCTTTATTACTAGATTCACCTACTTTTATCAATTTTAAAGTAATTAATTTGACTTTATTCAAGGTCAAATTACTTTACCCACTAGTGGATAAAATGCGTTTTTACCCGCTGGTATTAAAGGACAAAACACGTGTTTTCGAGCTAGTGAGGGGAAAAATATTTTGGATAAAGATTAAAATTTCCCTGTTCCAAAATTGAAAATGTACTATAAACTTTTTATGGCTATTAGGTACAACGCTCTGGATTCCCCTAACACGAGACTTTCTCGATTGCAATTCTAAAAACAACATTGGTCTTGAAAAAAGAGTTAAATTTAAAAACATTCGCAAAATTACAAATCAGTTCAAATCAAAATCATAACAATAATTTATCGCATAGCGTGTCCTGAGTATACGCACCACTGCCCAACGGCCTTATGCTAATTCGAGTCAATCAACGTGTCATACTCGCATAATGCACCGACAAACTTAACTTGTAGTTCAAAAACTAATTTCCTAACAAACCTCTGAAGAAATCGTTCGAAAGTGCACGACAAAAATGCCCCTCGCAACGGTAAATGTAAGATTGTAAATTCAAATAGCGCGCCAACTTATTAAACAGGTGGTGAAATTTTAAACTAATACACCCTCTTATAATTTATTTAGAAGTAAGCGATACTAGCGCCATTAGCGTCAGCAAAATTAAGTTTGTGAAGAACGCCCACGAAACGGTTACATTTGACATAGGTGCAGGGGATTTTTGTTAAGTTACACTTTTCAAAATGGGAATGATGACTATTGACCTTAAATTGGGGTGAAATCAAATTATATTCATTTAGTAACTAATTTTGAGTTGTTTCAAATCATGGGGTACGCGCAGGTCGGAGGTCAAATGTGAGTAAAATGTGCAATTATGTGCGTTTAGAAAAGTAATGCATTGATGCATATACTCTCGTGGATGCAACCTGTGTAGGTGGCTTCATAGATTTACTTGTATTCAGTTATATCAGCTTTGCTACAAATTTTAGATGAAAAAACAAAATTTAGATAAGCCCAATTCGAACATTAAGGTACATGAAATATTAGATCTAAATACGATTTGAATGAGATATGCCAATGACCGATTACTTCGAGTTCGAATTGATCCAAGAGACTAGGGAGTTTATAAATCGATGAACTCAGTTTTGACGTTTGTATATCTAATAAGAAAATAATAAGTAGGTAGCAATGTAAATTAGACAACGTAACACAGACAATATATTTATTTTAGTACAGATGGTGTTTTTTTAACGCACTAGTGCGAGAAGTGGTTCATTATATGCCAGGTCGAAACTGCGGATGGTCATCTGTACTGAAAAACGTCGTACAATACACGTGCGAAAAGGAAATTCGTTATTCGTGTCGATTTAAAACACTCCCTTCGGTCGTGTTTTAATTTATCGCCACTCGTTTCAAACTTCCATTTTTCCGCACTCGTATCGTAATGTACTATTGTAGCTGAGTCGTTATCAAAAATTGAATTATTATAAGTATATATATTATTTGACCCGATTTTACATGTTTAAATAAATAAATAAATAAATATTATAGGACATTCCTACACAGATTGACTGAGGCACACGGCAAGCTCAAGAAGGCTTGTTTGTGGGTGCTCAGACAACGATATATATAATATGTAAATACTTATATACATAGAAAAACATCCATGACTCAGGAACAAATATCTGTGCTCATCACACAAATAAATGCCCTTACCGGGATTCGAACCCCGAGTGTGGAATTGAAAAACGAGCAAGTGAAAGGATTCTATAGTTGAACCACGAGCGAAGCGAGTGGTTCGAGAATAGAATCCTGAACTTGCGAGTTTTTTAACACACGAGAAGTAAAATACATTTGCACCCGAGTGTAACACAAAACTTTTCCCCTCACTATAGCGAGGAAACTACAACTCAAAAAATGCGTTTATCACTGCTTCCAGTAGTTCCACAGGTGGTAAATCATCTTTATTACTAGATTCACCTGCTTTTATCAATTTTAAAGCAGTTAGTTTGACTTTATTCAAGGTCAAATTACTTTACCCACTAGTGGATAAAATGCGTTTTTACCCGCTGGTATTAAAGGACAAAACACGTGTTTCCGAGCTAGTGAGGGGAAAAATATATTCTTTGAAATCTTCAGAAATGAAAAAGAAAGAAGAATTTACCCAAGTGCAAGCAACACAAGAAAAATATAAAAATAATTTCAGAATTCTACAAGAAATCTCCGAAAAGACAATCCATGATGCTTCCATACAGATCAGCTGCTAACAATATCTGCTCTCCTTTGTAGACCTTACCCATTGTCCCACATTGTTACCGAAACTTACTTCCGTATGCGAATCAGACAATACTCCCCTTTGCTAGCAAACCAGTTTTTTTATGTAAATTCTGATTTATTTTCGTCAACAATAGCCATGAGAACTTGAACACTTGAATTGCATCTTAGACGCTGTAGACTTATGCAGGCGGCCATTTTGTTTTTATTTCTTTCATATTGTTGGTACGACTGTGAGTGGCCATATTGCTATTTAGTGTTATACTACAGTTGATTTTAAGTTATTATTTGACATTTTGAGTTTCCAAATCAGGTTTTTAAATAAATTAATAGTTTAAAAAACACTATAAAACACGCTTTTATAAATGCACGTAAAAGCCAAAAATAAATTATGGATCGTTCAAGTTGTCTCTATTTGTGAGCTGAAGTTTAAAAACTATGTGCTTTTAATTATAATATTTGATTGTAAAAGCGTGGGGCGCTGGAACAGGAAAGACTTTTTGTATAACTTGCTGATAAATCAAATTATGCTATGTTACGGAAAGGAGGTTACACAGATTGACGCGCTAACTGGAGTTGCAGCATGACTAGTAGGTTCTACATTAAACAGTCAAATCAATTAAAAGTCAGTGTTCAAAGTAGGTACCAGTTTGTCGAACTCAGACAAAATATGCGCTAGTAGCGAGGAGAGTCGACAGTCACCGACACTTAAAACGCCGCTTTTTTCCGGTAATCAAAGTACAAAAGGGGAAAGTGTCTACAGTGACAGGATGCAGAGTTCTTGTTCGTGGACGAGATATCTTTGGTTCTCTTTGGTAACCCTTAGGCGGCATATGTAAACGTTATGTTCTTATGCAACTTCATTCGCCAGGAAGTTCGGATTAGTATTTGTTTACAAGAAAGTCTTTCCTGTTCCAGCGCCCCACGCTTTTACAATCAAATATTATAATTAAAAGCACATAGTTTTTAAACTTCAGCTCACAAATAGAGACAACTTGAACGATCCATAATTTATTTTTGGCTTTTACGTGCATTTATAAAAGCGTGTTTTATAGTGTTTTTTAAACTATTAATTTATTTTATACTTTTTAGTCATTAATAATGAAATACTTTTAACATTTATACATAAATTTATTTCAAGTAGGCGGATTTTACATGCCATTTGTGGCTTAACGTGTACTTATTGCTAATTGCTACTTAATAATAACTAGCGGCTACCTTCTTATTACGGTATTATCATAAAAATGTTTATACCTAGTAAGTTATCCGTAAAAGATAGACGATATAGACATGTGCCATCGCGGACTTTTTGAAGACAATAGAGAGACATACTTTCGCCATACATTGTTTTGAAGCTCTCAGCTAGTGGGATTTTGTTTGACTCGATTGGAAAATATTGTCACATTTCAACTAATTCAAACAAAATTTAAGTATTTCTTTTTTGCCGAGTCCCCCTTTATTTGCTCTTAAGGGTCACAGGAAAACCATTACCCAACTTATTTTAAATACAACGTTGATCTTTCTTTTCTGCGGGGGGCTTCGCCCCCCGAGCCCCCCTTTGTTTGCTCTTAAAGGTCACAAGAAAACGCTAACCCAACTTATTTTAAATACTACGTTAATCTTTCTTTTATGCGGGGGGCTTCGCCCCCGAGCCCCCTTTTCGTTACTCTTAAGGGTAACAAGAAAACCCTAACCCAACTTATTTTAAATACAACGTTTATCTTTCTTTTATGCGGGGGCTTCGCCCCCGAGCCCCCCTTTGTTTGCTCTTAAAGGTCACAAGAAAACGCTAACCAAACTTATCTTAAATACTACGTTGATCTTTCTTTCATGCGGGGGGCTTCACCCCCGAGCCCCCCTTTGTTTGCTCTTAAAGGTCACAAGAAAACGCTAACCCAACTTATTTTATATACTACGTTGATCTTTCTTTTATGCGGGAGGGCTTCGCCCCCCGAGCCCCCCTTTTCGTTACTCTTAAGGGTCACAAGAAAACCCTAACCCAACTTATTTTAAATACTACGTTGATCTTTCTGTTATGCGGGGGGCTTCGCCCCCCGAGCCCCCCTCTTCGTTACTCTTAAGGGTCACAAGAAAACCCTAAACCAACTTATTTTAAATACAACGTTTATCTTTCTTTTATGCGGGGCTTCGCCCCCGAGCCCCCTTTGTTTGCTCTTAAAGGTCACAAGAAAACGCTAACCCAACTTATTCTAAATACTACGTTGATCTTTCTTTCATGCTCGCCCCCCGAGCCCCCCTTTGTTTGCTCTGAAAGGTCACAAGAAAACCCTAAACCAACTTATTTTAAATACAACGTTGATCTTTCTTTCATGCGGGGGGCTTCGCCCCCCGAGCCCCCTTTGTTTGCTCTTAAAGGTCACAAGAAAACGCTAACCCAACTTATTTTAAATACTACGTTAATCTTTCTTTTATGCGGGGGGCTTCGCCCCCCGAGCCCCCCTTTTCGTTACTCTTAAGGGTAACAAGAAAACCCTAACCCAACTTTTTTTAAATACAACGTTTATCTTTCTTTTATGCGGGGGGCTTCGCCCCCCGAGCCCCCCTTTGTTTGCTCTTAAAGGTCACAAGAAAACGCTAACCCAACTTATTCTAAATACTACGTTGATCTTTCTTTCATGCGGGGGGCTTCGCCCCCCGAGCCCCCCTTTTCTTTACTCTTAAGGATCACAAGAAAACCTTAACCCAACTTATTTTAAATACAACGTTGATCTTTCTTTTATGCGGGGGGCTTCGCCCCCCGAGCCCCCCTTTGTTTGCTCTGAAAGGTCACAAGAAAACGCTAACCCAACTTATTCTCGGTTAACCTTTCAGAGCAAACAAAGGGGGGCTCGGGAGGCGAAGCCCCCGCAGCTCCCCTTTGTTTGCTCTGAAAGGTCACAAGAAAACCCTAAACCAACTTATTTTAAATACAACGTTGATCTTTCTTTCATGCGGGGGCTTCGCCCCCGAGCCCCCCCTTTGTTTGCTCTTAAATGTCACAAGAAAACGCTAACCCAACTTATTATAAATACTACGTTAATCTTTCTTTTATGCGGGGGCTTCGCCCCCGAGCCCCCTTTGTTTGCTCTTAAAGGTCACAAGAAAACGCTAACCCAACTTATTTTAAATACTACGTTAATCTTTCTTTTATGCGGGGGCTTCGCCCCCGAGCCCCCTTTTCGTTACTCTTAAGGGTAACAAGAAAACCCTAACCCAACTTATTTTAAATACAACGTTTATCTTTCTTTTATGCGGGGGCTTCGCCCCCCGAGCCCCCCTTTGTTTGCTCTTAAAGGTCACAAGAAAACGCTAACCAAACTTATCTTAAATACTACGTTGATCTTTCTTTCATGCGGGGGGCTTCACCCCCGAGCCCCCCTTTGTTTGCTCTTAAAGGTCACAAGAAAACGCTAACCCAACTTATTTTAAATACTACGTTGATCTTTCTTTTATGCGGGAGGGCTTCGCCCCCCGAGCCCCCCTTTTCGTTACTCTTAAGGGTCACAAGAAAACCCTAACCCAACTTATTTTAAATACTACGTTGATCTTTCTGTTATGTGGGGGGCTTCGCCCCCCGAGCCCCCCTCTTCGTTACTCTTAAGGGTCACAAGAAAACCCTAAACCAACTTATTTTAAATACAACGTTTATCTTTCTTTTATGCGGGGGGCTTCGCCCCCCGAGCCCCCCTTTGTTTGCTCTTAAAGGTCACAAGAAAACGCTAACCCAACTTATTCTAAATACTACGTTGATCTTTCTTTCATGCGGGGGCTTCGCCCCCGAGCCCCCTTTGTTTGCTCTGAAAGGTCACAAGAAAACCCTAAACCAACTTATTTTAAATACAACGTTGATCTTTTTACATGCGGGGGCTTCGCCCCCGAGCCCCCCTTTGTTTGCTCTTAAAGGTCACAAGAAAACGCTAACCCAACTTATTTTAAATACTACGTTAATCTTTCTTTTATGCGGGGGCTTCGCCCCCGAGCCCCCTTTTCGTTACTCTTAAGGGTAACAAGAAAACCCTAACCCAACTTTTTTTAAATACAACGTTTATCTTTCTTTTATGCGGGGGCTTCGCCCCCGAGCCCCCCCTTTGTTTGCTCTTAAAGGTCACAAGAAAACGCTAACCCAACTTATTCTAAATACTACGTTGATCTTTCTTTCATGCGGGGGGCTTCGCCCCCCGAGCCCCCCTTTTCTTTACTCTTAAGGATCACAAGAAAACCTTAACCCAACTTATTTTAAATACAACGTTGATCTTTCTTTTATGCGGGGGGCTTCGCCCCCCGAGCCCCCCTTTGTTTGCTCTGAAAGGTCACAAGAAAACGCTAACCCAACTTATTCTCGGTTAACCTTTCAGAGCAAACAAAGGGGGGCTCGGGAGGCGAAGCCCCCGCAGCTCCCCGTTGTTTGCTCTGAAAGGTCACAAGAAAACCCTAAACCAACTTATTTTAAATACAACGTTGATCTTTCTTTCATGCGGGGCTTCGCCCCCCGAGCCCCCCTTTGTTTGCTCTTAAAGGTCACAAGAAAACGCTAACCCAACTTATTTTAAATACTACGTTAATCTTTCTTTTATGCGGGGGCTTCGCCCCCGAGCCCCCCCTTTTCTTTACTCTTAAGGATCACAAGAAAACCTTAACCCAACTTATTTTAAATACAACGTTGATCTTTCTTTCATGCGGGGGGCTTCAGCCCCCGAGCCCCCCTTTGTTTGCTCTTAAAGGTCACAAGAAAACGCTAACCCAACTTATTTTAAATACTACGTTAATCTTTCTTTTATGCGGGGGGCTTCGCCCCCGAGCCCCCTTTTCGTTACTCTTAAGGGTAACAAGAAAACCCTAACCCAACTTATTTTAAATACAACGTTTATCTTTCTTTTATGCGGGGGGCTTCGCCCCCCGAGCCCCCCTTTGTTTGCTCTTAAAGGTCACAAGAAAACGCTAACCCAACTTATTCTAAATATTACGTTGATCTTTCTTTCATGAGGGGGCTTCGCCCCCGAGCCCCCCTTTTCTTTACTCTTAAGGATCACAAGAAAACCTTAACCCAACTTATTTTAAATACAACGTTGATCTTTCTTTTATGCGGGGGGCTTCGCCCCCCGAGCCCCCCTTTGTTTGCTCTGAAAGGTCACAAGAAAACGCTAACCCAACTTATTCTCGGTTAACCTTTCAGAGCAAACAAAGGGGGCTCGGGAGGCGAAGCCCCCGCAGCTCCCCTTTGTTTGCTCTTAAAGGTCACAAGAAAACGCTAACCCAACTTATTTTAAATACTACGTTAATCTTTCTTTTATGCGGGGGGCTTCGCCTCCCGAGCCCCCCTTTTCTTTACTCGTAAGGATCACAAGAAAACCTTAACCCAACTTATTTTAAATACAACGTTGATCTTTCTTTTATGCGGGGGCTTCGCCCCCCGAGCCCCCCTTTGTTTTCTCTGAAAGGTCACAAGAAAACGCTAACCCAACTTATTTTAAATACAACGTTGATCTTTCTTTTATGCGGGGGGCTTCGCCCCCCCGGGCCCCCCTTTGTTTGCTCTGAAAGGTCACAAGAAAACGCTAACCCAACTTATTTTAAATACTACGTTGATCTTTCTTTCATGCTTCCCCCTCGAGCCCCCCCCCCCACCCCTTTTTTCTGTTCTTATCTTTCGGCACCATCATCAGGCCTTGAAACCTAATCGTAGTCATAGTTCATTACAAGACTTTTCTAAGAAGCCCAAAAACAGCTATGATACGATGTTCCATCATGTAGTTCCAGTTCATATCTTCCGGCTCCATCATCAGACCTTGAAACCTAATCGTAGTCAAAGTTCATTACAAGACTTTTCTAAGAAGCCCAAAAACAGCTATGATACGATGTTCCATCATGTAGTTCCAGTTCATATCTTCCGGCTCCATCATCAGACCTTGAAACCTAATCGTAGTCAAAGTTCATTACAAGACTTTTCTAAGAAACCCAAAAACAGCTATGATACGATGTTCCATCATGTAGTTCCAGTTCATATCTTTAGGCTTCATCATCAGACCTTGAAACCTAATTGTAGTCAAAGTTCATTACAAGACTTTTCTAAGAAACCCAAAAACAGCTATGATACGATGTTCCATCATGTAGTTCCAGTTCATATCTTTAGGCTTCATCATCAGACCTTGAAACCTAATCGTAGTCAAAGTTCATTACAAGACTTTTCTAAGAAACCCAAAAACAGCTATGATACGATGTTCCATCATGTAGTTCCAGTTCATATCTTCCGGCTCCATCATCAGACCTTGAAACCTAATCGTAGTCAAAGTTCATTACAAGACTTTTCTAAGAAGCCCAAAAACAGCTATGATACGATGTTCCATCATGTAGTTCCAGTTCATATCTTCCGGCTCCATCATCAGACCTTGAAACCTAATCGTAGTCAAAGTTCATTACAAGACTTTTCTAAGAAACCCAAAAACAGCTATGATACGATGTTCCATCATGTAGTTCCAGTTCATATCTTTAGGCTTCATCATCAGACCTTGAAACCTAATTGTAGTCAAAGTTCATTACAAGACTTTTCTAAGAAACCCAAAAACGGCTATGATACGATGTTCCATCATGTAGTTCCAGTTCATATCTTCCGACTCCATCATCAGATCAGCTCAACAGTACCATATTATTGTATTGTCATCGGAACTACATATAGCTGCCAATTTTCATTACGCTACGACTCCTGGAAGATGGTTAAATTAGCTTCCTTAGATTCCATTACATACATAGTTACATACACGACGACCTAATAAAAGCGTGTTAAAAACGCTTAGACTAATGTTTTTAAATGAACTAAAAATTAGAATTTTCGAAGGACAGGAATTAGTTTGGAATAAAAAAAAACCTTTTATTTCAAAAATGATCATCATCAAATAAGTCCTATATCGCCTACTGCTGAGCATAGACACTTGCGATCAAATATATGAAAGAGGCGCGTTCCTAGCACACAGTCTAAGCTCGTGTAGGTGAACGCGTACTATGCTTGTATGAGTGACATGTGACAGGTCGACTGTTCGCGTTTTTGACAGGCGGTAACTGTGAGGTAACCGAGAGGGGTGGGGGCACTTTCAGCGGGGAGCGGGAGTGGCCATACTGCACAATAGTACTCTTTATTATACTGTGGCATAGGCCTCTCTTCTAGTACGCCTCTTGTCCCGGTCCTGAGCTAGTTAGTCCCATCGTGTGACCCGCAATTTTCCGGATGTCCATACAACGAGCCAACAGATGCCAAGCGCTTCTGTAAGCGACCACCATTCCGTTGACATTTTAGTCCACCTGTTTTAGCCATCACTCTGCCTAGCAATAATAATAATAGAATAATAATAATTCTCGTAAACTTTTAATGACTGCAATATTTGCACGAATTAATTCGACACGTCGTTTTTATTTGAAATAATTTCGTTCGGATCGTTAGTAAGTAAGGAAGAACCAATTGTCGATATACACCGTGTTTTTTTATTTTCCATTAAATTCGACACGTCGTTAGGTTCATTATCAGGATCAGGAACCATCCTGTAGGTATATCACTTTTAGAAAAATTCTCAAACTATTTTTTTTCATCGTTTTCATACAAATAATAAATGAATGTATTAGTGCGAGAGACCCTTAAGAATTATATTCAAGTGATTGACGGAACATGTTAAAACAAATAACATTAGGAATTGGTAAAGGCTGTCACACACGTGTTCAGTAATTTTTTTAATAACTCGATAACCGTAAAAGTTTAGACGCTTGTTTCTTGTTTAAATTAATAGTATTTGATCTAAAGAACCTTCCCTTAAAGTTAACGGAATTCAATAAAACAGGGTGTATAATTATTTAAATTTGCCAGTCACCTTTTTTGTGATTTGTTCGGACGTCACTTTAAACAAGTGTACGGTTATTTGTCTAATGTAATCACTCGAAATCTGGATATAAATGTATCGGGTGCAGTTTTCAGTACAAAACGCATTAACATAAACTGATAATGACCGTCATTCAACATCTGCCCAAATTTATTCGCCACATCGTTTTCATTTGTAAATCATTTTCAATTCAGTGTGGCACTGACATACTTTCATTGAAATACATTTCGATCACGAACTTCTAGGTATAATAATTTGAATGTAAAATCATTTCCACTGCACAGGATTATTACAGCTTTTGGGTGTTTTTTTTTTTTTCGGGGGACACCTTACATAGATCAACTTAGCCCCAAACTAAGCAAAGCTTGTACTATGGGTGCTAAGCGACGATATACATACTTTATTAGATAAATACATACTTATATACATAGAAAACATCCATGACTCAGGAACAAATATCTGTGCTCATCACACAAATAAATACTCTTACCGGGATTCGAACCCAGAACCGCGGCTCAGCAGGCAGGGTCACTACCGACTGAGCCAGACCGGTCGTCAATCGGTTTGGGTGGGTCATTGCAAATTGAAATCTGTTTTTGGCATTTCAGGTCTCTATAGGTTCTTTATTATAGGTTCTAGGTCAGGGATCTATATTATTTGTAATGGTTCGTTAATATTTCTTGTACGTGGGGTAGCTTTTGCAGATTGTAATTTTTCCTCAGTCACCCGTTGACCACGAATGCTGTAAAGTGTTCGAAACGTCGGGATGAATTGTAAATTCATTATACGCGATTTAATCCGTTTCCATAGTTTTATTTCAGGTTTATTTAATGCATTTGTGGTATTGATTCAGGTAAGCACTGGGAGTAATTTTGATGGATAGCTTATGACTAATTTTGGGTCACCATACTTTTATTTGACAATTAAAAAATGCTTAGATGCCTACTTTTAATCTTCTTTGATTCAATATCCGACCGGTCTGGCCCAGTCGACTGGGTAGTAAACCCTGCCTGCTAAGCCGCGGGCCTGTGTTCGAATCCCGGTAAGGGCATTTATTTTTGTGATGACCACAAATCTTTGTTCCTGAGTCATGGATGTTATCTATCTGTATAATAAGTATGTATATCGTCGCCTAGCACCCATAGTGTCGCTTTGCTTAGTTTGGGGCTATTGATATATGTAAGGTGTCCCTCGACATTTATTTATTAAGTATATATTTAAATTAAGTATTCTGCTTTTAATGGTTTCCCAATTCACCTTTCACAATTTTCGCAGAAATTTTATTTAAAATACATGCAGTACACAAAACTGTTGAATAGGTCCATTTCAATCACTTTATACAAAATATATTCGGCGAATATGCAATCATAATTTCAACGTTTTTCAAACTAATAGATGGCTGACTAGATTAGCTTAGGGCCGCGGCTGCGCTCGCGTCAAATTCGAAAATTGCAGATTGCTCCATACAAACTTCCATCCCCCATTTTAGGGTCAGAAAAACACAAAAAGTAGTCTATGTCACTTTACATCCCTTAAACTAACTCTATTTAAAAAATAACGTCAATTTGTCGCTCCGTTTTGCCGTGAAAGACAGACAAACGAACAGACACACACACTTTCCTATTGATAATATTAGTATGGATGATGGTATTTAAAAATATACCAAATTACCGTTACTATAAAATAGAGGGCCAGAGGCTCAATTGCACATACCTTACAAAAATCCTAATAAATTACAAGAAATTATAGAGAAAGTAAGGGCAGGGCCCCAAATTATTACCTGTTACTGACATTCCGAGCAGTAAAACCTGCCCAAATGCATTACTATAAATCATTAACTACAACTGAACACACTTGATAATGCATTTAAAATAGATTTATATGAATTAATAAAACTTACTAGTCATACCCAAGTCGTTACACCAATACAAACTTATGTTTGCTCCTGAACAAATAAGTAAAGTAGTATAATTAGGAGTAACATGTCATTATGTAGCAGCATTTATAGCTTTGTATTGAATTCGATAACAAACTTAAAAATACAGGCGGTAAAATGACAAACTGAAGACTGCAGCCTTATAAATTTGAATATAGAACGGCAGTGGCGCCCCAATCAAAAGCAAATATAACTTTGTAAATGTTAAATATGGGGAAGATACCCCACCGTAGGAGGTCATAGGTTAAAGTAAGGTTGGTTTATACCGCATGAAACCGCTTTTGAAAAAGGAAACTAGTTTGAACCGGTAACGGGATCTTGATTTTGTATGCGTGTCAAAATCACGATTTGGTTTGGCGTCACACATTGTTAGGAATAATAAAAATTATTGCAAGCTGGTTGAGGTAAGTAATAATTGGTCACTGGTTACAGTTTTAATCGACACTAAGCCAGGCAGGCAAGCATGGTCGCGCGATAAATGATAAAACATCAGGCCGTCCCTATCGCACTATTTGTAGGTGCGATAGAGTGGACACCGTGATGTCTTATCATTTGTGCTTATACGCCTGAAATTAAAAATATTCTTTAACTAAATGCCTCAGTATATATTCTTACTTTTTGTCTATTATTCACACTTACATTCACAGTTGTAGATAGATATATATGTTTATTTTTTACAAGCTTTTGCACGCGGCTTCGCTCGCGTTAAATTCGAAAATTATGGAATGCTCCGTACAAACTTCCACCCCCCATTATCGAGAAGGGTTAGAAAGAGACAAAAAGTAGCCTATGTCACTCTCCATCCCTTCAACTATCTCCACTTAAAAAATCACGTCAATCCGACGCTCCGTTTTGCCGTAAAAGACGGACAAACAAACAGACACACACTCTCCCATTTACAATATTACTCCTAGCAAATACCTAACCCAAAAACAAACAAAATAAAAGAAATGGTCACATCGCATACGCCTGTCGAAATTAGCCCTTAAATATTTTAGCAAGATCATGACAAGAAACATTGTTAGACTGTGTGAGTGAATCTTTAAAACAAGACATATTGTCGCCTGGCTACGTAGCCAAATGCACAAACGTTTACGATAATATCTTTATCTCTATATCGCTTATCTGTAGTGGCGCGACAGAGCCAGAATGCGTTTCGATCGGCCAACGTGTGTCACTTCGACTAAACCGGCTGGGTACAGTGAAAGAAGAAGAAAATTATGAATGAAATTATGAATGAATTCATTGTCAAATTCACCATGAACTTTTCCAGCTCACTGTACCTACCCAACGCCATCCCATGCGCTTTATAGTAGCTATATTCCTATTTTGAATTAGCCGGAATTATTGTAAACAAAGGTGTGGCCGGTGCTATTAAAAAATTGCACCATTCGAAGTATTAATTAAAATTGACGATATTTTACGAGTTTATTAAAAATCTTTACCTATTCCATTACACAAATAATGACTCTGTGTAAACGAAAATAAATTACAACACAAAACGTTTTGGTTTATTTATTGAAATTAAAAAGCCGTTTTTGTCGGATAGTTTGTTTATTGAACTGGGGGGCTACCATAAAGTGCTAAAGCCGTTCAGTTTAGGTTGAGAGAGAGGGACGGAGCTATGGAACTGCTATAGCTTCGTCCCTTTCTCTCAACCTAAACTGAACGGCTTTAGCACTTCATGGTAACCCCCCTGGTATCACTGTGGAAATGTACGGGCGACCTAGTAGCGGGCCGCTGAACATTCTTTTTCAGCCACTTTCGAGACTAGGTGGTAGTGAATTTTAATGGCTTATTAAAACCGTCTTCAAATACGATGGTGCATAATAGGTATCGCTCTTGTGTAGTTTTATGAAGTGTGATATTTTTGGAAAAAAATATGCTATTTCTACTCAGAATTAATAAATTTTTCAATCCTAGTAGTTAAAAAAATTGTCCCATACGATTTTTTCTTATTTTGTTACCATTTTCCGTACATTTTTTATGGGGTAACAAAAGAGGAAAGTAACAAAAATGTATGGAAATCCTGGGATACTTTTTGTATCCCAGTGAGATTGAAAGTACTCGTGATTCTGAGTACAATTGACCTAAAATTCCCTAAAACAATAAAAAAAAATGTTGGCAAAAAAAAAGAAAAGCTTAGGTAGCGCGACAGAGCCAGACTGCGTTACGATCGGCGACTAGCGTCAACGCTTGTCATTCGGCTAGGCCGACTGAGATTCGTATTGTTAATATTAAGTATAGCGAATTACCTACTACGAAAATGTTTCACAAGAACAACGTTACATAAAAGAAAATTGTATTTAAAACCCTATACTAATTTCAGTAGAAATTCTAAATTTAGCCAGGGGCGGCTACAAGTACATGTCGGCGGCCGCGAATTCGCGGCCCGTTCAGTGGTGACGGTGACGACCTTCGCGCGTCGCTATAAAATTCAATGTCGGCTGCTCGCGTGCGGTTCATTTGTTAGTGTAGGTAAGAATTTAGAATGGCGGCATATTGTGAACATCAAAGGAGTGAGCCTTCAGTACTTGTACTATTATATATTCTGTGATTTAGCTAGTAACTACCTGTACAGTTCCATGCAATCATCTCAGCACTCTTAGTGCGTTTTCACATAATCCGAACCGATGTCGGATGTAGGAAGAAAAACAATAGCAAAAATCAAAGATGGCGGCTTCAATGTATGGGATATCGGACCTACATCCGATATCGGATCGGATAATGTGAAAAACACACACACGGATAATATATCTGAAGAGGGTACGTAGCCGAATGGCACAAACGCTCACGAAACGAGACGCTCGTAGATATCTATCTCTATCGCTCTAGCGTATTGGTGCGACAGAACCAGACTACCTTTCGCGGCGTTTCGTTTTCGTTTCGCGTCGCAGAAATGCCATTCGGCTACGGTACCAGCTCCGATAGCATGGTCGCGCGATAAACGATAAAACATCAAGCAGTGCCTATCGCACTTACAAATAATGCGAAACGGACGGCCTGATATTAAGTAAGTATATCATTTATCGCGCGACCAAGATTGCCTGCCAGTTCTGTAATATCATACTCATAAAGGTGTATTCAGACATTTTTGTTCGCATGTGTGTAGATATAATTGACGTTCGAATAAGTTACGGAAAATATATGTATATCATTTTTAATCATAGCAAAGACATAATTATGTAACTCCGTAAAGACAGATGAAGTCTAAGAAAAAAACGTACCTCAGAACCATACAGAAAAAGGTACGGTGGCCTAGATGGCGTTACAGCCTTGGGGTGGGGGACGCTCGGCTAGATGGCGCTAATATAGTCGTCCCAAAAGCAAAGTCGCCTATCTGCCAAATACACGTTTTACAGGAGACGGATTATAAGTTAGTAAAAAATAAACATATTTTTTTTAGAAGTCATAGTTGTAGTTGAAGTTATATTTTTAATGCGTAAGGGGTTTTAAATCTATGCACTGTATTAATCTATTTTTCAGATATATATACTTTGCTGGAATCCGAAGTAAATGCACGTTCGCATTTTTCTGATCCCATACATAGAAAAAAAGGTCGGAAAATTCACCACAGTAAACTAACGAAATTGGCACTTTCGTAAGAAAAATGTATCCTCTAATCATTATGAGCTAAAAAGTGGCGAAAATGCCACATTTGAATGTTTACTATGGTGCATGTAAAAACAATAGCAGGTTTTATTCATCTGCATTTAGTTGTAAAGTTGCGAATGTGGAGACATTTATAAATAAATAAATATTTTATGACATTCTTACACAGAACCATTATATTTACTTACCATCACAGTAATATTTCAAAATATGTTATTTTAATTGTCTCAAAAAATATAACGGCATTTTTCTTATGCAATTTCAATTATATTACGAAGCAATAAAGTTAGTTCAGAGTTGATTTTTAAGATACTTTTTGCGCACAATGCTTATATTTGATATCATTATTACATTTAAGCCAATAAAAATATTTCAATTATACATAGAAGTGTTTAATACCACCAAACCACAGCCAAATAAGTTAGGTACACAACATAACACTGTTTACTGTTCTCTGGAAGATTTGGATAATATGTGTGATAGTATTTAGGTATTTTATTATCAGGGCAAAGTTTCACGAGATCTCTTTCTCCCGTTTCTGTATCGTAAGCAGGTTTTCCCCTTTTACCTTTTACCTTTCTGGCTTGGTATTTTTAAAACCAGTTAAGGCTCGCCACATACAGTCTTAAAAATTCATAATCTTGAAAAAGATTTGTATTCAACTTGTCAGTTGAAACTGACAAAATTTTCAGATTAAACTGACAGTATAAATAATAGCATACAAATCTTTTTTAAGATTACTGAATTACACTTGGGAGCTATGCCTAATTCGCGTATTTACCTACTGCAAACAACATAATTATTATAACTCGCGAATAAGGCAGAATCCCGCGAATATACTTTTATATTGCATAATAAAATTACGAATATGACACTTTCGCAAATATTATATAGGCTAGTCATGTTTCTAGGTAAATGATCGATAACAAAAGTAGCAAAGCAAAGTAACGAATAGACTAGATTCGGTCATTTGCTATGGGCTAATGTATACATTTAACATGGTGAATTCACGAAAGTGCCGGATTCGTAGGTTTACAATGGGACTAATTACATAAAAATTCAGAATTGCACAAATGTAACTCTGGAACCATAAATGATAGAACTACGAAATTTTTTGAGTAGATGCATTCTCCTGATTGGTTCATATTTACATTAAAAAGTATATTTTGTCAAATTGGCAGATTCGCTAGTTTGCTTTTGGGGCGACGATATTTGACATTTTAACACATATCATGCTAAGAATATGGGCCAAATTGTCAAAACTGAGGTCCAAAAGTTTTAAGCCTGTGTCGAGAGATGGCAGTATAATACACTCTGTTACATAATTTTACTTTGACAGTAACTCTCTATAATACTCGATCCTCTTTGATCATAGTAATCGTCAGGAAAGATGTTCACTTTTTCCATACAAATGTCATTTTCCACGACATACTCGTAATCGAGTAACTTTAAAACTCACTGTATCGTCTTCCTCTGGTATTTAACCGTTGAACTTAACCCGTATCACATTTTAACTGTCAGCAATAACTATTTTTTTAAAGTAAAAGGTCAGAACGGCACGCGTCTCAGTAAAATTAAATATAGCTCGCATCTGCCAACGGATGACCAGCACCTTGTGCATGCCCTTTTAGAACTAGTACTTGTAATGCAATATATAGTTGTTAGCCGCCTGACGGCAAATTGTCTATGCTATGTTGACTATTGGAACAATCAAAAGTCTCAGATATAAATTACAAAAATAAATTAATGCTCAATGTTAATGTAATGCTAGGTCACATATCGAATCATATCGTTTTTTATCGTTGTCTGAGTACCCACAACACAAGCCTTCTTGAGCTTACCGTGGGCCTCAATCAATCTGTGTAAAAATGTCCTATAATTTTTTTATTTTTTTTTAATATCTAGTTTTAATATTTATAATCTCTTTCCAGATTTCGCAAGTTTAATTTTTGTTATAAATATGTACTAACGCGATCGCTTGGACAGGTCTCCACGGAAGACCAGCGTCAAGACTTGGAAGGTAACTTGACAAAATGCTGAAGGGAGACCTTTTCAGTGACGTTAATAATGTTAATATAGTGCCTATTAATGTGTATCATAGACGTAAGGAATATTGTTAACGTCCTGAATAAAAATATTTTCTTTCTTTTTTTCTCAAAAGGTCTGACTTTAATACGTCAGTGGTTATTTAAAAACATAGTATTCGGGCGAACGAGCTTCGTTCAGTTCTATTTTGTCATATCGTGTTTTTAAATGATACACGTTACCACCAAAGAGCAATACTCTCGACACAAGCTTAAAACTTTTAAACCTCAGTTTTGACCATTTGGTCCATATTCTTAGCTTGATGTGTTAAAATGTCAAATATTAATATTAGCACCATCTAGCCGAGCGTTCCCCAAAGGCGTAACGCCATCTAGGCCAACGTATATAACGTTCTATAATATCGTTCTGAGGTACGTTTTTTTCTTAGACTGTAGCTGTCTATACGGAGTTAGGTACCTATGTCTTTGGTTACCATACCATATAATGATGATGATATACCGTATTTTGCATTTAATAAAGCGAAAGAAAAACGCATTATAAATCGTTTTTCAGGAGCTAACACTAAGCCGAATAGGTCGATTTTTCAACCCCGAAAACCCCCAAATAAAAAAAATCAACGAAATGGTCATAATATTTATAGAGCTCTTTCTGAGATCATCGGTATCTATGAATAAATAAATATGCAAGAATTGCTCGTATCTTAAAATCTCATCAACGTGGTCACAGTCAAGTCTTTTTTGTATATAGTATTTTTTTCTAAAACAAAAATGAGTTACAATCATGAATATTTGAAAAAAAAATCTCAAATTAATGTAATTCTCAAAGAAATGTCTTCGATTACACAGTGGTTTATTGCACTAATAAAATCTGTACAAAACAATTTACGACTACCAAACCAATTAATACATATTTATGCACATTACATATATAGTTCAGTATTAACATATCAATAGGAAATAGAAGAAAACGTCAAATAGTAATCATTTAGAGTAGTAAAACTTATTTCATTGAAAGTAAGGGCGAATTTTGTGCAAGAGACAATTTCGGAAGTTTTTTTTTAATGTTGTTATCAATGGAATCTTTATCGCTAGGGCGTTCTCCCAGATTTAAACTTAACAAAAGATTTCTGCTCCTAATACATCCAACTGTCATATTAATTCATTTAAAAAACTCACCCCTACCTTTTCTTAAATAAAAAAAACGTGGGTAAGACGAAGACGCGCGGATGAAAAAAGAATTCGCTTCGCTGAATTTCTTGTTTATAGTTTCTAAAACGAGTTTGTGATTTATATTGTTTTTTTTTTTTAAGTAGGGTTTGGAGGTTCAGTATGAATCAGGACTTCCTGATAAATGCTTGTAAAAAATACTTCGTAGATATGTTAAAAACCATAGGACTAACTAATGCCTACGACGAGTATGTCAAATTAGAGTCTATTTTGATGTCAAATGTAGGTACACTAAGCCGCAAAAGTGCATGGCGAATTTATTAATAAACTCATTCCTAATTTTTCCAAGCATTTTAAAGCTCGAAGAATTCGAATTAGCCAAAGGTTTAAAGATCCGCCCGTTAGGTTTCCCGTGCGTGATAAACGACACTTCACCATCTATAAGGTTACACAAAAACTGTCTCTATGGAATGCGCTAAACAAGTAAACAGGCTAAAACATCTTTACACTCAAAACCAATAATAATAGACCCTAAAATGATCACAGATGCATAGTCGCTATCAGATATATCTGTGCGGCCGGGGCGTGCAAAAATATCTGAACACGCCTTGTCGCCTTGATAATAGGTACAGGCGTGTGTATATATTTATGAGCGCCTCGACCGCTCCGATATATCTGAGGGCGATTGCATGTAGACAGTTCAAGTTACAATGGTATTCCTCATCCTAGGACTTATGACTCACTTAAGCCCTTTTTGACACCAATTGGATATAACGATCCTGACCTTTCGCGCGAGTAGCACTTTTTTCCATCATAAACTGATAACATGTATTTTTATGAAGGTAAAGTTGAAGTTTGATTTTCTTGTGGATGTGGACTTTAATGAGTTCTATGACGATTCGTAATTTGAAACGGTTAATGGTCGATGAAAGTATTACCTATTCATTAATTTTTAACCGACGTCGTCTCAAAAGGAGAGGATCTTCCGTTTTTTTGTTGGCTCATTTGATAGAGAAAAGAAACTTGTGGAAAATTTAACTCAGATTAATCAGTTTACTCACCAATTAAAGATTGCACTAAAGCAAAAACACAAAGGTTACTATCGAAGTAGGTAACTGGAGACCCGGGTTTGATTCCCGGCTTCGCCACCAGTGGGCTTAATCGCTTTTTCTTTAGTGTACCAAAATTCGAACCCAGTACCCTCCCGCTTCAGGGTTCACTAAAGTATAAATAACTAAACAGCCCGCAGCGTCAAAACAAGAGACCCTGCCGAATAAACACTGATATCTGTATAGAATAACCTAGTGTTAGGCAAAATAGCCTCAGGCGTCAAAATTTGACGTGCCGTTCCCTGTTGGTAGCACGCGCGTGGTCAAAAGTGAAACGAGCGACTAGTTGAAATGGTAGATTTCAACTACACAGGGTATGGGGACATTTTCGCGAGAACAATCACCAAAAAATTTGTTTTCCAAGGTAGCTAAATTTTATGTTTTTACTACTCAAAATCACGAGCCCTTTCGATTTAGGACAAAAAACATGAGACAAAAAAATGGTCCCAAATATTCTATTAAATTTTGCATATTTTACACTTTTCAACTGCTAGTGTTTGAAAAACGAAGTAGAAGAAAATAAATTTGGGACGCTTTTTTCTGCCTAGTAGGATGAAAAGGGCTTGTAGTTCTGAGTAGGAAAAACATTAAATTTACCTATTTTACAAAAAAAGTTTTTGAATCTTTTTACGCGAAAATGCCCATGGACTTAAGCGACTTAAATAAATAAACATACTTGTAAAGTAACAAGTTATAATTTATTTAAACATGTTTTATTTACAAATAAATACAAAAAAAATGTTATAAGGTTTCATTTTAGAGGCAAGATCCACAAATACTTAAAGTACGTCATCTAGCGAACACAAACAGATATAATCATACTTTACACGTGGTAGTAAAAAAAATGTAACATATTTAAATCTTTGTGAAAATTTTGCTGTACTCGTAATTTAGAAAATAGAGATACCCGGTAGGTATCACTAGAAATCTACCAAACCACCCATCCTCATTACGCCCCAGTTCATGCCCACGCGGACCACTGTGCGCCCCCGCTGCGCACAGTGGGCATCCCACCCCCGGCCGGACAAAGGGTTAATGCAAATAATTTAAAAAAATCTCTTCAATTCTCATCCATTTTACAACTACTATAACGCCCAAACTCCGATGTGCCATATTTAAAAAAAAATTTCGAGTTTTGAATTTAGTACCTATTAAATAGAAATGGGGTGTAAGTTCATTAAGGGGTAATGTTAATCATTTAATGATTTCTGATTGAATGGAAATGAAACTATTGTGTTGGTAACATATGCTTTATTGTGGAAATGATGAAAACGTCGTTTTAATTGGCACGTTGCGTTAATGGATAGTGTGTTGACAGCTTTAGAGAAAAGGGACTTCTTAGTAACCGCTACTTCATATACAAGGTGCCCATGAGGAAAGGGAAATAATTAAACCACGCATTCCTGAAGCCAAAAAAAAATACAGTTGAGGAAATTTTGCCAAAAAAAATTTTTTTTGTATTTTTTTTACTATTTTTGAATGTATTTTTTACGTAAAAAGTAAATGTTATTACTAAAACTGGCACTTACAATGAGTTTAAACGTTTTTTTTGTAAATTCTTTTGGTTTTGTTTCATTGTAAACACTTTTTGACATCTATCAATGAGGATAGTGACGCTATTCTCCATAATGGCATCAACGCTACTGTGTAACAACAAGTTTTTTTTTTCATTTGGTAATAACTCTGAAACTAGGCGAAACCAGAAAAATTTATACTTATGGAATTTTTGTCTTAAAATGGATCAGGAATAGTTATTTGTTATACAAGGGGGCAAAGTTGTATTTTAACGCCGAGTGTGGAATTGAAAAACGAAAAAATGAACCACGAGCGAAGCGAGTGGTTCGAGAATAGAATCCTGAACTTGCGAGTTTTTTAACACACGAGAAGTAAAATACATTTGCACCCGAGTGTAACACAAAACTTTTCCCCTCACTAACGAGGAAACTACAACGCAAAAAATGCGTTTATCACTGTTTCCAGTAGTTCCACGTAAATCATCTTAATTACGTTCACATACTTTTATCAATTTTAAAGCAGAGTCAAATTACTTTACCCACTAGTGGATAAAATGCGTTTTTACCCGCTGGTATTAAAGGACAAAACACGTGTTTCCGAGCTAGTGAGGGGAAAATATAAAAAAAATCTCACTAAGACAAGCATGGTACGCGTTCACCTACACGAGCTTAGAATGTGTGCTAGGAAGGAACGCGCCTCTTTCATTTATTTGATCGCCAGTGTCCGAGGTGTGGAAAGCGCTGTGGAATTAAGGCACAGACATCTTTCTGGCACTTTGTTCGCATCTATATATATTAAATATGGTCAACATAATGCATTTTCCAGGAGTAACCATAATGTTGTGGATATATATTTTTGGCACTGTCCGCATCTATATTTATGCCTTGACTGTGCAACGCTTGTTTGCGGGTCAAAAATGTCAAAATTGATGGGTTGTGTTACTTGAGCGGAAATATGGATAGTTCTATGTACAGATTATAGGGAAATATTATGAGCTGTAGTGGACGTAGTTTAGGGAAAATTTATATCGTCTAGAATTTGCCATTTACTTAAATGTATTAATATTCCTTTTGATAATACTAATGTGGAATTGTGGATGGATTCTTTCCTTTAAACTACATCGAAAAGGTTACATACTGTTAAATACATACCTACACCGCATAGTTGTTAATGAGGTTCAGAAAAGGGGACGGACTGAAAATCAGCGTTGCGCCGTCAATTTGTAACAAAATGGCTGCGCAGCATAACATGCTGAGCCCGTTCCTTTTGACATGCATGCTAGTTGTCTATTTTATTTTTTAATATTTTTGTGTAAATGTTCAATTTTTATTTGTGTCAATAAATGTTTTCTTATTCTTAAGGTTAAGTACCTTAAGGGCACTTTTATAGTTATTTATGTAATTAGAGCATAATGCCTAATTATGCACAGATGCGTACAAGTACATAGCTTTATCTACGTCCATATAATGTATTCTATGTAAATTAATATAACTTTTTAAAACGTTTGATGTTTGATGTGTTTTGTCTTTTTAATCTCCGACGCAAAAACGACGGGGTGTTAAAAGTTTGACGTGTCTGTCTGCTTGTTTGAAAGCTGAAGTCGGGAGTATTCTTAGCCATGTTTCGTGAAATTCGGTAAACTGTGTAGGGTTTTTTTCGAAACATTAATTTTGTGGTTACAGTTTAGAATGTCTATGTATGCAAGCCCACGTTTGTCGCTAAAATTATAATCAAATAAAACACATTCGTAATTTTGGACGCGATGTAGCGACAGGTGGTCAACACGGATTGGATTGACTCATCAACACTCAACTTACCATAAATATACCTTAACTCATATTAATAGAGCTTACGAAAAATCAGTGAACAAACATTTGTTATCAAACAACAGTTGCGGGACTTAAACATCTGTTGCTAATCCAATTTGAAGAAACGGCTCAAAGCCAATAAAAATAAATAATATTACGCCCATTATATATATATTTAGTCTGTTGGATTGAGAGGTAATTTCATTAAGGACCCTTGATGCCCGTTCTCAATTTTCGTTTATCGTCGTTTGCCAAAGCTTTGTCTTGTGGTCGAATTATTTTGGCACAAACGCTCACGAAACGAGACGCTTGTAGATATCCATCTCTATCGCTCTTGCGTATTGGCGCGACGAGCCAGACTACCTTCCGCGGCGTTTCGTTTTCGTTTCGCGTCGTAGAAATGCCATTCGGCTACGGGGCCTGGCCATTTTCGCGAAAAAAGATTCAAAAACTTTTTTCTGGTTCACTATTATCTGGCAGAAACTTTTTACTCATATATTTGATTCGTATAATAGTTCTGGCAGAAGTCGCGCCAATGGCACAAACGCAGATTTTTGTAATAGAATCGCGATATGAGATAAACTCCTCCTCGCTTCGCTCGTCGTCGTACCTAACGGTGACTCTGGGGCAGTTTTTCTTTTCTGATAGCGAGTAATATTTTATATGTAATATTATGCTACCGTTTTATGGAGCAATTATTGTAATGTTCCATTCGGCAATATTACCAAATGTATCTTATGCGTGGGTAATAATGCCAACTAAGGGCAAAATTTTCGCGAAAAAAAGAGTGTGTTTCGGACTAAAATTATTCTGCCTGATGAGGGTAACCTCTTTTTTCTAAAATATGATATGTAAACTTCATGTTTTTCCTACTCAGAATCACGAGCCAAAGGATCAGAATTACAAAAATTTGAGACAAGGGCAAGATAATGATAGCGCCATCTTTGCAAGCCTGCTTAAACAGTTACTAACCCCATTTATCATTAGCATATAAAAAAATTATCTACACTGATGTTTACCGACATGGTAAACCTGTAGGCAAAAATCTTTGCCAAATTTTCGTCGAAAAATCAGCTCTTTGCGAGTATAACCCGGCAACCTTCAAATCAAGAGCGAACAGGCATCTTCTGGGAGAGCTCACTACATCGTAGGCCACGTCTTTGCCTTTGGCTAGTCTGTGGCCAAGAGTAAGCCCATTTATAAAAAAAAAATGCAATTTGCTGCCTGTGCAAGCTACTGCCGGAGTCCTTAATGTACTAGGAGGTACTGTCAGTCACAATATGTTTTGTTTTTTCACCATTTTTTTTTAACAAAAGTGTAAATCCTCACCGAATGTCACCGTCACGCTGCGCGGGCGCACGCAGGTGGATAATTCGATTAATTACCGCCCACGTGAGAAATCGTCCAATTTATAGTTTTAACAGCACCTGTTGTTCTGTGATCGTTATAGTGTCGAAATTTTTTAGGGGCGGGTCATACAGAAATTGCTATGTGGCAGTGAATGTAATGACGTGGCAGAGCTACGAGTAGCACATGATTGGCGCGCGAAACACACAGATCTGCGCGCGCGCTGCTAGGTCCCGACAGAATACCGCGCTGTGGCACTTGCGACAGCAATGCAGCATCACATGTTGAGTCTTATTTTATTTTTTTGTCGTGATATTTTTATGCAATAAAGTTTTTTCAGTACAGAAACATAGTGCGAAAGTGGTTCATTAATGCCAGGTCGAAAGTTCGGAGCTCATCTGTACTGAAAAACGTCGTACGATACACGTGCGAAAAGAACTCCGTTCGGTCGTGTTTTAATTTATCGCCACTCGTTTCAAACTTCCTTTTTTACGCACTTGTATCGTAATGTACTATTATTTATCTATCTATCTATGTTAAGACCTACCCGTTCTCATGTCATTAGGTAATTCAATCAGCACCGATAGCATGGTCGCGCGATAAACGATAAAACATCAGGCCGTCCCTATCGAACTGCCTGCCCTATCGACCATGCTTGCCTGCCAGGATTCGAACCCGGGACCGCAGCTTAGCTTACTAACGTGTCACTACCAGTGGCGGCTGGTGAAAATTTCTGCTAGGCAACACTGAGGTACTTTACTAGTAATCAATTTTAGGCAAGCCTGTGGGAATCGGCTTGGATGGATCAGCCGCCGCTGGTCACTACGCGCTAGGGCAGACCCGGTCGTCACATGATTGGCGCAGGATTCTGTCGCTGCGACAAAGACCTACCCGTTCTTATGTCAGGGTGGTTAGCCGAATGGCACAAACGCTCACGAAACGCTCACGAAACGAAGCGCTAGTAGATATCTATCTCTATCGCGCTTGCGTTTTGGCGCGACAGAGCCAGCGGCGTATCGCTTTCGTTTGGCGTCGGAGAAATGCCATTCGGCTACGGGGCCAGGTTACAATCAGAAAAAGACGTTCGATCTATCATTCGTTTAAAGTTATTTTTACTTTGACGTACAAACTTTCTATGATACTAACATTACTAACCAACTATAATATTTATCTAATTAACATATTAATTATACTAACCGCCATATAGTCCAACAGGTGCGTATAATATGTAGCCTTATCTATATCTTGATGAAGGGTTGATCCGTTCCGAAACGAAACGGTCAAAATTAGCGTTACCTGGTTACGCCGTGTCTTGCGTGGGCGACGGTCGCGCGACCGTCGCCGTCGCGTCTCATGCTTCCATATCGATAAGGTTTGATTTCAGATCGCCGTCGCGCGACCATCGCGCGACCGTCGCCTACGCAAGCCACGGCGTTAGCGTTTTTACATTATTCTATCCGATATCAGATGTTGGACCGAAATCCTAAACATGAGTATTGTAGTTGTGTTATTTTATTAGCAATATAATTGTAATTTGGACATTTATTTTTAGTAATACGTTGAATATGATTGACCTTAATTATTTTTAAAATTGGGACTTAATCGCGTATATATGACTACATATTAAACTGACCTCCAACGTTTCAGGGACGGCGTTGGCGTTGTGGGAAGTGCGGTTAGTTCGAAAAACTCGCGTGGCTGTCAGAAGGTGTTGATGTCATTTCAAGCCAGTCTTCTCCGAGACCACGGGGACAACGCCGTCCCTGAAACGTTGGAGGTCAGTTTAATATGTAGTTATATACGCGATTAAGTCCCCATTTTAAAAATAATTATGTGTAATAATCGTGAAAGTTTAAATCAATGATTGACCTTATTTTAGATTTAAGTACTTAGAGTTTGCATGCTTTTCTTATTTAGGTTCTAGGTATAATAATTTTGCATGCCAGTTTCTGGTGGAATGTGTGTGACTACAATGTCTACAATCTCCTGTACCACATTTTAAAGCGAAATAAATATTTGATATTATCTCAGCGTCTCGCGAGCGTAGCGTATTTGGCTCTCTCGCTCGCGCCGCGCACGGCCTTGGCAGCGCCACGCAACGCAGCGCGTACTGACGCGACCGGCATTATCCGGTTGCGCATGTACTCTCTGCACCTCGCTCGCGCAGAGCGTTACTCAAGGACAAACCGCGCGGCGCAAATTTTGTTAGAAGAATTATTACTGTGTCGTCCTTATACTGTGGTAGCGTCGGGCCATCTAGGCCGTACAGTTGTCCCGACGCTACGCTCGCAATACCCTAAGACAGGGTGAGTGAGAGTCGCCTTTAAAAACGCAAATAAGAGTTAATAATTGAGATAAACTATGTAATGATTATATCTCTGCTATATTAGTAGCAAATTAATATCGGAGCAGGATCAATAATAGTGTCATCAGTGCCTAGCTTACTATTAATCTAATAAGGGGTATATTGGATTTGCATCATAGGCAGAGAGCTTACGGGTTTAAAGTCTGTATCATTAGGAATGTCAATTTTAAACAAAATCTACCCTCAAGAAGTTCCTAAACCCCTTGAGAGTAAATTAAAACATTACACGACCAAACAAGTTGGTAAGAACGGACCGCTTAGTTTTGTATTTGTTTGGTTAACCGACAAATGTAACTACGTATCATGCTGCCAATTTTATCACTTATCCACGTGGATGACAAAAAAATCTAAAGCGTGACGGAGCTTTATTTGATAAGAAAAAATCTGTCTGAAAATGTAATAAATTTGTGTAAGTTTATTTTAAAAGAACAAAGTGTATGCTTTTTTTAGACGCTGTGTCAAATACAAACGGTGTCACACACGTATGACGTTACATATCATAACCTAACCATTGAATTAAAATTTTGAAAAAAAAACCCCCGACATATGGACAGATTTTCATGAAACATGACTAAGAACACTCCCGACTAATTCAGCTTTCAAACAAAAACAACTAAATCGGTCCATCTGTTTGGGAACTAACGATACCACAGACACACACACAGACAGACAGACAAACACGTCAAACTTATAACACCTTGTCGTTTTAGGGTCGGGGGTTCAAAACTGAAACTGAACTTTATTCATATGGATGTAGGTATTGTCTTCGTTGTGGCATGGAACAGGTTAATATCATGCTAATTACTTGAAAGCTGCTCCTAATACCGCCAGAGGCGGCTCACTCCACAATTCTATCACCGCGCTAGTACATGTCAGCGGCCGCGAGTTCGCGGCTCATTCATTGGCGACGACCTTCGCGCGGCGCAATAAAATTCAATGTTGGCTGCTCGCCTGCGGTCCGTTTGTTAATGTAGGTATGAATTTAGAATGGCGACATTTTGTGAACATCAAAGGAGTGAGCCTTCTGTACTTATATTATTATATATTCTGTGATATCGCCATAAGACAACTAATAGCAGCGTTAGTCAATTTTTATTTTAATTTTTCCTACTTTTTCTGGGTTACTAGCTCTTAGACTATTACTAATCTTAGGCTGTCTATTAAGGCACAGCGTAGTACGTAGTTAGTGCACCTAATCACTTTAGCTAATAAGAAACTAGACTAGCTAGACTTGTAGTCTTACCCATACAACCATTTCAGTCGCAAAATCTTCAAATCAGTAACTAACTGTCAAATGTGACATAACGCGTGGTAACGGCGTGCAAACAATGCGACCGTATTGATACAATAACAAAATGTAGTCGTCGTGTGCACTCGTTACGGTAACAAAATGTGTACGAATTTGTGGCTGTCAATGTCACTGTCAGAATGACTTTTAACGACACTTTATTAGTCGACGTTTGCACACATAACGGTAACAACATGTGGACGAATTTGTGGCTGTCATTGTCACTGTCAGAACGGTTTCTGACAGTGACATTGACAGAATTTGTACACACATGTGTAGGTCTGATTACCGAACTGCTCCTAAACCACTGTATCCGCAAATGACAATCTGAAATACGAAGGTTTCTCAAACTGTCTTGTGAAGTTGTGGACTGGTTGCTTTGAATCATTTAAATATGAGCGAATTAAATAATAATAAACGACGACGACCATTTAAGCACTCTTCGACATTTTATAGAAATGTGGGAAAGTTAAGAAAAGTGCAGAATGATAATACAAATAGATAAGCACTTTATAGTTACTTAATGTATTAAATATATAATTTTTAATTCTTACTGATAAAAATTAAGTGTAGTGTTGCTTTACACAATAAAAGTAGGAATCAAATGAAATAGAGTATTTACTGTGATATTAATAGAATTTCTGTTGCGCAATGATAGTTTTTTTCAGTACAGATGCTGCTTTTTTTAACGCAGTAGTGCGAGCAAATCAAGCAATGATTCATTTCTTGTCTGGTCGAAACTCTTAGCTTAGATTTAGGTACTGAAAATCGTCGTACGATAGGTACACGTACACGTGCGAAAAGGACATTCACAACTCGTGTCGATTTAAAACACTCCCTTCGTTCGTGTATTAATTTATTGCTACTCGTATCGATTTTCCTCTTTTCCGCACTCGTATCTACAAGTATTTTGTTTGGGTTACAAAAAAAAACACATTATTTACTCTACTACGTTTTATTTATGTCTCTTTAACATTACAAATTTGTAGACACTTATCTATACAAAAATCTTGACAAAAGAAGTACAGATCGCTGAAATGAATGTTGATAGTAATATTAATGAAGACTACTTCAACAAGTGTCAATTGTGAAATGCCGCACAATACTAGTTGCTCTATAGAAGCCCATAATAATATGATCCCCGATCCTTTACAACCCAGCAGCTCGGTACGCACGTTACAATTTTTTTTTAATCTTCTTTAGTGAGGGCAACTGAGTACGACGGCATATTTAATTGTTTATAAAGTTTGAGGATACCTGAAAAAAATGAATACAAGAAGCCATTCTGCTTTCGGTCACGCGTGTACGCTGCGACCATTTTGCGACCGTTTGTTGACCGTTTGGTGACCGTTTGGCGACTGTTTTTTACATGGAATATTACCGTCTTAATCCATATTTTAACCACTTTATTGGTTTTCTAGGCATTATTTTTATTATTTCAGTATAGTATATGCACCAGAGCACTAAAACTTCACCAATCAATATACATAACACGCAAACACCGAGTAGTCAATAATATTATTACTGGTTAAACTGAGGTAAATTGATGGCGCGTTGATAAATTTAGACTTATTTTATGAAATCACTCGAGCAATTTAATTGGCCATGGTAATTAGCCCACATTATATTACAAATGCAAACAATATTTATCTTTAACAAATTCTTACGCCATTACATTTTAATGTCAAATGATTTTATTTCTTTTTTACTTTGACGTCTCTGACAGTCGCCATTTGAAAAGAATGAAATGAACGAATGATTTTGGGAAAGTAGTCGCCAAACGGTAACAATGTGTGCACGCGTAGTGCACACTTCTGTCACTTCTGTGACCATTTGTGCCTGTTACCAATCGTCCCCATTTGGGTCGCCGCGACTAAACGTCGACCGTACTGCGACTAAGCATTGAGACCCGAAGACCTGTGTGTACACAAAATAGGAGGATTTGCGTAAGAACGGCGACCGATTATGGTTATATGGGTAGGCACTGGTCCCACCAGAAGCGAGTAACCTATGAGCTATCGGCTATAGAAACGAACAAAAGAAAGTCGCTCCCGTGTGGCGTATGACGCCGTGGCTTGATACTTACTATAATTTTCTTTCCATTGACAGACGAAGATACAAGTTTTTTTTTAAAGTAGTGACGATGTGCAGTTTGGTTTTGTCAATTTTGTGTAGATTAATAGATTAATTGTTTTTTTGACATAGTAATTGTAATTTTTTTTTATATTGTATAAAACTAGCTTTATTAGTAGTGTGTGAACCTGCCTTAAAAATCTAGATTATTTATGGTCATGGTTCGTTAATATTTCTTGTATGTGGGTAACTTTTGCATAATGCACGTCCGGTTTTGTTTAAATGTTTTTTTTTTTTATAATAAAGGGCTATGATTATAAGTATTATAACCGTAACTGTTTTTTTTACATTTAATTTGTTTACCCCAAAATCATTCAATCAAATAGCACATCCGGCATCCGGCCGGATAGTACGTCACTATCCGGTATCCGGCCGAATATTAAAATAAGGGCCGAATAGGCCGGATACCGAATAGTAACCGAATATTCGGTGCATCTCTAGTCATTTCCTCGGTCACCCGTTGACCACGAATGCTGTAAAGTGTTCGAAACGTCGGGATGAATTGTAAATTCATTATACGTGATATAATCCGTTTCCATTGTTTTATTTCATGTGTGTGAGATCAAGAACTTGCGACAGCTGTCAATACAAATCGCCCGACATTGTCCGATCTCCTTCCTATATATTATATTATATTCTTCCTATATTATATTCTTAAAAATATTCCTAATTAATAAATGTTACTACAGTATTAAAGATTACTTTAACGAGACATATGATAAGACACAACATGTAAATAGTTACCTATCAACCAGTAAGGATTAAAGTTAGAACTGAGCGCAGCGCCAACAAACTGGTTATTCCCGTTTGGCGCATTAATTGTACAGCATAAGTGTAATTGTTTATTATGAATAAATAAATAATAATAATAATAAGTAATGTATCAGAGTTCCTACTATTGTTAAGATATAAATATATTGTTAAACATTATATTTAAGTTAGATGTAAGTATTAGATTTGCTGTGTCCTTATAGGACGTCACACAAAACTAACCACACATTATATGTAACACCTTTATATCTGGTTTGTGACATGCAATAAACGATTCTATTCTATTCTATTCTATTCTATTCTATCTGTGAATGTTTCTAAACTAAAGCACCTAGATTTTATCAGATAAGTAAGAACAATGAACTTTTTTCCGAGAACAATTAAAAGTGCAAAAAACATGTATGACAGAACAATTTCACCTGTCGGCCTGTATAATTAGGATTGAACTGACGTACATTAGTTAAGGCGACAGTGGTTCTCAAAGTTTCATGTATTGGAGCATTCCACGAAAAAGTGGATCGGGTGAAAAAAATAAATTGGAAAAATGATTTTCTGCTTTAAACGCCGAAAAAAATCTCAACAAACGAAATAATAATACGTTTGTAAGTACGAGACAGCCCATGGAATGCTCCTATTCTGCCTTTGCACACAATTGAGATAAAAAGGTGCTGGTATTTAAATGACCATCAAAAATAGGTATTTAGCATAATTAGCACGGTCTAAAAAGTCAAATATTGCACATTACATGTTAATTAATCGAAAAAATCAATTAAGTACAATAAAATTCACAGCAGTCTCATAAAAATATGTAATTTCAAAGCCAATATATAAGTAATGTATGTACGTATGTACATAATGTAAGTACATGCATACATACATACAATCACGCCTGTATCCCATAAAGGGGTAGGCAGAACACATGAAACTACTAAAGCTTCAGTGCAAATAAAAAAGACACGGCGATTTTGATAGCTCTTGGCGATTAAAATAAGGGATTGAAAAAAGAAAACGAAACTGTGACATTGCAGTGACAGGTTGCCAGCCTCTCGCCTGCGCCACAATTTAACCCATATTCCATAGTCGCCTACATAGCCATAGTGGTACATAATACGAGTTTATGTAGTAAGTCCAGTCACAAAAGGTTTCACAATAGTATAGTACCTATTTTTTTTATTATTATAAACGGGCTTACTCTTGCAAACAGACCAGCCAAAGGCAGAGACGTGGCCTAGGTTTATATTTATTTATTGTTTACGATACACAGTATCAATAAACTGGTTGCTCCCTATTTTAGTTTATTTTGACTACTCGCATGTGGCCACTATTGAATCTGCGTTGTTTTTAAACATCCGCTTGATACGCATTTGTGATACAATTGGGTAGTCCCCTGAGATTGACCGGAAGTGCAGACTGCAGTTCATCTGCATATAAAAGTACAGTATAATCTCGATAACCCGGCACTTCGGTGGTCCCAAACCAGTAATCTGGCACTAAAATTGATAATTTTAAGTGCAAGTTTACCATCTTTGTGTAAATTATCAGTCTGACTTCACTTTAAAAGTGGCTAAAAAACAGATAATAATAGTCGAATGTTTTTTGAACATTATTCTCGCGCAGTCTTTTTATGCGACATACATAAGAAAATATGAAAATATATGGAGAAAATGGCTCTAATTTCCAGTAATCCGAATTTTCCACTAATCAGGCACCTCCGTGTCAGCAACCGTGCAGGATTATCGAGATTGTACATTATTGTCATTTTCGTTGATAAATAAAATACTATAAATATGTAGTCCATCCATGCAGACTCATTTTACTCACTGGTAGTTAGGACCAAATTTATAATTACTTGTTGTGTGGGTTCTAAGTAGCGCAAAAACCTTGGTCTGGTTAAAATTTCCTTTACCGCGACAATCGGTACCTTTAAGACGCTACGGGAGCGAAAATGCTAAAATGGAAAGGAGTCCTTTCAATTTGGGAATTTCAGTTAAATATACTAGTGTTATTAACTAGATTTATCGAAAAAAAAATGTCCATTAAGAACAACAGTTAAAAGATATTGCGAAAAAATCTTTAAAATCGAGGTTCCGCTCTCGATTGTTTCCTCCTTCAAAACTTATTTAAACGGAACGAAATTTGAGAATCTGAATAACAATGAACTAATCTGTGTCGGACTGTTTAGATTTTTTGGCTAATTGTTATCGATCTTGAGTATCACACCTTTTTTGAGCCATATTGAATAAGGCCGTTTTTAGAATTTTTTTATTGGCTCTAGCGTCTTTTAAAACAAAAATAGCAAAAAAATCAAAACGGTAAAAAATAATAATAATCTGTCCATCACTTTCATCAAAATAGACCAGTTCATTTTAGATTCCATTAACTGTCAAATAGTCCTTACACCCTGGCGGGTGTTGCCTCTGCGTGTGTCCCATGATACGGGCAAGGGCAACATCCGCTCGGTGTACCCCTTACATTTCATTAAAGTGTCGAAAGGGACTCTACGTGTTGGCTTCGGCCCCGCGCACGCCTTCCAAAGGTCCGGAATACCATTGTTCCGTGATGGGAAAGACATCTGTAGTGAAAAAACCATTGTTCTATCATCAAAAACCAGGGAGGAAATAGTCGAGAGCGTTTGTATGGAGAATTGACCTGTATCGTATCGTCTTAAAGCAAGAGTGAATAGAGGAATACTGAATCGGTGAGCTTCATCTTAAACTCTGTCTTCACTTTCCATCAGGTGTGACTAGGGTCAATCACCGATCAGTCTAAAAAAAAAACAATTTTGCACCAAAATTGCTAAAAAAGTTACGATCTCGGGTAAGAAGTGGTCACTGGCCGTATCTTAAGGCAGCTAAGACACAAGTTTGAGAACCATAATGTTATTAAGGGCAGGTGCGTAACGTGCGCACGCGCCGATATCCGGACAGCTTCGAGTGTTTTCCTTCAACATATCAATAATACGGATAGGACGATTCATATGATTTCAGGTAAAGGCATTTATTTGTGTGATGACTGTGAAACTTTGATGTGTCAATCTAATAATGGGGCGATTTTATTTTACGAAAAAATCTTAAATTTTCTTCTTAGAATCATTAGGTATTCAATCCGGGACTTGTTTTTCTTTTATTAGAATAATAAAACAACTTGTAATTTCTTTTCGATGTTTCCAAAAATAAGAATAAAAAAAGAAATTGGTCAAAATAAAAATCTTACCAAAAATGTCCTATAAAAACCGACTGTGCATTTTGCGTCTTTTACTCTAAGCAATGTGATCGGTTGATGCGTATCTAGATCTACGCACCACGCGCTCGATTGGTCGCACAGACTTTACGCTTGACTAGCAATCGCGCACAGCGCTGTTACTGATACGTCTATGATGGCATCATCTTAGTGCCTACATGCCCCGTCCTTACGAAGTGTTATATAAGTCAATGGTTTACCTTTTTTGACTAACATCAGCCGGACACGCCTCCCGAGGCATGTGGCCGATTAAGAACATGTGAAAACAATGTGTTTATATCTGAATTAAACAAATACATAAATATTATACTCCCTTTCATTTTATTCAAGCGTCTGTGTCGCTTTTTTAAGGTTATCTACTGTCAGCGCCGAGTTTTCACTGCCTTAAGGCTCGTTTAGACGAGTCGATTTTATAACGCTCAACCATTTCTGTCAGTAAAAAAGGCGCGAAATTTAAATTTACAATGGGACGATAATCCTTCACCCTTACATTTTTCAAATTTGCCGCCTTTTTTAATGACTCAACCTTGTCATTGGGACCGTGTCATCTTGACAGATCGGTATCATAATCAATGTATAATCTTAATAAGTATTATTCGAATACGACATTATTTTTTGACATGCTAATATGTACATATTTTATTTTACTTGTTTTTGTACAAAAAAGCCATCGTTTTTAACCGAAAACTACACAAACTATGAACTATGACCAATCTTAAGCTTCTTAAAAAAAGCTCGAAAATAAAGTACCGTATATTTTTAATTTACTGTTCATTCGTTCGTCACGGTTCTCATTGTGAACCATTCGTTCAATTCAATTGAATCCGAATTTACGTGAATTAGAAAAAAAAGTTTTTTTGGGAAATGGGGTGTAGATACAGCATAGGCATTGCCAACACATTGACTATTTATGGACTACTCAAATCTTGTGACATGTTCCTATATTTTTAACCGTCGCCTCATATCTCAAGAAGGACGGTTATCAAGTCGTCTGTATGTTTTTTTTTTTTTTTTTTTTTTTTTTTTTTTTTTTTTTTTTTATGTTTGTTCCTCGATATCTCCGTCGTTACTGGACCGATTTTGAAAATTTTTTTTTTGATTGAATGTATATGCATACAGATTGGTCCCATTTTTCTCAGAACCCAGTTCTGATGATGGAATCCTGGAGAAATCGAGGGAACTCCTCAAATCTGAAAGGCATACATATGGTGATTTTTGTGTTTTTAAAGGAACAGCATGCATTTAGGTACGGAACAGTGACATTTGGTGCAGTGGAACTGCTGATGATGGCCAGAACGGAACTCTTCAAATCTGAACGGCACGCTTATAGTGACTTTGGTATTTTTATACGAACAGCATGCACTTTCGTCCAGAACAGTGACATTTGGTGCAGTGGAATTTCTGATGATGGTCAGAACCGAACTCCTCAAATCTGAACGGCACGCTTATAGTGACTTTGGTATTTTTATAAGAACAGCATGCACTTTCGTCCAGAACACTGACATTTGGTGCAGTGGAACTGCTGATGATGGACAGAACCAAACTCCTCAAATCTGAACGGCACGCTTATAGTGACTTTGCCATTTTTATAAGAACAGCATGCACTTTCGTTCAGAACAGTGACATTTGGTGCAGTGGAATTTCTGATGATGGTCAGAACCGAACTCCTCAAATCTGAACGGCACGCTTATAGTGACTTTGGTATTTTTATAAGAACAGCATGCACTTTCGTCCAGAACAGTGACATTTGGTGCAGTGGAACTGCTGATGATGGCCAGAACCAAACTCCTCAAACCTGAACGGCACACTCATAGTGACTTTGGTATTTTTGTAAGAAAAACATGCATTTAAGTTCAGAACAGTGACATTTATTTAGTTATGTTTGTTAAGCATATGTTTTGAAGTCAATGTTTGTCAAGCTTCGATTTCTTATAATATAATCGGATTCATGAGGAATTGAGGAAACTCCTCAAACCTTAACGTTATACGTATATTCATTTGTGTTGCCATCTAATAGTTATTTCATTCATCTCCTCCTAGCCGTTTTCGGCTACGGCGACTGCATTTTATAGATGAGAGCGTCGCTGGTGTGCCCTCAGGTGACTGACGAAGCCAATTTTTGCTACGAATGTGCGACCACACTCGCGGCAGGTCAGCACCCCTCCGACATAATTGTAGGTAATAGCCACAGGTGGTCTGGCTTTTAGCTCGTCGCGCTTAGCGTCGAGTTCTGTGTGCCTTCTAGCTTCAAACTGACGCACCTGTGTCTGCACGGTATGCCTCCACCGTGGGCGATCACTGGCCAGACTCTCCCAAGTCGTTGGCTCTATATGAACTCTCTTCATATGTCGCTTCAACACATCTTTGAACCGCAAAAATTGGCCGCCTTGTTTCCGCTTACCATTTTGCAGTTCGCTGTAGAAGATGCGTTTGGCGACTCGGTCTTGGGACATGCGTGAGACGTGACCGCACCATCGTAGCTGTCGTCTCATAAGGCTAATAGTTAAAGCATTAGGTAAAAGCAGTTTTAAAAAATACTTACACATTTCTACATAATCCAACATTCGCAAGTAGCTTTCACCAGAACCCAAAAGGCGACGGTTTTTTTTTCTTAAAAATTATTAATAATGAATAACTGTGTCTCCAGACTTCCGTTTTACCCTTACTCTTCATTTCAATAGTATCTCATATCAAAAATCCGCACCAGAGACAAAAAAAAAACATCGTGACCGTTCCACCTTCACAATACCTATTTCATTCTCCCTCACACCTATATAAAATACAAAAGCGTAAGTGGGATAAGAGAACATGTGGCATGTCACATCCCCGGCCATTATTCCAATCGTTCATTTAGTCGGTCGGATTAGAACCAGTATATAGACGTGCTAGTATCACGAAGACTTGCTAAGGTACCAAAGGCCACGCTAGCACTGGTTGTGATATGTTCGACTCGCATGTGTATAAATAAGCAATACAAGCACGCGGCCAGGTAAGTGCTGTTCTTTGAATTATTCGAGCGCGGGCATTGCGCGCGTAAGCACGGTACGCATGCGCGAATAACTTTTTAATTCTTACTTTTAATTTCAACGTGCGGCCAGTTACGAATTTTCGAATGTCGAATGTTGCGTGTGTGTTTATATAAGGATTGTTATTGTGGAAAGTGCGCATTTTCGGTAAGTTTTATTTGAGTGCATAATAAATTGTTTTTTTTGTGCGACTTTTGAATAGTTGGCGGTTGTCTTGTACTTTGGCGGTCCGAATAATCTTTATGTGTAAAGTGACTATAGAGATACAGTCTTGAGTTAAGACAAAAAAAGTTTGGCTAAAAACTCTATGGCGTTTTTTTTTTTAAGTACTCTAAGTTTTTTTTATAAATTGAACTCGGAATAATGTTTAACTTTAGTAGTTACACATTAAAATTAAAAATTAAGCAAGTCACTTGATTTAAATGACAATTAAAATTTGGGTTGTAAATAGGAAGCCATTTCTTTAATCGTCGCATGACATTAAATTGAATCTTAAATCATCTTAAACCATTCTGATGTAAAATTGGTGCATAATAATGTGATAAATTTATTTTTTAAATAGTCCTAGAGGGGGTTTCGTGTGTGGTTTTATAAGACTTTATTGAGATAACCACGTGTTCAGTTTATATTGACGGTACTTATTATATTTTAATATTTGAGATTAAATTAAGTAGGTATACTTACCTTAAGTAGGTAAATGATGAGGTAAGTTATAGTGTCAAACACTAGGCAAAACCAAAAAATATTTCAGTGACTATGGATTATAGAATATTATTTAATAGTTGAGAAATTGGTGTATAGAAAAAAATAAACTTGTTACTTTTGCAATTTTTGTATACATTGCTGTAGGTATGCAGAAATGCTAGGTGAACAGTTTTGCACACATGTATATATGTTTATTCAATTTTTGTTGATTGACCGTACATAATTGAATTATTTTAATGTATTAATTCAATGGAATAAAGTTTTTTCCCAATAGCCGTAAATATTGAGGACCATTGGCTCATTTTTTTTTAATATTTGGGACACAACTTAGCCACACACTAAGCAAAGCTGTAAGTACAAGTTTTATGGGTACTAATACTAACTACTAAGCGACGATATACATACTTAAATAGATAAATACATACTTATTTACATAGAAAAAATCCATAACTCAGTAACGTTATTTCAATATCAATATAATACGGGCTGTAGAAAAAGAGTGGAAATATACGTATTTTTTTTTATCTTCATCTTTGTGTTTAAGGACAAATTCGGTATAGGTTTTTCCAACTAAGAAATAAAAAAAGTGAAATTGTTTCAGCGCAAAAATGTTTATATCAGTAAAAAAAAAACAGTTTGCACCTACTTGTTCCTACCAAGTTGTTTTCAGTGGTAATTTACTATTACCAACTCACTCACTTTTAACCATTGTCTTGTATACTGGTGAGAAAACCCCAGTAATTACCACCAAACCGTGTTGGATCACGAAGCAGGGAATATTTTTTCCCGTATTTTTATTTTTATTTTTTGTCGTTAAAGGGGCACAAATCTTAACAGATGATTACAGCAATTTATTACTCTGTCAAACAAGTCTGTTAGTAAATAAGAACAAAGAAAACTATGTGCATCCTTTTCTTTAGGGTGCTAGAGAAAAGGATACCTATAGTTTTCTTTGTTTTTATTTACTGACAGACTTGTTTGACAGAGTATAGTAGTTCTATTTGTTGAAAAAGGGGGTAAATGAAGTATTCATTGGCTCATTTTTAATTTTTTTACCTAAATAAATTTTAATACTTGATTAATATTTATCATACATATACATTAGTTACAGAAATAATTCATCATTTTTAATTTGGTGTATCAGATACACCATACATAAGGATACTTTTAAAGTAAACTTCAAAAATAAAATTTATTTAAGAAATACATATAACTATCTACTTACGCGCGTGCGCTAGTAAAAAATGTTTGTCATAAAGCATATGTTTTCTTATCTATGTAACCATCGGTGTCCAGACTTTGATTTTCATATGTTCACTGAATATTAGTATAAGATAAGACCATAATATACACATACATACATACAATCACGCCTGATTCCCAGAGGGGTAGGCAGTGATCACGGATTTCCATTTACTACGATCCTGACAAACCACATAATATATAATATATATTATAATTAATTGGTATTAGACGAACTTGTTATATTATATATAGGACTGTTACTATTTTTAAGACTTCCCAGAAAAAATATGTATACGAGTCGTAACCATATCTTATTTAAAAACTTTCACCATATTATGAAAATCTTTATAAGTCTCAAAATCACATACTTATTTAATTTTCTTACTAATAGGTAGGCAACGCACTAACAATTCTTCCGTGGAAGCCGGTGGTCGCTTACCACCAAGCGAACAGTCTATTATTTTTATCGGTGGCTGTATCATCCCTGTTTCTAACTAATTTATTAAGCAAAAGAAAAAGTTTGTCTATGGTCGTTTTTGAAATAAGAACTCATTCCGGAGTGTTGCGATTTTTTAACTTTTTTACCAGGGTTTTAAAAAATCGTCTTATTTTTTTTTAAAACGCTCTTCACCTAAGTAAAATTACTAAGTAATACTTAATATATCTATTTGTATTATATTTATTTCTTTGTACGGTTCGACATGTTTCATATTTTTCATACCATACAGTTAAATGAAAAATAGCAACATTTCGAGATGCGAAGCGATTTTTTCTATCAACAGCGATGCGATTTGGCTAAGCGATTATTTTTACACGATTTTATATGCTTTTAATTATTTTGAAGCTACATCATCATTTAATAGGTATTAATTATTTTTATCTGTAAGTTTCAATAATAAAATATAGGAACTTCAGTAAATCTAAAACATGATACGGATATCATGCACATTATTTGTGAACACACTTGCATGCAATTATTTATTATGAAGATTGTTTTTAAATAAGAATTCTTTATACATATTTATGTCAATAATAATACAATAAAATTAAGACTGTGTTAACGAACTGTTAGTACCTTAGCACCCTTTGCTTCTCAACAAAACCTTAATCAAATACAAATTTAGCTATATCATATCCATTACTAGGGTGAATTTTCTCTTTCGATCAAATATTACACTGTTATAGATCCGCAAAATAAAAAATAAAGAACAAAAGCCGCCCAAGGGTCATTGTTGGGCACCATACAAAACACAAGCGAAAGTCAAGCTATCAACCACACACATAATAGCCCTTTAATGCACTTAACAGAGAATAAAAGTAAAACAAAGGATCATGCCTTCTCACGAGTTCTTACCTTCACGGGTCACTGGGGCCCTTAATTAGAGGGAAAGAGACAAAACATACGCAAAACCCACGAGGGAGAAAAGAACCGCGATAGATTTTATTTAATAAGGCACCCTTTGCAGTCAACGAACCGTGTTGATTTTTTGCAGTTTTGAAAGTAGGTTTTTTATTGTGAGAATTTTGCTTTACAGTCTAGTGGGTCTGAGACTCATTAGGTTTTTTATGGTCGGGTTTAGCAATTTTGCAAAGGAAGTTTTTATGCGGTGCTAGCTTTATATGGTATTCATAAGGTCTAATAAATAACCCATAATCCATGTAAAAATGTAATATAACGTTAGTTATTAACTTATTATAATAACATAGGTACCTAGAAAATGATCCATATTACAGTCTTTACACATTATAGCAAAAACTTTGTGATCTATAATTACTTTTACATGCTCCACCAAAAATTCGGATGGAAAACAAAATTATTTAAGTTATAAAACACAAACGGGTAAAACAAATATAAACTTACTATTAATTTTAACAGACAACATAAGTACATACACTTAAGCCGCAAATAAATAAAAATTGAAACAAACTCAAGCACACGCTCCCTTCAAATAAACAATTAGACAACTGTCACTCATAAAAAAATAAAAACAAATCGTTCCATATTCAAAACAAGAACAATCACTTCACTTCATGACACTTCCTTGCGTCAAGCAAATCGTAAAATCTCATTGTCATTGAAATTTTATTTCTTTTAATAAAACCACAAACTTATTCATGCCAGTGGCAAAATATGGAACCCCGTAACAATTTCAAAGCGGTTCTAAGCTACAGCGCCTTTTGGAACTGCAAACTTAAATTTGTCAGAAACAAAAGTTTAAATAGTCTTAACAAATTAACTTTTGCGGCTGGAAAAGGCGCTGCATCTTACGTCCACTTTAAAATTGTTATGGGATCAAGGTAATTTCGTGTTTGGCCACACGCATAATTAATGTTGTAGTGTTGTAATTTATTTGTTAAATATTCAAAAACGGAACGCGCTTTTGATTAGAAGATTACTTGGGGGTTGACGCGCAAAAAAGATATTGTCTTTGGAATCGACTTAAAAAAAAGAGGAAGCAATTCATGTAGGAATAGGAACTTACTGATGGAAGCGGCTAAAATTCAAAGACTTTTAATGCAAATTTTTAATCCTTTTTCGCAACTTAAATATTTTTTCCCCTCACTAACTTGGAAACACGTATTTTGTCCTTTAATATCAGCGGGTAAAAACGCATTTTATCCACTAGTGGGAAAAGTAATTTGACCTTGAATAAAGTCAAATTAACTGGTTTAAAATTGACAAAAGTAGGTGAATCTAGTAATAAAGATGATTTACCACCTGTGGAACTACTGGAAACAGTTATAAACGCATTTTTTTGCGTTGTAGTTTCCTTGTAGTGAGGGGAAAAGTTTTGTGTTACAGTAATATTCACTCGCTTCGCTCGTGGTTCAAATAGAATCCTTTACTTGCTCGTTTTTCAATTCCAAACTCGGCGTTAAAATACAACTTTGCCCCCTTGTATAACAAATAACTATTAAAGTAATATTCAGAACGACCAAATTATATTATCTAATATACCTATATATTTTTGAATTCTATGCTAGACATCTGCTCAAAATCATAAATAATATAAACTACTTACTACCTACACTACAACTTTAAATTACTTACTGCCTACCTACTTACTACTAACTGCCTACATTAAATTAAATCGAAATGTTGATAAGTTGTGCGAGGAAACTACTGCTGCGTATCGTATTTTATTTTCACATCGCCTACAAATCCTGAACGATTTTATCCCCGCGTTTTAAAAACGTCAAAGTAACGTTTTGCGTTGTTATCGAATTCCAAAGAAATTTACCTAAACCAATTATCCACGATTACCGCTGAACTGTATGAAATTATATCACATTTCCAACCGTAATCCCCTGAAGTCTTAATCCAAAACAAATAACTCTGGGAACCAAGGTCCAACGAATCGACGATCAGAGGTTAAGGGGACCGTGTATAACTACACACATTTGACCAAAGATGGCGCTTATCGTCATGATTTAAAGGCCACCGGTGGGCAGTAAAATATGGACGTGTTAGCACAATGTCGTGGTACTGACACCTGGGCTTGTTAGTGAATAGTTGAAGTATGGTCGAAAAATGTGACAGTGAGGACGTCAATTTTTTTTTATTTAAGTACGATTTTTTTGTGTAGAATTAACTGGTTTATCTGTAGATATTATTTCATAACTTGAAAATACATTACTTAGCTAAATATTTGGCCAGAAAACCCGGAAATCATGTCCGACTCTTCATACTCTCAGCAAAAAGCGGTTGTTACTTTCATCCAGGAAATTCGAAAACCAAACAGCCTAAATGAATTACCTCGGCCGCAAACAAAACCTGGAAAAGCACTAACGGACCAATCCGGATTGTTTTGAACTAGTTCACGCTCCGCTGTTCGCGGAGTCAATATTTGTGAAATAACAATTCCTATTTTCGACACAATAACAAATACCGGTCAACCCTTTTCCAGAAAAAAAAGTTGAAAAATCGCACCACTCCGGAACGAGTTCTTATTTCAAAAATGACAATAGACAAACTTTTTCTTTTGCGTAATAAATGACTTAGAAACAGGGGCATACAGCCAACAATAAATCGATCTTAAGGGGAGTTTCGGAAAAAAAAAACATTGCGTTTCGATCGCGGTTGTGAACCAAAAAACGATTGTAAAATATTTTACTGTTATATTATTGAGTTACTGTAACTCAGTTTGCTTTTGCATCATGCAGTCGTAAAATTTTATGGCGTTATAACAATAATAAAATTATAACATCTTTAAATACCTTTAAATACTAAGTTTGACGACTTTTTTATTACATTTAAGAACTTTTATTTTATTACCGAAGCGTGGCATACCTGAAAGAAAATTCATGACTACGGGCCGATTTTTGAGTCTCACGCGTTCGAATTCAGAAAATTGTCACTGAAAATAATAGGCAAGTCACCGTTTTCAACCGGTATTTTAGTGACAAAATCCCGTATGCGAGATTCAAAAATCGCCCTCCTAGGTAATTTTAATTTCCATGTTTGAGACTACGTTAACAAAATAAGAATTATTACAGGCACAGATTTCATATATATCATAGATCAAGCAAACGCATCTTACTGACAAACGAACTCAGTTAAAACATCTAGGTAGTCCGTCCTTACTCACAGCTTGCAGCTCTTGCGCGTCAATTTTTGTAAGTCAACGAAAACATAAAAAATGTACGTCATAATTATTTAATTACAACAATAGAATAGTTATTTGTTTTACAAGGGGGCAAAGTAGTTGTTTAACCGCACGTGCCAATATTGATACCCGAGCAAGCGAAAGATTCCAATATTGAACCGCGAGCGTAGCGAGTGGTTCAAAAAGTGGAATCTTGAGCGTTGCGAGGGTTTCAAGGCACGAAGGTTAAACAAACTTTGCCACCGAGTGAAACACAAAATTTTTCACCACACCAACACGAACAAAATACTAACTATAAAACATCAAATTAAATCAAATCCATCAATTTATTCAATATTTATGATTCAAAATCATCATTTATAGGTTAATTCTAACAGCTAGCTTAAGACATCAAGTTAAAATTTGTATGAAATTACTTTGCACTCTTGTGGATAAAATGCAATTTTGCTATCTGTTTTCGAATAGCAAAGTAAGCCTTTAACAGTTGGTGTGGTGAAAAAATTATGAACACTAGAGACGAACGCTCGGCTCCTATTCAAATAGATTAACTTATTTCTTCTATCTATATGCAATTACATACGTGATATATAAAATATACCTACAACCTACAAGTTGTACACGTATCGTTTAATTTACAGTAATTTTTCTGCATCTTAACATAATTATGAATGTACTAATTATCCCGTATCTTATTATAAAATTCCGAATATTACTGTTATATAACTTACATAAAAGGTCTTACATGGGCGCAGTAAACCAGTATGTATATACACTAAGGTCCAGCCTTCATATATACTGGCCGAAAGGTCAGCGCCAACGCCCAGTGGACTAAAAAAAGTAGCTTAGCTTTTTAAATTATCGCACGACCATGATCGGAAATCAAACAGCCAAGACACCCTGGCTTATAAATATCAATAAGTAATCAGCCACCCTTGTCCACAGTTTCCCACGTAAATATAAATCAAGTCATACAAGACAAAAAAAATAGATCAGGAATATTCGCGCGCTCACATTGAAACCCTAGTTATGTGCGTGTATGTATAGGGTACATTTTTAAGTGTAGGTTTAATAAGGGACAATTTCGCACACTTCCTTATCGTGAATTATAAGGTTAACAATACAACGTCTTCGACGTACAACCATTGTAAGGCCTACTCCAATTCTGATGGCGGCCCGATCGTGCAACAATGGCTTAATTTAAAGAGGGTGCTGCATCTTTGACATCTGCCAGTTTTTTCTGGAGAATTTAAAAATAAATCAGCCTTTATTATTAACCGATATTATTATTAGGGAAATAAATTTGGGAACTTACATGCATGACCCCCTAGTTTTCAATATGGCGTTAAAATTTAGAGAAATCACGTCTTACATACATACATACATATAATCACGCCTGTATCCCATAAAGGGGTAGGCAGAGCACATGAACTACTAATCACGTCTTGTCTATCGAAAAAAGAACCATATGTGAAAAAAAGATAAATTCAAAGAAAGTATCAGTCAGAAACAATTTTTACGTGTTTTTTCGTCATTTAACATAAGTGATGACTTTCCGAGTTAACTTTCTAAGAAACTTGACGTAAATTAACACCATACACTATAAAGTAAAAATTACCTAACCTAAACCTAAGATATCACATACCTAAACAGTGCAGGTACTTCTTCTGAATTCTGATGAATGTAGACAAAAATCGAATATGTAAAAAAATTGATATTACATTCATATAAGACATATAGTTTATCAACCACTTTTTGGTAAAAAAACGAAAACACACCACGGCGGCAAGCTGCCAGTTACATGGTTGCCGCGACCATATGTCATAGATTATACCATAGATAAAGACGCGCCCCCTATTGGAAAGTAGGGGACCATGGCAATAGACAATCTTCTATTACGTTTGGTGTTTAAAAAAAAGATGCTCTTGAATGGTTGGTTTACTACTACTACTACATATGTTTTAGTGCACCTACCCAAATATGACAGAAAATAATTTAAATAACCTAACCACAAAATTAAAATTTTGAAAAAACCCCCGACCGCGACATAGTAGACCGATTTTCATAAAACATGGCTAAGAACACTCCCGACTTGCTCAGCTTTCAGACAAAAAAAAAACTAAATCTAAATCGGTTCATCCGTTCGGGAGCTATCATGCCACATACAGCCACACACACAGACAGACAAACAGACAGCCAGACAGACACGTCAAAGTTATAACACCCCCTCGTTTTTGCGTCGGGGGTTAAAAACACGGGAGTAGAAATAACATAATATAAGAAAATATCAGAAGTGGCGCTAGACTCGCATCCCCTACTCGACCTTTGACCAACAATGTCAGAAATCGCTTCCCACGCTCATAATGTGATGTCCCTCATTAATTTCATGCTATACCTGTTCTAATTAGCCAAATACCGGGCGGGCAGCCGCCGTGAACTACCCTTGTAGGCACTAGAGAGTCATGCACAACATGTGTACATAATTTTGTATGTTATTTATTTATTATTTAATCAGCTAGCAAGCGCTCGTGGTCTGGCGGTAAAAGCACATATAAGTATATAATAAAGAGTACTATCGTACAGTATGGCCACTCCCGCTCCCCGCTGAAAGTGCCGGTTACCTCACAGTTAGCGCCTGTCAAAAACGCGAAGAGTCGACCTGTCATATTTCACTCATACTAGCATAGTACGCGTTCACCTACACGAGCTTAGACTGTGTGCTAGGGACGCGACGCTTTCATATATTCGATCGCCACTGTCCGAGGTGTGGTAACAGCGTGCAACTTTCAATCCGGAGGACGCGAGTTTGAACCCCGGCTCGTACCAATGAGTTTTTCGAAAATTTGCCCGTCGCTTTTCGTAGAAAGGCAACATCGTGAGGAAACTGGACTAATCCCAATTCAATATGGCCTAGTTACCCTTCGGGTTGGAGGGTCAGATCAGATGGCAGTCGCTTTCTTAAAACTAGTGCCAATGCCAAATATATCTTATTACTGAGAGCCTACAGTGTCCCAGTGCTGGGCAAAGACCTTTCCCGATTTTTCCATTCTTCCCGGCTTTGAACAGCCCTCAGTCATTCTGTCAAACAAGAGTTTAGCTCGCTAGTCTGCCGTAATGGCCTGGGCTGCCAGTCTGTGGTAATCTTGGCCCACAACTCATTCGGCATCCAGCAGACAAGTAAATACATTTCTCTTTTTATTAAGCGTTAAGAAACTTTTAATAAGTCGTCTGATCGGGTAATACATTCTCCTTGAGAAACGGTCAACGGCCATAAATAAATATGACTGTGTATTTAAAACGTCGCTACAAAAAGACCCACATTAATTGACCTCAAGTACTGATGTGTCCACGGAAAGCTTCCAAAATTCTGAAATTTTCACATAGGAAAACTTCGGAAACTTTCCATAATCTGTATGGTCAATTGTATGGGTGGAAACTTTCCATTTCATAAATTTAAATTCCCTTTATTTTTCGTGAATGTTTCGTGAATTTTCAAGAAATTTAAGATTTTTTTGGAAAGTTTCTGCAACTTGCACATCACTAACCTCAAGTGTATTTATCCAAGAAACTACAAAATGTAACCTGCACCCCGTTCAAAGTGCACAAGGACTTTCCACTTAAAAGTTAGCTTGAGCTTAATTGGTAGTGGGGGTAAACGCTGAAAAGCGGTTCAAACTAGTTATAACTCGTGTCTCTAGCGCTACTATCGCTTGGCGAATGTCAGTTAGGACTTTGGTAATTTACAGAAATTATTAAATAACTTACAATTACTTGTTAAAGCACTGTGTATTGTATAAGTCGCGTGAGGTCCAAAAAAGTACTACTACTACTGGTTTTGGCGGGCTTCGTGACATAAATTATAATTTCTTCAATTTACCTGTTGAAAACTGATCTCCTTAGTGAAATTATCGCAAATATGGATTATTTGGCGATGAATGTGAACGCTTTGAAAGCGGAATTAAGAGAAAGAGGCGCAAAAATATGATAATAAGTTATTTACAATTAATAATCTAGATATTATTTACAATTAATTAATGAGATTCAAAACTTTGTTTCGACGCTGATCATATAAGTCGCCTTTAACTACGACAACTATATATCTGGACCTTACTCAACAGTGGCGCCAACTGGTGAGCAAAAAAAAAAAGATAGTCCCCATTAAGCCCTAGCAAAATATTGATGGTGTCTTAGTAACTACTGGGTAAAATGGCCACTTTTTACCACTACTTGGAACAACTGAGTGGTAACTTTTAGGAGTATGCTGTAAATTTTATAAATTTCAATGGAAAGATAGTGCCTTGGACTCGACAGCGAAATATTAACTCGTCTTCAATAATCTGACGATTGAATGATAAATGATACCGTTAGGGGAGCTATATAAATACCTAACGGCTTTGAGCTAAAAGGAGGGATTTAAGGCGTCTTGAAAATGAAAATCATATTTTTAGAAAGCTTAGGAATTTTAGAGCATTTATTTGCCGCATATTATTTTTAGTGAATTAAAATTTTCAGGCCAACTAATATTTTTTTATGACGTACTTATAATAATATCACTGTCTTGCGGTTTCAATAGAACACAGGTAAAAAAATCTTCGGTAACTTTATTTATATCACCGTAATCCGATTAACCTCAACGTTATCAAAGAATACCAGTAACAACCAAAATAAATTCAAACCACTAAAAATTGCAAAATAAATTCATGTAAGAACTTTATTACGACTAAAATTAAAATCATAATTAAACCCTTTTAATCCAAATTAAATTCGCAAACACTCCAATTCTCAAACAAAACATGATTAACATAACAAATTGCGAACTAATCATCCATAGGCCAAATTCAAAAACTCATTATACGTCAATCGAGTATTATTATGTAAAACATAATGCCCGATTTCAGTCTGGTTATTCGCATTAATATAAAATTTCGTACCAAATTGACTGTATGATTATACGTACATTGAATGACGCCTGCTGTGCCTAACCAATGTTTATAACAATATGCAGAATTCGCGTACACGACGCGATTTTCTTTTCAATTTGAGATGGGGTGCAGGCATCTTACTATACTGGCGAGTGCGAGACAAACGCGGGCATCTAAGGTTCCGTACTTTTATGAACACCGCCATTTTATTTGCGATTTTACTACCGAGCTTGGTAACCCTGTCTGCTAAGCCGCGGTCCTGAATTCTACATTTATTTGTGTGATGAGCACTTATATTTGTTGCAGTCATGGATGTTTTCAATGTAATTATATACCTATAAGTATACAATATATGTATATAGTTGTCTGAGTAACCACAAGTCTTCTTGAGCTTACTAAGAGAGTCGGTCAATCTGTGTAAAAATTTCTTATTACATGTTTATTTATTTAACTGTTTTAGTGTTTCTATGACTTCTTCATTATATATTTAGTTTTATATTATTTCTTCATTATACCTATATTAAGTTATGGTAGTGTTGATTGTTATTTAATCGAAATCGAAAAGCGTTAAAATTTAAATAACGGAAAAAAACATGGACCGTAGTTATTTTTAAATCTAATATCGATTTAATAATTCGGATAGAAATATATGAAGTAAGTGAGTTGACTACTCGATTTCACATCCGCAAATCGTTTCATTTTGTTTTGACAGTTCTTAAAATCTTTGACGCTAGACGTCGATCGAAACGCATTCTGGCTCTGTCGCGCCAATACGGAAAAGCGATAGAGAGATCTTTCTACAATAACGATATTACGTAAGCGTTTGTGCGTTTGATTGAATACGTAGGTACCTTGATTTGATTATCCATGAAATAATCTACCGTTGTCCCGTTCAAACGAGAGTTTTCTGAAAATTGGCTGGTGTAAGAGGATCTGTATCTAAGGCAACGCAGAATTATAAACAGAAAAATAACCGCTGATGCTCTAAACGCTGAAATAAAAATTGCAACGACACAGCCCAAGGAATGCTAAAATTGCTGAATTCTAGGAAGAAGAAAAGTAGCCCAATCGAACACGGAACCCCAAAAACTAACCTCCACCGAGGGTACTTTAAACTGAGCTCCACAATTCGAGCAAATCTCAGACATCAACGTTTTTTTATTGTCAAGAACTGGTCTAGGGGACCTGGGTTCCAGTTCTTATTGTTAGTGCTCTGCTCTTTAGAAATCGGAATAAAGATCCTACTAAATGCATTCGAATGAGCGCCACAAAGATATGTATACCTTACTCAGTATAAAAATATGTATACCTTAATGTACTAGCTTTAAAGTTCTGTATACTTATTTCTGGCGCTTTGGCCGTATTCATATTTTTGACTAAATGAAGTCGAATGACTGTAGCACGCGATTCTTGGTCGTCTCACAGGGGTTAGGGAACTGTGGAAAAAATTAACCTTGTTTTAAATCAGGGAGTGCATTTTTTATGTTGCTACTTTTTTACCTTTTTTGAGGTTTTGATATATCGTCACTACTTTTAAAAAAACTTGTATCTTCGTCTGTCAATGAAAAGAAAATTGTATTAAGTATGTATGGAATGCATATAAACTTAATGCGTTTTAACTTTGAGGAGCAGCGTGAGATACGAGATTTTTTAAAAGTAGTGACGATATCCAATTCTCAAATTTAGGCCTTAGCTGATATGTAAGTTCATATTTTACAGATAACTTTTTACAAGCTTTTATTCAACTTGCCTTGTTAATATGTTAGTATGCGTCAAAACGTAGAAGCTAAATTTGACCCACTTCCCGGTTTCCGATTGAGCTGAAATTTTGCACACATATGTATAATAAATCACGTGACAATGCAATATTATGGTATCATGGAGCTCATCTGATGATGGAACAGAAAGGTGGTCATAGGAACTCTGTCATGAAACGTCGTATCCCACCGAGTAAGGGGTTTTTAGAAACGTCTCGGAGAGCAGTAGATGAATGTCGAAAGAAAGGTACAGTCGGTGATAAAAGCTTGTGCAAAAATGAAATTTTTGCAAAAACCTTATTACCTTTTTTATTGGATATTGATATATCCAATTCTTAAATATATTACAGATAACTTCTTATATTTTACAAAATTAAGACTGATGATCATTGCTTACATATCCACTCTTTATATGTACCTACCTATCCATATTAATATTATAAATGGATGTGTATGTTTGTTTGTCCGTCTTTCACGGCAAAACGGAGCGACCAGCGACGAATTGACGCGATGTTTTAAATGGAGATAGTTGAAGGGATGGAAAGTGACATACAATACAATACAATACAATACAATAATTTATTAATAACACCAGTGTTACATGTCAACATCTTATAGTAGTACATTGTAGGTACTTAATTGTAGGTAAAACATTAAATTACATTTTACATTTCGCACAATTCACTCATAGGCTACATTTTATCTTTCTAAAGCGAGCGAAGCCGCAAGCAAAAGCTAGTACTTAAATATACCCATCTTACTATTAAGACAACACGATACAAAATAATTACTAATAATTTTATTCCACTAACATAACCATATTATTTTCAACTATAAGACTTTATAGTTGGGCCATTTTTTTCAAAGTTGTCCACCCCAGTTTTTTTGTAACATGGGTATTTTTTACGCGATTCATACTCAGAATCGCGAGCTCTTTCGATCCTGATAGGAGAAAAAAAATGTCCCAAGATTTCCATGCATTTTTTCGAACCTTCCATTTCGTTACCGCCATACAAAATGTATGAAAAAATGGTAACGGAATGGGAAAAAAACCTTGGGACACTTTTTTTCTCCTATCAGGATTGAAAGAGCTCGCGGTTCTGAGTGGAAACCACATAATAAAAATTTCCAAATCCAAAAAAAAGTGGAGTGGACAACTTTAAAAAAAACCGGCCAAGAGCGTGTCGGACCACGCTCAGTGTAGGGTTCCGTAGTTTTCTGTATTTTTCTCAAAAACTATTGAACCTATCAAGTTCAAAACAATTTTCCTAGAAAGTGTTTATAAAGTTCTACTATTGTGATTTTTATCATATTTTTGAAACATATGGTTCAAAAGTTAGAGGGGGGGGACACACTTTTTTTTCCTTTAGGAGCGATTATTTCCGAAAATGTTAATATTATCAAAAAACGATTTTAGTAAACCCTTATTCATTTTTCAAAACCTATTCAACAATATATCACATGTTGGGGTTGGAATAAAAAAAAATATCAGTCCCCACTTTACATGTAGAGGGGGTACCCTAATAAAACATTTTTTTTCCATTTTTTATTTTTGCACTTTGTCGGCGTGATTGATATACATATTTGTACCAAACTTCAGCTTTATAGTGCTAACGGTTACTGAGATTATCCGCGGACGGACGGACGGACAGACAGACATGGCGAAACTATAAGGGTTCCTAGTTGACTACGGAACCCTAAAAATGGCCCAGTTGCACTGTTACAAAATGAATAACATTTCTACTACTTCCAAGTTACAATGAATTAAATTTCTACATGCATGAAGAAACTAGGTACATTTTCTAAATTATACCTAATAGTTATTTGTTATACAAGGGGGCAAAGTTGTATTTTAACGCCGAGTGTGGAATTGAAAAACGAGCAAGTGAAAGGATTCTATAGTTGAACCACGAGCGAAGCGAGTGGTTCGAGAATAGAATCCTGAACTTGCGAGTTTTTTAACACACGAGAAGTAAAATACATTTGCACCCGAGTGTAACACAAAACTTTTCCCCTCATTATAGCGAGGAAACTACAACGCAAAAAATGCGTTTATCACTGCTTCCAGTAGTTCCACAGGTGTTAAATCATCTTTATTACTAGATTCACCTACTTTTATCAATTTTAAAGCAGTTAATTTGACTTTATTCAAGGTCAAATTACTTTACCCACTAGTGGATAAAATGCGTTTTTACCCGCTGGTATTAAAGGACAAAACACGTGTTTCCGAGCTAGTGAGGGGAAAAGATTATTTTCTACTAGCTTCTGCCCGCGGCTTCGCTCGCGTTCAATTCGAAAATTCCGGAATGCTCCATACAAACTTCTACCCCCCATTTTAGGGAAGTAAGGGGTTAGAAAAAGACCAAAAGTAGCCTATGTCACTTTCCATTCTTTCAACTATCTCCACTTCAAAAATCACGTCAATTCGTCGCTAGGTTTGCCGTGAAAGACGGACAACCAAACGGACACACACACTTTCCCATTTATAATATTAGTATGGATAAAAATTTACTTTTTTTTTTTTATTTATTGAATAATAAAAGAAAATTTACACTTTCTTACACAAGACCCATCGTTGGCAAAACCTTGAAGAGGTTTGTGTGCCGATGGGGAGTTCAGTATATTACTTAACTATATCTATACCTAAGTTTTGAATACTAGTTAGGATTCTTAGTACATATAGCTTAAGTCGTTAGTCGTCCGTCCGTCCGTCCGTCCGTCCGCGGATAATCTCAGTAACTGTAAGCACTAGAAAGCTGAAATTTGGTACCAATATGTATATCAATCACGCCAACAAAGTGCAAAAATAAAAAATGAAAAAAATGTTTTATTAGGGTACCCCCCCTACATGTAAAGTGGGGGCGGATATTTTTTTTCATTCCAACCCCAACGTGTGATATATTGTTGGATAGGTATTTAAAAATGAAGAAGGTTTTACTAAGATCGTTTTTTGATAATATCAATATTTTCGGAAATAATCGCTTCTAAAGGAAAAAAAAGTGCGTCCCCCCCCCCTCTAACTTTTGAACCCTATGTTCAAAAAATATGAAAAAAATCACAATAGTAGATCTTTATGAAAACTTTCTAGGAAAATTGTTTTTAACTTGATAGGTTCAGTAGTTTTTGAGAAAAATACTGAAAACTACGGAACCCTACACTGAGCGTGGCCCGACACGCTCTTGGCCGGTTTTTTCCATTAAGATACTTAAGTCTTACTTACTTATTTTTATTTTACGATACTTATTTTTGGTAGAATATATGTATACAACCTAGTGCCGTATGCATTATTATATTTGGGTATACAATATTTGTTTTGTCTCTGCAAAGTTCTTAATTTTATACATCTATTTTTTACTTTTATATTATTAACATGATGATATTCTTCCGTTAGTACAGCTAGTTTAATTTTTTTTTTAATTGGGAGTATATTACAGTATTTGAACAATTGAGCATAGTCTGTTTCATATTTCTTTTTTACATGTCTAGGTACCAGTAACTTCAATAATCTTATTTGTAAGTTATATATATTTTTTCTACATAGGTTTTATAGGTTCGACCGTAACTACTCAGAGCGTACTGAAATACGTACTTTATTCTCTACTTAAAAGAGGGTAAAAAATTCAATACGATTGTTTGTTAATATCAATACTCGTAATCTACAATCTCGTAATCTTCTTGAACATACCACTGTAACCAGATTTTTAAGTCGTTCAAAAAGTGACAATCTTTCTCCGAAGTCGGGGGGTCCGGGTTCAATCCAGGCGACGGTTGTATGACATTTGTTCCTGTTTTTTTGTCATGTCGGCTTTTTAAATTCCTGATCCGGATGTTTTCAGCTTTGTAAATATCTACGTATTTATTTTTCTGAATATACTTATATGTGAGCGTGTACGGGAAAACGTCCCACTTTATCGAATGGTATAAAGCCACTTTGTCAGTTTATTCATATAAAGATACAAGTAAATCTAGCCTTAATGGTAACCGACAAAGTGTGACGTTTTACTAAACACACTCACATAATATCTAGATTAATATATTTTAGGACAATACCGCGAATGAAATGCCATATAAACTGTAAATAAAAAATACAAGCTTTTTAATGTTAGTTATTGAACATTAAATTTGAATAACATAATACTAAAATTATGCATCGATTTTTTTTGTAAATTATACATAAGTGCGTTTTCACAGTATCCGATCCGATATCGGATGTCGGACCGATATCCCATACAGTACCTACAGTCGCCATCTTGGATTTTTTCATTGTAATCCTTCCGTTATCCGATATCGGATCGGATAATGTGAAAACGGACGGTACAGCCGGGTCAAATATCGACTGGGGGCATTGGAGTTATAATTATAACTGATCATTTTTTTCTATTATTACATTATTAAGTTGAGTTCCACATGTATCCACAAAACACGCATGCCATTATACCTCTATAAGCGGTGGAAACTCTATTTTTAATAATAAAACATGGAAAAAATGGATCAGTTGCATTTGTCTCTCAGTCGAAATTAACCCGCTGTACCTTACTTATAACCTATTTAAAATACTTACAACTGACTCTATTCAATATCTGACATTGAAAATCAATGAAAATCCATACTAATATTATAAATGGGAAAGTGTGTGTGTCTGTTTGTGTGTCTTTCACGGCAAAACAGAACGACGAATTGACGTGATTTTTTAAGTGGAGATAGTTGAAGGGATGGAGAGTGAGATAGGCTACTTTTTGTATCTTTCTAACGCGAACGAAGCCGCAGGCAAAAGCTAGTTTAAAATAAATCAACTTGGACATAAACATAGTCTATACTTAATCAATTTCACCTTGTTCAAAAAAAACTATAACTCGTGTGTTAATAAGTTTTGAGACGAGAAAAAAGGACACGAGGAATGCATGCCTACGTTGAAGTTGCAATTGTTTTGCAGTTCCCAAACAAGCTGCAATTGGTTTGCAGTAAAGATTTAAGATACAAAGCCTTTTTCATATTGATTTAAATGCACAAAACTAAGCCCAATTTTTTGTACCTACATATTTGAAATTACCTCTAAGGGGCTTTACAGAGGTGCCGACTGCAACTGGTACAGTCAGCAGCAGAAGTAGCGTAGCGGGCAAGGTGTTCAAAATGAACTTGACACGCTCTTATTGTCTTAAAAATAAGATCGTGTCAAGTTCATTTTGAACACCTTGCCCGCTACGCTACTTCTGCTGCTGACTGTACAAGCCCTCGGCCATATTTGATTTTTGGGGCGTTTTTTTCCCTTTGTTTTCGGTTTCTGTTTTTTATTACTATTTCTTACATTTTTCTTTTCATTGACAGAAGAAGATACAAGTTTTTTCAAAGTAGTGACGATATGTTATTGAAAAGTAATGTAAAAAGTGTCTTAAAAAGGTATTTTAAACAGTAAATAATCCACCAATAAAACACTAAAAGTGTTAAATGTTAATAAAACGCATATAAAACAGCACACCCACCCTCGCCACCGTTTTGCTACAATTTAATTCCAACCTTAATAATGTAGTAATAAAGTCGTATTAAGAACGTGTAAACGTTAATTGAGTCAATATGCCGTACGCAGCTGCGCGGGTTAAGTGTACTAATTATGTAATTAGTAGTGTTTACGTCTACTTGGCTACTTTCTGTAATCAATATAATCAGGGGCGGCTCACTCCGCGATTCTATCGACGCGCTACAAGTACATGCTGGCGGCCGCGAGTTCGCGGCCTAGTCAGGGGTGGCGCGCGTTCTCACGGAACGCACGTTCGCACTTTCTATTGTTACTTTACGTAGCGAGTTTTTATTAAGGTGTATATGCGATGTCCGCATGTGCAATGGCTAATAATGCTTAGTTAATGACATCATGAATAAATAGGCCAATTTTACACATCTACAAATGATTAAGTCCCACGGAAAAGTTCAATAAGTCTTGTGATGTTAGGGATTAAACAAAAATATATAAATACTGTATATATACCTAAGACTTAAATATGATATAGTATAACATTTAATCTGAGTATTAATTCGTTTTAATCTATAGGCAACCCTATCGTCCGACGCTGCGCACGTGCGGCTCGTTTCTTTGTTAGAATTTTGTAGGTATTTATAAAGGCGGCATTTCGTGAACATCAAAGCAGTGGGCCTTCTGTACTTGTACTATTATATATTCTGTGATATAATGTTACAAAATAAAGGGAAAACAATAATATAATGGTACAAAACACGTATATAGAGGTACAAAGTAACTATAACCAAAGAGGATCGAGTATATACTTTCGAAGTAAAATGTGTAATCGCAGTGCATAGAGTGCCATCTCTTGACACAGGCTTAAAACTTTTGAACCTCAGTTTTGACAATTTGGCCCATATTCTTAGCGCCATCTAGCTGAGCGTACCCCAAAGGTGTAACGCCATCTAGGCCACCGTACCTTATTCTGTATGGTACTGAGGTACGTTTTTAGGGTTCCGTAGTTTTCTTAGACTTTATCTGTCTATACGGAGTTATATATATGTCTTTGATATAACCTAACCACAAAATTAAAATTTATCCCCCGACTGCGACATAGTAGACCGATTTTCGTGAAACATAGCTAAGAACACTCCCGACTAACTCAGCTTTCAGACAAAAAAAACGAAATCTACATAAATCGGTTCTTCCGTACGGGAGCTACGATGCCACAGGCACACACACACTCACAGACAGACAGACCAACAGACAGACAGACAAACAAACAGACAGACAGACAGACAGACAGACGGACAGACAGACACGTCAAACTTATAACGACCCGTCGTTTTTGCGTCGGGGGTTAAAAATTGGGCGCAACGCGACAAACAATATCATAGACAAGTCAGCATCCTCCTTGCGTTATCCCGGCATTTGACACGGCTCATGGGAGCCCGGGGTCCGCTTTGACAACTAATCCCAAGATTTGGTTTAGGCACTAGTTTTTACGAAAGCGACTGCCATCTGACCTACCAACCCGAAGGTTAAACTAGACTTTGCTGGCTGGAATTAGTCCAGTTTCCTCACGATGTTTTCCTTCACCGAAAAGCGACTGGCAAATATCAAATGACATTTTGGCACATCAATTTCGAAAAACTCATTGGTGCGAGCCGGGGTTCGAACCCGCGACCTCCGGAACGAAATTCGCACGAACTTACCGCTAGGCTACCAGCGCTTCATAGAAGGTACTCAAAAAAATCAAAATATAGACGAGACGGTAACCAAATCTTGGCACTAAAAATGGCGGCAGATTTGAAAAATGTAGGGCTTATCAGCTAATTGTCTTCATAAAAAGCGTGCCTTTCTAAACCTTGACGTTGGCGGAATCTTCGACGAGCCATAACACTTAAAAAAAGGTTGACTGGAAGAGATCCCATTAAGGGATAAGTCCGCCTAAATTGTATATTACTGACTCTGTAAGTGCGTTTTCACATTATCCGATCCGATATCGGATGTCGGACCGATATCCCATAGGTACATTATAGGCGCCATCTTGGATTTTTTCTATTGAAATCCTTCCGACATCCGATATCGGATCGGATAATGTGAAAACGGTCTTACTGTGTCTCTTTTGTTTCCTTCATGTACCTCTACAATAAAGCTTATACATACATACATACATACATACATAAAATGTACGGGCGAAGGTTCATAGAAAATTTAAATTTCGCGCCTTCTCTTAATGCCAAGATTTGGTTCTATATAATTTTTAGTTCATTTAATTTCTAGTTTCATGTAGCATTGACCAATAGCATAAATTAAATATAACAAGATCATACCATCCCATACATTAAAATGCGACCGCCTACGAACGCGCTTACACTCCACCACACATAGATGGCTCCACAAAAAATGCCTTGGTGCCACCGATTATTTGTAGATTGTCATTAAGTGTCAAGTCCGAGCCGTAAATCTATGTCAAAAGTGACACTTAACGCCATCTACAAGTATAATCGAAAGCTACAAGACATTTTTTTTGTGGCGCCATCTATGTGTGGTGGAGTGTAAGCGCGGTCTTAGGCGGTCGCATTTTAATGTATGGGATGGTATGATCTTGTTATACTTAATTTATGCCAATAGGGAACTTGACTGTAGTTAAAATTTTAAAATAAATTATCTTATACCATGCACGAAACAAAGCATCAGATAATTATAAGAAAAACATGGACAGAAGTTATTTTTAACTCCAATTTCTATTTAATAAATCAAGTAGAAATATATAAAGTAATTGAGTTTACCGTGACGTCACTCAATTCGATTTCATATAAATTCCATATTAGCAAGTCCTTCAAATTCGTTTTCTTCGAGCACTTTTGACAGTTCTTATAAAGAAACTGATTTGACTAGGAATCAATTCGTTATTTTTTCCTGATTGTACCAGCATTATGTATACTCAGCACATTTCCCCAAAAACGTGTCTAGTAATAGGGAAACGTATAAATCGAATTAGTAATAGAGCAGGTGGCTTCATGAATAATTTAGTTTTTAGCTGTTTGGTTGGCCCCTGTTGCCACGGCTTGGCCATAATAAACCTTTATTGACATTTAACGCACTTGGTCATAGTTACAGAGGCCGGTAAACCCTTAAAAAAGGAATTTTCTATGTACTTACCTACATATAATCGTAGCATCTACGAGCAAGAGACTTTAGCAGTTTTGTAGATATCTACGATTTCAGGAGACATGCCATTGAAACGAACAGAACTATCCTAATGTATAATATCTTACATATGCTCTTTTAGTATAGCTATGGTAGTCTGATAATTTCATCCTCATGGTATAACCGCCCTTTGGGGTTTCGTTGCCCTTAAAATCGTGCCCCGCATCCAATGTTTGACGATATTTCACAAAATTTTTACCTATAAGAATAAATGTAACCAACGCTGTTATACCCGAAGAAAATCCATGTAAATTTCTGTAGTTTAAAATGATTCCTAAAACTTCCTTTACATTTTGATATCTTAAGATTTACTAAAAGTATACCTCATATTTAGTTCAATTCATTATAAACGTAATCTAGAAATGACGCGCCAATACACTTCCTTGCGGTACTCCAAATTTCATCTTAACGCAGCAGAATCGCAACCCACCTTTTCTATACCTTACGCCTCTCCTATATGGTTCAAATCGTAAATTATAGATAGTAACGGCATACATAGCGTGTCATAGGTTTCCGACAGGCGTGTCAAGTCAAGAACGAAATCGACACGTTTTCCGAGTCAGCCACCGTTATAAGAGTTACAAGAGGATGATGAGTGGCCATCGACGGTTTCAAGTCGATTTGAGAATAGCCTGCTTGGTGAATTAGTAGGTCAAATGTTGGAGACAAAATATGGACTGTCGGAATGTGTTTTTCCATTACAAGAGGATCCTAATCCTAAGTGAAGATATCATCCGAAATTCTAACAGAGATTTGACTTGTACATACGAGTATGTACTAGTTATATACTCTACCTACTGTAACTATTTACATGCCCACTAGAATATTGAGTTACAAATGTTACAATCTCAATACTCAGAATAACCGTAGAAATAGAGATATCGTTGAACTAAATACGCGAAATCGAGCGGTAAAAAAAATAGCATAGTAATTTTGCAAACAGAAATTACAGATACAGAAACCACCGACCGACAAGAACTCTTCTCACGAAAGTCATCATCTTCCTTGCGTTATCCCGGCATTTGCCTCGGCTCATGGGAGCCTGGGGTCCGCTTTGACAACTAATCCTAAGATTTGGCGTTTTACGAAAGTGACTTCCATCTGACCTTCCAACCCGGAGGGTAACTAGGCCTTATTGGGATTAGTCCGGTTTCCTCACGATGTTTTCCTTCACCGAAAAGCGACTGGCAAATATCAAATGACATTTCGCACATAAGTTTCGAAAAACTCATTGGTACGAGCCCGGGTTCAAGCCCGCGACCTCCGGATCGAAAGTCGCACGCTCTTACCGCTAGGCCACCAACTCTTCTCACGAAAGTGTCTTTTCAAAAGTGCTTGTTTTTGTATGGGTCTTTAAAGCCTTTTTGAAACGATTCTCCTCAATTTTATGGCACTTTCAATCTGAGCTGAGAAATAGTAAACACAACTTGGCCAGTAAATAAGAATGCCTTAGATCCCATCCCATGTTTGTTCACATAGGCTCCGACACATTTCTTACTTTTACTTGCCTAAGTGTGAAATCTACTATTTTAGATATTAACTTATTGCAACTACACAAGAAACGAACGTCAATTTAAATACAGTTAAGTCATAAAGTCACATTAGAGACGCGTTCCATTATAACATTGTGTGAAACTTGACCGTTTGGTTGAGCTACCGTTGGTAGCCTACATACCCGATTATCCACAATCAGAGAGCCTACCATAAGATATTGACGTTTTAGAAAAGGTTTCAAGAGTAAACGTCATGGAAATGTACGTTATACAGTCTCCCTTTATAACAGTCAGTACCTACAGTCAACCAATTGGAACCCTAGATAGGCCACAACCATGTCAAAATGACGCAGTAAGAGATTTGGGCATATTCGCGAAAAAATGTTCAAAAACTTTTTTTCTAAAATTAGGTAAATTTAATGTTTTTCCTACTCAGAATCACGAGCCCTTTCAATTGCTATTAGGTGAAAAAAGCGTCCAAAAATTTTTTTCACTTCGTTACCATTTTTCAAACACTTTGTACAGCGGTTACAAAGTGGAAAGTACCTATGCAAAATATGTACGTAATAGCACAGAATATATAATAGTACAAGTACAGAAGGCTCACTCCTTTGATGTTCACAAAACGCCGCCATTCTAAATTCTTACCTACATTAACAAACGGACCGCAAGCGTGCAGACGACATTGAATTCTATTGCGCCGCGCCAAGGTCGTCGCCAGTGAATGGGCCGCGAACTCGCGGCCGCCGGCATGTACTTGTAGCGCGGTGAAAGGATCGCGGAGTGAGCCGCCCCATGGTAATAGATAGGACCATTTTTTTGTCTCTTGTTTTTTGTCTAAGATCGAAAGGTGATTCTTAGTAGGAAAAACATAAAATTTACCTACCTTAAAAAAATATTCTTGATGATTGTTCTCGCGAAAATGCCCATTTCTTACAATCATATTTATAACGTCACTAAGACTCACTAGGACATAGTTCTACAGTGGCCCAGGGTTCCAAGCGATTGACTGTACATTACCCTCCCTTCTGTCGTGTTTTAATTTATGGCCACTCGTTTCCAACTTCCTCTTTTCTGCACTTGTCGTACGTGTATCGTACTACGTTTTTAAATACAGATGGCCCTCTGAAGTTTCGACCTGATAATAAATGAACCGTTTTGCGCACTGGTGCAGGCAAAAAGCACCATCTTTACCGAAAAATGTATGTGATTTTTAGTTCTAAGTACAAAATAAACGTACCTATTTGTATGTTATACTTCTTGCACTTATAATAAGCACTGACTGATCTGTTTTGGCAAATAGAATGAAGAGTTAGCGTGGTCCGATTCTGTAAAGATCCAGTTACTTACCCGACAAAAGACGCACTCGCTAGATAAAATTGTAGCACACATATCTTCTAGGAAAGATAAATTTTATTCCAGATGGTAGGTTTATCATTATCATCATCATCATAACAGCCCTTTATCGCCCACTGCTGAGCATAGGCCTCTCTTCTAGTACGCCACTTCTCCCGGTCCTGGGCTAGTCTCATCCAATTGTGACCCGCAATTTTTCGAATGTCGTCGACCCAACGAGCCAACGGATGCCAGACACTTCTTACATTTGTTAGCGGCCACCATTCCGTTAACATTTTGGTAGGTTTATATCGCACTTTAAGACACCACACAAATACGAGTATCAAAATCACTATAATTTTCACCACCAGACTTTTAAGTTGAAAAAACCACTATGTCCTCACATGTCCCACTCCCACTAGTGGGCACTGGACTCATAGTGCAAGAGTTTGAGTAGTCCCGCGTTTGCTTAATAAGGGTTAGGGTCTTCCCATGCACTTTTGAATAACTTAGCAAATGTAAGAACATGGTAGGTATTGAAGATGTTTATAATCATACCAAAAACCGAAAATAATTGTTATTTTACTATCGCGCACGAAAAAGAAATGACTTTTCGTACTTCTTTGACATGACACGATATTTTTTTTAAAGTTATTTTGTGTTTTGGTAAAAAGGTTCTTATACAATCCAAGTTATTATTAAAGATTTAGTTTAGCCTTTTCTTCCTCGATTAAAATAACATATTTTTTATGTAACTATATTCTAAACTACCTACTCAAAATTGACAAATATTAGTAAAATTACAAACGGATAATATCATCGACCTATTTATCCTACAATTTATCGATGGGCATTATTGATGACATACATGAAATTGTCAAATATTGGGCAGTGGTATTTTCTGATAGAGTGATTGGAATTGTTATTATTCCCTGTTGGGTTGTTTTTTTGTTATTTTTTAATCCGTATATATGTAGATTGTAGTCATTGTTGTTAATATTAAATTTTTTGTTGCAGAACAAAAATGCTTAAATGGGCGGTATACAAAAAGAACCAAGAAGCCAAGAGCGACGCCGAATCAGAAGAAAAAGAATACGATGGACCTTACAACAATAAAGCCAGACGGTCGCTCGACGCCCAGGCAATTAAGAAAAGCAAAAAACCCAGCCGGTACCAGAGGCGATCACTCGGACCTTCTGCAGTTAGGAAAAACATCAAAACTGTTGACAAAGAAAACCTAAACTACATAGGAAATACCCCAAACTATTTCAAAGAAGGCTTCGTCAAGAAAACAGAAATACTAGCCCTGAAAGACGTCAGCAACATAACCCCAACCAATGGAACACCCGTTAAAAACTTCGAAAGAAGACGTTACTATGTAAATGGCTCTAAAGATGATATCCCACCAAATTTACCTCCTACTCCTCCTACATACAGTAGGAGAGTTAGAGAAGCGAAAAAGAGAAAATTAGAGATGTCCCAAGAAAACTTCAGAAGAGACAGTAGCGTGTACAAGTCGGAAAGGAGGATAAGATCTGTTGACAGAAGCCTACTAAGTTCAGGTTTATCGCAAAGCTCCTCAGAACCTTCACTTAACGAACTTTCTGACAGGCTTAGTTTGACAAGCAGTAGGTTTTCCTTCGCAGCCAACAAACTACCGAAAAACACTGGTCCTATCAGCACAACAAAAGCTGCCAGTGAAGGTATAGTTGAAATCGTATACGATGAAGACTTGGTCCTCAACTGTGTCGAAAAACCTATCGAAAATAAGGTTGTAGAAAAAACAACATTGCCAATTTTCGGCCATCACATATTCACTGATAATCCTCTGTATTTTAACAAAAATGACAATGGGTTTAGTAATATTATACCTTTAAAGCGCACGAGAAAGAAATCAAATGAATTTGAAAGCTCCTTTAAATCGCCATGTGTGGATAAAAGAGACACGCATACACTAGTAAGGGACGCATGTTCACCTGTCTCAGTTACTCCTTTGTCAATGAAATTAGCCGCTTTAAGGTTTAGTGCGTTGAGCACGCATAGCAAGTCAAAACGAGTTCCTTTTACAAGTGATGATACGGAGTATTTTCCTAAAGTGGAAAATCCATTCCCTATTGCATTGAAAGATGAAGAGAGTGCTACTGAAATGGAATACAAATTTTTATTAGGCAAAGATTCTATTACAAACAATACAGAGTCAACTGTATCTACAACGCAAATGGGAGACGTGACTCTGGAAAGGATGATTGAAGATATTATAAAGAGTACTAAAATTATTAAATCTAAGAGAAGAGTATTGAATAAAGATGTACAAGTATCTATAGAAGAAGAGATTCCGCCATTAGAGTGCGTCAAAGATCTATTCGTGAATCCTCAAGCTGAAAACAAGGCTAACTTAATAAAGGAGGCGAGGTACGTGAACCTGTCACGGGAAAACTCGGTGTCGCCAAAAAGTACACCCACTAAGAAAATTATGCCCATACATAGGGTAAACGAGAAACTACTCAAAAACCTTCCTATTGGGTGTTTTATACTTGATGACGGCGATGGTTATAATGAAAGAGAAGTGTGTACACCAGATAATGCTATAGAATCTAAGTCAAGGATACGGACCAGTGAAAATTTTAGCAGAACGCTATGCAGGTCACAGTCCATGAACGCAGCATCAATAGACACTGCTAAATTACATCGAACGAATTCTGAGTCAACGCCAGATATATCAAAAGAAAGTGCAAATCTAAGATTGAAGAGACAAAGGTGCATCCGTAGGAAAAAATCAACAGTCAGTAACGACAGCCAATGGAAGCTGAAGGATTCTAAATCAGTGTTAACAAATTTAGAGATACCCAGTCCAGCCTTAGATCTTCACAGTGTCTCTACTGAATCATTTACCATAGATTTTGAACGGAATAAGTCAATACGATCCAACGTATCGCATAGTAGTCTAAAGTCTACAGTAGAGCCAAGAAGATCGCAAGAAATGTTCGGACTTACTCTTGAAAATGGTATTCCAAGTCCTATCACACCAGTACCTAATTTAAAACGGCCAAGTAATGTTTTAAGTGAAGAAAGAGCGCACAAAACTAGTAAACTTGAGGAGCCGCTAGACGCGTTCACTCCAGTCATAGAACACAAGTCTTCTAGAAGATGTTTAACGTATTCTCCTGAAGAGGGCAGTATCAACAGCAGTGAAGAGAAAAGAAGAAGTGTCGTCAGCAATCCGATGGAGACTAGTAGTCAGAGATTAAACGCGCCTAAGGGGACAATTGATTTAGAAATCATTACAAAGGATGACGTTATTGACGTCCACGGTGAGTGGTGACTATCGAAATTCCCTTTTTTGTTTCTATATAAAGTAAGATGGTTATAATTTTAATATGGTGCAATTGGTACATACTTTAATAGATTCCTGTAACGCACTTTCATATGTTATGTTAATCATTTGGTTACTAAAAATGTCCTAAGTTCACACAATAAATTTATATTCAAAAACTAGAGGCACATTTCAAAAGCAGAAAATAGCAGAATTAAAATTGTTGAAAAACCTCCATATTTCTACGTTAAACTCATTGCAAAATGCATCAGACAGGATTGCACATTTATGAGATGTTATAAAAATGAACGAGTTTAGATTTGACTTAAATATTATGCTTTATTTCCAGTTATTCGCTGCCGGGATCTCCGCAGGGCGTGCGGGAGCACGGAAAATATAAATGCATACGCAAAGGTAAATTTTCATTTTAATTAAAAGAGAGAACCGAACCGTGGATTTGCCATTTATGCTGTAATAAAATTACAAGTTGTACGGACGATGCTTATTTGGTAATTTGGGAATTTTTATAAAAAAAAAACGTTTATTCAGAACGTAAAGCTTAACCCTATGACATATCTTCTGCCAAACCACTTTGTAAAGCAGGTTTAAAAAACTTTATTGTTTATTAGGATTCTTCAGATTATTTTATACGTTTAGTTGTTTACGTTTACCAAACAACTTACAAATGTCTTGGGGACACTTCTGTTTTCCGTATTACGATAAAAAGAGGAGATTATTTGCAAATAATATAAATATTGCAGTGAAAATCCTTCTCATAGAATAAAATAGCAAAAATATTTGAGGGTTCCATATTTGCTCCATAAATTAACGGTATAGATTCCCCTTGAATCCCTTCATTAAATTACATAATTATGCACTAGTAAACAAATAAATGTTTTAATAAACATAATTAATAATTCAAGACTAATATAATTAGGCATTTCATGAACAATTTCATAAAATAATTATTGAATTATTTCAATGCACTCACATTAAATTCAATTATCAATAATTCAGTGTCGGTTTTGCTGCAAAATATTTGTAGCAGTTCCTGCGTAAATTTCAATTACGTAAGTTGCATTGAAATGAGTTTCAAAACTAGTTAATTTTGGAAATGGCAACAATCTAAACGACTATATGTTTTATAATTTTACATTAACATATTTAAATAATTGTATAAGAAACTAAAACTAAACTTAAAACCTAGCTAATGTTTTAGGCCCTTGAGGCATTATACCAAGGATAAATACTGGCGACATTTCCTCGCTGTATTACAATGCTGATACGTTGTACAAGGAAGTCGCCAGCTCTTCGGTCACCAGTTACCTCAACCAGACGCTAAATTAGAAAGTTGTTTCTATTATGATTCTACTACAATGTTTTTGTGATAGATTAACGCTTCTAGTTAAATACATGCAATTAAAAATCCCAAAACGCATGGTTTTTCTTTCATTAACGCAACATTGACTACATACATACATACAATCACGCCTGTATCCCATAAAGGGGTAAGCAGAACACATGAAACTACTAAAGCTTCAGTGCCACTCTTGGCAAATAAGGGGTTGAAAGAAAACGAAACTGTGACATTGCAGTGACAGGTTGCCAGCCTCTCGCCTACGCCACAATTTAACCCATATCCCATAGTCACCTTCTACGACACCCACGGGAAGAAAGGGGGTGGTGAAATTCTTAACCCGTCACCACACAGGCAACATTGACTATTTCTTGTTAATCACCGTTTCATTTTTTTACCATTAATATTCTGTCATCAAAATAATTTGTTTCAAATGTTCTCGTCCTTCTTAATTTTGCTTGCATTTTTATACTAATTAGCAAATTACATATTATAATTTTTGTTATACAGGTGGTAATCGGCGGAGCGTCAGAGAGCCAATCCGCTCCATCGCAGAGGTCAATTTTCCAACGAACATCTGTTCTCTATGGAAAAAGGGAGCCAGAGTTCCAGAGACACTTGAAACTGCCCCTCCCCACATCTGTATACGACAACCAGATGCTCCACGTCTCTGTTTGGCACAGAGACAAAAAATATCGGTGAGTTGCTTTAAACTAATTCAAATTTATTTATTAGCACCAACTTTAGGCATCTTCGAGACCATGGAGTAGGGCTTGCATTCCGGAATTCCGGAATCTCGAAATTCCGGAATTTCGGACAATTTTTCCGATATTACAGTTCCGGAATTGAAACACATAATCTCGAAAATTCCGGAATTGAAAAAAGATATATTTTTGGACGAAAACGTGTAATATCAGCCTGGTTATTTTACAAAACTACCACCGCGTCTATAAAAGATATGTAAATTCATTAAGTTAGACACTGCTCGGATTCAGGTAGTGCCTATTTTATGACCAAAGGATTGCATCCAGGGCTAGTTAGAGCGAGATAGTGTAGTTTTAACCCGCTAATATTATACCATTGTCACTTTCTGGTTTTGCTCTCAATTGTTTTAGCTAATAGGTAAGTGAAATATATAATCAGTTCAAAGTAAATATTTGTTGTAGAAAGTTGTGTCTTGTGATAATTTAAAATTACTAGCCGGGAGTTGAGTGTTATGCTCGAATACTGAAGGACAATTAAATATAAATAAATAACATTAGGTACAATATTATTTTATCAGCGTTATTTATGCTCAATTTATTAGATCGAACCTAAAATTTCCGTAATAATCTAAGTTAATCGGTATTAAAGCGGCATAAACTCAAAATTTTACTTCTTTTCTCATAGCAGTCATAGCACTGAATATTTTAGGCATAAAGTCTTAAGTTCAGACGCAAATCGTAGTATTTGGTATTACATTCATTCACTAGCATAACGTTGTAGTTACTTTATACACTTTTCACAAAGACGTGTGCATATTTTACTAAACTCTATCTAAGTCTATTACCATTTACCACAAAATCAAAAGATTTGAGAAGCGAATGTATGGAAAATGATGAATATGAAAAGAATGATTTATTTTTTTACAAAAAATTAAGGTGTACATGTAGTTGTAGGTACCTAAGAATAAATCATAAAATCTGTCTTTTTGGGCTAACTTAGATATCTTTTGTCCCTACTCAAGTCGAAGGTAATTCAAAATTTCTTTTATTACAGTTATGTGAACAAGAAGTTATATGCCATTCTTATAAATTATTACTTTTATATTATTCCGATGGTCAATGGATAAAAAAATAACTTTAACGTTGACCACTATCAGAAAACTGGCACTAAAACCTCGTTTGTATCGTTAACTGTAGTTCGAAATACCTTGCAAGACCGATGACACAAAATGGGCTTTCCTGTAAAATTACTAAAATGAAAATTTCAGTATTATATGCCTTTCAGGTACGGAGTTATTTTCTTAAACGTCAATTTATAATAAATTTCAATTTAAAATTGTACTATTTCATCAAAAACCCACCAGAAAACCAAACCAAAAAAAATTGTTCAATTCCGGAACTAGTTCCGGAATTCCGGAATTGAAGTCCAATCTCGAAAACCAGTTCCGGAATTGAAAATCGTCCGATATTGCAAGCCCTACCATGGAGACATTCAATTCAAAAACTTTAATGTCAAAAACAACACGTCAAAAAAAAAACATCTCTAACAACACCTTCAACGTCGGAGGTTTTAAGAAATAAATTTCCACGATTAATTTTAACATTCGGCCATCCGCTTTTATTTGGCAACCAAATGCTACGTCTTTTTGTGGCATAGCGACAAGAAATATATGTGAGTAGCTTATATTTCATTCGGGCATGATTCCTGTATGTCCCTAGGCGCTTTTATGTTGCATGGATATTCCAGATGAACTGAATTTGCCTTCAAATGTTTCACCTATCCGGGTGCCATAGCGTCAAAAATATCAAAGATAAGTGTACCTAAAGAATCTTGAACCATTCTGCCTTTTATTCGTCCAATAGGATCTATTGGACCTAATTATTTTGGCTATTTCAATTTTAACACGAGAAAAAAGTGGGTTGAAACATTCATACATTTTTCGGGCATATATTTTCTAGTAGGGGTCAAAAAGTTCGTGATTTTAAAATGTTAATCACATTAAGCAAACTAAACATTTTATTTTATAACTTTAAATAAAATGATGACTTCAAAATGACCTGAATACAGTCAATCGTCGTGTCAATTTTTTAGATTTAGAAATGAAATTTGAAATTTGTGACTACTAATTTTAATCCATTGAGTAAATAATACGTAAAATAAAAGCAACAGAGTCATATGTATTAAACCTAAAAAGCTTATTATCTTTCAAATATCTAAATGGCCTACTGCGGTTACATAATGATCAAACGTAGTCCATAAGCTAGGCATTGAAATAGGAGATACGGAAATAATCATGTCGAAGTATCATGCCAGGTTCAGAAAGGCCAAGTAATTAAGCCTATTGTGCAAGAGCACAATGTCGTGGTGACGAGAAGGCTAACAATACCGATGCATTGATGCACCTAAACAATAGGAATCCATTTTGAAGTCAAATTAAAAAAAAAAGAAAAAAATAACCTGGCGGTAAAACGTCGACCTGTCAAAAATGGGGTTCATTGTGCAAATTTTTGGTCCTCCTGGGGGATTTTTACGAAAAAGTGAAGCTGGCTAAGCATGCTCATACATAAGATATCGGTAGCGACGCGCCGAATTGCACATGCGCAAATGGATCGATTCACCGCAAACCCAGGCAGTGTGGCACCGTTGCTCCGATGGCTAGCGTCTGTGCGTAAAAAAAATAAAAAGTAAAAATACGCATTGATTCCGATTCTTGAGTGCCAGTGTCAGACAAACCAAACGGTAAGGTTATATTTTAAGCATTGTGTGTTATTTTATCTATGTACAGGTTTTTTTTACGCGCATTTTTTTAAACTAATTATGATTTATTGAAGTCTAAAACGTGGTTTAAATTATTGGTGCTGAACGTTGTGACCTATTTAATGGAAAGTAAAATTTGACCTACAGCCGTTGTGTAAACTAATTTCGCTTTTCAATGTTTAAATGAAAATGTGTGAATAATTGAAATAACCTCACACGTTCGGTAGTACGCGAGCGTATTTCGACAATTTATAAATGTAATGTCCATTTGTTAAATTCGCATAGGGTATAGAGAAAGGAAGATTCATTTTTTTTTTCATTATGAAGAAGACATTTTTATGTGGCCAGTGATCAATGCGCGATGTAACCTACTTTTCGGTCTCCGTGGATAGGATAAATATTCAGTTCATTTTTATTTAGCTTAATACATTGTGTTTACGTGTATTTCTTATGTTTTAGTTTCATTTATACGTATACTTGAAAATGTAAAGATTTAGTAGGTACAACTCCTTCGGAGGAATATTATTACAATTTGTTAAAAAAATTAAGTAAAGGCGTCAAGCTTAGAATACTCAAAAATAAGATAGATTCTAATTCACATAATATTTTCATGTATTTCATACCTCATAATAGTCCGTAGGTTTGTTAGTTTTTATGACAAATAATAGGCAAATACAAACCTAGCCACCAAAAATAGGACAGAAAACTCTATTTTTCAAAAGTCTTAAAACATTTAGGGGTCTTGTACTAGGACTTACGCCGATATCAGTTTCGCGGGGTACCGGTTAAAAATGTATAGCCTAACTTTTTTAGGTACAGATACAGTCACCGGCAATAACATCGCACAAAAAGATGGCTTCGAAAATATGTGATACTATCTTATAGAGCCATAAGAGCATGCTTAAATAGAACTGGACAGGACACGTTTGTCAGATGCCGAATGCCCTGAGGTCCAAGACAGTCACTTGTTATAGGTACCACATATTGTAAGGCGTAACGGTAGAACTCTCCAGATGGCGAGACGAGCTTAACGCCTTCGACAGGGACTGGTGGGAGACTTCAGGGGATAGGGATACGTGAAGGAATTTGAGCGAGGCTTTTGCTCAGCAGTAGAAGAATAATATATGGGCTCTTCTATAAGTATATAAAAGAAGAAACTGACTGACTGACTGACTGACATATCAACGCACAGCCGAAACCGCTGGTCCTGGAGATTCTAAATTTGGCACGTAGTTTCCTTATAAGGTGTAGAGGAGTACTAAGAAATGATTTTTCAATATTTACCTCCTAAGGGGGTGAAATGGGGGTCCAAAGTTTGTAGGGGAAAACAAGAAGATTAGTACGCTGGCGAAGCCGCAGGCCAAAGCTAGTATAATATTAAAGCTTGTCAGATATGTGAGCAGCCTTCTTTTTCTACGATATTGCTGGTGACTACATGCATACTATATCACATTATATTTAAACTTACATCACATAAAATTAAGAGTACAAACAGTATATTTACAGCCTTATTGTTTGGATACTTCTACAGAGGACCTACTAGGCGGGTTGTGGAAATTAGTGGAATACTCTGTTATTCTGATGTATGCGGTGACAGTTCAGTTTAGTAAGAAGAAAATAGTTCTGATGAAAATCCGCAACAGTGCATGTAGTCATATATAATATTTGGACAGGTGTTACATTTTAAACGCAAAACTTACTCGAGATGACAACTTTCACCGTCCCCAAACTATGTAAAAACTATTATTGACTCTTCACGTTTAAACTAAAAAAGTAATTAATCTATCGCAGTAAATTATTTTATTTAAATCGAGGAAACACCACAAAGAGGCAAGAAATAATTATTGGAGTATTTTTCTTGGAAAAAACTGCCCCGAGCCATCGAACGTCGCTTTACTTTTAACGATTTATTAAGAGAACAATTAAAGTTTCTCAGAATTCACAAAGGTTTAACGAGAAAAAGTCTTTTTCTGTCCGCTGTGCTTAAGACGATACAGGAGGGGTCAATTCTCCATACAAACGCTCTCGACTATTTCCTCCCTGGTTTTTGAAGATGCCAATGATTTTTTCAATACAGACTATAACTATTTTTATCTGTATCGGACCGTTTTGACTTATTGATATTCTTATTTTTAAAGACGCTAGAGCCCATCAACAATTTGCCGTTTCCCAGCTATCATAGATAAATAGTATACCTTGGTCAGTAAATAAGAAAGTGTACACTTCTTTCTTGATCTCGGCCTCGCCTCGGCAGGTAATTGCATGTGATCGGAGAAGTTTCTTACTTTACTGGCCTAGGTATGCAACTATGCAATCTACTATACCTGTGGCCCATTTCTCAAAACTGCAAGTTACAAGTTACAAGCGGAGGTCTCTTTTCAACTTGTCATATTAGACATTGACTCATCATCCTCATCCTCCTTGCGTTATTCCGGCATTTTCCACGGCTCATGGGAGCCTGGGGTCCGCTTTGACAACTAATCCCAAGATTTGTCGTAAGCACTAGTTATTACGAAAGCGACTGCCATCTGACCTTCCAAATGGAATTAGTCCGGTTTCCTCACGATATTTTCCTTCGCCGAAAAGCGACTGGCAAATATCAAATGACAAATATTAGACGTTGACTTGTAAATTGTAACTTGTATTTAGCTTCGAGAAATAGGCCCCTTCGGTGTAATTTTCTTTGAAAACGTACCGTAAACGATTCTTTAAACCATTGACATTTTCGAAACATTTATAAAAGCGGAATGTTACTTTAACCAATTCAACTGAGAGGAAGGTTGACGTTTTTGTAAAGTTTCGGTTTCGGCTTGAAAAAAATCAAGTAGTCACAGTAGGTACATCTTGTTTCACATACTTCTACAAAACATTATTTATTTTATAATACTTATGTACCTATGAGACTTATATATAGGCCATTTAATTCTTCATTCGTCTAAAACACTCGGTAACTTTATCTATTCGACAATTTCGGTCGAAACAAAAAGCGAGAGTTCGGTATTGACTATAGTTTCGGCCGAAACCGAAGTATAAAAACTGCGGTTTCGGCCGAAACTATAGTCAATACCTTCGACCGAAGTTATACTCAAAACTGAACCCTCGCTTTTGGTTGCGACCGAAACTGGAGTTCAAACCGGATTTTCACTTTCAGCCTATTTCTGTCAGCTGTATATTTCGGTCGGCTAATATCATATATATTTAGTTCGACGTATGTGGGTGTATTGATTGATTGATATTTTTGGCTCCCTTCCACTATATTATTTACTCCACAGTTTTTGATACGATACAGACTGTTTAACTGGCAATAGTATGGAATAACATTATCAACGTCATGCCTTTTAAATACAACGTACATTTCTAGTCACATTTCAGGGGTAAGTGGGCCGTTTTTGTCAAAGTCCCCTCACTTTTTTTTTTAATTTGGAAATTTTTATGTGGTTTTCACACACAATGGCAACCTCTTTCAACCCTAATAGAGGAAAAAAAGTGTCCCAAGGTTTTTTCCCCATTCCGTTACCATTTAATCATACATTTTGTATGCCGGTAACGGAATGGAAGGTTTGAAAAATGTATGGGAATCTTGGGACATTTTTTTTTCTATTTTTTCTGAGTATGAATGGCGTAAAAAATACCCATGTTTAAAAAAAACGGGGTGGACAACTTTGAAAAAAAAAATGGCCCAAATTCGTAGTTCGTAGGTCTCTGGCAAACTCTTACTAAGACACAAAGACACTGTAAGTACGTACCTACGTACGTATAGACAGATAGTCTAAAAGAAAACGTGCCTCTGAACGATCAGGAATAATGTTTGGTAAACTAAATGGCGCTAATAACAGTTTTGGGGGACATTGCATTTATATTTAAGTTTTCTAAAGCTAGAAAATTACAAGAAAACACAGCCATTTTCTTTTCAACTGTCCATTTTTATTGAGCTCAATTGCCTTTCATTAAAACAAACATCATTTAATTTTGTCGACAAGATCACTGAGAATTCTGAATAAATATATAAATTCAGTCATAAATAACAATATTTTATACCAGGAATTATATATACCCCCCTATTTATAAACGTTTAATGAAGTTGACAATCAGATAAAAATCATTTGTCACTTTCTACGAGTATCATACCGAAAGGAAGTTGGAAAGGGACAAACGATTATTAGTGGTATTAACTTTATTAAACCTTTTTAAGGGGGTCAGTCTTTAAATTTTTGTCATTGTCATGTCATGACAGTATAGTGTCATCTTTTGGGCAATTTCATGTTGATTACTATTACTTTAACTTTATATGCATACAATAATATTTATGACTGAATTTTACCAAAATACAATAGTTATTTGTTATACAAGGGGGCAAAGTTGTATTTTAACGCCGAGTGTGGAATTGAAAAACGAGCAAGTGAAAGGATTCTATAGTTGAACCACGAGCGAAGCGTGTGGTTCGACAATAGAATCCTGAACTTGCGAGGTTTTTAACACACGAGAAGTAAAATACATTTTCACCCGAGTGTAACACAAAACTTTTCCCCTCACTACAGCGAGGAAACTACAACGCAAAAAATGCGTTTATCACTGCTTCCAGTAGTTCCACATGTGGTAAATCATCCTCATTACTAGATTCACCTACTTTTATCAATTTTAAAGCAGTTAATTTGACTTTATTCAAGGTCAAATTACTTTACCCACTAGTGGATAAAATACGTTTTTACCCGCTGGTATTAAAGGACAAAACACGTGTTTCCGAGCTAGTGAGGGCAACATTATAGTTTATTATTTAAGCTACGCGAATGTTTTACATTAGCTGCCATGCGATTTATTATATTTTATTTAGAACAGCTGCTGCAACATTCTTTGTATGATTTCATACAATTTTACATTTCAATATTTCTTTCTAGTCTGTTACTTTCATCATAGCTGAGCTTTTTTACTAACTCATTCCAAATAAGGAGCGCCCCCAGTTTATGTACCTATTACAGTTGAGTTCATAAATATATGTACATTTCTTCACCTTAACTTGTTACAATTAGGTGAAAAAATGTCTCAAAACTCGACTGTACATACAAATTATGCACTAAAATTAGTTTCCCATAGTACTTTCTCGGGAACGTTCGTGTTTGTCGTACTAGATTAGACAACATTAGTACCTATTTCTTCTACTGAGCTGAGACTGACTGAAATAGCATGACACGTTCGTGAATTTCCGTGAAAATACGATGGAAACACTTCTTCAATGTTCCTTATCATTATTCATATTTAATCGAGAACCTCAAGTTTTTTTTACTAATATTGCCGATATATTGCGTATCAAAAACTGTGATATATCTTCAGCAAGTTAATGGATAAGTTGATGAAAGTTGGCATTAGTCCAGTATCTTACATTATGCCAAGTGCCAAAAAATCTTTCACTACGTAATAAATGAACGTCGATAATATCATATACTCATTAGAAATACTAAGCTTATGTATATCATCCTCCTCCTTGCGTTATCCCGGCATTTGCCACGGCTCTTGGGAGCCTGGGGTCCGCTTTAACAACTAATCCCAAGATTTGGGAAATGCACTAGTTTTACGAAAGCGACTGCCATCTGACCTTCCAACCCGAAGGGTAACTAGACCTTATTGGAATTAGTCCGGTATCCTCACGATGTTTTCCTTCACCGAAAAGCGACTGGCAAATATCAAACGACGTTTCGCACATAAGTTCCGAAAAACTCATTGGTGCTGGGGTTCGAACCCGCGACCTTCGGAACGAAAATCGCACGCACTTACCGCTAGGCTACCAGCCCTTCAATACTAAGCTTATATACGTTCTATAATCGCGTTGAAATAATTTCAGTATAATATTAGTGTTTGACATATTGCAAATAAGTCCATATGATACTCGTATTCATAAATACCTATTCAATTTACTTAAACAAATCAGAAATCTCGAAAAAAATAGAGGACTTCAACCTTTATTCGGTATTTAGTCAGTTTTAATATAAATATTATTGTCGTCGTTATTTTTTTTTGTTTTTATTAGAATGCAACAACAATCTAAATTATAGTTTATGCCATAAAATTTGATTTGGGCATTTCTGAGTTACATCAACCTAGGCTACAATGTGAGGAAATGACTATATTTTCATAGAAATTTGACATAAATGATACACACTCGCAAATTGTCATTGAAATTTTAGAGTTAGATCGGCCGCACTCTTCAACAATAATTTACCATACTTAATAAACAACTAATAATTACAATTGCCAAAACCAAATGAAAAAACAACAATCCAAATATTTACGGTTCGACCCAGCCGCTTACTTTTACAACTAGTAGTTCATTGTTCCGTCATAAAAGTTACTGCCGAATTTCGCTCAGCACACTTTGATCTCACACGTACATCGAAAAGGTTGAATGTTGCGTAGCAGAGCGTCCCCTTATTTGGAACCGCTAGGTAAACCTATCAAAGTGTTGGGTCTAACTTGTGTTGTATGTGGCTTCTACGGAGGTTAGGGTTAGCAAACGTCATCGTCATGTCGCTTACGATAATATCATTATCGTAGCCAGCTATCTCTATCGTTCTTCAGTATTGACACGACAGAGCCAACTTCGTTCAACGTTTGTCATTTCGGCTAGGCCGGAAGACCTAGCAAACGTCACAGTTTCTAACGATAATACTTATCCTTTGGACTACAAAATTTGGCAGGTCTTAGAGGAGAAGGTCTGTGCTAAACCATATAAAAATTTGGAGAGCCTGAAGTCATCTATACTACACACACCCAGACTGCGCCCCTCAATGCGATGGACAGACCAAGTGAGGGCTCTCACCGGGTCCCTTAAATCTCTGCGCGCGGAACGCTGCAAATAGAGCAATATGGCGGGAAACCATTAAAAAGGCAGCATATCGACCCCAATGACCACGACTACTCTGACGAGAGTATACGACTAAGAAGAGAGAGAGAACAATGTTACGTCATAGATTAAATATAACAAGATCATACCATCCCATACATTAAAATGCGACCGCCTAAGACCGCGCTTACACTCCACCACACATAGATGGCGCCACAAAAAAAAATGTCTTGTAGCTTTCGATTATACTTGTAGATGGCGTTAAGTGTCACTTTTGACATAGATTTACGGCTCGGAATTAACACTTAATGCCAATCTACAAATAATCGGTGGCAACAAGGCATTTTCTGTGGCGCCATCTATGTGTGGTGGAGTGTAAGCGCGTTCGAGGGCGGTCGAAATTTTAATGTATGGGATGGTATGATCTTGTTATATTTAATCTATGGTTACGTTTATAAATCAACCCTGAACGCATGGAATTTTTCAGTGCCACTGTGGTGAAATCGCCTACTGATGGCGACTGTAGAGTAGGCACTGTTTATTCTGTGACTGAACCAGGGATCGGAACCCGTTCCCAAATACCATTTGATATCGTTCTTAAACCGTTACCTATAAATTTTGTTCAATGGGAACAAAATAATTTCGGTTACGGTTCTTATATCGTTCCCTAAACGAACGGTTCATTATAAATTTTGTTCAGTGGGAACAAAATAATTTCGGTTTCGGTTCTTATTTCGTTCCCTCAAAGAACAGTTCCTTACAGTAACGTTCAAATGAACGAACAGAATTTTAGCGTTCCTAAAACCAATATTATTTCGTTCCGAGCCGCGCGGGAGTAGGTATAGCGACTGTAGCGAGCGCCAGAGCCGAACGTTTTCGCCGACGCACGAGCCGCCTTTCGCTGTCTCTTTTTCACACGAAGTTCATGTATATTTCTGTTTCGGTTAGCCGGCCGGCCGCGGCCGGCAATGAAGGTGAAGGTAGGTTGTTTGTTTTGTTTACTTCATTTACTTGAGTTGCAACTTTCGGCGTATAAACAGCGAACGTGCAGTGATAGTGTATGCTTGATATTGAAACTATTAGGATAGGAAGAAACAGCATAGAATATACACCATGTATAAAGGGCGGCAAATTTTAAAATTGTAGGGCTCACCGGCCTTCATAAAACCTGTCTACTTAAAGTTTCACGTTAACGGAATCATTAAAGGATTAAGACGATACAGGAGGCAAGCACGAATTCAGATTTTTAGGTCTTTATCGCCGTCGCGTTGACGGGGGCGGAACCCACAGAGAGGCCCTGTATAGTAAAGTTGTGTGTGCGCGTGGCGCACGCACACAGACGCGTACGCCGGCGGCGCAAGTACTCGCGCTCGAGCCGACCGGCGCCCGCAATCGCTCTCTATAGTCTCTCTCTATCTATATTTTTCTAGTTTTGGACTTCTGATTTGCGTATAGTTTTGGACTCCGTGAAGTATACTCGTACTGATTTGAATAGAATGCAAATTTGTCATATTTTAGGTATTCTAAATATTATTCCTTACCTTATACATAATGTAATTATCTTAAAAGGAATCATGATACCGAAATAAAGTTATTCGGTATGTAAAAAACTAAAGCCTTTTCGATGTCAAAAAGAAAGTTTAAAATAATTTTGTGATAAAGTAAATATTTTCTGAAAGGATTGGGTTATACCTAGGGATTGCAATAATATAAAATCCGGATTTTCGGATTATTTTTAGGGCAAAATCCGAACTCCGGATTAAATCCGGATTTTTTTAGTAACTAAAGCCTGACAAGTTTTTATTTGACCCTGGAAGAGTGTCGCTACAAATCGTTTTCATATGGCAATAATGTGCCGACGTCATGTATAATCGGGACAGCGAGTACTGGGTTTCGTTTCGCGTTAATATTTGTAGAAAATTAAAGCATGGTTTTAGAGAATGACAATTTAATAAGCTAGGTTTGAAGACTTGCTACTTCCACACAGCCTAAAATTCATGAAGCTTGTGCCTGTATCGAAGTCGTCGATGTTTATTTTCTTCTTACGTGGGACCTTGTTTTGTACTGGTGGCGATGATGAAACGGCCTCCTTATTTCTTTAAATATTTTTCACGGCAGAGCTAAATACAGACACCATAAATAAGAACAAAAAATATATTAAGCTAAATCGAAACCAACTAACCATTGCATGAGAACATTATTAGGGTGCCCGCCCCCTACACGTAAAGTGGGGAGAGATTTTTTTCATTTCAACCCTGACGTGTGATATACCTATTGTTGGATAGGTATTAAAAAATGAATAGGGGTTTACTACTAACATTTTTTGATATTGTTAATTTTTTCGGAAAAAATCGCTCGGAAATGTATGGGACATTTCAGAGGTAAACTTTTGTATGGGCTTTGTCAGTCCCGGTATCTATCGTCCTTGATATTAGGCAAGTCAATGTGCACCTCTAACGACTCTTACGCAGTGGCCATTGAGGCCAATCAATTAAAGGTGAGGAAACAGTCTCAGCTGTTGCCATTAGATTTGGTGAAAATAACATTGATCGCGTTGGATATGGTAAGTATGGTTAAGAAACTAAAGCCTGACCAGAAATATAAATAACTATTGTCAGGCAGGAGTGCGCTGTTATTCTGATGTATGGAGTGACAGTTCAGTATAGTATGATGACTATGAAGAAAATAGTTTTAATGAAATTCCGCTACATGGCGCATAGTCATATATTTCTGGTCATGCTTTACATGTGTATAAAATAAAACAAAACTTATGAATCTTATGATATAATCTTTCCAGTAATTGCCTATGGGAAAATAACATTGTAGTTACCACTGGTAACAACTTAGTGGTAACTCTGACTAGTGGAATAACCCTTATTTTATAACGATATTTCACTAACGAATGTACCAAAATATGATTGACTTTTACACTGAAGCTATAATTATGATAGAGTACACATAATCTTGATACACATTTAATAATATTTTTCTATTTTATTTTCGAGATCTTCTAAACAAGCCCGTAAATTCTCTTCGGGAACTTGTTCTAACTTTTTCTTATAACGACTGCAACTATATTACGCTTGCATGAACAAGGGCACATCGCGTCCGGTTCCGGTTCACTATAAATGGATTGCATGGGTTGTGCTCTCTCAAGGACTGCATCTTGGTCCTTAAAAACATTTAAAAACATATCACTATTACAAATTCACACAGATTAAGTAACACACATATTTATACAAATTAGTGCAGATTATATTTTATACAGCTTTCTCACACTATAAGCACTTACATCCAACTCAAGGTCATCAGAATCGCTTGGATATGGGGTAGTTTTTTCTCTATATATATTTTTTTGAAGGCTAGATCTTCATCATCTATGTCAAAGCTTTTATCTGCAATAAAAATATCTTATTTATTTTGCATAATGTACTTACATTTCTAGAAAATTATTACAATAAGTTACAAGCTTTTGAGAATTGGGCCCTTGGTGTATCTACATGGAATACACAACTGTAGTTGGCGAGTGTATTAGTGTCTACACTGTCTACAGACGACCAAACCGACCAAGGTCCAACAAGTACGGGATTGTAAGAGCGGGAGAGCTACGTCAACCGGGGTGGCTTTAGGAAAATTTGGGGTTACTTTGATGGTATTTGAACGGCTTTAAAATTAACATCATTCATTATTTACTGAAACTGTTCATGTAATTAGTAGATAGATAATAGATCAATAAATATTCTTGTAAATCTACCATAGAAAATCGCGAATTTACTTACAGTATGACTTTAAAACTAAATTTTCAAAGTCACCCCTGCGTTTTAAAGCCACCCCGGTTGACCGTATAAGGCTTTCTCATTTTTTTACAAATAACTGCGTCCCTAATTGACATAATTATGTCGGTACGGTCGCCTGTAAGTACCTACTTTAGGAGTGATACCGAATAGGGCTTGTATTGTAATCCGGATATATCAGCTGATTTTGAAATTCGGATAATTTGCACGTTAAAATCCGGATAAAACGAATAATTCGAATATTGTGAATGACAGAAATACCATTGCAATTTTTAAGAAGCTCATTTGGAAAACAAATTTTAAAGTAAAATTAACACATTTACGATATTAAAGCGATTTATATCAAAAATTACTCCTTGAGTGGCACTACTACCTTATTTAATAATAGTCATACTAGTTATGAAAAGAAAGCTGCACTTTTGGATGGAAGCAAGTCGCTTTGCATGGTGATAGTAGACATCATAGTAAACGATTTTTTCCGAGGATATCGAAATTTCATCCCTTAAGAAGCCGAGCGTAGCGAGGTGTTTTATGAAAATGAAAAAAATTCTATCTTTTTATTGTATCGTCCGATTTTGACAAAACGTATCTCAAATGAAAGGTATTAATTTGTGTAATTAAAAAAAAATACAAAGAAAAAAAATTTAAAATAAAAGTAAGAAAAAAATAAAAAAAGTAAATTTCCGTCTCGCACTGAATAACTTCAAAGAATGACAGACAAAATGTACAATGTCGATATACAAGTTTTTTTTTTAATCGAAGACAGATAAATTTTTAGTTGAAAACTGAAGACCGCATCGAAATCAGATCAGCATTTTTTAAGATACAAGTTGCCAAAGTTGGGAAAGATCGCTTTATATGGCCACTTTGAAATTCCTTTGCCAGAAAGTCAGAAATAATATGTTTTTCGGACACAGAAAAATACATAGTAACAGTACACATCAAAATAAAATTAAAAATTCCGAGGATATTATAATTTCATCCCTTAGAACGACGAGCGTAGCGAGGTCGGTTACGAAAACCGAAAAAAAATCTCATTTTTTTGTACGTCGTCCGATTTTGACAAAACATGTTTCATTTGACGACCGGTCTGGCTCAGTCGGTAGTGACCCTGCCTGCTATGCCGCGGTCCTGGGTTCGAATCCCGGTAAGGGCACTTATTTGTGTGATGAGCACAGATATTTGTTCCTGAGTCATGGATGTTTTCTATGTATATAAGTATGTATTTATCTATTTAAGTATGTATATCGTCGCTTAGCACCCATAGTACAAGCTTTGCTTAGTTTGGGGCTAAGTTGATCTGTGTAAGGTGTCCCCAATATTTATTATTATTATTATTATTATTTGAAACTTAAAACTTTATGTAACTTAAAAAAAATATTGAAAAAAATTGGAAAAACAATGTAAGATTTAAAAAAAAAAACCTTAATTTTCGTATCACACTGAATAACCGCAAAAAACGGTAGACACGGTGTATAATTTCGATATATGATTTTTTTAAATTAAAGACAAATAAATGTATGATTATAAACTAAAAACCGAATCGAAATCGAATCAGTAGTTTTTAAGATGCAATTTGTCAAAGTTGGCTTAGTTTGTTTATATGGTCGCTTATAAATTCCTTAGCCAGAAAGTCAGAAACATTATATTTTTCTCACAGTTAAAAGTATGCATAGGTAATAGACATAATAATAAACAATTTTTTACGAGGATATAAAAAAATCATCCCTTGGAAAGCCGAGCGTAGCGATGTCTGTTACGAAAAACAAAAAAAAAAGGCAGTTTTTTTTATTGGATCGTCTTTGTAAGGGTTTCTAAGGAATGAAATTTTTATATCCTTGTAAAAAAATGTTTATAATGATGTCTATTACCTATGCATACTTTTAACTGTAAGAAAAATATAATGTTTCTGACTTTCTGGCTAAGGAATTTATATTATAACTATTATAAGCGACCATATAAACAAACTAAGCCAACTTTGACAACTTGCATCTTAAAAACTACTGATTCGATTTCGATTCGGTTTTTAGTTTATAATCATGCATTTATTTGTCTTTAATTTAAAAAAATCATATATCGAAATTATACACCGTGTCTACCGTTTTTTGCGGTTATTCAGTGTGATACGAAAATTAAGGTTTTTTTTTTAAATCTTACATTTTTTTCCAATTTTTTTCAATATTTTTTTTAAGTTACATAAAGTAATACCTTTCAAATGAAACATGTTTTGTCAAAATCGGACGACGTACAAAAAAATGAGATTTTTTTTTCGGTTTTCGTAACCGACCTCGCTACGCTCGTCGTTCTAAGGGATGAAATTATAATATCCTCGGAATTTTTAATTTTAGTTTGATGTGTACTGTTACTATGTATTTTTCTGTGTCAGAAAAACATGTTATTTCTGACTTTCTGGCAAAGGAATTTCAAAGTGGCCATATAAAGCGATCTTTCCCAACTTTGGCAACTTGTATCTTAAAAAATGCTGATCTGATTTCGATGCGGTCTTCAGTTTTCAACTAAAAATTTATCTGTCTTCGATTAAAAAAAACTTGTATATCGACATTGTACATTTTGTCTGTCATTCTTTGAAGTTATTCAGTGCGAGACGGAAATTTACTTTTTTTATTTTTTTCTTACTTTTCTTTTAAATTTTTTTTCTTTGTATTTTTTTTAAATTACACAAATTAATACCTTTCATTTGAGATACGTTTTGTCAAAATCGGACGATACAATAAAAAGATAGATTTTTTTTCATTTTCATAAAACACCTCGCTACGCTCGGCTTCCTAAGAGATGAAATTTCGATATCCTCGGAAAAAATCGTTTACTATAATGTCTACTATCACCATGCAAAGCGGCTTGCTTCCATCCAAAAGTGCAAGTTTTGGCCAAAAATTCTCCATAACAAGTATGACTATAAGTAAATAAATAATAAACAAAAATATTGGGGGACATCTTACATAGATCAACCTAGCCCCAAACTAAGCAAAGCTTGTACTATGGGTGCTAGGCGACGATACGAATACATACTTATATAGATAAATACATACTTATATACACAGAAAACATCCAAGACTCAGGAACAAATATCTATGCTCATCACACAAATAAATGCCCTTACCGGGATTCGAATCCGCCGGGACCGCGGCTTAGCAGGCAGGGTTTTTTTCATGAATATTTGTGGATAATCTCATGTAAGTATATCAATTTAACTCAATCAATCAAGTGACACTGAGTACCGTATCAAACGCTGCACTTTCATTATTGTTAGCATCCGAATACATTATAAATAAATAAATAAATTGCAAACAGAACTAAAACTGTTCAAATTTTCTGACAAAAAGAAGTCTTCTATGTATCCCGCGGCGGAAGACCTGTTTAGTATTGAACTGCAGAACAAGATGAAGTAGTTAAGCAGATACGCTTTTACATTTTATCCTTTCAAAATAGGTTGCAAGTGTTGCAACACCAAAACTTTTTCGCTGTATACGTAACGTAAGGCCCTCTGGCTAAGAACGTCTACCCGAGAGTCCCAAGTGTAACTGGAATGGAGTCACGAAGTCATCAAAGATAAGAGGTGAAAATTATTAGAGAGAAAGATCATTCAGCCTTGTTATTTAACAAAGCTAAATGGTGTTTGTAATATGTCATAGTTCTTTTTGCATTTGAATAAATCGGCAATGAAAACCTCGTAAATGCAATCTGATATTTAAACAAGGAGTAGGTAGGTAATACCTTTTTTAGGTAATATTCGATCTAAACGATCACAACATGACGTTTTGCCTCATATGGCAATCAGATTATGTCTCTAGCATTAAAATTCATTAATATCAAATATTAGTCAAAATTACATAAAAATAAAATCATATATCTTATGGGCAACTGAAGTCATTTCATAAAAACCGGCCAAGAGCGTGTCGGGCCACGCTCAGTGTAGGGTTCCGTAGTTTTCCGTATTTTTCTCAAAAACTACTGAACCTATCAAGTTCAAAACAATTTTCCTAGAAAGTCTTTATAAAGTTGTACTTTTGTGATTTTTTTCATATTTTTTAAATATATGGTTCAAAAGTTAGAGGGGGGGGGGACGCACTTTTTTTTCCTTTAAGAGCGATTATTTCCGAAAATATTAATATTATCAAAAAACGATCTAAGTAAACCCTTATTCATTTTTAAATACCTATCCAACGATGTATCACACGTTGGGGTTGGAATGAAAAAAAAAATCTGCCCCCACTTTACATGTAGGGGTGTTACCCTAATAAAACATTTTTTTCCATTTTTAGGGTTCCGTACCTCAAAAGGAAAAAACGGAACCCTTATAGGATCACTTTGTTGTCCGTCTGTCCGTCCGTCCGTCTGTCAAGACCCTTTTTCTCAGGAACGCGTGGAGGTATGAAGCTGAAATTTATATCAATTACTCAGGTCTACTGTCCCTTGAAGCTGTGAAAAAATCAAACTTCTAAGCCAACGCAATCAAAAGATAGAGCCGTTTATGCCGCAAATTTTCGACACTTGCAAGGGAATCAAAACGGTGCTTCCCGTGAACTCAGAATCTTGAAATTTGGTACGAAGCAACGTCTTATAGCATAGATAAAGGAAAAATTACGAAAACCATAAATTTTTAGTTACATCACATAATATATTTTTTTTTAATAATTTTAACCTTACTACCCATTTCCTCATAAACGCGTAGAGGTATTAAATTGAAATTCATACCAAATACTCAGGTCTATAATACCTTTAAGCTGTAACAAAATCAAACTTCTATGTCAACGCAATCAAAAGAAACAGCAATTTAAGCTGCATATTTTGAAACTCGCAAGTACTCGCAAGGGAATCAAAACCTAAAGGGTACTTCCAGTCGACCTAGAATCTTGAAATTTGGCATGAAGCAACGTTTTATAGCACACATAAAGGAAAAATTCCGAAAACCTTAAATTTTTAGTTACATTACAAAATATATATTATGACTCGATTGTCGTAATGAACGAACTTTGTAAACCTTGCAGGTTTGTACGGAACCCTCGGTGCGCGAGTCCGACTCGCACTTGGCCGGTTTTTATTTTTGCACTTTGTTGGCGTGATTGATATACATATTGCTACCAAATTTCAGCTTTCTAGTGCTTACGGTTACTGAGATTATCCGCGGACGGACGGACGGACGGACGGACGGACGGACGGACGGACAGACAGACATGGCGAAGCTATAAGGGTTCCTAGTTGACTACGGAACCCTAAAAAAGGCAAGAATGAAATAACTAAGTAACCTAACCTAACATTAAGGTTACGAACAACAGCTCAAGCCTGATTATAAAATAACAATTTCCTACGACGTGTTTTTCGTATCGTAATACATAATTATGTTACTAATTATGAGATTTATTAAATAAAATAAAAAATATTCGAAATATCCATTTTATCCGAATATCCGGATTTTCAAATATCGAGTCGAATCATCCGGATTTCGAATTGGACGGATAATTGCAAGCCCTAACACCGAACCACCGGGCAGAGTTTCAGTATTTAGGTTTATGAAGGTTTAGTATAGGTAAGTACTTACTCAGTGGCTCATTCTGTGCATCGATCAAGTCATAAATATCATCATTAGTGCCCCTTTCACTCGCAGCAGTATAAGAACATTGGATGAATTGGGATTCTTCGAGTTCTGGGACACGGGAGTGTTGAATACTAAAAACAATTTATTTTTGTGACTAATTGCACATTTCACATCTTTCATTGTGACGTTTTTAGACTAAGGGCCCGTTGCATCAACCACATTTGACACACACATCATCGTCACGCAGCAGACGCCTATGGAACTGTCCATACAATAAAATTTAACTTGTAATTGACTATCTACAGTACCAACGACACAATTAATGGGAAAGTAGTGTATATTGTACACACGCACACGCACACGCACACGCACGCACACACACACACACACACACGCACGCACGCACGCACGCACGCACGCACGCACGCACGCACGCACGCACGCACGCACGCACGCACGCACGCACGCACGCACGCACGCACGCACGCACGCACGCACGCACGCACGCACGCACGCACGCACGCACGCACGCACGCACGCACGCACGCACGCACGCACGCACGCACGCACGCACGCACGCACGCACGCACGCACGCACGCACGCACGCACGCACGCACGCACGCACGCACGCACGCACGCACGCACACGCACACACACACACACACACACACACACACACACACACACACACACACACACACACACACACACACACACACACACACACACACACACACACACACACACACACACACACACAGACCTGAGATGACCGTACCAAGGTCAAATAAGGACGCTCGCTCTTGCTAATAGCGGCGTCCCGTCCTTATTTGACCTTGGACTGTACGATTGCCTGTAAATAAATACTTAAGCGTCGTGACATTACTTAAATTTTAAAATCGGTAAAATTGAAAGCACTAAGTTAAAAGAAAAAAACTTACTTCATTGTGGTTGTGGTGCAGAATGTTTTCGACGTATTTGTTTCGTTCGACGCCACGTTTACTCACCGCTAGTCTCAAATCAAACTAAAGTTACTAAAGTGATGGCCGTGGCCGACACCGCTTGCACTGTTCGTTCAAATTCTTGGAAATAGAAAAACCGAAATAATTTCGTTCCTGCGAACTGTTCTTTAAAGAACGTATCATTTAATTCCGTTCCCGCGAACTGTTCTTTAAAGAACGTATCATTTAATTCTGTTCTTCGGAACAGTTCTCACTCATAAACGTTCGTTCACTGAACGAAAAAGAATACCGGTTAATGGAACCAGAAACGCTAAAGTAAAGTTCTCGGGTCAACGTACGGAACCGTTCCGAAAAAAATACCGGTATCCGATCCCTGGACTGAACTAAGTCAGAAACGGCGCCATCTATCGCCCACGTTATTGCCTAAGTTACATGCGGGGCGTACCCTCCTAAATTATACAAATAGTGAATGGAATACATTTGACCTACTTTGTAGCAGTAAACACTGTTTTTCTAATGTTTTTTGTGTTGTTTCTACCATTATGATTTTCTGGTTAGTGCGTCCGTCTGTTTTTCGAACGCCAATTTTCTGTAACTAGTTTAAATATAAAACTGGAACCATTATATTTATTTTTAACAAGCAGAAACGTCTGCTAACGATTCTAAACATTTTTATCACACGTCTTGGGGTGACGTCTAGCGCCATCTACCGACAGACTATTACATCTTGTAACGGCACTGGAGTCTCAAGTTATATTGAGAATTCACCAGTAACAATGTGCTAACCCATACTAAATTTATTTTTAACAAGCAGAAACGTCTGCTAACGATTCTAAACATTTTTATATTAAAGGAAAAAATGGAAAAATTTACGCTTCCGGCGGGACTTGAACCCGCATCATTTGCAATCCGTGCAAGGCTCTTAACCAATTGAGCTACGGAAGCCGCGCCGGACATCGCAAATCTTTCCATGCCTTTCCTTATGTACACACGTCTTGGGGTGACGTCTAGCGCCATCTACCGACAGACTATGATGCGGGTTCAAGTCCCGCCGGAAGCGTAAATTTTTCCATTTTTTCCTTTAATATAAAAATAAATAAAAATATTGGGGACACCTTACACAGATCAACCTAGCCCCAAACTAAGCAAAGCTTGTACTATGGGTGCTAAGCGACTATACAGGGTGGCCCATTCAAATCGGTCAGTATGGGAAAGTCAGAAACTATAAGACATACGAAGATTTGTTCTTAGGAACCATGTCACCGATTTTGATAAAAAGAAAAACTGCATTCATACAATTAAAAAAAAAGTGCCCACGCGCCATTTCTTTTGTTTTGAAGCATCTAACTTTTTAGGAACCAATAATAACGGACTCGACCACGCACTTCTTGCCTCTTCAATTATTCCATCATCTAGCATTCCTTTAATTTGCCTATCAATTTCAGCCTTTTGCGAGTGTGGCAATCTGTAAGGTTTGACATAAACTGGTGAACTACCCGGTTTTAATTCTATCGTCTGGTTGTAAAGCATTGTAGTGGTTAATTTATCGCCCGGTAGGAAAAAGACATCCGGATATTTTGCGCATATATTCTCAATTGATTTCTGTTCCTCTTCGTTTAATTTACTCAAATCTAATGCAGAAAACAACGATTTTACCCTTTCGGAGTTCATAGTTGGCTTGCTAAATTCACAAATAAAGAAATCACTCAATCTACTCTTATTAATTGTGAAACGGCTTAAATTTACGTCACTATCCCTTGTGTTTAATATTTTAATGGGTATTTTACCTTGAATCGGTTTGACTATAGCACTCGCAACGTATATTCCGTCGCATAATTCCTGACTATTTACTACAAAATCCTCCGTAATACTAGTATCCATGTAATGTATGATTTCACTACGCGCGGGTATAGTAAGGTAACTATTTACCATTTCTGATGAGCTTCTAAAATCTATGTTAACTACTTGTCCGTGTCGTGATAATAGTCGTAACGTGTTTGTTTCAAAATTAATATTTGCTTTATGCTTTCCAAAGAAATCCTGCCCTAAAATACCATCCGCGTTACATGATAAATTTTTAAAAACAAAAAATGAATGTTCGAATTCGCAACCGTTGTAATTTAATTTTAATATAACATATCCGTTAGATGTGACTTGTCCGCCTATGCCTGTGACATATATTTTCTTATCATGGAACGGAATGTCCCAATTTTGTATAATTTCATACTTTATCGCGCACAAAGATGCTCCCGTATCCAATAACCAATTATAAGCGGTTTTTCCTATATTTAAGGTTGCTCTATTTAAATCATTGCGCGTGTAAATGACATCAGTCTCGAAAAAAATGATTCAGCGATTCCGTATTTGGTGCACTCGGGTGTTGACCGGTCGAGCCATTCTCGCTGTGCGATATCACGTGCAGGCTGCCACGAGCGTTGACCCCTCGGGCACGGGACCCGAAATACGAACCCCCTCGTGCCGGCCTGCCTCGTGATTTGTTTCCACGGCCACCTCCTCGCGAGTTTCCTTGCGCGGTTTGGGATTGAGCATATCGACCATAAGAAAACTGTCGCGGACCCCTTTGATTACGATAACGATGACCTCTGTGCGAGTTGTGAGCGAATCCTCTGTGGTACCTGTTAAAAGAGTTATGTGAGCGGTACATACCCATGATCTCCGGCTGGCTGGACGTTGTCGGTCTCGATACTTCTTCGTCCTGCGCTGCCTGTATCGCGTCCTTCAGGCTGCTGAAGTTACGCGCTGCAATGATAGTGCTGAGCCTTGGGTCCTTCAAACCATCTGTGAACTTTTTAATACACATTTTTTCGTTCAACGGCTTTAGCACATCATAACTCGCCGAATTACCTTCTGCCTGAGTTATAGTTAACTCGGAAAAAAGTTTTTCTATCTCGGATCCATACTGATCTATACTACGCCAACCCTGACTTATATTCTGAAGCCGGGAATGGATTGCTGTAAAAGACTTTTTAGGTAAAAGTGAGTTACGTAAATCACTTATAAGTTGCTCTACGGTCAAATAAGTAGCTGACACACGCAGTTTCGCACTTTCAGATAACCTTCCTTTTAACACAAATGTAATAAGCGACTTTTTGCCTATCTCGTTCAACATACCCGAATACATATCAACAGCATCGATCAATCTCTTTGTTGTTTCCTCAGTACCATCCATGAGAGGTATAAGACTACAAGCTGACTTTAAATCGAACTCCATGGTGTCACATTCACTATATTCGCTATCGCTACTTGTACTCGTATTTTCCTCTACCTCAGGCTTTGAACATAATTCTAAAATTTCTTTATGCAGAGTAGTAATTTTAATGTACAATTTATTGGTCTCCTCGATAACTCCTGAGTTTACGTCCTTTAACAGGGAAAATTGGGAGATAATATTGTTACACCTATTTATAATATCATTCACTTTTGACAGTTGATTTTTTGTTATGTTACCCTCAAACCTTGATTTCCCTTTTTTAACTAAATATTTTTTTATGACAATTAACTCGTTGTAACATTTCAATAATTCATCTGCCATCACAAAATTATATCTAAGTACCTAATTTAATACATACCTATTTTAACTTACATTGACGTCACATTATTGTCCTTAACTTACTTCACGCGAAATGATTGTTCACTGTATCACTTACTCGTAGTAATAGTTCATTTACTGTCCGTTGAAACACTGGCACCAAGAAAAAAAAACGAAACGCACATTACACAATTTCCGTTAACACTTCAATCAAACACTTATCGGAGCCGTACGAGCAGCACGCTGCAGCTCAGCTAGAGCGACCTCCTGGCGCATCCATTTTTTGTAGGTTTTCTTACACCTTCTGTACAGGGCGTAGCCTCCTCCGATGACGATTATGACGAGCAATATGCCCAAGATAATATTAGTGACACTTGCGTGGAATCGAAGTTCGTCGGTGCTCGCAGAAGCCTTATTGTCACCTCCGGCCGCAGTTTGTGCAATAATTACCTCTTCTTTTGATTTTGTAGCCCCCATAGTGAAACTTTTTAAATCAGAAAACCTTAACTGCGAGAAAAATCATCACGTTATTTACTTTTCTTCTAATTGTCCACTTGAGTTATGTTAACATGGTAATGAACTGCGCTCTCAATACCGATCGGTGACTGACCGCACGCGCGACACCGTATATGGCAGGGTCGCCATGTAAGGTGAGGGTTCGGAGTAGAGTGGAAACGACTGTTTAGATTAAATGATGATTTAATACTACTCTCATACATGAGTAATTGGTCCTTATATATAACTTATCAGCTACGTACATAACTATACATAGTATACACTACAGTACCCAGCTGGGGAATCGAACCCGGTTGTTTTGAAAAAATAAACTTACACTATTTCTATTCAGATATCGTTTGTGTAGGTCTTAAGCAGTAAATATCTCTAAGAAACATAATGTCTAAAATGAATAAAATGCATTTTTTTCACATACTTTAATTTATCATAGTAGGTGTTCAAAGTGACAAACGATATCTGAATAGAAATAGTGTAAGTTTATTTTTTCAAAACAACCGGGTTCGATTCCCCAGCTGGGTACACTTTTTTTTTATTGTATGAATGCAGTTTTTCTCTTTATCAAAATCGGTGACATGGTTCCTAAGAACAAATCTTCGTATGTCTTATAGTTTCAGACTTTCCCATACTGACCGATTTGAATGGGCCACCCTGTATATGTACATAATTAAATAGATAAATACATACATAGAAAACATCCATGACTCGGGAACAAATGTCTGTGCTCATCACACAAATAAATGCCCTTACCGGGATCGAACCCAGGACCGCGGCTTAGCAGGCATGGTATGGGAGAATATTTGTTTTTACTTATATTTTTAATACTTAAAGTTGAGTAGGGTTGGCAAATTTGTTCCCTAATTTTGCGACAATATTAAAAACTGCTGATTTTTAAAACGAATACTGAAAAAAATATTGTAAATCTCAGACTTACAAACTTTAGTATGCTAGACGTAGTGAAAAGTATAATATTCCACTATGTTAAGCTTACAAGTATAAAAGTTTAAGACTCAACTGATTATTCCATACTAGCTTTTACCCGCGGCTTCGCTCGCGTTAGAAAGCGACAAAAAGTAGCCTATGTCACTCTCCATCCCTTCAACTATCTCTATTTAAAAAATCACGTCAATTCGTCGCTCCGTTCTGTCGTGAAAGACGGACAAACAAACAGACACACACACTTTCCCATTTATAATATTAATTAAATATATATATATATATATATATATATATATATATATATATATATATATATATATATATATATATATATATATATATATGGATGTTTTATATCACGTATACAATACATGCGCGCTAGTTTACCGCCCTAAATCGGTGGCTATTTATTCTATATTCGTCTAATATCGTTCTAGAATTCAAAAACCATTTCCAAGCTAAATAATATTAAATTCGAATAAAGAAAAAATATTAAATTCGAAGAAGTGAGTATTTAAAGAACTATTTATTTTTTTCGAATTAATAAATTCGAAGAAGTGAGTATTTAAAGAACTATTTATTATTTGCCGAGTTTTTCAGTTATTTCATAAACTCCATCTTTGAGGTTTCCTTTTGGTGTTACTCGTTTTTGTTTGCACATCGTCGGTCCCCGAGAAAAGTTGCGAACTTTTAGTTTAAAGGCCAGTATTTACGCAACCATTTTTCATTTGAAATGCAGATGTTGTTGCGAAAAGTAGATGTCGTTGCGTAATAAGCCAAAGATCGGAAAAATTTGCGTCATTGCTCGCAATAATGTGGACATGTCTCCAAAATTAATCAAATAATTAATCATTTAACTAATTTCTTACTTGACATATAATTTGATTCCTAGTCAGTAAATACAAAAGTTTGTTAAAGTGTAGATTTATTTAACTAGTTCGTCTAGTTCTCTAGATATAAAACCTCCGTGGATTCACTTTTTCTTAATGTATATATTTTGACATTGATACTATTCAAATTACAATCTTATTTGCCGTACCTAAATTACGTACGTACCATACCTAATCGGCAGCAAATTTAAAAAATGGCATTTTCTTTACTGGTGAGTACCTAATATCGCCAGTTTAAAAACGAATTAGTGGCGAAAATTGAATTTAATATAATACGACGTGAAAATGCTACGTATGCGTATTTACCTATACTATATATATATGGATGTAAATTCAAACAACTATGCAGATGCTAAATCCCGATTTTGAGGTTATCGCCCACAACTTAGAACAGAAAATAACTCTGAATTATACTGGAATAATAATATTCCTATAAAAGTACTTAAGTTTGCCTCATTAACATCAGTGGATTGCGAGCGGAGTTTTTCAACACTTAAGTACTGCTGACTGCTGAAATTTGGAAAAAATACTGATTATTTTCTTTAAATATCTGGGCAACCGAGCTTCGCTCGGTTCTGTTTCGTATCCTTGACATGTGTCGCCATCTAGTTCAAAAATGAATAGTACCTACATCGAGCGAAAGAATTCTCAGCCTTAACAACACAACTACTCCACACGAGATGGCGCGCATTTCGCCACAAAAACTCAAATAGTGTATTTTCTATTCGTTTTAGCCTTGACCTGTGTCGCCATCTAGTGTTTGCAATAAATAGTACTTACATCGACCGAAAGAATTCTGTCTTAACAGTACAACTACTGCACACGAGATGGCGCGCGAAGAAAAACGCATGAAAACTCGAAAATTCGCGTTTTCCGGGACCTAAGGATAAGTTAGACCGATTTTTCACCCCCAAAAACCCCCACATAACAAATTTCTGCGAAATCGTTAGAGCGGTTTCCGAGATCGTCAGTGTAAATAAATATATATATATAAATAAATATACAAGAATTGCTCGTTTAAAAGTATAAGATAAATCTATACTTTTACAACAAACTTTTGTATTTATTGACTAGGAATCAAATTATATGTCAAGTAAGAAATTAATTAAATGATTAATTTTGGAGACATGTCCACATTATTGCGAGCAATGACGCAAATTTTTCCGATCTCTGGAATAACATAACGATAGCATTTAAACCCTGGTAACAAAGAAAGTCGAGTATTTAGAGAATTACTGTCAAAGGTATAGTCAGATTGTGATATGAATATGAATATGAATATGAATATGAATATAAATATTACACTGACTGACTGATGGACTAAATAGTTTTTTTAGTCGTCTCGCCTATTGAAGCAAATTTTCAATCAACTAGCAAAACCTTAAATTTGGCATGGATAACTTATACCAGTGATACTCACTAGCCAACCTAGCCGAAGTGACAATTGACGCTAATTGGCGATCGAAACGTGGCTTTGTGGCGCCACTGTCTTAGAAGAGCGATGGGAAGAGCGTTGTGAGGTTGGCTAGGTACTAAAATAGTTTGTATACAGTGTGTCACCACCACCTGGGCTTTCATTAAACCAGTAATAATACAGTCAACTAGCAACCGCTTGCATATTGCATATTGCAAACCGCTTGCATATTGCATATTGCAAACCGCTTGCATATTGCATATTGCAAACCGCTTGCATATTGCATATTGCAAACCGCTTGTATATTGCATATTGCAAACCGCTTGCAAATTATAGTCATTTAAATTAACTGAAAAATTAATTTTCCGAATTCAAACATTCAATGTTGCACTTCTTAATTGTCATTACTCACATCGCTCATTGCTCTCACTTGACAAGTGTGTGTGCTGTACATTGCTGGCAATAAATTTTTTGTTAGAAAGTTTATAAAGTCAAAATTTTTAATAATTAATTAAGTTAAGGGCATGGTGAAGTCACACCTCGGACACTGGTGATCAAATATATGAAAGAGGCGCGTTTCTAGCACACAGTCTAAGCTCGTGTAGGTGAACGCGTACTATGCTTGTACGTGTGAAATATGACAGGTCGACTGTTCGCGTTTTTGACAGGCGGTAACTGTGAGGTAACCGAGAGGGGGTGGGCGGCACTTTCTGCGGGGAGCGGGAGTGGTCATACTGTACGATAGTACTCTTTATTATACTGTGGTTAAGTTAAATAACTATGTAGATTACGTTCCTTTAAAAAAAACCACTTGTTGTTTAACACACTGTATGTTTGCAATAACACATATTGACATCCATACTAATATCACAGTATAATAAAGAGTACTATCGTACAGTATAGCCACTCCCGCTCCCCGCTGAAAGCGCCGCCCACCCCCTCTCGGTTACCTCACAGTTACCGTCTGTAAAAAACGCGAACAGTCGACCTGTCATATTTCACTCATACAAGCATAGTACGCGTTCACCTACACGAGCTTAGACAGTGTGCTAGGAACCCGCCTCTTTCATATATTTGATCGCCAGTGTCCGAGATGTGCTAATATTATAAATGGGAAAGTGTGTGTGTCTGTTTGTTTGTCCATCTTTCACGGCGAAACGGAGCGACGAAATGACGTGATTTTTAAGTGGAGATAGTTGAAGGGATGGAGAGTGACATAGGCTACTTTCTGTCTCTTTCTAACCCCCACTTCCCTAAAAGGGGGGTGGAAGTTCTTTAAATTTAACGCGAGCGAAGCCGCGGGCAAAAGCTAGTAGTTCATATAGCTAACGGAGCAGGAATATACGGTCGATCGATTGTGAACCATGTTATTGGTCATCAAAGTGAATGTTTGAACGGTAGTCGACCGCGCCAGACGTCATAGATATTAGACGTCATATTCAGTTCGACGCCTGTGGACCAAACTCCGCTTTACAAAAGGCTAGTTTCCTATACTTAAAATAAAATATTTTATGCCGTGCACGAAATAAAGCACCACATAATTAGAAGAAAAACATGGACAGTAGTTATGTTTAAACATAATTTCTATTTAATAAGTCAAAGAGAAAGATATAAAGTAGATGAATTGACCGTGACGTCACTCCTCAGTATTTCATAGTATTTCCATATAAGCAAATCGTTTTGACAGTTCTTAAAAAGAAGCTGATTTGACTAGTAGGAAACTAGCCTAATGTAGGGTTTTGGTAGTTACACTATTGCATAATTGAGTTAGGCTTTGATTGGCGACCCCATTGTACAGGAAGGAAGGATCGGACAAGCCGCGCGATTTGTGTTGAATACGACTGTCGTGTCTTGAACCCACAGACGGGCATTTTCCAAATTAAATCCCGAATATCGAGTTTCATCAGATCTGGACGTGTTTGGGCTCATTCTTCTCAAAATCACGAGCTGATTCGATCCCGACGATAAAAAATGTTTCTTAATTTTTTTTTTCTTTTACCTACGTCAATGATTTTAGTATGAACTTACTACGTACGTGAGCGTGACGTATTGGAAACTCGAATTTTGTAGGGAAAATTTGGGACACATTTTTTTATCGTCGGGATCGAATCAGCTCGTGATTCTGAGAAGAATGAGCCCAAACACGTCCAGATCTGGTCGAACGCCATGTGGATTCGATTTTTAAAAAGTAGTTTTTTTTAAATTCGATATTCGGGATTTAATTTGGAAAACGCCCATTCTACACTTGTAGATGGACGCTCCTATTGGGGCTATAGCGCAATACATGCGCATCATTTACATTTCTGTGACCTAAAGTTTAAGAAAAACAGGTACCTCGGATCCATCATGATAAATGTATGGTCGTATTTTGGTCGATTCTCTATTAGATGGCGCTAATATTTTTGTATTTTTTTAACAAACTTCTTTACTGAAAATAAATAAGAAGGACCTAGGAGAGAGCTAGGAGAAATAGAAAAGGAAGGAAGGAGGAAGGATGTTACCTGATTACTCCGAGACCCGTGGTCCGATTCCAATAATTATTTTTTTGTTTGAAAGGAGCTACCTCCAAGGTGGTCCCATATTAATATAGAGCTGTTCTGATGATGGGATCCATGAAGAGTTGACGGAACTCCTCAATTTTTAAAGGCACATGTATGATGATTCCGGTGTTTTCTGTAACTGGACTGGAGTAGTTTCTCTCGAAAAGTAGCACTTTCATAAAGTGAACCTCATGATGATGATTGTTCTTTTTGAAGTCGGTTGTATTTTTTGTAAAAAGTTTTTATTATTAACATATCAATTTAAGAATTGTAAAAACGGAAGTTCCAAGGTTTTACATTGATGGTAATTCTCCATATACGCGATCCTCTTTGTTATAAATTATTATGCAATTATGCATAATTAATTAATAAGATATTTCCAATTAATCCCTATTCGAATTAATCCCTAGTATGTCGAACTAGCTTATCACAGCCCCTCAAATGTCAGTTAATTAGTTTTCGACCAATCGAATGTCAATTAATTTAGGTACTGCTAATTTGCGACACGTTTCGATATCAAGTTATCAACATGCATTATTAATTAGTTTTCAACTATTATTAGTATGGAACTAGTTCAGAAATTAGTAGTATTGCGGGATACGTTGTTGTTTTAATAATAAAGGAAAATATACCTACTATCATCAGAATAGTAGGTAGTAATAGGTAGAACAAAATTCTTGTCGAGGAAATATTACGGTAGGCTATGCTGATATGTTTAAGAAGCCAATAGGATGACAAAAATAGATTTACGAGTACACGTCTCAATGAAATGACAATAAAAGGTCGTGTAATTATTTTTAAAATCGGGACTTAATCGCGTATGACGACATATTAAACTGACCTCCAACGTTTCAGGGACGGCGTTGTCCCCGTGGTCTCGGAGAAGACTCCGACTCCGATTATGATAATCGTGAAAGTTTAAATCAGAATAAGGTCGTGTACACGAAATGTATATGAAATGCTAGTTTTTTTAATATGTTTGTAAACTTGACTGGTATAAAAGGGTAAAAAAAAAACTCAAAAAAAATCGCCTTTATTAGCTTTTTCTCTGATCCGTGCGTGATACTGAATAAGTATTTTTTTAAGTGCATCCCCACTTTTTTTGCTACACCCTCTAGAAACTGTTATTCTTGGAGCTTTTCTAAATTTGAATCGAAGACGTAGAAGTTTCCATCGGAATCTGGTTCATATTCATGATTTTAGTTCAGTAAGTTAAGTCCGTTGTTCTACTGAATAACGCATGCACTGCTTAGTCAGGCTAATTAGCATCGATTTTTCCTAGTTTTTGCAAGGGTTAAGTAAACTTCATATTTATTTCCAAATTCGTCGATAAGACCGGGTTTGCAGCACTTGCTGGCAAAAGGGAAAGAAGACACCATATGTAGCGAAACGTCGCAATCGGTTGCAAGCTGCCCTGTCAGCTATGTGGCAAAGTATGTCGCTCTCGCATAGGTCTGTTTAGCCGTCAAAAGCGATGTCTGTCGAACATTGAACCATAAACAGTCTGAAATACATGCTAAGGTCAAAGTCAGTATGTATATATAAGTGGCTTACTCCTGGATACTGTGCTCCTTCTCCAATGTCAGTACATCTTGTACTGACACTGACTGAAATAACATGACACGTTCGTACGTTTCCGTAACAATACGAAGGCAAATCTTTTCGCACTACATCTGTACCTCAGAACCATATAGAAACAGGTACGGTGGGCTAGATGGCGTTACACCTTTGGGGGACGCTCTTGAATATGGGCCAAATTGTCAAAACTGAGGTTTAAAAGTTTTAAGTTCGTGTGAGAGACCGGTGTCAGTCTGTGCACTGTGATTAGGTACCTACATATTTTACTTTGACAGTAACTCTCTATAATAGGTACTCGATCCTCTTTGCTTTGAGGAACGGATCGTATGTGGTGACACTAATTGTAGCATTTCAACTGAACAGTCACAGACCACTTCACCTCGACTAAGTTGGACCAAGCATGCAATTTTTGCTTATAATTATGTAAACACTATATGTCAAGCCTGTATCGCAAAAAAACTACCTATACTGTTTTATATATCTCTGTAATTTACTTGACATTGGCAAAGTGCCCTGGTAGCAGAAAGCCATTATTATACGAATAAAAAAAAATACGAAATTCAAGTTTCAGTGCCATTATAATTAAGCGTTTCATTTTTTTTCGCCACTTTTATGAAATGTGATATTTTTGATAAAATTTATGCTATTTCTACTCAGAATCACTAGCTTTTTCAATCCTAGTAGTTAAAAAAATTGTCCCACACGATTTTTCTTATTTTGTTACCATTTTCCGTACATGTTGTGTGAGGTAACAAAAGAGGGAAGTAACAAAAGTGTATGGAAATTCTGGGACAGTTTGTCTCCCAGTGAGATTGAAAGTACTCGTGATTCTGAGTACAATTGACCTAAAATTCCCTAAAAAAATCAAAATAAAAAAATGGCAAAAAAAAAATGCTCTTTTAGCAATTAACACATCACTTACTCGTAACACGTAACAAAATAAGTTGTCTCTATCAGCGTACAGTGATCCCAAAGTGCAGGCCACTATGACTATTAATTCTTTAATATTAAATCATGTGCGTGAGAAACAAGCGCTGGCCATAAGTATCGATCATTTTTCATATGGTGAAAAGACATGATGAAAGCTTTGGTTTATTTTCTTGGGAGGTTATTTAGATATTGGAAAGCAGTGATCGATTTGACATCTGGCGGTTGACATTTTTCATTAATTTTGTATTCTGAATATTACAAACTTGTAAACTTTTTTGCTCACGTCTCTTTAATCTCCCTGAAGGTCTTGTAGATTCCTAATAACACTTTTCCTTCAACATTTCCATCGCTTGCGGCGCAAACAAATCATAAAATATTGATTCAACAAATCAACATACAAATTCCGACGCTACGAATCCAAAACACTTCTTTAAAAATTCTGCTGAAAACTAACGCTTTTTATTAAAAACTGCAAAGACGTTAATTGGCGGCAAAAGAAAATTAACAAGAAATTAAACACCAGAAATAAAAATAACGAACAAAACTCTTTCAATCAAGCGGAACGAAAAAGAGTGCGCCGAGCCAACGCCTCCAATTTGAAAAACGAACGCCATGTGGATTCGATTTTTAAAAAGTCGTACGGACGTTCGGATTGTAGGAAATGTTCGCTTATTGAAATTTGAACAGAACATCCGTCTGGATTCGATTTTCAAAAAGTCGTACGGACACTAGGATTGTCGTGAACGTTCGCTTTTTAAAATTGGAACAACGTCTTTAATCGACATCGAAGCATTGAAACGCAGTTTAGCTTTGAACACTCTGTTTAACAAACCAATCTAAGTAAGTGTGAGCAAACTAAGTGCTTGGTGCTCATTTTTATGACATTATCGATCGACCAAATGAATTAATCCATATCCATAGTAATTTTATAAATGGGAAAGTGTTTGTGTCTGTTTATTTGTCCGTCTTTCACGACAAAACGGAGCGACGTGATTTCTTAAGTGGAGATAGTTGAAGTGATGGAAAGTGACATAGGCTACTTTTTGTCTCTTTCTAACGCGAGCGAAGCTGCGGGCAAAAGCTAGTCTAATATAATTCTCTCGACCAAATGAATAAGCGATTAAAATGGAACTACTGTTATTAATGATCAAACTTTTATGATATGGCCGCAGTACTTATGGTTGTGTAAATATTTATATCGTTAGTTTTATTTCGAATATTTAACAAACTTATACTTTCTGCCAGTTTCATGCACAATTAAAAAGAGCTACAATATGTGTGCTGTTCTAATACCAGAATACTAATATCGGTTCATTTGAGCAGTTGTGTAACAGGAATATCGTTCGTATTTCAAAACGGCCGGGTCGGTGTTGCCAGGGATTAAAATTTGAATTGCAAATCGTAATGTTGGCACCATGACAAGTTGGTTTTTCTCTGATATTTGCCCGCGCTAATGCAGTCGGCTGTGGGTTGTCTAACTGTATTCGTTTATGTAAATTGAAATTGGAATGAGTTTGAAATTATGGAACTATTTGCGTTTCTCGCGCTAGTTCGTGTACTCACACACAGCTAGCAAAAATAGCGTGGATTTAATGATGTGTCAATGTCGTCAGGCAAATAAGATGGATGAAACTTTGGAAAATAAAAAGCCAAGCAAAGCAAAGCATTGTATTGATTTCACGTCCTGCGTACTAATGTAGGTTACTTGTACGTATTTTCTTTCTAGACTTATTTACCTTTTCATCTTGGTGGCTAGACTAATCGAGTTTGGGAAAAGATTTCAGGGTGGCTAGCCGAATGGCACAATCGCTCACGAAACGCTCACGAAACGAAGCGCTAGTAGATATCTATCTCTATCGCGCTTGCGTATTGGCGCGACAGAGCCAGCGGCGTATCGCTTTCGTTTGGCGTCGGAGAAATGCCATTCGGCTACGGGGCCTGGGTGGCTAGCCGAATGGCACAATCGCTCACGAAACGCTCACGAAACGAAGCGCTAGTAGATATCTATCTCTATCGCGCTTGCGTATTGGCGCGACAGAGCCAGCGGCGTATCGCTTTCGTTTGGCGTCGGAGAAATGCCATTCGGCTACGGGGCCTGGTTTCTTTTATTTACATTTCAATATATCGTCACTACTTTTAAAAAATCTCGTATCTCACGCTGCTCCTCAAAGTTAATACGCAGTAAGTCTATATGCATTCCATACATACTACAATTTTCTTTTCATTGACAGACGAAGATACAAGTTTTTTTAAAAGTAGTGACGATATACTTATTAAATTTTGATAGAAAATAGTATATTTTGATGTAAAGATTCGTTTTCTATTCCGTATAATATAAGCGCAATTATTTAGTCTTATAAAACTTTTAATCCGAGATATAATCATCGTAATTTTTCAAATATATTGAGTTAAGTATTTATGTTTTTTTTTCTTCATTTTTTGTTTCGTATACATCTATATCGCGGCGAGATACTGTCGCACCAATCATGTGCTAGCCCTGCAGAATACCTAACTAATATTTCTCAAAAATGTTACGAAAATAGAAATGTGTAAATTAAAAATGGCCGGTTCATTCATAAGTTGTACGATAAGCTGTCATTAAGTTTCACTGACAACAAAAATGTCGTGTCGTTTATACAAATATGTAAAGGAGGAAACAGACATTTCCGAGTAAAATGTTTCACTGTTTAGTTTGTGATAATATTCAGTTTTGAATAAAATACACTACTGGCCAGTTAGTCAATATGAGATGTATTTCATGATATATGTATCTATTTAAGTATGTACATATATAGTCGCTTAGCACCCATAGTACAAGCTTTGCTTAGTTTGGGGCTAAGTTGATCTGTGTAAGATGTCCCCAATATTTATTTATTATACGATATACATACTTAAATAGATAAATACATACTTATATACATAGAAAACATCCATGACTCAGGAACAAATATCTGTGGTCATCACACAAATAAATGCCCTTACCGGGACACAGGACCGCGACTTTGCAGGCAGGGTCACTACCGACTGAGCCAGATGGGTCGTTAATGTCGTTATAGTGGCAAAATAAAAGAAGGAAGAAAAAAGTAAAACACCATAACCTAATAGCAAAGCCATGAAAGCTCCTAGCGCTGGTCATTGTCATTGCCGATTGCAATTTTACTGAGTCCATCCTATAATATCTAGGTGAGTAAATATAGTCTTGGATAAGTCCATTTATTCAACCAGCTAATTTATCTATCAATTGATTCTAGTACAAAATTGGTCAATCAACTTGCATACAATTTTTTTTACCGACTACAAGTATTCGTTTTTCGTGTTTTTCTCATACCGGCTTGCTCCAATTGATACCATTTACGTTCAGATATTTTTACGGATCTACAGATGGAGGTTAACTATACACGGTGCTCGTGAATATTGCGAGAGATTTTAACAGCATATTCCTGATACTATTTTAAGACTAAAATCAATGTCATATATACTTTTCTAGATTTCGCCTAGTGTCAGAGTTATTACCAAATTGAAAAAAATAATTCTTATTGTTACTCAGTACAAAACGCTTTTTTAACGGCGTTGATGGATGGAGATTATGGAGAATAGTCTCACTATCCTCATTGATATATGTCAGAAAGTAAGAAGTTAAACCTTTCAAAGATGAGGTTTTTAGAAAAAAAGACGTTAGACTCGTTTTAAGTGCAAGTTTTATAACATTAACATTCAAAAATGGTAAAAAAAAATCCTCATCTCTTTTTTTTTTCTTTTTTTGCCTGAGAAATACGTGGTTAAAATCTCTCGCAATGCTCACGAGCAGGTGCTACACATGTTAGAACTATCCTCCAATCATCTAAAGCTATACATGACTAACCCCCTTATTCATAAACGTTCACTAAAGTTATCAAGTCGATAAAATTCGTTTGTCCCTTTCCGACGTATTGGTTTGATAGAAAGGGACACACGAACTTTATCGGCTTGACAAATTTAGTGTACGTTTATGAATAACAGAGTAAGTATACACTACTACTAAAAACACTTAAAGTATGGTATGTTCTAAGAGTGTATGTTACCCTCGTTTTGTAATTGAAGGACAGCGATTTTTTTCGTTTTTTTTTTTCGATTTTGTACCGTAACCAAATTCAAATGATTTGTAACAAATGTGGAAATCTACGCAAAAGAAACCCTAAGAGTTAATAAAGTTGTAAACGCAGTCCTAAAACCCTTAGCATCTTTTTCAGCCGTCCAAAAGGGATGTCATTCGTGTCCCAAACGGTCGCCGGACTAAGTAAACCGCGCCGGGAAGAGCCCCCCGCTCCCCCCCGCCAGTATTGCCCCCAGGCCAAGTTACAGCTGTCCAGGAAAAAGAGCCTCCCGGAATGGGACCCCCCCACCCGCGCCAGAAAGAACAGCCTACCCACTAACATCCTGGATACGGTGGCTGAAGATCAGTGACAGTCGCCGCCGTAAGTGATGTTGGTGTTCCCTCTGGCATGGCCCCGCACTTGAAGAGATACGGTCTTGCATGCTTAGGAGACCTGCACGTTTCCTAGTTTTGTGTTTTGTATATAATTGTTATTAGGGTGAAGATGGTGAAGAGGGGAATCCATGAGAGCAACGTCGTAAAACTCGGGAAAGAGTCACAAGTGTCACAAGTTCCCAAAGGAAAACTAGAGAAGGTTCGAGAAAATGACTCAAAAACTGAATTTAGAAGAACTATTAAACAATATGAGAGAAGTTTAAAGAAGACGGATATAAAAGACTAAATAATTCGAAAGAATCCAAAAAACCAGAGCAGAATGAATGTTAACAATTTTAACTGTTTTTACTGTGAACTTTATGCTAAAATCCATCAAACATGCGACGAATATTTAAGACATATTCACACCCCAAAACATTACATATTCTCCACATTCGATTAAATCCAAGAAACCAACGCGTACAATACAATACAATACTCTTTATTGCACACCTTGATAAAACACAACAATACAAAACAAGGAAGAAACACGAACAAAGGTAAACAACAGGCGGTCTTATCGCTAAAGAGCGATTTCTTCCAGACAACCTTAAGGTAGCGGAAATTGATAAATTTACATAATGTCAGTAGGTGTCAGCAAATTGGAAGAAATAAACTTATCGCACAATATAGGCAAAAAAAAAATTAACATACATAAACATACATATATAAAGATAAATAACTAAATGCATAAATATATAAATAAAATATATATAAATAAATACACATATAACAGTACCAGGTTATTTAGAAGGAGTAGTCAGACAAAAATATTACGGAAGAGATAAAAAATGGAGTTTAAGTAGTCTCTTGAAAGAGTTAGGAGACTGAGCACGTCTTATGTCATGAGGTAGGGAATTCCAAAGTCGCACAGCTTGAAAAGTAAAAGAATGATTATAGAATTTTGAAGTAGAGGAGGGGACAGAAAGAATTAAATTCTGGGCACACCTAGTAGAACAGAGATAACTAAAGCGATTTTTAAGATAGCGGGGAGTAGCAGGGTTAAATAGGATAGAATAAAGAAGAGACAAAATGTGAAAGTTACGGCGAAGACGGATAGGGAGCCACTTGAGCTGCAAACGGAAGTGAGATACATGGTCATAGCCCAAATATAAACCGAATGCAGACGTTTTGGATACGCTCAAGCTTACTAAGTTGCTCCTCAGTGAGATCGAGATAGGCCACATCAGCGTAATCCAAAATGGGAAGGAGAAGTGATTGTGCGAGGGCAATTTTGGTAGGAATGGGGAGGAAGTTACGTAGTCTCCTAAGAGAACCAGCTGCCGCAAATACCTTCCTGCTGACTTCGCTCACCTGAGGTCCCCAGGATAACGTACTGTCAATGATGATGCCAAGGTTCTTTACTTGTTGCGCGTACTAAAAGTATATGATCTTAATTAAATCCATTGCGTTATATCTCACTCAGTAGGCCACACTTATAAGGACAACCGCAGACTCGCGACATATCGACATTCTATAAATGTCGGTACAATTTTTCCTAATGATCATCGATTTGCTACGATATAAAAATGCTTGAAATTGCCAGGGAATAAACGACGAAGTTTAATTTCTCAATCGTAAATGCAGTTAGCGGATCTAGATGAAATTGGTACAGTCAACAACATAGCTGTGACTACAGACCACGTGCCAAAATATGTATACAGAATTTTATTGCCCCCACAATAAGGTGTGTGTAATTATACATAATATTTTTGGCACATTGTCTGCATTCACTTCTCTTTTGTTGACTATACCAGACATATTAACTCCATATACACGGACGAAGTCTAAGAAAAAAACGTACTTACCTCAAAGCCATAGAGGAAAAGGTTCCGTGGCCTAGATGGCGTTACACCTTTGGGGGACGCTCGGCTAGATGGCGCTAATATTTGGCGTAATTTGACATTTTAACACATATCAAGCTAAGAATATGGACCAAATTGTCAAATCTGACGTTCAAAAGTTTTTAGCCTGTGTCGAGAGACGGCAGTCTGCACTGTGATTACACATTTTACTTCGACAGTAACTCTCTATAATACTCGATCCTCTTTGATTAAGGTGTGTAAACATATTTTTGGCACTTTATCTGTGTTCTTGACTGTACGTTTAAGCTTTCGAATGGCAGTCCATTTGGGCACAGCCTCAGTTACATGTATACAGTTAGAGGAGCAAAAATATCTGAACTTGAGTATAATAATATTTCGTAACTGTGTAAACTATACATATAGTCCTCCTCACCGATTTCGGCGATGGCGACCCCAGAAACTATGGATTACGCCTGTTATGGGCTCTAATATGGCTGGCCAGGCCGAATTTCGTCTTAAAGACTCTTTGGCAAGTGCTACAATAGAGTTGGCCAGAGGTATTGTATGTATATACGTAGGAGGGCTTCGGTCTGTCTTTACGTTGCTGGCGTTTGGCATCTAAAGTATTGAGGCGTCTTTCCTCGAATACTTTGATATTCCTAAAGATTGTTGATCGCCAAGATGACCTATTTGTAGCAAGCTCCTCCCACCGCTCAGGGTCAATGCTGCAAGCGTTCAGGTGCCGTTTGAACACATCCTTATATCGCAGATGCTGACCGTCATGCTTCCGCTTGCCGTCCACCAATTCAGAGTAGAATACAGTTTTAGGCAAGCGGCGGTCATCCATATCATGTCCCTGGTCCATTATTACGTATGCAGTTTATCATTTCTTAACATTATCTCAAATATTACTACATTTTTCCGCAACAAAAAAGTTTATTTTTATTTCATCCATACTAATATTATAAATGGGAAAGTGTGTGTGTCTGTTTGTTTGTCCGTCTTTCATGGCAAAACGGAGCGACGAATTGACGTGATTTTTTAAGTGGAGATAGTTGAAGGGATGGAGAGTAACATAGCTACTTTTTGTCTCTTTCTAACGCGAGCGAAGTCGCTGACAAAAGCTAGTATTCTATAATGAAATTGTTCACATCCGACCACCCGAGTTCCGAGCGGTATTAAAATATTAGACGCTATACTCAGACTTCTATAGTAATAAAAATAGTACCTTTGATGACAAAAGATATGTCAGCGATCTAATTACCGTGACCCATATTTCCTCACACTAGACGTATGAAAAGGTTCTTTGCAATTAGACGCTACTCCAGACATATTATTCGCAGAGGAACTAAAACTTTTACAGACTCGAGTATAAAACTAGAAAGTTGTAGAAAAATTTCTTGTTCTATTTATAAACATCACTTAAAGATATTGCGCCCTGCCTTAGTAATGGCTTGTGTGCTTGCGTGACTTAGTTTAGCATACTTACAGGTAAAACTGACAGCTACTAAAATAGACTTAACTTACTATACCCTGACCCGATCAACCCATCTTTTTACTTGACATTAATCTTATAATGTACTTGATACGTACATAGGTTGAAGTTACCTATAAAATTGGATGGAGAGAAGAAATGATCATTAATAAAAGTAACCATGTACTTTTACACGAAACAAATGAGAAAAATAAACAAATGACAAGCGAGTTCTTTGGATATCGAACGTTTATCATGTTGTGATGACTATCATTGATGCATACCAAAAATAAGAAGCAATCGGAACCTCAAAATAACATGCTACTTTGTCCTTGAGGAAAATGGAAATGAACTGGTCATCAAATATGAACTTGAATATGGAATGATGGAGAAACATAGGTATTAAAAGAGAATTCCAATGATCTTCGTAATGGAATTACTTACATCACACGATACTATTTTGAAAAATGTTGAGGAAGAATATTGTACATCGGAGTGTTGTTTATGTCAAAGTTTATATAATTTGTTTTGTTAAATTTTGGCTTACCACTGATTGGCCTTTAGAATCTAATATGTTATGTAGACTTGAACCTTCATCAAATCCACGTGGAAATAATTTATTGATTATTCTCGATATTTTGTCGCGTAGAACCTCTTACGAATAAATGCAGGACGAAAACAGTAGACATTTTAATGCGTATTCGTTAAGTAGGAAATAAAACGCAAACTAAACGCTTCAGGCAAAGAAATATTCGACAGAAATTATTAATTTGGTGTTTTTCGTGTTTCCAAATTGATTTAATGAAGGTTCAAGTGAACGCTGTTAAGTCTTAAGATTGTAGAAATCGCGAGATCCCTTTGCTTATGATAGGTAAATATGAAATTTCGAGAAAACAATTGTTACTTATGTTGATTTATAAAGAACATTAAAACGAGACAAATTCACTCAGTCTTAAAATGTCACTATGTTTTTTTATAGCACGTACTGAGCCATACTGAAATAAGTATAATAGGACATTGAAAGGTGTCGTTATGCTTTATAGTGACTGAGTTTTTTTTAATGTTTTCTAGACTATCAGTCACATATTCTGGTAGCCTTTATAAGCTACAAGAAATTGTAGGTACAACAATAGGCGAGACGACTAAAAAAACTAATTAGTCCGTCAATTAGATTATCAAAGAATTTTAGACACGTATTTTTTTTTTTTCTCGTAAACGAAAAATGTCAACGGTACAGTGCGTTGAAGTTTCGCGTGACGTCACGCCTAGGTACAATTTTTACTTAGAAGTGACATCACAAGCCCCCACTCCGGAACTTTGATGCTCTATATCTTTGTATTTTTTTCATTAGAAAAAGCGAAAAATATGTGTTCAGTATTTTTGGACGATCTAACTGACGGACTAAACAGAATGCCATTTTATTTATGTAGTCGTCATCCCTATTGTATTTATACCTTTTTAACTGTAATATTAGAAGTAAAATCTGAACCACAAATTTTTGACAGCTTCTCCTTTTCATCCGTATTTTAGAATCAGGTTACAATAACATGTATAACGCAATGTATGAGCCAAGCTTAAATCACATATCTCGATGTTTAGTTGTAACACCCGAACACATAGCTATATAAACCTGTATAATAACTAGAATATAGTATACCTAAACGACAACCCTGAGCACTATTGTAAATTCGTTGCCACCTTTTATTTGAGCCTCTTATTGTATGTTTTTAGTTATAAGATTATATAATATAAGATTATTTGTTTAAATTGTAGAAAGTCAAACAAAACTCACTGAGAGAACACTGGGTGCCGAGACAAAAGTAAAGCCTGACCAGAAATATATAACTACGCGCCATATTGCGGAATTTCATTAGAACTATTTTCTTCATACTATACTGAACTGTCACTGTATACATCGGAATAACAGCGCCCTCTTTACAATGGTCATATTGTCATAATTATATGTATATCTGATCAGGCTTGCATTCTACTTGCTCCTAGTCCTAGTGAGCTTTGGTTTCCAATTTAATTTAAATAAAATCGATTTCTGTTATGTACAACAATCGCCTCCGTAAAATAAAACAATATTATATTCAAGTAAATAGTTTATCAATTGTTACTCCAATCACTTCATGATCAACATTATAAATCATAACTTGGAATAGTAAGTCACTCTCATATTATAAAAAACTTGTAATACTTGCTTACGCCGTGGCTTGCGTGGGCGACGGTCGCACGATGGTCGCGCGACGGCGATGCGACGCATACGAAATCAAACCTTATCGTTATCGATATGGAAGTATGAGACGCGACGGCGACGGTCGCGCGACGATCGCGCGACCGTCGCCCACGCAAGACACGGCGTTACTTTGTCAGTTCACAACGGAACCACATTTGGTACCTAACTCAGAACATTTTCAATGTTCAGTTTTTCAGTCAAGTAAGAGATGCTATTAAAAATGTGAAAGAGACAGCTAGAGGAAACACAAAATCTTATATAGGTAGAAAAATAGTTTTTATCAACGTTTCCTATAACAATGGCTGTGACAATGCACTGAGAGAAATTTGCATTGTTGCGGTTTATCCGTTTGAATCAGCCAAACGTATGTTTAAAACAATATGTGTCAGGTTGTTTTTATAAAATCGACTTGTTGATTCAAATATATTGCCGATTCAAATGACAAGTAGCTTGTTGTTTGAACCAAAGAGCACGTAGGCGCTATTTTAACCAAAAAACTTGTTTAACGAACATGAAAACTGGTTGTATTTTCTCTCAGTGTGGCTAGGACTACATTTTTCGATACTTTCCATAGAGGAATAAGTAAGGGAAGAGTTATAACTCCATACTTTAGTAATTGCGAGTTATTTGTATAGGCATAGTTATAGTGACATCTAGCGACAATCACGCGTCAATCACGCGTCAACTAGCGTAAATTATCAGTACTGCTACTTGTCAATAGATAGATAGAATACTCTTTATTGGCACACCTCAGCAAAAGATACAGTGGAGACAAAACAAATGATTATAAATAGAGGCAGACAACAGGCGATCTTATCCCTGAAGAGCAATCTCTACCAGACAACCTTTGGGTAGCGGAAATAAAAAACAAAATCAAAAAGAGTAGGTGCTTCGAAATAGAACACAATATATGTTGTCAATAGATGTGGTGACGAACGAAGAGTGTAATGCTCACCAATTTTTAGCTATAATATTACAATAGTATTAATCAGTATTCTGTTTTCAATTCCTTCTGCTTGTAATATAAGTTGTAAACTGTTCTAATATAAATTTTTTGGCAGACGAGACACTGTTGACACCTAGTATCGAGTAGTGGTACTGGTAATTCACGCTATTTGACGCGTGATTGTCGCTAGATGTCACTATAACTATGCCTATACAAATAACTCGCATTTACTGTTGTAACTTTTCCCATACTTATTCCTCTATGATACTTTGACAGTTTTATGATTAATTTCGGTAGCCAACTTAAACTATTACAGTCAAGCTACCTTCCAAAAGACTTTCGGAACGTCATAACCTCTTAAATGAATAACTAAATGTTAGAATCAACAATACTAGGAAGGCCCAGGTAAAGACCCATATTGAAACAGTACACAATCGGTTACCTTTTTATTATTTGCTACCCAGTTCACTTCCCACCCTCGTTTCCGAGTTACTACTATTAAACCCAAGAGAAAAACTACCTTATCGCTATAGTTATTACTATTTAAATGCAACTAAAGGGAGAGAAAAGAATATACATCTTGAAAGATGTGACAATACTTAGCTAACCATTTGAAATATGACTTCTAACTATTTGGGTTAAAGCTTATAGTTGGATTGGTGTCTTAGGCATCCTTAGTATAATAAATCGAGATCAATATCGGAATTGAAATTAATCCGAGAAACCGAGAAAGTACAAACTAGATACAATGCTCGACCACAGACTCTCGGTATTTTGATCGGTTATCGAATCCTGCCTTTTAATAGCAGGAACAGATCAAATTATACTTTTACTTTAAGGAAATGTTAACTTAAAAGTACAGGGCAACATAAAAAGTGTTTTTTATAAAGCATTTTCTTGTTTTATTACGTCACCAATCTTCATCTGTTCTCAGAGATTATTCTTGAAAATATAATGCCCTCAACGAAAATAGTCCAAACATTTTGGTCATACTTGGGAAGCTCCTCAAGTACCTATAGCTGTTAATTTTGCTAAAGCTAGTCCCTGCGAATATGTAAAATCCTCTTTGTAAATAGATTACCCACCGTTTATCAGGTTAGCCGTATATGTCCACAGCAGTAAATTGTGGTATTATTACACTAAAATTTATCGTCCACGGCTCCGACATTTTATCGATCGTACTATTATTATATCTACTCATGTTCTAAGGGACTACAACAAATTACTTATTTCTATCTTACATACAAAATGATGACAGGTGAGCTGGTGAACTTCGCGGTAGGCTCTCTGCTTTAACACTCCAAGAAATCCCAGAAATGATTCTTAACTTGAAAATTTCCCTTGTTGCAGCCGGAGCGAGTTCCTAGGATGTGTCTCGTTCCCCCTAAAAGATGCTGCTAAGACCGACGTCTCCGGGTCCTTCTATTTGCAGCGGCCGGCGCCCGCGCCCCCATGCGCTAGAGAACTGAGCAAGATGGCTACAGATAACATTGACACTAGCACAGAAGAGAAGGAGAATTGCAATGATAAAGGTAACAAAATATACCTATTGGTTGTTTCACTGGTCCCACCAAAAACGAGTAAGAAATGAGCTATCGGGGATAGAAACGAACAAAAGTTAGTCGCTCCCACGTAAATAAAAGAGAGCGAGAGATTTATTAGTTCATCGATCGTTTTTCGTGGGAGCAGTGCCTAAGGCTGATGCGAAATAAAAAAATCTACATTTAGAGAAAGGTACCCAGATCTGCCTTAGGCATATGGCTAAACATTGTTTCGATCTGATGTATTGATACAGATTGATGTAAATTTCGGCGAAGCGTTTCTGGTACCAGATCTGGACACACTTCAATTTTTTCTAAATTCAGTCTCATGCGAATCAAGTGCCCGTATGAAGGTGTATTTGCGTTGTTGTATAAAATGTATCCTACCGGCTTCATCGTCACCATTGGCCTTAACGTCTATTACAGACAATTAATGGTGTAACATTCGAAAAAGTCTACCGTAGGACTGACAAGATTTGTGGAAACCAGTGTTGAAACACTGTCTCTTAGCAGGGAGTGCAGCAAACCATGACTCAGCACAAACTTTGCGATCCACCATAACGCATCTTACCTTTTTTTTATCAATGTAGTTTTCATTCAGTTGTTTATTGTTTGTGTTTTTATACGCCTCGCATGCTACAGCGAATGTGCCTCGCAATTATTGTTCATTTTTATTACATGTACACAACATCTGTGCACAGCGGTCGTTTAAGTAATGAGTAAAGCAATCAATACCAATATCATGCGCTGCTCAACCTATTGACCTCCAAGCCAAATCCAACTTCCATGCCCTGCAAATGGCGTTGAAAATATTCTATATAAAATTGTCATGACAACCTTCAATATTCAGACTAGGTGAATGAGCGACAGTGCAACGCGAACTATTTAATATAGAAATGCAACGGATTGTTTTATAAACAAGTCCCTTCTGCGCATGGAGCAGACCCTTCTCTATCGGAAATTCGATTAATGTGTAATAAAAGATTGTAAATATAGCCAATGATATAACCAGCTTTTTTTCACATAGGAACCCTCAATGGCCCATCGGGACAGACGGCGGTGGCAGCAGCGCTTCAGAGAGAGGCAGACGAGCACCTGTTCCTTAGATACTTGGAACTGGACCCGCCAGAGGATGCTGCCGCGCCTAGGAGGGCGCAAAGGAACGGCAGGACACCATTCACCACCTCTAGAAAGTGAGTACGATAAAGAGGAACACAGACAAAATATACTGGTCAGTTACCTGAAGCTGGTACTTTGGATGTGGCTGCACCGAGGAGGAACGGGGTAGCGCCCTTTACCACCTTTAGAAAGTGAGTACATGAAGAGGAGCTAGATTTTACTCAACATCTGGGTAAACAACATTCATAAGCTAGCTAATACTTGGAGCTGGACCCTCTGGAGGATGCTGCCGTGCCTAGAAGGGCCCAGAGGAACGGGAGGATACCTATCACCACCTCCAGGAAGTAATAATAAAAGGAGAGACTAGCTTTCATTCACAGTAAATAGTTTTTAACTACATAGTAATCTGAGTGATGCTTCTGCACCATGAAAGACCCAAAGGAGCGGTGGAACTCTTTAGGAAGTACTTAGGAGGTCAAATCGAAGCCTGGTGGGCATTTGTCAAGACAGAAGATTTTAATGGTACTACTAGACAGATAAGAGATAACTTTGATGAGCGTTTTTGAACTTCTACTCTACCATGCCCAAACTACGAGAACTTAGTATTCATATCCTCAAAGACCAAAACAGAAGAATTAACTCATATGGTCCTCTAATTCCCTTTCAAGATCATTGTTTTGTTGTTTTTAGTATTAATCAAACTCTTTCCTCAGACTGACCCGTGGCACGAACGGTGGTTTCGGCTTCACCGTGGTATGGACGCGGCCGCCGCGCGTCGAACGCGTCGCCGCCGGCGGCTCGGCCGAACGGGCCGGTCTAAGAGCAGGGGACTACATTGTCTTCGTCGGGAACAAGAATGTAGTCACGTCCAGCGAGGAAGAAGTGCGGGGGCTGGTTAAGTGAGTATGCTTCTATGATTGACTAATGACTATGAGCACAGTATAAGGACGACTCAGTAGGTAGTTAATCTCCGGCAGCGGCGACGCGATCGGTATTTGGCTCTCTTGCACGGCATCCTCCGGTTCCGCGTGTACTCTCTGCACCTCGCTGCGTGCTGCGTGCGAGCGCTACTCAAGGACAAACCGCGCGGCGCAAACTTTGTTAAAGGAATTATTACTTACTGGTTTTCCTCCATATGATGCTTCTATGATTGAATGAGCCTTTAGCTGAGTGTGGGTTCTTGTAGCACGATCATAGTGCTCTGATACTAGCTTTCGTTCACTAAATTCGAAGATTGGGGAATGCTTTGTACAAACTTCAACCCTCCATTTTAGGGAAGTAAGGGGGGGAAGGGTTAAGGAGACAAAAAGAAGCGTAATACTGTCACTCTTCATCCCTTCAACTATCTCCACACGTCAATTCGTCGCTCCGTTTTACCGTGAAAGACGGACAAACAAACAGACACACACTTTTCCATTTTATAATATTAGCATAGATTTCTGTATAGCTTTTGATTACAAACATTATGTTTTTCTTCTTCAGATCCGCGGGCCAGACCCTCCAACTCGAGACCTTCCGAAGAGTGCCCCAGAACGGTGTCGGAGCGCGCCCTCGCCTAGCGCAAGTGACCATCCCGTTCCCGGAGTCCACTCCCCCGCCCGCCCCACGCTCCCCGCGCGTCGCCCCCGCGTCGCCCGCCCCCGTCGCCCGACCGCCGACCGCCTGTTCGTCCACCAGCCAGAGTCTCGACCGACGCAAACTGCAGCTCCCTCAAGTGACGTTCTCGAAAGAGGTTGGTAGTGGGATCATAGTTTGAATTTCGAAGATAGATCTGACATGTTTGGTAGGCGTTTAAGAGTCGCACAATATTCTGGTCGCTATTTGACAATAGGTGGCGCTGATAGTAAGCGCTTGATTATCTTTTAAGTAAACAAAAAAAATGCTGATTTCAGTTAGATCAAGTGGATCCTTCTCTGAAAGAAATAGTCCAAGCCGATATTTTCTCTTATAGAATACATATCAGTATCAGTGTTAGATGTATTTAATAATAATTGGATACCCATTTTCTTATTTAAAATGGACTCCAGTACAATATCGCACAATCACTGTTTTATTCACAATTTACTGTGCATAGTTATTATCTATTTAATTAATTAGTTTAGAAACATACTAACTACTTCTGCACTCACAAATTCGACCATTATACTGGTGTTTTATCTCTAGTTTATTCAAAAACGTGATCATTTTATTCGGTTTCGTGGCATACTAGTCAAAAGTTAGCAAAATTTCTGAACGAATTTATAGAGGTAATTTTGGAAATGACTTTCTAAAATAATTATGACTAATATTATTTTATTTTAATTATTGGAAGGTGCTAGTGTAGTTTCGATTTTGTGTGAATTGTGTTTTTTCTGTAATTTATTTGATTATTATGTTACATTTTGTACAGTAGTATTTATTAACTATAATTTATTTGTATAAAATAATCTTCATACATTCCACTAAACAATAATTTTGTAGATTTTAAGTGTGTGTTTTGTATAGGTATTATTTTAGTTAGCTTAGTATAATTTATTGTCATTATTTCTTGCAAACTTTCAGCTTGTAGGTATTTATCAGTGGATTTTTATTTGTTTTTTTTTTCTTTGTTTTTAATATCCTAATATTACGGATATTTTATCTAGGTAATACATATTTATGTTCGTATGAAATAATGACAAAAACCAAATAAATTATTATTAGTTTCTAAGTTATTTAAATGGGGAATCGTTACGTTTACGCCTTAAGCACCTTTTTTTTGTTATTTATTTGTTTTTTATTTTTCTGCATTCTATGATTTGTGTGTTAATTTTGTATTGAAACTATAGATGATACTATAGATACTTTTATGTGTGTTACAATAAAATATACCCGAGGCACTTTTAACCTATATCGTGGTATGTACTTATACAAGAATTTTTCGAGGATCTTATTAAATACTTACCTATTAAATTTACGTAAAGTTTAACATGCGTATGTTCAACCAAATATTTTTTTTTTGCCCGTAAATTCTGCATTATACATTTACTTCAAAGTTCAAAATAGGCATCGCTGGAAAGATGATGCAAGGCTCAGAAATGGGTTCAAATGTTGATAAAGTTTTCTGGATTGATAAAAATTCAAATTATGTACAAAAGAATAGTGTTAACTAACATACCTACCTATCTTCTGAGTTTAGAATCGTAAAGTTTTTTGTATCACAACGAGTTCAGTACGTACTTACAATTTTTTTCTGGAAATTTGATATATTTCACCCAAAATAATTATTAAATTGTATGCTGGTTTTTACTAGCTCAACGAGACTATACTCTTCTCCTATTCTAGAAAAAAATAGTTAGCCTAAATACCTAAACCTATTAAGCCTAAGACTAATATTTTACTAGATTCTCGAAAATTCTTCAGTAGCCTCGTGTAAGCAGTTTTTTTTTATATTCACTTAGTACATCGTTGTGTACATTATTTAGTGAACATTCTTAATTTAATTTATTTAATTTTACTTGTGTATTTAAAGAATTTGGTTCCTGTTAATTTTATTTTGTTTCTGATTTATGTTCCTTTGTGTTAGTGCAAATAAATTTATTGCTTTTATTTTCTTATTTTTTATTCCTCTTATTTTTTACCTTTGCATTATACTATAATGTTATCGAAGAAATTGACGACTGAAGCGTTTTCACATTATCCGATCCGTTAGGAAGCATAAAGACCAAAGTGGATCGAGTATTATAGAGAGTTACTGTCGAAGTAAAATGTGTACAATCACAGTGCATGCATAGACTGCCATCTTTTGACACAGACATAAAACTTTTGGATGCTTTTGGACCTCAGTTTTGACAATTTGGCCCATATTGTTAGATAATTGTTAGCTTGATATGTGTTAAAATGTCAAATATTAATATTAGCGTCATCTAGCCGAGCGTTCCCCAAAGGTGTAACGCCGTCTAGGCCACCGTACCTTTTTCTCTAGGGCTTTGAGGTACGTTTTTTTCTTAGACTTTATCCGTCTATACGGAGTTATATATGTCTTTGGTTAGGAAGCATAAAGACAAATCATCGGTACTTTGAAAAAACCTCGTAAGTATCTATTTCTTCTACTCAAAGTCTTAAAACGCAGTCACAGCATACATAGTTACTACATTAATTGTCTTTCATTGACACAAGAAGATACGAGATTTTTTTCAAAATAAGTAGTGACGAAATGTCAAAAATGGCGCCTTTAATATACAGTCGATCGAGTCAAGAATATCGGTTCTACATCCGGATCGTATAATGTGAAAACGCACTGAAGGGGCGCTAATAAGCCTTCAGTAAAAAATGCATATAGTACTCGTACTAAAATTGCGACCCACGAGGCCTGGCCTGCTAGCCGAATGGCATTTCTGCGACGCCAGATTCCGACAGAAATGCAGTCTAGCTCTGTCGCGCCAATACGCAAGAAGACAGATAGCTACAATGGAAATGAAATCTGGCTCTTTCGCGCCCTACTTACAGCAAACCAATAGGCTTTTTCGCGCCACTATAGAACGCGATAGGCAGGGCTAGCTGCTACATATATTATGCTTACGAAGCGTCATCAATTGAGGCCTTGGCTATGTACCCTGATCAGTTTTGCGCTATCTAAGCAAACATAAAATTTATCTTCATATTTCCGCAGTGCAAATGTAAATCAAATTAAAAAATATACTCAAAAAATAAAAAGGCAACAGAGCCGTCATTATGTCATTTTTACAATCAAAATAACTGACAAAATACAAAAATCTTTGTATATATTGAAAACTAATACTAAGTTAGTATTAGTTTTCAATATTAGTATTTAGTTAGTATTACTAACTAAATCTGATAACTGCAACAACGGGGCAATATGTTGATCTAGGTTCGCGATAGATCCTTCTTAATGTGGAAGTGGCGCCATCTGGTAAAGTTTTGCGTTATATCCCCTGTTTGTCCTTGTGCAGTTTAGATACTACTACTGCCATCTAGTGTTGCACAGAAACACGAATTTTGACAACTTACAACTAGTGACATCTAGCGACGAGTAGCAGAACTAAAATACTTGAGTGGCAGAGACTAGTAAATGTCTGCGACTGACAACTTCAATATGGTGTTCTTAGGGTGCATTTTTTAATATTGTCGTCATTAATCAGGAATAATTAACATTTGCACAATAATGCATTCCGAAGGCTAAATAATATGGTTAATAGGGAAAACAAATGAGATAAAGTCAAAACAGTATTGTGCGATTCTCAAGTCAAAGGTACCACATTGTCGCTAAAACATATTGAACGTTCTAACAGGTGTATCTTATAAACATAGCTGGGCACCGTTAATCAAATAGTTAACTTCGATAATCGTTAATCCGTTACTTAAAAAGTTAACTTCGTTAATCGTTAAAGCGATACATTTCGGTAGATTTAACGGAAGTTAAAGTTAATCGATAATCCGTTAACACGTCATAAAAATAGGACTTCACTGTAGGTATTTGTATTTACTAAGTATCCACCAAAAACCATTAAAACCTGTGACGCCAATCGGTAAAAAACCGAAATGTAATAATTACGGTCTCTTCGGGCTTTTACCGCCGTTGGTTGGCTAAATCCTAGGTTTTACTTTGGACTGGTAATTATTGGGTCATTCATGCGGTCGCGATCGTGGTGCATCGGTTCTTCAGATTGAGATTTGAGACAACAACTCGATGCTGTGGGCCACGATAACTTGGTGACTCTAACTCGATGCGTCGGTTGCGCGATTTATCTGTCATGCCTGATGATTGCACTCTATTCCCAGGTTAGTGATCGATCTAGAACGTCTAATAAGATTTAGAAGATCTCGAATAAGTGATCCAAAGTCGCCAATTGGTCTTAAGACTGTTTATAACCGACGGATCTGCTTTTACCGATAAATCCTAGGTTTTGCCGTACTACGGGCTTTTACAGTAGCAGTCAGGACGTGGTATTCGCGGCGCAGCGAGCCGCTTGTGGTGCTGGATTAACGATTAACTGACTCGATGAAATTTAACGGAAGTTAACGAATCCGTTAACATTTTTTAAAGTTAACTTAAAAGTTAATCCGTTAATCGAAATGTTAACTTCGTTAATTAACGATTAACGGATTAACGAGTTAATGCCCAGCTATGCTTATAAATATGAGCAACTGAAATGTTGCCTTTACGGTAAGCGTCACAAATATTGTTATTAATATTAACTTTGATATTTCATGACTCCACGGCCGATCCGGCCACGGCGACTGCTTTCAATCCGTTACCGTCTCTGGTGTGCTCGCAAATGGCTGACGTAGCCGATCTTGTTGCTAAATGTTTGCGGACAGTGTAGACACCAATGGTGTCACACCATTGATTTATTATATTGTTTTAACTGCCGCAGGTGTAGCGTTGAAAAAACCGGAAAAAATCAAATGATTTTTCCCGAAGTTTATGAATTTTTCGTTTTTTTCGGTATTTTTCGGGTTTTTTAAGAAAAAAACAAATACATTATTAAAATTAGTGTTCTATTAATCACTCTCACTCTCATCATGTACTGACGGTCAACTGACCTTGGCAGTAAAAAAGGCGGTTAATTTGAAAAATATAGGGCTCACCGGCGAATTGTCTTCATAAACCGCGTGCCTTCTTAAACCTTGAAGTTGGCGGAATCATCGACGACACTTAAAAAAATATTGAAAATGTAAGGGCGACGGATTAATTCCCATAGAAAATTCGAATTTCGCGCGATTTTTAGTGCCAAGATTTGGTTGACCGTCTGTATTTCAGTCATTTCTGCTTCCATGTCGTCGGTGTAGCCCGTTTGTAGGTGCAAATTCGCCCGAATAAAGATTAATTTATAAAATTGTTCGGGCAATAACCGATTTCTATGTCTGGTATGTGTCCGTCCAAACAATGACAAATTTCTTTCATATTTCATGTTTTTTTTTGAAAAATAAGAGCCGAAACATTCGCGGTTTTTTTCCATAAATTTCTGAAAAAAACCAAAGGAAATGGAAAAAAACGGGAATTTTCCGGCTTTTTTCATCGCTACGCAGGTGGTAGTGCTTTTATTTCGTAGGCTAGGTGCTAAAGTAAGACTAATTTTACTATATCTTTTTAAACACAAGGGCAGCCTATAATGACAACAGGCTCTCTACCCACAGGCCCCTACAGCTGACAGCAGAAAACGCGCCCTCCTAGCAGTCGTTGCCCGCGAACAGCATTATGCAACATGTCTCCAATTCGGCTTGGTTCGCTTCGTGTCACCTCTGGCTGAGAGAGCGGACCTCATCGCGCCGAACGACCATCAGCTATTATTTCAGAACTTAGAAGAGGTAATGATCAAAAGTATACAATTATAAGTCTAAGTAGTCTGCGAACAGCATTATGCAACATGTCTGCAATTCGGCTTGGTTCGCTTCGTGTCACCTCTGGCTGAGAGAGCGGACCTCATCGCGCCGAACGACCATCAGCTATTATTTCAGAACTTAGAACAGGTAATGATCAAAAGTATACAATTATAATTCTAAGTAGTCTGTGAATATCATTATTCAACATGTCTCCAATTCATCTTGGTTAATTCGTTTCGTGTCACCTCTAATCGCGCCGAACGACCATCAGCTGTTATTTCAGAACTTAGAAGAGGTAAGTTAGTCACAGCACAGAGTTCCTTTCATTCTTTTCTACTTATAATATGTCTCCAATTCGGCTATCAGAAGAAATCAGTCAACTGTTATCAAAATATTCAAGTGCTAATTTTATTCTCAAAAGAGTTTTATAGGCAAAGGTATATAATATAATATCATTTTCCCCTCACTAGCTCGGAAACACGTGTTTTGTCCTTTAATACCAGCGGGTAAAAACGCATTTTATCCACTAGTGGGTAAAGTAATTTGACCTTGAATAAAGTCAAATTAACTGCTTTAAAATTGATAAAAGTAGGTGAATCTAGTAATAAAGATGATTTACCACCTGTGGAACTACTGGAAGGAGTGATAAACGCATTTTTTGCGTTGTAGTTTCCTCGCTATAGTGAGGGGAAAAGTTTTGTGTTACACTCGGGTGCGAATGTATTTTACTTCTCGTGTGTTAAAATACTCGCAAGTTCAGGATTCTATTCTCGAACCACTCGCTTCGCTCGTGGTTCAACTATAGAATCCATTCACTTGCTCGTTTTTCAATTTCACACTCGGCGTTAAAATACAACTTTGCCCCCTTGTATAACAAATAACTATTAAACCCTCCATAGAAGGAAGTGCTTTTTAACCGACTTCAAAAAAGGAGGAGGTTCTCAATTGAACGTTTGTCGACTGAACGTTTTTTTTTTTTTTTGTATGTTACTCGATATCTCCGAGAATCGTGGACCGATTTTCAAAATGTTTTTTTTGATCGAACGGGTATAACCCCGAGATGGTCCCATTGGCACCAAGTCGGGGTCTGATGATGGGATCTTGGAGAAATCGAGGGAACTCTTCAAATGTTATAGGCACATGTAATGTTTTTAGTGTATTTTTCAAAGGTACACCAGTATTTACGTCTGATGGTAATAATTTTATGTGGCTGAGCTGATGATGGAAGGTCAACTCCTCAACGGTTAGGAGTTAAAGGATAATTCTTTCACTACTGTACATATATTCGGACTGATACATATAATATCACTAGGAACCACTAAAAATCAACAAATAAATTAACTTTTTAACAAAAAATAAAACCGCCTTAAAAAAAAAGCGTGTTACAAAACACGGAGAAACTAAAAAGCCAAAAATAATAAACCTTCGAATTCAGATTTCTTATCGGATTGCAATAATCTAAACATCCAAATTATAAACAAATCAATTATTTTTGGAGTCGGGGCCAGCCTGCGTATGGTTGGGTGGTGCAAACAGGAAATAGCAAGGCGACGAACAGGTCTAGTACCGACTACAAAAATAATTGATTCGTTTATAATTTGGATGTTTAGATTATTGCAATCCGATAAGAAATCTGAATTCGAAGGTTTATTATTTTTGGCTTTTTAGTTTCTCCGTGTTTTGTAACACGCTTTTTTTTAGTAGTCTTGCATGTGAACAGAATCATAGCTTGTCCTGTCAATCTAGAATCAATTCTTCAGACCCTTAAAAGCCTTAAGCCAAAGCATTATAAACGAAAACTTGAGACAAGAGTAAGATCTAAAGTATGCCAACAACAGTTATTAATAGAGACGGTGCACTTGGCCATAAGGACGACCCAGTAGTGAATCTTCCGCGATCGGTGTTTGGGTCGCACGCGCCGCGCCGCGTGACCTTGGCAGCGCCACACGGCGCGGCGCGTACTGGCGCGACCGCGATCGTCCATTTCCACATGTACTCTCTGCACCTCGCTCGCGCAGAGCGCTACTCAAGGACAAACCGCGCGGCGCAAAATTTGTTAGAAGAATTATTACTGTGACTTGGCGCTCCAGTCGAAAATCCTCCAAAACAATTTCAAAATTAACTTCCCCACTTCCAGATCCTAAGGCTATCCGAAGATATCTTAGACCAAGTGGTGCAAGATGATGGGGAGATCCAAACGTCGACGGTGGTAGCCGTTTATCTGCAGAAGGCGTCAGTGTTCCTAAGCTTGTATAAGAAGTACTGCCTTGGGTTGAAGAGGGCAGACTGTGTTCTAGTAAGTACCTATTTTAAGTACAACTGTTTCAATACTGTCAAAGATCACAGCGACCAAGATGCTCTAAAAAATCAGAACATTCTTCTAGAGTTCACATGTTTACTTATCAAGGCATTGTTACATACCTTTGGCAGTGAATGCTTTGATATAGCGAATAATTTAACTTCAGAATATGGCATTATCGCTACAAATTATTAGACTTCATGTGTCGGAGATTTTGGAGCGATGTGGATTTTTTTCTCGGTGCAGATGAAAACAATCCTATTGTACTTACCTACTCATAACACATATTATCATTATATTGCAAGATGGCTGATTTTTAGCGATTTACTGCTTAAGAAGAAACTAGGGATTTTAAACGATGATAATCGATCCAAATATTACAAGATAATCGATCACAGTTTAACAATTTTCAGTGCATACGAAGAAACTGGAGATTTTATCCGATGATACCGTAACCATAGCAACAAAAACATGATTTACCCAATATCATTTTCATAATGTGTTTTTTCAACCAGGTTAAAAAATCGAAAGACCCCAGCGGCGCATTCTCTCGCTTCTGCACCAGCCCGCCGATCCCTCGCCGGAGGCCCGACATCACTTCCCTGGTCCACAAGCCTTTGGAACAGTTCCGGGAACTGCTCAGGCTCATGAGAGCTGCTGCAGCGTCAGCAGGGGCTGGGCCGTACGATCAGCTCGAGAAGAAGCAGTTGCAAGTCATTGTTGAACAATTGCTGGTTAGTTTCTTGTGGTGTGTCTATAAATATTATACTCTTGGCACAGCCATTTCGATGCTCCGCTAGAGACCCGACATGAATTCTCTGGACCACAAGACATTGAGACTTGTGAGAGTGAATGCAGTGCTGGCGAGATGTTAATCACATTACAGACGAACGCAAAGAACAGTGTCAAAGACGTCAAGGGCTTAAATGTGTTGTTCCATTTCCATTTAAATTAGTAGGTCCATTTACTACTCTTCACTTTTCATACCCCACATTCCCATAAACATTACATTTCTATTTCCACAGAGCGCATACCAAGATGTGACAGCGGGTTCTGGTCTCATGGGTTTGGCTGGCGATGGGAAACCGCTTCTCTCTGTCGCAGACCTTGAGAGCAGACTTGTCTTCACTAGGTGTAAGGTAAGATCTTTATCTTAAAGAGAAGAGAGTCCAGAGAAGTTAAAGGGTTGGTATCTTTATACCAACCCTTTAACTTCTCTGGACTCTCTAAGATGTTTTAAAACATCAAAAGATTTTTAAAACATCAAAAGATGAAGAAGAAACATCAAAAGAGAAAGAAAGAGTTTTAAAACATCAAAAGATGTGGTGTAAGACACATTTAGTATTTACCAAATAAGGCAAACAAGGGTTTACGATTTCCTACGATCTGTTTGGTATTCGATTCAGTTCCACCAAAAGGCCATAGATGACGCTGCTGTCTAAAATAATGGTGGGAAGAGTTATGGTATTGGTAGTAGTTTCTGAACCAAATCTGACAGCTTGAAATAATAGGCGGAATGTACCTATTCAGTGTAATCAGATCAGTTTTGGCCAATAAAATCTGTGATATGAATGAATATGGTATGGGTCTGTGATATTTCATTGAAAGTTCTCATCGACTATGAAGGCCTTGACATGGTCCTGGTACCTATTCTTATTCTCTTGCTTCCAGCCCTTCATACTAAGCACAACCGGCCGGCAATGGATCTTCGGAGGCGAGCTGTCCAGGGTAGAAGGTCGTGCCGTCCGACCCTACTGGGCCCTGCTGTTCAGCGATCTTCTACTCTTCGCCACTGTCTCCAGAGATCGGGTGCTCTTCGTCACTGAGGAACCGGTGCTGCTGGCTACGGTGTCTGATGCTCAGTTCAATCTTAGGAAAAAAGGTAACCGGTTATATCTGGTTGAGACTATCTATCACTTTTCTATAAGGGTCTCCCCAAACCTATCGACATCAAGAGCCACCCTTGATAGTTTATCACGATCACGTTCAATGGAAATAATTTTCATTCAATAATTAATTCCATCCATGCCAACTCTTCTTCCATGTCTAGCCTGTCTTTTTCTTCCAGCGACAGAATTCAGGCTGATCCTCGGAAGAACAGGGGGTGAAAGCCCATTAGTCTCCTGCGCACCCCGAACTCCTGGCCGAACTAGAACAGTGGTGCTACGGGCTCCTTCGATAGACCTCAAGGCTGTGTGGCAGAGTCTTCTTCAGCGACAGATGTGAGTACTTTCGTACCAGATAGACCTAAAGAGTTTAGGTGAACAGAATGGAGTATCAAAAAATGCACTTAATTTGTAACCTAGACACTGACAGAGAATTTCGTTATAGTTTTAATTCATTGGGGTCCGCTTTAACAAGTAATCCCAATATTTGGCGTAGACACTAGTTTTACAAAGGCGACTGCCATTTGATTTTTCAACCCGAAGGGTAACTAGACCTTATTGGGATTTGTCCGGTTTCCTCACGTTTTCCTTCACCGAAAATCGACTGGCGAATATGCCAACATTTCGCTCATAAATTCCGAAAAACTCATTGGCATGAGCCGAGGTTCTAACCAGCGACCTCCGGATTGAAAATCGCGAAAAACGCTCTTGCCGCTAGGCCACCAGTGCTTAGTTTTAATTCATGTTAGCATCGAATTATATTTTAAAATCTGTTTGCGTCTTTTAAATTGATATTTAATTTTCTATTGCAGATACCGAGCGAACACGATGTCCGGCACTCCCCTCGGCTCACCACTCGACTCGCCGGACCCCCAGCTCACGTTCTCCCTGGCCACGCTGGACTCGCAGCAGCGCCAGGTATCCGCCTCCAGCTTCCAGCGCGTCTCCAGCCTCGCCCTCCTGCCCGCCAGCAGCTATCGCTCACACCTCAACATGCTCACCGAGGAACGCCCAGAAAAAGAAGTCAGGGTCAGCTTCGATGTCCGGACCAACTCCATGTCACCCGTCCCCCAACCGGTCAGAGGACCGCTTAGCTCAGTGTGGCGAACGGCACCCACCCCAGAAACCCCCTCGGCCAATCTCTCCCCGGCCGACTCACAAACTTTCTCATCCCATTTCGTCTCCACTTCGTCCATGGAGAAGAATGGCGAAGCCACTTCTCCTAGCGCTCAATTGACACCGGATGCCGGTGAGAATTATTCCGACTTGTCGCCCTGTAGATGGGAGTCTTTCGAAGCCGATCTGGCCATGGCGGATTTGGACGTAGACCCGTCTTATAAGCACGCTGTCGAGGAGCGTATATTCCTGCCCGACGACCCGCTTTTCTCCTGTATGATGCTGCCGGAGCGGCCTACCCCCCCGGCGTACCTGGAGCTCTGATCCCCCGACTCCGATACGGAGGCGGAGGCCTTGGACAGCCGCTTGCCCCGGAAGTGTGATAGCGACTGGGGGTAGCTTTGTTTCGGCATCGTCCCCGGTAGATGGTGTTGGATGGTGTAGAAGGCTTTCGTCGTGTAGACCCGAGCGTTTGTTGGATTGTTATAAAATTTGCTTATAGTTGAGAATAAGGTTGTGGTACATTTTTGAGAGACATATTTTCGATTAGCAGTATTGAAGTGATTTAGTATTTTCATCAATACTATAAGTCTGACCTATTTTAGTTCGGTGTCCGATCTCTATCTTCTAGGGTGTGACAATCTGGTAGTAAAATTTTACAGAACTGAGAAACCCTTGTACAATGCTTAAGAGATGTTGAAAGGTGTCTAGATATGCCAATATATTTTACCGGGTAGCCTAAGTGTCAAAGATGTAACAATAGGGTACCAACAGTAGCAAATATTTATATACGAACTCATTCCTAGGGGTTTTCAGGAGTTTAGTTTGGCTTCGTAAGTCTTCCGTCCTTTTCTTATGACGTATTTCGACGTTGTTAGACTCGACTGTCCCTCGATTTTGTGACTAATGGGATGTTTTAATGAATGTTTACGTAATAGCCCCAAATTTATCGTGTTGTTAATATTAGAAAGATATATTGTGCAGAAATTATAGGTCTTTGTAATGTGTAACTTATCTGTACATAGCCTTACAATCATTGTACAGGTCATGTGGATATTGTGCGATTTGCGTCGCGACACTAACTTCACTAACCTTATGTTTTGTTGCATTTTTGTTTAGAAAGCTTTTTGTTTTGACTGTTTTATTTGGATTACTACACGTTTTAACTCGTAGTTGAAGCAATCGTTGCTTTCTGATGTCTTATGACTAATGAATAGAGATAATCGAGCTTCGAATTTTGACTTATACCTTTTGGACTAACTAATGTAATACATTTCTGATTTCGAACGGTTGCTTCGAACCACGTCGTAACGCACTTGTTTCTCTTAAACGAGATTTTTTTGTTATTTGTAATAAAACTGACAGTAGGTAACGATTAAATTTGAAACTACGAGTGAAATGAAATCCAAATAAAACTGTAGAAGTTAATATAGAGCACTATTGCCTTTATACGTAGAATTAATGTGTTTACAACGAAAAATGGTAGTCGATTGTACAAATATAGTTATAGTTTTTTTGTTAGTAGCTAATTGTATTATAATAAAGTATTTTGAGTTCCTCAATACCCGATATATCGCTGGCATCGCAAAAGCAAAATGTTCACATAACCTCTTTTACCCCGGTCCCGTTACGACTAAGCTAAAAATTTTTACAAAACGAATCCTAGCTAGAAATCTTTCGGTGTTTTCGGCTGTGTGTAAATTTTTAATAATTATAAAAGAAAAATGCAAATAATTTTGAGAAAAAAGTTTTTGACTGGGTCCCCTGTAGAGTGCCGATGTATATTTGTGTTTAGACCGGATGTCAAATAAAGACGTTTGTCAATGGTGAGGGATAATTTTATTTATATGACACCCATTTTGCGAAGCTAACGAACTATTTGTACCGACTTACCATTTTTCTGTGTAGCACTGGCGGATCTGAATGCGGTCGAAATGTGTGATCTGGGGGGTTACCATGACGTACTAAAGCCGTTCAGTTTAGGTTGAGAGAGAGGGACGGAGCTATGTAACTGCTATAGCTGTGTCCCTTTCTCTCAACCTAAACTGAACTTCTTTAGTACGTCATGGTAACCCCCCTGTAGGGAGTGTAGGTAGGGTGCCGTGCCATTGTCATGTTTAAGCAAACGTATAAGCGTAGCGTTGGAAGGCCGTTGCTTCGTTTTAAAGACTGCGCAAAGAGGGACATGATTGCCTTTCATATTGACTACCGACTCTGGGAGGAGGTTGCAGAACAACGAACGGAGTGGCGCAAATGCGTTGTGGAGGGTCGCAAAATTTGCGATGAGTCATGGTTTACTGCACTCGCTGATAAGAGACAGAAGCGACACCAAGGTGTTTCAGCGCCGATTTCCGCAAACTTCTCTTGTCAGTCCTGCGGTAGACTTTGTCGGTCTCGCATCGGTCTAATAAGTCATCAGAAAATGTGCTCCTCGAATATTACACCATAAATCGTCTGCAACAGACGTTAAGGCCAATGATGATGATGATGAATGCCATATCAAAGAGGATCGAGTATTATAGAGAGTTACTGTCAAAGTGACCCGTGACAGTGGTTGGTCGGTGCCACCTAGTTGGTAACGGTTCTAGGCACTGCGTCGGTCCCCAGTGTTGACGCACCCTTAACAAGTGACGTAGTTAGTGTTGTGTGCAATCCTGTTTTTGACAAAAGTAACATAGTGGGTAACTCCGAACTAGAGATGTGTCAACCCGGTTTGCCAACCCGGTTCAAACCGAGTTAGGCTCAACTCGGCCCGACTCGGTTTGACAGTTCACCAAACCGGTTCCAACGAGCAGACGGAACGCAGCCGAACGAACGTACCGATCGGTCCCACTCCCACATGACTCAACTCGAAAATGTTGATAACGAAACCGGCAAGCGGCAATATCGGTATCGGAACTGCAAGCTAGCGAGTCCAAGCAGGATAGCTGTACTTTCGCGCGGAAGTGGCTCCACGGCCAGTATAACAGATGGTGCTCTTTTTCCTAATAATAAATGGGGAAATATAACAGTTTACAACTGTAATTAAATGCTCCCGCTATTCTGCCGTTGCCGCCCTTGCCGATATTCTGTGAATTCTGTCTCCGTTACGAATATTTTGATGAAATGAAATGAAATATATTTATTTGCATTAATTTAGTTTTAAATAAATAAAAAAACACGTTTATATCATGTGTTTCGGGCATAACTTGACTCGACTCAACCCGACCGACTTGATTCGTGTTCAATTTTGACGAATCGCTTCACACGGGCCAAACCTAACCGCTACATTAATACGCTAAGGACCGTCGTAGCAACTCGGTTTGGTCAAACCGGGTTGAAACCGGTTTACGTAGAAAATCAAACCGTTCAGCCCGGTTTGCGATATTTTCGGTTTGGCACATCTCTACTCCGAACCCGCCACGGTGACGTCGCCCGCGCCGCCGACCCCCCCTCCGCCCGTCAGCAGCCGCGCGCGCAGAGCTAGCGCCCGCATTATGCATGCGCCGCGCTCTCAACGTGTAGAGGCGGGGTCGTTACTCTTGAAAAGGCTCCTCGGAAATGAAGCGTTATATAAACTTAATACGTGAGTAACTCACTTAAAATATATTTAAATATGTCTGAGCCTCACGGGACTTTTATAGTTAAAATTGGTCTTAAAACATGGCTTACATCTGTATAATTATGTACCCTGACAACCAGCATCTAGTTGCTAAGAAATTATGAATTCTAGAGAAATTCCTGTAGTCAAACACTTCGACCGCACGTATATCTCATTAATAGCACATAGGGCGTCCGCTAGCTAACGGTTGAACTGAGCGAGAGATCGGGTTAGTAAAAATCTTATGAGCGCTGCTAGTGACAGCAGATTTTACTTGCAACACATCAATGGTACACGCCCACACTTACTGGCACCCTTGCTTGAGAAAAAGATCCAGTCACCGGTCATGAATGGTCGCCCAGCAAGTAAGTAATGTAAGTATGGGTGGAAAATGACACCTAAATTTAAGTATAATTATTACAAACAGCTATCAATATGCAATGAAAATTAGGATTAACAAACCTAACCACCCTACCTAACCACCAACCAACACAAGTAATGGTGCCAGGTAGGGTAAAGCTAACCCAGGCACAGCACATTATCTACATATGAGGATTCCCTAATCTCACCTAAAATTTACTATAAATATTTGATACAACTTGACTTAGTGTGAAACAAAGGAAGCACATCTTTGATGCAGAAAAAAATGCGTTAAAACCGCATGGTTCCAGTCGAGACTTCTGACGCCTCCTTTTCTGTAACTTTACTATATAAATTATTGATCAATGATTATGTGAAGTGCAGATGCTTCGGTTTGGATCTGGGTGGCTAGCCGAATGGCACAATCGCTCACGAAACGCTCACGAAACGAAGCGCTAGTAGATATCTATCTCTATCGCGCTTGCGTATTGGCGCGACAGAGCCAGCGGCGTATCGCTTTCGTTTGGCGTCGGAGAAATGCCATTCGGCTACGGGGCCTGATCCGTTCTATCGTGTCATTCTTAAGGTTTTGCTATTATATTATTGCTGATGATGCTATGCTACGTACTTATACGCAGCGTCTCATCATCCTCCTTGCGATATCCCGGCATTTGCCACGGCTCATGGGAGCCTGGGGTCCGCTTTGACAACAGCGTCTGATCTCAGCATTTGATGCGGTGTATGATGTGACACTGTACGCAGCCGATAGTGTGTTTAAAACGAGTTTTGTTGATCAAAAATCACGAAACGAAACAAGTGCGATGTGGTTCTGAAGCAACCGTACGAAATCAGATCATACAAATCAGAATTTATTACATTAAGTAGGTAGTCCGTTCAAAAGGTTCCGTTACGTCAAACTTCGAAACTCGATTTTTTTTTTATACTACGTCGGTGGCAAACAAGCATACGGCCCGCCTGATGTAAAGCGGTCACCGTAACCTATGGACGCCTGCAACTCAAACAGTATCACATGCGCGTTGCCACCCCATTAGAAACTTGTACATTCCCTTTTGCTGTGTTAAGTACACAGCAAAAAAGGAGTGTACAAGCTCCAAGGAGGGTTCGGGATTATCTCTATTCAAGTACGAATTAAAAAGTGTAAATCAACAGCTTTCTAAACAAAAATGCCATCAAAACATAAGGTTAGTGAAGTTAGTTTCGCGACGCAAATCGCACAATATCCACTCCCTGACTTTCAAAAGCTTAACCCTTGACTTAGTCCATCTGGCTATTATATAGACCCGTCGCAGCTCAGCGGAGACGCAAACGGGCGCCGCGAGCGCCACAGAAGGCGCCCGAAGCTCCCGAAGTCGAGGCTCCACGCTACACCTTCAGAAGTGGATGACGCAACTACCAGAGGCTGAAGAGCTGGACCCACCTGAGCCTGACATGGAGGTAACTTTGAAGCCTTTTCTTGAGCCTTAGCTAAACCCGTATGGCTACTTGTATAGACCGGCCGCAGCTCAGCAGAGACAAACAGAAGGAGCTAGTAGCTTTCGTAGTCGAGGTTCCACATTGCATCTCTAGTAGTGGGTCTAGTTACCGAGTTATGTAGGTTCATACCACGCTAAGTTGCTTCCACCCTCTTTCTGTCTTTCTGTATATGAACCAAAATGTTCAATAACACATCCTATTATCCAGATGTGGAGCGTAGAAGAACTGAGGAAGCGGTCAAAAGAGCTAAACCTCCTGGAAGTGGCCGAGGTGAGCACCATGAATGGAGACAAGAGCTCGCCGAGTGAGAAGAAGGAGACAGACCGAAGCCCTTCTAAGAGCAGTAACTCCGGGAGTCAAGTAAGTATGAGTTCAGAATATAATATATAATAGTACAAATGCAGAAGGCTCACTGCTTTGATGTTCACAAAATGCCGCCTTTCATCCAGCACGAATAAGCCGCGAACCACGCCGCCGGCATTTACTGGTAGTTCGGCGAAAGAATCGGGGTTTATTTTGACAGTTTAATGCGGCATCAGGGGTAGGTACATGTACCCTGTCTTTGGTCATATCATTGGACATACCAGAATCAGTACCCATCAGGAACTTTTGAAAGAATCTAAATTTACTTAACCAAATTATTTGGATTAAGAGCTAAAAAAATTTTCCTATAGCATTAATACTGGAGGCCTTAAGCATATTAAACAAATTCTTCCAATCCTTTTCTTTAGATCACAGTCCGCACAAGTCCAGTGGTTGTCGACACGATCCCAGTCTGCCGGCAGTGTCACAAGAAGTGCCTCTCGAAGCCCAACAGCCCACTTATATCGCAGAAGGAGCCCCCAAAGCCCAAGGAGGCACCCTCACCACAGAATTCGTCGCGTAAAAGTCCTACATGCAGTGCCAATTGCGGTAACAGGTAAACACATGTCTTTTTCTACATGTCAATATTTCTGGATGATTTTTAACACAGCTTATAACCATATTTACACAAAAAAATCTGATTTCAGGAAACCGAAAACCTTCTCCACGCATTTAGAGCGTAAAGGTGCTATCAAGATACGTCCAGAAGATGCTCCTAAAGCAGCCATGAGAGTCATAGACTCCATAGAGCAAAGTCAAAGAATGCTCAAATCTACGTCCTATGATCTAAAAACTGAATCCCCCCTATTAAGCAGAAGTCTACACTCAACGAATAAGAGCCAACTCGAGTTGAGGAAAGATACTTCTATTAGATCTCCCAGCCCTTCCTCCGGTTCTAGAAATAATAGCCCTTTATCCACTAGTCATACTACTTGTAGCTCGATGGTGTTCAATTCTAGCTCTAATGATTTAAGAATGTCTAGCTCTAATATTTCTAACCAAGTCCAGTGCGTTATAGCTCAAGAGAGATACCTGAACGAAGTAAAATGCGTTGAAAGCGTTACATTGTCAAAGACAAAAAACAACAACGCTAACTACCCATCCCCGGCGACTATAAGGAAAGAACAAATAACTAGACAAAAGGCTGAAAATGTGCTTAATAAAGTATTAGGTATGAACATTATAACTAAGAGAGAAAACGTTGGATCATGCCTCAAAACGTCATCGGTGTTTTTAGATGACGATTCGGTGCATGAAGATGAGGACTTTAAAATTGAAAGGGGATTGAGGAGATCTCCTAGGATGGGTATATCAGCGGTTACAAAAATGAACGGTGATATAAATAAGAAGACTGAAGACGTGAACGCTAATACGTGTAATGATGCGTCTGACGATGATTTAGAGCTGGGCCCTCTCATGTTGATGGGGTTGTCGGCGATCAATCCTGCGGCGCATCTGATGCGAGTGGAGCCTTTTAAGAAGGCGTCTGCGGCCAGCTTGAATGCTAACTCGAGGCCGGAAAGCCTGGGCTCCATAAAATGTGAATCCCCGGTCAACATTTCGGTGGTGCCGCCGACACCGGACTACAATTCTGTTGATAAGACTGTAAGTGGATTACTATTATGATTATTTTTATAGGTCACACACAAAGTCGTCTTAATATTTTACCTTTCTTGTATAAAAATGGTATTTTTCCAGGATACTCTAGTAGACGAATCCCCTGAGTCGCCGGACGCACCCGAAGACCTGCCTTACGTGTCACTCAAGAGGTCTGTTGTATCTTGTTGTAAGCCATTACGCACTGCCCAGCCCTTGGCCATGAAAAATCATGTAGAAATGCTTATAACATAAGGCTTGTCATGCCATAAAGGCATCATTTTCCGAGTTTTATATTGTAATGCTACCCTGTAGTCAAAGATTACATTTAAATGCACGTACCTACTCCAAATTCTTTCAGGCTGTTTTTTGTCTTGATAACAACTGTTTGAAGAAAACCCATTGACCAAATCATACAGAAGAGAAGTTCGTTAGAGATTCGTTCGTTAGTTAAACAATAATAAAATTACAGATGAACACATAAGACAGAAGAAAAAGAAAGTTACAGAAACTGAGTTCTGTTTGATTAACAAACTTTTAATTAAGATCAACAATCCGGAATAATTATCCTATACCTATTTTTCCATTACCACATGTTGGCACGTAGGTTTTCAGGATGCACGAAGGGAGTCTAGGTTACTCTTTTTAGGGCATACTGCCAGTGCTTCTATACATGTAACCTATGGGTCAATTATACGCAGAGGACGTAGGTACAGCGCTCTTCGAGTGCAATATAACAACGCCTTTAGGATGTTGCTCGGTCTTCCACGTTGGTGCAGTGCATCAGGAATGTTTGCGGAGGCAAGCGTGGACGGCTTCCATGCGATTATAAGAAAACGCTGTGCCTCTCTGCTCAATAGGTTAAAAGGGAGCCCGAGCAGTATCCTGAGAGTGTTTGCCCGGAGGTGGGATTCACCAATGATGCGAAGATGGATCGGTCTACACTCCAGTCTTGTAAATTATGATTATTAATAATAATATATAGCTTGATTTGATTATATTTCTATTGCCTAATTATTTATTCTATAATCCAGTTATATTTTTAATTTAATACATTGCATGTTGTTAAAATTTATCCCTAATTGTGTAAATAATATAATATATATAATTATAATTCTATTTTTTATTGGAATAATTGTGCTTATATAATTAATTTATGAGAGACATGTAACCTAATTTGGACATTGCCAGTAGCTTCTAATATTTAATTTCAACTTCTTTTTATTTTATTTTATTTTGTTATTAAGTACTTATTTTTTATAATTTTTGACATGTTTCCCATAATTTAATTAATGCTTTATTGTTAATGTGCGTTATTTGATGTTTATTTTAATCTCTAAATTGTATAGATCCTTAGTTATTTTGTCACCCATTGTATGAGCCATGTTGCTTGATTCAAATAAATAAATGAAATGAAATGAATGTAAAACCAACTGTCACGATATAGCTAATTCACATCACAAAGCCTATTTCACACCACCTATAACACCAATGAATAACCACAGATCTACAATGTACAGCAAGCCGATTTTTGTCTCACGCGTTCGAATTCAGAAAATTATCACTGAAAATAATAAGCAAGTCACTGTTTTCAACCGGTATTTTAGTGACAAAATCCCGTATACGAGATTCAAAAATTGCCCCCCATCTAAAATTGTACCTATTAATATGTGATTGGGATGTATGTTGAAAAAACGAAATTAGACTGGCCTGCTAATACTGCCATATTCGAACAACTTGTCTAAGATGTGTCTAAGATTTACCGATCTATCATCCAAACTAATATTATAAATGGGAAAGTGTGTGTGTCTGTTTGTTTGTCCGTCTTTCACCGCAAAACGGGGTGACTAATTGACGTGATTTTTTTTAAGTGGAGATATTTGAAGCGATGGAGAGTGACATTGGCTACTTTTTGTCTCTTTCTAACGCGAACGAAGCCGCGGGCAAAAGCTACTCGTTAATAAAAGTGACATTTCTTCGAACAAACACGAATTTATTCAATAAAGATTTTTTTATTTATAAAAAAAAACGAATTAGACATGTTTTTGACTCTCACATATCCGGCCTATATCGTACTTACATTTGACGTATATTAATGTTAATCGAGCCACAATTATTTGTAACCGAACCAAAGAGCCATATGATTGTAGATCTGTGCCAGCACACTATAATACCTCTAGATTAACCTCAGCACCCCATCTAGCTACCGTGCGTAATGGCGCCATCTATAGCCCCACACGGCTAACCTACGTTTTATTTAGATCCGGCAACATTGATTTCAGATACGGCACGATGTCGAGTCTCGAACGGCTGCCGTCCGACGAAACGGACGACGGGAATGTGAGGACGGAACCGGAGCCGGCTAAACCGTATAATGCAGGTAAAACTAATATAAAAACCGGCCAAGAGCGTGTCGGGCCACGCTCAGTGTAGGGTTCCGTAGTTTCCCGTATTTTTTTTCAAAACCTGTTGAACCTATCAAGTTCAAAATAATTTTCTTAGAGTCTTTATAAAGTTCTACTATTGTGATTTTTTTCATATTTTTAAAACTTATGGTTCAAAAGTTAGAGGGGTAGGGGACACATTTTTTTAAACTTTTGGAGCGATTATTTACGAAAATCTTAACAAAGTCAAAAAATTATTTTCGTAAACCCCTATTCATTTTTTGGGTTCCGTACCTCAAAAAGGAAAAACGGAACCCATATAGGATCACTCGTGTGTCTGTCTGTCCGTTGTCACTGCCAATTTTCTCCGAAACTACCGAACCGATTATACCTATAATCGATGCAAACAAGAAAGGATTTCGCAGCGAACCCCTCGGCTGGTTGAAAAATGTCTTTATCTTCACGCCACGCGGAAGATCTTTTCTATTTTGTTTTGTACTTATACATTATTATACTTTTCTATTTTGTTTTGTACTTATTTAAATACTTATGAACTACTAAGCTGTTCGTAAATCATAATATGCGGCTTTGCATAAACCAGAGCAAATGTAAGAATAAACACCCTATTTCAGTGTCAGGAGCGGCCGGCGGTATAATGGGCTGGACGGCCAGGGCCGGCTCGTTCGTGGTTGAAAAGATGAACATCTTCAGTTACACTGAGAGCGTGCCCAGCACAGCGCTTGCGCACAAACAGCCGTCTTTCCTAGAAAGGTATGAAGGATCCTTAAGCTACCCTATATTTTGAGAGACAACGTCTAGTCAGTGCTATGGAATCGTCATATCAGATGATAGTGTGTGGTGGCGTTTACCATATCATACCAGTCAGTTGACATCCAGTCAGCGCTATCGAAATTGGAGTCGCTGAGTGTCGTTGGAGTAACTAACTTTGGGACGACCAGCAGCCGTTGAGGGTTTTATACGCTGATGCTGGGCAGATTCTGAGAGTGGGAGTGTGTGGTGACTTTAGAAAGAAAACTGTTTTCAAGTTTACTTTAAAGACACGTCAATCAATTGATGTTATTGGCTGTCAAAGGGCTAAAAATAACGTCTTAACAACTACAGAGTTTTCCTGTGATTACTGCTTAAAGGGTAAATTAAATATGCTTCTGCGTCATCCTTTGTATTATCGACAGTATCATTTACTTTTACTTACTTACTGCGATGGCTCAGCGACCCGAAGTGGATCTTGGCATCTGACACTAGATTCCGCCATTCACTTATCCTGTGCGATCTGCGGGCCGATTTTTGAGTCTCACGCGTTCGAATTCAGAAAATTGTCACTGAAAATAATAGGTAATTCACCGTTTTCAACCGGTATTTTAGTGACAGTGAGACTCAAGAATCGGCCCCCTATGCCACTTGATCGACTCGATCGACAGTATCAGCATTTAATATTTTATATTATGTTGTGCGGTTTTAATATTTTATATGTTTTCCTCATACATGATCCCTGGACCTGAACTCCCTAATCTAATATATCATAACTTTTCTTACTAACCTTCTTTTTCCTATACCAACTAGGTGGAATGAATCCGGAGCAAAGACGATGAGTATGTGTGAAACTTAACGTTTTTTGAGTGGTACCGTTTTCTAATTAGCTATTAGGTATGTAGAGAAGAAATTTAATATGCTAGCGGAGTCTAGGATGAGATATTTTATAATATTTTAACGTGTTTTGAGTCATTTTTTCTAATGTAGCTAGGTGTCTTTATAAAAAGAAATATAATTCTTAACGTCCAGCCAGATATTGTAGATAAATTTGTGTATTTTGCTAGACAATGTAACGAATTGTGTCAATTTATAGATTAGAAATATACCCCGTCAAATACGAATGAAATTAGCTACATACGAGGTTAAATTAGGAAATGACATAGCTTTAAATAACATAATTGTAGTTTTTTTTTTTAAGTAGTTGTATAAGATTTTTATTTTATCATAGTAGATTTGTGTATTAAATTAAATTTTTAGAATTACATAAAGTCTGAAAGAAAAAAAAAGTAACCACGACTTAGAAAAAATCTAGAGCTAGATAGTCTTTCAACTTCGAAAACAATTTGTATTTTTTATATTTAATATACTTTAGAGTAAATCTTAGAAAAAATTTTTTTTATTGTTAATATCAATTTTATACACGTAATTTGTTACCAATTATAAACAGTATATTTTTGCTTACTAGTTTACACATACTTTTTTATTATTGAAATGAAATGAAATTAATACATCCATATTATGTTAGTAATAACTTGAAAACTAAATATTGCATTGGATAACCTATTAATTACTTGAAGTCAAAATGTTCATCTAAATGTATATTGTAAAAACATTTCTCTATAATTTTTGTACCTAATCCCAAATAAACTCCCCTAAAACCACATTTTCCAAGAACTAAAGAAACCTCCAACCACAGATGCCTGGGCGTCAGCGATTGGAAGGCTGTAGCGGAAGACGGCACGGCGGAGACGGGGGACGGGAGTGGGGCGAGCGGGGAGGAGGCGTGGGGCACGCCCTCGTCGGGGGACCTGTCGGACAACCTGCCGGACTCGGAACATGGGACGCTCTCTGTAAGTGTCAGCAGTAACCTCCAACGATTATAAATCAGCGAATGTCTGACCATCAGTCAGACTCTTATGCCATATAACAAGGATCACTGCTCCCACCACGCTCAGGCCGCTTTTACAATAGTGCCACATAATGTTACCTTAGTTACAGCACTCCCCCGATTTAAGTCATAGTGGAGATGTCACATAATGTTACCTTAGTTACAGCACTCCCCCGATTTTAAACAATGTTATAGCGGCATGTAAGCCTTTTGAACAGAAAGCCCGTCACTTCCACAGTCTCCTACGAAGTCCTCGTCATCGTACGCTGGCGACGACGACACCGAGCTCATGATGGACGAGCTCCTCATGGCACCCACCATCACTGGTCCTACCACACTCAGGCCACTCTTACCCAGGTAAATATGCAAGATTCCTCAGAATAGCCCCGCCCCGTATCGTTTCTTAGTTTTCTTTTCTACCATGAGGAACCCGAATTCGTCTGGTAGTGTTGATGACTGTGTATTTTAGGTAAAGATGTCGATTTTTTTATTTTACGTTAAATCTAAAGAAACGGATAGTTCAGTTTCCTCGTGGGTACCTATTTACTGTACATATCACGGTCAGATTTCCAAATTCATATTTGTTGTATGAATACATCTTCAGTTTAATTTCACTACATGAAATGCTTATTTAGTGAAACGAAATTATATGATCGGTCACATAGTCACATTATAATAATGTCAAATTCAATCAAACAATATGAAATAATAAATACTGAAATCTGGCCACGACGTTATATTTAAGAAGAATTATGTAATACTTACTTATATGTGTACTTGTTTCCTAAGTTTAAGCTCACTTAGCATAGTTAACCAACAAAATATCAATGTTTTCCTTTGTCCGTTCTTGTCCCTACATTTTTAAAACACTTTATGTCTGCATGCACATTTATGTGTTAGATTAGCAAAATTTTCTGTCTTACAGTACTACTGGTCTCCTCGTACATAATTCACGAATAGTTTATGTGTAACTATTTCACTGTATAGTTACCTACTAATCACCAGAAGGTGACAAAAGAGATTTGCAACTTTGTCACCGTTAGGTATCCAATACCAGCCAATACTTTCTTTAAGATATGGACCACTTGGTTAAAAAACACATGGCTATTATATGACACCCATTTTATGCGCGGCTTAGTAACAAACAGAAATAATTTTATAACAACTTGTAGTACTGGAAGGCCCAATGTTAATATTAATTTCCTCACTCTTTATTGGCAGATAAACAAAATTTTACACAAGATACTAACCTTGACCGTAACGTAGGGATATTTTTAGGAGAAGACTGGAGCCCTTGATGGAGGAGGAGTGTTCAGACAGCGGGAGCGAAGACAATAAGCAGACGCCCACCAACTCGGAGGACCAGGTGAATATCTTAGTAGTTAGGGATTAAAATATTTAGAAGCTTGACATTGTCATTATTTCGTTAGGCTGGTTTTAGTGTCACGCGGACCGACCGCACGGAGCGATCTGCTAGACTAATATAATTATGTATGAAGTTGATGTTGTTGTCCATGTTAATCTGTCCACTTTATGGTTGTCCACGTGAATCCGTCCACTTTATGGTGCTACTACACTGGCTGTTATATAACATTTATAACGGCCCAGTGTAGGAATACCATTACTCTAAAACGCTCCCTGAACTTAATACATATTAGTCCGGTGCGGATCGCTCCGCGCGGTCGGTCCGCGTGACACTAAGGCACTGGTCCCACCGCGAGCTAGTAAGCTATGAGCTATCGGCTATAAAAACGAACAAAAGATATAAGCACTCCCGTGCAAATAAAAGAGACACGGCGATGTTTATAGTTACTCGCCCAGCGGGGAGCTATCAAATTCGCCGTGTCTCTTTTATTTACACGGGAGTGCTTATCATTTGTTCGTTTTTATATCCGATAGCTCATAGCTTACTAGCTCGCGGTGGGACCAGTGCCTAAAACTAGACATAGAAATTAAGTTACCTACGTGCCCGATAGCGAATATGACAATGTCAAACACAGACACTGGCCATACACAAATTTTGTAGTAACAGTGTAGAAAAACATGTTTAGTAGTTAATATACTCTGTCAACCAAATCTGTCAGTAAATAAGAACAAAGAAAACTATATGCATCCTTTTCTTTAAGGTGCTAGAGAAAAGGATACCTATAGTTTTCTTAGTTCTTATTTACTGACAGACTTGTTTGACAGAATATAGCTAAGTAATCGGAAAGGAAATGAAACATTGGCTTTTTAAACATAGATAAACTTTGAACCCGTCTGGGTGTTACAGATATCAATCTATTTGCTGTGTATGACCAAAACTGCTTTTGCGTTTGCATTTTCGACTATTTTTGCGAAATCATCAAGTAAATTAAAACTACCAGTCATTCTATGGCCAGTTCATATATTATCTTTTTTTTAGCCAATAATTAATTTAAAAAAATACCGACAGTTTTTTTAAGCTTGACGAGTCACACTTAAAGTAAACTCTTTATTTAAAGACTACCAGGATATATTATACTACTTATTTACATATTAATAAAAATATATAATGATCATAGCTTAGAACATGTTTGGAAAATCCCCTGTAGACTTGCGGTATTTACTTATATACCTCTTTGTATCAATATGCATTAATTTGTTGGACATGGACTATGTTTCAAAATGAAAAAAAAATGCACTCTTACCTACTACTACCAAGTGCGAATAAATTACCATGGTAGGTAAGTACATACTTTTTTTACTTTAAGACTAACTAAATCTGTGTAAATAAATATGAATATTTAATTAGCCAAATTTAATCCAATATTTGTGGACAATATTGTCCGGAATATTTTATTAGTACAAAATATTTTGAAACATAGTCATTTACTACAGGTAATTGCCCCATATCATAATAATATAGCATGACTGGAATGGCGCATGCGTTCTGCATGTCCCATTACTGTTCAAACTAGAACTTAGTGGGGTTAGCTAGTGACTGACCAAATTGATAGAACTTGTATAGTGGGGTTAGCTAGCTGATCAAATTGGGGCAAAGGGTCGGACTGTCAATGTTTAGTAAGGTCGAATAGAATAAGAGAAACACTATATATTGCCAGAAACTTGAATCTTTTAATTAAGTATTTCCTTTCATATAATTCCACCAACTATATGATCGCACCAGAACACTGGCCTACTGTCCCTATATAGTCAGTATTTAAGAACATTTGAGCCTAAACTTGAACCGTTAACTCGTTTCTGAGCTTAAAAAATATTCAAGTCTTTTAAGTTCAGAGTGAAGGCCTTTGCTGAAACTTTTCTTTATTATGAGTGTTTTAAATTAAACAAAGTTATGTCTCTCTTATCTAAACGACCTTTTATATTTCATTATTCTCTTTGACAAAACTGGCGTTAGATGTTATTATTTTTTTAAAGAACAGAAGTATTCTTCTACACTCAAGCTTTGTACAGCCGGCCGTTCTGTCTCATTGGTGAATAATCTTGCACCTGATTCACTGAGGGTATCTGGGCAATGCTTCATTGTTAATTAGTCCAAAAACCTTGCATCTAACGCCGGTCTGTCTCATTGGCCAAAACTCTTGCACCTGATTGGCTGAGGGTAGCTAGGCAATGTCTCATTGTGACTGTTCCGCTTACGCGGCCCTTGCCGCAGGGCAGCGCGCGTGGACTCGCTGCTGACGACTACTCCGTCGCGCGCCAGCCGCCCTCTGCATTAGAGTCAGGTGAGTTTACTGTTCGTCTTTTACTGTGGCAGTTTTCATGTTGATACGAATCATACGAATGCCTTAAATCGGGGGCGCACTGTGAATGGTGTGGGAAGTTAAACTAAAATAATGAGTAAAGTTGCTCGTTAAATTAAATGGGATGGAGAAGGTATAATGGAGAATATTTTTAACTCTTCCAAATCTATCGGAAATTTAATTCTAACCTTCACAACAATCGAAATAATCTTAAGAATATCGAATTGTGCAAAAATATTTTCCAAATTGTCAATATCCAAGAGAGGGTGAATTAGGGCTTAAGTTTATATGGACATATTGACATCTACTGTCGAAGCTCCTCTCTTAGCGATAATTGCTTAATGGGTGAGCCAGGGAAGTATACAGGACAGAATAGTGATCGATAACACTCTTCTTCTCGGCTTACTTCCTTTGCTACTTCCCATACCACTCTCTCGTCTAGTGTATCAACCACACTAGAGTGCCCTACATATTCGTATCAGTGTGAAAATCGCATAGGAGACCCACAGACTGTCAGATCACCGGATGAACATAGCTTGTCTGTTATTCGGCGCTGCCACTTTTTACTTATGACTGGCTATATCGTCCGGCAAATTGATAGTCAGTGGGTTACTTTAGAGTGTGTCTAAGCTAACTTTATAACGTAAATATATTATTGTTAAGTTTCGTCATTCATTAAAAATACTTTACAGAGTTAACTTAGTCGTACTCTACATAATCTAAAGCAACATTTTTCGAAAGCAACATTCTTTTTCTGAAATTATTCTACTTAACCCTTTACCGCATATGGTTCCAAATTTGGAACGTAATGTTATTTTCCTCGTAAATCAATTAAAACGTCATTTATTTTGCTCAACTTGTAATAGGTAGAAAGTATGCATACTACGGAACGTTTTCTGTACTCGTTATAACTTCTATCTAGTCTGTGGTCCATGAAACATTTTCATTTCTACCGACGTTTGGCAATTTTTAGTTGCAAGTGCGATCTACAATTTTGATATACGATTTTCCTGATTGTATTCAGTGTAATAAATATATTTTAAGTGGTAATTATTAAAACAATGGATGCCGCAAGATTTTATGGTAAAACGCATAAGTATTTATATTTAAATTACTATGTATGATGTCGTTAAAGTATGTTCCTAAAATGGATCACTATGCGTTATAGGTAAAATAGATTGGACTAATGTGGAACTGTATGCATTAGTGGTTTTTTTGTGAGTTTGACAAATATGGAACTTCATGCAGTCAGTGTTTCGTACATATTTTATTTTACTTACAAGAAATATATGTATATTGCCACAAATGCGGGTTATTTTTGCCTCAACAAAGACCGCAATTGTTTCCAGATTTTTCACGTAAAATGATTTATTGACGACATTGTTATTCATCTAAAAGAAATATTTTTATAGTGTCTTCAAATGTTTTGGTTTTCTTTTTCACGCGAAATTATTAAAAATAAAAAACTTTTTTGAAACTGTATTTTTTTTGTCATCTTCATTCTCATACATATTACCGCATACTGTTCCAAATTAGACCAGGGACACGGCGTAGCCATTGATGCATATGGTTCCTAATCTGGAACTGGTGGTTTTTTACTAATATTTCTAATTAGGTTGAATTTAGATTTTTTTCTTAATTTTTACTTTATTACTTTTATGTTATTTTATCACATATATTTAATTTGTAGAGATTAAAAAATCCATGCGGTAAAGGGTTAAAATTGTTTGATTATTACTATAAGGGTCTACTTAAGTTCCCTAACCAAACACGCATTTTGTTGAAAAGAAAAAGGCTATTGCTTTCGCTCACATACATGTACATATTGTATGTTTTGGACTACTATGGACACTATTAGTTGATTTTAGTTTATGTTCCCTTTGTAATGGTAAGGTAGATTCCCAGTAGGTACATATACAGAAAGTAGACATTATATATCAAGCATATAATATGCCTATGTTGTAAATAAGTAGGGTAGGGCAGGTTTATTTAACATATATAGTACTAACACAACAAAATTATGTAATAATAGTGAAATTAGTGTTAGTTATGATGTTATATGATACAGATTCATATTGATCATATTGCTGGCGATTTTATTAATCCTGTGTCCTACCTTACTATTTTACAATTTTTACATGCATAATTTACTTAGCAGAGTAATAGTATTTAGGTAATCATTTACATTTTCATATTCTACTTATTCAATTGTTCGTTGTGTTCAATATTAACAAAATATTTACATGTAAAAATTAATAATTAATGTCACGAATTTTAACCAAATGCTTTCTGTAAGAACTAGAAAGTTTGTGGCGACCACTGCGCACATCACAATAAACTATAAAACTCATAAACCTCCCCACCGAGGTCGGTTAACTTAGCCGATAGCTCGCGACCTGAGAGCCGGTTGGTTGGGAATTACACAGCCCATGCAGTTGGCGTCAGCGGTATATCAGTCGGCGCTCGCGCCGCGCCGGCAGTGCGATCTCGACTTCCACGGCGAATGCACGTTCCCCCGCTTACCGATCCGCTACTGACGCGAGTGCTGTGCTTACGCATAATTTAGTGTTATTTCGCTTTCTTTCGTGTTCCTTCCTACTGACTATCTTCTGTACTTTCTCTTCACCTGTGCTTGTGCTTTCTTATGCTTGTAAACGTGCTTAAACTCTTATATATTATACATAGTGTGTCTACAACGGTTTTATTATTTAAACGCCCGGTAGGCACCCTATATTGGTGACCTCCGATATTGAACTATAATACGCAAGTGACTATTAATAGCTAGTGCAGTTATCAGCATGGGTAGCAAAGGTGAAAAAGACAATGCCGCCGCCGGGGCTAGCGCATCGCAGCCGCCTGCGGATGACGTGGACTCTAACGGTTCCGTGTTTAAAGTGTCCGTGCGCGCGCCGCCATTTTATCCCGCCGAGCCCGCTTTATGGTTTAGCCAAATGGAAGCTCAGTTCGAAGTATCGGGTATAACGACTGAATCTACGAAATATAATTATATTGTGTCGCAATTAGAACAACAGTACGTACTAGAAGTTAAGGATATAATAACGAATCCTCCAGCGATCAATAGATATACCAAATTAAAAACCGAGCTTATATCTAGATTGTCCGCGTCGCAAGAAAAACGGGTGTTGCAATTAATGAAGCATGAAGAGCTAGGAGAAAGAAAACCGTCACAGCTTTTGAGACATTTACGTACGTTGGCCGGTAAAACAGTAACGGACGACTTTTTGAAAACGGTGTGGTCTAGTCGCTTGCCTAGCGGTTTGCAAACGTTGATAGCATCCCAAACCAGTGCCACGATGGAAGAGTTGGCCGATTTAGCGGACAAGGTGCATGATATCGCACCTCAGATGCCCCAGGTATGTGCTGTAGGTGGAGATCCTTACGCCATAGAGATGGCAAAGCAGATGGCAAACCTGGCAAGAGAGGTAGCGTCACTAAAGGCCAATTTTGAAAACCAATCGCACTCATCAAGGTCTGGCACGCGTAATAGATATCGCGGTAGAAGTCGTACGCCATCTTCGGGCCGGCGCAGAGACAGGTCAGCGTCGAGGAACAAAGATCCGTCAGTGTGCTGGTACCACAACAGATTTGGGGATAAATCGACACGGTGTACCAGGCCTTGCAGTTATCCGGGGTCGGAAAACTTCGACGGCAGCCGGAAGTAGCGGCTAACGACTGCCAACGTAAGCCGAGCCGCCTCTTCGTGATGGATAACAACTCTAAGGTTCTATTCCTGGTGGATACGGGATCGGATTTGTGCGTGTACCCGCGCACTGCTCTTAGAGGACCGCGTAAGAAAACTAATTACGAGTTATTCGCAGCAAACGGCACTCTGATAGAAACTTACGGCTCGGTTCAACTGCAACTCAATTTAGGTCTGCGCCGGGTATTTAACTGGAGCTTCGTGGTCGCCGATGTATCTAAGCCCATTATAGGGGTTGACTTTCTGTGCCATTTTGATATTTTGGTTGATTGCAGAAACCAGCGCCTTATTGACAACTGTACTACACTCACCGTGAGGGCCCCAGCTCAGCCAGCAGCAGAGACCATGATGGCCATATCTTCGGTGAAGGTGACTGCGGGAGAATCCAGGTATCTTGATATTTTGAGACAATACCCAGACATCACTCGGCCAGCAGGTACGCCTACAGTTCCCAAGCATAATACTGTGCACCATATACGTACCACGCCTGGACCACCTGTGTCAAGCAGACCTCGTCGTCTCCCTCCCGATCGTCTCAAGATTGCTCAGAAAGAGTTTGAGGCCATGCTTCAAAATGGTACGGCGATAAGATCTGAGAGTCCGTGGTCGTCTCCGCTTCATTTAGCTCCTAAGAAGAATGACGGTTGGCGGCCATGCGGTGATTACCGTGCTTTGAATGCACGCACCATCCCAGATAAGTACCCAGTTCGGCACATACAGGACTTCACGCAACAGCTGGCTGGCAGCAAGGTGTTCTCCAAGGTTGACCTGGTGAAGGCGTATAACCAGATTCCGGTTTACCCCCCTGACATTCCCAAGACGTCCATAATTACGCCGTTTGGATTATTTTCCTTCCCGTACATGACGTTCGGTTTGAGGAACGCTGCGCAGACGTTTCAACGTTTTATTGACGAGGCACTCAGGGGCTTGGACTACTGCTACGGGTACCTTGATGACATCTTGATCTTTTCTTCGAGCGAGAACGAGCATGAGGAGCATCTGCGTCAGCTGTTCCAGAGGCTGTCAGACTATGGAATCCTCATCAACGCAGCGAAGTGCGAATTTGGGGTGTCATCCATCACCTTCCTGGGCCATGAGGTGTCAGCAGAGGGCATTCGTCCACTCCAGTCCAAGGTTCAGGCGATTTTGGATTATCCTGTTCCTAAGAACGTGAAAGAGCTGCGTAGATTTCTCGGGATGATGAATTTCTATCGAAGGTTTGTACCAGGGGCATCAGCACTACAGACAAAGCTGAACGTCGTTCTAAGTGGGCCGAAGAAGAAGCCAAACCAAGAGATCGAGATGACACCAGATATGTTGGAGGCATTCGCAGCATGCAAAGAAGGTTTGTCCAAAGCTGCCATTTTAGCACATCCGCAGACAGATGTCGAGCTGGCCATCTTCACAGACGCCTCAGATGTCTCAATTGGAGGCGTGCTGCAACAGCGAGTGTCACAAGGGTCGTGGGAACCTCTCGCATTCTTCTCTCGTCATCTTAAGCCTTCGCAGAAGAAGTACAGTCCGTACGACAGGGAGCTCCTGGCCATCTACGAAGCTATACGCCATTTCCGCCACATGGTCGAGGCCAGGCCGTTTACCGTCTATACGGACCATAAACCACTGACGTTCGCGTTCACTTCAACGAGAGAGAAGTGTTCCCCCAGGCAGTTCCGCTATTTTGATTTCATTTCCCAATTTACTACAGATGTCCGTTACATAGCCGGGAAAGACAACGTGGTAGCGGACGCGCTTTCCAGAGTAGAGGAGATAGGCGAGCTCATAGACTACGAAGCCTTGGCACGGGCGCAAAACGATGACCTTGAATTGAAAGACCTTATACAAAATGGGTCTGGTCTCAATTTAAAGAAAATTCAGTTGCCTGGCGCTCAAGCACAACTTTATTGTGACGTCTCGACAGAAAACGTAAGGCCTTATATCACTGATGCTTTCCGAAGACCGGTGTTCAGTGCTATGCACAGTCTGAGCCATCCAGGTGCCAGGGGTTCTGCCAGAATGGTCGCCCAAAGATTCGTGTGGCCTGGTATTAAAAGAGATTGTCGCCAGTGGGCGAAGGAATGCGCAGATTGCCAGAGAAACAAAATCTCGCGCCATACAACCTCTCCTATATCTCCTTTCCCTACTCCATCTGACCGATTTTCCCATGTCCACATGGACATTGTAGGGCCTTTACCATACTCTTCTGGTTACAGATACTGCCTCACGGTCATCGATCGCTTCACGCGTTGGCCTGAGGCGTACCCTTTGCCTGATATCACGGCAGAGACCTGCGCGCGAGCCTTCGTCGCGGGTTGGGTTGCCCGCTTTGGCTGCCCTCAGAAGATCGTCACGGACAGGGGCGCGCAGTTCCAGTCTGAACTGTTCCGCGCTCTGTCAACCATCCTGGGCGCCGAGCATCGCCCCACCACTTCGTACCATCCTGCCTGCAACGGGATGGCGGAGCGCCTGCACAGACAGCTGAAATCGGCTATCATGTGCCACACCAACACTCACTGGACCGAGGTACTCCCGCTGGTGCTGCTGGGCATCCGCAGCGCCTGGAAAGATGACGTGCAGTCTTCAGCAGCCGAGCTGGTATATGGGGAACCCCTGCGCCTGCCCGGCGAGTTCTTCGCGCCTACCACGGGAGTAACAGTAGACTACGCTGACTTCGCATCGAGACTGCGCAGCCACATCTCCAGTTTGAATCCGGTACCAGGATCTAGGCACGTTCAGAAAGCATTCTACGTACCAAAAGACCTGAGTACAGCAGACCATGTGTTTCTTCGCCAAGGACCTGCAAAGAGAGCCTTAGATTCCCCATACACTGGTCCTTATAAGGTGCTGCAGCGAGGTGACAAGACCTTCAAGATCGACGTCAAAGGTAAAGAGAATACCGTGACAATAGACAGACTCAAACCAGCATACATGGCCAAAGATGACGACTCCAGGTGTTCCAGTTCCAGCGGAGCTCCAGCCACTCCAGCACCGAGTCCAGTAGAGCCGGCAACCACTAGGAAGACACGCTGCGGTCGATCAGTGCGCTTCCCAGATTACTATCGACCGTAGCAAGCAACGGTCTCGGTGGGGGAGTAGTGTGGCGACCACTGCGCACATCACAATAAACTATAAAACTCATAAACCTCCCCACCGAGGTCGGTTAACTTAGCCGATAGCTCGCGACCTGAGAGCCGGTTGGTTGGGAATTACACAGCCCATGCAGTTGGCGTCAGCGGTATATCAGTCGGCGCTCGCGCCGCGCCGGCAGTGCGATCTCGACTTCCACGGCGAATGCACGTTCCCCCGCTTACCGATCCGCTACTGACGCGAGTGCTGTGCTTACGCATAATTTAGTGTTATTTCGCTTTCTTTCGTGTTCCTTCCTACTGACTATCTTCTGTACTTTCTCTTCACCTGTGCTTGTGCTTTCTTATGCTTGTAAACGTGCTTAAACTCTTATAAATTATACATAGTGTGTCTACAACGGTTTTATTATTTAAACGCCCGGTAGGCACCCTATAGTTGTATAAAACTTACATCACCAGAGACATGTCCATCAGGTATAAACAAATGGTGCAAATATTATATCATCACCAAAAATAATTAATAATACTAAATAGTGCAAAATATTGTATCCATAGTTGTACAACCACAGTAGGTTGGTATCCTTCAACATGCTTCTTTAAATTTTAGCCATATTTTCAAACTTTTCTTTCGCGTTCACTTTTTTCATTTGTAACCTCTGCCACATATAAACTGGCTTCCTTCTCCACAATTCAATAATAATTATCATTACTTCGCCACTGACGCTCAGACTGCCGGACGGCGCTGTCACTTTTTACTCCTAATTGACAGGTCGATGCCGTCCATTGGACTGATTGTTAGTCCCTTTAAGCATCATTCCAGATCTTTGACCATCAAAATTGATTTTATTTATTCTTCGTACCGGTAGCTTCAAGAGCCAAACGCGAGATTAAGCAAAAACTTTCATCCAGGTATTTCAACAAATATCGTGCACTTAAACCACGTTCACTTATTCTTTTATTCACCGCCTTTCTTGCAATCAGTGACCTATTGTAGTTGTATGTAGGTTTACGTAATTACTCACTTTATAAGAACAGATATTTCCAATATTGAAATATTTTTGGTGTTAGTCGTGCAATTTAAAAGAATGAAATATAAAAATCGCACAATTCTGATGAATTTCGTTAGCTCAATCGAACTGATGATGTTCCTAAAGTCATACTTTATTTCTATATTAACAAACTTGATAAAATCGATCTGTCTACTTTAGTTGTTAAAACTATGGTTGTTATTTAGCATTATTTTATGCGTCTTAACAATTATTTTTTGGGCATGACTAAAATTCAAATTAATTAAAGTGAAAAACACGTTGGTGGTGTAAACACTTATTAACATTGACATACATGTTGGCAGCAAAATGGACATCTTGACAGAGAGGTGAGAGACAGTGCATGTCAAATGTCAATTAATTACTTGTTACAGGAGTTTCCAAACTGTGGGGGGGGGGGGGGGGGGGGGGGAACCCATGACACTTGAAAAATGCTGTTAAAGAATATCAATAATAAACCTTAATTACATATAACATGGAAAAAACACATCGACAGCGGCCGTAAAAAGATTGGGAACCTCTGTACTGTATACATATTAAATAGTTAAATAAACAATGTAATACAGAAGTTTTATTATAACTACGTAGTATTTTTGGGTTAGCAACATATCTACATATTTTGAGCCTTACATAATTACCTATATAACACACGAAAGATGTATATATTTAATTATTTATAAATTCAACATTTAAAAAATATATCAGCCCCACCCAACCCTATTATTACAACTTCAACAAGTCGATTGGCGCTGTTTACCCCTTAAAATTTTCAGAACACCATTTTTATACCTTTGTATTCAAAGGAGGTACTTATCCAAAATCCACTCACTTACGTTTATACCAACCGTTACTAGAGATTGCCAATGGAGTTTGCAAGTCATTCATTTGTCAAGAAAGTTTCCGCACTACCTTCAACAGGCATGAATAGTAGCACAACACTACACAATACACAGAATAAACGGACTTGACACTTTAGAAAACTGTACCTATAGAAAATACACAGGAGATCACATTTAATAAAACATAGAAAATAATGCATTTGCGTAGAATTTTCAAGCTCTAGCGGGCTCAAACGCTATATTAAATACATGATTACTTACAACACAAACTCTAATATTTAAGTTTAACTATGTGAGACTTTAAGTTCCGTTTAATTAGAGTCAGACCAAGCTACACAGATGGTGCAACGGTTATATAAAAGGCAAAGCTCTATCAAATGATGACGTTTACATAACATGTTCAAAGTATTATCAAACCACTGTCAACTAAGTCTGACTCTAGCTTAAGATTTGAATTAGGGTAAGCCCTGAGTGCACGCTTATATTGGGCGTACAGCAAGGTGGTGCATGCGGCGTGCATATCAAACAATTGAAGCTCATAGAAGTGTCCTGAGAGCCCACCCCGTTGCATGCCAAGCCAACCACTCAGGCCTTGAGGCCTTACAATAAAATTAGACCTTGATGATTGTATAGTGCTTAAGGGATGTTTTCCAACAGAAGCAGGGGGCGGGGGTGGCGCGCGGGCTGGCGGGGGGTGCGGTGCCGGCGCGGCCGATCTGAGCCCAGATCGGACGCCCACCAACGAGGCGCCCTTACCGCTCTTACAATCTGGTAAGACTTTTTATAGCTGGCGGTGCTTTAACAGGCAACTATTAGATAGGAAACAATACCCAAAGTCAACTAAAATTAAGTTTGCGTTATTTTTTTAGTTGTAAAACTAGTAACAAAATTAGACGCAGAATACGTAAACGTGGTCACAAATTGAAACTGTCTCCTTTTTTAGTTCAGTTTCCGTAAGAGAATATTAAAATTAAAAAAAAAACCCCGATCGCGACATAGACCGATTTCCATAAAAAATGGCTAAGAACACTCCCGACTAACTCAGCTTTCAGACAAAAAAACGAAATCTAAATCAGTTCATCCGTTCGGGAGCTACGATGCCACAGACAAAACACACATATACACTATACAGGCAGAGAAACAGACACATCAAACTTATAACACCCCGTCGTTTTTGCGTCGGGGGTTAACAAAATGAAAGTGTTTCTTATTTTGTCTATTAAATTCCACTACAAGGTTAAAATTTGTTTCAGCTTCAAGAGAGTATGCGGAGCGTGCCGCTGTTGGACGCCGGGGCTCAGCCAGCTCAGCAAGCACGCCCTCCACACTCGAGCGCACCGCCATCCACAATATACCGCACCAATCTCCAGGTAAACCTCATCCCTCATCATTGTCCATGGTTATTAATGAATCTACGGTTGTACTCACGTTATTATATCACTATTGCTGCGACATGTTTCGGGCCAATTCGGAGGCCCCTCTTCAGGCATATAGGAGTTCACGCGGCGCCTAAACTCCGCAGACTGTGGCCCCCGCCCCGCGTACCCCGCCCCTCGTGCTATCCGTGCGAGGGGCGCAGTCTGCGGAGTTTAGCCGCCGCGGATGCCCTTCCTCATCATTGTATAGGCAACGACATCACCAAGCCTACGAGTAGGTATGCGAGTTGTGTTCGATGCCGTGTAATATTTCTCATAGCATGACCTAACTTTTTTCGACATAATTTCTTAAAAATGCTTCCCTTTTCCTCGTACTATCATTCCATAATTTTGATCTGAGGCTTAATAAAAATGTTTATATATTTAAATAGCTAAATTGTAACCTTGCAATAAAATAGCTAAAAACCACGGAGTGACAGAAACCCGATACTGATCTTGCTACAGCATCAAATAAGTCTTAGTAAAAACACTTATGAATAGGTTCAAAAATCAGTGCCATAGTGTTTTGTAAAACATTTTTTCCGCAGTATCGGAGCGTGCGCCGGACCTTCAACCGGAGGAGCGACTCAGCCCCCGAGCAGAGATGCGGCTGGCTTTGGATCAGGGGACGGACGTGCTGGCGCAGCAGGAAGCGAGAAAACAGGTGGGCTATGTGCTGTTTTATAGATACCATTGGTATTAAGTATGGAAGCGTGACCTTAAATCAGAGCGAATCAGACCTTCTGCAAAGATGTCGCTGGTTTTGATCAGAAGACCCTCAGCCGGAGAAGATTCAATCGTAGAGATGCTCCTGGTTATGCACAATACTTACTGCAATTTCATCATCTTAAATAAATATAAATATTATAGGACATTCTTACACAGATTGACTGAGCCCCACGGTAAGCTCAAGAAGGCTTGTGTTGTGAGTACTCAGACAACGATATATATAATATATATAAATACTTATATACATAGAAAACATCCATGACTCAGGAACAAATATCTGTGCTCATCACACAAATAAATGCCCTTACCGGGATTCGAACCCGGGACCGCGGCGCAGCAGGCAGGGTCACTACCGACTGCGCTAGACCGGTCGTCTTAACTAGAAGATTTAGGCGCGATGTTGTCCTAAATAAAATTTGAGTTTCTCGCCTTTTTTTAGTGACAAACTTATCTGACCGTCTATATAAATTAAGATATTATAATCATTGACAATTTCTATGTCTACAGGCTGGCGGGTCAGACCCCTGGTCGTTTCGCGCGGCCTGTCAGCGGTCGCTTCTACGTCGGGTGGCGAGCGCGGACGCCGTGACACTATGCCGCGCTCAAACCCGCCGCACCGCGCCGCATACTACTTCGCGCAGTTCTGTATATGCTTGGAAAGGTATGTCTTGCTCACCCTACTATCTCGAACTTTCCTAATTTAGTGAATTAAGACGATACGGTAGGAGTCAATTCTCCATACAAACGCTCTCGACTATTTCCTCCCTGGTTTTTGAAGATAGAGCGGAACCTCGATTTTAAAGATTTTTTTGAAATATCTTTTGACTGAGTTGTTCTTAATGGACAATTTTTTTTTCGATATCTTCGAATCTAGTTAATAACACTTGTATATTTAACTAAAATTCCCAAGTTGAAAGGGGGACTCCTTTCCATTTTAGTATTTTCGCTACCGTATCCTCTTAAGGTTCTTTATTTAGTGAATGAAGTTTATAATTGATGAGTTAGCTTTGAGTCGACATAGTGTTTATATAGACTAGATCCAGTGCATTTTTGATCAACAAATCAAAAATTGTTTGACATGGCAGTTCCAGAAAGCGAGAAACTTACGGAGATGGAGCAACTGGCGCGAGTGGAAGCTCAGACGATGCGTTCGCGGACGCGCTCTCTATGCCAGAACGGGAAGATGTAAGTATCGTCATCAACGATAGGCATTTGCGAAGCAAAGCTCTTACATTCAGCAGTGCAAAGCCTTGTCTTACATTCACAAGTAAACTCAGTCCTGTATGTAGGGTTCGGGCGCAGCCCGACATTTAAGCGCACGAAGCGCGCTCTTAGTTGCATTTAGCAGTAGGAAGTCCGACCTTCTAGACGCCTTAAGCCTTCGGCCCTACGCGATGCTTTAGACACTTACTATCATTCTGTTTTGGAGCACTGACTTTGGTTCTACGTGGATCTAAGCCTTCGGCCTTCTCAATAGCAGATCACAACATTTTTCACGTCAACCATTGCGGCTGAGTTCTTGACGCAGCCCCATTTTCCTGTGAGAACCTGGTTTAATTTTTTAATTATTTTCATATTGGGTTTGATTCCAGATTGGGTTTCCTTCGGCGTCGAGCCTCCTCCGATAGTCCACGCCGCGAGCCCCTGCTGCTCGGTACGCGCCCATTCTCCCCCCGACGATCTACAGTGAGCAATAATGATGGCTATTATAAGATTTGCTTTGTCAACGGCAATGTGTGAATGGGACAGGACGGTACGTCAGAGTCGCACGTCCGTTATCTTGAGACTGGCAAATTTCGAGCGCCAAAACGATCTTAGAACATCTTAAGTCGCTATGAACACCTACAGTGGCATATTTCACAATAGTGACAATTGTTGCCCGACAGAGACACTTCACCGATCATTGTCTTCAACAAGGAAATATTGAAGCTGAATGTTACTTATCAACCCAGAAATAGGCACAGAATTGTCAGTGTCAAGTGTCAAATAGCCCATAGGTGTTACCGTACTTAAACACTGACAAAGTAACCTTCGGCCTTTCAAGTCAACTAAGGCGTCGTGCCCACACCGTCATGGTATAATGGTGCCCTTTTTAATCCTAAATTAAAATCAACCTGACAACAAATAACTACCAACTTGGTATAATGCCATTGCCACCATTTGTGTAACAAATTGTCAGTGCCAGATGACAATTGTCAAGTTGGTATAATTAATATACATTCATATTATACCGACTTGACAATTGTTAATTGAAACTAGACAATTTGTCAGATCGGTATAGTAACTGCATCTACGGTAAATTCTACAGTAAAAATACTATTAGAGGCTATGGTTGTTGATACTTTGGATGGACATATATGCACAAGTACTTTCAAGAAATCATTCCGTCGAGGACGTGCGAATCTGACGATGTTTTAAAAAAAGCTTTGCGATACCCTGCACGCCTCAAGCTTTTGTGCCTGTATGAAAGGACATTACGAGTCATACATGGACTGGAAAACTAAAGATGTCCCCTTTTTCTGAATATTACGAATTTTACGAGAATATTACGAGTTTTTTATTTCAAATCGAAAATTTTAACCAATATTTTGAAATCATAGGCGATTCTAAACTTCGTACCTACCGTAAGTATCAGAAAAAGGAAAAGCTATTTAGAAACAATTTTTGCCGTTCATGACTCTTTTGGAGACTGCACACTGGGTTTAGAACAAACGCCAGCAATTTGTTTCTTACCATATCTATCAAAACAATTTGTTTGACAGTTAATACCTATTTGAATACCTATCAATTTCCCTTGAACACGTAGTTGACACCATTTTGTGATTTACACGTAACATTAGTTGCACCAACGAAAACCAAAGTGACCATTTTAAAAGCCTTTTTGATAGTGCTAGGTTACGAGATGGTCACTTAAAAATCAATGGTTCACGATGACACGGCGTTCTTGCACTCTTAAGAGGAATATAAGATTCCATTTATATGTCAAGGGAAAGGGCGAAACTTTTTAAATAGTTTCAATATGTGTGGTCTCCTGTGCGGGCACAGACTTAGTTATGTCCCTTTCTGAAAATTGTCATAAGCTAATCGTTTTTATTGGCGTTACGCTGTCCTTTTGTTAACTGTACCTATAATAAAATAGACAATAACCTCACAGCTGTTAGATATGGAGTGAAAACAAGAACTTACTTAAAGAACTATGAAGTTTGACATGACATGATCAAGAATGGTCACAGGGGTAAATACAAGTAACTTTTTCCAACTGGTAATTAGTGTAGTAATATTAAACTTCCTTAGTTTCTAAGGTTTGCTTCTTTGAAAATGTGTAAGATTATCAACATCACATTGAGTAATTTGTTTATGTATTTGGTTGTTATAATTATACCTATATATTTTTCTGGCACGAACGAAGTGACACTAGCGACTTCATTCCGATATTTAGTTCATTGATAACTTACATTATAATATGTCATTAATTCTTGTAATTATGTCATTAATTATTGCCGTAGCACTGAATCTTGAGTAGTTTCATGTGCTCTGCCTACCCCGTTTAGGGAATATAGGCTTGAATTTATGTGTATATAACATTAATGTTTTATACAAATGTCACATGTTTGAAAATAAAAGGACAATAATAATAAAACGATCCATATTTTAATAGTAACCATAATTTATTTTATGATTATATGCATGATTTTAGAGATTATTATTAGGGGTAATTAATAACCTTATGTCAGGCTGTTTATCGATAAAAGAATTGTCAATGTTTTTATTTTGCCAAGCACTATCAATTTGACGTTCGTGCCAGAAAAGTATCTAGGTATAGTTATAATTATTCTGTTATATGTCTAAATCATTTGTCTGCATTTAGTAAGGTTATTGTCTATATTTACTTCATTTACATCGACATATGTGTTATTAGATTCAAACATTTTCACTAATCATAATAAATACAAAGAAAACTATAAGTTATATACTTATGAATATTTAAATTAAATCTATAAACGGAATAACAATTGCTTGATTGTGACATGGGTTGTTAAAGAAAATATGTACTGTCCGGATATCCGGATTTCACGTATACTTAATATTTAACGTTAAATCGAGTAAATATTTTGGTGCTTACCACGTCACACCAAAAGATTAGATACGTTTAAAAATTAAATACAGTTTCTAGCTTGTAAAATTTTCGGATTTGACTAGTCAAGTAAAAATAAAATTTAATTTACGGTAATTTAGTATAATCAATTCGTTGTTACCTCTTCTTAAATGCCATACTGCCTTGAAGAGACGGTAAACTGAATTTTCGGATCCGTAGGTAACCGAATCGGCCAACTGAGCATTGTTTTAGATAAAATTTAAATTGTTAAACCATGGGGTTGTTTTCATTAAATAAATTTACTGTAAGTAAGTTTGGAGTAATTGTTGGTTAGCTAATGATATTTGCTACGACGCTTGGCTACATCGGTTATTGAAATTACATTTTAATATTTTACCAGAAATTAATAAATATCGATACCATCACAATAAGTCAATAAAATGTTATCTTAACACTACATTATGTTGTTTCACTAATTAAATTATTGACACTCAATAGAACAAGATATTATACGAATGTTATAATAATTTAATACGTACGTCAAAAACCGAAATAGCGTAGCGTAATTGTTTAAAACGAGTCAATATTGGCATTAGATATACGAAGTAGACATTTTTGAAGGCCATCTTTAAAACTTTAGTCTTTAATTCATTGTTCTGGCGTATTAATCATTTCAAAAAATGAAAACCTCGAATTTAAGTATGATAATTAATTGTTCAACTTGACCTTTTGCGCCAGTCAGTTCAAATATATCATATTGTAACAACTATTTGCTACTTTTTGTCAAATTAAATAGTGAGATGTAACATTGATCGTCTATGGGTCCGTGAACGCTCATGTCAATTGTTCTTGCTTAGGCTAGATTTTAATCCAGCTTCATTTTGTTGTTTGTTGAAATCTGTCCATTTTACTTCAAAGGATCGAAAAATATATTTATATTGAAATCATCAAGCTTTTCATTCTTTGAGTACACCTGGCTTCCTTATTTGCGTTTACTATAGTGTTTAATTTAAACGATTGTATAAAATACTGTCTTGCTAAATTAATTTTACTGACGTTCCTTTAAGTAGAATATCTTTGACTCTGTTGGGTGCGTTTTTCGTTCAGTTCAGCAAGACAGTACACACCACCGTTTGACAGTTATAATTAATTTGCAATGACCATTTGTTGCAATATTTTTTTGTATTTTATGCAATATCTTAAAAAAGCTCTTTAATATTACCGCAGCACTTTGATGCTATCACTGCACAACACAAATTAATATTCTTCTTGAATATTCAAGTTGATAATTATCATCTGACAGTGTAATAATTTCCGCATACCCAAAAATATACAGCGTTGTCAGTTGACAATTGTCATGTCTGTATAATAGGGGCCAACCTTTTATCAAGCGTGACGAGCGATAATTTCGTAATAGGTAAGTAAATTTTATGGATAAACTCAGTGCCTTATTGTCATTGTTACTCACCGCCAGTCATGTTTGTGAAAGTTGGCTAAGATTTAGGAATGATGATATAGAATTCAAATAAATATATTTTCGATGCAGAAAAGCTAATAACTGGTGCAGTTCTGGCACCAGTTTTGTTTATATTTCAGCCGCACCTCGCTTTAAGCAAAGAGAAGGATCTTTTTAAACCATAGTTCAATAAAATCATCATCAAATACAAATTTATCATCATTTGTTTATCCAGCATTTGTCAAGTTTGTAATTTGTGTTTTGAGCACTTTTACACAAATTAAATATGTGTTGTCAGAATATTGGAACCGATTTTTTATACAATGTATATAACGACTCTTAGTTTTAAATATGACTCGTCAATTTTAAGACCATTATTGGCTGACTTCATGTTTTAGAAACACATTTCATAGACATCACATTAATGTGGTGAGATTAATTAATGTTGATCGTGTATGAATTTTTTAATGAGATCCTTGTCCAAACAGCTGTTGCTGTGCAACCTTCTCACTGAGTCCTTGACAAGACAGATTAATTGCAAGATATCGTCTGTTTAGTTTTCTACGTTGCTTATGATCACTGTATACTGTCGATGGGTAGAAGTTTAAGATTAAGTATTTATATTTGCTGCACTGGATTTTAAATCATTCTATAAAATGTTTCGAAAATAGCAATAATTTCAAAAGAATTGATTCAGACAATTTAATTAGAAATAACTAAATATTTTAGAATTGAAATTAAAATTTCTCACAGGTATAAATATTGTACCTATAACATTAGAAATGTGTTGAGGGGATCAAATTATTGCTATTCGGTACTTTTTCATCATTGTGCAAGGAGAAAACGAAAGTAAGTATCACTTTATTTATTATAACCTTAAAATATGTAAATGAAAAGGTACGTTAAGTACTTAATTGTACTCCGCATTTGGACTTCTAAAAATGAACACAGGTACCGTATCGTTTCGATATTGCTTGGCGTTTTTTTATACAGCCGGTTGTTCCTATTATTTTACGAAACAGTATGGCGCTCTTGAAAAAACTACGATCATGATTTTAACTGAATAATTTGCAACATCACAAGCTGGTGAAGCTGGTCAAGATGATCAAAATAGACAGATGTTTTATTATTCCCTTAATTCAGAGGAATGTAGTAAAATTTGTGGATAGCCAAGAAGCACTAGATCCACAAAAGTCAAGTGTATGTGAAAAAATAACCATAATGCTTAATGTATAACTATGTTTGTAGGAACAGTACATCACTTTTAGTGGGTTGAGTACTTGTTGATGATCACTATTTTTATAGATCTTACTTAATATTATTACAGGAGAAGCAATTCGAGAAAAGGTTTTGGAAACAAGTCACTAGAAGACGTCAGTCCCTAGGCTCAGTAAGCCAAATATGAACGTTAGTGAAATTACTAGTACGGTTTACAAAAGTGTTCAACTGATAGATTAAGTGACATTGGACATTATTTCAAGAGTGATACTGAACGTGGGAATCACAGATGTCTGAGAAGAGATAGACTTTTAAAATGTATGTAGTAACATTTTGGTAGTATGACATTGTCATTTTTAACAGACTTTATCATGAGAGCCTTTAAAACGAGTCCGATAGAAATCGTAATTAAACTAATACTATTCATGTGAATGTAAATATGAATTGTCATTGTCATATAATAATTGTCATGTTGGTATAACAAACCTGCATTCGCGATTGGTCCAAGTGATCATTTAATAATAGTTGGAACAAATGTAGGTACTTAATAAGGTGAGGTCGTATTTAATTTAGGTATCTTTAATTCTGCCTTATTGAATAACATTAAGTGTAATTGGAATTGTAGTAACAATAACACGTGTGTGTACAAAAAATAAAATTAAGATTTTTTTTTTCTCATATCACATTTTTCTCATTTCATTTATCATGACAGTGACTTTTTTGTAATTGCTGATTTTCCGATGAAATAATTTACTACAAAGTTTTCTGGGTGCAATAATAATTAATTTTTCTATTGTGTAATTTTCTGACCATTCAAAGGTCAGAAAACACTAAGAGGGATTAAGTTAAACTTTTTTTTTACATTGATGTTATATAAATTTTTATTCAATAAATCAGCAAATAAAAAAATAAAAAAACTAGTACAAAATAAATCCACAACCACTCCACATCCAATCCACTTTTAAATTATATTTCTTTTCTATAGGAATTTCAAAATAAAAATGACTTTCATGTAACTACAGAGTTATAGAAATAAGAAATTTTTTGCTACATACCGCTCATCACAAATTTGTTTTATGTATAGAATAATTCAATGAAGAATGTAAAGGCTAAGAAAATAACTATATTGTTGCCAGATGACATGCCAAATAGAGACGCATGGGACCCGTCGACCTAACTCATATCTTAGATAGAATCTAATGTGTGTCAGTGATCCGATATTTTATCTACATTGACTGGATTTAAATGAGACTTAGGGATTGCAATCCAGCAGTGTTTTCAATCCAGCTGGATTTTTGCTGGATCGGCGCCAATCCAGCTGGATCCAGCGCGGATCCAGCAGGTAGAAAAAATGTAAAAAAAAATTACATTTTGATCTACTATAGGGCTGTTATTACTAAAATTATTTGAAATAGTGAAAGGAAGGATGAAAACGCGCAATTTTGTAATAAAAAAAAACTTATAAAACGGTTCTTTTATTTATTTCCGAAAATTGTATGACCGAATATCACTTCCCAACGCACGTTTCGCGGAATTTTATTCCGCTGAATGTTCATTTCCCAAATTATCATATTGTTTTTTTTTTAATTTGCCAACCTTGCATTTACCTACCAACTTAAAGTTTGGCCGTTTTTAGGGTTTTTCAAAAGGCCTTTTTTTTTAAACCAAACTTTCATGTTATCTAATGTTTTACTTGACGTAATATACCTACAACTAGTTGTTTATTGTATATACCAAATGTTTTATTGTACACCGACAATATCTATGGCGTATTTCGAAAGAAATGCAATACTGAGTCTCCTATGAACTTCTAAATTTATTGACAGGGATGCACTTACGTATTTTACTTACGTATATATATTTTTTAAATAGTTACCTACTTACTTTTTTTGCAAGAATATTGTTTAATTTTTTCCGGTTTAATTGCTCACGGTCAACCTAACACGCTCCTCCTCGTTTCGCTCGTCGTCGCCCCTAACTGGACTCTGTCATATATACTGCCAACATAGTCCGTGAACAGAAAACTGCTACTTTGCTCCTTCCTAACAGGGAAGAAAAGTTAAAATTTATTTGTAAAAAGTTGGCATTACTTTTTGTAACCATTTTTATCCTTATAGTAATCTACATAAATAAAAAAATGTCATTAATAAAAGTGTAACAACGATGAAGCGAAGGTACTAAAATAAGGAGGTACCTACATAAATACTGCTATCAACCAGACATGGCCTGGTTTTGTGGCACAACATTTGGGCATTCACTAGTTCACATTGAAAATTACTAATTTACTTACTAGTACTTAGTTTAACTTACTTAATATTTATGAAAAATTAAACCTCTAAGTAAGTATATTATACGTAGACAAACATCAATCAATATTCTGATCTAAACATAAGTTGAAACTTAAAAGAAATTTTGCGGTAACAGTAATTATTAGAGTGGAAAAAACACTTTTCTGGAATTAGCAAACCTAATAGTTATCAATTTATGCCCCTTAGTCTATGAAGCCTTTGTGCAAATTTTCAGCTTTTTAAATCAACATCTTCTGCCTCCGCATTAGGGTTGAAATTTTGAAAATCTCATATAAACCTAAAAATTCAGATAAAAAAAAAATTTCGGCAGTATTATGTTTAGTATATGTTATTGACACATATCATTATGAGGAACTACAAAAAGTTGCGAAAATAGCGTCAAGAATCGCCCAAGTTTGTCTAGTTTCAGTACATTCGCCAAAATAGCCTCTAAAATACTGAAAATTGGCGATTTTTAACGCTATTTTCGCAATTTTTGGTAGTTTCTTGTAATAATATGTATCAATAATGTATACTGAACATAATACTGCCGAAAAACATTTTTTATCTAAAAGTTGAATTTTCAGGTTTGTATGAGATTTTCAAAATTTCGAACCTAATGCGGAGGCAGAAGATGTTGATTTAAAAAGCTGAAAATTTGCACAAAGGCTGCATAGACTAAGGGGCATTGATTGATAACTATTAGGTTTGCTAATTCCAGAAAAGTGTTATTTCGCTCCACCCTAGTAATTATAATACAGTTTCAAACTACTTACGTTTTTGAAACAACGCACAATTGTAGGGAAATAGAATTATTTAGTGCTAAGCGGCCACTGGCTACGCGCGGGAACGCGGAACCGTTTTAAACATGACCTGACATGACGTAGAATAAGTTTATTGAAGTTAATTACGCATTTTATTGCTATTTTTTCTATTTGCGGATCCGCAGCGCTGGATCCAGCGCTGGCTGCTGGATCCAGCAGACCAAAAAATGCGCTGGATCCAGCTGGATTGCTGGATGCTGGATCCAGCAATTGCAATCCCTAATGAGACTACATAATAGTATAATGTAAACTTCAATATGAACTAAGATGAAGATGATGAGATCTTTAGAATCCATCTAAACTGACTTTTAGTGGCTTCTACATCAATTTGGTATGTATAAATAATGTTGTAAAGTTTGTTCCAAATATGGAACACTTCCGGAGAACCGTGCTATTATATCAGGTACTTTATTTAATGTAAATACACAAAATACACACACACACACACACAAAACACACACAAACACAAAATAAGATTGTTGAGTCATTAGTACATACTTATTTTGAAATCATTACATGTAATTAAAACAAATGATTTGTGGTAACGCGTATATTCTTTTAAGAGACAAGAAAAATATACTAGATAGGCGTCCTTATGTAGATAAATAAGCATAATATATTTGATGGAGAATATGCAACAACATGCAAAAATCTAAATCAACATTTGAGAATAATAAATAGTAAATACAAATAAAAACCACTTGTATTTAATGAATTGAAGGTCTGTGTAGTTTAAATAGGATCACTGACTTAGGTATGTAACATACATTTCTAGATTATTCGGGCTACTCGTAGATGTAAATATTATGACTAAAAGTACGGTTTAATGTTTCTCAACTGTACATAGTGAAATGTATTTAGAATTCTAACGCTATTTTTTATTATTGCTTGGTATATATATTATAGATTTACTTATCATCTAAGTGTTTTATCTATTTTAAAATTTACGCTCTAAGTATTGAGCTTTGCTGTTTCCTATTCACTAAGGAGTTTTTGTAAAATGGTGTTTTAGCTTAAACATGTTTAAATCGTTATTAAATTGAAACTGTTTTAGAATTTTGAAAACTTTGAAGAAAATAAGTTAACTTCATATTGTTGAAATTTACACCAGTTGTACATTATGTTCTTAGTCTTTTATAGATGTTTAAAGCAGTTCGTACGAAAACGTGAAAATGTAGCTAAAACACCAATTTTATGCATGATGTTCTATCACTCATTGTATACCTAATTGTACTTGTTTATTTGTATCACTAGTAACAGAAAACTGTTATCGTGTGCAATTCGTGGTATTGTAAAAACACTGAAACACCAATAGAACACCAAAAGGTATATGTTAGATGCGTATTTTTCAGTGTTATTTGTTCAACTAGTATATTTAAATAAGCCGCGAAATGCACACTATGTTGTATTTTAATACGTCCATTTTAAATCGTGTTTTGCTTATTTGTTTAAAAAAAAATTATGTCCAAAGGTTCAATGTTCAATGACTTTGTAAAAATAATTTCTATAGACAACCAGCTTTTTAACACAAATCTAATTGGTAAATCCCTTTTTAAACGTCATATCGTGTCAATTTAAATAAGATACGTATTATTTACAGAGTTTTTTTCAAAGTGTGACTAACATGGTTGAATTTAATGTTTAATTCACAATATATCAACGTTATTGTCATTTGAATGTTGTATGTATTAAGACCAGTTAGTAACAGTTAGATGCCACTATTTTTGTTGCCTATGTAAATATCTCAATTCTGCCATGGTTGCTAATGAGCATATTATATTTGTGCAATTATGTGCTGTACATGTGTAATTTTAACGACTAGTATTAATAACGTTTTGACAGTTGCATTTTTTTTTATAAGTGGAATCCTTTTTATTATGTAAAAAACCCACCAACCATATTATCTTGTTTTAATTTATAAGTTTGGTATTATTGTTGTAAAGTTTTCATATTGTAATATTGTCAATTATTTGCATGTCGTGTTTTCGACTGAATACTGATACTTTAAAAACCTGTTATCATCCTGTACCATACGTATTCTGGCAAATAAAGAAATTCTATTCTATTCTATTCTATTCTATTCTACATTCCGGTCATTATACTTTCCCTACGAGCTTATTATAGGTATACAACGAGATCGTAACGTAGCTAAAATAAGTTGTATCGATACTAATAATTTTGGCAGACAATGCATAGGTATATGTATCTGTCTGAAAAACGATTCTAAATGCAGTTAGTATTGAAGTAATGATTACACCTGAACGAAATTTTTCGAGTTATTCATTTTTAGAAATTATTGTTTTCGTCGAAGTTACAGGTCAGTGGTATTAGACTTAAGTTTATTGGATTTCTCTTCATATACCTACTTATACATAGACAAAAGAAGTGGCATCTAGTATTTTATCAGAATATTATTATAAACTTATTTATTTCTAATCCGGAATAAATAGAAATTTATTTTGATGTAAACAAACGGTATAATAAAACTTTAGTCGCTCTTTTTTTAATAAATATTATTTTTTAACAAATTACAATATTAAGAACTTGTTATACCCGCCCTTTACGATGGGTTTTGTCAACATGATGAAACCAACTAAGTTGGATTGTCACTAAAGCATCAGAATATAAATAAATTTTGTTTCGGATTAGCTGTAAATTGGTCTGCGAATATACATATTATATTTTAATATAATGTTATCATAAATGTCAGTGTCAAGATCTGTGTTTTAGATAGAATTAATATTTAAACTCGTTGTTCACTGTGGTTTTTAACGGAACTCGCTAGATGGCAATAGTGGTAACCTATTCTTTTATGGATATGTTTTACTGTGATTTAGGCAACTTAATATAATTGACAGCTTATTATTAACAGCACATTATGCTCATTTAGCACATACAATCATAGCTGCATCCGTCCTAATGAAAAACCCCATTTTGAGAGCTCATTTAGATAAGCTTACTGTAGTATTTTCATTGATTGCGGATATGTTTAGTTGTTTACCACCGCTACTACTAGTATACATCGGTAAATAAATCGGTTTCCATGAAAAAACACCAACTTGGATTTTGGATTCCAATAATTTCAATAATACGAAGAATAATAGCCTCTGTCTAGGAGGACCATTTTTGAAATTCGGTCGCTCAGTTGTATCACACGAAATACTTGCGATATATGTATATTACAAGGTACTTTAAATCAAGTTATAGACACTTCATATTTCAACAAGTTCCATATATGGAACAAGTAACAAGTTCATCTTCATAGTACTATACTGGATATTGTTTGCTTGGCCATAAAATAATGGGCGAATGTATAGAGGTCCTATACCCTACAATCCACACGACGTATACTTCAAATATGAGATCCAAGATTTTTTTTACGTAGTCATAGTCATTGACGTCATTGTACTTATTCCGTAAATAAATCACGTCAGACAAAAAAATAATACAATGAAGTTTCTTTATTAAGGCCATCTAGAGATAGTTTACCTAGTCAAATTGAGATCAATTATATTATAATTCAGTCTACAATACTTTCACGTAGTAGGTACATTACTACTACGTGAAAGTTTTCAAAACTGCAAGATTTCCACATTTCTAAAAGTTCTATACCTACTTTTGTGTGGGCAACGGGCATTCCATTTCAAGAAAACAATATTATTTTCATCAAATTATCCTTTATATTTTTGGAAATTATTCGAAGCTAACTTCAGTTTGTAAGCGGGCGACTAACTGTTATTTATCTACTGTTGTGGAAGACTCGAATTTATTAATTGTTTAACTTGTGTAAACATTCTCATCCTACTTCGTTTATTATTGTTTGTGAATTTTGGAAATAAACTTCTTAAATTATGTATAGTTTCATTTGACATTGCCTATACAGGTTACTTTAAGAGGTTGAATTTCATCTTCCCACATCTTTATGTGGTCCAATAATCATAGTTAGAACTACTAAAAATTGCAGCGCTAATAAGCGAAAAGACTAAAAAAAAACAATTGAGGTAGAATGGAGAAAAATAAAACCACTGCCAATAATTGTTAAGGTACGTATATTGAAGATTACCAAAATAATCGATCAGTAGGTTAATATTCTACAATTACACCGTAAAACATATTGTCTCGTAGCACCACTTGATTATATATATATATAAGTATCAAAATCCGTATTTTAAACTTAATTACATTAAATTTCAAAAATGACAATGACAGGAATGTATCAAAAGTCAACTAAGCTGACTGCAGGAATATTCAATTCTACTATAAATATAAGCACAGCTACCATGAGTTGCCTTAAAACTTTAGTTATATTTTCAGCGTGCACAGGGTCGTTTCATTGATCACACCATTATTGTCCCGGAGCAGTAATTTCCTCTTTTTGACACATGACAGCGTCCACAAAACGTAAACTCGAGCGACCTAATGAAATTTAAAATAAAATCCTGTAATAATATTTAAAAAAATCAAGTACATAAGTAAAGTGTATAAAGTCAGTTGATTGAAATCGTATATTTTATAATATACTATTAGGTACTTTAAAAACCAATTAAAAATTACAGTAAAATTAAATAATATGAAGAACAGTTTTATTATAATAATAACACTAATGAACAAAGCATGAACGTAGGTACAATAACCGTTTTGTTTAAGCGCCTCCTTGTACATAGAGCCTAATCAATTCAACCAATTCGTAAAGAATCGCTAGATTTGGCAAATGATATGTCTTAGCCACATCGCAACATACTTCAAAACAAATGTGTCTAAAAGAGGGACTTACAGCTCCTAATATAATTATTATCACTATTATAGTGCGAAAGGTGCAACCTCTAACATAAACATCAAGCATCAACTCATGGTGTTGCTACGCCGAATATCTGCCATATTTATTGTATTTAATTCAAAAACCGTTCTAACGATTCGGTTCTAGACATATAAACTTGTGTTTATAACACAACCTTTTATTTATCAAAAATCCTTGAACGCATTTTTCAAATAAAATCTATTGTGTAAAATACAAATCCCTCCGAAAGATGGCACAACTCTAGCGTGACATGTGAGCGCAACTTTTATTTTTATTTTATTTAAAAACAACTCTTACGGGCTTACAGGTGATCCCAAAATGCTCACAAGATTGTGCTTATTACAAAAAAGTCATATGATAATTTAATTACAAGCAGCCGATGAGCTCTAACCTCCACTATAATAACACTAACGATGCAAAATCACAGAATTATCTTCGAATTATTTTTAAAAAATGCGTTCAAAACTCCTCATGTCAAACACCTACAACCACAATTGAGCACAACTTGCATTACCAGTTCCACAACCCATACAATACAACGTAGCAACAGAGGCAAGAGTACTAAAGAAATATGCATGCGCTCTCATTCACTTCAGATGTCAAAATAATTATACCTCTTCAAGAACTAAGAACGTTTTCACATGGTCTCATCCATGGATAGCTAGGAATAAAAAATACGATGGGAATCTAAAGAGGGTATTTTATTACAGTGACGGAATTACGTTATGTTTTTCTCTAGTGATATATTTTAAAATCGACCTTTTTTTTCACGGGACAAGATTCACCGAAAGGTACATTTTTTCTGCAATTGACCCCCATATAAGATTTTGGGTGACCCATGAAACAAACAGTCGCTGCATTGTATAAACACATTGCAATTTTGGATTTTAAAATTTTACCCCTGGAACGCCGTTGTCAAAAATTTTGTACTGTATTTATAACCTTCAATTTGTTCATTAGAAATAAATTGTCTATGACAGATGTGGAACAAGGCGTTTGAGGGGTCCAAGAATAAGTAATAAGTAAAATATAGGAATGCATTTTTGAAACTTACTATTAAATTTTTTGATGAGTATTTATCAATTTAAGCGATAGATATCTGTTGAAGCGAAATGCATATATCCTTACAATTTCACTATGGCGACTTGCCTCCACTGCTAGGTTTTAACATCCCTCTAAAACTATATTTACAACTACTTTTATAATATAAACACCACATTTCATTTTTTAATGCATTAACCGTTGTGAGATTCTTTAACTCTGTGAACGCCACGCTAATGTGCACATTTTTGCCCACTTTTGTTACAAATTCGTATGCAAATTGCAAGGGGGTCTACTTTTCTCTGCAGCTGACTGTACAAGAATTGATATTGGGCTGTGTAGTCGCTTGCATTAAATGGACTTTGACGATCAAATAGTAAAGATAATAATCAAATAAGTTTACTGTTTTTTTGCTATATTTTAGATGGTAGGCCACGTAAACGCAGTCAGTGTATAATAAATGTTTAGTGCAATATTCACTAAAAAACACAATTGCAAGAAAACTTGGCAGTGTCATTAAAATTCTACTAAGTAATGACATAATTTATAAGCTCAGTATTTCATTAGTTTCCGTGAAATAATACAAATAAAAAATAATGCTAGTCAAATAAGCGGGAGAATCATATCATCATATAATATTATGTTTAAAATTTCATCGTATGTTTTCAGAATGTTTTTTTGTGAGAATCCGACATATACTTACAAAAGTATTTTTATAGAAACACAAATCTCTGAAAAAGAAAACTACACGAACAGCTGAGCTTATTACAATACTTATCTTAAAAAATCATTCGCAAAGCGTTGTACACAATAACAGGTACAAATTAATTATAAAACCTAAGCCGGTATATTAAAAAGCTTTTTAAACCTTTTATTTTGGCACAATGTTAGTAAATGTATATCAAAATATTAATATTATAGAAAAAATCTGAATTACTAAAATAAAAAGCTTATATTTGCATCGCAGTAAAGATTTTATGATTTACATTTACCGGTATACGAGAAATAACACACTGTTATCTATAATTGTTGTATTTATTAGGTATAATAACATTATTTATATTATTGCCTGAAAAACACGTGCGTATAGTCTATATAAAAAATCACTTTAAAATGATCTTGATTTTGACGTAACTGGTTGTAAAATATGTATATTTTTACGCTAGATATACAGAATATTAACATTTTGTAAAAAAATAGACTATGGCCTTATTTAGCAGGCTTCCAAAATATCAATGCGTACTTTGCGGGTATGCGTTTCAAAATACTTTTTTTTTTTTTTTCAAAATACTTTTACCTTTTAAATCACTGGTAATTGATTTGTCTTAATTAGTAAAATTTGTATATTATTATCTAAATATAAAAGTATAATGGACGGAATCGTAATAATACATAACACATGTACACTAGGTCATTCCTCAATAGGCAGTGAGTTAACTTGAGATATTATTTTGAGCTTACAATGCGTTTAAAATTATCTACCATAAGAATAATAAATACAGTAGATGCATGTATAACAAACAAGTGTCATACATTTTTTCCCACAATTTTTCATCTTGGGTCATATATGACCCATACATGTTTTGGGTCATATATGGAACACAAAAAACGATTTTGGGCAAATCCGAATTATTGCCGAATGTCTAAAAAACAAGCAGTAATTTTCAAAGTACATTGGACGGATCTTCCTACGAGTTTTCATAGTTTTTTAGGTTAATATTTAAATATTCTTATGGCATAAGTACTCTAGTGGGCGCCTAAAGTACAATTGGGGCCAATTTATGGTTCTTTACTCCCGCCATTCCCTGGACGCTTGGAAAGTGCGTACTTCTGATGAAGTAAATGTTGTCAAACCTTGAGGACCTGCAACGAAAAATGTTTTAATAGTAGGTTTTTAGAGACTTTCGGAACAAAATGGATGTAACAAGGATATCTCGTCAGTAAAAGCTTTCAAGTACGGTGTTATTCTGAAAATAAGAAAATTGGTGTTCTTTAAACTTCTTTAACATGACTAAGGGCCACTTGCACCAACGGAAATGGAGAACCCTCCATTTTATGTGGAATTTGACAGATGACAGCCTACTAACCCTGAGTTAAGTGGTCGGTGCAAGTGGGCCTAATTAATGTATATTCAATGGAAGGCGACTAGACTACACAAGCATTGTAGCGCCATATACATATGTGAAGTTAAGTACTAACTTCTAGGGTCCAAGATGGCTGACTCACGGATCAATGGAGAGATTACACCAGGGTCTATAGAAATACCACTCTGACGCGTCGGCACACCTCGGACACTGGCGATCAAATATATGAAAGAGGCGCGTTCCTAGCACACAGTCTAAGCTCGTGTAGGATGCTTGTGTGAGTGAGATATGACAGATCGACTGTTCGCGTTTTTGACAGGCGGTAACTGTGAGGTAACTGAGAGGGGGTGGGGTGGCACTTTCAGCGGGGAGCGGGAGTGGCCATACTGTACGATAGTACTCTTTATTATACTGTGGCGTCGGCCTGGCTTCGGCGTGACGTCACCACCGTCGGGGGCGGTCCATTGTTACACCACCTCGGTCGCCGAGCGAGCAAAGATGGCTGACTCACGGACCGATGAAGAGAGTAACTAGACCAGGGTATAAGAAGTACCAGTAATCCAAGTATTTTCCTCAACGCGTCGGCCTGGCTACATGACGTCACCGTAGGGGCATTCCATTGTCCACGGAAGGCTGAATCACGGACCGGTGAGAGTAACCAGGGTATAAGAAATACCAGTCCAAGTATTTACCTCTGACGCGACGGCCTGGCTTCGGCGTGACGTCACCGTCGGGGGCGGTCCACTGTTCCACCACCTCGGTCGCCGAGCGAGCCAAAGATGGCTGACTCACGGACCGATGGAGAGAGTGACGCGACCAGGGCCTAAAGAAAAACACCATTAGTACAAACAATAATGAGTTAATGTCAATCATGAGACAATGGGAGCCTGGGGTCCGCTTTGACAACTAATCCCAAGATTTGGCGTAAGCTCGGGTGCAAATGGATTAAGGCGACTGCCATCTGACCTTCCAACAATACTAATTGTATGGGAAAAGTTTTTCGCGATTTGTGACTTTTCTAGCCCGAATTTTTTTTTTTGGTCCCATATAAGCTTTTGATCCTGGGTAGGAATGGGATCGATTGGCGCCAAAAATTTAGTCAAAAATATTCTCGCACCCTGTAGGTATGTTTTTTCATAAATCTGTAAATGCCATTTTTCATCATTCTGAAATCGAGGTATGGTCTCCTTAGACCATTTTCGCCTAGGACCACGGGATCTCATAGCTGCCCTTACTGCCCCGCTATCAAAATACATCCTGTATTTCTGGGGACCGTTTCTCGAAAGGTTTGTATTACAAATGTGTTTCCATGACAACCCATACGATTTGACAGTTCGCGCACTTGTAACACAAGGCTTGTACCTTTCGAGAAACGGGCCCCTGGTCAGGCTTTAATACTAACTGGTTCTGATGGAAAGGATGTTCGGAATCGCTATCGTCATCGTAGTACCGGCCGAGCTGCGTGCCCGCTGACACCTCAGAGTGGCTGTCAGCTTCCTCGCGTGCGTAGTCCACCATCATCTCAGACATTGATCTGTGGATAAAACAACAGTTAATCATTATCATCGTCCTCCTTGCGTTATTTCGGCGACAATGAATGGGTAAGCCCATTCATAATTTCTCCCAATCTTGACCATAGACTAGCCAAAGGCAAAGACGTGGCCTACGATGGAGTGAGCTCACCCAGAAGATGCCTGTTCACCCTTGATTTAAAGGTTGCCGGGTTATATGAGCTCGGAAATATAGCCGCCGGCAAGGAATTCCACTCCTTGGCAGTGCGCATAAGAAAAGAAGAAGCAATTCGCGGAATATCTAACAAGAAAGGATGGAAACCGGCCGTGCGTCTAAGAGTCTTGATGAAAATGTTCAGCTTGATCAAAGAAATATTCTTTACCTCATGTCAACATGGTCGCTCCTATATGAAGAGCGGCGGGAACGACCAGGCTCACGAAGGGAAGTGGCGTCGCTGTCATATTCGTAGAGGGTAGGCAGAGAGCTCCGGCGGGACCGGGAGTCCCATTCGCTCTTCTTGCGGTAGCGGTTCTGTGGACACATTTTTTTTTTAAATTTGTTTTTGCACATTCAAGGAAAGTTAGAAGATGGCCATAGGACCTTATGGTTCAGAGCCTATGCAGTTTGGGTCAGAGGATGCCTATGATAAGAATGTACATATGAGGATCTTTCACTTATCAGGAGCGATAATAATGAACCAGTTTGATCAAACTCCTTGCGAATGGAAGAACCAGTTAGTGAATTATTCTGGACGATGGTTACTTGAAGGACTACTCAATGCTAAGTTACCTCAGATTTTTCTGGAAGAGGCGCAAGGATCCTTATGATGACTTCCCATTTGTGAGGACTGTACAGCGGTGCGAAGCGATTATCGTGAGCCACTCTGGTGAAGTTCTCGCGAGTGGAGGAGCGAGCTAGTTCGCGACGGAGTGTGGACTAGTGGGTGATGGGCTCATACTATATAAGTTACCTTGGGTTTTTCCGGAGGAGGAGCTAGAATCCTTATAATGACTTCCCATTTGTGAGGACTGTACAGCGGTGCGAAGCGGTGGTCGTGAGCCACTCTGGTGAACTCCTCGCGAGTGGAGGAGCGAGCTAGTTCGCGACGGAGTGTGGACTCGTGGGTGATGAGTTCGCGCCAGCGGAGACGCTCCTCGCGGGTGAGGCGGTAGGCACGCTCCGACTCTTGAAGAACCTTGAGAAAGAATGTTGGGTGAGAATAAATGATAAAATTAATAAACCCTACATTTGGTCGAATGGAAGCTTTGTTATCGAAGGAATTTGGTATTGTTTGGTGTGGTTTAGGTGGCATTAATTAACGTGAATCTTTGGTAACATCAACTTATGTAGGTACTTAAGTGATCTGTCTTTTGGAAAGGACTTACTATGGACTACTTTGCCTTTATTATCGGTGGATGTCACACAGACATAAAACCATGGTAGTACAATTTCAACATTATCCCGGTACATGGGGTAGCAAGGTTAGGAAAATAGTTTTAAAAGCTCAGGAGAGCAGAATGGTGAACTAGCTTGGATTATAAAGTAGCTGCCTGCCATCCTGAGCCTCAGTGCTAAGCACCCTAGTCAGCACACTCCAGTTCTGAGGAACAGGAGGCACTGGCACGGGCTCCGGTACATCTTCATCGTCATCACGGTACAGCGGGTTGCGAGCTGGTGGTATCTCAGGAGACCACTCTCCTTTGGGGTTTAGAAAATAGTTTTAAAAGCTCAGGAGAGCAGAATGGTGAACTAGCTTGGATTATAAAGTACCTCATCCTGAGCCTCAGTGCTAAGCACCCTAGTCAGCAGACTCCAGTTCTGAGGAACAGGAGGCGCTGGCACGGGCTCCGGTACATCTTCATCGTCATCACGGTACAGCGGGTTGCGAGCTGGCGGCAGCTCGGGTAGCAGCGGCAGGTTGGACGGCTGGTACTGGGATTGCTTGATCAATTCTGGTGAGAAGAGATCGGGGCCACCTTTGCCTGTGGAAGATTTTTGAATATTGTTAGGAGTAAGGATCAGAAGCACTTTAGTTATTTGTTTCTAAAAACAGCGACTGAGCATTAAGCATCGTTTCTTGAGATTAGTATATCAGTCGTTTTATCAGGTAATTTGAATGAACCAAGTAACGAAATATTGTCTTCTGATGTTAATTAAATTCATTGTTTAGATCAACAAGTCAACAGTGCTATGCGCAGGTTATTTTGTGGCACGTTCCTTACACTTAGGTTCATGATGGTGAATTGCTGACAGGCAGGTGCTAGGGTGCATAACACCTAAGACTGCTTACCAATGTATTTCTGTGGTGGCAGCGATAGTGGAACGCGTTCCATCTTGGGTGTCAGCGTCATGCCTGAGGCACTGCTGATGTCGGAGAAATTCTCCCATTGGGCTTCCGGAAGCGTATGGTTGCGGATTGTCACGTCGAACTGCGGGGGCGGCGGGGGCACCTGGAATGGGTATACAGTTAAAATATAGTTGCTTAGCAAGGTAAAGCAAAAAAAAGGGTTTAGTGTGAAACGTCAGTCTAGCCTTAAATAGTCACATTGATATAATCTTTATTTACATGAACATATTTACATAATTATATAAGAAACTAAGACTGAACTTAAAAGCTAGATAATGTCTAAAATACGCCCTTGAGGCATTGTACCAAGGATACGGCGACATTTCCTCGCTGTATCGCAATGCTGATACGTTGTGCGAGGAAGTCACCAGCTCTTCGGTCACCAGTTACCTCAACCAAACGCTTCGCGATTTCTGTGAACAACTTGTTCGCGCCGTGACCCCAATGGACTGCGTTCCACATTGATACTCGTTTGAAAGTCATGTGATGAGAAAGATAGAATCAATGTGGAAGGAAGTAACGGGAGAGGAAAACTGAGGAATTCTTAGGTGGATGGACTGTGTGAGAGATGATATGAAACAAAAGCAAGTTAATGACGAGATGACGGGTGATAGAAATGTACGGAAGAGGAAAACATGGTGTGCCGACCCCAAGTTACTGGGATAAGGGCAGGAAAATGATTGATACTCGTTTTGATATAATCGAAATATTCTTGTAAAAAATAATTAGACGGGAATTGTCCCCTGAGCAGGTCCATTCAGAATGGTTTCGGGAAATAGCAAGACTATAACGAAAATAAAACAAAACATACGAACGTGTCATGCTATATATTATTTCAGTCGGTCTCAGTACAGGACGTACTGACCCTGTCTGAACTAGCAGGACAACGAATGTTTCCGTAAAATTACGAAGTAAAAGCTTTTCGTACTACATCTAAAAGTACCTAATGAAAAAAAAATGACAATTATTCGTGATTAAGAAACTGTGATTAAACACTTCGCTGCGCTCAAAAATTCAGATAATGGATATAGCTCGGAAAGCGGCCAAGTTAAAGTGGGACTGGGCTGGCCGCGTCTGTCGCATGCCGGATGACTTATGGGCCAAGACTACCACGCAGTGGGAGCCCCTCGAGTCAAACCGAGGATCCGGCAGACCGCGTCGGCGATGGCAGGATAACTTAAAATCCTTTTTTAACCCCCGACGCAAAAACGACGGGGTGTTATAAGTTTGACGTGTCTGTCTGTCTGTCTGTCTGTTTGTCTGTCTGTGTGTGTCTGTCTGTGGCACCGTAGCTCCCGAACGGATGAACCGATTTCGATTTAGTTTTTTTTGTTTGAAAGCTGAGTTAGTCGGGAGTGTTCTTAGCCATGTTTCATGAAAATCGGTTTACTATGTCGCGGTCGGGGGTTTTTTCAAAATTTTAATTTTGTGGTTAGGTTATTGAGAGACCGTTCAGTTATCGCACAAAACCGAGAGGAATGGAAAAAGAGGGGGAGGCCTTTGCCCAGCAGTGGGACACAATAGGCTCATAATAACTGTGAAGAAGATCTCGTTCTGCTAGGAGGAGCAGAGGAGGAGTAGGCAGATTTAGGAGGAAGAGTTTCTAAAGCTTTTAGTACGAGTAGTAGGTACCTGTTTGTATTCAGTGACCAGTCTCTTGTGCCGCTCGATGTCTTCGATAGTCTTCTTTTCTGTGATGGTACGCAGGAACACATCGTCGACCACGTGGGACGTGATCTCGGGTTTCCTGTTACGACAATTTAAAAAAATCAAACAAAATTACTTAAAATAAGTCTTCTTCTTGGAACAAGCGCTGGTCGCTTCGGAACTTATGTGCGAAATGTCATTTGATATTTGCCAGTCGCTTTTTGGTGAAGGAAGACATTGTGAGGAAACCGGACTAATTCCAATCAGGCCTAGTTGCAACTTCGGGTTGGAAGGGAAATGGCAGTCACTTTCGTAAAACTAGTGCCTATGTCAAATCTTGGGATAAGTTGTCAAAGCGGACCCCAGGCTCCCATGAGCCGCGGTGAACGCCGGGACAACGCAAGGAGGACGATGATAGAGATTCTTCTTCTTCTAGCTAAATCCTAATCCTAAATTGAAGCATTGCACCAAGGATGATGGTGGAATTCTCTTGCTGAACCGCAGTGCTGATATGTTGACCGAGGAAGACGCCAGCTCTTCGGTCACCTAGACGCTTCGCGATTTACGGACCAACGCGCAGCGTCTGGTTGCAGTTTCAACGCCAGAGGTACAAAATGGTAAGTATGTATTAGTATTCCAAGATTATAATGTTTTTGTGGACAATAATAGCCTATGTAGGTTATTACCATTTTTGGTTTGAGAATTGAACAAACACAGAAGACGGGTATTGGAATTGTGACCATAGGAGTTAAAGGTTATTTCTTTTGGGTTTTCTTACCTGGCCGGAAGGATAGGCGTCTCAGGAATGGGCTCCAAGCTCTCCATCAGAACCTCATGTTCCTCTGTCTCCAGACGTTCGCTCATCACCGGTGGTGGCGGCGGCGGCTTCTATATAATCACAGTTTGGAATGTTACTAGTTGAATGGAGCGAGGTCTTAAGGGGCCCATAGATTAGGATATAGGTCTGTCAGTTATTAGGCCATTTGCGATTAAATGTCTGGCCGATATCGTACGGCTAACTGATAATCAATGGGACCCTTTAGTGTCAACCAAGTGGTGCAAATTTCATGTCATTTTGTTGATTGTATTTGGCGAAATGTGTCTACCAAAGTTCAATCAATGGTGCTCAAGAAATGGTAACAAATCATTGGAATTTAAGACATGAAATTGTGACCATTGTTGACTCAAGACCTCGCTTAATATAATCTGGAGTTTAGCTACTGTTATAACTGTTAGGTAGGTATGAATTTGTGTTATAAATCATGATATTTATTAAATGTAGCGGCCAAAAAAAGCAAAATCAAGCTGTAGTCGTATACGTCGTATTTAAGGATAATTGCTATCCATTAGGGAGAAAGCTTAGGCATACCTAAGTTTTGGAGGGTGCAGTCTCTTAGATTTTTGGTACCTATCAATCATTCTGTTGAATAACTTGCTGTCTTGTAGAACAATATTAACAATAATATGTATGGATAGAAGATAAAATTAGGTATAACGCAAACCTTTTCTGCAAGCGATACAATTAGCTACACATTTGGCCACTCCAGTACACTCATACCTTGATATGGAACATCCTGGCATGCGACCGATCAGTGACCTCGGTCACCGAATGCGTGTCTGTCATCTCAGTGTTCAAGGACACGATGGAGCGCGGCCGCCTTGCCCATTCCTGGTTAGTGATTGGTTAGAATGTAGATGCTGTGATTGGTTGGGGCGATTCGTGGGCTCTGATTGGTCAGTCGTTGGTTGACAAACAGGGCCGGATTGTATAATTTGTATATTCAAATACAGGCGTTGTGCAATCTTGTACACAAATATGAACGGTATGAGAGAGAAGTGACAACATATTTGTTTTGATTGTCAACCAATGATATGACCAAAATAACATTAAAGTTTAGAAATGATTCGTTACACAAAAACACACAGAAATTAATTTGAAATGTAATGATTATTATTTAAAACTCAGATTAAGGTGGTCGATTGTAACGTGCCAATTAAATGTAGGTTTAAGTTAAATTTTGAATATGGTCATGATTTAAATGGGGGGATGTTGTTAACCTTTTTGAACTTGTGGGACATTGTGAATTTGAATCCCATCAGGTTCGAAGACAAAAGCACACACACGTGTTTCATAATCCTCTAGTACATACCTGTCTTTCGAGCAAAAAATAACCCACGCGCTTTTAATCACTTTTCATTCTCGACCTTTCACTCATGAACACACACAGTTCACCCTTAATTCCTTCAGTTCTCTCCCTGTACTTGTCTCGTGATCAGTGAATTTTGAACCACATGAATATTCTCTATCAGCCTTCATTCCATAATTTACCCTCGAAGAAGCAAAATCGTTACGCAATGTTACGTCACCTCTAGAGGTACCTGTAGTGAAATATTGTTTATTCTCCAGATACACAAATTCCATGTTAGATTCCGCGGCCAGAGGAGAAGCTCCTGTTGACACTGCGTGCAACGGATTATGGGCATTCGACCTCTTTAATACCTCTTCAATCCCTACCTTTCACCAGTTTCACCCATGAACAGTGATCATACACACAAGCACACTATAATTCCATATCCTCCATGTTACATGATCTTCTAGTACCTGTCGCTCCTTGCTGACCTGCAAGTATAGCAGACGACCTTCAGGCGAAGTTCCTATCATATACCTTGACCACACACACACAAGCACTCTAACTCCATAACCCCCATGTTACATGATCTCCTAGTACCTGTCGCTCCCTGCTGACCTGCGAGTAGAGTTGCGCGGGGCGCGGCGGACGCGCGGGCGGGGGCAGGTGCGCCTGCCGCGCGGGGAGGGGTAACGCCACTGGCGACACCGTGCGGACAGACTCTTGCCGTTCATGCTCCTCTAGTATCATGGTTTGCCTGGAGTTGAGAATATAGGTTAGATTGGTGAAATCTGATGATGATACCAGATCATGATACAGTCATGACACAATCAGCAAAAGATCACTTTCAAATAAACAAACACACAACATTCCAAATAAACTTAAAATTATGCTTCAGCTACAAAGCCCGTTTTCTCCTACTCTCACACTCAGTAGAGCATTTGAGCCTTTTGGGTCGGCCGAAACGAAGCTCAATATTATTATGTACTGCAGTGTACTTGACCTTGAAGGGTAATTCAAGCGCTCTTACTAGTAGCAGTGTACTCGACATTGCAAGGTCGGGCACAGCCCGACATTAAAGCGTGCTCTTACAAATAGCAGTGCACTTGACGCAACCCGTCGGGCACAACCCGACATTCAAGCGCGCGAAACGCATTCTCACATTCAGCAGTTCACATGACTCTGTAGAATCGGGTGCAACCCGACATTCAAGCGCGCGTAGTGCGCTCTTAGATCCCAAAGACTTGTAGATGGCACTAACCTGATGCTGCCTCCATCAGTCTCGGTGGGAGTCAAGGTGGATGGTGGGGAGGGTGGGGCCGGAGGTCGTTGAACCCGGACCCGGACGTCGAAGGCGGGCGCTGCGTGCAAACGGCCGTTAGATGTGGTCGTTTCGTGTGTTTCTCCGTAACCTGGTTAGTTGGTTATTTTGTTACTATTGTTACATAGTAAAATGTGCTTTTCACAAAAAAAGCACTTATACTTCAGAGCGTGTCTCTTTTTATAAACTTTTTAATTTTTTTATGAATTTATGTTATTTTTACCCAGAATTATTAGGTTTTTCAATTCTAACAGGTAAAAAAGTGTCCCATACAACTTTTTCCTATTGTTCGATCTATCTTTTCCTTATATGTAGATACTTAGTTTTTATGGGGTAACGAAAGTGTATGGAGATTCTGGGACCCTTTTTTCGCCTATTGAGATAGATAGTGCTCATGATTCTGAGTGGAACTGACCAAAAATTCGTGTGATACCTCATCAAAGTAAGTCCGTTATCATTAATAGTGATTAAAATTCATTCAAGCATTCATTTTAAAGTATCATTTTGTGATTAATTAGGTGACATAAGTGACATTCCGGTTAAATTTGTTGAACGGTTTAACTGTTTAAAATAAAATTGTTCTCGATTGTTTTATTTATTTCACAAGTAGGTGCAGGTTAAAAACTATTTACTCAATGCAGTTACACGATATAAGTATTTAATTAGAAATATCAACCTATAAAAACTAAATAATCTATGTAGTTATAAATTAATAAGATTCATGTTTTATATAAATGTGTGTATGTCGGCGGCAGATCGTAATATCCGTCATATTATTATAAATACTAAGCATTTCGAGAAAAGTGAAATTATATTTTTCATTCACTGAGTCGACAGAGCCCTGTTGAGAGGGATACAGCCTATCACATTATGCGTCGCTTTTTCACTTACAGAAAGTAAGAACCAGCGTGCTAGGTCATATCACGCGACCATGCTGGTCCGGCGGGGTTCCTATTTCTGGACAGTTTGACCTTCGAGTATCTTAAGCAACTTAAAGACTATCCTGCCTATTGTCGAGGATTCATTAAGACGGTGCGCGAGCTTTCATACAATTTTAGTTTCAGTTCGAACCATTTAGGCACTAGTCCCACCAAAAGCGATTACATCATGAGCTTATCAGCTATAAAAACGAACAAAAGGTAGTCGCTCCCACGTAAATAAAAGAGAAGCGATGTTAGCGCGAGCGAGTTATACTCCTAGATCATCATCGTCGCCGAGCCGATGAAATATTATAAATCGCTCGCTCTGTTTTTTTACTCGGTGTTTGTGGGACCAGTGCACCAAATCAGCCGACCGGTCCAATAACGTAATGCAATGAAATGGCCACTATTTAAAAAAGCCCGTAACTACCGTCAAAACATTACACAGAACTTTGCGACCAAGCGAATTTTACGAACAGCCGCCGACAAACATTAAAAAACATTCACATAATTTAACCATGCATAATTTTACAGGAATCGAACCTATGAACATTGCAGTCTCCTGAACTGAAAATAGATGAAATATAATATTAAATAAAGAAAATATAAGGTATTTCGACAGAACGCTGACGCCAAGTTTCTTTTAATAATGTAAGAGATTTCCAACTCAAATAAGTAGGTAAACCTTTTGAAGAGTCAATATCTTTTTTACTAAAGTACGTAAGTTTCGTACTAAACATATAAAATTATCAATGCGAAAAAGATATACCTACCTATAGCCTCATAACGCTCACCATACAAAAATAAATGCTATTCTGATCCTAGGCTCAAACATGTATGTACATGTTAAATTGACCTGAGTTTCGTTTGATCGGATAATTTTAGAAAAATGAGTAGCCATTTTATTTGTTTAGCCAAGTTAAAATTCTATTGAAACAATAATGTACATTGAGTTAAGCTGCAAGAGGATAGAGCGTCGAGAGTAAGTTCCAGACTTGTAAAGCGGGCTTCTGTCGTAATAAACAGTTTTACTTTATCCCAAAAATCTCGCTACTTAACCCTTACGGCCCGGCCACGACATTGGTCTAAGCGCGACAGCGGTGAGCGGCAGCCATACGAGCGAATGAAAAGTCCCATCGCTGTATCTCGCTCCAATGTATGGCCACGCTGTCGCGCTTAGATCAATATCCTGACTTGGTGGCTGCCTGAGTGGATGCTCGGTCGGCGGCGTGCAGCGGGGTGGCGTGAGTGATCGCTATACAGCCAGGACTCAGGACACTTATATGAGTTTGACATGCACGCCGCACGCCCAGCCCATCATAACGCCCAATACGAGCGTGCAATCAGGGGAGTTACCATGACGTGCTAAAGCCGTTCAGTTTAGGTTGAGAGAGAGGGACGGAGCTATGTAACTGCTATAGCTGTGTCCCTTTCTCTCAACCTAAACTGAACGTCTTTAGTACGTCGTGGTAACCCCCCAGGCCTTACACCTGCTAACTACATGTCAACCCTTACCTTCGCTATGGTACTCGTCGATCATGAACGCCTGGTTGGTATGTGCGTGTTCGGCCTCGCTCGGGGTCTCCGAAGGGTAATCGGAGGGTATCGTGTCGGAGGCCACACTGGCGCTTTCGGCCTCCGCGGCCAGTGGGTACACTGGGTGGGCGCGGGGGATTTTCACCTCTGGAAATAAGTAAAACTTTTTTAATATAGGTTCAGTGTGGATACTGCAAGCAGTTAAACCTTGGAAGGTGAACCTGCTGAACGCATATCATTCATCACTTGTCCAGGCCGTTTTCGGAACCAGCCCTGTTCCTCGCCTTGCTATCGCCTTTTTGCCCCACCCAACCATACGGTTATTTTTGAAGGCGGGTTTTTTTAATCTTGATTTTTAGTGGTTCCTATTGATATTGTAAGTATCAATCCGAATATGCGTACAGTAGTGAAAGAATTATCCTTTAACTCCTAACCATTGAGGAGTTGACCTTCCATCATCAGCTCAGCCACATAAAATTATTACCATCAGGCGTAAATACTGGTGTACCTTTGAAAAATACACTAAAAACATTACATGTGCCTATAACATTTGAAGAGTTCCCTCGATTTCTCCAAGATCCCATCATCAGACCCCCGACTTGGTGCCAATGGGACAAAAAATTGAAAATCGGTTCACGATTCTCGGAGATATCGAGTAACATACATACAAAAAAAATATTCAGTCAAATTGAGAACCTCGTCTTTTTTTAAAGTCGGTTAAAAAGTTACAATGATATCACAGATAATTTTTTTTTTTAATCTGTTTTTTTTTTTAAATATATTTAGGAGCCTTGGTCCATGGGACTATGTCGGCTCCGTTAGGCCACTTCATATTATCAACAATAAATATACAAACTCATTATAAAAAATTGATCATTACCTTGTATACTTTCTCTGCTAACAATAGAAGCAGAGGAGTCATCGATCAACCTCCTCGGAGCTGGCAGCGCGCGTCTCCTCAAGCACAGATACGACACTCCAAGACCCAGCAGCAGAAGGGTTAAGAACAAGATGGCGCAGATGATCATCAAGATGTGGGTGCCGGCGAGGGGCGCCGCTGGCGGCAGAGGAGTCTCAGGCCTGTAAAAGGGTTAATAATGCTTAGAAGAATACTTTATTTAACATCAAATTGGACAAATACAAGATAGATAGGTACATACAACACAAACTAGATGCTAAATGGGATCCCACTCAGCATGTTGCCACGGCAAGCCACGACGCTGATTTTCAGTGGGACCCGACTTAATAAACTAAGCTAAGAACTAAACTAAAACTAAAACGAGTGACAGCACAAACATCAGGGAACAGTTAGATATGAACTATACAAGTAAATTGACAGAGTGTCCACAAGATTCAACAATGACTGACAATAGAGGTACAATTATTAATGAAGGAAAAGACAGTAACACGAAACGAACACTCGACAAATGGATACATAGATTCATACATACCACAGACATTAATACTTTTTTTTATTGAACTATTCCCCCGGTGAGGCGCAGCAGGTTTTAAAATTTTACCGCAACTTAATAGATTTGGTCGTTGAAATGAATTGTAAATATGGCTACAAATTACACATAGATCAAACACCACCTCAATAGTAATGCAAATCATAATTATAAAATACTAGCTTTTGCCAACGGCTTCGCTCGCGTTAGAAAGAGACAAGAAGTAGCCTATATGACCCTCCATCCCTTCAACTATCTCTACTTAAAAGTTTGCCGTGAAAGACGGACAAACAAATAGACAAACACACTTTCCCATTTATAATATTATGAGTACTTAGTATGGATTGAGGATTGAATTAAAGAGTGTGGTGTAGTGGTTTAAGAATTTCCCCCCTTTCCTCCCGTAGGTATCGCTGAAGGCATCTGTGAAATATAGGTTCAATAATAGTTTGTGCGACGGGCTAAGAACCTGCATGCAATCCTGCAATGTCACAATGTTTTAATTCAAACTATTGCTAAGATTTGAAGCACGAAAAGTTGAGTAGTTTCGTAAGCACTGCCTACCCATTTTGAGAATACAAGCCTAAGTTTCTGGATTTGTGACATTTCAAATACTTATGTAGACAAATATTTGTTGGGGAATACAACTACCTACTGAAATTTGTATTCTACAACTACTTAATAATTGATTTGTAGACTACAAACTTGTTTATAAATAGACTACGAATTAAATAAATAATGTAGACTACAAACAAACTACAAATTGGCGTCAACGTCAATACAACGTCGGTGACAAACGTCATATACAACGACGCTGCTACATTGCTACATTCACTTCAGATTATCACTTACTTACTGTATTTTTCAGCGTTCAATACAGTTATAAAAACTATTTAGTCCGTCAGTAAGATTACCAAAAATTTTAGACACATATTTTTTCTTTTTTGTCGTAAACGAAAAATGACGACGGAACACTGCGTCGATGTTTCGCGTGACGTCACGCCTAGGTAACAGTTTTTGAGCCACTCAAGAACTACTTCACAAGATTGTTACTCACACATTGATCCGAGGTTCCGATATCGGTGGCGGCGGGACGATAGGCGGCGGGTATCTACAGACGATGGTGATGACCTCATCTCCATCCATTTCCAAACCGGGATGGAAACGGACCACGATGTTGTTGGTGAACACACGGAGGGGATCCTGCAAGGGTAGAGATTTGTGAGGGTTTTGGAAACTAAGGTAGAATAAGTAAAAAGAGTAAAATACTAAGCACTGTCGCGTATTTATGCAGTATCATTCACCTAAAGCAAATATATTTTTTTGATGGCTTTTTACAGATAGCTGGTATGTAACGTGGTTGGATTTTAAGGTTAAAAATTGTATGGAAATGCCAGTAGTCACACTACTTAAGTTGTCTATAAATACTTACTGCAAATAAAATAATGCAATTCAAGTCGCACTGCATTGAGTAAGATATGAAAGATACAGACAGACAGACGAACGGATAAGCGAGGTTTGAAGTGAATAGCGTTTAATGTTATTTCACCATTCTACATTGTATACAGCAGCAAAAAAGAAAAAAGTCAAAATTTAAATTTCGCAAAGCATATAAAAATATTCAGTTTCGCGGTGCATACCTCACAGTAACAATGCCATATTAGATTCAACTAATTACGATAAATTTCTATCAAATAATTCGCAGAGAAGTTTTGCATAATGTACAGAATTTCTAAATGCGGATAAAATTATATACACTCTATAATCATATTCATGCAAAACGAATAAAATAGGTAGGTTACATTCTCTTAATTTTTTTTATTTTCAGTAATAGATTCGTTAATATTAAAAGTAATTTTGTATTTTATTGTAAAATACAAAATTATGCTCAGGTATAACCATCAAGGATGATATGCATATACATATTTACCGGGACTGACAATCTTATACAAAAAAGTGTAACCCCTGAAGTGCGTGGGCCCAGCTTTTAGGGATAAAACTAGATGGCGCTGTTGCACAGCTTGGAAACGCCAAAATTATATTTTCCCCAAAATATTTTTGCGTGTTTTTAATTTATTGTAAGAACAAATTACATATTTCTTTATTTTAATATCATGATATCACGTCAATACACATTTTGAAAAGAAAATTGTAGGCCTTAGTTATGATACAATAGTATTTTAATAGATGGCACTAACAAATGGAGGTACGATGCTTAGTATGAACATTGTCAATCCTTTATAAATCATCCTTGGGTATAACCAACAATTCGTGATTTCCGAAGTGACGGAAGTGTAATCCAAATGGCAAATTCTCATTTTTGGCGGATTAATGAAGTGCACAGTCACTTAACTAGTAAACAGGTATGCCTCCATCGCCCACGGTGGAGGCATAGACACAGGTGCGTCAGTTTGAAGCTAGAAGGCACACAGAACTCGACGCTAAGCGCGACAAGCTAAAAGCCAGACCACCTGTGGCTATTACCTACAATTATGTCGGAGGGATGCTGACCTGCCGCGAGTGTGGTCGCACATTTGCAGCAAAAATAGGCTTCGTTAGTCACCTGAGGGCACACCAGCGACGCTCTCATCTATAAAATGCAGTCGCCGTAGCCGAAAACGGCTAGGAGATGATGATGATGAAACAGGTACTTGTACTAACCTGTCTGGTCCCACATCCCTTCAGAGGCAACTCGAGCTTGTACGAATTGGCACCTTTGCCGACCACCTGGCAGGCTGAGTGCCGGTCGAAATCCGCGTACGCAATGCCGTAGAATTTCTCGTTGAACTTCAGTTCGATCTGGAATAATAAAAAAAAATATTATAGGAGATTCTTTCACAGATTGAATGAGTCCCACGGTAAGCTCAAGAAGGCTTGTGTTGCAGGTACTCAGACAACGATATATCTATAATTAATATTATAAATGGGAAAGTGAGTGTGTCTGTTTGTTTGTCCATCTTTTACGGCAAAACTGAGCGACGAATTGTCGTGATTTTTTAAGTGGAGATATTTGAAGGGATGGAGAGTGCCATAGGCTACTTTTTGTCTCTTTCTAACGCGAGCGAAGCCGCGGGCAAAAGCTAGTATAATATACAAATACTTATATAATTAGAAAACATCCATGACTCAGGAACAAATATCTGTGCTCATCGCACAAATAAATGCCCTTACCGGGATTCGAACCCGGGACCGCGGCGTAGCAGGCAGGGTCACTACGCGCGGTTAATAGATTCGTGTATGATCTAAGTGTATCATACACGAATCTATTAACCGCGCGATCAGTATATCAATGGACCCGTTCAGAAGGACTGTCACATGAGATCTGCAGGCCGACACTTGCAGACGGCGTGAGCTTCCATACAAGTTACAGTTAAGTCCCTGGGCATCTTCGCGAAAGAAGATTCTAAACCTTTTTTTTTTGTTTTTTCTGCTCAGAATCACGAGCCCTTTCGATCCTAATAGGTAAAAAAGCGTCCCAAATTTAATTTTTCCTCTTCGTTACCATTTTTAACCCCCGACGCAAAAACGACGGGGTGTTATAATATAAGTTTGACGTGTCTGTCTGTGTGTGGGTCTGTCTGTCTGTGTGTGTGTCTGTCTGTGGCATCGTAGCTCCCAAACTGATGAATCGATTTCGATTTAGTTAATTTTTGTTTGAAAGCTGAGTTAGTCGGGAGTGTTCTTAGCCATGTTTTATGAAAATCGGTCCACTATGTCGCGGTCGGGGTTTTTTTTTTTCAAAATTTTAATTTTGTGGTTATTCAAACAATTTGTACAGCGGTTGCAAAGTTGCAAATATGCAAAATAATATAAAATTTCGGGACCACTTTTTGTCTCTTGTTTTTTGTCCTGGATCGAAAGGGCTCGTGATTCTGAGTAGGAAAGACGTAAAATTTACCTACCTTAGAAAAAATATTTTTGGTGATTGTTCTCGCGAAAATGCCCCCCTCTGTATCGACTAATATGGACCCGCCTTAGTAGGTAGTTTGATAATAACTATTCAAATTATTTGAATTAAATTGCCCGCGCATTATACATATGCCCATCCTCACCAAGCATGTAGCTGACCTATGTACTGTGCAAATTAAGATACTTATGCTAAAATTTTACATTTCTTTAAGGTTGACAGTCTGGGTATGTAGCCAAATTCACAAACGGTTACGATGATATCGTTATCGTAGCCATTTCTATCGCCGTTCCGTATTGTCGCGACAAAGCCAGACTGAGTTTCAACGATTGTCATTTCGCCCATTTCGGCTAATAATATGATGTTCGCTATGACTGTGTCGATATATCTAAGGACGGTAATAGACGGACTTCGTCTATACAAGTTGTATTTGGGTTGTAGTTAGTCTGTATTAGCCCTAAAGGGCCACACTTGTCTCGTTAGTCGTAACACTGCGCACAGCAGACTCAGATATTTGTGTCAAAGCACGCAGATCTTCAAAATGTCTTAAAACGCCACCAACACCAAACCAAACGTTACGAAACGCCATTAATGCAGTTTTACCACTTCGAACATACAAAGGTAATACCCTAGTGTGAATGAACATACACACAAATAGTCAAGGCCCATTTATGACGACTAATCAGTTATGCAACGCGACCGAAGAGCAAACAGAGCGACCGTTAGGCGCGCCGTTAAGCTATGACGGTCGATTATTGCAGCGATAGGGTTTTATTTTGTTTTTTTTTCTTCGACGAGTCTATGCGGCCAGTTATAATCACCAAAATTTTAGAAGTAAATTGTTTTTTTTTTAATCTGCGTCTAGGCGGCCTATAAAGTCTATGTTATAATTACCAAAGTTTGATAAGCAAAGATAGTGTTTTATTTTGTTTTGTTTATTTTTCGGCCGAATCGATGCGGCCAGTTATAATCACCATGAGAAGTAGGTATAGATTTTTTTTACATCGGTCGAGTTTATTCGGCCAGTTATGGTCTCCAAAGATTCATAAACAAAAGCACAGTATAATAAAGAGTACTATCGTAAAAGTCTGCGTCACTTATTTTTGCACCGATTAGAACGGAACAAAGTGTCGTTCCAAATATGAATGAAATATATAGGTACTTACATACTTGACGATAGATAACGTACATAAGTCAGGAACAAAAAATAATGAACTGGTGGGTTACCATGAAGTACTGCTATATTACCAGTTATATAGCTCCGTCCAGTTTTATACTTCATGGTAGCCCCCTTGAACTCACAAAAAGATGTCTTTAATGTGATTTGCCATAAACATACCTGCATGGAGCCAGCTGCACAATTCAGAGCGGCTTTCGTCCGGTTCAAGAAGATGACGGGACTCAGGTCGTCCAGCTTTGTGACCTGAAATAGACATTACGACATTAGATAGACATTAGATCAGCGTTTTTCAAACTGTAGGGCGCGCCCCGGGCGCAGCAATAAAGGGGGCGCGGTATACCGTAAGACACATCAAACAATAACTAACTAATACTTATACATAAGTAGTAGGGCAGGGCCTGGACACTTCATTTTTGATCTCACGAAAAATATCGACCCTTCTAAGATGAGTCCTTTCCAATTCTAGCTACCAATTTCGTTCAATTAGAAATAGGTATTTAGCAGCAGCAAGGCAGCAACATAAACTGCTATTTCGTAACTATTACCACGTTCGTTATAAGGTCTAAAAACGGTGCGTAAATGAGAAAGTTTCACCCTATCATTACTGTGTATTACGTGGAGCGCGCACGCATAATTTTATATTTAGCTGCGCGAGCGCATAAATCTAAAACTCTAATTGTTCCTCTGGGCTATGGCGGTCGGTGTCCGTGGTAGCCGTGTAAATACTTTCGAGATAATTTCGTTCGTACTATACACAAGTATCTTGAATACTTAAAAAGGGGCGCCACTGGAAAAACGTTAAATTAAGTTAAGTACTGATATTTTCTTTATATTTTAATTTTTTATCCCATCATCTACAATGGTATCATCTAATATTGCAAGTACAGTGCGAAAAAATTTCCCTTCGTATTGTCACGGAAACGAACAACCATGTCATACTATTTCAGTACACGACGTACAAGATGTACTGCACAGATGTCATATATACCATAGATCAAGCAAACGTATCTACTTAGCGTGTCAAATGAACTCAGTGAAATCCACTGAGTTGTCCGTCTTTAATCGCAGCTTGCAGCTTTCGGGTGTCAATTTTTGTAAGTTGAAGTCAATCAAAACATAAAAAATGCCTCGTTACGTGATATTCAATTGCAACAACACAAAAATTATGAACAATCAAGAGCCTGAGACATATTTAAAATTACAGGCAAGAAACAACTTCAGTACAAAATTTGACACGCTCGGCCCTTATACAAATAGATGAACTTGTTTCTTCTATCTAAATATAGTTCTGTGATGTACTGACATTGACTGAACTAGCATAACAAATACTAACGTCGAAAAATACGAAGAAAACCCTTTTCGTACTACATCTGTAAGTCTTAATCTGTTGAATATTGGAAGTTTTTGTTTTCTGTCTGTCCGTCCGTCTGCGGATAATCTCAGTAACCGTTAGCACTAGAAAGCTGAAATTTGGTAGCAATACTGTTAGAGTAATTATTTATTAATGCCTTATTTTGATTTATCTTACTGTCATTTATGATGAAAGTATTAAAGAATATCAATTGACTAATAGTAGTCACTGGGTTTCCGCCATGTTGGAATGTTATAAAAATGGCGGACAAGCAGTGACGGGGGCCAGTTCGAGTACAGACGAGTAGTAGTGAAGAAGTCTTGAATTATTTATTGTAAATTGGTTGTTAATATGTTTGTTATAAGTGAATAAAGTAAATGTGATGGTACAAGTAATAGTTTTCATCATCAACCTGGTAATATCCCCAACAGTTCAGAAGTTGGACGAAACAAAAATCGATAAGATTTTTGCCACGCCGCACAAGTGTAAGGTTTTTTTTTTTTTTTTAGTCAAAATAATGTAACGGATTTATTTAACGAAACGTGCATTTAAATTGCTTTGGTAAGTGAGACATGTATTATATTTATTTCTTAAAATTAAACTTCATGTTCTGAAACTGGTTTGATAATCTACCCTCATGGCAGTATAAATTGATGAACTCTCATTATTGTTTTATTTAAAAGATGACTTACTTTTGTACCTAAAAATCTTTTTACAAAAGGTGTGTAACATTACATTGCCCATTAGTTATTGAAACACATAAATCTGATAACTATATGACTAGTATATTCTGGATACACAATAAGCGCCGTCATATGATACGTCATTCAGTTTGTGACAGTAAAATTTCATAAATTAATTGGCATAAGGAAATCGTGGAATTATGAGTAAAGTAAATTTGTATCTTATCAATAGAAATAAAGTTCTGATTAAACGACTGCTTTATTTAACGATGCCTCGAGTTGTTAAACACAAGCCATTTTATGTTGTTTCCGAAAAGTGGTGTAATTTATTCCAACGAGGCAATTGTCCTGCTGTTGTATTCTGTTATTATAATATAATTATACATATTCGAGCTTATCAAGTTATACAGATCAGATAAACAATTAAACATTCATGCTGAATGAAATACGCTGTGTAAAATATGTTCTCATAAAGTACTTCAATAATTTAATCCCTCGTGTCCGGTAACACAAGATTGGTAAAAATTATGTATACTTATGAAAAGTTGATCTCAATTCAAACTGAGAATTATAATGCAGTTCTTAATTTTGATATTTAATGCTTTAAGTACGATTTTGAACAAAAACGATTCCTGTTTATTTGCAAATACATATTTAATAGTGAATTTAACATATTATATTAACCGTTAAAATTGAAGTTGTGCAATTGTGGGTAGTTTAATTCTGTTAAGTACTGAATTTAAATAAACAACTTTGATAATAAGGTTGCCAATCCCTGGTATGAATAATGGAGAGTAAGTTGTATCTCTAATCATCTTCAGATATTTTATGATAACTCGTTATAAAAATGTTTAGCGTTTTAAAGTTTTAAAACTCAACGAATTGTAATGTGTTGTTTTTCAACGTTTTATTTCACGAATTGGACTGATTGATCTCATTTTGATTGTTGACGGTATGCTACCACATTTATGAATACTATTTTATAATGGCCAGTGATGGCAGAATTATTTAATCAAAGTAACGTATAAAACAAAATTCTTCGCATTTTACCATGGTGATCATGAGTGATAATTCGATGGGAAATCGAAAAATTACATCTATGGTGTGAATAAATATCATTAAGACATGTTTCAGACTATTAGTAAATAAAGTAATATCTGTTTGCTTCTTAAGAATAACGATTCAATCTTGATATGCTTATATATTATGGTGCATGTGACATGACATGGGTGATGGTCACATGTAGTCATATGTAGAGTCATATGTAGAGTCATATGTAGAGTCATATGTAGAGTCATATGTAGAGTCATATGTAGAGTCATATGTAGAGTCATATGTAGAGTCATATGTAGAGTCATATGTAGAGTCATATGTAGAGTCATATGTAGAGTCAGTCATATGTAGAGTCAGTCATATGTAGAGTCAGTCATATGTAGAGTCAGTCATATGTAGAGTCAGTCATATGTAGAGTCAGTCATATGTAGAGTCAGTCATATGTAGAGTCAGTCATATGTAGAGTCAGTCATATGTAGAGTCAGTCATATGTAGAGTCAGTCATATGTAGAGTCAGTCATATGTAGAGTCAGTCATATGTAGAGTCAGTCATATGTAGAGTCAGTCATATGTAGAGTCAGTCATATGTAGAGTCAGTCATATGTAGAGTCAGTCATATGTAGAGTCAGTCATATGTAGAGTCAGTCATATGTAGAGTCAGTCATATGTAGAGTCAGTCATATGTAGTCAGTCATATGTAGAGTCAGTCATATGTAGAGTCAGTCATATGTAGAGTCAGTCATATGTAGGTCATAGAGTCATATGTACGCGTAAACTCGAGTATTTTGGCCCCAGTATAAAATAATGACTTGAGCCAGGGTATTGCACAATGAATCGTATCTTGTGGAATAAATGGTTGACGCACGCGGATGGACGTGCGGGATTTAGAGCGCGTGGATGAACGTGCGAGATTTAAAGCGCGTGGATGAACGTGCGAGATTCAAAGCGCGTGGATATACGTGCATAACATTTAAGCACGTTGATGAACGTGAAAGACTTTCATTTCAACCTTTATAAATACATGAAACATGAATATAAAAGTACAACATAAATGACTGTGCCTTAATATCAGAATGTATATTATTTGCGACTTTTGATTGGATAAAGCAGTACAGCAATAATTACATATTTATCTTTTGGCTACGTGTAATACGTGTATCCAGTTCTTTACATGTTTTATAGTCTTAGGTGATCAAGAATAAAGTAACAAAAAAAGAGACTTTATTGATAACATATAAAACTTATTACCTAGCAGGTTTAGCTCGTAAAATATTAAAAGTGAAGTACTTAAACTTTATATCGGTTATGAAGAGACCTATTAGATTTAAAATAAAATCGTTACTAACGACTAGTTTCCCTTTCATAGATAAAAGAAATAAATTGAAAATGTGCAATTTGAAATCTAGAGAGCAAACATTAATAATCTTTTGTCTTTAAATTCGCGATAGCTCTTCATGAAAAGAAAATATATACTTGCTTTATGTGTGAATAGATCTTTTGATAATTAAATGAATTGCTTACCACTTGCGGCTTGTAATCAGCGCGAATAAAGATACGTCGGATATCGTATTTGGTTTTTCATACGACACGGTATTTATAAAAAAAAAGAGATTATGTATATAATGTCTGACGGGTGTCGCTATTGTTGACCTGTAACCTAAATAGTATATGTACAAAGAGTTTTTCTATTTCGGCATACTATTGCATCAATCTTAGCTAGTACCTAAAATAATAATAATAATAACAGGATAAAAAAAAAAAATAATAAGGACCTACACCGTAGTCGTGTACTTGCGATTAGTCTTAAATGGTTGCGTAATATAATATGTTTACGTTACAAATGGTAAATATTAACTAGGCGCGATATTTTATTGACAGGTCATTTGAGTATTTAAAGATTCTGTAAATGTGTATGATATATACATCTGAAAAATCTTGAATATAATTACTCAGTATATATAAACAGTAGATATATTAATAGGCGATGACAATAATTTAATTAATCATAACGACTATCGATACATTATGACTTATTGAATTGATTACCGAACCATAATCGTTTTACCATAATTTCGAAGACAGTCGAAATTATGTTCCTAAAGAAAGTGTTGCAAGTTTCAGATCAAGGACCGAGGAGCGTCCAGGTGAAAGGGCCAGGGTCTGGTATTCGTTTACCACCCAGGAGTGCCCAGGTGAGAGGGTCGGGGTGTAGATTCACTTCCGACCCAGGAGTGCCCAGGTGAGAGGGTCAGGGTAAAGATACCTCTGTTTCGATCGTCCACCGTGGGTCCTCATACGCTGGCATGGTATGCGAGCTTGCGTCTGGCGGCGCAATGTCCGGCGTCCGTGATGAGCAGCATCGGCAGCACTATCCAGGCTGACAGAGCTTGGGTGGCCCATGATGCTGTTGCAGCGGACGGGTACATCATGTTGCCAAAGCCCGTGGCGGCACGGGAATTTCATTCAATCGTGTGATGAGGTGGTGATGTCATAAAACCGTGTAAATGTGTTCTTTTTGCTTGTTTCGCGAGTGAAGTGTGAAGTGAAGTGTTGCATTGTTTACTTAAATATGTTTATAACTTGTGAAATTAATTTAATTATCATAATTTAATTAGATGTAATGAATTCAATTGGATGTAATGAATTTAATTAGATGTAATTAATTTAATTGTATCGAAGTTAATGTTATTCATATATTTATTTTTCACGGGCCTATATTTCTTGATAAGATTTATGGAAATATTTAAAAATCCATTTTATAGGATATCGTAATTATGGGGTAAAGGTATCGGTATGAAGTGAAGTGATGTTTTGTGTTTCTATTGTTTAAGAATTATTTCAAATGCATATTATACTACACTTTTATAATCTTTTTCTTGTATAAACGGATATTGTCTTTCTTTTGAATTATTTCACATTAAGTTTTGGCGAAGGGTCTCGCCTCGAACAGGATGGCCGAGCTGTTAGAGTAATTATTTATTAATGCCTTATTTTGATTTATCTTACTGTCATTTATGATGAAAGTATTAAAGAATATCAATTGACTAATAGTAGTCACTGGGTTTCCGCCATGTTGGAATGTTATAAAAATGGCGGACAAGCAGTGACGGGGGCCAGTTCGAGTACAGACGAGTAGTAGTGAAGAAGTCTTGAATTATTTATTGTAAATTGGTTGTTAATATGTTTGTTATAAGTGAATAAAGTAAATGTGATGGTACAAGTAATAGTTTTCATCATCAACCTGGTAATATCCCCAACAATACGTATATTAATCACGCCGACAAAGTGGTAAAATAAAAAGTGGTAAAAAATGTTTCATTGAGGTATATGTAAAGTGGGGAGAGATTTCTTTTTTCATTTCAACCCTAACGTGTGATATATTGTTGAATAGGCAATTAAAAATGAATAGGGGTTTACTAAAATAATTTTTTGATAATGTTCATATTTTCGAAAATAATCGCCCCTAAAGTTAAAAAAATGTGTGCCCCCCTTCTAACTTTTGAACCATAAGTTTAAAAATATGAAAAAAATCACAAAAGTAGAACTTTATAAAGACTTTCTAGGAAAATTATTTTAAACTTGATATTTTTGACAGTTTTAGAAAAAAATATGGGTAACTACGGAACCCTAAACTGAGCGTGACCCGACACGCTCTTGGCCGGTTTTAGTAATATAATTCCGCCTCTAAACACATTTGACTAATCCAATTCAGGCCACAATGGTCACTCTTTACTTTTCTTTATTAAGTCATTTTATCTAACCCAGAAACCAACCGCAAACTAATTTTAACCGACAATCAACCCTATTTCAAACCCATAAGAATCTATCTATAGTTACATACAAATGTACTCTAAGTACGATTACCTCGCAGTGAAAAGTCGTAAAAGTCTATAGAAATAGCGTCGCTTAAGTCTGTTTGCTTTTGAGTCGGTTCGAACTGTTACCTCTTGCGGTACAAATTGTAACGATTACGTGGTACCGGTTTAGGTGAACCGACTGAGGATAGTAGGGTTACGTGCAAGTCAATAGGCGAGACGACTAAAATAAACTAATCAGTCCGTCAGTTAGATTATCAAAGAATTTTAGACACGTATTTTTCTTTTTAGGGTTCCGTACCTCAAAAGGAAAAAACGGAACCCTTATAGGATCACTTTGTTGTCCGTCTGTCCGTCCGTCCGTCCGTCTGTCAAGACCCTTTTTCTCAGGAACGCGTGGAGGTATGAAGCTGAAATTTATATCAATTACTCAGGTCTACTGTCCCTTGAAGCTGTGAAAAAATCAAACTTCTAAGCCAACGCAATCAAAAGATACAGCCGTTTATGCCGCAAATTTTCGACACTTGCAAGGGAATCAAAACCTACAGGGTGCTTCCCGTGAACTCAGAATCTTGAAATTTGGTACGAAGCAACGTCTTATAGCATAGATAAAGGAAAAATTACGAAAACCATAAATTTTTAGTTACATCACATAATATATTTTTTTTTAATAATTTTAACCTTACTATCCATTTCCTCATAAACGCGTAGAGGTATTAAATTGAAATTCATACCAAATACTCAGGTCTATAATACCTTTAAGCTGTAACAAAATCAAACTTCTATGTCAACGCAATCAAAAGAAACAGCAATTTAAGCTGCATATTTTGAAACTCGCAAGTACTCGCAAGGGAATCAAAACCTAAAGGGTACTTCCAGTCGACCTAGAATCTTGAAATTTGGCATGAAGCAACGTTTTATAGCACACATAAAGGAAAAATTCCGAAAACCTTAGGTTTGTACGGAACCCTCGGTGCGCGAGTCCGACTCGCACTTGGCCGGTTTTTTTTTCGTAAACTAAAAATGACGACGGTACAGTGCGATGAAGTTTCGCGTGACGTCACAAGCCCCCACTCCGGAACTCTGATGCTCTATTAGGCATTTACTGTGTAAAAAAAACCCTCGACACGAAAAGAATATGAAGAGAGTAGGTACATACCTTGCCATCTAGTACAGTTTGTTCAGGAAGCCCCTCGCCCTGGTAGAGAATGCTATTGGCTTGCTGGTCGTAGTTGGACTGCGCGAGCGCCGAAGAAGCCACGGCGAGAAGAATGAAGAGCAGCGCCATCTTGCGATTCTGGAAGGAAACAGGAAAAGTTAGAAAACAGTTCTGGTTGTAGGCAGAGCATATGAAACTACTCAGGTTTCAGTGCCACTTTTGGTAATTCCCTTCTTCTTCCTCCTACCCTTATCCCACGTTATGTGGGGTCGGTACAACACGTCTTCCTCTTCCATTCTCCTCTATCTTTCGTCATCTCAACACTCACATCTTTCTTCCTCATATCCTCTTTCACACAATCCATCCAGCGTTGTTTGGGTTTACCCCTCCCTCTCCATCCATCAACATTCTTTTGCCTATATGACACTCATCCCTCCTCATTACATGACCGAACCACGCCAACCTGCCACTCCTCATCTTTTCCGTTATAGGCGCAACTTTCAAACTTCCCCTAATATACTCATTCCTGATCCGATCCATTCTGGTGACTCCACACATCCATCTCAACATTCTCATTTCCGCTACGTGCACTCTCCTTTCATCCTCCACCTTTGTCGCCCAGCATTCAGATCCATACAATACAACAGGCCTCACAATCGTCTTGTACTTTTGGTAATTAAGAATTTGAAAGAAAACCGAATTGTGAGACTGTTGTGCCAGGTTGCCAGCCTTTCGTCTACTCCCCAATTTAACCCATAGGTATTCCACAGTCGACTTCTACGACACCCACGGGAAGAAAGGGGTGGTGAAATTCTTAACCCGTCACCGCACGGGTTGTTTATTTATAGCACAGATAAAGCTACGTAGATTTTAGAGAATCGACCGAACTAATCCGGACTAATAAGAATTTGATCCCATAGGTTTTGTACTAAATAATGTTGCACCAGTCGCATTTTGTAGGGCTATTCTTAATTTTGTGTGAAAAACAGCCTAGTACAAGACTTTTAAAGCCAGTTAAGACGCTACATGGGCGAAAATGCTAAAGTGGAAGGGAGCTCCCCTTCAATTTGGGAATTCTAGTTAAATATAGTTATTAGTCTTATTAACTAGACTAAAAAATAGTCCATTCAGAACAACTCAGTTAAAAGATATAGCGAAAAATCTTTAAATTCGAGGTTCCGCTCTCGACTGTTTCCTCCTTCAAAACTTAATCAATCGTAACGAAATTTGAGAATCTGAATATTCTTGAATAAAAATGAAATAAGTAATCTGTGTAATTCAATTTTGAATAACACACCTTTTTTTTGAAAATTTTGACCGTTTTTGAAAATTTTGATGGGCTTTAGCGTCTTTAAAAATAAGAATATAAAAAAATCAAGACGGTCCGACACAGACAAAAATAATAATAATCTGTGTTGAAAAAATCATTGCTCTATCTTCAAAAACCAGCGAGGAAATAGTCGAGAGCGTTTGTATGGAGAATTGACCCCTCCTGTATCGTGTTAATAACTTACGATAACATAATTTGTACCCACCTACTAGTAAATTCTCATGACTTAATTTATTCTTATCAATGCGATACGCGATGGAAAACGGAACAAAAACTTGCGCCGCCGTGAGAGTAGGCTTTCATTAGAAATCCTCCTATTACGACCATATAAAGTGGAATTGATTCTTATCTTAGTACGCTTTGAGTTTGATTCAGTTTAGATATTGAAGCTTATGAAGCCTATACTAATTTCACGTTGCGATATACTGTTTGTAGAACTTGTTAGTTAATGTGGCGTTGGAAGGGCACTGGTAGTTTACACGTACTGTCAATTTTCCTAGGCCACTGTAGAACCTTCTCACAGTCAGCGTCAAAATGACTTCTATGTCATGTAAATCACGGGGTCAATGAGGAGGCACACTCAATGGTTATGACAGATGGCGCCACCCTATTATTCCATTTCACAGACAAAAAAATTCAGACGTGAGAGCGAGAAGATGATATTTATTTTCTCTCTCTCACATATGAATGCCCCACTGCTGAGCATAGGCCTCTCTTCTAGTACGCCACTTTTCCCGGTCCTGGGCTAGTCTCATCCAGTTGTGATCCGCTTTTATCAAAAAATCGTGGTTAAACTCTTTCGGGTTATTCAGACCTAACATATTTTTTGCAATTGTACTGTAATAAATAAAATTGCTTATCTTCACATCTGGCCTATAACCCAAATATTCCAAAGAAATTCGCGCCGATACCAACCACGATACAAATCAGCAGCAAGGCCGGCCAGTGCCTTTCACCAGGCAAGGCTGACGGGTATCCATACTCGATACGACTGACATAATCGAGAGACAATAAGACATACGTTTTTTATGACCTATACTTCGTTTCTTTTAAGATTAGAATTATCTGTCAAACGGGTAAACAAAGAAGCAGTGGTCGTAGACCTTCCTTCTTCGATTTCGGCCGATACCACTGATTTCTTGGAACTTATAACTTATAATACTATGTACATAAGTTCCAAGAAATCAGTGGTATCGGCCGAAATCGAAGAAGGAAGGTCTACGACCACTGCTTCTTTGTTTACCCGTTTGACAGATAATTCTAATCTTAAAAGAAACGAAGTATAGTAGCTTGACAATAGGCTACTTGTCAAATCAGCTTCTTTTTAAGAACTGTCACAACGAATTTGAACGATTGTCAGGAGGGCACCTGTCGCTGCAATACGCAAGAGCGATAGAGATAGATTGCATTTCTGCGGCGTTTTGGTGGCGTTTCGCTTCGCAGAAATGCCATTCGGATACGGGGCTAGGCCGTTAGTCTATCTCTAGCTTAAAAAATGTCAACTTCGTCTCCTCGGTATAAAAACTATACTTATTAAAACGCTGTCAACTTAAAATGTCTCAATCGCGATCCAATATCCTGTTTACTCAGCGTACCATAATAGGTATAGTGAGTCACTATGATTTCCTTTATGCGGATTTATAACTAATTACCATAGAATTGTGTAATAAAATCGCTTGAACATTCTTACCAACCTAGTCACTTTTAGCATATAATAAGCTAGTAGGTACATTATACATTAGTGCTACCAAGTATCAAACAAAAAATAAACACAAAAATAAAGTTTGATAGCAATTGACAACGTTTCAAAATGTTCAATGTCCCTAAATCGAAAATCATTTCGAGACATACGTATTTTTAGTAAAAATTCTCAAAAATAGTTTAAAGAGCAAGCGACGTCACATAGCTGATTCAGAGCCGCATCACCGTTCGTAGCAAAGATATTAAAATTTCATGGCTTTAGTCTATGGCTCGTAGTTATTCAATATCGGTTGACAGTGACACTTGACAGTCAGACATACCGGACTGTTTAAGATGACTATTTAAACTTAAAGGGATTTTCGCATTAAAATACCAGTTTTTTGGAAAAATTCAAAAATACGTGTATCTTTTAATATTGAGTTCTTTCAAACCAAACAATAAAAAGTAGTACTCAAAAATATGAAATGTTGTCAGTTCCCGGTCAAATTTTGTGGTCCTTGTGGTTCTTTTGGCTCATCTTTTGATTACGTCACACCAACATTCGAATTTTCGGGTAGTTCCGAAAGTCGTCTAATTACGAAAGTCGCATAAAAATCACCATTATTCAAGCATCAAATCAAGATTCCCTTTCGAAATTACCTTACCATTTCTGTCATTTGGAATTACCCTAATGCACCTTATATCACACTTTATCATAAGCAAAAGATGGCTCTTTAATATGGGCAACGAAAGTTACGAAGTAAAAAAGTTCACACTCAAAATTTCTTCATTTAATTGTACATTTTTCACCTTAAAGATTATTTCTAGTCCTTCAAAAACTGATCAACTGGTCAGGAATTTATGTCAACAGCCGCCATAGAAGCGAGTAGAATCGGTTCCCAGTAGTCGGTGTTTAACATTATTTGATATTATGTCCTTAGCTAATGCTCCTGCACGCATCCATGCTTTAAACACGACACGCCAATTCTTAAAGTACAGTCAGATACCCATGCCACACCTCGGACACTGGCGATCAAATATATGAAAGAGGCGCGTTCCTAGCACACAGTCTAAGCTCGTGTATGTGAACGAGTACTATACTTGTATGAGTGAGATATGACAGGTCGACTGTTCGCGTTCTTGACAGGCGGTAACTGTGAGGTAACCGAGAGGGGGTTGGCGGCACTTTCAACGGGGATCGGGAGTGGCCATACTGTACGATAGTACTCTTTATTATACTGTGCCCATGCTAATAAAGTCTGACCAGAAATATACATATTTTTGCACTTGAGTGTACATACTAATGAAACGTTGTTTGATCCGCTACTTTTGGTGCTGATTGTACTATTGTCACCGGCATAAAAATGTGATGATTTCTATACCTTGTCATATTAACGTCTCGTTAGAAATGTCATACGACATTGTCAAACGATTTAAACGCGACAAGGTACAGAAATCATCACTTATTTATGCCGGCGACTGTACTACTGCCCGTATTTCATTTCAGTATACGTAACCAAATGCCCAATAATTAAGACGATACAGGAGGGGACAATTCTCCATACAAACGCTCTCGACTATTTCCTCCCTGGTTTTTGAAGATAGAGCACTGACTTTTTTAACACAGATTTTTTTTGTCTGTATCGGACCGTTTTGGTTTTTTTTTATCTTATTTTTAAAGACGCTAGAGCCCATCAAAATTTTCCGAAAACGGCCTTATTCAGAATTGGTTAAAATTTGCCAAAAAAACTAAACGATCCGACACAGATAATTTCATTGATTTTCAGATTTACAAATTTTGTTACGATTGATTAAGTTTTGAAGGAGAAAACAGTCGAGAGCGGAACCTTTAAAATCTTTTTCTACTCCAGCACTCAAATCTGCCAATTAGATTATTGTCAGTGGTATCCAAATTAAGCTCATTTGAGTAACGATAAGAAAGTCTATTTGTCTATAGGTTCATATGATTACTGCTCAGCAGTAATCATATGAATATAGGAGTTCTGTTAATTTTTAGGGTTCCGTAGTCAACTAGGAACCCTTATAGTTTCGCCATGTCTGTCGTCCGTCCGTCCGTCCGTCCGTCCGTCCGTCCGTCCGTCCGTCCGTCCGTCCGTCCGCGGATAATCTCAGTAACCGTTAGCACTAGAAAGCTGAAATTTGGTACCAATATGTATATCAATCACGCCAACAAAGTGCAAAAATAAAAAATGGAAAAAAAGGTTTTATTAGGGTACCCCCCCCTACATGTAAAGTGGGGGCTGATTTTTTTTTTCATTCTAACCCCAACGTGTGATATATCGTTGGATAGGTATTTAAAAATGAATAAGGGTTTTTTAAGATCGTTTTTTGATATTATTAATATTTTCGGAAATAATCGCTCCTAAAGGAAAAAAAGTGCGTCCCCCCCCCCTCTAACTTTTGAACCATATGTTTAAAAAATATGAAAAAAATCACAAATGTAGAACTTTATAAAGACTTTCTAGGAAAATTATTTTGAACTTGATAGGTTCAGTAGTTTTTGAGAAAAATACGGAAAACTACGGAACCCTACACTGAGCGTGGCCCGACACGCTCTTGGCCGGTTTTTTTTTTTTAAACACAACTTCCAATTTATCAGGTATGTTTTCATTTGTAACTTTTAATAAATAATATGATGTTAAGGTTCATAATTTAAATCAAGATGAAAAAATAAACTGAAATGCGTTTTACATATTAGATATTGCAAAACAAAGGTAAAAATCATAAGTTTATCAAATAATTTTACATTCGACATTTAAATATTCTTGAACGCAACCACATTTTTCGTAATTGAAAACCGGCTTATTTTCTATTTCTCTTGTCTATGGCATGTTTGACATTTGTAAACTTTTGACGAAACTTTTTGAACTAGTATTTTAGTTAGACTTATATTGACCGGGATATAGACCGTGATTACCTTTTTGATTTTTGTCGAGCTCCCGATATTTCGACGCAGTTGCATGCATCATGATCACGGAAAACTGACGAAGGCGGGAATATAAGTCTAATGAAAATAACCGTGAATCATTCAAAACTCTTAGTATTTTAGTGTTGTGTAGTTTATTTTAATTCGACGTTATTGTGCAAAAACTTAAGTAATTATAAGTGATTCTGGTGAACTATGTACTTCCGAAGAAATCAAGGCTATGGCGATCAAAGTGACTGACAATTCGTTACCTGAAAAGTCGGGTAAGGAGCACCAACAATGTTATGATTGTTTTGAAATGGAAATTGCAAAAAAATGTTTCAACTTTCTCTGAAACCGCGTTGTTGGCATATTTTGAAGAATTGTGCAACAAGTTCTCGCCATCAACATTGTGGACAGAATATAATAGTTAAGATCCACACAAATATTCCCATTCATTATATGAAGTAGGTAAGCAACCCATTTTATTATTCTCAAATAGGTATTTATTTGGCTGTCGTAGAAAAAGTATAGTATACAATCGTAACATTATGAAGGCTATAAAAGTCTCGTACCTTACTTAAGCCACTCGGCAAGCCTCGTGACCTAACCGCGGTACTCAACTTTTATAGCCTTCATAACGTTACCGTTATATAATATACTATTAAAATTGAGATTTTTTTCGCAATATCTTTTAAATGAGTTGTTCTGAATGGACATTTTTTTTCGATTAAACTATTTAATAACACTAGTATATTTAACTAAAATTCCCAAATTGAAAGGGGGGCTCCTTTCCATTTTTTTTATTATTATTATAAATGGGCTTACTCTTGGCCACAGACTAGCCAAAGGCACGTGGCCTACGATGGAGTGAGCTCGCCCAGAAGATGCCTGTTCACTCTTGATTTGAAGGTTGCCGGGTTACATGAGCTCGGAAATATAGCCGCCGGCAATTTTAGCATTTTCGCTACTGTAGCGTTTTAACGCCGTGGCGTATCATAGTTATCTCTTTCTGTCCCACAAATAGAGAAGAGCTATCGTTATAGTCATTTATTGTCTACAAAAACTCTTTGCTACGCGCTTCGAACGCGTTGATGTCTAATATTTTACAACATACATTGATAGACCATAAGACCACCAAATATCTAGTAAAATTATTAAAACATGTTCAATAATCGTGGCTATATTGCAAAAGTTCTGCAGTAGCAATTAAAGTATAATTAAGTATAGTTGACGTCACTAATGGCCGCTAGCGACTTCCTCGCGCAACGTATCAGCATTCCGATTAGCAAGGAATACAGCCAGCATCCTTGGTACAATATCTCAAAAGTTTACTTTTTTTAATTTAATTTACTTAGCCTTAGTTTCAGACGTTTCAGTAGGTATTTTTAACCCCCGACGCAAAAACGACGGGGTGTTATAAGTTTGACGTGTCTGTCTGTCTGTCTGTCTGTCTGTCTGTCTGTCTGTCTGTCTGTCTGTCTGTTTGTCTGTGTGTGTGTCTGTCTGTGGCACCGTAGCTCCCGAACGGGTGAACCGATTTCGATTTAGTTTTTTTTGTTTGAAAGCTGAGTTAGTCGGGAGTGTTCTTAGTCATGTTTCATGAAAATCGGTCCACTATGTCGCGGTCGGGGGTTTTTTCAAAATTTTAATTTTGTGGTTAGGTTATTTATGTTAATAACTAGTTGGCTATTAACCCATAAGCCTATTATAGTTAATCAAATTTAAGTACCGGTAACCTATTGCATGTAAAGTAAGGATTTTAATAGTTTTAAACGTTCATTAGGGCACCTCTTTTAACGACTATTTTATCGTTCTTCAGAAACTCAGTCGTTTTTTATGTGCTTCAAAAAGACATTTTATTATTGACCATTAAAGGAGTTACAGTTTGTAATTAAGTCGGGGCCAATTTGTAAAGCAATTCGTTTTTAGATCACTACTGAAGTAAGCTACAGTTTTAGTAGAAAATCTCACATTTTTAGGTTTTATAAAATACTAGTTTTTGCCCGCGCCTTCGCTCGCGTTAGAGAGAGACAAAAAGTAGCCTATGTCACTCTCCATCCCTTCAACTATCTCCACTTAAAATCACGTCATTTCGTCGCTCCGTTTTGCCGTGAAAGATGAACAAACAAACAGACACACACACTTTCCCATTTATAATGTTAGTACGGATAAGTAGTGGAGAAACTTGCTGAAAGTTCCATCCCGTCAATTCAATAATTATATTTAGCACCAACGAATGTACCAACATAACAGCCAAAATCGGCCCATGTCTAACAGCTTTACTTACTAAAACAACGCCTCTGCGCGGCCCACAGCTGCGTTTGAAACCTATAAGGACATTACACCTACACGTCCTGTATTCATGGCTAGTATAACTTGAACTAACAATTCTTAAGGAGTAACTGCTTTTAATAATTTCGAACAACTGAGTATACTGTTGTACACATGTGTAATGTGTATCAGAAGAATCGGTTAAGAAATGAAAACCGGGAAATTAAAAGGAAAGAAAGCTTTTTTCCCCTCAATTAAACTCGGAAAACATATTTCTGTTCAAAAATTAAATCAACTGACTCAACTAAGCCTTCGTAATCTTAATAAACAGAAGTATGTTTAAAAGGCTTTTTACCACAAAAAATAACTCAAATATCATAACAAAACTACAATGCACTACCGTTCGCTAGTTTCCAGAAATAAAAGCGACATCTCTCGGAAAATTGAGAAAACTATCGAGTAGGCGTTTTATACAATAAAGGTGGGATGAGCTCAAGATACGGTGGCTGAGGAGTGAATAGACAAATTTTACCTAAAAATAAAATTTATATTAAGTTACTTACCTTGTTCCAAGCCTTCAAATTGAGATAGCGACATCGTTTCTTACTGGCAACACCACAGTTCCGATGACGTCAGGCGCAATACCGGCTTTTTACAACGAGTTTTTGCGAATCCAGCAGGTAGGCTGCGCGCCATAACTCTGGTCATTGGACTCTCAATTTGACCTACCGTCCAATATGACGATATTGACGGTAGGTAGCCACTGCAGAATGACAGGTGGCAAAATAGCCACTGTGGGTAGACAGGTGGCGATGGATTAAGTAAACAAACACCGTATTCAGATTAGCTGTAGGTGCTCGTTTTGTTTACAGCGGGTAGCACGGTATTTCATTGACGTTGACGTTCATTGACGTTGACGTGGCTGAAAAGACAAGCTTAAAACAAAACCCTACTGCTGAAATAAAAGCTATGTTAAATACCATACCTTATTTTCCTGAAAAATAAGCATTATTATATGTGTATGTGAATGAAATTAACCGTGTAACTCTACGATAAAATTCAAAAATTAAATGCCAGCAGGCAGCAATGAAATCAGGCTTGGAACAAGGTAAGTAACTTAATATAAATTTTATTTTTAGGTAAAATTTGTCTATTAAGTTGACTGTACCTTGTTCCAAGCCTTCAAATTGAGAAGTGTTTGTTATCGACTGCTGGATGAGTGAGGATTGTCAACAACAAGTAGATCGCCAATGTGAATAAAACATTAGATAGAATTTCTTATAAGAAAAAATATATTGCATTGATATGAAAAACCATATTGTTACAATTGATCATCAAATTGATTACGCAAATTAAATTGAATCAAAACATCTATCTAATGGATTGGAATGTGAAATCTGACTATTCACAGTTTTCTTGTAAAACCTATGAAAAGTGACAGCACTTTGCCAATTACCTCTTTTCAAGATATCATTAATGTTATGATTATCAAGCCAGCCTGACGAAGCAACCGCCGAACGGACACTGCCCGCACTACTATTTATATTAGCGTCTTTAAGAACTGCTTTAATCCAACCACCAATGATGGTTCGTGAAGCTGGCTTTACAGGACCACATGTAGAAATAAATAAATTATTTATTTTCCCTCTTCGGTTCTGAGACAAGGAAATCAACGTTTTTATCCAATAAACAGGATCTATATTTTTATTGTAATCACAAGCTAATAATTTCCAACCAGACTGTCTACGTGATACATTGTCCGTCTTGGAACCGAATTCGGGCCAAAATATAATACAATCAGAATCAATCTTACAACAAGAATCATTTATATTCAATAAAGTCAGGTCATGCACGCGTCTCCCTGAACATAGCAATAACAAAATTGCACACCTCTTTGAGACCTCGAATAAACTGGTTTGCAAAGGTTCGTTATTCTCTAAATAAGTACACAAGTCTCTCCATCATAGGCCACAGCATCTTTAACAGATGATTTTTGCAGCGACTTTTACGAGGTATGTGCGCCGACAGAGATCGGAGGTACGGCGCATCTTTTCCTATGGCTGTAAAGTCCAATGGCAGCACGGCACTTCCGGCCACAGAGATCGCAGGTGAATCGCGAATCCGTCGATGGTTCCTGTGAGTTCCGAAGTCTTTTCTGCCTCAGGTCATCAAACCAGACTTCGTCATGTCTCTTCATGCCATCCTGCAAACGATGGCGCCAGTCCGCTCTATTGAGTGCTTCCGCCTCCCAGGTGCTTGGGTCGATGCCAAAGGACAACATGTCCCGCTTGCAGGAGTCTTTAAAGCGAAGCAACGGGCGTCCGATTGGTCTCTTGGCGTAAAGTCTGTCTGGGTCCATACGTAAAACGTGGCCTAGCCACCGCAGTCTACGCTGTTTTAGAGTGGCAGTGATGCTGTAGCAGCCGGCAAGGTCGAGAACCCTTTCATTTGTAATGTGATCCCTCCAAGTGACTCCGAGGATCGTACGTAAGCAGCGCATGTGAAAAGCATTCAAGCGACGCTCCTGCCTAGAGTAGGTTGTCCACGTTTCAGATGCGTACAGGAGGATGCTTAGGACGCATGACTTGTAAACAAGGATCTTGGTGGAGAGTTTCAGCTTGCTGTTATTCCAGACTCGAGCCTGAAGTTTCCCGAAGTTGGAGGCAGCTCTTCCTATTCGACTGTCGATCTCGCGGTTATTGCATAGCTTGGTAGTTGTAGTGGATCCAAGGTAACAAAAGTTCTCGACAACTTCAAGGGTGTCATTCCCAAGCATAATACTGGGCATTTGGTCTGTGCCTTGAACGAGGATCACAGTCTTTTTATTGTTCACTGACATTCCAAAAAGCTGACAGGCACAGTTAAACCTTGTCAGCAGATCCTGAAGCCCATATTCTGTGTTGGAAATCAGCGCCGCGTCATCTGCATAAAGGAGTTCTCTGGCTAATAGCTGGCATCTGTTTTTCTTGGACTTTAACAGACGGATGTTGAAAAGACTCCCGTCTTTCCTCGTATGCAGGTGAACTCCGACGTCACAATCCTTAAATGCCACCAAGAGAAGAACAGAAAAGAATATGCCGAAAAGTGTTGGAGCAAGAACACATCCCTGTCTTACACCTCGATTCACATTAAACGGGTCAGATTCTTCCGCCTCAAATACAACAGTTCCACGCATGTTGTCATGGAAGGACTTAATGATACTTAAGAGGATATTTGGGCAACCAATGTGTTCGAGCACCCTATAGAGCCCCTCGCGACTGACCGTATCAAAGGCTTTTCTGAGGTCTACAAAAGCGGTATAGAGGGGCACCTGTTGTTCTCGACACTTCTCCTGTATCTGCCTCAAAGAGAATATCATATCCATGGTAGACCTTCCAGCTCTGAAGCCACATTGTGATTCTGGATATACTCGATCAGCTAATATCTCTAGCCTCTTCAGAATCACTTTTGCTAAGGCTTTTCCTGCGATGCTTAGTAGTGATATTCCCCTATAGTGGTTACAATCCCCTCTGTCTCCCTTTCCTTTATACAACGTAACTATATTAGCGTCCCTCAAGTCTCTAACGTCCCATATACTATCCTTACTAGGAGTTGGTCTACTGAGAGCTATAGCTTTTAAAGCCTGGCGGACAACAATATGAGAGCTAAGCGGTGGGCCCGAACGAACGGGGCAAAAAGTTGAGACAACCGATTTGTGTAAGCAAATTGTACTATGTGATAACTTTTCTACCAAGTGCAAGTCTGTCAGGAATCGCGCCAAATCCTGCGGTTCAGGATTGTCTTTGGCAATATTATGGGCAGTACACCATCTGCACCATCTTAACCATGCTGGCTTGTAGGAAACTAACGAGGATTTCCGCCAACCGCTTGCGAGTAAATCTCTTTGCTTATCGCTCCAAGTATCTAACAATGGGGCCCACCCTGTATCAGCCAGACTTCCAAAGCTATCCGCTTGACATCGGTTGGAGGTCTCAGAGTCTGTGTGTCTACTAACCGGTTCTCCAGATCTCGAATTTCCATTGGAAGAGCAAGGGATCGGTTCTTCAGGTCGCTGCGCCAAAACACCTTCTCCCAATTCGGCACTATTAGTATGTACATACCCTCTGCGTCGTTCAGGTGACTGAGAACCCTCGGAATTAGACACGGGGGGGGGGGGGGGGGGGGGGAAATCCAGGCCAGTTGATACTCCCATCTCCGACTGAACGCATCGACGAAGGTCGCATCTGGATCCGTCGGGTCTAGAGTCGCGTATATCGGTACCACATGTGCTCTCCTCGACGCGAAGAGATCTATTTGCGGCGTACTCAAAACCTGGAATATCTGGTCCGTCGCTGGAGAGAGCAGATGCCATTCCGACTGACCGCGAAGCCTCGACAGTCTGTCCGCCTCTATGTTGTACCTGCCGGGAATGAACTGGATGGCCATGTGAATGTGATGGCGGTCCAATACATTCAATATCCGATAAGTCATCTCCATCATCTGCTCTGACCTCGTACCGCCTTCGTTGCGCAAATACGACACAACCGTCCGATTGTCCGACATAATCATTAGGGAGGATCGCGTTAACAAGCGGCTCTGCAAAGTTATTACCTTCTGTACAGCCATCATTTCTAATAGATTTGAATGTTGGCGAGCCTCCCGATGCGTCCACTGGCCAGCTAACTGCTCGTTGTTCAGCAGGGCGCCCCAACCCTGACCCGACGCATCTGTAGTCAAAAAGAATTGGGGCGCTGGAGGATGAAGAGGGGACGTGGCAGCTACGTGATTGATCCACCATTCTATCTCGGTGTATAGAGTTATTGGCAGTTTTACCTTCTTCCTTGGAGATATGCGCACCAACTGGTTGCAAAACCTCATCAACAGTCTGCTGTTGAGTCGACCCCTCGGAACCACGAAGCTGGCGAAGTTCACTAGACCTAGGAAAGATTGGACCTGCTTTAATGAAGCGCACCTTCGATCTACCATTGTTCGGCATTTTTGTAGTAGATTTTGGATCTTTTCCTCCGGAAGGGACTTCAGATTGTTCCAAGGGTCCCAGCAAATACCCAGGAACTCGATGGACCTCTGAGGAGTCAAGACAGACTTTCCGTAATTCATTGTCCATCCTAGGCTTTCGAGGATCTGTAGCGTGAGACTTACTTGATTTTGGAGCAATGATCGGCTTTGGCATGCAAGAAGAAAATCGTCCAAATATACGATCACCCTGATACCACGAGATCTGAGTACTTCCGCAATCCAATTGGTCACTAGGGCAAATGTCCGCGGAGACGATGCCAGCCCGAAGGGTAAGGCTGTCACTTGCCAAAGTCGGCGCTGAAATATTACCCTTAGAAATCTCCGATGTGAGAGGCATTGACCGGAATATGAAAGTACGCGTTGTGGAGATCGAGCTTTACTAGCCAATCTCGTGGTTGGAGAAAGTCTGGGACTTTGTACATGTTGATAAGGTGAAATTTGGCCACATATACGTACTTGTTCAGCTGTCTTAGGTTGAAGACAGGGCGTACGCTCCCGCCCTTTTTCGGAACTAAAAACATGTTCGATACAAAACTTGGGGTCAATGGAGCCGGCTCTAGCACTCCCTGTTCCATCATAGTCGACATTTGAATGAACATTTCTGGACTTTCCTTCGTGACTAATTTTGAAGAAAGTCTGGCGGGGTGTACTAGAGGCGGCTTCTTGACAAAGGGTATTCGGTATCCAGACAGAATTTTGATTATGTAGTCTGGAGCTCCCATAGCCTTCCATTGGTCTATAAAAAGCTCCAGTTGACCCGCTTGAAAACTGAGATAGTCAGTCGTAGCGTCTGCGAGACCGCTTACCTTGCCTGTTCCTGTAATACCTGTCACCTCGAGGATTGGATCGAAATGGCCCAGCTTTTCGCTTTCTGTCCTGAGGAGCTGGGGCAGGAGCAGCAGAAGGCCCAGGATACACGCGGAAGCTAGCATTATCCGCAGCCTTCTTGGCCTGCTCCGGCTGAGAGACTCCTTGCGCAGGAGCTCGTTTGGTAGCAACTCCTTGCGTAGGAGTGCGTGGACAGAAAAATACCTTGTCGATTCCTCCATTCTTCGTTATGCAGTCGGAGAACCGCTTGTCCTCGAACAGGTGCTCCTGTGTGGGTGGGATTTTACGCAGACATTCTTTCATGTAGCGATCCTTGACGTAATGCAATACTCCATCACGTCGCTGCTGGATAATGTCTGCCCGACGGCCACAGACCATCTGCAAGAGGTCTAAGTGAATGCGGGAATAATCACCTTCTGAGAATACCTCGTTGATTTTTTCAGCTACCGCCTCCACTGTGCAATCACCTTGTGAGCCTATCCAAGACACGAACGTTTCAAAGCCTGCTTTCAATTTCTCATTTTGTATGATGAGAGCATGAGACACTGCGGCTAGAGTCTTTTCCGTAACGGCGAGGGCACGGTTACGATCAAAAGACTTGACCATGTCATTACTCTCCAAATCGGTAAAACCGGGTGATGACACGTACGTGTTCTGAGCATCTATGTACCGTACCTGAGACCAGTTGTTCGAATTGAAATGCTGCAACTTGTCCAAAATATCAGCATGCTCCTTTGAGGTTATCGCACCCGACGTTTTGAGGGTAGTTTCGAGTTTAAAGTTAATGTCCTTTACAGGCCCGGGGTTAGGCACCGGAAGAGCCTCTGGAGTTTCCAGATCTTCAGGCGATATGATTGATAACACGTCCGAATCACTGGAATATTCCCGCGGGCGAGCAGAAAAATTGTCACGTAAAGATCTTACCTCGTGGGCTAATTTATTCACCACGTCCTCTAACCTGGTCATGCGCTCGTGCTCAGTTAAAGCCGATGCACCTGGATCATCATTTACCTTATCCATTTGGAACTGCAACTATTTAGAAAATCTTTCCGAAAAATTTTCTAGTAGGTGTTTCCTCTGCCAGAAACAAATCGCCAATGACCAGAGTTATGGCGCGCAGCCTACCTGCTGGATTCGCAAAAACTCGTTGTAAAAAGCCGGTATTGCGCCTGACGTCATCGGAACTGTGGTGTTGCCAGTAAGAAACGATGTCGCTATCTCAATTTGAAGGCTTGGAACAAGGTACAGTCAACTTAATGTAGAGTTTGCAAAATATGCTGGTGTCCTTTATGCCTTTTCTGGTGAGGTTAGCCAAAGAGAGTTGAAAACGATTAGTATTTGTCAATATTCTACATACGAAGATTTTTCGTTGTTGAGACTTTTTTATTTAGTTTCGTGCAAGCTTAGAATATAGGCAAAATAATGTGTAGTTGTGCACTCCGTTTGTATTAGGTAATGACAAAGTATTACAACATCTCACTTTATTCTATTAAAGTTAGTGCTAAGTTAACTTATATTTTGGAAAACTTAACTTTTAATGTTTCGAATCCGAATTGCTTATGAACAAAATTTTATAATTGTCACGTCACAAAAAAATTCGAAAATTAACATTATAAATAACATTATAACTTTATACTATAGTAATTATTTTTATTACAACTTATTTAACTTAATTATACCAAAAAAATATTTGACTTGTTTTCAATAATTATTTTCTCATAGGGTATATGGGGTATTCTTATAAGTATTTTTTACGATTTGATAATGCCTACTATTCGTCTAATATATTGCCCATAAATTTCATAACATTATTCATTAGCTGAAATAATAATACATATTATGTATTTTGCCAACTTCACGTTCCAATAATTGATTGCATAAAGGCGACCTATGCACAAAACTGAAATAACATATAAACATTTCCTATATTTTAGTATCCGTATGCTCAAAAAATCTAAAATTATATTTTTATAGCTCGGTATGAAAAATACGACTTAAATGTTGTACATAATAATATAATTAAATACGAAAAAATAGGACACCTATTACCAACGTACCGGAAAAAACTATTCACTTCAGCAATCACTCACATGAATCAATTTAAAAAGCAAATATTTTAAAAGTAAAGCTCACACACACGGCACTGCACTTTCCTAACGCACTTGGCTCACCGAGTCACCGCCATCGTCCCGAGATAACTTCACTACTCCATTATTACGGGAAAATTTTACGAATTGATTTCTGCCTTCTGGTAAAAGTTGTAGGTTATGTTTTGTAGTGTGTTTTTGACACTGACTGACCGAGTGACTCTCAACGGCATGCATGCCAGATTTTTAAATGGAGTTTGCACACGGCGCTTGAAATATTTAATGTCATCATTCGCTTCATCATTGTAAAATACTCTAAATTTAATAATTGTAAAATAATATAAATAAATCTTAGGTACATATGAATAATATTTAATGAATCCAAATGTGTAACTAAAAAACCGGTACATTTTTGTTTTGCACATCTCTAATCAACATAAATGCCAAACAGCGTTGCCATATGGGTACGCATCGGTACGCACGGCGTACTATTTCATCGTCGTGTGTACCCGCGTACTCATCAGCCGTTTTGCGTACTATTTTATAATTTATCAACTGTTACCTACTACTCCTCTTGAAAAAAACAAATCATTTTAACTTTTCCGATTAATATTATTTAGGAACGCACCCATACTTCTATAGATTGTCTGTACTGTGCATCCAAGTGCGGCAATACACAAATATGACACAAATCAAGATGAAATCAAGTGAAGTTGACGTTAATGACGTTATAGTATCATCAAATCTAATCGATTAGTCAAGGCAATATCGAACATGTTCCTTACACCTTACGGTTTGATTTAGGTTGTCTATACGGTGATTATATTATGATTGTATGTGCCATAGGCGGCATAAAGTCGTTTTCTTTTCTTTGGCGGCTTACCGGGCTTACGGCTTGTTTTCTTGAATAATTTGAAAGTGAGTTTTAGTTTCATCCATCAAGAAAGGATCAATTGTAAGCATTAATATAGGTTATATAGGTAATTAGGTCGATATTATCTGCGGAGAAACAAAGAAAATTTTCACCGCGTAATACATGTACTATGGATATGGAGGTAATATATGGATTCATATAGTTTTCACCCCAAGGAAAAGTGGTTTTATTGCATTTTCAAGCTAGGAACATACTACGCGGACGTCCGTCGTAAATCGACCGCGACCGCGACCGATCAGTGTGCACGGAACAAAACATCCAGCGAGCCAGATTTCGATCGGACGTCCATGCGCTCAAGGCCACGTCCACGTCCGTCGACCGATAGTTTGCACGGTTATGTATAATCTCATTGTCCAGATTCCCGTCCGCGGTCGATTTACGACGGACGTCTGCGTAGTGTGTTCCTAGCTTTATGTGTAATTTCATTGTCCAGATTCCCGTCCGCGGTCGATTTACGACGGACGTCCGCGTAGTATGTTCCTAGCTTTATTGCTTAAAAGCCATCTACATAGAAATATATGATATGAACTAATAACGCCGAACAAAAGTCGATCATAAATGTGTTTTATAAGTAAGGTGACGGACCCAATCATGGACAGTTTAAGAAAAAATTCGCCTGTTTTTGATATTTCACTTATAAATGTAAAAATTACTGACCTGTCTCTAATATAATATGTGTTTGTTTGTTCTAGTAAAACGTACGTGCCCCTCTTCATATTAGCCCAGCACAGGCCGACATATGGGACGCAGGTATACAACAGAGCGAGATATCAGTATTGCGAACTCCCTCTAACTGCTGCGTCCTCCTCTAAAAAAAGCTGCGTCCCGTTTGTTGGCCCATTTTGCGCGAATATGTAGAGGAGCCTTACCGTTTTTCCGGTTGCCGACAAGGCGCTAATGCCATAAAGATTCGTCTATAAACTAACCTTATCGATAAAGTGGTACCTTTTACTAAAAACAAACACAAATGGCTGTATTACTTTCTTTGCAATCTCTGTATGAAAAGATATTGTTTTTTTTTATCATGAGTTATGTATTTCTTGGTAGACTATACATTTTGATTTTTGTCATTTTCGTGTACCCAAACTTGAACTGGCGTACTATTTTTAAGAAGTGTGCGTAACGGAACGTCAAACCCATCTGGCAACACTGATGCCAAACACACACACTTCATTCAAAGCTTCAAACAGAAATTCGTTACTGTCTCACTGTTTGATAATTGTGAGAACATGGTTTGCTCAAGAATTTGTGTTAGCTCTGTTTACAAACTGGAATGTGGATATTTCCTTAAAAAGTACAAGTATTAGTTCAAACATTGAGTATACTACTTTACTGTGGACTGACTGATAAACTAATGATGGAAAGAAATACAAATGTTTTTAAGTTTCAAGGCTCCAAAATGGTTAGTATTTATTTAGCAACTAATCTGTATTTTATACATATATGTAATGTTCTAATGACTTTCGATATTATGAGGACCTTGGAAAGTCCATAACGAGATTGAATTTTATAGTATAATGCGATTTGACTATTACAAAAACATTTAAATAAAACTGGATATTGTCTATTCCTTATTACAAACAGCACCAATACTAAATGAATACTCTTTTATGAGAATGTGTTTTTCTTTTTTTAGATTGTTTCTGCCAAAGGGCCAAACACTAACTTCACCAACAGGAACTACACCATGGACACAAGTTTTCGCCCCAACCTGTTCTCTTCTACCTTAAATTTGTCACGCAATTTTGAAAAGCAAAGTTCTTTCTATTCGAGAGGCTTTTCCCAACGATCAGTGTGCAATGACAGAGCAGTATCACCGGTCTCAATGAGAAGTATTGGTAAGAATTTATTGAACTTTAGCTAAAAGGAAATAAATAGACAATAATAAAGTAAATAAATAAATATTTTTTTTTAGATTCTACAGCCAGTCGGGCAGATACAATCAAATCTTGTATTGATACAATGAAGTGTCTTACTGAAGATGAATTGAAAATGATTAAGCATGCAGTAAACAGAAGTCTTCAATATAGGAAAAATGCTCAGAAGAGACGAAAAATGCAGAAGTCCTTAAAGAATTTCAAAACCAGGTATGAAGATGATAGTGAGCAGACATCCAGCTCATCAATGAGCAATGATGACTGTGTGTCAACACGGACAGGTTACAGTTGGAGACAGTTCTCAGAAAGAAATGGTCTACCCCAAAATGAGAATACTTTGTACCCCCAGAATAATACAATGTTTGGTCTTAAAAATACCTTCACCTCTCAAAGGTATGCGAGTAGCCAAGCAAATATGTCCTCCATGCAAAGAAATACTCTTAATGCCTCCATATGTTCTACTAAAAGCATGCAAAATATGACTATGATGTCTCAAAGAGACAGGTTCAGGGGTGGATTTCAATTCCCATCTCAAAAGTTTAACAGGTCCATATTTTATGAAGAGCAACAGCAAGTTAGAAGCAATCAGTTCCCACAGGCAGGGTTTGCTAACAAAAAGATGAATGTACAAAGAGATCAGATTGATGAACTGAGTGATGAAAATGATAACATTTTCCTTGACACAACAGAGGCAAAGAAAACTGGAAAGAGAAAAGCTGATAACTTAGGTGAAATACCAAATCCTACTACAAAGAAACCAAAAACTTGTTCCAGTAATGAGAAAACAAAGAAGAAAACACAAAACCTAAATAAGGATTTAAATGAGTTTGAATTTGTAAAGTCACAATATCCTGTTAAGAAGTCTGTCCCTGCTAAGCCTAAGGAAAAATTGATTTCTAAATCTTCTGGTGCTCCAGACCTACTCTGTAGTATTCAGGAGAAAAAAATTGCACAATCCCAGTCAGTTCAAGCTCCAAGCCCAGAGCCACAGGCAGAACCTGAACAGCAAGAGAACTCGGAGCTGACTACCGATGACAAATGGGACATAACTTCAATTATATCAACATGTAATAATGACAGTGTCAGTGAAACTTACACAGATGATGAAATATTCAGAGTTGGCATGGATGGTACAAAGAGTAAACCACAGGAAAAACATGCCTCCAAAAAAAATAAAAATGAACCAATAAAAAATGTTGCCAATAAACCTGAAACCAAGAAAGCTGAAGATAATGCAAATTCAATAAATAATAAAAATATCAAAGATCTTGGTGAAACGCATAGCATAAAATGTAGGAATGTAGGGAACACCAAGCCTCAAATTGATAGACATGTCAAAAACCATGCTAATGCAAATGATAATACTGGTGTTGGTAATATAAAAACCACCAATAAAAAAAATTCCAAAGATAATGAGCAATGTAAACAAACTAACAAAATTGTTAAAAATGCAAGTGATATGAAACTGGCAAATAACAAAATTTTTAAAGATATTGGCAATATAACAACAGCAAATAACACAAATGTCAAAGATATTAATGTACTGAAGCTTACAAAATATAAAATTGTCAAAGATGATGGAAAACTGTTAAATAGCAAAGATGTCAGCAGGAATCCCTTGAGTAACAAAAAATATGGAGACCTAGATAATAAGCAAAATGTAAATAATATAAATAAGATAGACGTTAACACAATGGTTCAAGCTGCTCCCAGAATGGATACTCCTGTGAAAGTTTGTAAGTATATATATTTTTTTTTTATTTAAATTATATATTATATATAACTTATTGAATTACACAAACATATCCTTACGAAACGCGATTCTTCTTATACTTTTATAAACGCTAAAGCATATCATAAGAATGCATTTTCGTAAATGCATTTGCACAAAATCAGTAGTATAACGTATAGTATTCTTAATCCATGTAATCTCGGTAAGGGCATTTATTTGTGTGATTAGGACAGTTTTCTATGTATAAGTATTAGTATATTATTTATCATTGTCTGAGTACCCATAACACAAGCCTTCTTGAGCTTAACGTGGGACAATTTGTGTAAGGATGTCTATTATAATATTTATTGATGTCTTGCTTGACGTAGGTCCCGCCATGAGGGCGATGCTGAGCCGCAGCAGCCGCATCGACGCCTTCTGGGACACGGACGACAGCGACCACGAGACCGCCGCGCGCCGACACGCGCCCCCCTCGCTACCTTATCACCATGCAGGTAAACATTACTATGTATAAAGATGTCCTTCTGTTCTGCACGAAAATGAGAAGATTTGAGGATAGAAGTGGGTGAGGGCAGCCGGGCAGAGGGGAAAAATTGAATTGAATGAAAATGAAATGAAAAAAGTATTTATTAACTCCACCACAAAGTATACATGTACAATGATTTTCTTATAATTAATGGATGGTTACAATAATTGCAAAACTTGTGCGGTGGAGACTGGTGCCCAAACTAGGTTGAACCTGTGTGTCAGGTCACCAGGTCTCCAATCCTCAGATGTGTATAGCAACCATCTACATGTATAACCCACATCGCATCAGACTTCCACGTCCGTTTCAGACGTATCATATAGCATTTCGTCTACTGATATTGTGGTAAGTACGGCACGGATCGGTGAATGGGCTTTAAACCTTAAACCTAGTCCGTCCATCTCATTATCCGTTTTGTGTGGGGCCTGGGCCCGTCCGCTCTCCCCTGATCTGATCCACACGTCGCTCAGTAGCAGCACCTCCTGGGCTGGTTTGTTGTTAAGTACGCGCATAACGCGCATTAGATAATAACTAGACGCATTTTAGGACTATGTATTGACCCTACTGTTAAATATGATTAATTGATTACTGTCCGAATCTAATAACTAAACTTAATATGATACGGGCACAGGATACGGGACTATTATTTATTCATGTAAAAAATTTTCACTTACAGACTTGACGCAGAATCAGGGAACCAATCCCAAGCAAAGTGGCCCTGGCAGCCAGCATGCTTCATCGACGAAACTTACGAAAGCGAACAAAACTCTAGCAGTAATTCCTGAAAAAATGGTTAAAAATAATAATGACACACCAAACACGTCACTAAAGACAAGAAGACGAATAAACCTATCAGGGTGGCTAGCCAAATGGCACAACGCTCACGAAACGCTCACGAAACGAAGCGCTAGTAGATATCTATCTCTATCGCGCTTGCGTATTGGCGCGACAGAGCCAGCGGCGTATCTCTTTCGTTTGGCGTCGGAGAAATGCCATTCGGCTACGGGGCCAGACGCGTTAGAATCTGCTAATAATTCAGACCTCAAAGAAAATATACCGATTAAAACAAAAGTTCAAAAGAAACAAAAGACTGAAAAAAAAGTAACACAGGATGAAAATAATAAGACTAAAGCAACCGAAACCACAAAGAGTAGAAAAAAAAAGGGAAAAGTTTAACAGATGACTCTAAAAATCGAGTAGAAACCCCAACAAGCCAAAGTAAAACTACTAAAGTACAAAAACCTGCTGAACAAATGAAAATTGATATTTGCAAAGTTTTGAGATCACGCAACATTGACCTGTCATCTTCGTTTAATTCTGACAAATTTGAACTAACAATGACTCGTGGAAGAAAATCTCGAACGCCAAGCAAAAGAATATCTTTCAATAAGTCGAAAAATGTGCTGGTCAATAACAAAATCAGAAATAGAGCAACCAAGTCGTGAGGTACACGAACAGTTAGGTAATACTAGTGTTTTGTTTTAATAAGGCGCTGCCTTTTTACGACCATTGAATGGAAATTGTAGACTTGAAATTGATTAAATTTCGTGTATTTTTAGCATCAGAAAGAACTTCGCTAGGGTTTACTTATATTAAATAGTTTTGAATATTTATTGCAAATAACATGAGTACAGATGTAGTGGGAAAAGATTTGCCTTCGAATTGTTACGGAAACGTACGAACGTGTCATGCTATTTCAGTCAGTCTCAGTATAAGATGTACTGACATCGACTGAACTAGCATGACAAATACGAAGGAAACCCTTTTCGCACTACATATGTAATTCAGTCAGTACTAGTTATTCTAATGATATCAGTACTAATTACTTAAATCAAAATTCGTGTAAATATAACCATTGCTTATATTTGTACTGCATTAGTTAGATTATTTGATGTACAAGTTATTTTCTGGAGACAATAGGCATGAATTCGCGGTTCAATGTTATCATAAAACAACCTTGTATTGTAACATAACATAATTCACAATTTGTGAGTGTGTTTGACTCTTATTTCTGAAGTCTATTATTATTATTATTAGGAGCCTGCTGTGTCCCACTGCTGGGCAAAGGCCTCCCCCCTCTTTTTCCATTCGTCTCTGTTAAGTGCTATGTCTGACCAACCACTCAAAAATGAGTCGAGGTTATCTCGCCATCGCCGATGTGAATGTGATGTGTGTGTGTTGTGATCTGAAGTCTAAGATAACGAAAAGATTTTCCGAGTAATATATCTTTGGACTGAAGAGCAAAATCATAGTGGGATATTCCTTCATCTTTCCGCGTTCTCTTGTAGTCTTTTTTGCTTTTCGGTTAAGTAATATACGTTATGGTGGTCTCCTGGATTGAAGTATGAGCTATTGTATTTTATTAATTATTAGAAATATGTTTTAACTAAGATATGCCATTTTATTTTATTAATATTATTTTGGAGTCTTTTTTGCTTTTCGGTTAAGTAATATACGTTATGGTGGTCTCCTGGATTGAAGTATGAGCTATTGTATTTTATTAATTATTAGAAATATGTTTTAACTAAGATATGCCATTTTATTTTATTAATATTATTTTGGAGTCTTTTTTGCTTTTCGGTTAAGTAATATACGTTATGGTGGTCTCCTGGATTGAAGTATGAGCTATTGTATTTTATTAATTATTAGAAATATGTTTTAACTAAGATATGCCATTTTATTTTATTAATATTATTTTGGGTTAATTTAACGTAAATCATGTTATATGTAGGTAATGCACCTGTCGAAACCGAGCGGATATTCGCAGCATACGCTTCAATGATGCATATGAAACGGGATGACATAAATATAAGTAATGTAAAACTGTTTTTATTTAAAATTATGATATGTGTGTCGATTAAATAATGTGTAAGCATACGTCGACTTATTATTTTCTCATATAAATTCAAAGTAAGTAAACTTATGAGTAATCCCAGGGGCGGCTCACTCCGCGATTCTATCGCCGCGCTACAAGTACATCCTGGCGGCCGCGAGTTCGCGGCCTACTCAGGGGTGGCGCGCGTTCTCACGGAATGCACGTTCGCACTTTCTATTGTTACTTTACGTCGCGAGTTTTTTTAAGGTTCATATGCGATGTCCGCGTGTCGAATGGCTAAATAATACTTAGTTAAATAGACAACATGAATAAAATAAATACCATAGGACATTCTTACACAGATCTACTACTAATTAAGTCCCACGAAAAAGTTCAATAAGGCTTGTAATGTTGGAACTTGAACAAAAATATAAAAATACAGTATATATATACCTAGAAAGTACCCAAGACTTGAATATAATAGTATAACATTTTATGTGAGTATTAATTCGTTTTAATCCATAGGTAACCCTATCGCCGGACGCCGCGCACGTGCGGCTCGTTTCTTTGTAAGAATTTTGTAGGTATTTAAAAAGGCGGCATTTCGTAAACATTAAAGCAGTGGGCCTTCTGTACTTGTACTATTATATATTCTGTGGTAATCCTTTGAATAAAAAGCGGCCAAGTGGGAGTTGTACTCGCGTTGCAAGGGTTCGTAAAAAAAACGAAACAAATTAATTTATATGTAATATTTAAACGCACTCGAACTATTTCAAGGGATTTGGTAACTCCTTTGAGTGAAATTCGTAATTTGAGTTTTTTTCTTTTAGTCCGGCTAACTTCGACTGTAAATTTCTAATAGGTTTTCCTGTAATCTATAGATTGAAGGCTATCTCATGTATTTTTTTGAAAATTTTACTCTTAGTAGTTTCGGCGATAATGGGGGGGGGACGGGTAATTTTTGCCCATTTTCTTAAATTACTTGATTAAAATGATTAAAAAAATTTTTTTTTTAAATACTTATAAAAAGCTCTTTCATTTGATATGTGACACAATATAGTTTGATTTTTAATTTTCACTTTTACCCTCCTAAAAGTGGCCCCTATAATTGAAATTTCTTAATTTAAATTATATGCCCGTCTTCGGGTCACATGTTAACATATGTGAGTGTGTTTAGTAACACGTTCCACTTTGTCGGTTACCATTAAGGTGAGATTTACTTGTAAATATGAATAAATTGACAAACCGGCTTTATAGTGTGTACCAAATTTCAAGTTAATCGGTTCAGTAGTTTTGGAGAAAATTGGCTGTGACAGATGGACAGACAGACGCACGAGTGATCCTTATAAGGCTTCCGTTTTTCCTTTTTGAGGTACGGAACCCTAAAAACTGAAATAAAATCCTTTGAATATATACAATGGGAAAGTGTGTGTGTGTCTGTTTGTTTGTCCGTCATTCACGGCAAAACAGAGCGACCGACGTATTGACGGGATTTTTTAAACTGGATATAGTTGGAAGGGATGGAGTGACAAAGGCTATTGTCTCTACACGTTAAACTTCCGTGAGACATATTCAAATAATTAATTGAAATACGGTTGTACTCACGTTATTATATCGCTATTGCTGCGACATGTTTCGGGCCAATTCGTAGGCCCCTCTTCAGGCGTATAGGAGTTCACGCGACGGCTAGACTCCGCAAACTGAACGCTAGGCTTGTGTCGTTCACGAACTATGAACTGTTAGGAATAAAATCCCATCAATGACCGAAATGAACTGAATCTTTCCGTGCTCTGAGAATCGGTCTTTGGTCATTTAGTTCAGTATAGGATCGGCGAGCGCGAGCGGTTTGGATCGAGAACGAGCGTGTGACAGTGACAGCGCCGACCGAGAGCGAGAGGCTACTTAGCAGAGCTACAAAAAAACGTCAAGTTTTCATATTAAACTTCGGTTACTTACAACCTTTCGACCCGGACTGTTACTATCTGTGGACTATTCGTATCATTTTGACACTTTTCGGTCCCATTCGTTCTGATCTTTCCGACCGCAGTGGTCGCTGGTCTGGCTGAACTAAATGAGCAAAAGACCTAAAAGAGCGAACTAGTTCGTGGGAGCGATTGAACGAGATCGGAGCGCTCCGATCAACGAACGAAACGGCACAAGCCTAGTCCCGAGCGACCGTCGCAGGCGCTTGCGCGGCACGTATCTGCGCGAACGCAAGAATACTGAGTGGCCGATGGCCTCTTGACGCCCGTCGTACCGAATTTTGTACATTGCCACAAACAATTTTGAACTTTTTTGAGTAACTGAATTACAAATTCAAAAACAAAACGCTGGGTCTCTGAATAGCCGACTGCTGGCTGTTATAATTTTAACTTGAACTTTTTGATGTTTTTGTACATAGTCCACAAGGTTTTGGAACTTATATTTAAAGGAGTCGTTAAATTAAAATTCAAAACAATAAATCCTATTAGGTCGGGCATAAAGCCAAGCTTAAACTTAGCATAGGTACATACTAACATACTGCCTACCAAATATTCAAACTTTCAAACATTGTACCCAGTCACCGGCATAAAAAAGTGATGATTTCTGTACCTTGTCGCTTTAAATCGTTTGACAATTTCGTATAACATTTCAAAGAAGACGTTAATGTGACATGACAAGGTATAGAAATCATTCATCTTTATTAAAATGCTTCTAAAAACTTAATTATCTTTACATTTCAATTTATTCTTATAATCTACCATGCAATACGTAAATGCATTCAATATATCGGCAATAAAAACATGATCAACACTTGCATAATAAGATAATAACTTTTTTCTGAACACTTCCCGGAGCGGCATTCGTATTTTTAAATTCTGAACTTGATTTTTAACCCCCGACACAAAAACGAAGGGGTGTTATAAGTTTGACGTGTCTGTCTGTCTGTCCGTCTGTCTGTCTGTCTGTCTGTCTGTCTGTCTGTCTGTTTGTCTGTCTGTGTGTGTGTCTGTCTGTGGCATCGTAGCTCCTGAACGGATGAACAGATTTAGATTTAGTTTTTTTTGTCTGAAAGCTGAGTTAGTCGGGAGTGTTCTTAGCCATGTTTCATGAAAATCGGTCCACTATGTCGCGGTCGGGGGTTTTTTCAAAATTTTAATTTTGTGTTTTAAATTTATAATGTCATGATGAAATGAGGAGACCAACTGACGTTTTATATCGCAAGGTGAAGCAACTATAAAACTACAACCAAGTGGCCATCAGTGCCAAATCACATACCTTAAATTATGTTGAAGATTTTTTCTGGTTTGGTTTGGCTTGATAGGCGTTCCATCCCGAAACTATACAAAAGTCTATACTTAATTATTTGATTGGCCATCCTCGGGTTTAGGGAATAGCTTAGAAACCTAACGCGCGCGTAATTTTCTACGATAAACGCAGGGTCAGACGCAATATAACATACAAGCTTTTGCCCGCGGCTTCGCTCGCGCTAGAAAGAAACAAAAAGTAGCCTATGTCACTCTCCATCCCTTCAACTATCTCCACATAAAAAATCACGTCAATTCATCGCTCCGTTTTGCCGTGAAAGACGGACAAACATACATACGCACTTCCAATTTAAGTATAAATAATAATATGGATGTTGCCGCAGACCCATTTTGAATCAGATCATCGAATGCCGGCAACAACTAAGTATCATAAGTACCATGATAAATCAGTTTTATATTAAACATCAATTTTCTATAAAACTATGGCGTGTAACCCTTGCACAGGTGAACCTATCAAAATCGCTGTTTATTACTTGACTTGGAAATGTAATTTTACTATCTGATTTCGAATAGCAAAGAAAGCCTTTACCAGTTGGGGTGGTGAAAAACGCATTGTTATTTGTCCTACAGTAGGTATACCGTGTAACCGTGTAACAGCTGGCACGGTGTGTGCTGCAAAATCGATTTGAGATTTTTGAAGATTGAACCTCTCCCGTTCATTTTGGCAGTTTATTTTTTTTTCGATAATGCAGCCGAATTATTTATGGTACAATAAAACCTTGTCCCGCCTACGGTCGACGAACTCAAGGTTTTAGAGGTTATAACACGATCATACAGAGATATGTGAAAATTTGTAAGTTTTTTGTATCGTTCAAGCAAAGACATAATATAACTCCGTATAGACAAATAAAGTCTAAGAAAAAACGTACGTATACAGAGAAAGTTACACCCTTTTATATCTGCACTGTCTGATTCTTGTATCCTTTTTGGGTAGGGCTACAGTATAAATGATTGTCGCTGTGACAAAGAAGTGTTAACACTGTTAACCGTTTTATCGCTATGGACCTTGGTATCTGTTATGCCTGCAGTGTTAACTTTTTTTATCACATTTGCTGTTTAAAGGTCTCTTTGTGTCTACGTGTAGTAAAGAATAATGTACTATTTTATTCCCAAGGGAGTAATGGATTTAGTTTTAAAAAATAATACAATCCGTACAATACTTCAGGCAAAGGATGTTTCAATCAGCCAAGGATTTTTTTTGCACAACTAAAATTTGACTATTAAGCTATAAAAAATATTATACGGTATGAAAAATGCATTTTATTTATGTTTTACAATTATTACAGTGTATTTTACATTTTAACTTCTGATTAGCAGAAACGTCTGCAATCGATGCCGTTAGGCTTAGAATAAATTTAAAAGTGGAAAATGTCTGCCTTGGGTGAGACTTGAACGCTGGAGTATCTATCCAGAGGCCGTGAGTTCAAGTCTCACCCAAGGCAGACATTTTCCACTTTTAAATTTATTTTACATTTATTTTGTAAACACGTAGATAAATCGTTATAATTTGCAATCTGGCAGGAAATTGTACCAGCAATCTCGATTTGCGCTTGATGGCGTTGCCATAGCAACGGGAAGTACAACACCGCCTTTCATTGAAGCTTTTGCCTTTTTTTTTTCTCTGTGTTTTGCTCTCAAATGTGATGAATTATATTGTGTGTAACTCTCCTGAGTCCTCTTCCTATACAAAATGTACTGAGGAGACGTTTTTAGGGTTCCGTAGTCAACTAGGAACCCTTATAGTTTCGCCATGTCTGTCTGTCCGTCCGTCCGTCCGTCCGTCCGTCCGTCCGCGGATAATCTCAGTAACCGTAAGCACTAGAAACCTGAAATTTGGTACCAATATGTATATCAATCACGCCAACAAAGTGCAAAAATAAAAAATGGAAAAAAATGTTTTATTAGAGTACCCCCCTACATGTAAAGTGGGGGCTGATATTTTTTTTCATTCCAACCCCAACGTGTGATATATTGTTGGATAGGTATTTAAAAATTAATAAGGGTTTACTAAGATCATTTTTTGATAATATTAATATTTTCGGAAATAATCGCTCCTAAAGGAAAAAAAGTGCGTCCCCCCCCCCTCTAACTTTTGAACCATATGTTTAAAAATATGAAAAAAATCACAAAAGTAGAACTATATAAAGACTTTCTAGGAAAATTGTTTTGAACTTGATAGGTTCAGTAGTTTTTGAGAAAAATACGGAAAACTACGGAACCCTACACTGAGCGTGGCCCGACACGCTCTTGGCCGGTTTTTTAAATGACACTCAAGCGACGCGGCGCTGACGTCCGTTCCGCGTCTCAGGACCCTTAGACTGACTATCTAAACCAATTCATTCAAAAGCTAGATGTAGCGGTTTAAACATTCCGATAACAGATGTAGGACCTATATCCTATATAAATTGCGACATCTTTGACATTTGCCTTTAACATCCTTCCTACATCCGATATCGGATCGGATAATGTGAAAACGCTCTTATTTTCATAATCTGCACAACGACAATATTTAACCAGTTAGTACATAACTGTATAAATCACTAGTTAAGTTATTCAAGAGTGGGTTAAGTTGCGCTATTAACATACACATACATACATAATGACATGTAGACCTTCGTACTGTCATTAGAATACTTGAACAGGATCGTTTGTTTCCATCTGTATTGTCTATCTAGAGGTAGGAATTGTGGATCTAGGTGGGTGTTTATTGAGATGATACGAGTACCTAGACTCAGAGGAATTCACCCAAGTAAAATGTCATTTTTATTTAAGATATAAAGTTCTATAAACATATTTGCAGGTCATAACAACCCACGATAAGTACGTACCAAAGAGGATCAAGTATTATAGAAAGTAAAATATGTAATCACAGTGCTTAGAGTCTCTCGACACAAGCTTAAAAAAATTTCCCCTCACTAGCTCGGAAACACGTGTTTTGTCCTTTAATACCAGCGGGTAAAAACGCATTTTATCCACTAGTGGGTAAAGTAATTTGACCTTAAATAAAGTCAAATTAACTGCTTTAAAATTGATAAAAGTAGGTGAATCTAGTAATAAAGATGATTTACCACCTGTGGAACTACTGGAAGCAGTGTTACAGAAAAGTTTTGTGTTACACTCGGGTGCAAATGAATTTTACTTCTCGTGTGTTAAAAAACTCGCAAGTTCAGGATTTTATTCTCGAACCACTCGCTTCGCTCGTGGCTCAACTATAGAATACCTTCACTTGCTCGTTTTTCAATTCCACACTCGGCGTTAAAATACAACTTTGCCCCCTTGTATGACAAATAACTATTAAACCTCAGTTTTGAGTTTGGCCCATATTCTTAGCTTCATACGTGTTAAAGCGACATATAGCCGATCGTCCCCCAACGGTGTAATGCCATCTAGGCCACCGTACCCATTTCTATATGGTTCTGAGGTAAGTTTTTTTCTTAGACTGGGCATTGCTCAGAGCATTTAATTTTTTTTTTTATTTCGGTGGCAAAATTTTTACGTGAATCCTGTAAGCGTCACATTGTCAATTTAAATAGACGTCGCGGATTTCTACCAGAAACAAAGAAAACTCATGCTACGCTTACGGGGTTCGGGTAATAATGCTGCCACCGAAATCAAAAAAGTTGAAACGCTCTGAGAAATGCCCGACTATAGCTGTCTAAAATGGAGTTGGGCGGGACTTGTCGCTAGGCAGAGTGATGGCAGATGGACTAAAATGTTAACAGAATGGTGGCCGCTCACAGAAGTAAGAAGCTCTTGGCATCAGTTAGCTCGTTGGGTGGACGACATCCGGAAAATTGCGGGTCACAACTAGATGAGACTAGCCCAGGACCAGGACAAGTGGCGTACTAGAAGAGAGGCCTATGCTCAGCAGTGGGCGATAAAGGGCTGATATGATGATGATGACGATGATAGCTGTCTATACGGAGTTACATATGTCTTTGGTACGTACGTACCGAAACTATATCCTTTGCCCATACTTTTCCACTCAACACTCATCAAATATACTTTGGCGCAACAACGCTGATTAGATTGTAGCCCGGTCAAATTTTCATTGTATTCGTATAGTCTCTAGTCCAGCGTCAGTGTAGCCTGATATATTAGGCGTTGTGTGGGGCGTGGGGCGTGCATGCCGTGCATCTCAAACAATTGAAGTTCATACAAGTGTCCTGAGTCCACACTGCATAGCGTGCACAAGGGCCACCCGACCGAGCGTCCACTCAGTTTTGAAACAAAGGTATATGCAAGAAAGAGATGCAGATTGCCACTTATTCTTACCCACAGGGGCATTTTCAGAATTTGGGTCCGCGTCAGTTGTTAACAAAAATTAACTCGCTGTCAGTTTTGTGACGACAATTAAGCATAAAATATGTCTAAAAATTTACTTTTTTTACATTCTGAATGTTGATTATCGCTTAAAGTTTATGTAATTTAACACAAAAATAGTATTTTTATTGAAATTTCATGCTTAACTATCGTCAATAAAAACTGACTGTGAGTTAATTTTTGTTAACAACTTACGCTAATTGGGGGGTCCCAAATTCTGAAATGCCCATAGTTGCGTCTAAAATTTTGCAGGTGTAAGAAGTTCTACATCCTGCAAGTTTCACGCTTCACGCTGCCAATGACATTTGGTGACGTCACGACGCCCACGCAGCACGGAGGCGGCGGCCTCGACAGAGGCTGCGCCGGCCTTATGCCTACGCTAAAGCTAACATGTGAAAGGTTATGTATTGGCAGTCTCTTCACTACCCAAATTAACACTTAGATATAAGTGAGGCTCGAGGAAACGCCCGCCGTTTGAAAATCATAACCATAATTATCAACATCACTCTGTGCCCTACAGTAGCACATGATTGTCACGAGAGTATGTCGTCGCGAGACAGACTACCCGTCCTTATGTCATTAATACAATTAGTCAAAGACGTGTCATCTATCTCGCGGTGACATACCTACTCTCGCGACAATCATGTGCTAGCCCACTTGGTCTCACTCTAAAGATCGTGTGAATTACAGCGTGTTTTACGATTCGATATCGGATATAGGACCGCTTCTTATTCTATGATAGCACGCCCAACGAACACTTTTGACTGCCTGTCGATGAGGTAGGCTTCGTTGAGTGTGCTATGAATTAATGCCGCCTCTTTGACATCCTTCCTACATCATGTCGGATCGGATATTGTGGAAACGCTCTTAGAGTTTGCCATCTTATGGCCTGAATCGGAAAAATAAGACTTATTTCCTGTAGTCTTACCGCGTAGTTTTACCAGTTGAACCATTGGGATTTTTCTTCCCAATAGACTTACTGATTGTAAGACTTTGCTTTTTTGTACGAAACCAGACGCGACAACTGTTTCGACAAAGCCCCGCTGCGGGGCTCCTATTCCTAGATTGTTACGTACCTAACAAACCTAAGCTACCTATTTGCCTAGCCCTTAGGTACTATCAGTAAGTATATTGGGAAGAAAATTCCCAGTGGTTCAACTGGTAAAACTACGCGGTAAGTCTAGAAGGAATAGCCTAAATAAACGACACTATTGTGACTGCAAAAACTGACCTCTTTAGTTCGCGCAAGGTACTTATTATCGATATAAATTCGATAAATTGTCACTGTTAGGCCTCTGCTAAAGTTAAGAATATGTATAATTATACTATTTAGTAAGTACCATAAATATGTTACCAGCTACTTGCTACCAGACCAGACCAACCTGTGGCACCAATTCTTAAAACTGGTGCGTTGTGTACTCGAAAAAGATCACCAATAATAAATGTCACTTATTACACAAAAAGGAACCCTATGTAAGTGTGATTATGGTGATATGAAACGAACATAATGACGTGGTCGAGTCTTATGAGATCCTGTTAGGGTTGTCTCAACACCATTCTAAACTCAGTTCAACCTTACTTGTCCAACATAAGTAATAAACAAACGAAACGTCAAATATGGTCAAAGACAATAACTAGTGATTGGAAGTGTCGATAAAATGATGTATTAACGATAATTTCGCTGCTGAAGTCATAAGAGGATTTTCAACTTTACGTCACACAACACAATATCTATTCTTTGTTAAAACCAAAATGTTATTCCTTTTCGTCACATTTGCAATAATCCTGTGAAAAAGGCTTGTCTCACTTTCGCTTTATGTACCTACTAAGTTGTTTCCGGACCGATACGACCTTCAAACCTTCAAGAAAATAGCTTCCTCCCACATCTTAACGCGCATAGCATTACTCGCAAGTCCTCTGATATTGCAGCAAACGCTCGTTTACCATCAGGCAAACCTTCTGCTTAGCGATGCTTACATTACATTACATATAGACATGTATCTTCGTATTGACAGATAAAGTATAAGAAAAAAACGTACCTCAAAACCATACAGAAAAAGATACGGTGACCTACATGGCGATACACCTTTGGGGGACGCTCGGCTAGATGGCGCTAATATTCATATTTGACATTTTAACACATATCAAGCTAAGAATATGGGCCAAATTGTCAAAACTTAGGTTCGAAAGTTTCAAGCCTGTGTCGAGAGATGGCAACTCTCTATAATTACTCGATCGCTTTGCATATACATGCTTAAAAAAATCGTATCAAGCATGTTTCTCTAGCAGCCCTACGGGTCGGCGGCCTCCATTCTTCTTTTGGAGCGACCACTTTCGCTTTTTGCCCGATTGCGTTGCGGCAAGCCGCGCGCTCCGCCGTTTTTAAAATTCCCAAATGGAATGGTAATGATTAATCAGAATGGGTGTTCCTGTACGCTTACCGTGATTTGCACACGACGATACTCGCTAGTTGCTAGCGTCTGCGTAATAAATACTGCTATCAAGCAAGAAAAGAAATACTTCTGTCCTGGGTTCCAATCCCGGTAAAGGCATATGTAGGAAAACAAGAAGATTTAAAGAAGGAAGTGTGGGAATGCTGCCGGAACAGTAACCTGCGGCTCCAACTCCAGGGAATTGGGCTGAATGAACACAACAAGTGATCGACAGCCCGCCTGCCTCCGGCCGGGCGTCCCTACACTACATCTACATCTATGTAAGTATTTAGGTTTGGTTAGACTCATGTATTAAGAGATCAAAGAACAGTGATTATGTAAAATAAGCTGCACACTTACATCAATTTAGTTAAATTTCAAAATTGATAAAATACATGACCTTTCTGAAAATGGATTCTTTCACTATGGGATGTTTGTAAAACATGTACGTAGTCGTTTCACGAAAAACCTGAAACCGGTACATGCCAGCAACGTGTTAATATAACACTACAAGTACGTTATGTAACATATGCTAATATGCCATCGATATTGTAACACTTATACACTTGTACAGTCCCGTTTCTGTGTCAACGCCTCAACGGTGTGTTATGTGAGCACTTTGCTACTTTTCATCTTCATTTTCGACGAACATATCCTAGGGGTTCTGAAAAGCCAGCAATATTCGGATAAATACGAAGTATTCGGCCGAATACAGAGTAGTTTTTTTATCATTATTATAATATGGGCTTACTCTTGGCCACAGACTAGCCAAAGGCGAAGACGTGGCCTACGATGGAGTGAGCTCGCCTAGAAGATGCTTGTTCACCCTTGATTTGAAGGTTGCCGGGTTATATGAGCTCGGAAATATAGCCGCCGGCAAGAAATTGCACTCCTTGGCAGTGTGCATAAGAAAAGAAGAAGCGAAGCGCTTCTTACGAATTCGCGGAATATCTACCAAATAAGTTCGGTAGTAAGTCTACCGAATATTCTTTTCATCTCTAGTCAGAAGTAACAAGACAAGTACATATGCACCGTGCCGATTAGATAGCCCGATAAACAACCTCCTCGAAGAAACAAAGGATATAGCGGATGCCGACGCGGTCCGCTGGTCAAGCAACAAAGAGAACTCAAGAAGCATACTCATTTTATAACGAAGTTAACATTGGTACTATGAACTTACGAATTATCAAAATTCGAGCAACATTGGGAAGAGAGTTGGCGTGTTGACGGTAAGTCCCTTCGCCAAACGTATGCCCAATATAGCATAAGGCCTAGTTACCCTTCGGGTTTGGAATGTCAGATGGCAGTCGCTTTCGTAAAACTGCAGCCTATGCCAAATCTTGGGATTAGTTGTCAAAGCGGACCCCAGGTTCCCGTGAGTCGTGGCAAATGCCGGGATAGCGCAAGGAGGATGATGATCGTATTTTAAGACATTGCATGACTAGTTTTAGCAATGACCTGTAATTGATTTGCTAGATGTAACGTGTTTTTCCCCTCACTAGCTCGGAAACACGTGTTTTGTCCTTTAATATCAGCGGGTAAAAACGCATTTTATCCACTAGTGGGTAAAGTAATTTGACCTTGAATATAATCAAATTAACTGCTTTAAAATTGATAAAAGTAGGTGAATCTAGTAATAAAGATGATTTACCACCTGTGGAACTACTGGAAGCAGTAATAAACGCATTTTTTTGCGTTGTAGTTTCCTCGCTATAGTGAGGGGAAAAGTTTTGTGTTACACTCGGGTGCAAATGTATTTTACTTCTCGTGTGTTAAAAAACTCGCAAGTTCAGGATTCTATTCTCAAACCACTCGCTTCGCTCGTGGTTCAACTATAGAATCCTTTCACTTGCTCGATTTTCAATTCCACACTCGGCGTTAAAATACAACTTTGCCCCCTTGTATAACAAATAACTATTGTTACTTGGCCAAATAAAGAAACATGAAACGTATTCAGATATTTTCGTGAATCTTGGCCGTATCCAACAATATTGTAGAGGTACTTAACAAAGCCTACACATACGAATATGTAAAGCTACATAAGGTGCATACCATGGCGCTGTGTGGTCAACTGTTGAAAGTGGGGCGCTCGCAAGGACGTCTGCGCAAACGCAGATGGTTCCAAAACTCGGAGACCGTATGCGTTTGCGATTGAAGATTTCAGAGGAAGAGAGGAAGATACCTTAGTTATGTCGCTATGTGATGCAATGTTAATATAAAATAAGTTAAAGAAAGTTTAGGAATATTGATAATCATCATCCTCCTTGCGTTATTCCGGCATTATTTAGCCACGGCTCATGCGAGTATGGGGTCCGCTTTGACGATTAATCCCAAGATTTGGCTTAGACACTAGTTTTACGGAAGCGACTGCCACCTGACCTTCATCGTTTTACTTTTACAATAGTTACTTTTGACGTGTATTTTGTTCGTTTCTGACCCGCTTTTGATGCTGGCTGTACTTAATTTGATCTAATTGATCTCATGGTAATAACAAAAATATGCTTATTATATGTACTCGTAGACCTATGTATATTTTTCATGATATTTTTAGATGTCTGTTTAGTCTATTATAAAATAAAAACCGATAAAATCGACACCGGCTATACAACTGGCCCTTTGTACGCGAGTGACACCACAATACGATGGAAAAATGTCGCAAAATGGACGTCGGCGGTACTACGAATACTCGCAACTAGGCCAAGGAGCGATGCTGGATGGAGCGGAGCGGACGAGCGCGTTACCGAATGAATGAATGAATGAATGGAATGGTTTCATTTGTCAATAGAGCAAGCACTACAGGCAGGCCCTATCGCACTACTTATTTGTAAGTGCGATAGGGACTGCCTGATATTTTATCGTTTAATGCGCGACCATACTATCTGTGCAGTAGAGCGATAGGGAGAACTAGCTACGATAAGGTTAAGAAGCGTAAGCGATTAAGACATAAGCGATAAGACTATTGGCTAGTCTAGGTACTTAGGTCGCAGCGTCGATGCTGCCAAAAGCGCCTATTGACGATTCGTTCGGAAGACGACGCGGCCTGTCAAATATAACTTTTAACTCTTGGAAACTTGAGACAATATTTAAGGCTGGTTTTTAATGTCACGTGGACCGACCGCACTGGACTAATACGAGTATGTGTTAACTTCAGGGAGCGTTTTAGAGTGGCGAGGATGGGTCCGCGCGGACGACAACATCAACTTCATACAAATTGGTCGCGCGAATCGCTCCGCGCGGACGGTCCGCGTGACACTAAAACTAGCCTAAGTTTTATTTTAATTGAAATAAAATTATTACGATTTAAAAAAAATAAGCATACTCTGCGTCACTGTGACAACTGCAAATGTATTTAATCCTATCCATTTTATTCATTACTGCATTCCAATCATACTTCACATAAGATTTACCTACTCAAAATACTCCCATCGAGTAACACTAGTACCGCATCCTTTTAAACATGTTCGATATACCAGACGTGTACAAACTTACATATGCGGTCACATTTCCGCTTCTACCGCGACTATTGTACTACTTTTGTACGAGCATGGTCAATTCAGATGTTTACCCGAGTGCAAAATAAGTTGGTAAAGCTATAAATGTCATTGGATAATGGTCCCTAACGAGGTGGAAATACGAATGTTGGCCGACAGGATGGTTTGCATGCTAGGGTTGCCACTGCGATAGTTTTTTTTTTATACTATATAATTATAGTATGTCGGTGCCAAATATATAGCTCAGCTGATAGTATTAAGTAACCATTTATTTATTTATTTATTTATTTATTCACAAGAACGGTTACAGTATACCAGTTACACTTGCTACTAAAAGTAAGATAAACATATTAATAGAATGTAAACAATAAAACTCATTAACAATATTTAGACTATTAACTATTATACATTTAAGTTTAACAAAGAAATAAAAATCTATACTACTAAAAGTATAAGAAGCATTCATCATCATACGTCACATGTTCATGCACTCTCACAATAGGTGAGGCACCTGGAGATTAAGTTAGGCCACCGATCCATGAAAATATCCATGTGTGTTATTACTGTGACCTAAACATGGGTTTAATGTTTGCTCTTCGTTCAGATACGTATATTCGCGATTTATTTTTATAAAGCGGAGAGAAAAGTAAAACAAACTCAGGATTGGATTCTCTGAAGTCTCGAGAGACAGGCTTCAGATATTCTAATTACAATAGATGTTTGCCTAACGTAAAGCCTCCTTTCTGTTCAAAGCCTTCGATCTCTGAATCTACTGCATTTTTATAACTTGTTCTATAACACTATACACGTTTTCATTTCACTTGATGTTTTAAACAAAACTTTAATACAGCAGTGGCAGGCTGGCAGCCCTAAGCTTTAAGTATGCGATATCTACTATCGACGCAGTTTCAATAAAACTGGCCCTTACAATGTACATTATACACTGATTGACGGTCAGATACACACTACTAGCGAAATACAGTATTTTCTATACAGGGCAAGGTTTATTTATATAGGACTAGCTTTTGCCTCGCGGCTTCGCTCGCGTTAGAAAAAGACAAAAACCGGCCAAGAGCGTGTCGGGCCACGCTCAGTGTAGGGTTCCGTAGTTTTCCGTATTTTTCTCAAAAACTACTGAACCTATCAAGTTCAAAATAATTTTCCTAGAAAGTCTTTATAAAGTTCTACTTTTGTGATTTTTTTCATATTTTTTAAACATATGGTTCAAAAGTTAGAGGGGGGACGCACTTTTTTTTTCCTTTAGGAGCGATTATTTCCGAAAATATTAATATTATCAAAAAACGATCTTAGTAAACCCTTATTCATTTTTAAATACCTATCCAACAATATATCACACATTGGGGTTGGAATGAAAAAAAAAATCAGCCCCCACTTTACATGTAGGGGGGATACCCTAATAAAACATTTTTTTCCATTTTTTATTTTTGCATTTTGTTGGCGTAATTGATATACATATTGGTACCAAATTTCAGCTTTCTAGTGCTTACGGTTACTGAGATTATCCGCGGACGGACGGACGGACAGACAGACATGGCGAAACTATAAGGGTTCCTAGTTGACTACGGAACCCTAAAAAGTAGCCTATGTCACTCTCCATCCCTTCAACTATCTCCACTTAAAAAATCACGTCAATTCGTTGCTCCGTTTTTCCTTGAAAGACGGGCAAACAAACAGACACACACACTTTCCCGTTTATAATATTAGTATGGATTTACAATCTTCATACTAAGAATCGTACTTACCTCCATTTTTTAGCGCCACCTATTAAATACCTATACTATCATAACTACACTGATGATGCCTACAAATTTTTTTTTTCAAAATGTGTATGTGATATCATGATATTAAAATAAAGAATAAAAACACGCAAAATTTGTTCTTATAAAAAATAAAACACGCAAAAATATTTGGGGAAAATATGATTTTGGTCACTTCCAGGCTGCGAACAGCGCCATCTAGTTTTAAGCCTAAAAGGCCCATACGTTTCAGGGGTACGCGTTTTTGTATAAGCTTTGTCTGTCCCGGTATTATACAAATATGGTCCTTGATACAGAATGATCCAAAACAAAAACTCAATTTGTGTCAATTGATCTATGGCCAATTTTATGTATCTGAACATGGCAACATTTTTTCCTTTTTTGTTCGATCATGCAGCTATAAATCAAACACACATTTTTCGCTATAAATGAGTCACTAAAACTTTCATTTGGCTCAAAAAATGATTGATATCACTCAATTCGATTTCATATTAATTCCATATTAGCAAGTCGTTCAAAATCATTTTGACAGTTCTTAAAAAGAAGCTGATTTGACTAGGAGGCAAGTAGCCTATTCTATTTACCAACCCTAGCACGGAATGCATTATCTACCATCAGAGACTCAATAGGACTGGTTCCAACGTTAGAGACACTCCGAATAACGAATGTAACTAGTACTTTCATAACACTATTGTATATATTTGCATTACCTACATATTTACCCTACTCAGGGCCAGTTTCATCAATCACTGTTAACAGACACATCAACGTTACGCAGCAAAATAGGCTAGTTTCAGTTTCAGTGCACCACCACATAATTAGAAGAAAAATTTGTACAGTAATTATGTTTAAACATAATTTCTTCTTAATAAGTCAAAGAGAAAGATATAAAGTAAATAAACTGACCGTGATGTCACACCTTAGTACTCCATAGAAATTCTATATTACCAAATCGTTTTGACAATTCTTAAAAAGAAGCTGATTTGACTAGTCGGAAACTAGCCTATTTAAGTTCCTTTTGAAAAAACCTCCGACACAGTCCAGTGGACCGATTTCCACCAGACATAGCTAAGAACACTGCCAACTAACGCCGTCGCGTCTCATCGCATCGTCTACTTCCATATAGATAAGGTTTGATTTCGTATGCGTCGCATCGCCGTCGCGCGACCATCGCGCGACCGTCGCCCACGCAAGCCACGGCGTAATTCTTCTTTCAAACAAAAAATAACTAAATCTACTAAAATCGATTCATCCGTTCGGGAGCTACGATGCAACAGACAGACACACACAGACAAACAGACAGACACGTCAAACTTATAACACCCCTTTTTATTCTTTTCTTTATTCTTTATTCTTTCTTTATTGCACCATGGTAATTACAATATGTTTTTTACATGCGAAATAGTCAGTACCTCATGGACCCAAGATGGGTATGGCAATTTAAATCTTAAAATTAACTTATGTGCTAATACATATTGTGCATGTATATCATTAAAATTAATTAAGAATTACAATGAATAAAATTTTAAATATGAACATAATTATTAAAATACTAACATCCTTATTATTAGCAACATACTTTAATTATTACAAATAGTACCGAATGTGATAATCAATTTCATAGTATTAAAATAGTAATAGGTATAATTAATCAGTGCTCATGTCATGTCATTATCATTCATAAAATCCTTAACAGTAGTTTTTATTGATAAGAAATGTCTTCAAATTATTTGCGTAGCTTTTGTCGTTCTCCTCTGACCTAATGTAATTTGGAAGTTGATTATAGATTTTTACAGCAGCATATTAAGGGCTATTTCGGAATAGTTCCAATTTCGGTGCAGGTAGTTGCAGTTGCAGTTTATTTCTTAAACGTTCATTTTGCTGCTTTTGAAATAGATGCATATTTTTCTTTACAAACATAGCCAGTTCAAAAATGTAAAGGCATGGTAACGTAAGTATACCATGATTTGAAAAGTAAGACTCGCAACTTTCATTATTATATTTATTAACTAATATGCGTATACACCTTTTCTGCATTACGAACAAGTCGTGTGCGTCAGTACTATTACCCCACATTGCGATACCGTATCGCAGCCAAGAATGTGCATAAGCATAGTACGCAGAAAGTGCTGCAGCAAAATTCGAGTATTTACGAAGTGTGAATAATGCGTACTGGAATCGGGATAATTTGGATTTAATATCTAAAATATGGGCTTTCCAATTCAAATTGCTGTCGATTGTCACACCTAAAAGTTTAAAATTATTTACTTCTTCAATTTGTTTGTTGTTTAGCGTTAGATTTAGTTGTAAAGGGGTTCTTTGGTAAGGATAAAACTGAATTAATTTTGTTTTATCTGAATTTATGCTAAGATTGTGGTCATTCATCCAATGGTTTATTTTATTTAAGGTTTGTGCTAATGTCGCGTTAAAATCGTCATTGCTATTAAATTCAAAGAGGAGGGAAACATCGTCTGCAAATAGGACATTTACGTCGGGTAAATCGGTTTACACAAAAGACAGACAGACAAGAAAGACTTACAACTTTCTTTTTTCGCCTTTTATCAAAGCCTACCGACCTATTCAAGTTACTGTAAAAACATAAGTTAAAAAAAAAGCTGTACTTTTTTAGGAGTAATCAATAAAACAGTGTGCGTAGCCGAATGCACAAATGCTCACGAAACGAAACGCTCGTAGATATTTATCTTTATGGCCAGACTACCTTTCGCGGCGTTTCGTTTTCGTTTCGCGTCGTAGAAATGTCATTCGGCTAGGAGGCCTGTACTTTTTTACAAGATTTCAATAAAACAGGCACCATCACGAACAATTGAGACGTCGAACATTATTTACTTGACCATACAGTCGGTGCGATAGAGAGATCAAAAACGTTTTTACCGATGTTGCCTGAGAAAGGTTTTTTGTACTGCACATGTTTTCTACTTATTTTTAGGAGCACCGATACAGATAGGGGAAAAAACTAAAAGCTGTTATATACTAGTATATGTATATATCCGATTAGTAAAAAATGGGGTCTAGAAACACTAAGTATTTCTAGATAATACCTATCACATATATTATTTACACTTATAGTTTTTTCTATTATTTATTTTTTCATATTTCTATGCAATATATAACTAGTGCCTACGCCAAATCTTGGGATTAGTTGTCAAAGCGGACCCCAGGCTCCCATGAGCCGTAGCAAATGCCGGGATAACGCAAGGAGGATGATGATTTCTATGCAATATCACGATTTCATTTTTTTACAACCCAATTAATTGCTTGAGCTGTTTCGTGTGCTCTGCCTACCCCTTTTGGTAATACAAACGTGAGTTTTTGTATATACGAGAGAGGTAGACTTATAAAGTGTGGTGCGCAGACGTTACCTTACTGATCAAACTCGTGGTAGCCGTGCAATTAAGCGGCAACATCTAATTACCTGCACTAGTGCGGTAAATACGATTTTCCGCTTTAGGTTACCCTCTCAATAATTTGCCTTAATTACCTATTAAACATACTTGGTAATAAAAGGACTTGCACCCTTCTGGGGATGAGTATTTCTTACTCGTAATGCACCTTAAAAATACTCTTTCGTACTCGCTGTAAATACCACCTTCAAAATACTCTCAAGTAAATATATTTGACGAAGTATATTTACTTGAGGTAAGCTTAGTTTTTTTTTTAACTTTCTGAATTTTTTTTTGTATGTGTTATTATTTTTTTTTAATTGTTATAAATATAAATTCCTTTTATAAAAAAATCCAGACGTGGCCAATGATGAATTGATGGCCCGTGGCAAAATAAATGAAGAAACAGTTTTGCACCGTTTTTTTAGAGTTCCGTAGTCAACTAGGAACCCTTATAGTTTCGCCATGTCTGTCTGTCCGTCCGTCCGTCCGTCCGTCCGTCCGTCCGTCCGTCCGTCCGTCCGTCCGTCCGCGGATAATCTCAGTAACCGTCAGCACTAGAAAGCTGAAATTTGGTACCAATATGTATATCAATCACGCCAACAAAGTGCAAAAATAAAAAATGGAAAAAATGTTTTATTAGGGTACCCCCCCTACATGTAAAGTGGGGGCTGATATTTTTTTTCATTCTAACCCCAACGTGTGATATATTGTTGGATAGGTATTTAAAAATGAATAAGGGTTTACTAAGATCATTTTTTGATAATATCAATATTTTCGGAAATAATCGCTCCTAAAGGAAAAAAAAGTGCGTCCCCCCCCCTCTAACTTTTGAACCATATATTTAAAAAAATATGAAAAAAATCACAAAAGTAGAACTTTATAAAGACTTTCTAGGAAAATTGTTTTGAACTTGATAGGTTCAGTAGTTTTTGAGAAAAACACGGAAAACTACGGAACCCTACACTGAGCGTGGCCCGACACGCTCTTGGCCGGTTTTTATTATTTTATTATTACAGGCCTACATGATTAGGTGTAAATAGTGTTAAAATACCGAGAACGAAACCAATTCCATTTGACATTATCTGTTAATGTAAGCTCCATGCAAAATAGTATTTTATACAATCGTGATATAATACAAAGCTTTTCAGTCGAGTACCATGTTGAAATGAAAATGAAAAGCTTAATTATATCACTATTGTATACAATACTTTTTCTACGAGTCATCATCTTCATCATCAATGGACGGAAATATCATCATTCATGCAAGTTAAAATTAATGTTAATAGAGTCGTTCACTGCTGTATCAACATCGAATTACCTAGCAACCAATTGTTTGTAATAACCGTCTCTGATTGGCCGATAACGCGACAGATAAAAAAAAAATGTGTTTCAGATGCAGGAAAATTTTGCCAGGTATCGCAAATTAGTATAGAAATTGTATGAAGTTCTATTTTTGAAATTATTACAGTTAACTAAAGTCAACTATAATGAGCTTATTATAATTGAGTCGGAACTGCCATAGAGTATCCAACACTGAAAAGTTAACACTTATAGTTTAGTCTGTGGTGTCCTAATTGACAGATTACAGTCGACAAGTAGAAAAAAAAATTAAATAGGAGTTCTGTTGGGTTGGGTACTAAGTAGGTATTTATGATTATGATTATACCTAACAAATACTTCACATACCTAATTTGGTATTCTTGATATTCATCATATAGCAAGGACGTATTAACGAGTAAAAATACTTCAGCTATGAATAAATACTTCCCCAGCCTAGTATTTAACTGGAACCAGTAAATGCTTAATGGTGGAGTATTTTGCCCCGATTAACCGTAATACGAGTTAATTAAAGGACATAAATAGTTAGTGCTTAAAAAGAAACCTGAATCACTATAAAGGCCTGTTTAGAGAGATGCCCACATATGTAGATAGATACTGTATATGTTTCTGTCGATGGGCTATGTATGTAGGTAGTAAATCGGTATGAACGTTTCCCATGTAAATGTGTATAAAACCATAAATTAAATATGAGAAGATCATACCATCCCATACATTTAAATGCGACCGCCTAAGAACGCGCATACACTACACACATAGATGGCGCCACAAAAAAATGTCTTGTGGCTTTCGATTATACTTGTAGATGGCGTTAAGTGTCACTTTTGACATAGATTTATGGCTCGAAAGTGACACTTAACGCCAATCTACAAGTAATCGATGGCAACAAGGCATTTTTCTGTGGCGCCATCTATGTGTGGTGTAGTGAAGGTACGCGCGTTCTTAGGCGGTCGCATTTTAATGTATGGGATGGTATGATGCTTCTTATATTTTAATCTATGATAAAACTTACAAAAAGTACACCTACAAAAAAGGTCTTGCAACCGAAAACGAGGAATGTATGACTTGGTAAGACCAAGCGAATTAAATTTACCTATTTAATTATGCAATTTGCATAATATTTTAGCATTACAACCAATTTACCATGAAATTTAAGTTTTGTGCAAATAAGGGGTTGAATGACATTGCAGTGACAGGTTGCCAGCCTCTCGCCTACGCCACAATGAGGAGGCACACTCTAAGGTTATGACAGATGGCGCCACCTCATTAGTCCATTGCACAGATAAAAAAATCATATGTGAGAGCGAGAAGATAATATTTTAATTTTTTTTTATCTCTCACATATGAATGACAGTGACATGCCTGCCTGGACACTTGCACAGGCGCCGCCTGGCGGGATAAAATGTCAGTGTGCCTCCTCATTAAACCCATTTTAATACGACACCCACGGGAAAGATTTGATTTTATTTATTAGAAAATAATGTATAAAGATTTGTTATGTTATTTCATTACTTGAGTAATGTTATATTTTTATTATTAGTTTTATTGGGTATGTTATAATTACCTATTCATTAAATTATTCTAAATAAACTAAAACACAAATCTGTTTAGAAATTAATTCGCTTAGCAATTTGTAAAGTAACAATTTGGTGAAATATACTCATACACAAAAACCTCATCAGTAGAAAACAGTGACGTAAGAGCAAATTTTTTTTTAGTATTGCATTTATTTCAGTTTATAGCCGGAAAGTTTTAACTTCTTATACAAAATTTAAATTTCGCGCCTTTTCTACTGAAAACTTGGTTGTGTTTGAGTATAAATTAAATACTTACATGGCAACACAGATTATCTATGCTAAATCAAAATGGCGGCGATTCGTTTTGGCGGGAGCCGGCGGCAACGTCACATTGTCGGCTTGCAGCTGCAACAATTAAAAAACATTAAAGTGACTATTTAGTAAAATAAGCACAAGGCAATAGTACAATACATTACGATACAAGTGCGATAAATAAGAAATTCGAAACTAGTGGTGATAATAAGACACGAACGTACAATGTCTTAAATCGCTACGAGTTTCGCTATTCGTACATGCATCGTACAAAGTGTTAAAGTACATATGGCCATTAAACTTTTTGATATAGACACGTAATGAACTAATTACCTAACAAGTGCGGCAATGTTAATAATATTAAACTACTGATATCTATCCGGGCGGTCAAACAAGTTTGTTATTTTGACGCGAACTACTTATATTTAATATTTTTCGGACACATTCATACACATAGAGTACTATTATTGTGTTAATTGTACTGTCAATCAGCTTAATTTCCCACTACAAAAACCGTCAGTAGCTCACGATGACACGAGCTGTCAACGCATCTCCATACAATGACAAGCAATGGCACATTGTTCTGTTGTGGGTGAAAAATAACGGCGGTACAATAAGAGTAACAGTCGTCTATAGACATTTTTGTTCTAATTACATAGACCGATAAGTGGCGGAGAGTCATCTATAAAAAAAAGTTAGATGACTCCAAATTTATCCCTAGTTTAAAGAAATGGTTGATTAACAATGAATTTTTTATAGACTTCTTTGAATGATATGACTGATAATTATGATTCGCCATGATATGATTGCTAATAGATAATTGTATACCCGAATTGGGTCACCGTTGTAACTTACTAATGTAACGAATTAACACACCTGTGTAACACGGTTGAACAAAAAAACTCGCGCCTGTGACACTCCTTGGGTAGCAGGAGTCCATAGGTTAAACCGACCGCTTTCCATCAGGCGGACCGTATGCTTGTTTGCAACCGGCGTAGTATAAAAAAATCTGTATCTTTAGGTATTTTTAAATAAATGTAAAAAATATCTTCCCTCTAAAGCTCATTAAACCAGTTGAGTATAGGTACTTGTTTGATGGATTAACCAATTAACAAAATATTATTGATAGGACGATAAACATTGACGCTTACCACCTTTTTAAAATTTGCCGCTTTATTTTACTGACAAAAACGGCTTGACAGACTATACCTACTGCTCTATTTAGTCTATGGTACGAGTATCTGGAATCCAAGATGGCGCCGGCTCCCGCAACAGCATGCGCAACAGATTACTGTCAAACATGGACCTCACGTACTGTCATTAACTCCATTACAGCTGTTGCGATCGCTTCACGAGCAAGGGCGCCCACTGGCGATACTGACAGTTTGAAGCATAGAGATATATTATGTGAAAACGGACTTAGGTTTTGTGTGTAAGTAAATTTATTCAGATTGGTACCTAATTAATTATACATATCACTTACTTAAAGCACAGTATAATAAAGAGTACTATCGTACAGTATGGCCACTCCCGATCCTCGCTGAAAGTGCCGCCCACGCCCTCTCGGTTACCGCCTGTTAAAAACGCGAACAGTCGACCTGTCATATCTCACTCATACAAACATCGTACGCGTTCACCTACACGAGCGCCTCTTTCATATATTATTTGATCGCCAGTGTCCGAGATGTGCTTAAAGACTTATTCTTATTTTACTCGAGATCTCGAGAGATCTTATTTTACTCAAGATACTCGAGACATTCTTAACATTTTACTCGAGATCACATTTCGTTGGTTAGATCGACAAAAAAGCTGAAGCGTAAGTACACACATCACTAACATCAACCAGTAACAGTACATTAAGGGTTGTTATAGCAAATTATCACTGCGCCTGAGTTGCGTGTGGTGTAGGTACTCGTGTTTTGACGCCAATTTTGTTAACGAAAAATGTTCGTGTTACCGATTGTTGTAAATTTGAAAAAAAAACAGGTGTAAAGGATGTAAATTCGTAAAGAGAATTATGTATTTGTTATCGGTAATAGTTTTACGCTAACTTAGCTGAACGCTCTCGAACGCAAGACAAAAATAAGCTGGTAAAATGTGAGCCTATGTTAAGAGAAACATTTTATTATAGCAAAGACATATGTAACTCCGTATAGACAGCTAAAGTCTAAGAAAAAAGCGTACCTCAAAACAAAACCATACAGAAAAAAGCACGCCGCTATTTATTAATATTTGACATTTTAACACATATCAAGAATGACAAGAATATGGACTGAGGTTCAAAAGTTTTAAGCCTGTGTCGAGAGATGGCAGTCTGTGCACTGTGATTACACATTTTACTTTGACAGTAACTCTCTATTATACTTGATCCTCTTTGTTTATAGGGAGCCAAAAAGCAAATAATCTTTATAATGTATTTTTAGTCAATTTTAAAATTGAAATACATTCGATGTACCCGAACTTTAGTGTAGATATAGCTCATGGGGCAAACTAACATGAAACAGTAGGTACCTATTCGTAGTGCACCTGAAAATAAAACGGTTTCGAAATTCATTTAAGTGTAAGTATGCTTTAGTTCTGGGACCCAATACCAGGTCTACGTCACTCGCTCGCCTGTGTAGTCGCGTGGCACGTACCTACTATTTTCTAAGTTTTACGTAGTAACTTATTAGTATTAGTTAAATAAAGCGTAGGTATTTGTCGTTTTGGGGGCAAGTGAAGGATCTGTACTTTGGTAACATCAATAATCTGTGCCAATACCTATCTTATTATATGGGTCCGTTTTGTAAAGATAAGGTACCTAACTAACTACCGAGGTCCATTCCTGACGGCAGCACAACTAAGAGGACGAGCATGCAATTCTCGGTCTCCAAGATATTTTCTCATCACTCAAGTCAAGTAAGGTAAAGTAGGTTTACACGGGCTTAGTATTTGCCATTAGCATTAACGATTTGAGGCTTGCCAGCAAAGTGACAAGTGGCAAGTAGCCGTCTAGTCTACACATAGGTATTAGAGAATAGTATTAGTTACAAGATATTGTCATGGTAACGAAGCAAACTAATCAATATAGTAGTTGAACTTCACTTGTCAGTAATTTTTACACCACTTGAAAACTGACAAGTATTAGTAGTTTTTTTGCCGGCGATAGTTACTTGTCGCTTAGTAAATAGAACTGACTTCTATTCACTTGCACTCGCAGTTGCACTAATACTAAGCACTTGTGCAATGTGTTTACACGCATGTGACAAGTATTAGTGACACGCACTAAACATTAGCTACTAAGCCCGTGTAAACTCAGCATAGGTACGATAATGTAAACAGCCAATAGGGAGCGACAAACTTTGCTTTGCGCTGAGGTGACGCGGACGGACATTGCTGTTTGCTCGATTTTATCTCTTACGAATAGCCGCTAAAAACTGCCAGCCGACATGTCAGTCGTTGACGCAGACCAAAGAGGATCGAGTATTATATAGAGAGTTACTGTCATCTCTCGACCCAAGCTTAAAACTTTTAAACCTCAGTTTTAACAATTTGGCCCATATTCTTAGCTTGATATAAAATAAATAATTAAATATTGGGGACACCTTACACAGATCAACTTAGCCCCAAACTAAGCAAAGCTTGTACTATGGGTGCTAAGCGACGATATACATACTTAAATAGATAAATACATTAAATACATACTTATATACATAGAAAACATCCATGACTCAGGAACAAATATCTGTGCTCATCACACAAACAAATGCCCTTACCGGGATTCGAACCCAGGACCGCGGCTTAGCAGGCAGGGTCACTACCGACTGAGCCAGACCGGATATGTGTTAAAATGTCAAATATTAATATTAGCGCCACCTAGCCGAGCCTTCCCCAAAGGTGTAACGCCATCTAGGCCACCGTAGTTACTTATTTCTATATGCATGGTTATGAGGTACATTTTTTTTCTTAGACTGTAGCTGTCTATACGGAGTTACATATCGTCACTACTTTTAAAAAATCTCGTATCTCACGCTGTTCCTCAAAGTTAAAACGCAGTAAGTCTATATGCATTCCTTACATACTACAATTTTCTTTTCATTGCCAGACGAAGATACAAGTTTTTTTAAAAGTAGTGACGATATGTCTTTGCGCAGACGCTAGTCCGATCGAAACGTAGTCTGGCTCTGTCGCGCCAATACGGAACAGCGATGCAAATATTATCGTACGCTTTCATGGATTTGGTTTAGCGTCAGCGATTGTCATTTCGGCAAGGCCGGCTGGTGTGAATGAAACTTAACGAATCGCTAGGAATGATCTTCAGCTTGCAAACGATGTGCGAGTATAACGGGATCCTAACCGATGTATGGTAGAAAATAATAAAAAAACCGGCCAAGTGCGTGTCGGGCCACGCTCAGTGTAGGGTTCCGTAGTTTTCCGTATTTTTCTCAAAAACTACTAAACCTATCAAGTTCAAAACAATTTTCCTAGAAAGTCTTTATAAAGTTCTACTTTTGTGATTTTTTTCATATTTTTTAAACATATGGTTCAAAAGTTAGAGGGCCGGACGCACATTTATTTCCTTTAGGAGCGATTATTTCCGAAAATATTAATATTATCAAAAAACGATCTTAGTAAACCCTTATTCATTTTAAATACCTATCCAACAATATATCACACGGGGTTAGAATGAAAAAAAATATCAGCCCCCACTTTACATGTAGGGGGGGTACCCTAACATTTTTTTCCATTTTTTATTTTTGCACTTTGTTGGCGTGATTAATATACAGATTGGTACCAAATTTCAGCTTTCTAGTGCTAACGGTTACTGAGATTATCCGCGGACGGACGGACGGACGGACGGACAGACGGACAGACGGACAGACGGACAGACGGACAGACGGACAGACGGACAGACGGACAGACAGACATGGCGAAACTATAAGGGTTCCTAGTTGACTACGGAACCCTAAAAACATATTATTATATATGTACCCTTGAGGACCTCCATCCTGATTTGTAATCAGGGGGGACTCGGCAAGCTCAATTTAAAGGGTTAAATTCTAGGCCCTGCCCAGACTCCGTTGAGAAGATTATCGTGGACGGAAAAGCCTTTATAGCGAAATACAGTATTTTCTATACAGGGCAAGGTTTATTTATATAGGACTAGCTTTTGCCCGCGGCTTCACTCGCGTTAGAAAGAGACAAAAACTAGCCTATGTCACTCTCCATCCCTTTAACTATCTCCACTTAAAAAATCACGTCAATTCCTCGCTCCGTTTTGCCGTGAAAGACGGACAAACAAACAGACACACACACTTTCCCATTAATAATATTAAGTATATGGATTTTATTAGTGATATTTTTTATAGTTTTGCACATATTTAATTATTAAAGTGGGTAAAAACCTGCGAAGTGCGAACAGGCGTTATGTCATTCCTCTGAACGGAGGTCGTGCCAAGGCCTGCGCACCCAACCGAGAGGTAATGGCTGAAATAATTAATAATAATGCATTTATTATCAACAGAGGTTTCATTATTTATTAACAATTAAAGTTTATATTACTTTGATTTATAAATTACTAGCTTTACCCGCAGCTTCGCGCGCGTTAGAAAGAGATAAAAAGTAGCCTATGTCACTCTCCATCCCTTCAACTATCTCCACTTAAAAAATCACGTCAATTCGTCGCTCCGTTTTGCCGTGAAAGACGGACAAACAAACAGACACACACACTTTCCCATTTATAATATTATATATAGTATAGTATATAGTATAGTAAATATAGTATGGACTAGCTTTTGCCCGCGGCTTTGCTTACGTTAAATTCGAAAATTGCTTAATGCTCCATACAAACTTCCACCCCCCATTTTATGGAAGAGTGGTGTTAGAAAGAGACAAAAAGTAGCCTATGTCACTCTCCATCCCTTCAACTATCTCCACTTAAAAAATCACGTCCGTATGTTTGTTGTTTGTTTGTCACGACTCGTATGTTTGTTAAGCAGCAAGCTTCAAGTATAAATACTACATACATTACTTATATATATGGCCACGATACAGGCACAGCACAGCCTATCTAGTTTGGTCACTGATGTAATATTAGAATATTGTAAAAAACGTGTTGTTAGAAATAAATCATTTTGTATTTTTTGTATAAGTATTATTTGAAATTGAACAAATGGGATTCAAAAATCGACAACTAACGCCGTGGCTTGCGTGGGCGACGGTCGCGCGATGGTCGCGCGACGGCGATGCGACGCATACGAAATCAAACCTTATCGATGCGGAAGTATGAGACGCGACGGCGACGGTCGCGCGACCGTCGCCCACGCAAGACACGGCGTAAGTAATCATCAGCTTCGAACAAAACCATACAAGTTTGTTCTTCCATTTCTGTATTTGTTAGAATACTTAGAATATAAAAAAACTTATCGTCCGCTTGTTTCCTTTAGTTATATTCGTAACTTAGTCACACCTTGCCCCCATAAAACGCATTTTCACGCAAAATTAAACTTTCTGTCCATGTCACAAGGTCTACGACGAGTGTGTTTAAAACTGTGTTTTTCTGTGTGTCGGTTTCCTGCGTTTAAAAGTGACCTTCGATGGATTTCCACTTAATATGTGTCAGAGGTTCTTTAAGTAAATATTTTAGTTTTAGTGAGTTAATAGTTATCTGTTATACAAGGGGGCAAAGTTGTATTTTTTCGCCGAGTGTAGAATTTTCAATACACGAGAAGTAAAATACATTTGCACCCGAGTGTAACACAAAACTTTTCCCCTCACTATAACGAGGAAACTACAACGCAAAAAAATGCGTTTATCCAAGCTTCCGGTAGTTCCACGGGTTCATCTTTATTACTAGATTCGCCTACTTTTATCAATTTTAAAGCAGTTAATTTGACTTTATTCAAGGTCAAATTACTTTACCCATTAGTGGATAAAATGCGTTTTTACCCGCTGGTATTAAAGGACAAAACACGTGTTTCCGAGCTGATGAGGGGAAAAGAGAATTTAAGAGGATACGGTAGCGAAAATGCTAAAATGGAAAGGAGCCCCCCTTTCAACTTGGGAATTTTAGTTAAATATACAAGTGTTATTAACTAGATTTATCGAAAAAAAATTGTCCATTAAGAACTACTCAGTCAAAAGATATTTCAAAAAAATCTTTAAAATCGAGGTTCCGCTCTCGACTCTTTCCTCCTTCAAAACTTAATCAATCGGAACGAAATTTGAGAATCTGAATAACAATGAAATAATCTATGTCGGACCGTTTAGCTTTTTTGGTTAATTGTTACAAATCTTGAGTATCAAACCTTTTTTTGCGCCACAATGAAAAAGGCCGTTTTTGGAAATTTTTGATTGGCTCTAGAATCTCTAAAAAGCAGAATATCAAAGAAATGAAAACGGTCCGACACAGATAAAAATAAGAACAATCTGAGTTGAAAAAATCATTGCTCTATCTTCAAAAACCAGGGAGGAAATAGTCGAGAGCGTTTGTATGGAGAATTGACCCCTACCGTATCGTCTTAATATCCTACTCAATCCAATCTAGCTTTATTATTTTAGGAGATATTACAGATTTTCGTAGCGACCCGGTTTCTTTGACCGCGAGTATATAATTTTTAGTCAAGGAATTTTTCCTTACACAGGATATGAATCAATATCCCAATTATTTTCCTTATAAATGTGTCTACAGGACCTTTGGACCAAGTCAGCTTATGTATGGAAATAGGACTATGAGTAACATGATGACTAACATAACATTAGTTAGTACTTAGTACCTAACATGATTGTAATCACAAATGACATTAAGTACTATCTTTTGAAAAGTTTAACTCAGCTGAGCGTAATGGTCCATAAAATAACCACAAAATTAAAATATTGAAAAACCCCCGACCGCGACATAGTGGACCGATTTTCATGAAACATGGCTAAGAACACTCCCGACTAACTCAGCTTTCAAAAAAAAACTAAATCTAAATCGGTTCATCCGTTCGGGAGCTACAATGCCACAGACAGACAGACAGACAAAATTTTAATTTTGTGGTTAGGTTATTGCGTGTTACATTTTGTACTGGCATTGTTGCTTACCTGCGGAGACATCTTTGGACTCTCTGGTCCTTGTGTTCGTTATTTGTGTCGTGGCAATTAAATATCACGAATTGAGGCATATTTAATGTTTTTGTTGACTTCTACCATAGATTCTCTTTTCTCTGCTTCTACCAACAAAAGTCGTGAATTAATTATACGGAATCTTTATCTGACCTTCCTACCCCATGCTGATACCTACATCAAATGATAAGTTGATAACTAACGCTCAGAGCATCTTCATTATCCTCCTTGCGTTATCTCGGCATTTGTCACGGCTTATGGGAGCCTGGCGTCCGCTTTGACAACTAATCACAAGATTTGGCGTAGGCACTAGCTTTACGAAAGCGACTGCCATCTGCCCTTTCAACCCGAAAGGTAACTAGGCCTTATTGGAAACCGGTTTCCTCACGATGTTTTCCTTCACGCTCAGAGCATGTCATACCTAAACCAAATAAACTTATGACATATTCTTATCCCGTGACACAAGGAATCTATGACTAACTCATGACATGACTAACGACAACGTGACAAACATGACAATCTTCGAGATCAGTTACGCCCCGTCTGGCTGCCATTGAAATTCCATGACAACTTCTGAGACAATAGGTAACACAAAATATTTATTACTTTAAGGTGACATGGCGTTTTTGGAGTTGAAATTTCTAGAGGCAGAAAAAAATAGCTAACATAAGTAGATAAGTAGTTAGCCGCGTAAGCTGAAGACCCGGGTTCGATTCCCGGCTCGGCCGCCAGTGGGCCTTGCCGTTTTTTCTTTCGTGTATGATATCTATTTCAATTTATAATTTATATATAGTAGTGTGACTAATGAAATAAAACTACTTGAAAACTTGACTACTTGAAAAAATAACAAATCAAAAAATATTCAATAAAATAATTTGATTTGTTCCCTAGTTGTAAGTACTCGTAGTAATGTAGAAATTGCAGAACATTCCCAAAAAGCGGAAACATTCTTGAGAATGTTCGCAGAACATTCCTGCAACATGCAATTTATTGTTTAAACGAGAGAATATAATTACTTGAAATAAAGTTTAAATGGGCATAATATAAAACTACATGTTATTATACATATAATATTGTCTATTACAGTTACCTATTTTGGTGATAAGTTACCAATAAGTTGCTTAAATTCTCACTAATACTTCAGGGAACATTTCGACTTTCAGGCTTCACAGTTTTAGTCCTGACTTTTTTAAATTAGGTACCGAACTATTATTTCTTGATGCCTGTTTTTGGTCATGTCAATATACATACAAAAAAAATACAAACAAAATAAAAACCGGCCAAGAGCGTGTCGGGCCACGCTCAGTGTATGGTTCCGTAGTTTTTCGTATTTTTCTCAAGAACTACTGAACCTATCAAGTTCAAAACAATTTTCTTAGAAAGTTTGTATAAAGTTCTACTTTTGTGATTTTTTTCTTTTAAACATAATTATGGTTCAAAATAATCGTTCGAAGTTACTAAGTATTCTGATCTAAGAATTCTCGTTCTCGAGAACATTCTCAGAAGTTACCGAAAATTCTCATGAGGAATGTTCTGAAACTTTGGAAACTTCTCGTCCGTGCATTGCTAGTTGTAAGTAGATAAGCGATAAAATTAGGATGGGTAAACCCTGACCAGAAATATATGACTACGCGCCATGCTGTGGAATTCAATTAGAACTATTTTCTTCATAGGCACTAAGATACTGAACAATGCTTTAGGGTGCTAGAGAAAAGGATACCTATAGTTTTCTTTGTTCTTATTTACTGACAGACTTCTTTGACAGAGTATCACCGCATACATCACTACATCAGAATAACAGCGCCCTCTTGAATATTGTCATAATATATATTTCTGGGCCTTATTCGACTCCAATTAACCGTCAAAGTTGCATCGTTTTAAAATGTAAGTACAGTCTATATTATTATCACGCAATATTATCCACCACCTTTTTTAACCCGTGTTATAAGTTTGAAGTGTCCGTCCGTTTGTGTGTGTCTGTCTGTGGCACCGTAGCTTTCGACCCGATGAAGCAATTTAGATATCGTTTTTTTGTTTGTTTGAAAAGCTGAATTTGTCTGTTCTTAATTTCTTAGCCATGTTTCATGAAACGCGACTTAAAACCACACCAAAGACGAATAAATAAACGGCAGGTTTGGAAAGTGAAATACCTGTTACTGTGTAATCCTAGCTGTTTAAGTCTTATAATACCTATGAAGACGCCACAGAGGCTGATAGCCTTTCTCACGGTTTATGGTTTTTATAAGCAATTTTTACATCAACTGTCATTGTCAATAATTAAAATATATTCATGTAGTAAATGAGAATAAATAACAGTATTTTTAAATATTTGGAGTTTTTACACTATAAGTCCATTAATTCCCGTAAACATGGTCGATGAACCGGATGAAAATGAAAGAACCAGCATTTAATTGAAAGGCCGAAGGGAACCACCTATAAGTTACTAATTATCACTGCGGAGTTTTTACACTATAAGTCCATTAATTCCCGTAAACACAAGCCCTATATTGAACCCGGAACCCGGCACTCAGCCAAAGCTATAGGCCTTAATTTATCTTCTCCAACCATCAATTCCACTATTTACCCAACGGTATTATTTAACTGTCCGTAAATAAGTCATAAAACCCATAAACATTACAACACATCAACCAAACCCACCTTGTACAGTTTTTAAACAATTCTGAACCTTATTGATAACACGAAAAGTCCACAATGCCAATTTATCTGTTTGTACAAACACATCTAAAAAATATCGATACGAATAAAATGACAAAAATAAGTATACACGACGTTATTTAAACGTAGTGTATACATATTTTGACACTTAGCCTGTATCGATATTTATTGTGTAACATTACATACCACGGGACTCATTTTGAAAGACCACGAACCGTGTTACAATGGTGACATGGTCGACACTCGATCAGTCAGTACAATTGAAATAAAGCTTGGACATCGCACTTGTACGGAATAACGAATGTGATACGCTTCTTCCATATTTATCGTTTACAGGAATCGATGTAAAAATATGTGAAGATATTTCGCCTTATTTAAAAAAAATACAGAGGTCAAAAAATATATTTTTGATACGAAATTGATACAAGTATTATAGAGGTATATTCTTTTATATGTTCTTTTTTTTTAACTTTTCTTTCAATACCAGAGTATATATTGACTGAGTCTCACGGTAAAAAGTAGAAGGCTTGTATTGTGGTTACCCAGCCAAAGACATATATAATATACAAATACTTATATTATGTAGGTACATAGAAAACATACATGAGTCCATGACTCACAGGAACAAATTTCTGTGCCCATCACACAAATAAATGCAATTGTCGGGGTTCGAACTCAGAACCGCGGTTTGACAGGCAGGGCCACTGCGCGCTAGGTCTGACCGGTCGTCTTTAAAGAGAATCTTAAGCAATCGGCAAAGTCGACGCTATTCTCACGATGACGCTAATGAGCTACACACGGTACGTTATAGGTTTTCACGTGACATCTGGACACTGGCGATCAAATATATGAAAGAGGCGCGCCCCTAGCACACAGTCTAAAATCGTGTAGGTGAACGCGTACTATGCTTAGTATGAGTGAAATATGAGAGGTCGGCTGTTCGCGTTTTTGACAGGCGGTAACTGTGAGGCAATCGAGAGGGGGTGGGCGGCACTTTCAGCGGGGAGCGGGAGTGGACATACTGTATGATAGTACTGTTTATTATACTGTGTCCGTAGTGACCATACAATTCATCTTACGTGTGGCATTTTGGTATTGTATTTACGATTAATTTTTCTAAGTGCCATATTTCGGTTGAGTTCGATCATCACACCAATAAATGCCCTTACCAGAATTCGAACCCAGGACCATCTTAGCTGGCAGAGTCACTACCAACTTCGCCAGACCGGACCATTTCCTACTATATCGCCGCATTTGCTATATTTTGATAACGATGTAATAATTATTTGTTTTACAAGGGGGCAAAGTTGTTGTTTAACCGCACGTGCCAATATTGATACCCGAGCTAGCGAGAGATTCCAATATTGAACCGCGAGCACAGCGAGTGGTTGAAAAAGTGTGGAATCTTGAGCGTTGCGAGGGTATCAAGGCACGAAGGTTAAACAAACTTTGCCACTGAGTGAAACACAATTTTTTTCACCACACCAACACTACGAAAATATGAACTGTAAAACATCGAAATAAATAAAATACTTCAATTTATTTAACGTTTATGATTCAAAATCATCATTTATAACGTGAATTCCAACACCCAGCTTTAGACATCAAGTTAAAATTTGTATGAAATTACTTTGCACTCTTGTGGATAAAATGCAATTTTTCTATCTGTTTTCGAATAGCAAAGAAAGCCTTTATCAGTTGTTGTGGTGAAAAACATTGTTTTAACCCCCGACGCAAAAACGACGGGGTGTTATATATTTTGACGTGTCTGGCTGTGGCATCGTAGCTTCCGAACGGATTAACCGATTTAAATTTAGTTTTTTTTGTTTGAAAGCTGAGTTAGTCGGGAGTGTTTTTAGCCATGTTTCATGAAAATTGGTCCACTAAGGTTTTTTCAAAATTTAATTTTGTGGTTAGGTTATTTGTATATTTCTTCCTAAATTTTAAGCTTACAGTTTAACCGAAAAGAGTATAAATTAAGAAGTGTCAACATCGTAGTGCTGTCCCGTTTTCTCACACATATTCATTTTTGATGACCGGTCTGGCCTAGCGGGTAGTGACCCTGCCTGCTAAGCCGCGGTCCCGGGTTCAAATCCCGGTAAGGGCATTTATTTGTGTGATGAGCACAGATATTTGTTCCTGAGTCATGGATGTTTTCTATGTATATAAGTATTTATATATTATATATATCGTTGTCTGAGTACCCACAACACAAGCCTTCTTGAGCTTACCGTGGGCCTCAGTCAATCTGTGTAAGAATGTCCTTATAATATTTATTATTTATTTATATTAATTTGAATGGTATGAGACTACAATCTACAATGTTGCCACTTTTTAATTTGTAATATTTTTGGTCAGACTGCATTCATTACGAAGTGTAAAGCTTACAGAGCCACTAAGGCCCCCTTGCACCAACCACTTAACTCATCAGGGTTAGTGGGCTGTCATCTGTCAAATTCTATATAAAGTGGTTGGTTAACCCTCCATTTTCGCTAGTGCAAGTGGCCCTAAAAGGAACAGATCTCTCCGTTAAGCTCCAACGACGTGTTTTTAATTCTTTCAGCTCAATTTATGCAGGTTAGGTCTAATTAAATAAGTAAACTTTAGTTTAATTCTTTTTACATAGCGCCGTAAAAAGCGTGCAGTTTTGCTTGTAAACGTGGAAAGTGCAAATTGACGGCTATTAACAGTGCTGCAGGTAAAACAATGCTTGCAGTACAGTAACTTACGAATCTTACAATCAAGTTATTTAAGTTACACATAATAATGTTTATATGTAAGTTTAGATATAAATGTATATATGCCTGAAAAGGTAAAGTCTCAGTGTAACTGAAAGTATAATTGTATATTTCGACCTGCAATGTAACCTGATTCTTATATACAATAAAAACTTTGAACTTTGAACGAACATGAGTAGTTGAGTCTGACCACAAAATTAAAATTAAAGTTCCCCCCCCCCCCCCCCCCCGCGACATAGTGGACCGATTTTCATGAAACATGACTAAGAACACTCCCGACTAATTCAGCTTTCAAACAAAAAAAAACTAAATCTAAATCTTCATCTGTTAGGGAGCTACGATGCCACAGTGTGTGTGTCACACAGAGACAGACAGACACGTCAAACTTATAACACCCAGTAGAGTCAAGTGATTTAGCTTTTAGAAAGGGCCTTCTAAGTTGCTGCGATATAAAATTAATAAAACTTTACAATACTCCGCTATGTAGGCACTGCTACTGCAAATAACTTAGGGGAGACCAGGTTCATAGCTTTAACTACTGGAAGTACGTGAGTAGTACAGGGTGTAATAATGTTGTCTCTTCCTATTGCACGCTGAGCTGACCCATACAAACATTTTTGGTCACCGTTCCTACACAAGTCAACACATTTTGTGTACACACAGATTTTCTGCTCTCAATTCTTAGTGGCAGTTAAACGGAACCGGATTTCGGCTGAAGCGAATAGTTTCCCACAATCATAATTTGCTCAAAATCGAGTAAATACTGTGAGGACTAAGTGCACTGCGCGAAAATTTAGGTCACGCTTTAACTGGAGTAGGGTACGGAATTTTTTTTTAACTATGGAACTAACAATGAAAACGCGAAAACAAAAATTTTCTGTAGCCTACCTACTACTTATGTTTCTATGAGAGAATAACCACATCACTTACCACCAGGTGTCAAACGTTTACCTATTCAAACTAGAAAAAAAAACACAAAAATATAACCAAGGGGTTAGGTACTTAAGTATGAGTACCTATACCTACACAGATATCAGGAAGTAAAACTTCTTATTTAAAATTAGGGTTTTTTAAGAGCCACGCACAATTCATTCGCGCAGAAAGCAGCTTTATCTTACTCTGCATCGTACAACGTTAAAGTACTGTTTATCCGTGTATTATGCAAAAGTGCATTAGTTGAGGTTAAAATATGTTACTTTTAGCGCGTAAATTGTTGTAAAAACTCTTTTTTTATCTCCCTAGTGTTTAAAATAATTTTTATTACACTCATGCTTGAATAAGTCACAGAGCGGGCGGGGGTTTTAATTGCATAATTATGTTTAAGTACAGTGTCCATATTTAGATACACAGCGAATATTATAATGCCTACACTGCGTTTCACCACTAATTATTCCAGTGGGGGTAAAACAACTTTTCAAGCGGGTGGGTATTTTTTTTTTTCACACCAGCACTCTTTTGAAATTTTTTTAGTGGAGATTTTACAGTGAGTATTTTAATCGCGTTAGCAAACTTTATTTTACTCCTGGGACCTGAAACCCTCGCCACTTTCAAGATTCCACTTAATCCAACCACTGATCATGCTAGTGATTCTTATTTAGAATCTTTCAACGGGGTTATAAAACAACTTTGCCTCTTATAAAAACAAATAACTATGTGTAACATATCAGCATGCACAACCCTAGTTGATTTTAGTATCTCACTTCGTCCAGGCGATAAAGTTCAGCTCAGTTGCAAAAAACCATTAAAAAATAGATTATAACGAACTTACAGTAGTACCAACATTATAAATCAGTCCACGATAGGGACATGTCTGGTCTATATTGTCTCTGGTCATCTTTTTGTTCTTAATTTAAAAGTTTGTTCCATTCTATTTTGAAATTGGAATCTATCTCTTGAGCGAACTTAAGATTCATATTGAATTGAAGCTAAAATCGGTCAACAGTTATTGCAATATTAACATTGCGATTTTAATACTAAGAAAATAAAGTTTATTTTATTAAAACGACATCCATGCTTTTGATAACAGGCCTCCCGTTGATATTTATAGCATTGCGAATTTTGTAAGCTTTTTTTATAGAGTGGGCGTTTCTTTATGGCCAGTGTCCTTACAAAGATGGCGCGCGCTGAATAAGGAGGTAAATTAAGTAACGATTATTTCCATATTTAAATGCGCTTGAATTTAGAGTTCTGAGGAAGATTCTGAGACGCGTCAAAAGACACGGTAGCAGTTGGAGGATCCGAAATTTCGGATTATTCTTATGGAGCTTCCACACTGGTCTGTTATAAATATCATATACTGTATAACATGGTGTAACAGTGACAGAGCGATGGCACGATGGCGCGATGTCCCTGTCACACCATGTTATATAACATTTATAACAGCCCAGTGTGGGAGCACCATTAAGAATACTGAAATTGAACAAATAATAAAAGACTTGTAGGCTTGGCCACATCGAAAGAAGTAATTAAGATCGAACTGTTACAATGGCTAAGCGGGGTCGAGCAAAATGGTGGTCCATTTTTAGGAGGAAACAGTATGGACAGATTTTATTCACTACCTCTTATTTGCTTCTGCAACTCCTCTTGCGGGTCGGCATCGATAATATCGGTCGTTTCTGAAACAATAAATAGAAAATAATTATACCAACTTGCCAACACACAAGTATAAATAATTAAGCAGGTTATGGGCCAATGTAGCTCTTCATGAATTATTAAATATTATGTTTATGTTGTCGAAAATTTATGAAATCATTATGATTATAATTATAATGACACTGCTATGCCTACTTTGCTTCAACAAAGTCTCTATAGAATAGAATAGAATAGAATAGAATATAATTTATTTGCTTAAATATGGTACATAAGTTGGACAGAATATAAATCAGCAGTCGGTATCACATATTTAGCCAAGGGCGGCATGCAAATATTAATATTAAATCTAACTATTTAGATTATATACATTTTTCATTACAAATTAATATACAATTATAAATTAATTTCAATATTTCCAAATTCAATAATCAATTAACAATTGCAAATTATATATTATTTACATAATTCTATCCTCATCTACTCATCCCCATAACATCAATTTAGGCTTGTGCTAATTAGATTCTAAGTAACCCAACACTAACAGTGTTCATGATTTTATAACTCAATAAAAAATCATTTCAGTAAGTAAAAAGGCAATGAACCTTTGCACCAAAATCGTACTAAAATCTTCTGTCCAGTTTTAGGTTCTTTAATGATCCCACGTCCGATTTCCATCCTCAAAAGTCAATAAAAAAGCACCCAAAACAGGCACTATAAACGACCTCTTTGACATTTGGGAGCCGGTTTCTGCAGAAAACACATAAATCGTATTTAAATACTTTTAAATAAAGTTCACTTTAGCTTGACGGAATTATGAAAGGCATTGCACTTATAAAAGCGAATTCGAACTTTAAAAGTTAACTGCAAGGTTGTTTTTTTAATTGCTTCACGTGTCCTTGAAAATTGCAAGTGTTGCCAGTTCTTGTTGGGATTTCGGGTTTTTGTAATGGCTAAACACTGAAGGGATCAATCTAGGGAAACGGGGGAGACGGGATCTTTCACAAATAACACTGTTTATTACTTCCCCTTTGGGATATTTAGATGAGACAAATAAATTGTCTTGTTTTTTGCTCATTTGTTAATTGTTTTGATATCAGCGATGGTAACTGAAACCGACAAATATATCAAAACCTATTTAAGTACTATTTTCGCATAGTCACATGAGATTAGAAACTCAATCGCTCTTTTTTACTCTGCACAGTGACTTTTTCAGTAGAAAAAAGATGGCAAACTTAAAAGATTTAGGCGCGAATTTGTAATTTCGCGTTTTTTTCTACTGACACATTGCCAAACTGGATGTGCCACCATAGTATAACCATGGATAGACCAATGCAAGTTCGTAGAGCATAAAAAGAAAAGCTTGTCTGATGAAAAAAAAATTAAACCCGCTTCTGAAACTTACCATCACCAGCTGAAATTGAAAGTGCCGGCCTTGGGCCTTTGTTTTGTCAACGAAACCAGTGTGCAACTCATACATTATGTATGTATGTATGGGCGTTCCACCCGCGTCGATAACATAACTTGCAGACGGTATTTTGATGTAAATGTGTTAAATAAACGTGTAAATAGATTTAGAGGTGACTTGATGCAATGAGTGATAATAGTTTACTATAAAACGAAATTTGATTTAAGTAAAATAGATTCTTAACCATAAATATACATAAACTCAAGCCTGTATTCCCAAAAGAGGTAGACAGAGCACAGGAAACTGATCAAAGATAAGTACTCTTAGCAACTAAAAGGTTGAAGAAAACGAAATCGTGATTATTGCAATGACCAGGTTACAATAATTTACCCATAAAATTTACCTTTATACCAATCTGTAGTTTTTAATGGTCATAATATGCTGTGTATGCCCTAAGCCCAAGGGGTCCCCTTTTCCACATTTCAAATCCGTAACACGATGCTAAAAAAAGCAGATAAAATATACTTCAGATTTTTCCTTGACAACGTCCTACAAATAAAATTAAAGTTGTTTTAAACAAATGAATAACGTGAACTAATACTTATCACGATATTTAAATGATATAAGAAATCTCATAACCAAATGAAAGCGAGTTAAAAAATAACTCATATAGATCCCGCAGTAAGACAATGGTTGCTTTCTCACATTGTATCTGTTTTTATTATTCCAACATTTCTCTTACTTTCTAGTGGAAGTGCTTATGCTTCGACATTTAAGAACCATAGATCCATCAAGAATATGGCCCCCACTGTTGACTGTACCTTTCCGCCCTGCTCACTATTTTTCGAGCAGATTTTTATAAATTAATAAGAGATGCTGGCAACACCTATAGACCGTTAAACAAGTTCATAGTCATAGTTATATAGGATACTAGACTCATATCGAATTTGGCACAATAAATGATTGTCTTCTGTAGTATTTGATATAAAAAAACAATATTTATAGATTTTGGGTATTCAAAGTGTATAATAACTACGTATTTTCGATTACTTTTTATTCATTTTGGCCACCGAAAACGCTGTCAGCGATGTAGTGACGTCATCGAATTCGAACCTTACTGCATGTCAAAACAATAACTACATATTGAACTCTATTCCTTCAAACTTAAAAAGTCAGAAAATGTTGTTTTCGAATAGAATGACCTGATGTCCAGATAATCTATAGATTAACATGACTGTGTTGTTTTCGCCGGATTACGTAAAAGTATACTTTAAAAATATTTTTGCTGGTTTAAGTCATAATAAAATATGTGAATATTTTATTTCGGTTAACTGGACAGTACTTAATCATGACAGACTTTAAAAAAGGTCAAGTAGCCTATTGTTTTGTGATTGTTAACTCTAAAAATGCGACTGAAGGACTTGTATCCATGGTCATGAAATAAATTATAAAAAAAAAGTTAAGCAAGTTTGAAAAAGGCGCGAAATTCAAATTGTCTATGGGAAGATTAACATTCGCGCCCACATTTGTAATTTTTTTCTAGTGACGGAAATCGCTAGTGAGGGAAAAACAAGGAACCTTTAGTCCTGAATAATGAACTAATATAATATAGGTAATATATAATCAACAGTTTGCTCTTAAATAATCGATAGAAATATACAATTTGGTTTTACACCAACACAAAAAATAAACTTTAAAAGGATCTAAAAAGGTTTGTTTGCACGTAATGATGACATTTCCCCGCGACCGCGCGAACCGGTATTTTGTCCCGCACTATCCGCACAGATTATAAAACAGCTTATCGCAATAGAGATAACCGTCGGTTAGTCTATTCTGTGTCGAGTAATCCAAGATGGCGGGACGTGGGCGATGGAACGCGGAAACCTTTTACTGGCCAAGGGCTACGACGGTATAAGTGAGGAATAAGACAATTGAAATTCGTAATTGTAATCCGTCAGTCAGAGTAGTGTTTATTGTTTATGGTTTTGGATTTACGATTTATTCTTAAGGTACATACAGCCTGACAACATAGAGTAGATATTAATGGTGGTGCCACCGTCTATGTAAACCGTTTCGCATGTGGCAACTGGCAACTAATGATGAGTCAGTTTTGGATGAGAATAATTTGGATAGAAATTGAACTATTTTAAGTACTTTTTTATCATAAAGTAAAAGTAAAGTAAAATTCTTTATTTGCATTAAATGTGGTTAAAAAAAGCTATCATAATAATTGCAAGTATCACACATTTAGCCTTATTTATAGCATGCAAAAATTTCAACTTAAACCTAAAATATTTATTTACATTTCATGCAACAACACAGAAATGAAAGTAGTTTACAATAGTAAAAAGTACTTACAAAAATTTAAATTGAAAAAATTGAATGTCATTAGTCAGTTTGGTACTTAGTCAAAAAAATCCTTAATGCTGTAAAAAATATTATTCAATAGCCAATTTATCAATTATGCAATGTCCGTTTGAATATTTTTATGTTACAAATTTCTTTAATATCTAATGGTAATTGATTGAATACTTTAATTGTCAATACATAGCAACACTTACTTGCTATGATGTATTAATTTTATCCACAGATTTATGGAAACCTTATTAATTATTTTGTAGGTATAGATTGTTTATGTTTTTATACTATAACTACTTAACATTTTATTTAGGGAGATAGGTTATCTTGGTTATACTATAAGATATAAGTTTTCTTCACTTTTCTCAACCGAAATAGATGAAACTTGGTATGGAAATAAAATGAAACCTGGCCCCGTAGCCGAATGGCATTTCTACGACGCGAAACGAAAACGAAACGCCGCGAAAGGTAGTCTGGCTCTGTCGCACCAATACGCAAGAGCGATAGAGATAGATATCTACAAGCGTTTCGTGAGCGTTTGTACATTCGGCTACGCACGCTGAGGACTTTAAAACGACGTCAATTAGAATAGTTGAGAATATACATTATGTAAATAGGCGGAAGCCCTTATCATATACATAATATGATTATGGTTACACATTCTTGTACTAAGCGACGATATACATACTTAAACAGATAAATACCTCTATGATCATTTCAAGACAAGTTTACCAACACTATAACACGATGTTTCTCATGCATACAAAGTATAGGCACTACAGTTCACTGGCAACTTGTAACCCTTGTGGCAACAACTTAAAGTCCATTTAAGGTCTATAAAGCATGTTATTAGCTATTTAGCGTGTGACACGCACATCCCTGGTCGTAATTAAAAACGACGTAAGCGACATTGAAATTGATATGGTGTTACGTCTTTTTGGTTCGGACGTATCGTCGTGTAACACAATGCTATCTGCGATCTGGTGAAATTGAAACTTAGGTATTTTATAGTTTAGTATTCTAAGGGCGGCTGAGTGCAGGGCGAGGTTTTCAACTAGGTGCCTATATACAGGCAGTCGAACTAACTACACGGGGCGGTTTTAAGTACACTCTGGTTCTGGTTTTATTTTTGTACTCGATATAAATAAACTCAAGTATGTACCTATGTTTGACGACCGGTCTGGCTCAGTCGGTAGTGACCCTGCCTGCTAAGCCGCGGTCCTGGGTTCGAATCCCAGTAAGGGCATTTATTTGTCTGATGAGCACAGATATTTGTTCCTGAGTCATGGACGTTTTCTATGTATATAAGTATATATTTATCTATTTAAGTATGTATATCGTCGCTTAGCACCCATAGTACAAGCTTAGTTTGGGGCTAAGTCGATCTGTGTAAGGTGTCCCCATTATTTATTTATTTATTTGTGTCTATGAAAATGTCGTTCGGGGCATTGTCCTCATTGTTCTTAACATACTGGTCGTATTTCCCTTTTTAATTAGTTAAGCCTAAGTATAATATTATGTAGGTATAGTCGAAGGTGAAAAAGTGGATACATCTCTTTGTAGTCGACTGTACACATATGCCTACCATATAGGTAAGTATCCATCAAATGTATTCGATGTATGTTTGAGACAAACATCACAAGACTTCATGTTCTCACGACAGCGACATAATTCGATCAACAAACTCATCAAATCAACCGCAAACATCTCTTGGCACACCCCACAACCACCATCAAATACCACGCTAACTATGCCGGCAGCGATAACTTTGTATTACCTACAATTCACAAGTAATACAAACTTAAGTTTGCCGGCGTTGTTAATTTTGTATTACGTGTGGATTGTATGCTGTGCAAAGTTATGTTTACGGTTACGATTGCAGTGAAAGCAGGAAACGGTTATGCAATGAGTGTTTGTTTTAACTGCAACGTTATGAATAAGTGGCTTATTGTTGGTGGTTCGATTCCTTTTGTTGGCTCTTCGAATGTCGTTCTCAAGAGAGTAAGCACTGGTACCTAGAGAATGTCCGCGGTAAGTCCGCCTTTTGTAACCGCATGTTTATTTCATTTTCGCATAAAATTGTATATGGACAATGAGTCAAGCAAAATTCTACTACAAGTCAATGTAAAGCCTGGGTGCGTAGCCGAATGGCACAAACGCTCACGAAACGAAACGCTAGTAGATATCTATCTCTATCGCTCTTGCGTATTTCGCGCGACAGAGCCAGACCACCTTTCGCGGCGTTTCGTTTCCGTTTCGCGTCGTAGAAATGCCATTCGGCTACGGGAACTGGTCATGCTTTACTTGGCATTTCAAATATCATGATACTTACATCTACTCGGAGAAAAATTGTTCAATACTCTTGGACAACTAACATCACGAATATTATTTTAATGCACCTTACACAACAAAATGGATTGGACAGTCGAAGTTAAAATTTTCATTTTTTTTTTCTGATCTGAATTGATCAAATGATGTTTGCGTTTTCCTTTATATCTTGTATCAGAGACTATAGAAGTGAGGGCTGAACTGTTAAAAAACATTTTGTTTTGTTAATGTGATCTTATTTTACTGTTATAGCTTGAAAATCTTTGTAAATAAATATTGCCGACACAGCCGTCGTTTCATGTGCATTTTATTATTTTGCATACATGCAACGACTATGAATTCCAAGTTATTTAAAAAAAGATCTAAAAAGCCGGTATTAAACGATCTCTAGCCGCCTATAAAGAACCTACGCAACGGATAAACGCATTTAAAAAACCTTTTTTAACAGAACGACAATGCAAAAAGTATGGTAAAGAATGCCTCCCTGTACGCAATGCTACAGGCAGGTTATACCATTGTATTAATAAGATAAGCCATTTATTTCAAAAAAGAAAACTTTTCTTATTCCTAAAGCTTTCAAGCGCTTTATAAACCATTCTAAATGGAACCACGACACTCCCGCCAGCTAAACCGGGCGGAGCGAAACCGAAAACGCGTGGCTGGTTAAGGACCGTTCGTCTCTGTACGTAAATATAATAACACTGAAAGGACCGGGTCTATACCAAGTTAGGTTTGCCGCCAACTTAAGCATCGTCTTTATCTGATGGTAGTTGAATAGTACGCGGTTTATTCTTTTGTTTATTTGGCCAGATGAAAATGTAAGTTGGCAGGCGTATTGAGTTTTCCTATTTATCGTAAAATACAACGTCAGATGACACTGATACCGTAAGAGGGTTCAGTAAGTTATTATGGTTGGAGACCGTTCATTTTGATTGTAGAGACGAGATCAGTTATACATGTAAGTAATTTAACCTAGCAAAATCATGGTAAAATGTTGTATTTTTCAAGCACACATTAAGATTTAAAAAGTAATCTTCAATTTATGAAATTACAGCCTGCTCAGTGCTCAGTGCTCACATTAGATGATCATCTTTGTATAGTCCATCTACCTTTTCCTCAGCCTTCCCACCCAGGGCCGGATTAAGGGTAGAGCGAGTGGAGCGGCCGCTCTAGGCGCCGAATGGTAAGGGGGCGCCAAAATCGTCTTTCCGTGGGCGCACACATAGCCCAATGGCGAGAGGAGCCGGAAATGAAATTTATTCAGATATTGAAAATCTAGATTTGTAATTGTGATTCAGATTATCTGAAAAGTTGCACCAAAATGCCACCATGTACCACATTCATAAGGTGGGAGCTGTTGCTACAGTTGCTAGGGCGCCGCGAAAGAAGTTTCTAGCTCTTGACGAACCACATTGTTGGGAGGCGAACGACAAAGACAATGTTGCGTCGCTATCCAAACGCTCAGTGTTTATCCACAATTCAAAGCGGAGTTCCTCTTAAAGCCAAAGGCGCAAAACGTCTCACAGAGGCGCAATTTTTTATTTCTAATAATGAAAAAATACAAAGATATAGAACATCAAAGTTCCGGAGTGGGGGTTCTATGTAAAAATTGCACCTAGGCGTGAATTCACGCGTAACTTCTCCGCAGTGAACCGTTGTAATTTTTCGTTTACGAGAAATAAGAAAAAATACTTGCCTAAAATTCTTTGATAATCTAACTGACGGACTAATTAGATTTTTTAATCGTCTCGCCTATTAACCTATTTAATTCCAAGCTTTGCTCTTCTGCAGTTTTGCAATTAGAGTTGAACTTCTCGGCTTCTCAATGTCTGTCCAAGTTGGCCATTGCTGAAATTTGCTTTTCTCTCCCATGCCTTGCCTTGGCCCTGAACTAAAGCTCAAATCCGACTGTTATCAGTTATTGGTTCCTTGGTCTAGGGCTAAAGCTTGGTTTTTGGCCTCTTTTGTTTCATCACAGCCATTTGTTCTTGTCCACTACTCAATGAACACACCGCACAGGAAAGCATTAACCTCGCGTACGTTTGTCCTATGACAGCCAGGGGCTTTTATAGAATCAAGCCCCCCCCCCCCTCCCATAAATAATAGGAAAAATTTTCGCGCTCGCTTCGCTCGCACTAACAATTTCTGTCACTAAACATGCATGAGAAATATTTTTGTAACCTAGTCAGATGGTTGCGACGTTTCAGATCAGATGGACACAGCTAATCTCTGAGCATTTTAGCAACGAACCCCCCAAAAAAGGTTAAACAAGGGGGCGCCAAAACTATATCTCGCTCTACCCTGATCGAGTGTGCGGGCCGGCGCTGTTCCCACCTGTTACATCCCTCCACATTTATCGTGATTCGTGATACATTTTTCGTCGCTTGTCTTTCATCCCCCCACATCTTATGGCCAGTTACCCTTAAAGTACTTTCACATTGAATGCAAGCATATTCCTTTTATTAAACACAGAATGAATTCTAAAATTGTTAGTAGCCACAGCCTCTGCAAATAAAATAAAAAAAAAACAACTGGCCATTTGATAGCTAGATTTCCGCTGCCACAGTCTTATCTGTTATGAGATCAACATCGGGTTAGGCTCGCGACAGACGACCGGATTTCGCAACGGGATTCTGAATCTCCGTTTGTAGACTCCAGTGCACAGTGTAATCATTTTTTTTTAATTTAGTTTATCGCCATATAATTCACAACGACTTTTCAAGTATGTAGTTCCACACTTCCAAATAGGATAGGTAGATACTTTATGGCACTCTAATTAATGCATCACTAAAGCCTGACCAGAAATATATGACTACGCGCCATGTTGCGGAATTTCGTTAGGTACAACTATTTTCTTCATACTATACTGAACTATCTGTCTGTCACCGCATACATCAGAATAACAACGCCCTCTTGACAATAATCACGTAAAACATGGAAAATATTTCGACTGATTGAATTTGCTCCCAACAGGATGTCCGCCCCTGTAAGTTACAGATTTATGAATAAATAATCTTGTTGTCTGTGGTTAGCCTTACAGGTGAACCAACACAACAAAAGGGAATCATCTCGGGCACAGATAATATCAGGCGTAATTAAAATCTGATTACAGCGAGCACTGTTCAGTTTTTGCTCTCAGAAAATTGTGTTTGTGTAATAAATACGTATTGATTGTAATTACGATAAAGATACGATGAATAAGAGCCGAACGGTCACGCAAACATTGTTGTGTCATTTGAGATTTTTTATAGTCTGTCAAACAAGTTTGTCAGTAGAAAGAGGCGCGAAGATTTTTTTTATGTGCTTCTAAAAACCTTGGTAACATTTTTATTTTAATTTACCTACAGTTTTTGTGCAGACGGAAGTGGTTTTACGGACTGTAATAAAATGTAATATGGACAAAAATAAAATCAATATTATTTATTTCATTTTTAATTAAAGTTGTTCACAGTGTATAAATGTTTATTGTCGTCGGTCACATAAAATTAACTGTTTTACATAATACTTAGAATGACGGTCGCGGGACCTGTTTGGCACCGTGCTGGCATTTTAGATGACATCACTATGACTCTATGACTCAACGGCGTTTAGTTTTAAATATGGATTTGAATTTAACGTGATGTCACAAGACATGTTATTTATCGTCTTGAAGTAATTTTACACGAGAACTCAAGTGTAAAACATGTAATGCCAAAATGAGTCTTAGATTTCCCTTTCAATCTTCACAGAATTTACTAGACAAATAAATAAATACCAAATGAATACCAATTTCAACGATTTGCCTAGTTAGATAAAAGCTATTTTGAGATACAAGCTACCAACGTGTTCTGAATGTCAAACTTCTATGAAATGACGTTTACTTGCAATGCACGGGCAAGGTTATCAAAATATCTGTCAACTTAGCTTACCAACGAAATGGTGAAATCTTTTTTTTTAAGTATAAGGCCATAGCCATTGAGGTTGTCCATGTGGGTGCGCCTACGCAACTGATTCATCGGCAATATGGCGTAACAATACAAAGAACCTGCGCTTACATTATTATTTGCATAACACAATTACATCTGTGACCTGTTCTCTTTCATTGACAGAATCAGAACCGTATTAATATCATAGAGGGTCAGGACATGTGACACCTATTAGTTTATGTCTAAAACGACTTTAATATCACTCTATTAATAAAGCAGAATTTAAAACTGAAATAACCTTATCCTTTTTTTAAATCCATCTTAATTCTGAACAAAGCTAACGGAATCTATCGAGAATGTTAGAGAGTAGGTAAGACAGTTTTCTAAATACCTAAAATAACTATCAGACCATGCTTGTACGTTTATAATATAGCTTTCCAATCTTTCCATCGGAAACGTCGGTCCCCTCTTTCTGAAACTCTTACAGAAATACTGATCAGAAGGTCCTATACGGCATGAAGCCAAATACCTATTAATAAAAATAAACATATGTATTCATACAAATAATACAACAAAGTTAACCAGACTTGCATAAACCTCTGCGAAGGTCACACAATCAAAACCAGTCGCGAACGGCTTTAAAAAAATCCATTACTTTTTTGTCACCGATATCAAATTAAAAACCTAAGTCACGTCCAAGCATCCTGGCTCCTTCGTCCATAAAAAAAAAACTATCAGCCGGTCATCGCACTCTATGCTTTCTTAAAAAAACATATTTTTAAATATGGTCGGTCGGGCCGGTTTGGGGAAATGCGAGTTCTACATTTAAATTTGGCGTGTGTACACAAGTGTTCTGTTTTGTGATGTTGCCTAATTTGGGTGAAGCCTCGATTTAATCTTTTTTTTTGTCTGGGAGTGTTACTTATTTATTTTTAACTAGAAATAAATCATTGCATATTACTGCAGTATGTACACTTGTACAGTACAAAATGTAGATGTCTAAGCTACCTATCAATTTATTGGTATATTAAGTGTGTGATAAAAACGAATGACATCAAAAGCTATATAACACGAAAGGAGTTGCGATCTAAATACGCGAATCCATTAAGCTGTACAAATATTAACAAAGTCTAAAAATACCTGCGTACGATTTGCCTTAACGAATTGGGCGTTTCGAGTGACTGCCCACTACCGTCCCCAAAACAGTTACCCTTAACGACCGCCACTAACGGTTACTTACTAGGACCTAAAATTACATAGACATTACCCGACATTTACGCTATCGAGTAAGAGATACCTTGTTTACATAGAATTGATATTGGAATAAGGTACCAGTGCCTAAGCTGCCCCAGTTTTTTTTAAATATATAAACTTGCAGTTTTGTTTATGGTACTAAAGAACGTGGACACATTATTTAAGTAGTTTAAGCTCATTCACAATTAAAAGTATGAAAGTTGAAAAACCGTAACCAGCGGACCCTACAGTGAGTGCATAAATTTGCCATAGCCTTTTTGTTGCTGACTGTACGTACATTAGCCACTTATCGAGACCAAACGCAATTCAAATTAATCGCCAGCCCTCGGGTCCCTAAAAATGGGCCCAAATAGCTCCTTCGAGCTATCACGACGAAGCCTTCATCGCGGCAAACAGAACCTTACTCTGTGCGTAGCATAATACTTTTTGAGACTTGCGTCTGTATCAGATGCGATGATTTTGAGATTATTTTTAGCTTACGTATACCATAGAGAATAGAACCTTGTTTCTTAAGGCAAAAGTTTTTTTTTTAATTTTCATATCTGTGTTCCATTTGACGTTTTGTAAGTTTTGAACTCGTTGCCACTTTGAGAAATCGCAGGAGATCTGATAGATGACCAGGTTAGGCCTTTGCCTGACTTCGGTGTTTTGAAGGTTTAATCGCATGCCAAGGGCATTAGGACTTGTACTTTTTTCTTTAAAAGAGTGAAAATTTTACTTTTTGCTCTTACAGAGCTACCACCCTGGTAAAAGTAAGTAAAAGGCTGCACAAATAGGCGCCAACAAGCTACTTTCCTGTTAGTCAAATCAGCTTCTTTTTAATAACTGTCAATACGAATTTGAACGGTTTGTTAATATGGAATTAATATGAAATCGAGTTGAGTGAGGCTCATTAAATAGAAATTGAAATTAAAAATAACTATTCTCAGTGATTTAAATTTCTTATAAATTTTATCTGATGCTTTATTTCGTACAGGCAAGTTCCCTATAGTTGACTTCCATTAGAAATTTTAAATTTCGCGCCTTTTTTCACTGACCTAGAGTCAATACACACACAGAGTCGATAATGTCGATATAATAACATGTACAGAGAAGGCTAGTTTCAGTAGTTTCCTACTAGTCAAATCAGCTTCTTTTTATGAACTGTCAAAACGATTTGCTAATATGAAATACTGAGGAGAGACGTCACGGTCAATTCATTTACTTAATATCTTTCTCTTTGATTTATTAAATAGAAATTATGTTTAAAAATAACTTATTCCCATATTTTTCTTCTAATTATGTGGTGCTTTATTTCGTGCACTGCATAAAATATTTTATTTTAAGTATAGGAAACTAGCCTATTATAGAGTAGATGGATCCCAAGAATAGAAGAAGAATATTGTGTGTTAGGGACTTTATATTTACTTACATTTGCACAAAAAATGTGAAGAAAGTTTATGATATGATCGCAAGTATAAACATTCATTATATTTTATGACCATCGACTAATAGTAGAGAATACAGTTACAGATGTAAAAGTTTATTCGCTTTTAAAGTTGCACGTTGCATAAATACAAAAATAATCATTAAACTTAATGTACAGCGCCCGAGTCTTTTAAAATAAGAATTATAATTTCATCTGGGTTTATGAGGTGCAAAAACAATATAATATGACGGCCCTGCGGGAAGCCAGGATTCAGGGTTGCCCAAAAATGCCCATACTTAAGTTCGCGTGATTCACATAGTCGCATGATTTTTTTATGAAATAGACAGCAAACGAGCAGAGGAGCCGCCTGATGGGAAGCAGTTATCACCGCCCATGGACATCAGGGGAGTCACTTATGCGCTGCCGACCTTCGAGAACCCTAAATACCTGCTTCTTGAAGAACCCCATGTCGTAGCGCAACGGGAACACCTCAGAAGGTAGCTCATTCCACAACTTGCATGTTCTGGGCAAAAACGAGCGAGGCCCGTTTGTTCTTGGTTTGCCATGTATCCAGAATTGGTCTAATACGCAAAACGTAGGTTAGGTTCGTTAAGTACCTTCAAATTTAATGGCCGACCTACTTTCCTATTGGCCGACCTACCTACTTTATCGGAGTGACCAAAGTGCTCACAAATATTTCAACATATCGCTGTATTATCAAGGCGTTATACTGGACGTTATAATGGAGGGTTAACCCTCCATTTTCGTTGGTGCAAGTGGCCCTTACTGTCATGCTTCATTCATTACTGCTCGCCACTTTATCTAGGTACTTACTAGATGAAGTGACGAGCAGTAACTGATATAAAATATGTATTTTAAAATATCATCAGTTCCGCCGTAACATGAAAACTATGGAATGCTTTTAATAACAAATCTATTAATTTTGAACGATTCGTCTCTAGTTCATCTTTAAGGGGGATTTTTCTAAAATGTTATCCGAAAGATTGTGTCAAGATACGAATGTCAACTTAATTTAAACACCCTATGAAAATGGCGAATCATAACTGCCAACCCTAGGCTTACCGACGCTTTATATCCCTATAATAACAAAGACGTTTTTATAAACCTTTAACTCAAACTGAACTCTTGTTTTATTTCACGTGTGAATAAAATATGAAAACAACAGTCGAAGACTAAAACTAAAAAAACGTCTTTGATGAGCCAACTTACACATAATTGCAACATTACTTTCGTTTGGATTTGAACTTGCTGTGTCTTGAAATAAGGTACGATTTAAATTATATGCTGTGATGGATGGTATACACATTTTATTGCAATATATTGACTCAATTGACTGATATTTTGTGGACTGGGTCTTTTAGTGGACTTTGCACGATTTTTAATCGTTATTTTTTTACCATTTGATTTATTGATCAAGGATAATTTATTTAAAGTAATTTTAAGACTATGAAATATATGGACTAAGAGCCCAGAGCCGCCAGACCTTCCTCATTTTCTCAAGGATAAAACTTAGGGATAATTTACAGTTCGTATCAACCAAACCAATTCCACGTTTTAAGAGGATCATTAAATATTAGCGCCATCTAGCTGAGCGTACCCCAAAGGTATAATGCCACCTAGGCCACCGTTGACCGTACCTTTTTCTGTATGGTACTGAGGTACGTTTTTTTCTTAGACTTTATCTGTCTATACGGAGTTATATATGTCTTTGGTATCAACATATCGTCACTACTTTAAAAAAATCTCGTATCTCACGCTGTTCCTCAAAGTTAAAACGCAGTAAGTCTATATGCATTCCATACATACTTACTACAATTTTCTTTTCATTGACAGACGAAGATACAAGTTTTTTTTAAAGTAGTGACGATATATATGTAATAGAAAAGACTTTAAGGATTTGATAGTCATCATTTCCAGACCATTGCCACCGGCCGTAACTTTTACCAGACGCTTGAAAGTATCTGTAACTTACCCTAATTTCTCAAGCAACGGCCGGTGCAAATGGTTAGGAAATGATGATTATCAATTCTTAACAGCATTTTCTAACAACTACAATAAAAATCAGCCTTGGTAATTTAAGGAGAGTTAAAGTTTTTTTTTATAACTGAAAAACCGGCCAAGAGCGTGTCGGGCCACGCTCAGTGTAGGGTTCCGTAGTTTTCCGTATTTTTCTCAAAAACTACTGAACCTATCAAGTTCAAAACAATTTTCCTAGAAAGTTTTTATAGAGTTCTACTATTGTGACTTTTTCATATTTTTTGAACATAGGGTTCAAAAGTTAGAGGGGGGGGGGCGCACTTTTTTTTGTTTTAGCAGCGATTATTTCAGAAAATATTAATATTATCAAAAAACTATTTTAGTAAACCCTTATTCATTTTTAAATACCTATCCAATAATATATCACACGTTGGGGTTGGAATGAAAAATATCAGCCCCCCACTTTACATGTAGGGGGGGTACCCTAATAAAACATTTTTTCCATTTTTTATTTTTGCACTTTGTTGGCGTGATTGATATACATATTGGTACCAAATTTCAGCTTTCTAGTGCTTACGGTTACTGAGATTATCCGAGGACGGACGGACGGACAGACAGACATGGCGAAACTATAAGGGTTCCTAGTTGACTACGGAACCCTAAAAAAATGGCCGTCGGGCCGTACTAGGTAATATGCAGACGTTAAACGTCGATAACAACTTAACAACTCTTAATTATCCCAAAGTTTCATCCTTGAGAAAATGAGGTAGGCCTGGCGGCTCTGAGCGCTTAGTCCAGTAGCACCAGTACCTATGGCAGTTAACTTTAAGCTGGTAGCAGACTTTTAATTAGTTCCACGGAAAGCTAATAGCCCTACAAATACAAGGCGGCTTTGTGAAATAAGATTTATTACTTATTACCTACACGTTATTAGTTTTTAACATATATTTTGTTATTTTAGTGCGAACTCAGGTGCATACCGCGGTACTCGCACCAAGCAATTTACGAGCATTTTTTTTCGCCTCTTTTATAAAATGTGATATTTTTGAAAAAAATTATGATATTTCTACTCTACTACTTCACTAGTTAAAAAAATTGTCCCATACGATTTTTTCTTATATTATATTATATTTTCTTACCATTTTCCGTACATGTTGTGTGGGGTAACAAAAGAGGAAAGTAACAAAAATGTATGGAAATTCTGGGACACTTTTTGTCTCCAAGTGAAATTGAAAGTACTCGTGATTCTGAGTACAATTGACCTAATTTTCCCTAAAAAAATCAAAATAATAAAAATGGCAAAACAAGAAATGCTCTTACAGTGATTTTGGTAGACCAGTAGGTATATGCAGTGGTTGAGTAAATAAGGTAGATAAATAAATATTATAGGACATCTTTACACAGATTATATTTAGGTTTAGAATAAATTTAAAAGAGAAAAATGTCTGCCTTGGATGACACTTGAACTCACGGCACGGAATCTGGATCGATACTCCAGCGCTCTGCCAACTGTTCAATTATTTTCCACTTTTTAATTATTCTAAGTAAGCCTATAGTGGCATCGATTGCACACGTTTCTGCTAATCAGAAGTTAAAAAAATCAGATTATGTTTGTAAGAAATTGCATAGTATATCTGACGACTGGTCTGGCCTAGCGCGTAGTGACCCTGCCTGTTACGCCGCGGTCCAGGGTTCCAATCCCGGTAAGGGCATTTATTTGTGTGATAAACGCAGATATTTGTTCCTGAGTCACGGATGTTTTCTATGTATTTGTATATTATATATATCGTTGTCTGAGTACCCATAACACAAGCCTTCTTGAGCTTTACTTACCGTGGGACTCAGTTAATCTGTGTAAGAATGTCCTATAATATTTATTTATTATTATTTTATTTATTTATAGTACATATCGTCACTACTTTTAAAAAAACTTGTATCTTCGTCTGTCAATGAAAAGAAAATTGTAGTGAGTATGGATGTAATGCATAGTGAGTATGTATGAGATACGAGATTTTTTAAAAGTAGTGACGATATATGGGTTTATTTGAAGTATTTGAACTGACCTGAACACTGCCAGAAGGCGTGTTGTGCCTTCTTGAGTTTATAGGTGAAAAACCTAAGAAAGTCACTTGTTGTATGTGTGAGTGACGTGTTCGAATAGGCGTTTGTTTTGTTTGTGTTACTAATTTTAAATATGTGTTCTCTATTCGAACACGTCACTCACACATACAACAGGTGACTTTCTTAAGTTTTTTACCTATACTGGATTATAGCACAGTATAATTTAAAGAGTACTATCGTACAGTATGGCCACTCCCGCTCCCCGCTGAAAGTGCCGCCCACCCCCTCTCGGTTACCTCACAGTTACCGCCTGTCAAAAACGCGAACAGTCGACCTGTCATATTTCACTCATACAAGCACAGTACGCGTTCACCTACACGAGCTTAGACTGTGTGCTTAGGAACGCGCCTCTTTCATATATTTGATCGCCAGTGTCAAAGTGTGATTATAGCCAGCTGGTGTCCAAGTACTGGATTAGCCCTTCCAAGGGCCGGGTGAAGGACCTAGGAGTCCCGTTGCCCGCACACATACACAGTTACCGTATGTTTTATTGTGCGTGTGGATTTATCTATTTCCAACTATTGATTACCAGAACAGGTTGATAGTAAACTAGTTTCAACCTTTATATAAACCAGCCATAGGCCGCGCGCCCCTCATTTAGTTTAGAGTCTCATATACTGTTTTGTTGATATGTCTTAAAATTTTTGGGTTTTGGGTGGGAGGGTTGCTCTTATCTAATTCGGACGAGGCGCTTTGTATAATTATGATAGAACTTCACTTACAGGTAAGTTCGTTTAATCATCAATTATACTCGCGCCTCGTCCTCTTAGATAAGTCATAAACACATGTAGATGTTGAGAGTTCATTCGGGCATATCAATAAAACAGTCTTCGGTTTTTTAATCATTCTGATTTTTAATCAGGTTCATACAAATGTGGACATAGTCCAATTATCTTTCTGAATACAATTATTCTATATTATTTGCATAATATAATTTCTTAATAATTATAACAGTAAACCTATTTTCACTCAATCATCATTATTTATTATGGATCTAGCCAGGGCACATTCATTATCAGGTTCAACGACAATTCGGTTGTAAAATCGAGCAAATGTAGTGGAATTGCCGCTCCAACCTGCGGTATTTCTTATGAGGTCGATGTTCACCCCGCGGCGTGCGCGCGCGACGTGCTGGCGTGGCGCGTGCTGTGCGCGGTGAACACCGACACGTCCACGCCGCTCGCGCCGAGCGTGGACTTGATCCACCGACTGAGGGTCTGCGTGGTTACAGGGTTATGAGGGTTCTTATAACTTATAAATAAACAATCCGATTTCCGTACCGACGCAGTCTTTTCAACATAAGACATTAAGGTTTTTGCAGGGCATATTTCTACTTTTTGCGTAAAATATGGCAACACAAGAATTGGTTGCTTGGAACCCACCCGAGAAGTTTTTATAACCTCAGGAATTTTAATTAAAATCTTGTCGTTCAGATTTTCTATGTTTTGTATATTGATTTTAGAGAAAGTTTGCACCCTATGTGCTGTTGTGAGTGCTAATAATGTGATACATTTTTTTGACAGATCTTCTAATGATAGAGTTTCGTTTGGATAAAAGTTACTTAGAAAATCCAGAACACAAGTTGGGTTCCAAGTGGAGTTGTATTTTGGCAAGGGCGGTCGAAGTCGAAATACGCCCTTTAAAAATCTAGTAATTCTAGGATCCTTAGATATATCATTTACAAGTATTAAGGATATAGCTGATTTATACGAGTTGAGTGTTCCATATTGGACACCATTATGGAACATCTGTGTAAGAAACTCAATCACAATGGGAACAGAGCCTTCAGTGACATCTATGGATTTTTCTTTACAAAAAAGCCACCATTTTTTAATAGCACTGTCATACTGTTTAAGGGAGTTTTCTGATAGCGACGCGCAGGCGATGTCTAGGCCTGATGGTGGGAAGCCTCTGCGTAAGAACGACTCCCGGATAAGATGCCTGCCACCAGGGTAAGCTTCGAGCGGATTCGTCTGGTGCTGGAATGAGAAATTAATACATTCTTATCCGGTGTGAATGTGATTGTGTTTGAAATAAGAAGTGATCTAAATACCGGAAACCATGGTTGGCTAGGCCACAAGGGAACGATCATAATTCCTCTTGCGTGATCAGAAATAATTTTTCTGAGCGTTTTCAAGATTATAGAAAAAGGCGGGAACGCGTAAAAGTAATAATGCGACCAACTTATGGTAAATGCATTTATAGCGAATGCATCTGGGTCCCTGTGCCATGATATGTATTTAGAACATTTCTTATTTATTCTGCTGGCAAACAAATCTATATCCGGTTTTCCGAAGGCATGTGTCAGAGAGTGAAAGGCCCAGTTCTTAAGCTCAAACTCTATATCCGGATGCAATCGTCGAGATTCCGCATCTGCTATAACATTGTCACATGATTTTATGTACGATGCATATACAAAAATCCTTCGATTTTCGCACCACTGCCAGATTTGCTTAGTGACTTTGTTTAAGTGGGGGTATTAAATGCCACCCATACGATTAATGTAAGATATCGCTGTAGAATTATCTACGCGGAGAAGTATTTGACAAATATAAAGATCTTTTGCGAAAATCTTCAAGGCAATATATACGGCCAAGAGTTCCAATTGATTGATATGCAATTGTCTTTCATTCTCTGACCATTGGCCACTGGCCCTAACGTTATTACAAACTGAACCCCAACCAGTAGTGGAGGCATCTGTGAATATTTCCCTGCAGTATTCATCTTTTCTTATAGGCTGGACAGAATGATCAATATTGTTTAACCACCATTGCAAATCAGGGAGTAGAGAATCTGGCAAGGTCATATACTTATCATAATTATCGTCGCCGTCAAGACTTAAAAACTTGCATCGTTCAAGTTCCTTGGTGTAAAGCCATCCATATTCTACGGCTGTACATGCGGACACCAATATACCTACCAATTGCGCAAAAGCTCTTATTTTGCATCGTTTGAGTCCCATAAATTTGGTTATCTGCTCCTCGATTCGCTGACGTTTTTCAAGTGGTAGGCTTATTTGAAGACATTTGGAATCTAATATGACACCAAGGAACTTGCACGACAAAGAAGGCTGTAACATACTTTTTTCTTCGTTTATGATGAACCCCAAGGCTTTCAGAAGACTTTTAGTGATTTCTATATTTTGTAGACATTGATCATATGTCTGGCCTATAAGAAACCAATCATCTAAGTACAAAGTCGAGATGAAACCAGCTGTTCGTAACAACGTGACGACAGGTTTCATTAATTTTGTGAAGGTAAACGGAGCAGATATCATCAAAAATAAATCTTAAATATTTTCTTGAATCCTTGTGTACTTTAAGTAAAAAATAAGCATCCTTAAGATCTAGAGACGCCATGTAACAGTTGCGAGTTATTAATTTTGTCGCAGTCCTTAGATCTTCTAGCTTAAAATGATCTGCATGAATGAAATCATTTAGATTTTTCAAATTCAATATGAATCGCATCGACCCATTTGGTTTAGGCACAAGAAAAACGCTAGATATAAATTATTCATCGCAAGGTTCACATGGGGAGATTGCTCTGATTTCTATAAGTTTATCAATTGCTACTTTAAATTGAGACTTTTCTGTTTCTGTATAGCTAGGTGGTATCGGTACTGATGTTTGCGTGACTGGATACGCAAATGGGATCTTGTATCCCTTAATCCACGACAGGATGGTGCGGTCATCTGTAATGAGCGCCCATTGTTTATAGAAATCGGACAGTCTACCCGCGTACTTAACTGTATCTAACGTCGCCAACTGCGGGTCGGCGGCGGGGGCGGGTGATGATGGTACGACGACGTCCTCGAGTAAGGCGAGCGCGGCGGCGGCGGATGAGGGGCCCTCGGCGCTGCAGGCTCGCGGCTCCTCGGCGGCGGCCCTCGCGGCCTGCGCGCGGGGGCAGGAGCTCGGCGGTTTAAAGGCTTCTGTGGTGCAGCTTTAGAAGTCTTCTTTTCCTCGGGCTTCAGCTCTATTCCCGACTTAGAAACTGCTTTTGCGGATTTCAGCATTTCAGATAAATTTTCACTGAATAAAAATTTATCTATTGTCGTATTTGTCAAATGCTCTTTCATTTCTTTCTTTACGTTGAAGTAAATGAAATTTCGTCTGGTAATTGAATCGCCGTGCTGTATGTCGCACAGTAGTCGACCCATATCCATCAGTTTAGCGAGCATGTCGTTGTTTTTAGTTTTGCTGTTCAGCTGCGACGACAAGACCTCCGACAAGCAAGCAATCGCACTTGCCAGCTGAGATTGCTTTGTTTCAATACCCTTGTCTCTTTTTACGAAATTTTCTGGGATTGCAGCCTTTATTTCTGGGTTCAAGGCAGGTGCAGCGATGTGGCAGCAATTTTCAGGAGTTAAATATTTGGCCATTAACTCCTTACGCATTTCCTTGCTGAGGCCATTTGTAGCAATATGTTGAAAACGTGTTGCTATTTCAGTGTGCACGTCAGGGCCATAATTTTTAGTAGCAGACGGGTCCTCGCCCAAAATTTCAAGCACATCGCTTGCTAGCGTAATTGTGATATTTTCATCCTGATGACCATCTGGAACTGAAGATGGGCCTGGTACGTTGTCCTCCGGAATCTGTTCCGCAACAACGGGGGTCGTTTCCGGAACTATTTCGGCAGTCGTTTCTGGGACTACGTCGGGGGTCGTGTGAACTTGAACTGTATGAAGGATAGGTTCCATATTAACCTCATCGAGGGGGGATTCGGGTGTAACGTGGCAATCATTTTCGAACTCCACGGTATCGTGGGTCGCTAGCCAGTCTTGTGGGCCTAAAGCCGCCAATGCTGTAATTGAGAATACAATAACCATTTAGGCATCTATTTGATAACTGTAATTCAAACTTTATACTTTTTACCATGTACCGAAACGGGCAAACATGTAAATACAAGGCCCTGAGGCAAGGTACTTTTTGTGCATCTTGCATAGTGTGTGGCGAGTCTGCCCCATCGACAGCTCAGATTACACGCTATGATATCAAACGTAAATACGTTTTGCACAACAGGTTAGCAAGAAAGTGTTATTTACATATTTAAAACGCAATGCTAACATTATTTTACGAAGGGTAGGCATACTACCGCAAGACGTTTTATTCTTTTATAAGAAAAAATACGTTAAAAGTTCGAATATTGCTATTACATTTAAATTTAAGTCAATTAATAATTTGATTTGAACCATCTGTTACATTACTGTAAAAAGATGATGATATTTTAGCAATGTAAACATCATTGCGCATCACGTACCTCACATGTAGGTAGGATTTCAGTAAAAAATATTACCACAAGGGCTATTACCTGAGTTTGTAGTCTTTTCCGCAGACGAACAACGTGAGGATCTTTGCACTGAGTCCTCATCTTCCGACGATGTTGAAATAATACGCTTCCGACTGACCTTACGTTCTAACTTTTTAATTTTGTTAAGCAAATGCTTATACTCCTTATCCTGCTTCCTTTTGGGCATTTTACACGTATGTACGTATTTTACACTTGTAATCTGACGAAAAATACTAGAGAATAATTTACGAAGTACTACACGTTGAGTGGTTGAGCACTAAAATGTGAATGAGGGGCGCGCGGCCTATGGCTGGTTTATATAAAGGTTGAAACTACCCTACTTAAAAAAAAAAAAAAAAAAAGAAATCTCAACTACAGTGCAGTCAAGAGTGGTGTCACTTATGTGGAACTACATGTGTTTATGACTTATCTAAGAGGACGAGGCGCGAGTATAATAGCTTTTGCCCGCGGCTTCGCTCGCGTTAGAAAGAGACAAAAAGTAGCCTTAAGATGTCACATCCCTTCAGCTATCTCCACCTAAAAAATCACGTTAATTCGTCGCTCCGTTTTGCTGTGAAAGACGAACAAAAAAACAGACGAACACACTTTCCTATTTATAATATTAGTAGGTATGGATTTTTGACAGGCACATACGAAAGGTTAAATGACTACTGTCGAGACGGCGCTGTTATTCTGATGTATGGGGTGACAGTTCAGTAGAAGTAGTATGAAGAAAATAGTCCAATGATATTCCGCAAAATGGCGCGTAGTCATTCGTATATTTCTGGTCAGCCTTTACTTATGTGGAAAACTGTACATTTTGTGAATCTCAGAGGTACATTCATTGCAAAAAGTGTTAACATGCCTCACGCAATTAACAGACGGCCGATGCACCATTGTATCAATCTGTACTCTGTCTGTATTACCTATTATATTCCGTAATTCGGAGTCCAATCTGCCCGCGACTGCACCTCAGAAACCGCGAACCATTCAAAGAGAATTCACACGGAAGACGAACCCAACAGTCCGAAAACGACCTAAGCACAACCAAACACAACGCACATACGACCTTTTTAAACCAAGCCACCGACCATTCCGTACGCTTCCGTGACCTGTCACTAAAGGTGACAAGTCAAGGTGCCAGTCTTCCGTTTTCGAGTTTACGACGGCGTGTCAAGGTCGATTTTGGCTTGGACATGATTGGGCGTTTAGGGTAACTTTTTCGTAGTGGTGACGTATTGGAAATGTGAATGTGTGCACGCAATAGACTCTTAAATACCACCGAGTTGAGGTTAGATCTGGTCTATGGAGTCACCAGAGAACTTTAGCCCATCTTTATTATTCCAATAGCCCGGGTTATTGGGGGCAGTACCTAACATAACAGTGCCGTAAATATTATAATAGGTACAGTCAGTCGAAGAATACGACTAGCCTATTCATCCCTCCTTGCGTTATCCCGGCATTTGCCACGGCTCATGGGAGCCTGGGGTCCGCTTTGACAACTAATCCCAAAATTTGACGTAGTCACTAGTTTTTACGAAAGCGACTGCCGTCTGACCTTCCAACCCGAAGGGTAAACTAGACCTTATTGGAATTAGTCCGGTTTCCTTACGATGTTTTCCTTCACCGAAAAGCGACTGGCAAATGTCAAATGACATTTCGCACATAAATTCCGAAAAACTCATTGGTGCGAGCCGGGGTTTGGGGACCACCGGAACGAAAGTCGCACATACTTACCGCTAGGCTACCAGATCTGTAGAGTTTTTAGTAGTAGTAGTAGTAGTAACTCTTTATTGTACAAAAAACACATTAAAAAAAACATACATTGAGATGATTGATGCTGTTTTTTTTAAGTATCATAGTTTAATTATTTATGTCTAGATACACATATATTTTTGTTAAGCGATTACAGACCATTACCTAGTTACTTCTGAACCGCTAATTTTGATGCTGACTGTATCATAGTTTCATATACTTGGTAATCATTCGGCAGTATCGACAATAGCCTATGGTACACTTAATTACTTATTTAAATCTCTCTCAAAATACCTTAACTTCTCTTTTCTTTCTGGGCACACTCTAGCAGTGAGCAGATGCCCTATTAAAACCATAAAGCGATGTCACGCGGTTAGCCGCTACCCTAGAACAAAGACATATGTAACTCCGTATATAAAGCCTGAGAAAAAAACGTACCTCAAAACCATACAGAATAACCTAACCACAAAATTAAAATTTTGAAAAAACCCCCGACCGCGACCTAGTGGACCGATTTTCATGAAACATGGCTATGAACACTCCCAACTAACTCAGCTTTCAGACAAAAAAACTAAATCAAAATCGGTTCATCCGTTCGAGAGCTACGATGCCACAGACAGACAGACAGACAGACAGACAGACAAACAGACAGACAGACAGACAGACAGACAGACAGACAAACAGACAGTCAGACAAACAGACAGACAGACAGACAGACAGACAGACATACACACAGACAGACACGTCAAACTTATAACACCCCTTCGTTTTTGCGTCGGGGGTTAAAAAGGTACGGTGACCTAGATGGCGATACACCTTTGGGGGACGCTCGGCTAGATGGCGCTAATATTAATATTTGACATTTTAACACATATCACGCTTAATATGGGCCAAATTGTCAAAACAGAGGTTCAAAAGTTTTAAGCTTGTGTCGAGAGGTGGCAGTCTATGCACTGTGATTACACATTTTACTTTTACAGTAACTCTCTATAATACTTGATCCTCTTTGCCTAGAATCAAAGACGGCATAAAGTTAAAACCCAGAGTAAAACTAACGCGACTGAACGGGACCGCGCGTCACGATCTGATAATAAGGCGTTACTATTACCACACTAGCTATATAAGCGTCGGGCTGCAATCGCTTAAGCCTGGCGTCCACTAGGCTCGCCGAGTCGAGTCTCGTTAATTCGCCTTCTGAATTTCTTATGAGACTGCGTCCATTAGCGAACGCGTCGAATCGCATTCGATGTATGAGAACTCGATTTTATGCGGCGCAACTCCGCCTAAGTGGACGCAGGCAGTCATTGCCGCCCATGGACATAACATAAGTAACATCAGGGGAGCCACTTAAGCGTTGCAGACTTTTGAGAACCCTAAATACCTGCTACTTGAAGAACCCCATGTCATAACGCAACGTTTAAAAGATAATTTTGGTGAATTTTGACATGCACCAACATAAATAATGCATAAGAGCAACCTAGTTTCCCTCACCCTTTTAAATCAATAAAGAATTTCAAATCGTACAAAACGAACTACGTAAAAACTAAAAACCTCCGTTTAGTCCGAAGTCGATTGAAATGCCACATTAATCGCTTCTTCGTAGCGTCATTCACATAACTAGGACTTTTAAAATTAAACTTTGCCGAGCAAAAACCAAGCAAGTATAGGTATGGTTTTTGTATCGCCATTCGCAGTAATGTCCTATTCTTCACTTTTTTGGTGTTACGAAACTTATTCAATGTTATAATTAACGTCTATGGCAAAATGAAATAGACTCCCGAAATAGATTGATTTGAGGTCTGACTTGACTAGTTTTCATATACGAATTATATCATGACGAATTATATTCTAAACTTGTTACTTCTTATTTTAATATTCCGAAATTTGGCTTGCTGGTAGAAACTATTAGTCATCGAACATAATAATTCGTTTATGGGAACTCGCCAAGTCAGACCTTAGGCTACAATATATTATCCTAAGTAATAAGAAGAAATGATGTTTTATTTTAAAGGGTAAGATAGAAGGAGAGGAGAGGGTAAGATAAAATATGTTCCGTATAAAAAAACAGGGTCTATCTAACCATGCAAGAAAAACCCTTCCTTCTCCCCCACCCTGAATAAGTATCAGGGGTATTTTTTTAATTAATTCCAAAATTTCCAATAAACGTCATCATAAACATGAAATAAATGGCATATACAAAGAAAAAACCAATGGTTGACTGGTAGAGAATGCCTTAAGGCGTTAAGTCCGCCATTTGTACTTTTTATTGATAATTTGTGCAATAAAGTTTAAATAAATAAATAAATAAATAATAAAAAGTGACGAAGGCCAGTGTCCCGAGCTGGAACCGAACCAGCGTCCACCGTTTACTGGACGGATAGCTAAACCGTTCGGCCACCGGGGCACGAAGGAAAGGATCGAAAATTCCAAGTATATGACATTTCCGAAGGCTCGTGGCGCCGTCTAACCATCCCTAAGGTACTAAGGTAAGGTACTTATAAAATACTTTTTCTTTGTATATGACATTAATTTCATGTTTATGAAAAGATTTTCTATGAAAATAATTTAATTTGTTCTTAGGGCCGGTTGCACCAAACCGTCTGGCACCGTTAAAGCCACAGATGTCATATATACCATAGATCAAGCAAACGTGTCAACTTAGCGTGTCAAATGAACTCAGTGAAATCCACTGAGTTGTCCGTCTTTACTCGCAGCTTGCAGCTTTCGGGCGTCATTTTTTGTAAGTTGAAGTCAACCAAAACATAAAAAATGCCTCGTTACGTGATATTCAATTGCAACAACACAAAAATATGAACAATCAAGAGCCTGAGACATATTTAAAATTACAGGCAAGAATCAACTTCAGTACAAAATTTGACACGCTCGGCCCCTATACAAATAAATGAATTTGTTTCTTCTATCTAAATTAAGTTCTGTGGTTAAAGCGTTCGTTAAATTTTATTGTATGAGAAGTTCCATAGAAGTCTGCTGAGTGACGATGATGTGTCTATCAAATGTGGTTGATGCAACTGGCCCTTAGAGTGTAAACAAACGTCATTATCAAAACAAATACAGAACTACAATACATACAATATTTATTATGTATTCGCAAAGCAAAGCCAATGCAATGTATGTACGAGTAAGAAAGAGGAAAGCAGACGGAAAAGGATACATATTACATTATGATAATTGATAATCCATACTCATATTATAAACGGGAAAGTGTGTGTGTGTGTGTCTGTTTGTTTGTCCGTCTTTCACGGCAAAACGGAGCTACGAGTTGACGTGATTTTTTAAGTGGAGATAGTTGAAGGGATGGAGAGTGACATAGGCTACTTTTTCTCTTTCTAACGCGAGCGAAGCTGCGGACAAAAGCTAGTTAATTATAAAGGAAAGTGGTTCAAAATTATGTCAAATATCTTTGTACAGGTTGGTATAGAAGTAGGTAGACGAAGCGATGACTACAAACGAAGAACTGCAAGGAGTGGACGAAAACTAACGCGTGGATGGAAATTAGCACAATAACTTATATGTATATATAGGGAACTACTGTAGTTAAAATAAAATATTTTATACCATGCACGAAATAAAGCATCTGATAATTATAAGAAAACCATGGACAGAAGTTATTTTTAAATCCAATTATATTTAATAAGTCAGGTAGAAATATATAAAGTAACTGAGTTGGCCGTGACGTCACTCAATTCAATTTCATATAAATTCCATAAGTATTAGCAAGTCGTTCAAATTCGTTTTGACAGTTCTTAAAAAGAAGCTGATTTGACTACGAGGCAAGTAGCCTATTATATTCAAATAATATTATTTGTGTTATAAGCAGTTTTAAAAATATTATGTCTTTTAGTTATTTAAATATTTAGTAAGGCTAAAATAGAGCTATAAATAATAATAATAAACCCTTATTAATAAAACATTACAAGCCTCAATTATCTCTTTCTTACAAATACGTAAATCAATATGACAGATTTTTTTATTTATTTAAGCCTTTTAATTCTTTAATAATATTATACATTAACATTAATTTAACATTATGTGACATTAAACATTTCATTTTATAATATAAGTATTTTTTTTTTGCAAAATTCCTTTTTTTTTTTTACTTTTTCAGATTTATATTTATTAATAGTTATTAATGTTATTATTTATATACATTTTCATACATCATTATTATTTATTATTATTAAAGACCTCTCGACGAGTGTAGGCCTCCTCCATTTCTCTCCACTTTTTCCTATCCTGCGCTACCTTTGTCCAGTCTTCGTTTGTAAACTTTGTAAGTTCGTCCGACCATCTTTCTAGAGGGTGGCCTCTCTTTCTTTTACCGGGGGGCCCGGTCCATGTTGTTGCTCTTTTTGTCCATCTATCTCTGTCGTGGCGTGCAACATGTCCGGCCCATCTCCATTTAAGCTTTCTGCAGTGGGTTAGAGCGTCGATGACTTTTGTCTTGTTCCTTATCTCTGTATGGCGTTGTTTGTCTCTGAGTTTCAAATTAAGAATGCTTCGTTCCATGGCTCTCTGGCATGAATTAATTTTCCTTTTTGTGTGGTTGTTGTAGATCCAGGTTTGGCTACCATATGAGAGACAAGGCAAAAGGCACGAGTCTAGAACTTTTCTTTTTAATCTTATAGGCAGGTTTGATTTTAAAACTTCTTTGTGTCCCCAGAATTTATTCCACGTCATGCTTACTCTTCTGTGTAGTTCTTCAAGGTGTCTGTCTTTTGAGAATGATATTTGTTTCCCTAAATATATATATTTTTCGACATATTCCAGCTGCCGGTCTTCCACGTATATGAGCCTGTGAATACTGTTAGACATAATTTTGGTTTTTTCGATGTTTAGTTCTAGACCGATATCACGACTGGCCGAGTTCAGTTCGTTAATCATTTGCTCGAGTTGTAGTGCCGTTTCTGAAAACAGCACTATGTCATCAGCAAACCGCAAGTTGTTAAGGTAATTGCCTTTAATATATATACCTTTCTTTGACCAGTTCAGTTGTTTCATGATGTTCTGTAAGACCGTTATAAATAGTGTAGGTGAGAGCGGATCGCCCTGTCTCAAGCCTCTACAAATATTTATTTCAGAACCGATTCTGTCCAGCTTCACTCTACTAACGCTTTTTCTGTAGATGTCCTGTATTAATTCTATCGTTTCTAGTGGTGTATTGCAGTCTTGTAGAGCTTTCCATATACTATCATGGGATATAGTGTCGAAAGCTTTGGCATAGTCTATGAATGCCAAATATAACGGACGTCTTTGCTCTACGTATTTCTCTATTACTTGTTCTAGTACGTATATATTGTCTATTGTTGATAGGGACTTTCTAAAACCCGCCTGTTCAATTGGTTGAAATCTATCAGTGATTTTGGATATGCGGCGTTCCAAGCACGAGGCAAATAGTTTATAGAGACACGGTTGTAAACTTATAGGTCTATAATTGGCAATATTCGCTGGGTCGCCTTTTTTATACAGTAAAATAATGGTAGATTTTGCCCATTCGATCGGTATTTCTCTCGAGTCTAGTATTCTGTTAAACAGTGAAGTTAAATAAGGCGTTAATAGATACTTTCCTGCTAAAATAATTTCATTTGATATATTGTCAGGGCCGCTACTTTTTCCCTTCTTCAAACTTTCTATTTTCTTAAATATTTCCTCACTTGTAAATCTGTCAAGTTTTGATGAATGTAGAGTCGTCGTGCCTTCCATGGTTCTATGTAGATATTCGTTTGTAGAGTTGTATTTTCTAGCATATAAATTTCTGTAAAAGTTTGTGGCAGTCTCTATTATTTTTGATCTCGAGGATATTTCTTTATCATCTGATGATTTTTCTTTTACATTCGGTATCCAGGTTTTTGTCAAATTTAATTCTTTATATCCCTTTTTTAGGCTCCCCGTGGTGGAAAGGTGCTTTTCAAATATTTTGAGTCTATGGGATGCGTATTCAGCTTTAATTTTTTTGTGTATTATTTTATATAGGTTACTGAGTTCATCCTTTTCTTCCTTTGTTCGTGGTTTTTTGTTTTGCAGTTCTTTTCTTCTATTTAGTAAAATTCTTGTATTTTCAGAGATAACACCTTTTGATTTGTTGCTTGATTGTTTTATAGAGTTGATAGAATCAGTGATAGATTTTTTCATATTCGAGTAGTATGACTCTATGTTTACACATGTCGATAAGTCGTTATTTTCTAGATTATATTTTAGATTTTCTAAGAATATTTTTTCTTCTTCCAGTGTTATTAATGCAAAATTTTTGTGCCATATTTTGCTCTACTTTTCTTAGTAGTTGTTATGTTAATTGTACTTCTTACTATGCGGTGATCACTTGGGAAGTTGAGTTGATTTAAAATCTCTATGTTCGTGAATTTTTCTTTTATATTCGACATGATATAATCTATTTGGTATTTATGGCCCTTAGGAGAACTCCATGTCCACATTTTATGAGCTTTCTTTTTAAATATACTGTTTATAATAGTAAGATTATTTTGAAGAGCGAATTGTATTAATTTTTCACCTCTTGCGTTCCGATTGCCGTAACAAAATCTTCCTAGAGCTCTTTCCTCCTCAGGTAGTCGTTGGCCAACGCAGGCGTTGAAATCGCCCATCAAGATGATGTTGCTAGAGCTTTTTTCAAAAGCTTCTTGTAGCTGGTCATAGAATGTGTCGGCCTCGTCGTCGTTCGATTTACTTGTAGGCGCGTATGCTTGTATTATAGAAATGTTTGTGGCACTAAATTTCAAATTTAATATGCATACGCGTTCTGAGATTGCAGTGAAGTTTTCTATGTTTAGTTTAAGCTCTTTTTTTAAAATAAATCCCACTCCGTAGAGACCCTTGGTTTGACCGTAGTAACAAAATATATGCTCATCATCTAATAGTACATGGTAACCTGATCTCCGTATCTCTGAGAGTCCAATTATATCATAGTTTATTTTCGAGATAGCGTCTTTAAATTCTATAAGTCTTTCGTGTGATAGTAGAGATCTCGTGTTGTAGGTACATATATGTAGTGGTTTGAAAGGAGGGTTGTGGTCATTAGCTCCCGCGGTGACCGGCCGTGTTGGGAGCTTACGTTGAGAGGTCGCTGTATGTCAATTTTTCGTATTTGAGTGCAGTTGCGGTGATACAGTAGACGACTTTTCTGTGGGCGAGGGGGTTGGAGGCAATTCCTTGTTGTAGCTTGTTTTTATCATGTATTGTTGGATGCTAGAATTTTGCCTCTTCGGAGGGTTTTTATTATTATTTTTCCCCAAATTATTATTCGTGTTTTCTGGTGATTCGGATAGGTTTCTCTTGTTGGAGTTTTGATTTCGTTTCTTTGTGTAGTTTTGATCATTAGGAATCACAATGAGTTTATTATATTTTATAAAAGCTTTATTTCCTTTATTTCTTTCTTCCTGTAATTGTCCATGACAGATTAAGACAAACGATTAATTGCTAATCGGGGCTTGTACTTAACGCGTTTATAAAAAATACTTGTATTTACATAAAACGGAAAAGACAGAGCTACAAGTATTTTAATACAGGTGAAGGTAAAGATAGAACAATACCGCAATTTCGTCCGGAAGGGTAAGAAAACAAGCCTTTCTAAACGGGTCTAACGTTACCAGCGTCTACGTTCTGCAGTTAGCAGTCTTGTACCTCGTTAGACAAGTTTACAAAGTAGCAGCAAAACATAAAAATACAATTGCAATGCCTTGACGTGGGCGCTTAGCGCTACCCTAACTTTGATCACTTAAAACTATTCTATAGCTTAGCGAGGTCAAATTGTGTAATAGAATCAACACACTGAAGAACAAACTTGAATAAAGTATATTTAAATAAAGAACGAACCTTTTTATAGTCGTTGGCGCGTAGGTTGTTCTAAATTCGAAAATAAACAAGCACAAACTTTTTTTTTCACGCGCGGCGCAAGCGGCGTGCGTTTTGTTCGGACGCGGAGCACTCACTGGCCACTGTCGTCGGCCTTACCTGCGCGGGAGACCTTCTAGGTGTGTTTTTGGAAAATCGTCGGAGTATAAGTAATTTGTACGATTTTAAGACATGGTTTTTGAGGTCTGTCGTTTTTATAAGATTCTAAGAGGACAGTCTGACAGCTACAGTAAAAAATACTTTGTAAAACGGTTTACCTACGAGAGAAAAGTGATCAAGACTTCGTGAGGTTGGAATCGAACAGTGTCCTCTGCATTCGCGGCAGATGCCTATGCGCTGGGTCACCTGGGTCAAACTAATTTTCCTGTTGTACATTTTTGCAATCTAGGCTTATTTTTTTTTTGTACAAAATATGTAGAAGAATTAATTTAACATTGTTAAAGTAAATGTGAAGTTTCTAATCCGGTTCTTAGGACCAATAATAAAATTACTTATACAGATCCAACTAATTTTTTTTACACTTTTATCATACAAAAGGGACTCAATATCAAAAATTACCACATGATTATTTATATAGCATTTACCATAGCATTTACTAAGAATCGTTCCTCCATTTTTTAGCGCCACCTATTAAACTACACTGATGTCATCAGTGTAGTTTAATAGGATGCCTACAAATTTATTTATTTTCAAAATGTGTATTGACGTGATACTAAAATACAGAAACATGTCATTTGTTCTTATAAAAAATAAAAACACGCAAAAATATTTGGGGAAAATATGATTTTGGCCACTTCCAGGCTGCGAAACAGCGCCATCTAGTTTTAAAGCTAAAAGGCCCGTACATTTCAGGGGTACGCTTTTTTGTATGGGCTTTGTCTGTCCCGGTATTATATGATCCTTGGTTACCACATGCAAAACGCTTCACTTACACGGTGCCGGTGTCGCCGCTATTATTTTTCTATTCTTTTTTGTTAGCCAATGGACATGGACAAAAATAATATTAATAAAAAAAAACACGATTGCTGTAGTATAAAAGTTTATTTAGTACAAAAGTTAAATTTTCAAAATTAATTTAGTTTAAATACATCTGATTAGTAAATTTCTATTAATACACATTATCTAAAACTTATCTAAAAACAATAACACCATTCAATGTCTTGAGTTACATCATTAGTTATTTGTTTAACGAAACAATAAGGCCAGTCAATGTCTCGAGTTACATCAATAGTTATTTGTTTAACAAGGGGGCATTACATAGTTGTTGTTGAACCGCACGTGCCAATGGTGATACCCGAGCTAGCGAAATATTCCAATATTATTTCGTGAAGTGGAATCTTGAGCGTTGTAAACTTTCAAGGCATGAAGGTTATAAACTTTGCCATTGAGTGAAAAAACAAAATTTTTCATCACACCAACACGAATAAAATACTGACTATAAAACATCAAACTAAATCAAATCCATCAATTTATCTAATATTTATAATTCAAAAGCTTAAGACGTAAGGTTAAAATGCAGGAAATATTGCTATTCCATTATTAAGAGAGACTTTACCAGTTCGTGTGAGGAAAACAATCAAGGGCCGGTTTTTCAGTCGCCAGATAAATATATCTACCAGATAAAGTTATCACTATTTTCATCACACGTATAAATGACAATAACAGCTAACATTTATCCGACAGATATTATTTATCTGGCGATTGAAAAACCAGCCCTAAGTATATCAGTCATGCTTTTTAGAAGATAGTATGTCACAGAATATGAATAATACCAAAGAGGATCGAGTATTATAGAGAGTTACTGTCGAAGTAAAATGTGTAATCACAGTGCATAGACTGCCATCTCTTGACACAGGCTTGAAACTTTTGAACCTCAGTTTTGACAATTTGGCCTGGTGGGTTTTAAAATGTCAAATATTAATAATAGCGCCATCTAGCTGAGCGTACCCCAAAGGTGTAATGCCATCTAGGTCACCGTACCTTTTTCTGTATGGTACTGAGGTACGTTTTTTTCTTAGACTTTATCTGTCTATACGGAGTTATATAATATATGTCTATGATAATAATGATAATACTAAGCAACATATAATATATAGGTACCTATATATTGTAGTACCATGACATGTCATTTTATATTATTAATAAATGATGATTTATGATTCAAGTTAAAACATTTTAACACTGAAAAAACATCCCACACAGAATCCTATATTATTTCCTTGAGGATAACTCAAGACACTGACGATAAAATCAAGTACAGTCAGACTAAATTACACATGTCCAATGAAAATATAATTGATAATTTACGCTGGTTGACGCGTGACGCTAGATATCACTACAAATAACTTGCATTTACTGATGTATGTTACAACTCTTTCCTCACTTATTCTGCTATGACGTCTAAATACTCACGCAGCGCTTGCATTGCTATCACATATCTGTACACACTCAGCCCCAATAAAGCCCCTATAAATAATCTATTAAAATAAATAATTCTAAACACAGTAGAACCCGGTTAAAACGATCACGTTTAATACGATTTCCCGCATTATACGCCATTTTATGCCGGTCCCTACAATTTGAGACTTGTTTTCAAACATTTTTTCACGGTTAATACGACTCGCGTCCCCGCTTAATACACCATCTAAAACCACTCACCTTGCATTACTTTACAACTTTATTTATGCGGGTGACAATAATCGGAACTAATTGTACTGTACTAATTACGCGATTCTGGCGACACCGCCATGCGCCACCCGTAAAGATTAATTTGTAATTTGTCATCCTAGCTCAGCGGTTAGTGCGATAGTTCGTACCTACCTACATACACTTCGCTCATTATCACTGCTGCGGTGTTGAGTGTCGGTGTTGTCTCTGAGTTCTTTGTTCCATCTTTGGTTCAGTGATGTCAAAAATAAGAAGAAAAACATTAAAGCTCCAAGAAAAAGTAACCATATATTATTAAAAGTTTACGATGAAAAATCACAATTTTTTCTCGTTTAATACGATTTCCCGTATAATACGCTTTTTTGGCTGGGTCCCCTCAGAATCGTTTTAAGCGGGTTCTACTGTACATTTTCAAAAATCTACATACACAATTAGAATATCAATAGCTACGGTTAGGACATTTTCAGAACATTTGGAGTTGTGTATCTCCTGTCTCTTTATCGACGTAAATATAAAACTAATTTCACAATTTCAGAGCAATAGTTCAACAAACTAACCATAGCGCTTCACTCTTCACACAGCTTTGCCTTCCGCAGTAGCGCGAACTCGTCCTGTCACGGTATGCCTCAGTTTCTCTAGTAAGGACTCAGGTAAGGTCCTTGATCGTATTGGAGATGCCTCATTTGGAGGAGCTATGTCTCTTCATCGACGTAAATATAAAACTAATTTCACAATTCCAGAGCAACAGTTCAACAAACTAACCATAGCGCTTCACTCTTCACACAGCTTTGCTTTCTGTAGTACCGCGAACTCGTCCTGTGTGACGGTAGGCCTCAGTTTCTCCAGTAAGGGCTCAGGTAAGGTCCTCGTGGGGTATTGGAGATGCCTCATTTGGAGGAGCTGCGTGACCGATGGCCGGCTGTGGGCGTCGTAGCGGAGGCAGCTTTGTAAAGCTGTGATGAGGGATGGAGGTATGCCTGCAGAAATGAACGACAATCATTAGAACACTGTTCATACATCTACATGCAGCCTTGCAAGAATTACAATCATGCCATGTGTAATAATTTATGTGTGTCATGAATCATATATAAATATTTATGACAAAGATATTCGAAACACTGTAAAAGAACAATTAAAATTTGACAGGCTATATATTCATACTTTTGCCAGGTCTCTCGCTCGCGGTCGCGCGTTAAGTACCTACCCGCCAGCAGTTGCCTCGAGGTAACAAGTAGCCGAAAGGAGCCACGCGCCCGCCTGTGTAGTCGCGTGGCACGTACCTACTATTCCTCTGAGTTTTACGACGTAACTTATTAGTATTGGCAGGGGCGGCTCACTCCGCGATTCTATCGCAGCGCTACAAGTACATGTCGGCGGACGCGAGTTGGCGGCCCATTCAGTGGTGACGAACTTCGCACTGCGCAATAAAATTCATTGCCGGCTGCTCGCGTGCGGTCCGTTTGTTAACGTAGGTAAGAATTTAGAATGGCGGCATTTTGTGAAAATCAGAGTGAGCCTTCTGTACTTGTACTATTATATATTCTGTGGTATTGGTTAAATAAAGCGTAGGTATTTGTCGTTTTGCGGGCAAGTGAAGGATCTGTTACGTTAGTAACTTATGAATGAGCTTTTGCTCAGCAGTGGGACACAAAATAGGCCAGTAAACTGGGACAGTAAAAAAAGGTGGACGTCTGTGAAAAATAAATGACTGAGACTCCATGAAAATCCATCATTTCATGGAGTCTCAGAAATCCAACTGCTAGGCATGACTGTGGTTCAATAGTCTGAAAATTTGAGTAGATAGGATATACTCACAATCTACAGGCGGGTACGCGATGATGTGATTGGGGTCCCTGATGGTGACCAGTTTGAGCATGGTGGCGAGGTGCGCGAATGGCGTGTGTCCGTATATCAGGCTGTACAGTATGCAGCCTAGTGACCACACGTCCGAGTAGAATGACACCTGAAATAATATATTACGTATTTAATTAACTTGACACACACACAACACACCATTTTCAGATACACGGCTAATGGGGCTATCATGCTAGCAATTTTATCACTTATCAACGTGGACGTCACGTGACGGATGCTTTCTCCACATAGATAAGTGATAAAATTGCAAGCATGATAGTCCTGCTGGTGCCTAGTAATGTGCCGTTCTCGGTAACTTTATAATTTATATTTCTATGACATCGATCCATTTATGCATGCTTTAAAAGAACGTCTATTAGCTCAAAGCTTTTGTGGTTAAAGTAAAATATCCTATGTTTTTAGACTTATATACATATAAGAGTTTTGAATGATTCACGGTTATTTTCATCATTGGATCGAGTTGCATAGTCCTGAGGTAATTTCGACGGAACGCCACTACATACCGAGATTGGTAAGAGAAGCCATTGAGATTCACAAATATAAAAATTTCAATCGTGAGGATGGCTTCAAACTATCTAATGTATGGAATCCAGTGATTTGTTTGTGTAAAAAACCGGTGAAGTCAGAATTGAACAAACGTAGTGACACTGTGAGTGTAGTGTGTTTGGACAGACCATCGAGTGTGAACGCGACCAGTGGTAACGCTGAAAGTGAACGCAGCCGACGCGCGCGAAGGAGGGTAGATCGCGCGCTGTCTATTCAACTTTAACATCCACCCGCCTTCGTCAGTTTTCCGTGATCATGATGCATGCAACTGCGTCGAAATATCGGGAGCTCGACAAAAATCAAAAAGATAATCACGGTCTATATCCCGGTCAATATAAGTTTATATACATATGTTTCCTCCTTGCAACAATTCTTTCGCTATACTTTTAATCATTTATGAACCTCCAGGTCTTTTATCTCTGGTCATTGTTTGCTACCTATATACTTCATGTATGACTGGATATGTTCTGAACAATAAATAAAAAGATAAAACTTACGGTTATGTACCCGATTAGCATAGGAAATATTTCCCGGGATTTAACTGTCCCCATACAAATCGGGTAAATTATCGAGAACGGCACATCACTACTGGTGCCGCTCTATTTTATATGCTACGCTAAACGTTAGACTTCGCTCGACGGAGTCATCCAATTTGTATGACCCATTGGACTCGAACTCCCCTTTGGACTTTCCATATCTATGTGCTTGGATATAGGACAAAATCCAGGCTCCGAAAATTAATGGAACTGAGACCTGTTGATGCGCCGTTTCTAAGCTGAAAATCGATAGAAATTGATCTTCAAAAGACGGAAAGGGGCATTTCTGCGAAAAAACATTCAAAAACTTTTTTTTTAAATAGGTAAATTAACTGGCGGACTACTGGAGGACTGGCCGGAGCAGGCGGCAAATCGTGATGAGTGGCGGAAGAAAGGGGAGGCCTTTGCCCAGCAGTGGGACACAATTATAGGCTAGAAAAAAAAAAGGTAAATTTAATGTTTTTCCTAGTCAGAATCACGAGCCCTTTTGATCCTACTAGGGGGAAAAAAGCGTCTCAAATTTAATTTTTCCACTTCGTTTTCAAACACTTTATACAGCGGTTACAAAGCGAGAAAAAATTTGGGACCATTTTATTGCCTCACATCTTTTGTCCTACATCGAAAGAGCTCGTGAGTCTGAGTTTACCTACCTTAGAAAAAATATTTTTGGTGATTGTTCTCGCGAAATGCCCAAAGTCTTCTTACCTTGAATGGATGCTCGCCCTCACCACCGAGCGCCTCTGGGCTGATGTAGGAGAATGTGCCCTTCCCACACGAGCGCACCACGCTAGTGGCGTCCCCAGACACAGCCGACGCTATGCCGAAGTCGATCAACTTGAGCCGCCCGGATACGAGTAGGAAGTTGGCCGGTTTTAGGTCTGCGTGGACTATTCCTGTAGACAGATATTTTTATAAATTATATTTTAATAAAATTTAAAAAAAAAAAAAACCGACATAGTGGACCGATGATTTTCATGAAACATGGCTAAGAACACTCCCGACTCAGCTTTCAAACACAAAAAAACTAAATCTAAATCAGTTCATCCGTTCGGGAGCTACCGATGATTTTCATGAAACATGGCTAAGAACACTCCCGACTCAGCTTTCAAACACAAAAAAACTAAATCTAAATCGGTTCATCCGTTCGGGAGCTACGATGCCACAGACAGATAGACAGACAGACACTTAAAACTTATAACACCCCTTCGTTTTTGCGTCGGGATTAAAAAAGACTTCGTACGGCAAAATAAAAACCGTACTGTTTGCTCTTAGTCGTTAGAATACTACCTATCACTCTTTTTGTTACATATTCTTTTACGAGTAATTCATAGGAGTCTCGGGTCCGCTTTGACAAGTAATGCCAAGATTTGGCGTACGCACTAGTTTTGCGAAAGCTGCCATCTGACCTTCCAACCCGATGTATACTAGGCCTTATTGGGTTTAATCCGGATTCCTTACAATATTTTCCTTCGCCGAAAAGCGACTAAGCTCGTGTAGGTACGTGTACGATGCTTGTATGAGTGAGATATGACAGGTCGAATGGTCGCGTTTTTGACAAGCGGTAACTGTGACGTAACCGAGAGCGGGTGGGCGGCTCTTTCAGCGGGTAGCGGGAGTGGCCATACTGTATGTTAGTACTCTTTAGAGGTATACTGTGCTCTTACCATTATGGCCACCAGCGCTTCTTGGCCACTGAATGATAAGAGTACGTTACTAACGTAAATACTACAAAAGAGATAAAACTTTACCATGCTGATGAATCTGCTGTACAGCGCGCAGCATCTCCTCCCAGTAATGCAGAACGAGTGCTGGCGGGGCGCCGTCGCGGTGGGCGCGAAGGAAGCACGCCAGATCCGTCTCCCCTGCTTCCATTACTAGGCGGAGGAAGTTGTTTGCACGGTCGTATTCACTGAAATAGATAAACATGAGATGTTAAAAACTAATTATGCTTTTAAATCACATTTTCAAACTGAAACAGGGCACATTGTTACGGAAACAGATGTCAGTCAGTCTCAGTACAAAATGTACTGACATTGACTGAACTTGCATGACAAATACGAACGATTCCGGAAAAATACGAAGGAAACCCTTTTCGCACTACAACTGTACAAGTAAACATATATTGTGCCTGAGCTGTAAATTCACATTTTTGACACATTTGTTTTGAAGTATGTTGCGATGTGGCTAAGAGGTAACGTTTGCCAAATCTAGCGATTATTTACGAATTGGTTGAATCGATTAGACCCTATGTACAAGGAGGCGCTTAAACAAAATTAAATAAATACGATTGCTATCAACTTACTGAAATGTCATTTGAATCGAAATGACAGACTCTGCCACAGCACTAGTTTAAAAATAAAATGAATGATAAATGACGTAATAAGTAAATCCTGCGTGATAAATTAATATCGTAAAATACTAACTAACGAAGATCCGCAAAAATATATCATGTGTATATATTGTTTTTAAGTACTGAATTTTTTTAAATATTATTTCAGGATTTCATTTAATATTTCATTAGGTCGCGCCAGTTTACGTTTTGTGGACGCTGTCCTGTGGCAAAAATGTGAACTTACAGCTCCGGGACAATAAATAGCCAATAAACTTTTTATGGAAGCTTTTATCGCCGAATTGAGAGCGTAGGCTTGCGTCATATTCATCGTTACAAAGTCAGATCCTCCACAAGAATGAAGAAAAACACCATAAGGGCACACCTCGGACACTGGCGATCAAATATATGAAAGAGGCGCGTTCCTAGCACACAGTCTAAGCTCGTGTAGGTGAACGCGTACCGTGCCTGTATGAGTGAGATAAGACAGGTCGACCGTTCGCGTTTTTGACAGGCGGTAACTGTGAGGTAACCGAGACGGGGTGGGCGGCACTTTCAGCGGGGAGCGGCAGTGGCCATACTGTACGATAGTACTCTTTATCATACTGTGATAAGGGGTTCCTTTTGTACCTTTTTGATATAGAAACCTAAAAAGTGGATATGAAGTTGCATTGTTCTATCAAGTAAGTTCTACCATATCTTATACTTTTAAACGAGCAATTCTTGTATATTTATTTATTTATATATACCGACGATCTCGGAAACCGCTCGCTCTAACGATTTCGCTGAAATTTGTTATGTGGGGGTTTTCGGGGGTGAAAAATCGATCTAGCGTAGCCTTAGATCCCGGAAAACGCGAATTTTCGAGTTTTCATGAGTTTTTCTTTCGCGTTAGTAAAAGTAAAATATGGTCGTTAATTTCGCCGCGCGCGCATCGATTCCGCTTAGCTCAGTCGTACGAGGTCGGTCTAATGTACGCAGATAGATCGTTGGTGTCAGGGTTTCGAATCCCGGCCAGAAATAAAGTTTTTGTTTTTTGTCTTTTTTTTGTTTTTGTATTTATAAGAGTTTTTTTTTATCTAAAGACGTGATATATTAAAATAGAACCGAGCGAAGCTCGGTCGCCCAGATATTTAACTTTATTAGAGCATTAGAATGTGCTTTTAAAGTGTATTTTAGAAAATTTTACCCACAGAAATAAGTAGTTGAAAACTTGAACACTTAATTTGATTTTCCAAAATACTGTACACAATAATTGACCCTCTTTTTGTATTTTTTTAACCATATACTTCAATAATAGCTAGTCTCAGGAAGGTTTGAACTCACCATCTTCCGTATTTTCTGCCAAATTCCTCGCAGTAGAGTGATCTCCGAGCCATCTCGCGGTCGGTAGATCCAACCATTTCACCACCCCATTTACTGTTCAACACCTAACATAGAATTTATACACAAAGTTACTCACTATTACAATTTGATGACTCTGTCACTCCTGTAAGTCTCATAGTAGCTTCACTTCGTTCAAGAAGCCTTGCGCCATCTCACGGTCGGTCGCTAGATCCACGCATTTCACCGCCTCATTGGCTGTTCAACACCTAACATAGAATTTATACAGAAAGGTACTTACTATTCGTACAATTTGATGACTCTGTCACTCTTCTGTAAGTCTCGTAGTAGCTTCACTTCATTCAGGCAACCCTGAGCCATCTCACGGTCGGTCGCCAGATCCACGCATTTCACTGCGAACTCATTGGATGTGCTGATTTCCAATACCTGACAAAAATTCAACATTTTACAGGATCAACAAATTGGCTGACTATACTATACATATACAACGTGTTTTTATTGATTTCCGTTAACTTTAAGGGAAGGTTCTTTAGGTTAGTTATAATGACTGAACAAGTGAATCACAACTTTACTCCTTCCTAATGTAATCTTAGCATCCTGTCGAATTTAACGGCAAAAGCTAATTATGCTATTTGACGCGTGATTGTCGCTAGATGTCACTATAACTATGCCTATACAAATAACTCTCATTTACTGAGGAGTTACAACTCTTCCCTTACTTATTCCTGTATGTCTGAACTTACCTTAAATACCTCACTGGATCCTCCAGTGCCAAGTTTCTTAATGAACATATACTTCTTTCCTTTGATATTGATCGTCTTGAACTGTATTTTGCCTGTATTCTTTGGGCCTGCGGGTTGCGATGGAGTCGCTGCCACTAACGGTGTCTGCTTCTGGGATGGAGGCTGCGTCACTTGTGTCTGCTGAGTTGCTACAGTAAGTTGTGTCTGTGTCGGCAACTGAGTGGACTGTGAGTTGGTCTCGGATAGAACCTCGGTGGGTGAGTTTACTATTGCACGGAATGTTGGGACGTCCCTTGGTGTGGGCGGTGCCATTGACGGAGATGGAGCTTTGGCTGGCTCTGGGAAAAGACCTGTTCAGATAAAAAAAGTTTGTTATTAATATTAGTAAGGAAATATGGATAGCTAGTGTTCATGTTTAAGTCATGAATATAATGGCACAGCATCATTGCATAACATAAAAATTAAAGAAAGATCAAAAATAAAGTAGCTCAATCAATCCAAGTTTGAAAACATTTTTTTATGTTGTAGTTGACAGGTTACCTGGTAAGAATTCACTACATAAGTTAAATCTTTGGGCAGTTATATTTTAGACATTTTAATGTGCATGGCAGCAGAGCAGTGCAAGATATAATAAAAATCAGAGTGAAAAAAAATTACTAAATATTGAGTACAGCCAGCATCAAAAGTAGTAGATAAAGTAGTGTATAATCCTGTAAATAAATAGGTATTAGAGATATACCTATCAAAAAAAGAACCTCAAAAATGGCTGGTCTCATTATGTTAAATCAAAATAAATAAATGTTGGGGACACCTTACACAAATCAGCCCCAAAATAAGCAGTGCAAACCGACAATATTACTGGAATAGATAAATACATACTTAAATATTTATTTTTATGTATACTTAAACATTTGTAAAAATCTAATTGTTCTACATACAGAATATTATTATTCTGGGCAGTACAGTTAGTAATCCAGCAGAGAAATAAGATACAAGACAATTAAAAAGTACTAGCCCCAATGCATATGTTTTCATCAAGTCAGACCATTATTTGAGGTTCTCCTGTTTGTACAAAAATAATTTCTTAGTTCAAAAGTCATTAATGTTTAATGCTAACACTAATCTAGTTTATTTTTTATAGCAGGATTATGCAATAACTAAATCTAAATACATTGATACTGAAAGGAAAAAAATTATGATTTTTATTTTATCTGTTATGGATGGGTATTACAATACATGCCAGATGTAAGGGGGCCCAAGGGAAGCAACTAAGTTCTGCTAATAAACTAAAAACAAATCTTCAAGCCTATGCATGCAGAACTGCTATAGGAGAGAGAGAAAGTTATTTTTTTTACAATATAAATCACATGCAATTTTATTTTACAATCAAATTAAACTATAATAATATTATAGTAGTTTTAGAATTCTCACTACTGGGTCATGAAATACCTTTATGAGGAAATGTTATTTTATTAGAATAAACAGAACATTTCTGTATTACTAGATGAACTCCACTGCATCGGGGCTAGTACTGTGTCTAGATTATACTCAAACTTGGCAATTTCAGAGACAGTGTTTCACCGTAAAGGTGGTAAAGTCGAATCAGCAGTTTCTCATTTCAGGATTTACAATAGGCTACTTGCCTCCTAGTCAAATCAGCTTCTTTTTATGAACTGGCAAAATGACTTTGAACGACTTGCTAATATGCAGGGAGCGTACTTTTCGTGCCGATGACATCAATTTGACGTCACGCTCCATATAGGGTGATCACAAATTGTTTTATTGTAAATTGTTAATCATTAGTCATTAATCATTTTAAGTTATGAATTTCTTTGCATGGTAATGAATGCAAGAAGGATGGTGTGCTTTACGTTAGAGATGAATTCTCTTTTCTACGTATTTATTGTAATGTGTTGTTAACAATACTATTTAATTAAATTTGTGTATAAAAAAAAACATATATTCACGTTTCACATTTCAAGTAGGTAGGTATTATTTATGCCACATGTAAATGGACTACTGTATTTGAAGTAATTTGTAAATGATTAAAATGATTGACGACTAATGATTAATAATTTACAATAAAACTATTTGGGATCACCCTATACAGAGCATGACGTCAGATTAATGTCATTGGCATGAAAAGTACTCTCCCTGCTAATATGGAATTTATATGAAATCTAATTGAGATACATCACAGTCAACTCAGTTACTTTATAGATTTCTACCTGGCTTATTAAATAGTAATTGGATTTAAAAATAACTTCTATGTTTTTCTTATGATGCTCGATTTTGTGCATGGTAAAAAATATTTTAACTACAGTCAAGTTCCCTATTTAAATTACACAAACAGTGGTTACACAAATGGGTTTAACCATTCCTATGTCCTTATACCAGTCCATAATCTTAGAAAATGCAGAAAATATTGTTTTAATACAATTAAAACATTTTTTTTTAGATAACAGTAAATGACTAACAAGCCTTGACGCTAATATTATTTATGCTTCAAATACAACAAATTACAATCTTACTGATTATTACTTGATTGGACGTCCGTAAAACTTCAAACAGAATTTGTATTTACAACATAAATCCAAGCCAACATTTTGAACGAGATCAGAGTTTCAAACTAAAGATACACAACACTTACACCGGGCACTTTCTTTCTTCTCAACAACCAGATCATGTTTCTGAGCGTGTTGAAGGTTCTCTACGGTCATGGGCTGCGACGTGGAGGTCTCGATGGTCGGCAGCACGTCCACTCCGGGGAACCTGTACGCCTTAGACCGTTTTCACATTATCCGATCCGATATCGGATGTCGGAAGGATTTCGATAGAAAACATCCAAGATGGCGCCTGTAATGTATGGGATATCGGTCCGACATCCGATATCGGATCGGATAATGTGAAAACGCACTTACTGGACCGCTCCGATACGTTCTCCTTGTTACTATCTCTCTCCACCTGGCTCGGTGTACTGTCTATCTTTTTCTCCACTGGAGCTTTCACTGCGCAACGATTCTCAGACAAAGGAACTTTAACATTACTCTTAGATACCTACCTACCCTTTTCGATTGCGTCTTCTTTGAGTACACATCAAATGAACTACTGCTGTCGTCCGAAGAATCACTCGAATCGCGTCTGTTTAACGTCGCTGGCAGCGTCTTTAAGTTTGCAATCAATGCCGCCATGGGCATCGGTTGAAATTTTATTGATTTCGACGTAGAATTCGCTTTGCAACTCATGATTGCAGTTTGAAAAATAAATTAAACACTAAACTTTTGAAAACGATTTGTTTTGTCCGTTGGGTTTTCGAATCACTTTTGACAGGTTCGGTGCGTGGTACAAATGCTACCACAGACTATAAATAAAAACATTCTACTGTCATCTACTAGAGATGACATATGTACCAAAAAGTCATGAGTCTAAATCGACCAATATCGACACTATTCTTATAAAACATTTTCCAATTTTTAATATTGTATTTATTTCATGTTTAACTACTTAAAATACTGAATGAAGTGAAGGGAGGACAAAGAGTAGTATAATATACTAATTAAGGGAGGACGAGGCGTACGTGAGATAGCTGTTCTCGCAAGATAGATGTACCGTGTGCAAGCACCGACGTCTTTGTAAAAAAAAAAATTTTTAGAAAAAGGTTTATTATTTTAATTTCGGATAAAAAAAATGTAACCGGCATTTTAAAATTGACATAGAATTTTTAAATTGTTCTGTAGTTTTGCTAGATCCCATTTGGCAAGCACTGCTGATGTTGTGATTTTGCTAAAAATTACATTTTTCTAAATTCTTATTAATTTTAACAGGCTCTTGAAAAATTTCGCGATGCCCGTGTACTATGGAGGTTTCGTGGGAGGACCCCAGGGCGGAGGGTATTGCCTTTACTCTTATGGGTGTTGTCCTACGACCGGCGGTTGCCCCGGCTGTGGAGGAGGATGCTGTTGTTAGAGACGACCAGGTTTACAACACGCTTCATTTTACCTATGACTACAGTAATAGTGCCAACACATTACCGTACGAGTACCGCACCGCACCTGTAAGTGGGAGCGAGAAAAGAATAACTCTTTCCACTTACAGGTCCGGAGCGGCCGTGTGTTAGCTACTTAAGTAGTAAACAGTTAGCAGGGCTACAAACATGAAATGTGCAGGACATGCCATTGTTATTGGACGCCAAATTAGTCTGGTAGAGAACGTGGAACGTGGTACATTTACATCATCTTCGCGCGTACGATAGTCTGTTACAGCTATCAAATCTTGTCACTAAAAAAGGCGCTAAATTCAAATTTTCTATGGTACGTTAAGCCTTCGCCCTTACATTTTTCACATTTGCCGCCTTTTTAGTGACAATATTTGCTTGACCATCTAGGTATTACATGTTTATAACTCACCATAATACTTCTGTTCGGGCGTAACTTAATAATATTTATTATTATTGCAGGTACCAGACGACGCCAGCGTGGTGGAAAACTTCCATTTCCTCTTGTCTTTCTTCCTGTTCTCATTTCTCGCTGGGATAGTCGGTATAGGGTACCTCGGGTTTCCCAAACATACTGGTGTATTGTGTTTTGCATTCTAATGAAATGTCTTTCCGTAAAGTTCAGTGACAGTTTTTGAAGTTTTTATTTCTAATAAAATTTGGAAATAATAATGTCTTTTATGCTTGATCAGACACTTGCTAGGATAGTATAAAATCCTTATCTATTGGATTGATAATAATGCTTATGCCATATGCCAGAGCCAAGCATTTCATACATACTTCAGACGGGATTAGATTATGATGATGCCATGTATCATGCCAGTAACTGATATGTCAGTTGCCAATCCCCGTGTCGGTAGAGGTAGGGTAAGGTGGTTGACAGTGGGTCGCTGGTGCACAATAGGTCACGCACACTACGACGAATCTAAATACACTATTATTAGTTTATTACGCGCCTTGGATACCTCTGGCCAACACGTACCTACTAGCTCAGTGCCCACGGGACCGCGCGAACAGAACGTCGTGTGCAGGTGTGAACGTGATATCACTCCGCGGGTAGCATATTTACGTAAGTTGGATATTATCGTATAATTTCGAATTATGTGCCATTGAATGTCTTGTTATCGTTTTTATTACTAACTTGATTAAAAAGCTATTGTGTGTTTTAACATTTTCCGCTATAAATATTTTTTTTTGTATTTGTTTTTAATTATTTAATTTTTTTCGCGTGTGGGTTGACACTGGGTCATCTGGGTCAAGTACACAGTGGGTCAGATTTAGTACACATTGCTATGTTACAGACTGCTGCGAAAAAGGGTCACCTGTAGAAAAGAAGGCGGAATACCAAACGAACGAGTGGAAAAAGCATAGGCTGCCATTAAACAATCTTGGAAGACTATTTTTATGTGGCTCTTACTTATGTTGTATGGTCAAAATGTTCATTTCAGAAATATTGATCCCATAAAAGCATTTTGAGTAGTTAATTATTTATATAAGTACGCATAATAATTATTGTTCTAATTTTCTTACATTATAAAGTTTAAGTTAGATAACAAGAAATATTTATTTTTGTTTTATTGTATGGCTATTTACTAAGCTTCTAAGGCAGTAAAGTTGAAATTCTTAGAAATTGGATCTTTTAGTTAGATGATCATGTTACTAGGTTTTGATATTTAGTATTGACTATTTTAATAAAAAATAATACATGTTCTGTTTCATTCTTTTTCCCCTTATCTTTCTGATATGATTCTCTTTGGTCCACTGTAAACCACTGGTATATCCATTGTTCACACCCCCTGTTGCACAGTGGATCAAATTCCATTTTTTTTAAAAAGCGTTAGTGACCATACATGTCTCATAATATAGCTTTTAAACCACAACACAATAAATCTTAAATAAATGATGTATATAAGAGTCGAAACAAAATGTAAATATGTCAAACCATTCCTGAGATATGGCCTCTGAAAAATGGAGTGATCCACTGTCAACCATCTTACAAAAAAAAAGATGGCGCCACGAACTTTTGGCATCGTCGTTTTATTTCATGTCCTAAACTAGTGTCACTAAGCTCAGGATTATTTTTTTTCGAATCCTTCGTTTCGTTTAGGATTGAACTTACGCCCTCACTGTAAATATGTAATTTTGATCCCATGTAACATTATCTACTATAGGCAAAGGGACTGTTTTTGAAACGCCCGTTTATGTAAGGCCGTTTTCACATTATCCGATCCGATATCGGATGTTGGAAGGATTTCAATGGAAAAAATCCAAGATGGCGCCTGTAATGTATGGGATATCGGTCCTAGTAAAAACGCATTAAGCTGTTCAAAATGCCATACAAAAATGAGACTTAGGGTTGCCTAAACGTTTACTAAATTTAACTAGAGGTAATCTAATAAAAGAATACAAATAAAACAATAATTTTATCTCCAACCATGTATTTATTTGGAGTCTCGCCTTACATAACTACAGAACAGTGAGATATGTTTTGTATAATGTATTTACAAACGTTAACATAAATAATATCAAAATACAATTATACTAAATATATGTTACGCTCCAACGGTGGTTCGCAATTCCAAAATCACTTAATATATGATAATATAACCCATAGATAGAAAATAGAAGAAAAGGGACCTATTATTTTAATTATTTACTTTCATAAAGTTTATGAAAACCATGCAGGTATGTATAGTGTAAAATAATAATTAAATAATTGTCAAAATAAAATAATGTCGTAGTGTACATTACAACTTTTAAAACTCTCCCATGTAAGTTTCGCACTTGTATCATAAATAAAAGTGGTTACAAATGAGTTTGAACCTGCGAACTATACCATAGATTGTCTATGGTATAAAATATAGACCATTGGAAAAGTGTGCAATAAATGAACACAAAGTCGTTTCCAAAACTCTTCACTTTATGCCAGTCGTGCTTCGGGAATAAAAAAGTACACTGTGTCTTCAAAATATCAACAAGCCATACCTATCGTCAGTACTTTCAATAAAATCTTGTACCCCACATTGCTACTCAAAGTTAAAACGCAGTAACTCTATGTACAGTGACCATCAAATATATCTGAGCGGTGCTTATAATAGTTATAATCAGTGGGCGTAGCCAAATGGCAATCGTCGACGCCAGACGCCCACAGAAGTGCAGGCTAGTTATTGTTTCGTAGCTATATGTATATCTCTATCGCTCTTGCGTATTAGCGCGATAGAGATATATAGCTACGAAACAGATATTATGGTGAGCGTTTGTGCATTTGGCTACGTACACACCTCTATTGTATTATGCGTCCCATACATAGTAATACTCTATTTCAAATACGAAGGCCCGATACCACTTGGTGGGTCGGGCATGCGTTAACAATAGGCTTAGTGAAAACAAAAGAAACCTGGCTTACTTTTTCGGTGTGGCATTTTTTTACACGCTCTTTAACTTTATTTTTTAACCCCCGACGCAAAAACGACGGGGTGTTATAAGTTTGACGTGTCTGTCTGTAGTGAGTTATTATATTCTTTGGTCTGTAGCATCGTAGCTTCCGAACGGATGAACAGATTTAGATTTTTTTTGTTTGAAAGCTGAGTTAGTCGAGAGTGTTCTTAGCCATGTTTCATGAAAATCGATCCACTATGTCGGGGGTTTTTCAAAATTTAATTTTGTGGTTAGGTTATTGCTTTATTTGTATGCAGTATTCACCGACGTGTGCCAATTAGCAGTGCTCCTAATCAGATAATAGGCAAAAATTATTGCCCTTTTTTCAAGTGTTATCGGGCCTTCGTATCTGAAATGGAGTAGGTATAGTACATTTTTCTTTTCATTGACATAAGAAGATACGAGTTTTTTCTAAAGTAGTGACGATATGTGCTTTTCCTGAAAATATACCTTTTGTTTCACATGCAATAAATACCTTTTAGGTTGTGTTTTCATACGGACCCTTAGTACTTATAGCACTAGAAACATAAGCACTCTTTTGTGCTTAAAAGCTTTTCTATGAATATCGTGCCCAAATATAACGGTTAGACTAAAAACAAAATGGTAGTCTACCAATGATTATCACTTTAGAAAAATTTATACAAAACAAGAATTTGGCACATTACTGTGAATAAAACACTAGGGCTCTCATAACGTTCCTTCCCTTTTTAATCTACACACAATGTTTAGAAATATTATAGGTAAGCTCAGCTTTGCTTCAGCGTCCTGCGCCGAAGGCGCTTGTGCGTAGACGAGCATTTTCTAAAATAAATAATATATTGAAACCCAGATTCTTAAAATCTTTTACTTATTTAGCTCATACACTCAGAATCGTGTTCATTTTCCATCGTAATAATCGGATAAGTAGTAACATGTTACAGTGGAAACAACACTAATCATATCGAATAAGATCAAAATCCCTGAGAATCAGAGTACGTAGCCGAATGGAACAAACGCTCACGAAACGAAACGCTCGTAGATATCTATCTCTGTCGCTCTTGCGTATAGGCGCGACAGAGCCGGACTACCTTTCGCGGCGTTTCGTTTTCGTTTCGCGTCGCAGAAATGCCATTCGGCTACGGCACCAGGTTTGCAATTATTATTTTTGAATACGCTCACATATGCTCTAAAGCGTTCTACGAGAATGTAGCACAGTATGCAATATTTTTTTTGCAAGACATCTTCAGGGCTAGCACATGAGTTACGCGACAGAATCTCGCCGCGACATAGATCACAACACGTCTTGTTCCAAGTTGTCTTAGTGACATAAGGACGGGTAGAGTCGCGCCAATCATGTGATAGCCCGGCTGATTACTGACCTATCTCAGAATGCCAACTCAGGTCAACTATACAAGTCTATACAGGTGTAGTGCGAAAAGATTTGCCTTCGTATTGTTGCGGAAACTATTAACCTTCGTAACACGGTACATATTTAAGAACATGAGCATGACATCTTAAAGGCGGACGGTATGCGTCTAACTTCTGCGTATACTAGACAAGACTTAATAAATGAGATAAATTTTACTTTATAGTTTCTTTCTGCTATTACGAAGTAAATAGGTATACTATTGATTGATACATTGGATTTGATTGGAATGAAAAAAGTAGTATGTTAAAACATTATTTTGCCGTCAAGAGGCCATCTTCAGAGGACCGACCACGAACATCTAAGTTTATACAGTCGCCATCAGATATATAAGAGCGCCCGAGGTACTCAAAAATATCTGAACACGCCTCTAACGCCTAGGCAATAGAGGCGTGTTCAGATATTTTTGAGTACCTCGGGCGCTCTTATATATCTGATGGCGACTGTACATTTCGGCATTTTTTTTACGGCTAAATGGTCGCGCGGTCGGCCCTTAGGTAATTTACAGCAACTACTGCACTATTGTAAATTTTATGCACGTATTTATTACATAAAAACATTTAGTTCGTTCCTTATGACGAAATAATTAGAATCTGAAGCACATTCTTTGCCAACACACTGTCCAACTGAATACAAAAAATATATATCTATACCCACAACAATGTATTTTTAATTCATATATCCTTTTACATAACAACTTTGATGCGGTCAAAAAACTTAGTAAGGCTTGACAGGATAATATAGAAGTATTAAAAAAAGCTTGCATGTTATGGTAATAAAGTTACAATCAAATAAAGTTCAGTAGTTAGACAGTGAAATTTATACTTCAATAAATTAATATTTAGAAAATTTTTGGCTTTTTTAACCGACTTCAAAAAAGGAGGAGGTTCTCAATTCGACTGAATGTTTTTTTTTTTGTATGTTACTCGATATCTCCGAGAATCGTGGACCGATTTTCAAAATTTTTTTTTTTGATCGAACCGGTATAACCCCGAGATGGTCCCATTGGCACCAAGTCAGGGTCTGATGATGGGATCCTGGAGAAATCGAGGGAACTCTTCAAATGTTATAGGCACATGTAATGTTTTTAGTCTATTTTTCAAAGGTACACCAGTATATACGTCTGATGGTAATAATTTTATGTGGCTGAGCTGATGATGGAAGGTCAACTCCTCAATGGTTAGGAGTTAAAGGATAATTCTTTCACTACTGTACATGTATTCGGACTGATACATATAATATCACTAGGAACCACTAAAAATCAACAAATAAATAAACTTTTTAACAAAAAATAAAACCGCCTTCAAAAATAAGCGCGTTACAAAACACGTAGAAACTAAAAAGCCAAAAATAATAAACCTTTCAATTCAGATTTCTTATCGTATTGCAATAAGCTAAACATCCAAATTATAAACAAATCAATTATTTTTGGAGTCGGTACCAGCCTGTGTATGGTTGGGTGGGGCAAACAGGCAATAGCAAGGCGACGAATAGGTCTGGTACCGACTACAAAAATAATTGATTTGTTTATAATTTGGATGTTTAGCTTATTGCAATACGATAAGAAATCTGAATTGAAAGGTTTATTATTTTTGGCTTTTTAGTTTCTACGTGTTTTGTAACGCGCTTATTTTTGAAGGCGGTTTTATTTTTTGTTAAAAAGTTTTGTTTTATCCGTTACCCGTTGTTGATGTTTTTTTACTAAGTTTTTCTACTCCCGTACTGTTATTCGTGAGTTACAAGGTCGTGCATAGAACGTTAAAACCCTACATAAAAGATGTCAGGACAAGTCTATCTAGTCTATACCCTGAAAACATTTAGTAGCAGTCGCACGATATAGCTGTTTTACAGTTCAGTAAATACATTGCTACCAACTTAACAAACCAATTCGCAGAGTCGAGACTCCTTCGTTTTCTGCTGCGTTCATTGGCGACGCGTCGAATCGCATTCAAATGTATAGAACTCGATTCAACTCGGCTCGATTCGTCTTAGTGGCCAGGCTTCAAAGAACTATACCATAGACAGTTTTATTTTCATGTTTGCACTCAAACTGCATATTCAAAATGGTAGGCGGACCACCTAGATAACTAAGATGACTGAAAGTAGGTATTTGTTGAATTTATAATTTTCTTTCAAAATAAGTGCTTGGTCGTAGAAAAAGTATTGTATGCAACGGTGTTTAACTGAGTCAAAAAATGCTCGTGGCGTCTTTATTAACAATTTTCGGCTTCGCCTCAAATTGTTACCCACGCCACTCACCTTTTTTGACCTCTTTTAACCACCAGTTGCATAAAATACTATTTTTGACCGACCCTGCCTATTGACAGTTAATTGAAATATATGTTTAACTATATGCTTGTCACAACTCGGATTCAATTAAAGTCGATTAACGAAATGGTCATATTGTGTCTTTCCATCAGTAAAGGGTCATATTTCATGTGCATAAGTGTGAGGCCCTCAGCCCCTCATGGACGCTTGGTCGGCGGGGCGGGGTGGCCCTTGTGCCCGCTATGCAGCGTGGACAGCACACTTGTATGAGCTTCAATTGTTTGACATGCACGCCGCACGCCCCGCCCCGCACAACGCCCAATATGAGCGTGCACGATTTCATCAGCAGCCCTGATGCACATGTAACGTATAATCCTTTTCTGACGGACTGACATAATCAAGACATTTGTTTAGTATTATAATATCAATATTTAACAATTATAGATGTGTTTTAATGACGCTATTTATTTAATTTATATACTTCTGTTTTAAATATAATATTTTAAATTGGAAGTAGCATGTAATGCAGATTTATATCTACGACCACTTTGAAAAATGTTTCTGTTATGTTCGTGTTAACGTAACTGCTTAGGAAACATTTTTCCAATGAACAATACATTGCGTATGCCACTACCATATTTTTCAAAAATATACCATTATTTATCTATTTAGCTTATATTTGAAAATTGTATTTATACATATTAGAGCTGAATATACATAATATAATCTATCTATTGAAAGCGATTGTCTATATAACGTCAAATTGTACCTACGCTCTGTGTAAACAAAAATAATCCGTCTAATCTAAGTCTGCACCGACCGAGAGCAGATAGGCAGAGCCACTATTTCCGCAATGATTTCAAATAGCATTGTTGTTTTCAAACTTTGAGTAAGAAAAAAAAATAGAGTACTTTATGGTGTCCACAAACACATAAAAAGCTTGTAGCTCGTTTGCCACCTCGGTACAGACTCGCATAGAGATCGAACTTTCAAGCGCTTGAGATCGAACAAATAGGCCCGATATTTTAACGCGCTCTCAAACCTAAGGACATTTTCGAAATAACATGGACAATTTATTGTCCTTTTTTACGTCAGCATTATTTCTCTAATACAATCGGCAAATAAAAAAAAAATAAAAAACTAGCGTCTTCTAAGCGCCGGCGCATAGTCACCTCCACTTTGGCGCAATGAGGAAGCAAATTGATTTTTCATCACGCCTGGCCTTACCACTGATTTCATATATAAGGTACAGCGGGACAAATCCCGACTGGGAGGCAATTGTAACTGATCCATTTTTCAATCGCAAACATTTAAAACGTGGAAAGAAAGGATCAGTTGCGCTTGTCTCCCAGTCTAAATTGTCCCGCTGTACTTACCATAGATCAAGCAAACGCATCTACTTAGCATGTCAAACCAAGCCAAATATAGCCCTGACTAAGCGCCGACGCTCAAAACATTTGGTGGTCTATGTTATGGCAAAAACATCAGCATGTTTAAGGTAAGAATAGCAGTGCTCAACTCAGCGCCCTTCTGTCGAAGACAGGCCCGGATTAAGGGTAGAGCGAGTGGAGCGGCCGCTCTAGGCGCCAAATGGTAGGAGGGGCGTCAAAAAAACAGATGTTCCTTTTTTTCAGTGAAAAAATGATTTTTAAACGCGATCCCCCGAACGCGGGCGCCAAAATTATATCTCGCTGTACACTGATTGAGTGCTTGGGCCGGTACTCTCTTCATATCGAGCATTGGTACTTTTACCTTATATTTTTAAATTTAAATATTTCGTTTACCAGCAGCCGTAAACAAAACTTCGTCAAAATTATACATTTTTGTCGTCCATTTATATCGAAATTGACCTGGGTACGTAGCCGAATGACACAAACGCTCGCAATATCTATCTCTATCGCTCTTGAGTATTGGCGCGACAGAGCCAACCTTTCGCAGCGCTTCGTTTTCGTTTCGCGTCGGCTACGGCACCTGTACATTATACCGTCCCGAAATAGACCTTAAGCGCTTGAATAAGAATAACATATCGGTTGTCTATGTAGGTATATTGTATATTATTTTCCTTAGTGTCCTACAATCACTTTATGTGGCAGTATGTGTCTATATCAGCAAGAGAGTCCAAAGCATTACTTATTAAACAGTAATGTACTGTGGCACCTTATTTTATCCTTTTTGTGCCTACAAACCAGAGACAAACCAACTGGCAATCTTCAAATAAAGTCGCGTTCAAAATTGGTGGCTACTTTATATAAAGTTTGTCAATCTGTATTTATTTTTCTGTTAAACCAACACTGCTCTACAATCCATTTTAGCGGACTATTTATTATCTCTTTACCATATATTTTAACACATATTTTTACATGAATCCTTAAAATCGCTTTAAACACTAACAATAATAAATAGAGGTACATATTTACAATGTGCGAAAGAGCAGTAACTAGTGAGATATTTTTAATAAGTAAGCTAGCAAAAATATTTCTGTGTTATTTAATATGCCTGAGCTTAAACTATGGAGGAAGGGAATATATCATATCTTGGAATACTAAGGGCGCTCGCTCGGTGAACAGTCACCGGCAATAACATCGCACAAAAACAAGGCTGCATAAATATCTGACACTCTTTTAGGTCTCTAGAAATAAGACTGTCAAATATTTTTGCGGCATTCTTTTTGTGCGATGTTACCGGCGCCTGTATAGTGGCGTTCAGTTTTTTATGCGGGCAAATATCTAAACCCGACTGTAAAAATATGAGCATAAAAGAAATGTAGATATTTTTGTTCTTATAACTGTGTTGGTGTCATTGAACGCGGCTGTAACCAGCTACTGCAGTCCAACAATGTTGAAATGAAAAAATTGACAAGTCCGTTTCAAAACAATATATGAATGAAAACGGGACTGTTACATGATGCCAATTTTTGATTTCTACAATTTCTTGTTAAGCGGCCGCCCTAAAATTCTCATAAGCACTATCCCCCTTATTCATAAACGTTCACTAAAGTTATTAAGCCGATAAAGTACGTTTGTCCCTTTCTATCACACCAATACGTCGGAAAGGGACAAACGAATTTTATCGACTTGATAACTTTAGTGAACGTTTATGAATAAAGGGGTATGTATATAGCATGTCTGTATTATGTTTTCCAAGCATAATTATAATTATATATTAATTCTGCTTAGAAATTATTGATAATTTTGTCACAATATAACATAAAATATAAATGGATTCGTAATCGCGTAATTTAATATACATATCTGTCAGTTTATTATGTTGAAAATTCAATGGTCTTCCATATTTTAATAGATGAGTATAAAAATATTATCAAGAATTTTTCTGAAATGTGATAGAATAAAAAAAATGTTATTGAATTATTGCGAATGTATTCATATATTACCTAGCGTTATTAGGCTTTACACTAATTAAGAATTTTTTATGTGCGATATGTACTGAAAATAAGAAACACCATAATTGTATGTGCACTAAAAATGGGGCAGTGCCAGTGAATGAATAAGTGAACCAACCGCTGTCTGCTATACAAGACACAATTTACAGCTCCCCCAAAGTCTGGTAAATAAGACAATTATAACTTCTACCACCGGCAGCGATACGAATGAAAAATATGCGGTTAAAAATTTAAACACTGAGCACACCAGCTTGTGACGTGACCGTGCGCTAAAATGTAGCAGTGAACGCTTACGCTACCAGTGCGCGGTCTGTCATATAGAACTATATAATTATTACAACGGTCACACGTGTCAACGTGTGCACATACATTGAGATAATCATTAATCAAGCAAAATAATTAATACAAATGAAATTGCCACATAAAGATATGTCTAATCTCTAAGAATATATTTGTACTACGTTATATTTTTAGAACTCTGTATTGCTTTACGTGTTTCCATGTTATTATTTATTATTTCTGTCATTGAAATATGTATATTTAGAATGAAGTGCGTGAAATAGAAGTAGATATATAGAAATAATTGGCATTAGAGAGAGAAAGAGCTAAGAGCGAACAATTTTGAGCACAGTGTTGTCATGTAGAATGGAATAAAATTGTCAAATCTAACTACTTTTTTATCTTCCTTACATTCAAAGTGGGGTAAGCGGGTTAGTACAATAGGCTACTTGCCTCCTAGTCAAATCAGCTTCTTTTTAAGAACCGTCAAAACGAATTTGAACGACTTGCTAATACGGAAATAATGTGAAATCGGGTTGAGTGACGTCACGGTCAACTCAGTTACTTTATACATATATTTCTACCTGACTTATTAAATATAAATTGGATTAAAAAATAACTTCTGTCCATGTTTTTCCTATAATTATCTGATGCTTTATTTCGTGCATGGTATAAAATCTTTCATTTTAACTACAGTCAAGTTCCCTATGAGACTTTTGAGTAAATGAGACCGACCTAAAGTGTTGATTTGTTCCCCGCTCATCCCACTGCAGTTGGCATGGTAAGAAGGTATTTACATCATAGTTCAATTTAGTAATTTCTACACATTTCAAAATAAATATCATAAATGCTATCGCTTTGTACAAGTTTAACACCAAGAATTAAAACATTGCATCAAATTTAACATAGTCAGTTCAGTGGCAATGAAGAAATAAACATTATAGAGATTTTGTCAAAATCATGTGTCTCAAATAGATTCATATACTATTCTTGTGTTGAGACGATTCTAGAGAGCACCAAACTTAATAAAGTATATATAACAATTAATATAGATGATTAGATCTATTGGAAGTAAATTTAAGCATAGATGGATTTTATTTATTTTACAGGCAGAAAGGCCTCAATCGTTGCCACTAGGCTTAGAATAAATTTAAAAGTGGAAAAGTACTGTCTTCGGTGTACCCAAACAAAAAGCAATAAGGCAAAAGCAGTGTTTTACCATTTTTAAATTTATCGATTCTTAGATTCACTTACTATTGTATTTATACGGTAAAACGTATACGTCCATGCCAACCGCTCACATCAGATCCACGCGTCTTAAACACTAATATTTAAAGCATGTATACGCACCATTGAAACATACCTAAAGTGCAAAAACAATTAAAAATAAGAGACAAATTACATACTTAATTAAATAGTTCAATAAAACTATTCTATGTATACTTATCTATACACTAGATACACATTCAAATATTACTTGAGCGTTTTTTTTTTTTTTGCTAATTTTTTAATTTGATATTTTTAAGGAATTTTTGGTTAATTGTACTCAGTATGACGAGCACTTTCTATCTCAATAGGAGACAAAAAGTGTCCCAGAATTTCCATAAATTGTTGTTACTTTCCTCTTTTGTTTTCCCATACAAAAATGTATGGAAAATGGTAACAAAATAAGACAACATCGTATTAGTAAGGATTGAAAAAGCTAGTGGTTCTGAGTAGAAATAACATATTACCAAATTATCACATTTAAAAAAGTGGCAAGAAAAAAAAGAAACACTCACTTTACACTAAAAAGCATTGTATATTTTAAGGTTTCTGAGATTGCATTACGTTTATATCTAACGTATTTAGAATTTCATTTCATCCATATTTTAGGCCTGATTGGTCGATTTTTATTTTGTAGTCGATTTTTAAACTCATATAAAATTTAGCTATAAGGATTCCTCATTCTGTTTAAAAGAAACCGAAATTACAATTGTAAAACATGTGTCTTAAATTATATACAGAATCAGAAACCCATTAAACAGACTAAATAGATTAAAAATCGACAGCAAAATATAAATCGGTATTAATATTCTTAGCAGAGACTACATAGCTAAGATTGTTCATCTTCGTACAAACTACGCTCTGCAAATAAGTCAAGCAAATACTGTACGGTACTTGCACTTCACGCACGACTATAACAGATCGTACATATACTATCTGTAGACAAGCATTATGATTTAAACATAAAATAATACATAGTAAAAGTGCCGTAAATGTATATGTATAAAGATGAACATTCTTTTGTAACAGTGGGAAAACAGCAATTTCCAAGTTGTATTTATAGTTTTCGCACCCATTATTTTCTTATTCACATTATACGCTTATCCACAGATGGTCTTAGACACTAAATGGTGGACTATCGAAGTTACCATTCATAAGTGCTCCCGTACTCTTAGGAAACTATTTATTTCCGTTTTTACTTACGAAAACAATCAGTACTCGTATAAATAAAAAATATATACAAATATTAAGCTTTAGTGCGCTTTCACATTATCCGATCCGATATCGGATGTTGGAACGATATCACAGGAGCCAAATTTGATATCCTTCCTACATCCCATATCGGATTGGATAAATTGTGAAAACGCTCTTAGGAGTGTACTATCACTTGCAATCATATGTTATTCTGCGAAGGCCACAAAATATAAGATCGTGTGGGAATATTATTGCTATCTTCGTCGAGTAAGATATTATTTCATTACACTCGCACAGTGCACACTAAATGTACTATTGCACGCAGGCGGAGCGTGAGTTATAGAAAAATCGTTCTCCCTAGGGAGTTAAGAAATTTCTAGTACTGTATTAAACTCTTTTTTTACCTTTTTGCATATTTTTTATAATGTAGGTACATACTATTGCAGGCGACTGGACCCGGGCAATAATAATGTAAAACGGTAGAATACAACTCGGTTGTACTGTAAAATACGCGTGACCTTATAGTTTTTAAATGGGGTCTGTATACTCTGAGGTATGTATATTTATGAATAACGTACATTATTCTTAACATAGTTCATGTGCTGTTGCTCCGAAATTTATAACACGTAAGGGTACTTAAAGTTCGATTACAAGAGCCAAGTCTGGAAAATGTCTTTGTACAGACAATTTCAAGGTGTCTCCAAAATGTCAGAGAGCGAGTGGTACCTTTAACGTCCTGTTAGTTTTTAGAAGCGCTAAGTTGTGCTAGACCACCATAACTTCGTAGGTAAGAGTCATCCAAGTAAACAGACGAAAGTCAGAATATACAGAAATTTCTGACACATGATCGATAGAAAATGCTATTATTAGCGCTCTGTTGAGAAGATGATATTAGGCTGTATTACCAAAGGTAAATAGCGCTCAAGCATCCATACCGGCTTTAGTTCGAAGTATTTATCTAAAATAAACTAGAGAGTCATCTCTTAACACTGTAAACAGCAACAAATAACAGCGCAAGTACCAGGCGGGCATAAGTTCCCAGCAGTCTACAAGGTCAGCGGTGTCATCGTCGGTGTCTTGCGCGGGCGCGGCGCGCTCACCAAGAGCCTGGACTTGATGGATGATGCTATTACTGAAGCTTACCACGTCATTATAAATAGCGCTCAGCATACTCGCATTAGTTCGAAGGTAACATCTAAAATAAACTAAAAAGTCATCTCTTATCACTGTAAACAGCAATATATATCTCCGCGGAAGTACCAGGCTGGCATAAGTTCCCAGCAGTCTACACTAGGTCAGCGGTGTCATCGTCGGTGTCTCGCGCGGGCGCGGCGCGCTCGGCGAGGCACTGCTGACATCAGTCGAGCGCGCCGATACATTCTGGCTCTTCGCGTACACACTCTTTTGGGAAGTAGCCGGAGCGGTTGTCGCCCTGTAACGTGGTAGGTTAGGGTTTAACATTGAAAAAGGAAGAACTCCTTTGACTTTTAGGTAGAAAAAATACGCGGGTATGTTTTTTACATGACAGTTCTTATACATAAGACATAATGTGCAATTATAATGTTAGTTAACTTTTTAAGCAGAACCAGTAGGAATCTATTGCAGGCATATTGAAAATAGAATTCGCACAAGGCGCTATAAAAATAGACATAAATTACTACGACTTTATTACGGCGTAGTTACCTATATTTCAGAATTAGTAGAATAAAAAACGGTTTCAAATTTCGCTTTCGCAACATACAATATACAGAGCAACGTAAATTAAGAACCCTTCTACATATACTACTACAAATAAATTCGAAAATAACTAAGTTTCACGATTAGAGCCAAGCGGACACCAGGCTTCCATGAGCTGTGTCTTGCCGGGATTGAGATAGTTGTCCTTTCCTACAAGACGTACGTATATAAAAAACCTGTCATCGCTCCCATTTTCATTACGATCTTCACGGTTTAGACTCTGAACCGATTTAGATGAGAGATAATTTGACGCCCGGTGAGGTGTTTTATAGGGTTTTTGTCATTAGCAACTACCATTTTACGCAGACACAGTCGCAGGCTAAAGCTGGTGTATATAAATATATCGCCAAGCCCTACTTGTACTTGTACAGTCACGGACTTCGTTGATGCACTTCTAGCTCATTTTATACTGGAACGTCATAGCTTAACTATGAGATGTCCAGTATACAATGAGCTAGACGTGGATCAACAATTTAAGTCCGTAACCGTACTAAAGGGTTACATTATAAACTTAAATTGGTATCTTTCGCTTAGCAGAATTTTTGCATTATGCATAGCATTAAAAAACTGTGACTGTGTTATCTCGATTTAGATGAATTTTGTTAAGGATAAAGTTGAGGTAATTTATACGGCGAGGGTTTGATGGTGATACCCGATAAAACGAGATAATTTGTCCTTGAAATAACAACATTGTGGAAATTGCAAAAAGTTCGAATTTCAAAAACCAGTTTGCTCAACTTATCGGGTTACACCAGTAAACCCTCGATGGGTACCTCCTGATTTTCAAATCCATTGCCAGGTTAGCTGGATCTATATGGGAAATTCGGCCCTGTTAAGAACCCAGGGAATGACATAGATTAGTGTTCAAACCATTATTGAAGCATCATAGCATTAAAAGTTTTCACAAATAATAAAATCAGAATGTCGTATAAATTTTCGCTAAGCAGCATCCTTGCAAGTCTCAATTCGCAGGCAGAGTGGCTTTGTGTAAATCAAAATACCACTTTTTTGGTATAGTTATTTTGCAGAAAATCAGACAATTTCGTCTTCTTCCAGCCCCTTAATTGACAAGAGTGGCACTGAAACTTTCATGTATTCTGCCTACCCTGTTTGAAAATACAAGCGTAAATTTATGTATGTACTAAAATGGCTTTTTAGATGGTCTTACGTCTTCTAAAAATTGTTATTCGCTTTGCAACTGCGTATTCGCATAAATGTATTGTCATAATTTAAGTTAAATAAATGTGACGTTATCTGGGTAAAGGGACCTTATTGTCGATGGCGCTTACGACGTTATGAACGATGTTCGTATACTAATACGACGCCGCGGGACGTAAGCGCCACCGACAATAAGGTCCCTTTACCCAGATAACGTCACAAATAAACACTTCATTGAACGAAACAATATCGCTAATAAATAAAATGGACGCTATAAAGGCACAATTAACTCTTAAACGTTCCTGGTAATAGCATATCACAATACCATAAGTAGTAACAAAGTACGATCGGCAAAAAGGGCGGTAAACAACCAACATTCTTACATAACACAAAAAGTTGAAATTCCATTGAACTAGAGTGTCCGTATGAGACCTTTCTTCTAGAAATCCTGTCGATGTAATTGTATCCTTCTATTGTTATGATACTTATGACACTTGCTTTTATTTTCTTAGACAATCTGTATTTAATCGAGCGAGGTTTACCTGGAATTACTTTCTTGGGAAAATATTTTTATTAATGGATTTACCTATGTTATGTTTCTATAAGTATATTCAGGGCCGTAGCCAGAATTCAATTTAGTGAGTTTTCACATTATACGATCCGATATCGGATTTCAATGGAAAAAATCCAAGATGGCGCCTGTAATGTACGGGATATCGGATAATGTATCGGATCGGATAATGTGAAAACGCACTTAGGCAACGTCCATACCTTGTCGAGTGTCCGTCCTTTCCACCACCCGCGACTGTCGCCCTCCTTGCTAAGCACTAGCACCTTGGCTCCGGGCCGAAGGGCCAGTTGCGAAGACTCCAGGGGACGGAAGTCGTGCACCACCGTGGCTACGACGCGGCGGAACGGCCAGCGCAGGTTGGAGTTCAGACTGGAAAAGAAAAACCGTACCTAATAAATAAATACTTTCATTAAGGTCAATAACGGATAAGTGTGTCTCCCCTTTAGAGTGGCGCGGACGGGTCCGCGCAGACGACAAAATCAACTTCATACAAATTGGTCGCGCGGATCGCTCCGCGCGGTTGTCTGCGTGACACTAATACCAATCTAAGTTTTTTTTTTATTATAAATGGGCTTGGCCACAGACTAGCCAAAGGCAAAGACGTGGCCTACGATGGAGTGAGCTCGCCCAGAAGATGCCTGTTAACTCTTGATTTGAAGCTCGGAAATACAGCCGCCGGCAAGGAATTCCTCTCCTTGGCAGTGCGCATAAGAAAAGAAGAAGCAAAGCGCTTCGTGCGAATTCGCGGAATATCTACCAGGTAAGGATGGAAACCGGCCGTGCGTCTAAGAGTCCGACGGTAGAACGAGGACACTCCCCAAAGTGCAACCTGTAAAACACCGACAGACTGGCGACTTTCCGCCGATGGGCCAAAGACTAGCTTGGCCGTTAGCTTTTTGTCACCAATCATCCTCCTGGCTCTGCGCTCCACTGAGTCTAACGGCCCAGCCACGACATTGGTCTAAGCGCGACAGCGGTGAGCGGCGGCCATATAATAAAGCGAGACACAGCGATGGGACTTCTCATTCGCACGTATGGCTGCCGCTCACTGCTCTCGCGGTTAGACCAATGTCGTGGCTGGGCCGTAAAGCGGCGAGTCTATGTGGATATATCAAAATATGGATAAATACTCACCCCACGAAGTTTTCAGACAGGCTGGTCTTCTCGTAGTAGGAGATGAGCTCCACCACGCTGCGGAAGAAACGGGACTCGGACAGGAAGTAGTGAGGGACTTGGTCTATCGGCTTCCGGCATACTCGCATGTGTTTCACCGTGTTGTCGGTTCTGGAGAGGAAAAAGAAATCACATTACACAGTAAATACTAACAATTAATCATCTGGATCACAAACTAGACTGAGCCTGTATCTTGGGACCCTGAAGTGTCAATACGTCGTAATACAATCTAGAACAAACCGTGAGAAAATGTAAATAGATAGACGGCACGGGACAGAGATACTCAAAACGCTCGTCATCGAGTTAAGATCCTATGTAATATTTTGACCGAATTCACATTAAAACAATCTTAATTTTCAGGACTACGTATTTCACCTTTTTCCACAACGATACAATCGGCTGACGATTGTTTTTGTTCATAATATCTTCTAAATTATTATCTGACAAAGTATGTAACGGGAGGCGATGACTCAATTTTCAATTTTTTTTACATGTTTCCGTGGCTGCTATTCCTACCCACCGACGAAATCTCAACAAAGGTTCATCATTATGACCGCCAACCATTCTACGAAATATCGCACGGGAAACGATGTTTTCCCATGGCCAGCGGTCTATGTATAAACTTCGAGTATTTCGGCGCGGTCCTCCGTTCGACCTCGTCTATCTCTCTCTTATTCAACCTATACTCACTTGTGTGAGAGACCGAGCTGCGTATCAGAAGGTTCAGTCTTAAGTCTAATTGATGTCTACCGTCCCTCTTTAGCCTGTGACTATACTCACTTGAGTGAGAGAGCGAGCTGCGTGTCAGTGTCCGCATGATGCGTTGGATGAGGCCGTACTCGTAATAAGAAGGTTCCATCAACGCGCCGCTCCAAGCGATTCGTTGCCGTTTCACGACCCATCTCTCCGACGTACCTGGTCACAAATAGAGATTATTATATGTATTATAATGTTCCTTAATAGGCGAGACGACTAAAAAAAAACTAATTAGTCCGTCAGTTAGATTATCAAAGAATTTTAGACACGTATTTTTTATTTTTTCTCGTAAACGAAAAATGACGACGATACAGGGCGTTGAAGTTTCGCGTGACGTCAGGTCAGTATTTTTGGACGATCTAACTGACGGACTAAACAGAATGCCATTTTTTTATGTAGTCGTCATCCCTATTCAATAGTCGGGTACAAACAGAGCGGCGCACGCCGCGAGGCAATGTGTTCGTGCGGCAAACGTTCAATGTTGACGCGCCTCTGCCGAGGCAGGTTGGCCGGCCGAGCAAACGCACGCACTGCTTTGGCGAGGCACGTTTGGCTCACGAGGAAATTGACTCGCTCTGTGTGGACCCAGCCAATTGCGTTTCCGTAATTCCGCAATTACGTAATCCTACATTCAAGTAGATATTTCTAGTGATTGCGGCTGAAACTGGTTGCAGTCAGAGTTACTTTAACGGTTTAATGGTATTTAAAATAACCAAACATACATTCTTATAGGTAATGAGATCTAGTGAGCATATTAGTAAATTGTAGAATCATATTTCATTCAGGAAACATACATATTATGCCAACACAGTTGCCTGGATGACGAGAGAGATAACAACCAAGAAGTTGATCCACCCTCGTAAACAAATTATATTTGTACATTTAATTTATGTTTTGCAATTTACAAATAATAATACCATTTCGCACAATTCACAATATCAGACAAATACTACAATTTAATTAAAAGTAACTTAAAATAAATATTTACAAATAAACTAACTATTAAATCCCGCTCCTTATCGTTTCTGGTGCAAAAGTACCCATAATACTTATGGCGTTACTCCTTTGGATGGTTATGGATAACTTTTGCACCAAAAATGATTCAGAGCGGGGGCCCTCTCCTTTTTGCCGTAATCTACGGTCAGCACCCCAACAGCCCGCTGTTTCCACTGAAAACGGTACGAAAATGACGAGATTAGATTTGTCTAGCTGGCCATGGAGCGGCAGCTGACCTACACTGTGCACTCACCACATGTAGTAGTGCAGCGCCTGGTCCGGCTGGTGGTGGGGCGGAAGGGGCGGGGCCGGCGTGAGCCCGCCCCCGCAGCGGCCAGACAGCGCTATGCACTCCTTGTGAGCGCACGCGTTGCACACGGAGCAGAGGTAGCCCTGGCAACGAGGAAAAATTGTAATCCATATCAATATTATAAATGGGTTAGTGTATGTCTGTTTGTTTGTCCGTCTTTCACGGCAAAACGGAGCGACGAATTGACGTGATTTTTTAAGTGGAGATAGTTGAAGGGATGGTGAGTGACATAGGCTACTTTTTGTCTCTTCGTACAGTACATGCGGAAAGAAAGTAGGTATGACCTGCGACCCTTCTCTGGCTCTACCAAAGCTTGCCTGAACCGATAATAGGCTAGATTCCTACTAGTCAAATCAGCGTCTTTTTACGAACTGTCAAAACGATTTGGTAATATGGAATTACTATGAAATACTGAGGAGTGACGTCCCTGAGGTCACGGTCAATTCATTTACTTTTTATCTTTCTCTTTGACTTATTAAATAAAAATTTTGTTTAAACATAACTACTGGATGCCTCAAATTAAGCGCGGACGTGGCAGGCCCAGACGGAGATGGCGGGACGAACTTCATACCTTCATGATTGGCCAGAAATAGCACACCGACGGGAGTTGTGGAAATCACGGGGAGAACCCTTTGCCTAGCAGTGGGACACATAAACGGGCTATTAAAAAAAAAAACACCTGTACATATTTTTCTTCTACTTATGTGGTGCTTTATTTCGTGCACTGCATAATTATATTTTGAGTATAGGAAACCTATACTCGTTTAATGAATGATGGCTCTGTTTAAGTGACAATGAAAGAAAATCACCTGGAATATCCGTCCTTTGAGAAACTTGGAGCAGTGGTGACATGTCGCCGGTTTTTCGAAGGTGTGGAGCACAAACTTGTGGTTGGTGCTACGGCATCCGACAGGCTCCAGATTGTCACTGTTGAAAATGTTAAAACATATTTTTGTGGTTTACAAATAAGTTTTTTGCGAAAATTTCAATTTTGGCACAAGCTTTTATTGCAGCCGAAATCGAAAAACAAAAAGATCGCTGTCAGGATCGAACCCGAGAACATCCGCATACGAAGCCAGCGCACTACCACGGGACTACGTCTTGACTTGCTCAGTCCGACGAAATCAGTCTAGATAAAAGAACGTCTAATGTCATGTCACGTCGCTGAGTATTGAGAGAGACATGCGCTCCTAGCGGAGAGATTTGTAACTGCAATTAATAGGCCTCATCCGGTCATTTTTGCGACTGTTCTACCACAGATTTTCCTCCTTACCTCTATTCTCCATGCTAACAGGGCAAGTTGAATAAAAGCTTGTAAAAAGAGGTAAAGTTTGGCAACCCAGTTATCACTAGAGAGCGGACAAGCCGTCGGTGGTGTCGCAGTTTGAGTAATAGCATAGAGGAATAAGTAAGGGAAGAATTGTAACTCTAATGCGAGTTATTACTATAGGCATAGTTATAGTGACATCTAGCGACAATCACGCGTCAACTAGCGTAAATTATCAGTACTGCTACTTGTCAATAGATGTCGCGACGAACGAAGAGTAATGCTCACCAATTTTTAGCAAATATTACAATAGTATTAATCAGTATTCTGTTTTCAACTCCTTCTGCTTGTAATATAAGTTGTAAACTGTTATAATATTACATTTTTGGCAAACCAGACACTGTTAACACCTAGTATCGAGTAGTGGTATTGATAATTCACGCTATTTAACGCGTGATTGCCGAGTGATTGTCGCTAGATGTCACTATAGCTACGCCTATACAAATAACTCGCATTTACTGATGTTTGGAGTTACAACTCTTCCCTTACTTATTCCTCTATGGTAATACAGTCAAGTGTAAAAATATGGGTGCGTACAACTTATCAAAAATATGTCCCATAGCACTTTATGTCGGCGGAATAAGGTCTCGGTACATATTTTTGAGCGGATAAAATCGATACGTATTTTTGCACTTGACTGTACCTTAGGTTTCATATTCATAAGTGCCTGTGCTATGTGTGGGTTCAAGAACTTACGACAGGCGTATTCGAAACAAATCGCCCTACACTGAGAGAAAATACAACCAGTTTTCATGTTCGTTCAACAAGTTTTTTGGTTAAAATAGCGCCTACGTGCTCTTTGGTTCAAACAACAAGCTACTTGTCATTTGAATCGGCAATATATTTGAATCAACAAGTCGATTTTATAAAAACAACCTGACTGACACATATTGTTTTAAACATACGTTTGGCTGATTCAAACGGATAAACCGCATATATTGTTGGTTTGTTACTATATATCTGTCTTGCTGTATATTACTATTTAAGTATGTTTATGTAAGTCTATTTATATTCTCTTATATGTGTATGTTTATTCAATTTGTGTGTTGGAAATTAGAATAAGTATGATTTTTCATTTCGAAGCACCTACTCTTTCTGATTATGTTTTTTTATTTCCGCTACCCAAAGGTTGTCTGGTAGAAATCGCTCTTTAGCGATAAGACCGCCTGTTGTCTGCCTCTATTTATAATCATTTGTTTTGTCTCCGCTGTATCTTTTTTCTGTATCTCTTGCTGAGGTGTGCCAATAAAGAGTATTCTATCTATCTATCTAAACCGCAACAAGTCGAACTTGTTAAATTCACAATGCAAATTTCTCTCAGTGTACATGTCCGATCTCCTTCCTTCCTATATCTGTGATTATGGCGTCACATCGCGTCCTTTAACAGTCTTCACGCAATTAGTACTTACGCCACACTAGTGTTGAAACGATCACAGCTCAATTTCATCCATTCCGCTTACGTCTCTTGAATCAAATTTCTGTAAGGTTTCTTTATAAAGTAAATCATACTCACATGGCGTCCTTAATAGCCTTCACCCACTTCCGTTTACAATCGTCGCTGCGCGCGTATAGCGTGTAAGTGGCGTCCTTAGTACGCCGCACTAGGTAGAACTGTGACGACCAGCGTCCATCGTTTCTGAGCGTACGGCGACCGGCGCCTTCTTGTACTCTGTACTCGGCTAATTTTACGCCGACGCGGTAGGAATATTGGTTCTCCTGTGAACATTGGAAATTTGAATAATAATTATGCCTAGATATTTTTCTGGCACGAACGAAGTGACACTAGTGACTTCTTTCCGATATTTAGTTCCTCGATAACTTACATTATAATATGTAATTAATTATTGCCGTGGCACTAAACCTTGAGTAGTTTCATGTGCTCTGCCTACCCCGTTTAGGGAATATATGCTTTAATTTATGTGTATATAACATTATGTTTTATACAAATGTCACATATTTGAAAATAAATGGACAATAATAATAAAACGAACCATATTTTAATAGATTACATAATTTCTTACATGATTATTCATGATTTTAGAGATTATTATTAGGGGCAATTAATACCCTTACGTACGGTTATTTATCGATAAAAGGATTGTCGATGTTTTTATTTTGTCAAGCGCTAACAATTTGACGTTCGTGCCAGAAAAATATCTAGGTATAGGTAATTCCACGGAGGTTGAAGTGAATGATAACACACACACCTAAATGAAGATTAGTACTGATTGCAAAAAAAATAATGAATGAAATGAGTGAGTGAATGTAAAAAAAACGATTAATATATTTTTGAAAAACATTATTATTTATTGATATACTTATCATTAATGGTATTAAAAGCAGTAAAACATAATGAACAAATCCTTTTATAAACCACCGTCACTTGGCATATCTTCATCTGATTCGTTAGGTAGGATTGATTATAAGGTTTTGGTTTTCGGTTAAATCATCTATCATAGGTTCTCTTTCCCTATATCTTTCTTCGTTTTCTTGGGTTTTTCTGAAAATACTGTGAAACGTTTCTTTATCAAGTGCTGCTATTTCTTCGTTTAATTTTCTCATGACGCTATTAAATGTGAACTCAGTATTACTAGCTGGAAGTCGCGGAGGCACGAATAAAATTTTGCTACGGACAATAGTTATTTGTTATACAAGGGGGCAAAGTTGTATTTTAACGCCGAGTGTGGAATTGAAAAATGAGCAAGTGAAAGACTCTATAGTTGAACCACGAGCGAAGCGAGTGGTTCGAGAATAGAATCCTGAACTTGCGAGTTTTTTAACACACGAGAAGTAAAATACATTTGCACCCGAGTGTAACACAAAACTTTTCCAATCACTATAGCGAGGAAACTACAACGGCTGCTCAACGGCATCACTGCTTCCAGTAGTTCCAGAGGTGGTAAATCATCTTTATTACTAGATTCACCTACTTCTATCAATTTTAAAGCAGTTAATTTGACTTTATTCAAGGTCAAATTACTTTACCCACTAGTGGATAAAATGCGTTTTTACCCGCTGGTATTAAAGGACAAAACACGTGTTTCCGAGCAAGTGAGGGGAAAACGATATTATTTTATTAATAGTTATTTGTTATACAAGGGGGCAAAGTTGTATTTTAACGCTGGGTGTGGAGTTTTTTAACACACGAGAAGTAAAATACATTTGCCCCCGAGTTAACACAAAACTTTTCCCCTCACTATAGCGAGGAAACTACAACGCAAAAAAATGCGTTTATCACTGCTTCCAGTAGTTCCACAGGTGGTAAATCATCTTTATTACTAGATTCACCTACTTTTATGAATTTTAAACCAGTTAATTTGACTTTATTCAAGGTCAAATTACTTTACCCACTAGTGGATAAAATGCGTTTTTACCCGCTGGTATTAAAGGACAAAACACGTGTTTCCGAGCTAGTGAGGGGAAAATTAAATTATCCGGTGAACTTTATAGCTCATATGAAATTTCACTTCCAAATAAGTATTCAGCTATCGATATATTTTATATCGGAAGGATGTCCCTATGTTAATTGACGTTATTGCTACCGCGACTTCTATGTCTGCTAATAAGTAATGAAAAAATAGGTAAACACCATTTTAACAGCTACGATGATAAAATAAGGCAATTTATTACATATTATCTTTGATTTCTACGATTTATATTACAATCATAATCTGACAATTAATTAATCACATACGAGATATTTTATTTTCTGTTTTGTTTGAAAATTGTTCTATAGACGTAATTCTTAACAAAATAGTAAATAGAAACTTTTTGGTCTTTCTTACAATTCACTGTTGAATCTGCAGTCGGTACATAAGAACACTAATTTCAAAATCTCGTTGTCATTACATGACAGTGTTATAGTGTGCGTGGCCTCAACTGAGTTGAAACTACCTATATACATAATAATAATCAATTTGACAGTTCTTACATGAAGGCTACGACTAAATGCACATAGTCTTATATAATTATATAGTATACTCTCCTGGTAACAAAACGCTCATGTACTAAACTTGACTGGTTTGCAGAGCAACATCAGCTTGTCAAGACGAACACGTATCTCGATCATAGCTTCTGATCCTCGTGGGCTTTGACTTCGAGTTCCCCGTGTAGCAACAGGCGTCCGTAGGCCACAAGATCCTAGTCTATTATGCTCTCCTGGTAACAAGCCACTCATGTAATCACCTTGGCAGGTTTGCATAGCAGCATCAGCTTGTCAAAAACGTACACATATCTCGAGCGAAGCTTCTGGTCCTCATGACCATTAACTTCTACCTCCCCGTATTGTAACAGGCGTCGGTATGCCACAAGATCCTCGTCTATCATGCTCTCCTGGTACAAGTCACGAATTTACTAACCTTAACTGGTTTGCAGAGCAGCATCAGCTTGTCAAAGACGAACACGTATCTCGAGCGAAGCTTCTGGTCCTCATGGGCTTTGACTTTGAGTTCCCCGTCTAGCAACAGGCGTCCGTAGGCTGCGAGCCCCGCACCGCCCGCGCCGAGCGCGCCTCCGTCCCAATCTAGGATGCTCTCCTGGTGACAAGTCATTTACAGAACTTTAGCTTTCTAATATGAACACAAATGACTCGAGTAACCTATTAACACTAATCTGAACTGTCAAAAATAATAACTAGTGAAGTTATTCGTCCGCGTGCGCGCTATGCCGCGTGGACTCAGACACTTTTTTTTAGTGACGATGCGGTCTACGGTGGAGCACGCTTACCTATGAGATACCTATTTACTCTTGCTCTAAAGAGACCTGGATTGTACTCATGCGAAGACACAGACTCAGGCAGGGCATTCCACTCCTTGGCGGTTCGCAAAAAAAATGTGAAGCGAAACGCATAGTGCGTATTTTTGGAATACTCACCGCGAAGCGATGCCGCATTGCCGAATGTCTGGTGGTCCTACTATGGAGAAATGGGGACGGAGGAACAAGGTTGTACAGTTCCTCAGCGCACTCTCCAAAATGTATGTAAGGTACAACGGGGCAAATCTCGACTGGAGGGGGGCAAATGTAACTGGTCCATTTTTTTCATATTTTAGAATGTTTGCAGTCGTCGAGATTTGCCCCGCTGAACCTTACTTGTGTAAGCTTCAATTGTTTGACATGCACTCCGCATGCCTCGCCTCGCCCCGACTCGAGCGTGCACGAGGGCCTTACACTAACCCCCTTATTCATAAACGTACTCTAAAGTTATCAAGCCGATAAAGTTCGTTTGTCCCTTTCCAACGTATTGGTGTGATAGAAAAGGGCAAAGGACTTTATCGGCTTGATAACTTTAGAGTACGTTTATGAATAAGGGGGTAAGTGTTTAAGAATAAGTGTACGTACCTGAACTTTAGCAAGAAGCGCCAAAACCTCGCTGTCCCTTTTCACCTCGTTGATATACTGCGCCACGTCCACCATCGCCTCTTTCGCTCGCTCCAACCCGCGGAACTCCTCGTGGTTCTAGAAGTGACAATGGTTTATTTGTTTTATCTTTATTACACAAATCGCTTAGTTGAAAGACTGTAGTAGCTGGCTTTTGACGTCAACTTTGATAATAACTTACTAAAATAGATACCATACACCAACGAAAATGCCCAAGTTCATTGGTGGCAGGGTCGGGAATCGCACCCAGGTCTTAATCTTACTCACCTCTACATCTTCCCGGCCGCCGTGGTAACCGTCGTAAATTCTATAGTGTATGTTATCCCTGAAGACTAGGCGCCTTAGCCCAACTCTAAGGGCGAGCAATGTGTGCTTGGACCTCCTATACGAATCCTTTACAGGATTATAATATAGCGAGAGAGATGGTGCTGCCGTCTATCGACTTAAATAACAAATATTTCTGTGTGTGTGTACAGTAAAACGTTCCACTTTGTCGGTTACCATTAAGGCAAGATTTACTTGCATTTTAATATGAATAAACTGACAAAGCGGCTTTATAGCAATCGACAAAGGCACATTTTCACGTGCACACTTACATTTGTTCCCTTCCCTAGTTGTAAGTCTAACAATAAGCAGAGCATTGCACAGTACAAATTTCTCCATTAAGCCTATAAATTTATCTCAATTTTTAAGTCTCATCGGAATCACGAAAAATCCACCGACGATTGATAATGTTAGTACCTAACAAATAGAGCGAACGGGTTACCAATTTTATAGATGAAAAACCGAAGAGTCGTGCAAACGTCCCAGTTTTGAATATTCGCATTTCACACGTGTCAATAGGTAACCTGGATTGGTTTTATTAAGTGGAGTATTGGCCGGCCGTTCCAGATTTTCATTTACATGTTTCCTATCCTGGACGCGGTCACTGCATACAGGCATATTATAGACGGTGAACCAAATCTTAGCACTAAAAAAAGGCAGCAAATTTGAAAAATGTAGAGCTCACCAACCGATTGTATTCATAAAACTTCCTAAACCTTGACGTTGGCAGAATTGTCGACGAGCTATAACACAAAAACTGATTGAAACGCAGGGGCGAAGGTTTTATTTCCATAGGCTCCTTGACACCACCAGGGATACTAGGGCTGCTTCATTCCTGGGGTAGAAGATTGGCATTGCCAAGCGGGGAAATGTGGCCAGCATTATGGGCACTCGTCCCCAGGGATCGGATTTGGGAGATGTTATTTGATAGTTTAGTTTGTAAGGGAAATTTTAGATACTAAGACTGATTTATGTGTGATTGTGTTTAATTTAATGTGTGTAATAATTCCATATTTGAAATAATATGTTGTACCTAAATACTAAAATACATTTCCATAGGTAATTAGAATTTCGCCCCATTTTAGTGCCATGATTAGATCGTTCCATGCACTATGACGCGTGCCTTGGTTTGTATTATCATCAGTGACCGGCATTAAGGATTTCGAAACTAGACACACAGTAATATGATAGGCTTTTTGTGCGACTTGTGGATTTTAAGTAAATTTAACACACTAAAAAAAAAAAAACAATTACAATTTGTCATTACAATATTTATTACAATTAATTTTCTAACAATGATCATGCCGTGATGTTCAGTGGACTCGGATTGAACACATCTGCAAATGGATTAATGTCACTGTCATAATAACAAACCTGGATATTTAAGTAGTATCTCATCAACTTCTTTGCTGCTACATTCAATAGGTATTTAAGATGATCCAATTTTATATCTTCCATTTCCGCTTCGATAAACAGGTTATATAAGTTACAACAGTTTTCCATAAACGGTAAGATAGCGTTACTACTAGTTTTGTATTCTTTTTGACCGCATAGGTTGCTTATGTGAATATTTTTCAGAGTAGGACATTTTGAGAATGAATGAAATATACCGTCGTAATCTATGTCTGTTGAATGAAACCTCAGATACTCTATCTTTGTCTCATGCAGGTTGGTAAATAGAGATAGCGTGCAGTCGTTACCGACGCCCAGACAGTCAGGATTTTGAATGAAAACATCCAGAGTGCGCAACTTATTGCACTGTGAGAAAAGATGACTGAAGAACTCGTCTTTTAAAAAAACTTCCCTTACACTTAAAAATGTAATATTCTTAAATATTTCAAGTTCCATTTTTTGCGTAATGGAACTGTTCCATTCTGGCAAATGGCCTTTTCTACAGACATCTGCCAGGGTGACTTTTTCTGGCACATTATCGACAAATCCATCGGCAGTATCACAGGAGTCTATACAGTACCAATTGCTTGGTGCTTGCGTTACGTTCGTTTTGGTTTTTGTGCGCATACAGAAGTAAGTGGGAAAATAATCCGTTAGCTCCAGGAGCAGTCTGTTGAAAAACACGTAGTCGAATACGGTTAGGTTAGTAATCCACGCTTTAAGAACAATGTCACCCCCTATTTCAAAATTTAGACTTAAACGTGAGCTGATCTGTATTTTAAAATTAGAGCAGTTATGGGGCTCCAAAATTTGACTTATTTTTGGAGATACATAGATACGTATGATGTTTTTATAATGCATTAAAAATATATATTCTATTTGAGTGTAGTTCATATTAATGATTTGTTCTAGCTGGTCGATCGGAAGATGACATCTTTCAGAAAATGCATGGCAATGACGAATAATATAGCTTAGTTGTCCGTAATTAGTGTAGCAACTTCCTGCGATATCTATGAACGGTTCATATACTACCTCACTTGTTCTCCAGCAATGTGAGCAGCGATCGGTAACTGTTATTTTTAAATCTTCGGTCAAAGGTACATTTTCTAAAAGTTTTAGTGGAAGCTCTAGTTGGTAGATATCAAATAAAACAAAATGGACTTTTCCAAAATTCTGTTTTTTAAATAACTCTGAAATGATTTTCCACTTTTCATCTTTATGAGGGCCCAGCCTTTGCAATCTCATATAACAATTTATGTTGTCGAAGTCTATCAAAAAATTAGGCTTAAAGAAATTGATCCCAATATTTTTTAAGCTATCGCAGCAAACCTCATCCAAATCGCATAAGAAAATATCCGTGTACGTAACGTCTAGAGCTTTGAGGTTAGTAAATTTTTGCTTGTAAGGGCTCAGGTCTTGAGCCGTGAGATCTTTTATGCCACTTAAATTTAGTTCCACAATACTTGAAGACATAATTTCAAAAAAATCTTGACCAAGAGACCTGGCAGTAGCTAATGTGCTTCTTGACAAATCCATCTTATTCACCAAACGTCGTTCAAAAAAGGGTTTTAGCTCATCTATACTGTACACATTTACTTTTGACTGTATATCCAAATACGAGAATATTATGGTAGTAATCTCAATTGGTAAGTTTAAAATATTCATTTTGTTACTAAAATGTAAAATCAATCATTAAATCTACGACAATGCTCGACATATTTTAGGATTTTGATTGAAGTTGTCAAAATGTTGGCAAGTGACAACTGCAACCAGCAACAATTTTTTTATTATGGCCTGGACGCAAGTCCTTTAGCCAAGTGTTCGTTTTCGAATTTGAAAAAAAAAGTTAAAAAACCATATCACCGCTCCAGAAAATCCATCCGAATCAGACTAATAGCAAAAACGGCGTGTTGACGGAATCATTGAAACTCGCTCGTATCAAGTAGGTATTAATTATATGTACAGTCGAGTTCATAAATATGTGTACATTTTTTCACCTTTACTCGTTGCAATAAGGTGAAAAAATTTACACATATATGAACTCGACTGTACATGATTAAATGATTAATAAATAATAATTAATTATTACAATAAAACTATTTGAATCATCCTATATGCAGCGTGACGTCAAACCCGTCACCGGCATGAAAGTTACGGGTCCTGTTCATAAACGTTCACTAAAGTTATCAAGCCGATAAAGTTCGTTGGTCCCTTTCTATCACACCAATACATCGGAAAGGGACAATAGTTATTCAAAGTTGTATTTTAACGCCTAGTGTTGAATTGAAAAACGAGCAAGCGAAAGGATTCTATAGTTCGCTTCTCTCGTGGTTCAGAATAGAATCCTGAACTTGTAGCTGGGACGCTATTGCACAACACCCTGCATTTTATGATTAAGCACTGAGACTTGGCACAGGTTGTTCCTTGGGTGGCCCTGAGTAGATAAAGATCGGGAGGCATCGAGAGCCCCCCTTAATTTAGGAGGGAGGAGGGGGGGAAGGCTGGCGCCTCCGCGCTTCCTTTGAAACCATATTTCTCTAAAACTATACAAAATAGGGCATGCGATATATCATTTTTGGATAAATGAAGGACGAGGAATTCATTTTTGGAACAAAACAAATGTACTTTAGAACAAAAATACAAAAAAAAAATGGGAAAATCTTAAAACGAGATTTTTTTTTATACATATTATTGCACGTTTTATAAAAACCGTAATAGTTATTTTAAAATAAAAAATACTTTTTAATAGCTACATTTATCTAGTTTTAGAAAGTGTATAATTTGATATAGAAATATATTATAGGACGAGTGATAAAAGATAATTTACATCGCCCGATAGGGTGATTTGAATGCTCATTTCAATAAGTTTTGTCAATGATTTCAGGTATAATCACTATTTTTAACACACGAAAGCCGTAATCATTGTAGTTTATGGCTATTTTAGTGATTAATGTACTTAAAATTTAAAAAAAATTTTTTTTTTTTAAATGTGATAATTTTTTTGAACATTATCCTATTTTGTTCTTTCTACACAATATATATCTAAAAGCAATAAATATCAATAAAAAGCCACATTTATGCAGTTTATAAAAATATATTTGTTATATAAATATATTACGAAACGCGAGATAAAAAATAATGAAAATGAAAATTTTAATGTACGGGTCAGATTGCATTATTCGATGAGGTGAGGTAAAGGTACTACCCACTGTGCAGTGGAGTTCGTCTAGTAATACAGAAATATACTTATTCTAATAACGTTTACACATGTAGGTATATCACGACCCAGTAGAGAAAATTGTAAAAATCCTATAATATAGTTTATTTTGATTGTAAAATAAAATTGCATGTGACTTATAATGTAAAAGAAAAATTATCTTAATCACGTTCTCCTCTCCTAAAGCAGTTCTGCATGCATAGGCTTGAGGATTTTTTAGTTTACTAGCAGAACTTAGTTACTTCCTTAAATCGGTTTTACCCATCCATAAAAGATAAAATAAAAATCGTCATATTCTTCCTTTCAGTATCAATGCGCAATAGTGCCATAAAAAATAAACTAGATTCGTATTAGCATTAAACATTAATGATTTTTGAACTAAGACATTGCTTTTGTACAAAGGAGAACCTCAAAAAATGGTCTGACTAGACGAAAACATGTGTATCGGGGCTAGTACTCAAGGCTCTCAAAATTGTAGCTATTTTGAGTTATTCAAATAAAACAACATGAATAGTCTGAATTTAATTATGTATATATCACAACACCCACTGCATAAGCACATCAGCTCCGAACATTTAATTTAAAAAGTCTTTTTTTACGGTTGCACCTTACGAGGCACTGTTTTTTACACCTGCATCCGATAATTTCGAGGCATGTTTCTGCAGCAACAGGCAACGTTGCGGGCAAGTAGGCTCCCAAATCCCAATTGTTACAGACTTTCGTCCAGCCACGAGTAACAAATAATGGCAAATTTTGAATTGGGTTTAGTTGACCCCATACATGGACACCTTGATATACCTATAACCCTTACAAAAATGGTGTAAGGCAGCTTTTGTCGGTGAAATGCTGTTAATTTGGCGGTCTTTTTTGGTTAATAAGTTAATAACTATTTTCGGCACTCGTTAACCAAAGTACACGACGCAGATCTGGAATAATAAATATGTCAAGTAAGAATTATCCATAAATTATGCAAATCATATAGATATCTACTATTTCACAAGATGTATTAGGATCAGATGTATATATCTGACTTATCATATCAATCGATCATTTCATGTGATATCAATTGTTAAATTGAGACTAAATAGGAGTATGTTGTTTAATTTGAAGTACTCTAAATAACTACACTTTTTGAGAGCTTTGAGTGCCTTTACCTCACCTCATCGAATCATACAAGCTGACCCGTACCGTACATCACGATCGCCCTGCCACGTCACTTTCATTATTTTTTATCTCGCGTTTTGTAATATATTTATACAACAAACTATATATTTTTATAAACTACATGAATGTGGCTTTTCATTGATATTTATTGCTTTTAGATATATATTGTATAGAAAGAACAAAATAGGATAATGTTATAAAAAAGTTATCACATTTTCATTTTTTTTTAATTTTTGTATTTTTTATTATTTTAAGTACAGCATTAATCACTAAAATAGCCATAAACTACAATGATTACGGCTTTCGTGTGTTAAAAATAGTGATTATACCTAAAATCATTGACAAAACTTATTGAAATGAGCATTCAAATCACCCTATCGGGCGATGTAAATTATTTTTTATCACTCGTCCTATAATATATTTCTATAACAAATTATACATTTTCTAAAACTAAATAAATGTAGCTATTAAATAATATTTTTTATTAATAAAAACCATTACAGTTTTCATAAAATGTGCAATAATATGTATAAAAAAAAATCTCGTTTTTAAATTTTCCCATTTTATTTTGTATTTTTGTTCTAAAATACATTTTTTTTGTTCCAAAAATGAATTCCCCGTCCTTCATTTATCCGAAAATGATATATCGCATGCCCTATTTTGTATAGTTTTAGAGAAATATGGTTTCAAAGGAAGCGCGGAGGCGCCAGCCTTCCCCCCCTCCTCCCTCCTAAATTAAGGGGGGCTCTCGATGCCTCCCGATCTTTATCTACTCAGGGCTACCCAATGAACAACTGTGCCAAGTCTCAGTGCTTAATCATAAAATGCAGGGTTCCCATACAAGACATAGCAATAGCGTCCCCAGTATTGCGAGTTTTTTAACACACGAGAAGTAAAATACATTTGCATCCGAGTGTAACACAAAACTTTTCCCCTTACTATAGCGAGGAAACTACAACGAAAAAAATGCGTTTATCACTGTTTCAAGAAGCTCCACAGGTAAATCATCTTTATTACTAGATTCACCGACTTTTATCAATTTTAAAGCAGTTAATTTGACTTTATTTAAGGTCAAAGTACTTTACCCACTAGTGGATAAAATGCGTTTTTACCCGCTGGTATTAAAGGACAAACCACGTGTTTCCGAGCTAGTGAGGGGAAAACGAACTTTATCGGCTTGATAACTTTAGTTTAAGTTTATGAATAAGGGGGTTAGAATAGAATAGAATAGAAAAACTTTATTCAGGACGCTTAAACAATATAAATTACAAAAAGATGTCACAAAAATTGAAATAAAACGTCACTGAAAAGGTTTCCACTCAGCTTGGTGTCAATACCTTTTGGATACTTTGACGCTGGTCTTCCGTGGCAACCCTTCCATTAGGTTAGGGTTTAAGGTGTACTCACCGGTTGCGTTTCGTGGACGAGTTTGTCGAGCAGCAGGTGGTATTTGAGAACCCGCTGCATGGGTACGGAGAGAATGTCGCGGAGTTGAATCCGGCCATCGCTGTGTTCTTTCTGACATTTCTGTAACAACATGGAAAATTCAAAATAGTAGAAGTGAAGCAGGAAATCCGAAACGAGTGGCGATAAATTAAAACACGACCGAAGCACACTTCGGACACTGGCGATCAAATATATGAAAGAGGCGCGTTCCTAGCACACAGTCTAACTAAGCTCGTGTAGGTGAACGCGTACTATGCTTGTATGAGTGAGGTATGACAGGTCGACTGTTCGCGTTTTTGACAGGCGGTAACTGTGAGGTAACCGGGAGGGGGTGGGCGGCACACAGCGGGGAGCAGGAGTGGCTATACTGTGCGATAGTACTCTTTATTATACTGTGACCGAAGGGAGTTTCGCTGGACGTTTGGCTCTTTGAAATTTCGACAAGACGAAAAGCACGACCTATGTCGAAACGCAAAGGTCCATATGTGCTGTAAAATGTAAGATACACATGCGAAAAGGGTAGGTATATCGTCACTACTTTAAAAAAAACTTGTATCTTCGTCTGTCAATGAAAAGAAAAAGGTAGTAAGTATGTATGGAATGCATATAGACTTACTGCGTTTTAACTTTGAGGAACAGCGTGAGATACGAGATTTTTTAAAAGTAGTGACGATATGTATCTCGTGGTGATTTAAATCACTTTCTTTGGTCATGCGAAAAGGTACGATACACGCGCGAAAAGGTAACCCGTGTCGATTTAAATCACTTTCTTCAGTCGAGTTATAATTTATCGCCACTCGTCTTATTTTTTTTCTGTTACGCCTTTGTATCAGAATCAAAGACATATAGTAACTCCGTATAGACGGATAATGTCTAAGAAAAAAACGTACCTCAAAGCCATAGAGAAAACCGGCCAAGAGCGTGTCGGGCCACGCTCAGTGTAGGGTTCCGTAGTTTTCCGTATTTTTCTCAAAAACTACTGAACCTATCAAGTTCAAAACAATTTTCCTAGAAAGTGTTTATAAAGTTCTACTTTTGTGATTTTTTTTATATTTTTTAAACATATGGTTCAAAAGTTAGAGGGGGGGGACGCACTTTTTTTTCCTTTAGGAGCGATTATTTCCGAAAATATTAATATTATCAAAAAACGATTTTAGTAAACCCTAATTCATTTTTTAATACCTATCCGACAATATATCACACGTTGGGGTTAGAATGAAAAAAAATATCAGCCCCCACTTTCCATGTAGGGGGGGTACCCTAATAAATCATTTTTTTCCATTTTTTATTTTTGCACTTTGTTGGCGTGATTGATATACATATTGGTACCAAATTTCAGCTTTCTAGTGCTTATGGTTACTGAGATTATCCGCGGACGGACGGACGGACGGACGGACGGACAGACAGACATGGCGAAACTATAAGGGTTCCTAGTTGACTACGGAACCCTAAAAAGGTACGGAGGCCTAGATGGCTTTACACCTTTGGGGAACGCTCGGCTAGATGGCATCAATATTAATATTTTAACACATATCAAGCTAAAAATATGGGCCAAATTATCAAAACTGAGGTTCAAAAGTTTTAAGCTACACATTATACTTTGACAGTAACTGTCTATAATACTCGATCCTCTTTGATCAGAATGTATTATTTTGAATATCATGATGATCAACAGTCAATTAGTAGGTAAATATGAAAGTCTCCAGATCACATGTTTGGAGACACTGGTTTCTTACAATGCATACCTACTACTATTTGTAGGCTAGTTTTATTTGTAGGCTAATTTGTACCTATTTTATACGTTTAATTAAATAAATTACTTTGTTTTTTACAACGACTACGATTTAGATTCGAGGGTTTACTGGTGAAACCCGATAAGATAATTTAATTTTGTTCAAGTTAATTAGTATGTTTTGTTCTTTACGCCATCTACCACGACCGTATATTAACTATCTTGTCCTAATACTCTTAATTTTGCATGTAAACATTGTGAACCTATCGATCTTATGTAATTAAAACTCATCACTTCAGATAGATGGCGTTACGGGTCTCAAAAATCATAATGTATAGTTGTTTACTTGAATAAATTGTCTTGCACTACCTATCTGCATGAACGGTGCGTTTTTAATTCTCCCACAACTCTCATCGAACGGTACAAATTTTGTCCTTGAAATAACAACATTGTGGAAATTGCACATAGTTCAAAAACCAGTTTGCTCAACTTATCGGGTTTCACCAATAAACCCTCGAGATTAGGTATTAAGTAATTTAAGTATTATGTTTATAGGTTAAGTAACTGGTTATTGCTTTCTTTGTATTCACTTGGTGTTGTGGCAATAATAGTACATTACTACAGTTGCTGGCCGAAGACATATAGACGGCCGAGCGAAGCGAGGCCGGATAGGTCTGAGGCGGGCAACCCCATTTCCCGCCGAGGTATGTATAGTGCTTTTCTCAAACATGGTATGAAATAAATAAAGTCTACTGAAAATAGTAACTTTGGTAAAAAATTTTTTTTGTATGAAAACGCACCCAAAATCAAATATTGTCTAGGGCCCGTACCAGTTGCAGTCGGCACGTCTATAAAGCCCCTTATAGTTTTTTTTTATTGGCTAAATACCTGGATGTTATGTCACAATTATCTGTGTTTGGAAATTAAAAAAGAAGACTTTGCCGGCCTTGGCCTGCAAGGTTTGTATGAAATTCCATTATCTATCAATCGTCCTAGCCGCACCTGCAACGTCATACTTCGCTGCCAATTATAAGGCACATAACATCAATATTTCATACCATGTTTGAGAAAAAGTATTTTTTTTTATTAAAATATCCTTTTGGTATTTCTAGCGTCCTTATCAAGACGCCATCAAAAGCCGCTGTAAGTAAGTCGCTAGAAACTTTATGAAAGCCCGACTTTGCTTACTTCGGGGAACTAGAATTACGGTAAGAAACTCTACGCTCTATTTTATAACGAAAGGCGTATTTGGTATTAAATACTCGTACATTAAGTATATCAATAATATGAACAAGTATTTTTTTAAATTATAAATAATGCAGACATTATTATGTCACAGTATAACACCATTAATAATCCATACTTCCATACTAATCCATACTTACTAATATTATAAACGGGAAAGTGTGTGTGTCTGTTTGTTTGTCTGTCCTTCACGGCAAAACGGAGCGACGAATTGTCGTGATTTTTTAAGTGGGGATACTAGTTGAAGGGATGGAGAGTGACATAGGCTACTTTTGTCTCTTACTAACGCGAGCGAAGCCGCGGGCAAAAGCTAGTATTAAGTATAAATGGGAAAATGTGCGTGTCTGTTTGTTTATCCGTCTTTTACGGCGACGAATTGGCATGATTTTTTAAGTAGATATAGTTGAAGGGATAGAGAGTGACAGGCTACTTTTTGTTTCATTCTAATCCCCCACTTCCCTAAAATGGGAGGGGGAAGTTTGTATGGAGCATTCCGCAATTTTCGAATTTAACGCGAGCGAAGCCGCGGGCAATAGCTGGTTGTTCTAATAAACGTAAGCCGAGCGGTATGTATGTATGCGCCCCATATATGATTTATTTTATAGCCGTATGTAGTCACCATCAGGGGCCCATTTCTCGAACGACATTAGGCTAATATTATTAGTCCACGAACTGTCAAATCGTATGGGTTGCCATGACAACACACTAATATTATTAGACCTATAAAATCGAGAAATAGGCCCCAGGTCAGGCCCCGTAGCCGAATGGCATTTATGCGACGCGAAACGCCGCAGAAATGTAGTCTGGCTCTGTCGAGATAGATAGCTAACGAAAGGGATATTATCGTGAGCGTTTGTGCATTCGGCTACGTACACAGATATATCAGAGCGCCCGATATGCAAAATCATCTGAACACGCCTCTATTGTAAAAGCGTTATAGTTCGCATCCAAAATTTTCGGGCGCTATTATGATGGCTAGGCCCCTTGGTAACAGACAAGAATAAAGTTACTTGAAATATAAGTTGTTTTTATACATAATTCCATATAATGTCTACTGAAATCGTCTACCTACTCTACCGACCGAGCATCACAAATTAATTGAGGTAAGCCTCTTATTTTACAATAATATTTTCTAGACAGATTTTCCGCATAGCAACAAACAAATAGTAATTAAACCGCGCGGTTGTAAATGCACGCGATTAAAGAAATGTACATAGTGTAATGATATAGATAAATTATTTTTCAAGTAGGCATATTACAATAGGCTTGTGCCGGTTCGTTCGTTGATCGGAGCGCTCCGATCTCGTTCAATCGCTCTCATTAACTAGTACGCTCTTTTAGGTCTTTTGCTCATTTAGTTCAGTCAGACCAGCGACCACTACGGTCGGAAAGATCAGAACGAATGGGAACGAATAGTGTCAAAATTATACGAATAGTCCACAAATAATAACATTCCGGGCCGAAAGGTTGTAAGTAACCGAAGCCTAATATGAAAACTTGACGTTTTTGTGTTGCTCTTCTAAGTAGCTCTCGATCTCGGTCGGCGCAGTCACACGGGTCTATATTAATTCGCATAACTGAATACTCCTAATATGAATTGGCATACCGTTTATTACGCATAACGTTTAATACGCATATCATTATTTCGCATAACAGATTACGTATAATGCTAATGCGCATAATGTAAATTGGTATAACGATGAATTGGTATAAGTATAATAAGCATAACTTTGTTTCGTAGAATTATTAAATGGCATACAAGAAAATTATATTTTCACCACACTAACGGGTAAAGGCTTACTTTGCTGTTCGAAAACAGATATCAAATTTTCATTTTAGCCACAAGAGTGCAAAGTAATTTTATACAAATTTTAACTTGATATCTTAAGCTAGTTGTTTAGTATACAACCTTTTTATTTATATCGCTGTACTACCTCATTGGATTTAGTGAGGCTACTGGCCTGTTAACTTACCCCTGTAACCAAATATTAAAATTTCGAGTCCTCGATTTTGTCGCTCGAAAATCTGAACGATGAAATAATATTATTTAAATACTCATTTTCAATTTCTTTAGTAAAGTACAGCGGGGCCAATCTAGACTGGGAAGCAAATGTAACTAATCCATTTCTTCCATTATTACACTATTTCCATTATTCCATTATTACATGTATCCACTGAACACGCCTATCTTGTATAACCGGTGGACACTCTATTTAATACAGCCAGTTACATCTGCCCCCCACTCGAGATTTGCCCCGCTGTACCTTACTTGCCCCTATTTTTTTTTCATGCTTAGTAAGCGAGACAGTATAAAATTAAACACTCAAAATCGAGCGCTCGAAATTGGAAAATCAGCCCCTGATTGATCCAATCACTTGCTCCATACAGTTAGTAAGTATGGCAATTCATTTTAGGATAATTAAAGTTATACGTAATAGTAGTATGCAAATTTCAAATATGCAGATTCATTGTTATGCGAAATAAGAATTATGCATTTTTAATATTCTGCTTATTCAATGTTATGAACAATTATGTTATGCCAAATCTGTTATGCTAATTCAAATTATGCGAATTAATGATAGGCGAAATAGAGGGCACCCCAGTCACACACTCGTTCTCGTTCCGAACCGCTCGCACTCGCCGATCCTATACTGAACGAAATGAGCAAAGACCGATTCTCAGAGCACGGAAAGATTTCGGTCATTGATGGGATTTTATTCCTAACAATTCATAGTTCGTGAACGACACAAGCCTATATTACAATATGCGCATATAAACATCAAATAAAGCCACGCCGGCTCTAACCCTGCGCCTCAGCCTCGAGATGATTTCAGTCCTCTCTCAGTTGGAGGACGGTATCCACTATGGGATCGGCAAAACTGAAAATGAAATAGGTAACTCTAATTATGTCTCTCTCTAACGCTGAATTATGTTACTGAAATTATGCAAGCATGCATGTAGTCCATGTTTGTAGGTGGCAAATTAAGTAAAAAGGCTTGTTAACACCAGAAAAATGCATGTTTTCATAGTTGAAGTAGCATAATTTTTGCATAAAATCGGCGTGACTCAGGGGAGCGTAACCATGGCAATAACAGGCAAGAAGAAGTTGATTCACCCATACAGCGGCGAAGCCAAAAAAAGTACGAAAAACTTATTCAAAAAAATTTTCTGACGAAAATAGACGCGAGAATATAAAACAGCCCTCGATAAGGAAATGTGTTCATTTGAAGTATACGAGTACATATTCATATTTAAGACGCAGTACCAATCGAGTCACAAGAGCTGACACGAATATGAATAGAACGAACGAGTGAATGAAAATATGCATGTGTCTCGCAGATTAACACTGATATATGCAAACGATTGCTCATCATCCTCCTTGCGTTATCCCTGGGGTCCGCTTTGACAACTAATCCCAAGATTTGGCGTAGGTACTAGCTTTTACGAACGCGGACTGCCATCTGACCTTCCAACCCCAAGGGTAAACTAGACCTTATTGGAATTAGTCTGGTCTCCACACGATGTTTTCCTTCACCGAAAAGCGACTGGCAATAATCAAATGACATTTCGCACATAAATTTCTTGAGAGGCGTACGCGGAGCCGAATCCGACAAGTATATAGAGGCCCTTTTGACACATGAAAGGGCTTCACCGAGCGGATGCTGCCCTTGCCCTTGTCATTGGCATTGTCATGGGACAGACGCAGAGGCAGCACCCGCCAGGATGTAAGGACTATTTGAGAGTTTATGGAATCTAAAATAACCTGGCCCCGTAGCCGAATGGCATTTCTCCGACGCGAAACGAAAACGAAACGCCGCGAAAGGTAGTTTGGCTCTGTCGCGCTAATACGCAAGAGCGACGGAGATAGATATCTACGAGCGTTTAGTTTCGTGAGCGTTTGTGCATTCGGCTACGCACGCTGGGCTATTGAATGAAAGTGATGGATTAAATACTAGACTATGGGATAAAAAAATGGATAATAAATTTTCTCTTTATTTATTTTTGTTGTCTAGGTCAGGATTTTTTTTACAATCCATACTAATATTATAAATGGGAAAGTGTGTGTGTGTCTGTTTGTTTGTCCGTCTTTCACGGCAAAACGGAGCGACGAATTGATGTGATTTTTTAAGTGGAGATAGTTGAAGGGATGGAGAGTGACATAGGCTACTTTTTGTCTTTGTCTAACGCGAGCTAAGCCACGGGAAAAAGCTAGTATGTATATAAATAGTATTTTATGCAAACGAGGTTTAAAGGAGGTCAAAAAAAACTTAACCTAGGGTGCCGCCAGCAGCGAGGCAGGGCCCAAGCTGCCGGTGGTTAGGGCTGCAGAGAGAGGAACCGTCTGACTATCCACGCCGTGTCCAAGACTACCGCCTTTTGCATATGACCCCTTGATCCAGCCACCTAGCGAGTCTCTCAAGATGTTGGTCGAGGATCATAAATATTATTATTGGTTTTAATAAACGCCCGCATGATGGTAGCACACTGTACAGGTATACTGTTATTGCTGTTTTCACGTGTCTATATTTAGCTTTGGTTTGAGCATAGTTGAAACGTACACGGTCGAATCTCGAGCCCGTATTGCATATTTGGCGAAGCAAGCGGTCCGCTTGTGTACATTCCACGAATGATGAAATTTTATTCTTCAACCTACAGTGGTTTATCTCGTTAGGATTCGGGGCAGCGGCGGAATTCAATATGTAGCATAAAAAAAAAAATTATAGATTTTGGGTATTAAAAGTGTATGATGACTACGTATTTTCGATTAAAAATTTATGTAATGTTTTATTTCATTTGGCCACCGAAAACGCTATCAGCGATGAAGTGACGTCATAGAATTCGATCCTTACTGCATGTCAAAACAATCACTGACATATTGAACTCTATGCCTTCATACTTAAAAAGTCTGAAAATGTTATTTTCGAGTAGAATGACCTGATGCACAGACAATCTATAGATTAACATGACTTTATTGTTTTCGCCTGATTACGTAAAAGCACAGAATATATAATAGTACAAGTACAGAAGGCTCACTCCTTTGGTGTTCACAAAATGCCGCCATTCTAAATTCTTACCTACATTAACAAACGGACCGCACGCGAGCACCCGGCATTGAATTTTATTGCGCCGCGCGAAGGTCATCGCCACTGAATGGGCCGCGAACTCGCGGCCGCCGGCATGTACTTGTAGCGCGGCGATAGAATCGCGGAGTGAGCCGCCCCTGGTAAAAGTATACTTTAAAAATATTTTTCTACTCCCTTTTGTTATTCGTCATTTACAGTGTCGTGTATAGATCGTTAAAACCCTACATAAAAGATGCCCGCCCCCGCCCGGCGCCCCGGGCACCCACGCATACGATATAGCTCTTAAAGCATTGTTAGGAAGCCTTTAAGGGATATAGCGGGGGCGCGGGGCGCCCGGGGCTGGCGGCGGCGCGGGGGAGTGCGAGCGACAGGGCGAGTACAGGAGCAGAGGGGAGGCCGACGCGTCAAAATACAGGAAATAGTGCGAATTTCACGAAAGTTATTCTAGAAAACTATTCAAAAGTAAGTGCATGGTCGTAGAAAAAGTATTGTATGCAACGGTGTTTAACAGGGTCAAAAAATACTCGTGGCGTTTTTATTAACAATTTTCGGCTTCGCCTCAAATTGTTACTCACGCCACTCGTCTTTTTTTGACCTCACTTAAACGCCAGTTGCATTAAATACTATTTTTGCTGTAGTTAAGCCATAATAAAGTATGGTAATATTATATTTCGGTTAATTGGACAGTACTTAATCAAATAGGACAGACTTTCAAAAAGGGTCAACTAGCCTATAGAGACAGCATGCTGACTATGCTGAGTGAATAAAACAAAGTGATTCCTAGGTTCCTATAAAAACATTCCTCGTAAAAAATATTCAGCGAAAACACAGCCAAGGCCTGTTTTAATAATAACGTATTAAGTATGACGCAGGTTGTACGATTATATAACAGGTATAAAATAGGAAACCTTTAAATTAAGAGGGGGCGTAAATTAAGGAGATTAGAACGGTTCCTGTTTACAAAAATTGCATGTTGATCCACGAAAAAACGCTTTAAGTAAATAAGTACTAAATATTATAAGATTTACTCTATTGAAATTTAAAAGCATGTTTATAAAAACGTGAGACATATTTAAAATCACAGGCAAGTAACAACTTCAGTACAAAATCTAGCACGCATAAAAAATACAAAATACACATAATAACAACAAGTAATGAAGTGCTACGAAATGACCTCATCTCAGCGTATTGCTGGTGACTTCCAGCGCTGATCTTTCAATGAGACCATCAAGTGAGAAAGATTCACGGAGGGTAACAGACAGAAGAAATGCAAAACACATACAAGAGAAGTGGTCAAACAGTTAAAAAGAATAAAAGTGAAAACGTTACAAGAAAAATAACCACAGACGTTTCTTCTATCTATGTAAATCTATATAGTTCTGTGCTCAACAGGTTATACTAAGTTACACCAATAGTTAGCACTACACATCAACTATCCTGATAGCATGTTTCGAGTGTCTAATAGAGCTCGGCCGATCACTGTCATCAGACTGTGCTTGTTAGTCCGGCTGACGAAATTGGAAACCGCCATTCACGAAAGCGCCGTCAATATGTACTCTATAGGACAGCTCTATTCACAAGTGCTGGCACGAATGGAATGAATGAGTGAATGAAACTATCTAGCAAATAAAAAATAGACGAGGAGGGTTTATCGCTCATAGAATTTTTCAAATACGTATCAACTTTTTTCTACTGAAAATCTGTGTTTCAGCAAACCCTGAATAGTGAATAGACAAACCTAAATAGGTACATTTTTTAACTGCTTGCTAGACGTTGCCTCTAATGCGTCTAGTCTAGTGTAGTTCTCTCCATGTGTGGTCACTTCATATAAAGCACCATAGGTCAGGAAGATACTTTTGGGCCATAAGGACAGCTCACAGTTAAGATGACCGAGTCTCTAAACTTTTTTTTTTCGCGTCTAGTGCATCCAGTGTTTCCAACGTATCCGCAAGTTGGAACAGTGGTTCCTTGTAATATCAGTAATCGTCTCCCCATGAAAATGCGCCTTAAGAAGATACTTTTGGGGCACAGGGACAACTCACAGTCAGCATGGCCGAGTAGCATTTTTTTTTAAACTAACCTGTAACTGCTTGCTAAACGTCGCGTCTCTTGCGTCCAGTGTCTTCAACGTGTCCTGACCCGCGGTCAAGTTGGAACTCTAGTCACCGTATAGCACTAATCGTTCTCCCCATGAAAATTCGCCTAAAGAAGATTCTTTAGGGTCACAGGAACAGCTCACAGTCGGGATGGCCGAGTCGCAAAACTTTTTTTTTAAACTAACCTGTAACTGCTTACTAAACGTCGCGTCTCTTGTGTCCAGAGTCTTAAATGTATCTTGACTTCCTGAGCTGTGGTGAAGTTGGAACAGTAGTCCCCGTATAGCAGTAATCGTCTCCCCATGAAAAATCGCCTTAAGAAGATTCTTTTGGGTCACAGGAACAGCTCACAGTCGGGATGGCCGAGTCGCAAAACTTTTTTTTTAACTAACCTGTAACTGCTTACTAAACGTCGCGTCTCTTGTGTCCAGAGTCTTAAATGTATCTTGACTTCCTGAGCTGTGGTGAAGTTGGAACAGTAGTCCCCGTATAGCAGTAATCGTCTCCCCATGAAAAATCGCCTTAAGAAGATTCTTTTGGGTCACAGGAACAGCTCACAGTCGGGATGGCCGAGTCGCAAAACTTTTTTTTTAAACTAACCTGTAACTGCTTACTAAACGTCGCGTCTCTTGTGTCCAGAGTCTTAAATGTATCTTGACTTCCTGAGCTGTGGTGAAGTTGGAACAGTAGTCCCCGTATAGCAGTAATCGTCTCCCCATGAAAAATCGCCTTAAGAAGATTCTTTTGGGTCACAGGAACAGCTCACAGTCGGGATGGCCGAGTCGCAAAACTAGTCCCCGTATAGCAGTAATCGTCTCCCCATGAAAAATCGCCTTAAGAAGATTCTTTTGGGTCACAGGAACAGCTCACAGTCGGGATGGCCGAGTCGCAAAACTTTTTTTTAAACTAACCTGTAACTGCTTACTAAACGTCGCGTCTCTTGTGTCCAGAGTCTTAAATGTATCTTGACTTCCTGAGCTGTGGTGAAGTTGGAACAGTAGTCACCGTATAGCAGTAATCGTCTCCCCATGAAAAATCGCCTTAAGAAGATTCTTTTGGGTCACAGGAACAGCTCACAGTCGGGATGGCCGAGTCGCAAAACTTTTTTTTTAACTAACCTGTAACTGCTTACTAAACGTCGCGTCTCTTGCGTCCAGAGTCTTCAACGTGTCCTGAGCCGCGGTCAAGTTGGAACAGTAGTCCCCGTATAGTAGCAGTCTTTCTCTCCATGTGAGGAAGACGTCGGCAAGGCGCGGGGCTCCGTTGCCGGGCACGCAGGCTTCCGTGGCTAGCTTCAGTTGCCGGAGCAAGCCGGAGTGGATGTCGTGAAGTTCCTGTGAGACAAAAGGGGTATTAAACTAGGATATATAAGTGTAAAAGTGCGTTTAAAGCACTAGTTGACTTCTGGGAGCAACGTTGTCCAAAATCGTGCACCAGTAAGGCTGGTTTTACTCGTAGAGTCACGCGGACCGACCGCGAGGAGCGATTAAGGGAGTGTTTTAGAGTAAAGGGGACGGGTTCGCGCTCCGTGCGGACGACAACATCAACTTCATACAAATGCCCAGTCTGCGTGAGACTAACGGCTCAGCCACGACATTGGGCTAAGCGCGACAACGGTGAGCGGTGGCCATACATTGAAGCGAGACACAGCGATGGGACTTTTCATTCGCACCTATGGCTGCCGCTCACCGCTGTCGCGCTTAGACCAATGTCGTGGCTGTGCCGTAAAACCAGTCTAAATTGGAAGTGATCTTACATTGTTGTGTTAGATGACTTCTAATTTACCTTGACGTTATGATATATGTAAATTATTGAACGAAAAACATCTCCGTTTCAACGGAATACTCTTTTTATAGGTATATTTTTTATAGATTAAATTTCTGGGAAGTTGAGTGGTGGGTGAGGGTTTGCGAGTACTAATATAAGTAATATATGTTTAGTGAAGTACATAACATAAAAAAACAGTAGTCGATAAAAGAGGCGATACAAACTTTCCATTATAGAGTAAATTTTTCTCGTTTCTAAGATATGTTATTTTATTTCTCATAAACGTTGATTATTAAATTCTAATAAATACGAATACCTACTATTAACCATATAGCTATAAAGATATTCTAATGTATTCACGGCTTAAACACGTACACTCAAATGGGATTATATCTGCATATCAAAACAAAGAACCCACCGCAAAAAACACAATGTCGTGTTCTCAAAGGAAACCACATTTTTCATATTCCTCCCAAGAATGTGCAAGAGTTGTTTAAAAATATTATTCACTCAAAAATACTGCATTTCAGGAGCGGTTCGCTAGTACCGAAACTATACCGAAAAACGAATAAGTACGTGCACAACCAGATATATTCTAATCTCGCAGTTCTGACACTATAAGTATAATAAAGAGTACTATCGTACAGTATGGCTCGTGGTTCGCCTGTCAATAACGCGACCAGCCGACCTGTCATATCTCACTCATACAAGCATGGTATGCGTTCACCTACACGAGCTTAGACTGTGTGCGTAGGAACGCGCCTCTTTCATTCGGTGTCCTGCCGTTTCGCCAAAAAACGTTTCGTCAAATTTCATTTCCCAATAATCATATCGCAATAGTTTCATTTCCCAAAGTATTGTTTGGCAAAGGTATGTTTCGCAAAGAATTTGTTTGGTCAAATTATCATTTGGCACAATTTTACTTAGTCAAATTTTATTTAGACAAAACTTTATTTCGCAAATGTTTTTAATGGCAAAACTTATATCCCAAAAACATGTTTGGTCAAAATTTCACATCGCAAATTTCGGGAATATTTAGGCATTTGCATTTTCATTTCTTCGGGATCCATTTAATATACCGAAGATTTTTTTGCCTTAAACTTAAAATCTGTCAAATGATAATTTCAGTTTTATTCCCAAGTGCTTCAGCTGGACAAGAATAGTTTGCTCAACTTTATTTTTGTCAAATTAATTACTGGACAATATTATTTTGTCAACTATTTTTTTGTCAAAAAATATTTCTACAAATTACGCCATGTAAAACCACGTTTCATAATAAACATTACAACTTACAAGGTATAAATGTATGTAATAATTTTATTATTTGTATTGTAACAGAAAACTCGTGTGTGACAGAGTCAGTTTAGGTGCGACGACGAGCGAAGCGAGGAGGAGCGTGTTAGGTTGACAGTGAGCAAACTGGAAATGACTTTTTAAAGTAAGTAATTAAAAATTAATAGAACATAATGGTCTTGAAAACATCAGGTTTCTTTTTAATTAAATTTATCCGGACATGTAAGTGAAAGAAAATGTCATCCTTGACATTTGAAGCAGGAGGAAAAAAAGTACGACATACACATTATTTTACACAAAGTATAAGATCAACAAACAAATTTCTAGTGCGCCATTTAATTACAATATATTGGGAAATGTAAATTTTGCCTAACAATACCTTTGACTAAATAATATTTGGTAAAATGAAATTTGACCAAGTAAATATTTTGGGAAGTAAATACTTGCCAAAAAAAGTTTTGCTAAATGTCAATTTGCGATAAGTTGTTTTGCCAAACGTTTATTTGGGAAATGATAATTTGGGAATAATAGTTTGGGATGTGAAACTTTGGGAAACGTTTTTTGGCGAATCGTCAGTAAACCCTTTCATTCATATTCTTTTGACGACCGGTCTGGCGCAGTCGGTAGTGACCCTGCCTGCTGCGCCGCGGTCCCGGGTTCGAATCCCGGTAAGGGCATTTATTTGTGTGATGAGCACAGATATTTGTTCCTGAGTCATAGATGTTTTCTATGTATATAAGTATTTATATATTATATATATCGTTGTCTGAGTACCTACCCACAACACAAGCCTTCTTGAGCTTACCGTGGGCCTCAGTCAATATGTGTAAGAATGTCCTATAATATTTATTTATTTATTTATTTTATTTTATTTATTTATATATTTGATCGCCATTGTCCAAGGTGTGGTTCTGAGGTCATAAGGATGGCTACATGACATTTGCTATTTATTGTGTGTATGTGTGCGTATTTTCGGCATGTGGTAAGGCATAAGTACCTAGTACCTACGTGGTGAGCTAAGCATATTACGGCCCAGCCACGACATTGGTCTAAGCGCGACAGCGGTGAGCGGCAGCCATACGTGCGAATGAAAAGTCCCATCGCTGTGTCTCACTCCAATATATGGCCGCCGCTCACCGCTGTCGCGCTTAGACCAATGTCGTGGCTGAGCCGTTATAGTGAACATATGCAGCGTCGACTGAGGGCACTTACAGGACATGTACAGTCAACCAATTAGAAAGCTAGGCCACTCTCGAACCCTGTCGTATTGACACCGTGCTTTACTTGCTATAGAAGACAGTTTAACTTTTACTATGAAAGGGTTCTACAGTGCCTAGGATTCAGATTGGTTGACTGTACGCCGCACGCCCTAATATGAGCGTGAACTCAGTTCTTACACACCGCTAGGCCACCAACGCTCGCGGAGAGGTACCGGCTTAAAGTGGAAGCCAGGGAGCGAGGAGAGGTCCCAGACGCCGAGGAAGCAGAGAGGAGGGAGCGGGCTGCCGCGGAGCGCCTGATAGAGGGAGGCCTTGGAGAATAGCGCCTATGGAATCCGAACCATAGGTGCTATTCTCCCAGTGAATGGACGAGTGGCTCAGCCACAGGAGGGGGGCCCTAACATACAGGATGACGCAGGTGGTGTCCGGACACGGCTGTTTCGGACATTACCTGCACAGAATACGGAGAGAGCCGGGGCCTCACTGCCACGAATGCGGCGCAGCGGACGACACGGCCCAGCACACTTTGGAAGAGTGCGGTCGCTGGGCTGTTGAAAGAGCCTCCCTCAGGGCGGCGACGGGGATGGCGGACCTCTCGCTACGCAGCGTAATAGAAGCTATACATACTGGGTAGCGAGAGAAACTGGAATGCGGTGGTTTCCTTCTGCGAAGTGATCATATCGCAGAAGGAAGAAGCAGAGAGGGAGCGAGAAGCAGCCGCAGACGCTCTTCCGCTACGACGCAGGCGGCAGGGTCGAAGGCGAAGAGCGTACGCTCGCCTCGAGCCGTAAGGGGTATTACCCCCCTGATTGATGCCAGCGAGGGGGATCAAGCGTCTCTGATCCCCCTCTTTATGCGGGTGCCTTGGCCGCAAGCCCGGGCAATGCCGGAGGGCGCCGTGGTGAATGACATGATGACACATACATCGATCCCAGCGCGCCCTCACGAACGGCAAAGAGGATGGAACGCCGGAGTGGGTTTAGTGGGTAGGGCCAAGTTTCCCCCCTCTCGCTAGGGGAGGGGAAAGAAACGGCGAGTCCCACACATCGTGCGTAACAGCATTCCCACTCCGTCAAAAAAAAAAAGGCCACCAACGCTCCAAACTAAGAACTTTACTGTGGCCTCATATTGAGATACTACAAAATCAGTCATGCCGTGTTAGTCCCAACGTACAGAGACTCACTCAGAAACCAATACTAAACTTTATAGTCCGGGCAGACTAAATTAGCATCGACAAATTTAACTTCATCGATATGATAGCCCGGGCACCACAAACTACGCGAACTTATGAATAAACTTCGTCTTCAATACAAACCCGCTTATATTCAATTGTATTTGCAACTTGATGATCGATGCGCGTAGGAATAAAATAAAAATGACAAGTTAAAAACGAACCGCAGAGAAAATCAATAAAAAATATGTCAAAATATGTCCTGCCACATCCTACACCGGGGCAAACGACGCAACAGAGCCACGCTGTGACGTCATCGTCCAAATCAATTGTTTAATTTTATTTTTATTGTTCTCTTTTTTGTTATCTAAGATTCGTGACGCATTGGTTTTACTGTAATGTCTTGTAAACATGTTTTTACGAATAAATAAATAATAATAATAAATAATCATGTCAGTTTAGATATTTGATCCGTTAGTTTTGATGCTGACTGTGCTGACGTTAAGGCACTGGTCCACCGCGAGCTAGTAAACTATGAGCTATCGACTATAAAAACGAACAAAGATAATCGCTCCCGTGTAAACAAAAGAGACACGACGATGTTTATACTCGCCCAGCGGTTAACTGTGAATATCGCCGTGTCTCTTTTATTTGCACGGGAGTGCTATCTTTTGTTAGATTTTATAGCTGTTAGCTCATAAGTTACTAGCTCGCGGTGGGACCAGTGGCTATTACATACATCGCGATTGGCGACATGTTTCAATCTCATACTTAAGTTTCGTTTTTACCTACTTATCTGAAATATTTTTTCATTTTCGTTAACGTGAGCATCAGCCGTATAGTTAAATATCAGGCTATGATTATTCAGTTCACATAAAACTTTATAAAACACTATAATTTAACGCTGATTAATGTTTCAGTGGAAATCGAGCAGCTACAATACTAATTTGTTTTCATTTCGGAAACTGGGTCATTGTTACATTATGAAGCGCTTTATCTGCACATAACATATCATAAAATAAACTGACGTCTGTATTCAAAAAGCGCAATTTCAATGCCAGTGTTCGCTATTTATTGCACAGAATATAAGTATAATAGTACAAGTACAGACAGAAGGCTCACTCCTTTGATATTCCATCCATTATGAATTCTCTACATTAACAAACGGACCGCACGCGCGCAGCCGACATTGAATTCTATTGCGCCGCGCGAAGGTCGAACCACTGAATGGGCCGCGAACTCTCGGCCCCGGCATGTACTTGTAGCACGGCGATAGAATCGCGGAGTGAGCCGCCCCTGTTTATGGGTAGAAAGTAAATTAAATCGTGCGAGGTTGCTAGCAATGGCCCACCAAGTGAACTCAAATCCCTCGGTCGACTTCTACGACAGCCACGGGAGGAAAGAGGTTGGTGAAAATCTTAGGGTCGGCTCACACCGGAATGGCAGCGGCCGGCAGTGGCGAGCAGTGGGTGGCTGCCACCCACTTAAAAAGACCAAGCAGGCAATTATGGTCGCGTGATAAATGATAAAACATCAGGCCGTCTCTATCGCACTATTTGTAAGTGCGGCCCGATGTTTTATCATTTATTGCGCGACCATGATCGCCCTGCAGTGGGTCTATATTAATTCGCATAACTGAATACTCCTAATATGAATTGGCATACCGTTTATTACGCATAACGTTAAATACGCATATCATTATTACGCATAACAGATTACGTATAATGCTAATGCGCATAATGTAAATTGGTATAACGATGAATTGGTATAAGTATAATAAGCATAACTTTGTTACGTAGAATTATTAAATGGCATACAAGAAAATTATATTTTCACCACACTAACGGGTAAAGACTTACTTTGCTGTTTGAAAACAAATAGCAAATTTGCATTTTAACACAAGAGTGCAAAGTAAATTTTAACTTGATGTCTTAAGCTAGTTGTTTAGTATACAACCTTTTTATTTATATCGCTGTACTACCTCATTGGATTTAGTGAGGCTACTGGCCTGTTATTAAAATCACATGTCATGCAAATACTTCAAAAAGTCAGTGTCACAAATGTTTAAGCGAGAGACATCAGAAATTCTAAATAATAACATAATTTGAATACGTATAAACCAGAAGAAGCAGAAGCAGAGGCCTCTGCCAACTCCAACTGTCGCCGCATCAGGTAAGCCATAGCTCCATATGCGGTAGTACGGCCTTACTTCTTTATAACACAATACAGTCCATTTTGAACATCTGCTGGCTTTAAGCCACACTATTTGATAGAATTTTACCTATAAGTGATGATTTTGAATCATAAATATTGAAGAAATCGATGGATTTGATTTAGTTTGATGTTTTATAGTCAGTATTTTGTTCATGTTGGGTGGTGAAAAATTTTGTGTTTAAAACTCGGTGGCAAAGTTTAACGTGCTGTATGAAGGTTAACGTGCCTTGAAACCCTCGCAACGCTCAAGATATCACTTTTTGAACCACACTCTCTTTACACTCTATTTAATAATGCAAACATTGTAAATCATGGGAGAAATGGACCAGTTACATCTGCCCCCACTCGAGATTTGCCCCACTGTACCTTACTTGCCCCTATTTTTTTCAAGCTTAGTAAGCGAGACAGTATAAAATTAAACACTCAAAATCGAGCGCTCGAAATTGGAAAATCAGCCCCTGATTGATCCAATCGCTTGCTCCATACAGTTAGTAAGTATGGCAATTCATTTTAGGATAATTAAAGTTATACGTAATAATAGTATGCAAATTTCAATTATGCAGATTCATTGTTATGCGAAATAATAATTATGCATTTTTAATATTATGCTTATTCAATGTTATGAACAATCATGTTATGCCAAATCTGTTATGCGAATTCAAATTATGCGAATTAATGATAGGCGAAATAGAGGGCACCCCCCTGCAGTATCACTTGACTAACTCAGACAGGTCGCGCGGCCGCCCGACTGCTATTGCGGTGTGAGCCGACCCTTAACGGCCCAACCACGACATTGGTCTAAAGCGCGACAGCGGTGAGCGGCAACCTATATGTGCGAATGAAAAGCCCCATCGCTGTGGCTCGCTCCAATGTATGGCTGCCGCTCACCGCAACATTTATCTAAATATGTATATAAAAGAAAATACTGACTGACTGACTGACATATCAAAGCACAGCCGAAACCGTTGATTCTAGGGATTTTAAATTTGACACGTAGGTTTCTTATAAGGTGCAGGGGCGCATTAAAAAAGATTTTTCAAAATTCGCCTCCTAAGGAGGTGAAACGGGGGTACAAAGTTTGAATAAAATTACTTTTGGTACGAAGGCGAAGCCGCGGGAAAAAGCTAGTAACTCTGTAATCAGGACTTAAGTACTTAAATGCGTAGGCACAGAATATATAATAGTACAAGTACAGAAGGCTCACTCCTTTGATGTTCACAAAACGCCGCCATTCTAAATTCTTACCTACATTAACAAACGGACCGCACGCGTGCAGACGACATTGAATTCTATTGCGCCGCGCGAAGGTCGTCGCCACTGAATGGGCCGCGAACTCGCGGCCGCCGGCATGTACTTGTAGCGCGGCGAAAGGATCGCGGAGTGAGCCGCCCCTGGCGTAGGTATAACTACGTTTTTGTAAATACCTTTTTGAATTTTGTCGAGCTCCCGATATTTCGACGGTCAATTTAAGTCAATACAGATGTAGTGCGAAAAGGTTTTCCTTCGCATTTTTCCGGAAACGTTCGTATTTGTCATGCTAGTTTAGACAGTGTCCGTATGTCTTGCACAGGGACTGACTGAAACAGCATGACACGTTCGTACATTTACGTAATAACCACAAAATTTAAATTTAGTAATAACCCCCGCCCGACCGCGACATAGTCGACCGATTTTCATGAAACATGGCTAAGAACACTCCCGACTAACTCAGCTTTCAAACAAAAAAACTAAATCGAAATCGGTTCACCCGTTCGGGAGCTACGGAGCCACAGATAGACACACACACAGACAGACAAACAGACAGACATACAGACACGTCAAACTTATAACACCCCGTCGTTTTTGCGTCGGGGGTTAAAAATACGAAAATCTTATCGAATACGAAAATCTAGGTGTAGTGACATCTGTACAATATCTCATATCGTATTAGAACATCTCGCAGTTTCTATATAACAGAACGCACAGGTAACTATTAAGTCTTAGATCAGATACTTGTGGTGCCTTTGAAACTTTGTTCATTAAGTCTCATGTATTACCTGTAAGCGTAGCAATGTGATAACGATACTTAGAAATATTTAGCTTTAACTCCAAAGACCAAGGTGCTTTAGGATATTTTCGGTATACTTAGTCACATATACCTATGTACAATAATCTTTAGGTAGGAGCAAGTACTTATGATGAAAAGGATTCTTGTCAAGCGTATGTATACGTGAATATGTATTTACATAGAATTCCCCCTTTCGTTTATTTTTCCAATCCGGTCAGTCTATTCGTATCGGAGAGACAGTAGAAACAGGGCCAAACTCAAATTGGATTCGGATGAGTTTTGCAACGTTGTTCATTTATTTGAATACCACATTGTAACATGGAATTGTTAGCGAGAATCAATCGGAACGGGATATCTCACTGGGAAAGTGATTTACCCCGTTATTCGTAAACTTATCAAGCCGATAAAGTTCGTTTGTCCCTTTCCGACGTATTGGTGTGATAGAACAGGGACAAACGAACTTTATCGGCTTGATAAGTTTAGTGTACGTTTATGCATAAGGGGGTTAGTGTACAACTTCGTGTATTTACAAAGTACAGTCGCCATCAGGCATATCGGAGCGGTCAAAATGATCACAAATATCTGAACACGCCGCTATTGTCAAGGCGATAAGGGCCCATTTAGACGGTACGAGAACTCGCATAAGAGTTGCATGCGGCTCGCACGCCGTCTAAATCAGGCCTAAGGCGTTCAGTTCAGTTCAGATATTATTGCGCGCACCGTCCGGACAGATATGTATATGTGATGGCGACTGACTCTATAGTATTCTTTACTGACTGAAAATTTTCTGATTTACGAATCTAATATTAATTAATTAATTAAAAAATGTATATTTCAGAGTTACGTTTTTTCTGTCTGCACCGCGGAGTTATATGTAGGTGTCAGCAATTCCCGTCAACTTTGTACAATGACACGTCAGCAAATTTTAATTGATCCTATTTTGTTACCAACATTTAGTAATATAATTCGACTTTCGTAAGATATATACAGGATAATTGTTATAATTAAGAAAATATAGATACTAGACAACCTTAATGACGAAATAAAACTTAATAAAATCTCAATTCATCAACAAAATCTTGGTAACAAAATAGGAATTAATAAAAACAAATTTAACTTTTCCCTTAATTTTTGTACAAACTTTTCGAGAACTGCTGGTGTAGGTACCTATGTGTAAACGAATTTAATAAAAAAATAGCAAAATATTTTTCATGCATGAAGTAAATTATACGAAGAAATGAGTCTCATTAGTATTGCTAACCAGCCCGGAGGATTTATTATATAAATTATATTTCTCTGTAAGGATCGATTCAAGGCAGACTCATTATTTTTAAATGATCCCTTGTCTTTACCGCCTTTCTGGAAACAATACTCAAACGATTTATAAATAATGAAAATAGAACATTTTATAAAGATTACAGTCCAACGGTAAGCTCAAGGAAGCTTGTGTTTTTTTTATTTTTTTATTGGGGGACACCTTACACACATCAACTTAGCCCCAAACTAAGCAAAGCTTGTACTCTGGGTGCTAAGCGACGATATACATACTTAAATAGATAAATACATACTTATATACATAGAAAACATCCATGACTCAGGAACAAATATCTGTGCTCATCACACAAATAAATGCCCTTACCGGGATTCGAACCTGGGACCGCGGCTCAGCAGGCAGGGTCACTACCCACTGAGCCAGACCGGTTGTCGGTACTATACACCCTGTTTTTATTGAATTTCGTTAACTTTAAAGGAAGATTCATGACATCAAATGCAATTAATTTCTCTAGGAAACTAGCGTCTTAACTCTTGCGGTTGTCGAGTTATTAAAAAAATAAAGATAATTGCTGAACGCGTGTGTCAACCCCCCCCCCCCCCCCCCCCCCCCCCATTTCCCTAAAATGGGAAGTGGAAGTGTGTATTGAGCATTCCGCATTTTTTTTTTAATTTAACTCGAGTGAAGCCGCGAACTTAAAAGCTAATTCTCTATGAGACTCGATCCTCTTTGTTTATTCTGACAAGACCTTCCATTGTTCTACTAAAGTTGTTAGACTTTTTCACTGAGTTCATTGGAAGCCAACGTTAATTAACTTTCATAAAACTCGAAGTGACTTTAATCAATTTTAAGAAAGGAAGGCAGCAAAAGTTTTTAAGCTCATCTTCAATCGGTTTCCTAGAAAATAATAACTGACGGAGTAATAAATCGTGACAATAGGATTATGTTTCACATAAATTTCACAGTAACAAGTCGTTTTGACAGTTCGACAAAAGGAGCTGATTTGATTAGTAGTCAAGTACAGTCGCCAGCAATAATTTGTTACTTTTTAATGGCCGCAAAAGTATATGACACGCTCATAAGATCGTGTCAGAACCTTATTACTACACTGAGAGAAAAAACAACCAGTTTTCATGTTCGTTCAACAAGTTCTTTGGTCAAAATAGCGTCTACATGCTCTTTGGTTCAGACAAGTTAGATTTTGTTAAGTGTAACTATTACATTCTACAAGTCGATTTTATAAAAGCAATATGACACACATTGTTTTAAACATATGTTTGGCTGATTCAATCAAATATCTTTTAACAAGTTTGACCTTGTTGTTCGAACAAATTCGACTTGTATCATCAATATTGTGATTTATTCCATTTACTACACAATTTTAACAAGTCGAACCTGTTAAATTCACAATGCAAATTTCTCTCAGTGTGAGTATGACCTTATAAGCCAAGACTTTATGCTGGCTCTGCTTTAGGGATCTAACTTCGATCCCTCATCTGAACTAATGTTCAACGGCCAAATATCGTCATACTCTTCATAAAGTGCGTGCCGACTTACCCCCTTATTCATAAAAGTTCACTAAAGTTATCAAGCCGATAAAGTTCGTTTGTCCCTTTCTATCACACCAATACGTCGGAAAGGGACAAACGAACTTTATCGGCTTGATAACTTTAGTGTACGTTTATAAGGGGTTTACACTGAGAGAAAATACAACCAGTTTTCATGTTCGTTCGACAAGTTTTTTGGTTAAAATAGCGCCTACGTGCTCTTTGGTTCAAACAACAAGCTACTTGTCATTTGAATCGGCAATATATTTGAATCAACAAGTCGATTTTATAAAAACAACCTGACACATATTGTTTTAAACATACGTTTGGCTGATTCAAACGGATAAACCGCAACAAGTCGAACTTGTTAAATTCACAATGCAAATTTCTCTCAGTGTAGTGTAGAGGCTCGCTCGCGTGCACCCTACGCAGCATCGACTTAGAACACTTGTATGAGCTTCAATTGTTTGACATGCACGTCGCACGCCCCGCCCCGCACAATGCCCAATAGGAACGTGCAGCGTGCACTCAGGCCTTTAAACCTTGACGATGGCGGAATCATCGACAATATCAATGGAGAAATACACTTAAAAAAAATTAAGCCTCGGGTTGCCCTACGCGCGACAATTTTCTTTCTTATATTTGGATAAGCGCTGGTGGCCTACCGGTAAGAGCGTGCGACTTTCGATCCGGAGGTCGCGAGTTCGAACCCGGCTCGTACCAATGAGTTTTTCTGAACTTATGTGCGAAATGTTATTTGATATTTGTCAGTCGCTTTTCGGCGAAGGAAAACATCGTGAGGAAACCGGACTAATTCCAATAAAGCCTAGTTACTATTCGGGTTGGAAGGTCAGATGGCAGTCGCTTTCGTAAAAACTAGTGCCTTCGCCAAATCTTGTGATTAGTTGTCAAAGCGGACCCCAGGCTCCCATGAGCCATGGCAAATGCCGGGATAACGCAAGGAGGATGATGAATTAGATACAGCCTCATCTCCTATGCAGTAGGTCGGTCGGGCGTAATAGCGAATAGATCCTTTAACAAGAACTAAGATTTTTCTATTCTAAACCAGGTCAGGTTGTTTTGCATAAAGAGTGGATGAGGTCGAAGGCAATGTAACACAGGGATGCCGGGAGAAATAAATAGGTACAGTCGAGTTCATAAATATGTGTACATTTCCTCACCTTAACTCGGACCAAAGAGATTAGCTTACGTATCTAATGGTTCTATTTATATTTAGACTATAATTTAACAACTTTTTTTTACCGAACAAAGTGATGCCAAGGAGATTATATAGGGATCAGTGGCGGCTGATGAAAATTTCTGCTAGGCAAGGCAACACTGAGCAAAAAGAAACCTACCTTAACATTAGGTACTTTACTAGTAATCAATTTTAGGCAAGCCGGTGGGAATCGACTTGTATGGACCAGCCGCTGCTGCTAGGTATACTACTGGCCTTAGCGTCTATTTCAGACGATTTATGGTGCAATGTCCGAGAGACATCGCTTTTGATGACTAAAGAGACCTATGCGAGAGCGACACATTTTGCCACATAGCTGACAAGGGAAGCTTGCAACCGATTGCGACGTTTCGCTATGGTGTCTTCTTTCCCTTTTGTCAGCAAGTGCCGCAAACCAGGTCTCATCGACGCACTTGCGACCATCTCCAACGCACTTTCGCCACTCCGTCCGCTTCTCCACAAGCTTCTCCCAGTTTTGGTAGTCGATTTTAAAGGCTGCCATGTCCCTCTTGCTAGGTATAGATGTAGTGTTTTCCCTTCGTGTTTTTAGGGAAGCTCCCGAGTGCCATGTTAAGTCGGTTAAGTACGTTAGTATTTCTTGTGCTGAGACGGACTGACATGACTCGTTCTTGAGTTTCCGTGATATTTTCACGAAGGAAAAACATTTCGCAAAAGGTAAAATCTATATATATAAACGGCAAAGTCCTGAGTGACTGACTGACTTAAATCAACGCACAGCCCAAACCGCTGGTGCTAAAGATTCCAAATTTGACACGTAGGGCAATACTTTTAAGGTCTAGGGGCGCACTAATTGTACATAAAATAAGACTATGGTAGCCGGGTAGGGTAGTAGAAATCCCATCAAAAACATAAATGTGAAATGAGAGCAAAGTTCAATAATATGATATATGCCTTGGTTGTTCACTTCAACAAAAGAAGAAGTGATATGTAAATGGGCACCAAGTTCAAAGGTCTGTCCTGATTTTTTTTTAATAACAACATAAAATACTTTTATTAATGAGACCAATGCCGAAATCGCGAAAAAAAATTTGGTTGTTCCATAGAAATGAGCGGTATCATGATCATGACAGTCGAAATGTATGAAACAGCTAAATTTTGTTTTGCGATTTCCGAGACAAAAGTCGCATAATTTGAACGTCTCTATATTAAAATTCACAATGAAATATTTGCAACCCTTAGCTATCACATGCAGATGCGATTCGCAAATTAGCGCCGTATGGCGTCAACCGCAAAAACAAAAGACGTTTGTTATATCCCTCCCCGGATTACTACACGTGAATATATATTTAATTTTAAATTGTGTTCATGCTAGTTCTTCAGATTTCTACATGTGCTATGATCATTAATAAAAAAATATAATAATATGTACATTGTATATGAAATGTCCAGTTTTTAGACGTTTTAAAAATAGTTCCATAAAAATTGCTGCCAAGGACCTAATCTATTCACCTAACAATTTCAATCATAAGAAGGGCGTATTAGAAAAATAGTTGTTTGTTATACAAGGGTGCAAAGTTGTATTCTAACCCCGAGTGTGAAATTGAAAAACGAGCAAGCGAAAGGATTCTATAGTTGAGTCGAGAATAGAATCCAGAACTTGCGAGTTTTTCAACACACGAGAAGTAAAATACATTTGCACCCGTGTGTAACACAAAACTTTTCCCCTCACTATAGCAAGGAAAGTACAACGCAAAAAACGCGTTTATCACTGCTTCCAGTAGTTCCACAGGTGGTAAATCATCTTCATCACTAGATTCACCCACTTTTATTAATTTTAAAGCACAAAATTTGACTATATACAAGGTCAAATCACTTTATCCACTACTGGATAATAGTTATTTGTTATACAAGGGGGCAAAGTTGTATTTTAACGCCGAGTGTGGAATTGAAAAACGAGCAAGTGAAAGGATTCTATAGTTGAACCACGAGCGAAGCGAGTGGTTCGAGAATATAATCCTGAACTTGCGAGTTTTTTAACACACGAGAAGTAAAATATATTTGCACCCGAGTGTAATACAAAACTTTTCCCCTCACTATAGCGAGGAAACTACAACACAAAAAATGCGTTTATCACTGCTTCCAGTAGTTCCACAGGTGGTAAATCATCTTTATTACTAAATTCACCCACTTTTATCAATTTTAAAGCAATTAATTTGACATTATTCAAGGTCAAATTACTTTACCCACTAGTGGATAAAATGCGTTTTTACTCGCTGGTATTAAAGGACAAAACACGTGTTTCCGAGCTAGTGAGGGGGAAAATGCGTTTTTACCCGCTGATATTAAAGGATAAAACACGTGTTTCCGAGCCAGTGAGGGGAAAAAGATTTTTTTAAAGTGAAACTTCTAATGCGCCTTCCAACTGACAGCTCGTAACAGTCATTGTTAGTGCGTTTTCACATTATCCGATCCAATATCGGACGTCGGACCGATATCCCATACATTACAGGCGCCATCTTGGATTTTTTCCATTGAAATCCTTCCGGCATCCGATATCGGATCGCATAATGTGAAAGCGGACTTTATAAGTTGTGCAACATAACATTAGCAGCACATAACACTTACATTTGCACCCATTCGTATAAGCTACGGTGGTCCAGTGGCATTCATGGTACAATTTTGCCCTCACGCTAGCTATAGTCCTAGGTTCGATCCCCGGCAAATGCAAAACTTTTTATAAATTGAAATAGATATCATACACGAAAGAAAAAACGGCAAGGCCCTCAATAAAACTTAAACTTAACTTAAACCACAGCAAAACTTTTTGTATAGGTATTTATTTTTATTATTTTTACTTCTTGTTGCCCCCAGCTATCTATCACAATTATGTTACGAAGTTTCACTTCTTCCGCGCGGAGAAGTCCACGCACTATTTTTTTTTAATACTAGACCTAAGAAATGAAGAATACATAAACTAAGATGAACTGACCTTAATCCCAAAGAAGATGACCTGCAGATCTTGCGCCTTGAGATACGGAGTGAGTGGCCTCAGAAAATACTTGATAATTTTGCTTAGCACGTCGACATAGTTGCACTCCGTATCCACCAGTTCTCTGATCACGTAATCCCGCTTCTCCAGACTGTGTGATGACGTGGCGAGCTAAACAATAAGGGTATATTATAGTTGGAGTCAATTCATTAAGGGTGTTATCACACAAACCGATCGATCAATTTAGTGAGAAACTATTGGACGTCTGTTACATGTTGACGCCAATTGATGCTATCGATCTCGATTAGTGTGGTGACACCCTTTTACATTATCCGATCAGATTCAGATGTAGGAAGGACGTCAAAGGCAATGATGGCTTTAATATCGGCCTGACATCGGGTCGGATAATGTGAAAACGCACTTAAAGTTCCGTACAATCTGTCTAAGCGAACTTTGCATCGATTTTATATTATAAATGTACTCTTTTTGTAGATATTAACGTCTATGAAATTGAGTGTCATGCAGAAAACTTGGACAGACTATATGGGCCATTTGACAGACTATATGAGTCAACCAATTGGAACCGTAGGCCACTGTAGAACTATGCCATAGTGACGTTATAAATCAGATTGTAAGAAATGTCTTACTGATGTCATTTTGAGTAGGTTGTAGAGTGGTCTAGGGTTCCAATTGGTTGACTCTACATAACTACGACTATAGTCGTGAATCGTGAAATGTATGGGGTCCAATACATTCCACGACTCCGAATCTATACTATAAACGTAGCGCTTCATACACCGAAAAAAAAGTGCTACTATTGTCATATATCGGAGTGGCCCAAGTGACCATTAATAAGTGAACATGCAGTCATGTGTTCAGTACTTGTGAGCACCCAGGTCCCCAGTGTAGGTATCTGATTTTTTTCAGTGTAAGTGTTTCTTTAAGAAAAGTAACGCTAAGTAAGTTAGGACATCTTTTAACTAGAGTCTGGCAAATGAAAGTTGAACCAATCGGATGATATTAAACGGTAACGTTATTTTAAATTATAAGTGAATCCGATTGAACTTTCTAAAAACTAGACTAGACTAGAAGGTGGTTTTGATTCGCTCATTAGTATAATTTTCTCTTTTTTCAGTCAGCATCAGTTTCGTGGCAAACTATGCAAAAGTATTTACCTACCATTTTTTTCGCCAAGCGGCGATACTGAAGCGCCAGGTAATTCTGACCGCAAACTTTAAAATCCACCAATCATGAAGTTTGCTGTCAGAAATACCTGGATGGCAATGACATGACGCCTCAGTCGCGCAGCCTGGCGAAAAAAACGATTTAGAAAACCCTCGTTATAAGAATGAGATGTCTGTGACAAATTTTGAATGAGAGATACTCTTGATGAATTTTTAATCCTCAAAGCTAGAAGATGCTGATTGTTCTTAGGTACATTATTAATACAATACAACAATCATTTTGAAATATGCAAGTAATACAAGTGCTTAACTAGAAAGAAAATTATTTCAAAGTGATTGTTAAAAATGCAATATTGATAGAAGCAAAAATATAAGGCATGCATTAGATATACCTTCGTCTACCTAGTGCGACATAAAAATAGTATAAAACAAGTGATGATGAGAGTATCTAAATACATTACAGCATGTATCATTATTGAAATTTAAACAGTTTTGTATGAAAATTATTCCATTTTACGTCGCATTTTTCGTCAAGCTTTCGCATCAGAAGAGATATGACGTTACAAACCGCAATGCTTAGTTCATTTTTGTAAAATTCGATGTCCTAAATGCTGGTTGCTTTTCTGTGAAGTTTTTTTACCGGAATTAAAATATTTATAACATTTCACCAATATGTTTTTAAGTTTGTCATTATAAGTATATTCATTCATGAGCCTCCCTATGCTACATTCCAAACCTCTTTAAACACGAAGCACTAATTTCTCCCAAAAAATACTGAGAAGACACGCGAAGCAAAACTCACCCCCTTATCTTTCTTCATAAAAACACAATTTAAATAAAACAAATCAGCGACACGAAGACACATAACACAAACACAACCAAAAAATACATTCACCTAGAATATTATTTATTTCTTTCTTTCGCTAACACGTTATTCGTTCGAAATCGGAGTATCACTGGCGACCACGGCGGCGCGACGTCCGCTTATAGTAGCCACTAGCAAATATATCGAAGCGGCCGAGGCTCTCACAAATATGTAGACACGCCTCTATCATCAAGGCGTGTTGAGATATTTTGAGCATCACGACTGCTCCGATATAATTGAGTGCCACCGTATAAATGAAACCGCTCGAATTAAAACTTTAATATCTTTGCAATACGTTTGAAGTAGTAAGAGTGACAATCAACTGGCGATTTAGAACTTTATGTATTTGTAACAAGGCGCATTAATTGTCAGTTACATGGAGTGGTACTCTTACTTAATTGCAATATTGCAAGTCGGCCGTGAAGTATTTGACAATTTGTTCGGAGGAAGCGACTCGCTCGAGGGTAACTAGTCCAGTCAACGGGGTATACTACATTTGTAGGCCACGAAGTGAGCTCTAGATTTACGTTTAAGTTTTGATAAATATGGCACCTGCACTAAATAAGGCCCATCGTTATTTTTAGACAGCAAAACAATTTTCGAAAATATTTGATATAGCTTTAGCGTGTCGCATGATTTTGGGTACCTCTAATCTCCATAATTTTGGGGGTATGACAAGGTGTCATTTGCAGGTTGCCCCCTATACGTTGTTGTCGTCGAATATTGACATACCTAATTATTATTGCGATGTATGAAGAAGTTCCCTTATTTATGGTACAAGCGGAAACGGATGTCAAATTTTAACTCATTCAAACATCCAGACATCAATTTAATACCAGTAAGTATTTTATGTGAATAGATGAAGATTATGAAGACTAAGATACCGGAATCTAAAATTCGTAATTTAGGCTGTTGTTTTTTTGTTACAATGATTAAAAACTATAAAAAAATCAAATTGAAAAAATATAAATACAGGGTATTGATACTATTGATGGCAGTTCAAAATATATCAGAAATTGTGTCAAAACCCTTTGGTGTTACAACTACAGTCACAAGTATGAAAATACTCTTTGGTTGGACTGGAATAAATTCATTTATATTACCATAACTCACCGCGCGAATCGACTCGAGCAGACCAGTATAAGCATAACCAGGGACCGGAAATCCCCTTTAAATTGAAAGGAGTCTAGGATATCCCGCCATAGCCAATGAGCACAACCGGATCCCCGATTTGACTTGTAGGACACCCACTCCGTGGTTATCTTGGCCCACAAGCCCACAACGCACAAGTGAGGCCACTGGCAAGGCAATAAGGACTATTACGCAAAACTGCTGGGCAGAGGGCACTTGTCGCAAAATCGTTACTTCTTCATCATCGAAATCTCACGACTGAGGGACGTGACCACTATAAGTCGCTGTACGTTGCAGTGCCCTCCATGCAGACCGATGCCTTTTTAAAGGATCTTGGGAGCCCGACGCGCGTGTAATCTCCTTGACAGAGCAGAACCAGCCAGTGGGTATCGTTAAAGCACAGTATAATAAAGAGTACTATCGTACAGTATGGCCACTCCCGCTCCCCGCTGAAAGTGCCGCCTACCCGCTCTCGGTTACCTCACAGTTACCGCCTGTCAAAAACGCGAACAGTCGAGCTGTCATATCTCACTCATACAAGCATAGTATGCGTTCCCCTACACGAGCTTAGACTATGTGCTAGGAACGCGCCTCTTTCATATATTTGATCGCCAGTGTCCTAGGTGTGCTATAGGGTTCCCCTTGTTTTGGCATAATTTTACAATCGAGAATTCTTTTTGGCATAATCTATATTGGCATAATTCACCTTTCGCATAATCTGTTATGGCATAGTATAGTTACGCATAATTTGTCTAGGCATATTTTTGTTTGTCCGAATATATTTCATGCATAAAGGTTATTCGCCGAATGGTTTTTATGCATACATTATTTCTGCATAACATGGTTTAGTGGAAATTTACTACGCAGAATTTTTATCATAGGTAATACTACTATATTAATGTTGCAGTTCTAACCTAACCTAACCGAAATTCTTGACAAAATGTTTTATTTGTTGAGGTCGCAGTTCTAACCTAACCAAACAATAGCATTTAGTATGGGTGGATATTCTGATTTTAAGAAATATACCAAATACAATTATGCGAATTAATTTTATTCATAAAAACAATCGGCGTAAACAGAATTATGCGAACTTATTTTCGGACAATGTGTTATTCGTATTATTTTCGATTATGACAAATAAGTTTTCTGCCAAATTAACATTCGGCGAAAATCGATTATGCGAAGTCTGTTATGCGAAAATCGTTTCGGACAATTAAAGTTATGCCAAATAGAGGGAACCCGTGCTATAGTTAAGTACGTGTGATAGTGCTGCTATCTGACGGCACAATACTTATAGCAGTAATACTCCCTATTGCCGTGAGAACTCAGGACCAGCCTATTTGACATGCGGAAGACATGACCAGCCTTTGGGAATATCAGCCCAGAATTCAACAGCGTTTACAGCATATTCAATACAAATAAAGTTTCTTTGAAACGCTGCCGCTAATAAGTTTGCAACATTTCGCCGGGATAGTTCGGCTTCGGAAGGCGAAGTAGCTCGAACGTTTCACTTTATTGGAAGTTATGTTGATATTTTTAACTTTGCACGGAAAGTTTGGCTCGTAAGATGAAAATACACTTTAGGGGAAAATTTAAGAACCCGTAAAGGAATTGGACTATTGATTAAACAAAAAAAAGGTTAACAAGCTTCAACAAATTAACCTTTTTATACGGTTGCATTGCGGTTCGTCATTTCATACCTACATACATACAATTTACAATAGGAGGCATGCGTGCATAATTTGTTAATTACAATAAGCGGTATGACACCAACATCTGAACAATTGACAACTGTAAATGACAATTATCTAAGTCGAAAAGAAAATGCAGTGAATTGTCATTGTCAATTGATAATTGTCACATTGTTGGTAACACAAATGATATTTTTCATCACACTCGCTCGTAAACGTCGTTATTACATGCCTGCATACTGATACGTAATGAGCTATTTTACCGCCCTAGGGCCCGCCGCGGCTTATTAAATCCTTCACTTTCCGCCCTTAATACACAATTTACTATTTATTATAGTAAAAATAAGTGTATATTTTGTCTAAAATTGCTTCACTGTCTATACACCGTGTTTCACTTAACACTAAAAACCTGAAAACTGTTTGTTCAGAATCGAGAGTAGAATCGATTGAGGTATATCTTGATGGGGGTAATATTTTTTGTTTTAATTTGTATTATTAGTTATTGTTTACGTGCCCATTCTACAAATTCGTAATACAACATTGTGCATATCATATTGTTAGAGGTTGTATACCTTTTTCAGTATTTAAGGGTATTAATACTGGCTGGTTACTTGGACGATTTTTTTTTCTGCTACGAAATAGACGTTGTGCGTCAGTTTAAATTTAAAGTTTATCATAAGTCATAACAAACTGAACTCGTACCTAATTACAACCTTGTCATTTTGAATTTTAGGTTTAAATTTGCTTATTGAGTCACCTGTCCAATTTGAAGTTTACTGTGAGACAGGTTAAAGTGCTTTACATTGCCATAGCTGTCTATTGGTAAACCTTGTGTCGTTGCAGTAACGTACACAATTAAACAGTTTGAAGGCTTATGATGGTAGCTAGCAATTATTTTATTGAGTGTAGAGTTAAAAGCCGAGTAGAGCTGCACAGAAAATTAAAAATTCAATTTAAACAAATAATAATCATCAGATTAAAAAATGAACGTTCTAGATACGTTTAAAAAAATAAAAATCAGTTGGGGTGTCTGAGGTTTTGAGTGATACCGGAAACACGGTGTATAATCGTATGAATGGAGTAAGGGTGTGAATGTAAATAGCATTTGTCTTACCAAGTGTATGATTTTGTGTAAACGTAAAAAAGATGCCCAAATTAAAGTACCTAGTGCAAAATAAAAATAAAAACAGTTAAACTACCGGTGGACATTGTTACATGATAAATCGGTTAATACCATATTATGGTAATGATCAAAATGTTACTGTTTTCCCGTAGCAAACTCCACCCGACTTTTTTTGTAACATGGGTGGTTTTTACGCGATTCATACTCAGAATCGCGAGGTCTTTCAATCCTGATAGCAGAAAAAAAATGTCCCAAGATTTTTCACAGACCTTCCATTCCGTTACCGCCATACAAAATGTATGAAAAAATGGTAACGGAATGGGAAAAAAACCTTGGGACACTTTTTTTCTCCCATTAAGATTGAAACAGCTCGCGATTCTGAGTGGAAACCACATAAAGATTTCCAAATCCAAAAAAGTGGGGTGGACAACTTTGAAAAAAAAATGGCCCAGGTACGCCGCTGGGACTTATGCGCCCATACAATCCCGCTGTATGAGTGGAAATGAAGGTGTGATTTTTAGTGTGATACCCCGTATACTTTGCTTAGACAATCAACAGTCCACCGGCAGTTGAACAAATCAAACCATACGTTGAAAGCGGGCTGCGGCGCGGCAGCGGCGAGCGTGTCTCTCGCGTTCTTCACCGCGCACAGATCGTGGTATATCTCCTCGTCGTGTATGCGCGCGCAGTAGCTCGCGTATTCACCCACGTCGCCCGCGGGAGGGGGGGAGGCGCTGCGCATGCGGTGGCGTTAGTGTAAGGCCTGAGTGCACGCTCATGTGGGGCGCGCAGCGGGGCGTGCGGCGTACATGTCAAACAATTGAAGCTCATACAAGTGTCGACAGTTTGACACTATGTACGCAGGCTCGCCCGTCCCGCTACACGCCACGCTCGGCCTTACACTTATGGCTAAGCGCGACAGCGGTGAGCGGCGGCCATACATTGGAGCGAGACACAGCGATGGGACTTTTCATTCGCACGTATGGCTGCCGCTCACCGCTGTCGCGCTTCGACCAATGTCGTGGCTGGGCCGTTAGGCGCTATTTACACATACACACCACTAGCATCTCCTGAGCAGTGGTGTAGGCAGTCAACCACTAAGAGAACCCACAGGCAATTAAAACATTGGAAGAATAAGGCCCATGGCTAGATGAGTTCACGCTACGCCACTGCTCTCGCGTCGGCGTGTATAGTCACCTCTATTACAACTTAAAGGCTCCCACAGCTTACCAGTTCGCCAGGTGATATCAGCCTGTACGTTATTCGCCATCATATGGGTATCTAAAATCTAAACTGACAGACTGATATAGGTAGTCCGATGAAGTGGTAAATTGTGCAATGTAATCAATAAAGCTGACTAGTGAATGACGTTAAAAGATGCTACTGAGGGGTCTGTGTCAGTGATTAGCGCGAGTTCATAGTGCTTGGGTAGTGGCAAATGTGCCCGCACAAATCACTAATCAATGTGTAAATAGGGCCTTAGCGATTTAAACGGGTAAGATTTGGATAAAGTTTAGACAATTTTAGACAAACTAATTTGACATTCAAAATGTCAACTTAAATCTTGCCACCTTTCTATAGCAACCAACTATCTTATTTTTTCTAAACAACGTCCAATAAAGGCCTTTTATCCACGGATAGGCGGAGTACACAAGCTACGCATAGTTTTTAAATAGGTCTAACTAAAACCGATAAATCCGCGCGTTGAAGCGATAGGTTGCAGTGTCGTTATGCGCCTGCATACAACGCGGAGCAACTTATTTACCAGCGTGTTATACTACACGAACTTCCAACTAGGCGTTTACAGTGTTTAGAACAACCTGGGTGCGTAGCCGAATGGCACAAACGCTCACGAAACGAAACGCTAGTAGATATCTATCCCTATCGCTCTTGCGTATTGGCGCGACAGAGCCGGACTACGTTTCGTTTTCGTTTGGCGTCGGAGAAATGCCATTCGGCTACGGGGCCTGACGTCGTACGTAATAAAGTGTGGCACCTGAACGATTTATTTAGTTTTTTTTACTTTGCCTATTTGTCTGTCCCACTGCTGGGCAAAGGCATCTCCCTAGGTCTCTATGACTCCCGATCCTCTACTATTTCGGATTAGGATAGACATCTGATATTCATAGAAATCCCCACACTTTTTTAAGTAGGTTATGCTTCATGTAGGATCTAAATGATTATTTATGTATTTATTTCCATGGAATCCACGGCGTGGATAAAAAGCCTCAGCGTACCCGTTCAATTGCAACACAAGCAAAAAATCTGTAATTAATCAAAAACAAGAACTACAACTATCATTCATAAATCAAACTCTACTGAAACAAGTAGCATGGATGAGTATTTTTGCATTTATCAGTACATAATTAATTTCATTTCAATTTAATATATAACTTTCATAAAACAGGATTAATATTACACATGTAAATAAAATTAACTATGTACTAATTTCTAATTAATTCATACTTTAAATCAACGCTTTAACAATAAGTAATGTAAATTTCAATAAATACACAATTGTACAATAATTACATTATTAATAGCTACTTACGCTACAATTTATTCCATTGTGTGATAGTAACTTATTTTATTAAAAACCTTACATACAAACATGAATTCTGAACACACTTTTTTTGGACATTCATAATTATAAAAAAATGAAGACTTGTCGTGGCAGAATCTTAAACGGTTTTTTTGAAACGTTGGAAGTATACATTATATTTGATATGAGTACAATCGTAACCTAAATAAAATTATAGATATAGTGTATAGTGAAACATAGGGATTATGTTAAGTCCCTATTGCAAGCAAGATTATAGTTAAATCGCGACAGCTTGCCGGTGCAATTTAAAGGCTCGAGAATACAATAAGTAGACAATGTTTTATATTTATAACACTTGGAATTAAAAATATTTATTTTGTAGAAAGACAAAAAAAAAAGTTAATTTTACTACAGGGCATTTCAAACCAGTGATGTGCAAGTAGCGGAAATTTTCCAAAAAAATATTAGATTTCTTGAAAAATTCACGAACTTTCACGAAATATAAAGGGAATTTAAATTTATGAAATGGAAACTTTCCATCCATACAATTGTCCATACAAAGTATGGAAAGTTTCCGAAGTTTTCCTATGTGAACATTTCAGAATTATGGAAACTTACCGTCGGCACATCAGTAAACAAACCCTCGGGAAAAGCGATTTCTATGACTCCCGGTACGCCTGCGTCACAGTATAACCTGCAATCGCACACTTACTGAGCAAGTGTGAAGAAAAGAAAAGAAAAACTATTCTTTTTTTATTTTTCCATTATTGGCTACTTAAGCCCCCCCACTCTCGATGAAAGAAGTTCGCTAATGGCCGACTCGCGTGGTTTAAATTAGTTTACATTCTTAAGGCACTGGTCCCAGCGCAAGCTAGTAATCTATGAGCTATCGGCTATAAAAACGAACAAAAGATAAGCATAAGCACTCCCGTGTACATAAAAGAGACAGAGTACATATTGATAGTTTACCGCGTAGCGAGTAACTATAAACATCGCCGTTTCTCTTTTATTTACACGGGAGTGATTATCTTTTGTTCGTTTTTATAGCCGATAGCTCACAGCTTCCTAGCTCGCGGTGGGACCAGTGCCTTAGTATCCGTTATAGAAAATTGCATACAAGTCATACAACAGAACATCAATAGCTTTATGAGAATTATGAGCGTGAAAACAATAATTTAATGATTGCTATTGAATATTGTTTCTAGTTATTTATAAGGACACCTTTGTACAAATTCTTGCGAAATTATTCCTGTTCTTGATTGTACATGTAATTTCCTACGATCTCTATCTCTAAACAAATTTCGATAATGAACAGCGGCAAGGTTATAGATGAGCAAATGTTTATCCATAGTATATTCACGGAAACTCACGAACTTTTCATGCTTTTTTCTACTGGCGAACTGTTATTCGTCATTTACAGGCTCGTGCATAGATCTTTAAAACCCTACATAAAAGTCTATTCCCCAAAGCCAGCGTCCGCCGGCTTTTCGCGCATGCGCGCAGTAACGAAAAAAAATGAAAACGCATTGTATGGCTCTGTAGCCATGGCAACGCATTGTTATAACGATACTGAGCGCGTGCGCGGGATGGCTTTGGGCAGCTGGGCTGACAGCGCAAATCTTTGCGTCAAAATACAGGAATCAGTGTGAATTTTGAGAAAGTTATTCTTACAATTGGCTATTATTTATTTAATAATATAAAGTAACATGTGATTAAATGTGCTCAAAAGGTCAAAAGCCTCGCACTGAGAGAAATTTGCATGGTGAATTTAACAAGTTCGACTTGTTGCGGGTTTATCCGTTTGAAACAAAAGTATTTTAGTAAACGGAATAAATCACAATATTGATGAGTAGTAAGTCGAATTTGTTCGCACGACAAGGTCAAACTTGTTAAAAGATATTTGACTGAATCAGCCAAACATATGTTTAAAACAATATGTGTCATGTTGCTGTTATAAAATCGACTTGTTGATTCAAATGACGAATAACTTGTAGAATGTACTACTTAGTTACATTTAACAAGATCCAACTTGATGTTTGAACCAAAGAACACGTAGGCCGCCTACCGTAGGCGCTATTTTAACTAGAAAACTTGTTGAACGAACATGAAAACTGGGTGTTTTTTCTCTCAGTGCAGCATTCAATCCATTTAATATTGATCTGTATGCATCATATCATATTGAATAGTTTGTGCATTTTTATTTTTATTGGAAAAATAAATTTGTTTTATTTTCAAAGTGACGTAATACTTGTTATACCTATGCAATTATTTTTGGTTGAAATATCGAAACATCGTTCGAAGTGGGTGTAAAAATATATATTAATAGGAACGGCTGAGTGTATGCGTAAACAAATCGGTTTTGTTAGTAAATACGGGTGGGATCTATTTTAACAGATTTAAAGGTGTTTCGCTGGAGAGTTGAGATTTTGTTTCAATATTACTTAGAGGCTACTTTAAACGCTAAAGTAGCTACAGTATGGATGCCGCAAGACGGACGAGGATCTGGCAGGCCCAGGCGGAGATAGCGGGATGACCCGGGGCCTGTTTCTCGAAAGGTACAAGCCTTGTATTACAAGTGTGTTTCCATGACAACCCATACGATTTGACAGTTCGCGCACTTCTAATACAAGGCTTGTACCTTTCGAGAAACGGGCCACTGGACGTATATCTCAACGACTGGCCGGAGATCGCCCAGAACCGGGACGAGTGGAAATCAAAGAAGGAGGCCTTTGCCCAGCAGTGGGACACAATATAGGCTTGTAATAATTACTTAGAGGGATATTTAGGTCAAACACCTGTCAGAAAAAGGTCACGTCTGTGGACAAAATAAATAAGTTAAACGCGCTTTAGTTAGCGATAATTCCCGAAATTTCCCGAGAACAGAGAAATCTATGGAAAACGTTCTCGGAGATTTTCAGAAACGTCCTCTGTGAGCTTAAACCTTTTTGTCGCAAATTCGAAAAAACTTACGTTTAATCATTTAGTACATAATTAAAAGAGAACGTTCTTGAGAAAGTTGGAAAATGTCTGGAGATTTCTTCGAATAGGAATACGGAGAAACGAGAACCTAATTGGCACGTCACTAACTGTAGTCTTATCACGAATTTGGCGCTGATAGGTAAGTATATTTACTAGCATCTGTGTCATATGTCATATACTTTATATACATCCCGCACTGGCTTACAAGTGGGAGAGAGTTGTCTGAGAAGTAACTTACGCAGAAAGCGTTATTGGTAATGATAAGCAATAGAAATCAAAAATAAAATAAAATAAATAAATAAATATTATGGGATATTCTTACACAGATTGACTGAGTCCCACGGTAAGCTCAAGAAGGCTTGTGTTTTGGGTACTCGGATAACGATATATATAATATACAAATACTTATATACAAAATGAATTTATTTACCGGTGATCTCGGAAACAGTTCTAACGATTTTCCTGAAATTTGTTAAGTGGGGGTTATCGGGGGTGAAAAATCGATCTAGCTTAGTCTTAGGTCCGGGACACGCGAATCTTGAGAGTTTTCAAAATCGGTCGCCCAGGAGGGTTAGCACATGATTGGCGCGAGAGTATGTCGCCGCGAGATAGACTACCCGTCCTTATAAATATCATTAATACTAGTACTATTAGAAGAAGACGTGAGATCTATCTCGCGGCAATCATGTGCTAACCGTGCAGGTAGGTACTGTGCTTCAAAAGCGAACAAATCCAACCCAGTATCGAAAAGGGGAGCTTTCTCGAGCTTACGTCTCGGACGTGTGAGTAATCCCCAAGCCGCAACCTTTGCTCTAGAATATTCGTTGGTGAAATATTTTCTGTATGCAACGGTGGGTTCTTAGTGAAATGTTTTCTACGGTACACAAAGGTAATGGTAAAGCGGAGAGGTCTGTAAAGACAGCTAAAAGGGAAATAAATAGAATAGTAAGATACGGTAGATCGTGAAATTCCTAGGTATATTGGCATCGTGCGTGATGGAGTGGCGTTGAATGGAAATTATTATGAACTAACTTATATATATGATGGATATAATATTCAACTATAACGACCGTATGTAGAATTCAGATTGCACTCATATCCGATGATTTACATAAGTGGCCACGGCACATCTTTTTCTTTATCGTTTCTAGAGAATTGATTAAAATTGTGAAATTATATGTTTGTATCGTTACATAATGAAATAAATTGCAGGCGTAATAATTAAAGTCTAACCCACGCATCATTTCATATGAAAATGGCAGGTAACACAACCTATATAATGTAGAGACGGTCAACCAAATCATGGCACTATAAAAAGCAGCAAATTTGTAAAATGTAGTACTCACCGGCCAATTGTTTATAAAACGGGTGCCTTCTTAAACCTTGACGTCGCCGGAATCATCGCCGAGCCTTACTTAAAAATTGATTGAACATGTAGGGGCGAAGGTTTAATTCTCATAGATATTTAAAATTTCGCGCCATTTTTAAAGCCATGATTCGGTTGACCGTCTATAAAAGAAACTCATGCAGAGCGAAAACATTTCAATATAACACAAGCGGGCATTCGGTACGTAGTCGTTAAAATGATGTGTTCCAAATTTAAATAAATTTTCATCCCTTCGCACCACTCCAAGATAAAAGGCACTCTATGAGCTACTGAGTATGTTTCAATTTAAATCATACGCAATGATGACTTGGGACGTTTAGAGTTGAGCGAACTGACAACGTACCGGAATGCATCGCGTAAAAGCCTTCTGCACGCTTTTATTCCACCTTTCGTGAGAAATAGGTAAAGTACAATACGTTTATTTTACATTGTACACGTTTATTTGACTTGTAATTTGTATTATTAATAAATATTATGATTATGATTATGATCATTAAAGACGTATGCATTGGATTGACAGCTTTTTCGCTACAGAATTTACTAACTTTTATATTAATATTACAAACTGACATTTATTTTCTTGAATTTGGGAGTTATTTTTAAAACACGCTCTTAGTCATTACGATGGAAGACGTGGCGAACGCGCGGTTTTCTAGCATTTATTTAAATTACTTTGAAATCACTTGTATAAAATTTTGCTCGGCAGAAGTTTTAATCCTGTGTCGAAAGATGGCAGTCTACGGACTGTGACTACACATTTTACCTACCTACTTTGACAGTTTTTATATACATATACCCATACTCAATCATCTTTGCTAGTTATGTTACAAATTATACTACTTACATGGTTCTGAAAACTAAATATAAAACAGATAAATTTTCATAGTAATTGAGATAAACGACCACCCCTCAAGTTCCGCGCGCCATACCTTTTGCTTTCAATTAATTTCCCGGGTACACTCCTGTTTTAAGAAAATATTTTCAAGCTTAAAAGAGATTTTCGAGAAGATACTTCACTGCGAATGGGCACTTGTACGTACCTGCTTCGTTTTCCTTTTAAAAATATTACTTTTTAACCGATTACAACATCGATATCAGCTTTTATGGATATTTGTGTCGAGTCTTTACAAAAATTTCAAATTTGTAAGCGATAGAGTGGGACCTTAAAGGCCTTAAATGCTGCCCACTAGGCCCATCGAATCGAATCGCAAAAATTCGCCTTCATACATTTACTATGAACAGTGAATTCGATTCGACTCGTCGCCAATGGACAATGTTTCATAGTAAATGCATATTGTGCTTCGATTAGCCTAATGGACACTAGCCTAAACTTCGACACATTTCATCCCGCAATTTCTTATGAGTTATGTTATGAGCTTTGCACATAGACAGTTTTGTAAAAGCGTAGAGAAAGCTTTTAAAATAAGGGTTCCCTTTGTACCTTTTTGATACGGAACCCTAAAAAATATATAAATTATATAAAAAACACTTCACTAAAACCTTAAAACAAGTAAGAGCATTATTAACTACAAAACAATATTCACAACTGTAAAAGCACTAGAAAAACATGAAACCAATGGTCATTCTAAAACTAAAAACAATCTTAGAAAAAGTTCAGAACTACAATTAATCAAAAAGTACTACACAACTACATTTCTACTCGGAAGTACTATTTCGCTTTAAAATTAATATTGCTGTTGTAAAAAAGGTATTAGGTTTAAAAAAAAATCTAACTTTCATGTGAATTTCATGTAAAAATCATCCTGCCACATCAAATAATTTTAAACTGTAAAATTCTGTGACAATCAGCCGTCCTAGCCGAAGTCACAAACGTTTACGCTATGTGGCGACCGAATCGCAGTCTGGCTCAGTCACAGTATAATACGAGTAACTCTTCTAACAAGCGTACACCGCTCGGTATGCAAGTATGGGCGCCGTGTACAGTCGACTACAGAGATGTATCCACTTTTTCACCTTATTTATTTTATTGAATAAGGTGAAAAAGTGCATTGCATTGTAATAAGGTGGATACATCTCTTTGTAGTCGACTGTACGTACGCAACACATGTAAGCGGATGAAAAAAAAAACAATTCTCGTTTATTCTCTCGTTTACATGTGTTGCGTACGAACATTACGAACACGGCACTCACACATAGGTACATACCGCGCGTCGTACGTTTGTTAGAAGAGTTACTACTGGTCATATACCGTGGCTCTGTCGTTACTACAGACGAGCCCTAGGGAGAGACGGAGAGGAGACGAGCCTTATGAAGCCTAGCCTAAGCGATTGTGACATTGGCTAAGGCTAAAATACAAACTAATTAAAGCGATATAGTACCAAATATACAAAATCATTAAACTACTCACACACAATCTAAAGCGAGTTATAGGAAACCTTACAAATCTAAACTACAATGTACCTCAGAACCGAACAGTCGTATGTCGATCGAAAATGAGGAGAACATTTATCTTCTGGTTTCTGAGCGTTTTTATATCGATTATAACAATTATTAAGTTTAATTGTGTCGATACATATCAAAATCAATTAGGAGCAGACTTGAATTTAAAGTAAAGTGATTCAAATTTACATTTTGAAGTCAAAATTTATATACACACACATCCAAACCCCTATCCTGTTAACATACAGGCTGTAATTTATATAACAGACAATATTTAAGGACATATGCATATAGATCAGATATATTTACAATCGCCTCCTTAAACATTGTTAGCTTTTGGGGTCTGTAAATTTCCAGATTAAGATGATACGAAAATCTTTTTTGAGGAACATGTGTACACACATATTTTACATTTGGCTGTATGAAACTGTACAAGTACTACACTTTGACTTCAGAATGTAACTTTGATGTTAGCCGCGGCCGAAAGTTCACTAAAATATTGCACCAATTGGAACCCTAGGCCACTCTACAACCATGTCAAAATGACAAGCAGTAAGAGATTTCTTATAATCTGATTTACAACGTCGCTATGACATAGTTCTACAGTGCCCTAGGGTTCCAATTGGTTGAATGTACATATTAAGCTGGACGGTGAAGTACACTATTGACAGTTAGGTAGAATAGTAGGTATATTTACTACCTAAGTAAGTATACCTACTATTGAAAGATAGGTCATGGGTCACACACTGTTCCGATCGGGTGATTCCGTCAACGTTCGGTGCAAAATATAGCATTTTCACATTTTTGAGGTGGTATGTACTGGTACCCTTTGCGGGCGCCACCACAGATTACATAAGTGTTTTAGATTTTGGAGTTTTACTAATTGTTTTAGTCAATAAAATCTAATTAATATGTACGTTTTGGTTTTTCCTCCTGTGTTGAAAAATGTCGTATAAACCACGCGTGTACATTAACGCGCCATGAATTTTATTAGAAACTAGCTCTTGCCCGCGGCTTCGCTCGCGTTAGGAAGAGACAAAAAGTAGCCTTATGCCACTCTCCATTTCTTCAATTATTTCCACTTGACAATTTTCATATCGTCACTACTTTAAAAAAATTTCGTATCTCACACTGCTTCTCAAAGTTAAAACGCAGTAAGTCTATATGCATTCCATGCATACTTACTACAATGTTCTTTTTATTGACAGACGAAGATACAAGTTTTTTTAAAAGTAGTGACGACATATTTCTGGTCAGGCTTTATATATTGTATCGAACTTCATTCTAGGAATTCACGATGTATATTACAAGCAATTTTTAAGATTTTACCGACACATTATACGGATATTAAAATGAAATAGTTTAGTTCCACTTTATCATAAAAAGCTGAACAGATGTCGTATTGATTTGGAACGGTCCAGCTAGAAATCGTGATAATTTTACTGGAACATTCTAAGAATTGTTGTTTTGGAAGAAAGAAACATTTTATTGTCAACACAGCGCGCAATTAGAATAAAGGTTTTAAAGAAAGTAATGATTTACTAGGAATACATTGTTTTCGTCTTAGAATAAACTAATGGATCAATAAATGTTGTTATGCGAGCAGACATTGGCTTTAGCGGGCTTACATGAGAGGACGTTCAGGACAGTATACAAAAAGAGTGATCTATAACGAAGTTTTTTTGCAAAAACGTTTTTGGAACAAGCTTTTATCGCCGACTGTACCTTTCTTTCAACAGTCATCTGCTGCTTTCCGAGGCGTTTCTAAAAAATCCCTTACTCGATGGGGATACGACGTTTCATAATAGAGTTCCTATGACCACCTTTCTGCTCCATCATCAGATCAGCTCCATGATATCATAATATTGCATTGTCACGTGATTTACTTGTGTGCAAAATTTCAGATCATTCAGAAACCGGGAAGTAGGTCAAATTTAGCTTCTACGTTTTGACCCAAACTAACATAAGGTACAGCGGGCACATCTCGACTAAGGGACAATTGTAACTAATCATCTTTTCCATTATTACACTAAGATGTTGAGTTCTACATGTATCCACTGAACACGCCTATATATAACCGGTGGACACTCTATTTAATAATGCAAACATTGTAAAACATGGAAAATGGACCAGTTACATTTGCCCCCATCGAGATTTACCCCGCTGTACCTTACTAACTAGGCAAGTTAAATAAAAGTGTAAAAAGCTTGTAATAAAAGCTTGTAAATAGCGAATCCCGGCAAACGACGGGAAAACGCTAAATGTACAGTCGAGTTCATAAATATGTGAGCATTTTTCACCTTATTTTTTTTTTTTTTTATTATAAACTGGCCAGTGATTGACCTTAGTCGCACCTGATGGAAAGTGACGACAAGGCCGAGGTTGTAGCTCACTGGTATTGCAACGAATTAAGGTGAAGAAATGTACACATATTTATGAACTTGCTTGCAGCGGGGCGGGACGTGCGTGCATGTCAAACAATTGAAGCTCATACAAGTGTCCTGAGTCGACGCTGCATAGGTGGACGCACGCTCGCCCGCCACGCTGCACGCCACGCCAAACGCTGCGCTCCGATCCGAAGGTCTACTCAGGCCTTACACTAACTAGAAGAATAATGAAAGCCTAAGAGAAACAAATAACTTATCTACATCTACAAAAGAAACATAAATTCACCTTCTAATACCCATAGCTTTTTCTTCTAACCCGCGTCCTAGTTTCAGTCCTCTAGGACTCTCGATAAAATTGCTAGGCGACCACAAAGGCCTTTGTATACCTTTAAAGATCGCTCTACGTTCTACCTATTTGCGTTACGTAGCAACGCTTTTAATTTGCTATGTACAGTCAGTCAAATATATAAACACAGTTAAGAAATATGTATGCAGGACTTTATTGCAGAACATTAAGGTTGTGTTTACATATGTTTGACACTTTGGCTGTACCCATATCTTTGTACCTTAGGACTTCGTGTTAAGGCTGAAATTAAATCAGACCCAAAACTGCCCTGTAGTGAACTTTAACCAGTTGCAATAGGGTACAAGTTAAGCTAGTGACTGTGGATGATAGTGCGGTGGCCGTCCTCATCTCAATTAGTCTCATTAGCTGACGCTTCAACGCTCTCATGTTAGCCTGGTAGAAATTTGAAATCCGGACTATTGTAGTTCAACGTGGTTCTAGTTAGTTCTAGGTTATTTAATATTATTTATACCTTAAAACGAGCAATTCTTGTAAATTATATTTGAGGAATCTCGAAAACAGTTATAATGATTCAACGAAATTTAGACGTGGGGGTTGGCTGCTGCGAAAAATCGATCTAGCAATGTTCTCCGAGAAAACGCGCATTTTGGGTTGTTATATTTTCTACATTGTATACATTATCTGCTTTAGTTCTTTGTAATTTTGCTCGTTTGGAACTATATTTCCTCCGAGTGTTTTCGTACTTCCAACGAAAATAATTTGTTTTTCAGGATTAAGTAAACAATGAACCGTTTTTGAGGTTAAATTGTAGGGAAACTACACAGAGTAAGACCCCATTTAATAGTCATGTCATGATTGTGTATTTATTATTATCTGTAGGTATAATTAACTGTCCAGCTTTAATATGAACAGGCGGTCTAGTACACTTTGCGCTTTTGCGCGAGTCCATACTTGCAATCGCGATTGATATATGGGCATTATGGACTCGCGCGCGAGAATGCAAGTTGTGCTACTTGTGCTAAACCGCCAAGAATTAGCAGCTGTAAGGGTACTTTCCAAAGTTCCATTCTTGTACGGACGAGTTTGGGGTTTCTAGTCGATGCCTTCACTCGTGTTTACATAATGAATGAACAGGTACCGTAGCCGAATGGCATTTCTGCGACGCGAAACGAAAACGAAACGCCGCGAAAGGTAGTCTGGCCCTGTAGCGCCAATACGCAAGAGCGATAGAGATAGATATCTACGAGCGTTTCGTTTCGTGAGCGTTTGTGCCATTCGGCTACGCACCCTGGTGGGTTCAAACTGAGTAAGTAGCTTAGCGAGGCAATGTCCTCGCGAGGCAAACGATCAATGTAGACGCGTAGAGCCGAGGCACGTCTATATTGGCCGTTTGCCGCGCGTGCATATTGCCTCGCGACGTTGCTTTCTCTGCGTGAAGTCGCTTATTGAAAAGGTGTGTACCTTCATGAGTTTTATTTACCGTTTTTGATGTTATTTGGAATTTTGTTGACTACCCTTACTTACGCTAAAGTCTTATTATTAGTTGCAAACCGCACGTGTTAGCTTTATTATATAGGAAACAAATGAATCTTTCGCGCGTTTCACTCATCAAAACTACTAACACACAACTTTCTATCTGTAAACCATGTAATATGGTTTACCACATCCTCCTAAGTCCCAATGTTGTCGTTTTAAGTGAGACATTTGAATCTAAACTATAATGTACCAATGGAGGTCCTAAACTATAATTTTTTTAAACCTCCTTAATTTTATTTAAACAGCAACAACAGACGGATTGCGCCTTGCCAGTAAATTGCCACTCGAAGAAGCTCGGTCTATCTAGAAGTGCCTCGGGCGAGGCAAATGCATTCGCAGCCATAATAAAATAACAGTGTGTAAGAATGGTGCGAGTAAATGCGTTCCAACTTTTGAATTTCGAAAGTTAATTATAATTTCGAAGTTGGGCTATTTAAAAGACACCGTCCTTGTACTGTGACAATAGCTCTGGCGAGGCTCGTCTCTCTAAACTGCTTCGCGCGGCAATTACCTCACGAGGCTGCTAGTTCTATGACCGCTTAATAACTGTAGGATTTAAGAGGATAGATCACAAGCGCGGATCCAGCAGGTATGAGGTAAACAGGGTCAATCATCAACCACGTGACCTTGAGTATACAACTGGATCCGCCCTTGATGACGAGCCAAGTCACCTCAGGTAAAGCGGACGTGAACTTGACGTAGCACAGGTCCTCGTATATCTCCTCCACGCGGTCTTCGCAGGAGGCGCTGGGTATCGTGAACTGGACCCAGGGCACTTCGGGCGTCGTCGTGTGCGGGCATTCGAGTCTCCTCGGCGTTTCGAGCGAGACAGCGCTACGTGTTGGTAAAGTAGGTGTGACCTTTCGTGTGCTCATTATGACAGTCACACGTCACACAGGTGAAGTACCAGAGATGTGCGAGAATGCGTAGCGAGGCATCTGCTTATTGAAGAATGATCTAATATAGTTTATTGACCAAATACTTTATTTGTCTTTAGCGAAGCTTGTACTTTAGGCAAATTATAACTTGTCTTTGCTTGTCTTCAAATAAATGGTCAAAATTACATTAATAGAAATATATTTGGATTTGATGACCATCAGGGTTCGGATATCCAGTAGCATGGTAAGACGTTAGAGAACCATGGAGTCGATTTTAACATAAAAGTCAACTCATACTCATTCAAAAAGTTGATTATAAACGAAATAAATATAATTTGGAATTTAAATAAAACTATATTTTAAATGAAAAAAAAAAGACTGCCACACTATGTTGTATACTACGTAAAAACACAAGCAAACAAAAAATACGCACGTGACTAAATTTGATAAAATGGCCAGTGCGTCTACCGCAATAAAAGTCTGTATAACTAAGGTAATTAATTTCTCTTTCATTCATTGTCTTAACAGTTAACATTCAGTCATACAGTTTTAATAATTCATCGTTTTAGATGAAATTAAAATCTTTTTGTGACAAATTATACACATGAGGATGAGTATGAGTATAAATTAAAATTTAATGTTAATATCGACTCCATGGTTCTCTAACGTCTTACCATCCGAGATATATACGAGATACGAGAGATTTGTTCGAACCCTGTTTATAACAAATCCTTGTAAATGAGTGCCGCTTGGGAAACGAATAAGAACTGATTTAATATTCTGTTTGAGCTACGCACACGTGATTATAACGTTTATTACAAAAACACTCCCTCGCTATACTATACACCTCGCATATCTCTAGTAATCTGAGATACCGATTCCTTAAATATTTAATTTCATAAAAATGTAAACAAGGTTTTAAAAAAACTTTTTATAACAGGAGAATTTTGTAAATCCAATTGTGTTCTAAAACAATCTTTAGAAGCAGTTTAAGATGAGGTCGAGCGGGAGCAATATGTCAATTTTCGAACTAAAAAAATACCAAAATAATGTTCTTTTGTATTAGGTAATGTTGAAAACGTTACCTAATATATTGACAGTCGCTCTAGTTCTTGTATACATTAAATTTAAATATAGCGGACCTCGTCTTAAGAATAAATCTATAAATTTATGATATTTAATCATATTTATTATAGTGAAAATCAACTCATCAGACATAAGACATACTCTGCTTAGTAAAAAATAGTCCTGAAAAAAAAAAAGTTAGTACCGAAACAAAATATATATAAATAAAGAGAGTTGTAAAGAGTACTTACACGGACTGTAGGTCTTTGTAGATGTCTTCTTCTGACTGGGTCCTGTGAGCTGAGAAGGGCCTGCAAACAATGTTCTCAGTCAGATACTTGTGACAAGATATTAATATAATATATCAGTCATATCACAGGGCCAGCCGGCGTATTATGCTTCCAATTTTATCACTTATCCACATGGATAAGACATCTGTCACTCTCACACTGACATACTTGCCAAAGCGTGACGGAAGCTTTATCCACATAAATGAGTGACAAAATTGGAACCATAATACGCCGGCAGGTATCGGTGGGAGGGCGGCAGGCAGCTTCAAGTCAGTGACTGGCAGGAGGTTGCGTAGGATCGGGACAGGTGGCGATCTCTCATTTCTGAGGCCACGATTCACTTTGGATCACTGAGCACTGAGCCAAAATAGTTAGTTTATATGATGAACGTTTTTTTTTCTATACAAGGACGTTTTAAATAAAGTGGTCTCGACGGAAGGTGCGCCTTTATCAACCCCTAAATTTACTGAGAGTCTGATGAGAGGTACCTAAGAATGATAAGACGTGATGGAACTGGCGAATCAAAGACATCTTGATCAAAGACAACTTGATGCCTTTAGCAAATAGAGGACGGATCGAAGAGGTCCATGTCATACTCTATTACGCTATGTTGCGACGCGACAGACGATACGCCGACTTTCGGAAGACGCTTCGAGTTGGTTCAATAACATAATAGAAGATAAAATAGGTACTACTCACTTGATGCCCTTAGCAAGTGCCTCAGGGCATTGGCTGAGTTCGCCAAGGTGTACAGGACTCGATCGGATCGAAGAGGTCCATCTCACACAGCTTTACCGTGCCACATTTCGAGAAAAATCTAGAGATATCTGAGGCCTGTGACCTGTGACTATTAGGTTCGTTGAGAAGTATTTTGGACATGGTGAGTTACAGAAAGGACTGGACTTACCTGTTCCTTTTAAAACTTTGGTACATGGACGCGATACATTATTTTCAGCTTCCGATAGTCAGCGCTATAAAAACGGTGTCGCTAAGCAGTTAAGTTAACTTAGGTTTACTAGACGCCGCTCGAGAGACGCCAGTGTGAGGGATCTCTAAAAATTTGACAGAAAAAACTCTTAGATCAAAGCCAACTTACTTGATGCCCTTAGCAAGTGCCTTGGGACATTGGCTGAGCTTCGCCAAGGTGCAGAGGACTCGATGGAAGTTGGACAGATCAAACAGCATGGATGGATCGAAGAGATCTGTCTCGCGTAGCTCGAACACCTCATCGCACATTTTTAGGAACACCTTGATGTTCCTCATGCATAGGAACTGTGGACAAGAGATTTTTTTTAAATGTAAGTGGTTAGGACTTGATTACCTAGATATTTTTACGTGTCAAAAGAATTCATTGAGGAGGGCCTGCTGCGAACCTTTTTTGACACATTTTTATCACACTTGTGAATTCGCACGTGTGTGACAGGGAAGCAACACGTCAAACGTAGTTGCCACAGGCCACATACCCTCTGTAAACAAATCGCCTTATCATAGATATAATTTTTCAAAAAATTGGATAATGCATACGAACTAACGTATAACGTAGCTACTCTATGGTTTACTGTGCGTGTGCGTTAATGCGTTGAACTCTGGCGCAAAACTTTGTGGTAAGTGTTAGGACTGTTAGGAGATAATTCACGGAAGAGATGAATATATATTTGTACTAGATTTTGACCGCGGCTTCGCTCGCGTTAGAAAGAGACAAAAAGTAGCCTAACCTTTTAAATACGAGCTGATACGATCGTGAAGGTCGTTAAAGTTTGCTGTGAAAGACGGACAAACAAACAGACACACACACTTTCCCATTTATAATATTAGTATGGATATGGATTTATGATTCATTTATAAGCTTATTATTCATTTATAAGCTATCATTGAAATGTATGTAAAATGTACGCAGTACGTGTTGTTAGCGCCCTTTGAAGCCCACAAAAATATGACAAACTCTTTTGCTCTAAGTAAATTCATCTCATACATTTTTGCAGTCTTCGAAGAATAACATATTATTACATATCTCAGATTAGTTTTTTCTTATGCAAAATAAGCATATATTCTATCCCTGAACACAATCGGTGTTTGCGCATGTTTCCTAAGATTTGTATCTTACATATATACTATTCTTATACTGTTCAAACGGATACTGATATCTATAAGAGATAGCACTGCAGTGCCATTGTTAACTGTAGATTATCGATAAATGCAAGCCACGTATGCACGCGCTTATTTAAAGAGCAATAAAGTTGAGTTTAGATTAGTGGTGGACAAACTTTTTTCACTGGAGGCCAAACATAAGAAGGAATTTTAGAGGCGCGACAGGTTTAGGTACACCAGAATAGTTATATGTTTTACAGGGGGGCAAAGTTGTTGCGAGGGTTTCAAGGCACGAAGGTTAAACAAACTTTGTCACTGAGTAAAACACACAATTCACCACATGCACCAACACGAAGAAAATACTGACTGTAAAACATCAAACTAAATCTAATCCATCGATTTGTTCAATATTTATGATTCAAAATCATGATTTATAGGTAAATTCTATCCGCTAGCTTAAGACATCAAGTTAAAATTTGTATGAAATTTCTTTGCACTCTTGTGGATAAAATGCAATTTTGCTATCTGTTTTCGAATAGCAAAGTAAGCCTTTACCCGTTGGTGTGGTGAAAATGTATTTTTGTTTACTACAGTGCTGGCCATATCACACAATCCCTAGAAGGACCAGTGGCGTTCCGGATACAATCCCTTCGCGGGCCGGATTTGGCCCGTGGGTCGTACTTTGCCCGCCACGGCCCCGTAGCCGAATCGCATTTCTGCGACGCGAAATGAAAACGAAACGCCGCGAAAGGTAGTCTGGCTCTGTCACGCCAATACGCAAGAGCGATAGAGATAGATAGCTACGAGCGTTTTGTTTCGTGAGCATTTGTGCATTCGGCTATTTACGTACCCGGTTACTTATACTACTGATTAAACCAAGGTGTCGGTGCGAGAATGTCTTACGTTTGTCAAAATAGTTAAAAACAGCGAAGCTTTAATTGTATTATCTTAGCACATATTGAGCTCTATATCTAGGTATGTTATTTATTTGACTTGCAAAGTCAAACTCGGGTAAATCCATTCTGCTACAATATAAGGTTGATTCTTTTTCAGATTATATCTATTTTTAACCCCCGACGCAAAAACGAAGGGGTGTTATAAGTTTGACGTGTCTGTCTGTGTGTATGTCTGTCTGTCTGTCTGTGTGTGTGTCTGTCTGTGGCATCGTAGCTCTCGAACGGATGAACCGATTTTGATTTAGTTTTTTTTTGTCTGAAAGCTGAGTTAGTCGGGAGTGTTCTTATTCAAAATTTTAATTTTGTGGTTATTAAACATAATCAACCTCCGTCCACACCAATTCGTCGGAAAGGGATAAACAAACTTTATCGGCTTGATAACTTTAGTGTACGTTTATGAATAAGGGGGTTAGTGTTTGTACGGGTAAAATCTTGCAAGATGAATTTGACTGACTTCCCGATTACTGATAAGATGAAAATCGCCAATGTGAATTTTGTAACGAAATACTACGCTACAGTCAAGTATATTAAGGTTGTAATTTTATTAAATAAGATTGCATCTACTTCCTTCCTTCCTTTCTTTTAAAGGTACAATTTTTAAATCGAATTCTGAACTATAAACTGTAATCATCATCCTCCTTGCGTTATCCCGGCATTTGCCACGACTCATGGGAGCCTGGGGTCCGCTTTGACAACTAACCCCAAGATTTGGCGTAGGCACTAGTTTTTAACCCCCGACGCAAAAACGAAGGGGTGTTATAAGTTTGACGTGTCTGTCTGTGTGTATGTCTGTCTGTGTGTGTGTTTTTTATATTTTTATACTACGTCGGTGGCAAACAAGTATACGGCCCGCCTGATGTAAAGCGGTCACCGTAACCTATGGACGCCTGCAACTCAAACAGTGTCACATGCGCGTTGCTACCCCATTAGAAACTTGTACATTCCCTTTTGCTGTGTTAAGTACACAGCAAAAAGGAGTGTACAAGTTCCAAGGAGGGTTCGGGTTGCCGACGACTCAAAGGACAATAAACGGAACAAGTTAGTTCCATAAGTCCTCCCGTCATCAGCACACCACACCGTCGTTGAGCTCTGGCAGCCTTACTCACCGACAGGAACACAACACTATGAGTAGGGTCTTCTCTAATGTCTGTCTGTGGCATCGTAGCTCTCGAACGGATGAACCGATTTTGATTTAGTTTTTTTTTGTCTGAAAGCTGAGTTAGTCGGGAGTGTTCTTAGCCATGTTTCATGAAAATTGGTCCACTAGGTCACGGTCGGGGGTTTTTTCAAAATTTTAAATTTGTGGTTAGGTTATTACGAAAGCGACTGCCATCTGACCTTCCAACCCGAAGGGTAAACTAGACCTTATTGGAATTAGTCCGGTCTCCTCACGATGTTTTCCTTCACCGAAAAGCGACTGGCAAATTTAATATCAAATGACATATCATCAATTTCCGAAAAACTCATTGGTGCGAGCAGGAGTTCGAACCCGCGAACTCCGGAACGAAAGTCGCACATACTTACCGCTAGGCTACCAGCCCTTACTGTAAACTGTAATGTTATGAAACTCAAAATTGTTCCGAACTCAGCTATTAGTCTGGCTCGAGGTTGAGTTCTACTGTACTTATCTATTACGTATTCAAACCAGCAAAATAAGTCTTTTGTGAATGTTTCTCAGAACAGATAAGCTATCTTCGGAAGGCATTCATTACCATGACAAGCGCGATGGCAGATATTGAACGATTTAATCTAAAGTGCTGCTGAAGTAAACCAAATTGAGTTGATTTAAACTTTCACTGTTTTTACATTTTATAATAAAGGTGTTTTTTAGCCTTAAAGCTATTTTAATAAATAAAGTGTTCAACTTAAGTAACCAAAGCACTTAATTACAGATTCTGATCCGTCTATATTTTCAAACACCAACCATAGATAAAGAAAGAAGTTTAGAGTGCTCACACCATACCATGTCTAGTTAATTATACCAGGGGCGGCTCACTCCGCGTTTCTATCGCCGCGCTGCAAGTACATGCTTGCGGCCGCGAGTTCGCGGCCTAATCAGGGGTGGCGCGCGTTCTCACGGAACGCACGTTCGCACGTTCTTTACGTCGCGAGTTTTTTTAAGGTTCTTATGCGATGTCCCCTTGTGAAATGGCTAATAATGCTTAGTTAAATAGATATCATGAATAAAACAAATACCATAGGATATTTTTACACAGATCTACTATTAATAAGTACCCCGGAAAGGTTCAATAAGGCTTGTGATGTTGGAATTTAAACAAAAATATATAAATACTATAGATATACCTAGAAAGTACCCAAGACTTGAATATAATAGTATAATATTTTATCTGAGTAGTAATTCGTTTTAATCCATAGGCAACCCTATCGCCGGGCCCCGCGCACGTGCGGCTCGTTTCTTTGTAAGAATTTTGTAGGCATTTAAAAAGGCGGCATGTCGTGAACATCAAAGCAGTGGGCCTTCTGTACTTGTACTATTATATATTCTGTGATTATACTAGAATACTCAGGGTACGTAGCCGAATGGCACAAACGCTCACGAAACGAAACGCTCGTAGATATCTATCTCTATCGCTCTTGCGGATTAGCGCGACGAGCCAGACTACCTTTCGCGGCGTTTCGTTTTCGTTTCGCGTCGCACCTCCATTCGGCTACGGCACCTGGTATATTTTTTTCTAGCCGTGCCGTGTGGTGCCGGCATCGGAAAAAAAAGCACCACCTCGTGTTGTATAAGGCGACTAAGGGAGAACTGATGTGTATTTGACTGTTATCAGTGTTATCACTCCATTAAGAGTGCATCTGAACGTCTGGCAAGTTACACCAGCTTGACAGCACTGGGTTCCTTCGAAAGCGGCAGATATGCACATGAGCAAGGCTCGCCCGTATCTTTTTCAAGTTTCATACAGTTCTTACGATTATTACAGTTCCACATGAACCCTGTAAGGGCATAGCAACAATGTTTTCTTACTTAACACTAACTTATAAGATAACATGCATCACTGGCATAAACCAATTTGTATGGATTGGTGTATGGGTTTTTCTTAAGCCTGTCTGTGCCGGTAAAGTTATTCATCTACACTGTTTGTGTCACCAAAGAATTATTTTAATGTGTAATATGCTTTATTTACAAGGTAAGTTTTTAATGCGTTTTTAAAGTTTTTATAATTATTTATTTCTTTTATTTCGTTTGGGATATTATTGTATTTCTTTCGCGGGTTTCTTGCTTACGAGGCCGTACTCGCCGTCACCACAATAAAAAAAATCTTTCAAGCCAAGATAGTAAGTTAATGCCTTCTATTCCAGTGTACCTAAGTCAGTAACTAGCTTATTTCCAGGCTAGTATTAAGCTAGTCCTGAAGCCAGGATATTTTTAATAGCTTGGCATGCTATTTTTAGAAGCTTTTTTACAAGCTTTTATTCAACGTGCCTTGTTAGTATGTTAGTTTGGATCAAAACGTAGAATCTAAATTAGACGCACTTCCCGGTTTCCGATTGAGCTGAAATTTTGCACATGTATGTAAATCACGTGACAATGCAATATCATGGAGCTGATCGATGGAGCAGAAAGGTGGTCATAGGAACTCTGTTATGAAACGTCGTATCCCCATCAAGTAAGGGGTTTTAGAAACGCTACGGAGAGCAGTAGATGACAGTTGAAAGAAAGGTACAGTCAGCGATAAAAGCTTGTGCCAAAAATGAAATTATTAGCTATTATCACCAAAATAGCTAACAGTTAAGCTAGTGCTGAACATCATGGAACTGACTAGATTACTGGTTTAAGCTGACACATTTAGCATTAGTATGAAAGTGTGACCTAATGAAGGCATAATGACTATAGCAACTAAGGAGGCCATGATTACGCCAACTGTTGTAAAACTTGGTGCATAAGCCAAGATTTTTTCTTTACTTTTATTTTTAATTTATTCATAAGGCACACAATACAGACAACATTCAATACATTATTATAAGAATGGCGTCCAAAACATACATGTATGCACAGCATGAAAAAATGTATTAGTAGTATAAATGAGGATTATTGACTGATTACTTTTTGTAATTATTTCTAGTGAAGGTGTTTTTTTTTTGACAAGTAATAAATGGATAGGGTTTTACCAATGAGTATTAAAACCTATCCTAAAAGTAAAATTACAAATTACATTTTTTTTTATCAATTGTTAACTAGAACGTTACTTGCTAATCCGCGAATTGATAACGTGCAAGTTAATCAGTGTTAACCCGTTATACTTACTTGTGTATTTTTTACATGCAATTAATTTTCCCACCCTCCCACCGCAAAAATAAATATAAATACGGAAATAAATATAACAACCCACCACCAAAAATACAAAACTTCAACAGTCAACCAATTGGAACCCTAGGCCACTCTACAACCATGTCAAAATGACAAGCAGTAAGTGATTTCTTACAATCTGATTTATAACGTCACTATGACATAGTTCTACAGTAGCCTAGGGTTCCAATTGGTTGACTGTACATACTATAATTCCGAGATTAATATGATGTAGTCTAAGTACCCACAACACAAGACTTCTTGACTACTGGGGACAATTTGTGTAAGAATGTCTTATAATATTTTATCTATGTGATCATGGCTAGGAACATGAGGCTTATGGAAAAAAATATGGTTTACAAAGCCAGGTAGTTGACACAATGCAATGCATTATGCAAATACCATTGCAAGTAATATTTTTATTACAATGATTAAATGTAAATAATTAAGGACTCAAGAGAAAAATCAAAATATTATTGAAGTGTAGTTGAATTTTGATAGTGCTGTGTAAGCTTGTTAAATTGTTAGATTTTATGGTTTTAATAATTATGAATTTTTTAAACTGAAAATTTATGAAAATGCTATTACTAAAACAAAATAAACAACAATGCTTACTAGGAGATAAGCTCAATCTAATCTATGTATCTGCTTTAAAAGTACATCAGGCTACATTAAATTTATCATTTGCAATATTTTATTGCAAATAACTCTAAATTACATTTTAAGACAAATGCTTCTAGAAAAAAAAACTAGAGGTGAATACTTAACTATGATGCAAGAACAAAACAATTTTCTGTTAGACCAATTTAGTTAATGTACTCACATTAACAGGGTAGCATTTAATGAATTTATTAGAACACACATCTCATTCATGCTACAGATACTGACACGAATATATCGGGGGGAATACTGTATCAATGGGCATTCACTGCTGCATACATAATTAATGTATTCACCCATTCATGTTATCACCCAAACGGGCAGGAAGTCACTCCTGATTTATGTTTAACAGATGATAAGTTATTTACAGATACGCTCACGTTACGCGTAGCGTAAAAATCGCATCAGCAACGAGCGCGTGCCTAATGACTAAGGTCAAACCTGGGCCATCTGAGGACGCTGGTTCACGTCCTTCATGTCCACGCAGCCCGGCTGCAGCACATTCAGCAGGTTGCACAGCAGCACGCCGTCCCGCAGCGTGTACGCCAGGTCGTGGATCGTACTCGATTCCCAGTTCGCCTTGTGGTCAGGACGTAGCAAGCCACATCTCGTCAGCCAAGACGCGCACTCGCGCCACAGCTCCTCGCCACCCGCCGCCATAATTCACGCAGTGCACATCAAAAGTCACGGCAGCACTGCTTTTTAATAATCAACAAGCCATCATTCAACGAGGGTTAATTGATAATTGACATACAAATTGATACAACAAACACGGGAGCAACAGCACAAGACAAGAGTTCTTTGACAACTGATGCGGAGTGTTGCTAGATGCGGAATGATTCTTTTTTACTTTTTAAAACAAGAGGCTTTGGTTTTTGTGAATGCCTGGTGCTGCCAGGCGTGTGCGTTAGTTGCCGGTTGTAAAAGTGAAGAAATTCACTAATATGGACCAATTGTTTTAATAAAGTTTCCTGATTTTCCTCAAGAATATAACGCGTTGCCTCCAAACAGTAAATTTAGTTACTCACGATAAAAGTTTGAACAAAAAAACAAACGAAACAAAACGCAGCGAGGTCAATCAATGACTCATTTCATTTTCCCCTAGGGCAACATTAGTAGTAGGCGGAGTGACGCGAGTGCACGTCGAACGAACGATTTTCTGTAAATTTCCCATTAAAAAGTGATTTCAGACTCGAATTTCCACTACAAATCAACTTTTACGGTAAGTTGTTACTTCTGTGTGCCATTACTGAGTAATTTAATTCACCACCTATATCTAAGAATCTATCGTTCTTATCTGACACACCCATGTATCGTCGAATTCCACTTGCAAGCCTTCCCAAATTTCATTATGGTGGACGATTGAAACTTAAAAAAAACAGTTACTCGTAGCGTTCATTCGTTCGTCGGAAGTCTATATTTGTCGCCAACGGTGATTATCCTTATTAGGTTTATTTTGGTGCATTACGTCATGGCCGTAATTGGGAAGTAGGTATGCGCTTGCCGGTGATTCCAGCGGCTAGTCGAAGTAGTCGAGTCGTTTGTGCGTGACTGCAGAGCGAGCCTCATACTTTCTATCGATAATTGCTATTCCGACCGTATCTCGGCACCCGATAGTGCATTAAAGATTAGTTGGAAAGGTAAGCGCTCATAATGTGCAGTGATCATCAGCAGTTTTAAACTTATTAACGTATACAACGGCCTCATTTAGTGCAGTAGCGAACACAGTAGCCACACCTTGTTTGATTATGTAGATATTGTGTTCATTTGAAACTTCATAAACATTGTAAAATAGTAAGTATTCTGCTATGGTTCTAGGTACAGTAAGTAGTATTTGTGGTGCATCACAATTTATATAAACTTGATTTAGTATTTTAGTCTTTCGTTTTTTTTTACTTGCACCAATATGGTACAGATAAAGTAATCATATAGATAATATGATTGATTATATCGTTGCAATCTCTGTTAAAGTTTTCTTTAAAATCCTGTAGCATTTATTGTATAACTTTTTGATATTATGCCATAAATATTGCAGAATATGTTTATACAATGTTAGAATTTCTCTAAATTCACATAATGTAGTTAAAATGCTCAATAAATTTTTAACAAGAGGAAACACCCGCTAACAACTAAGCTAACAATAATTCATGGTTTTATATTAAAGGAAAAGTATTTTATTTAACCCTCGTAATCTTAGACACTGATCATGGGAATTTTAATCTATTTTAAATGTCAAGATCAATTTTCTCAATGATCTAAATTGACAGGCCGCATACAAGGGGTTAATTATAAAAACTTCGATAAATAAATACAATACTATATCAATAGGCTAGTTTCCTACTAGTCAAATCAGCTTTTTTGAAATGTCAAAATCATTTGCTAATATGGAATTACTATGAAATACTGAGGAGTGACTTCATGGACAATTCATTTACTTTATATCTTTCTCTTTGACTTATTAAAGAAAAATTATGTTTGAACATAACTACTGTCTATATTTTTCTACTAATTATGTGGTGCTTTATTTCGTGCACTGCATAAAATATTTTATTTTAAGTGTAGGAAACTAGCCTACTTATTCTTAGATGTTGAATAGAAAATTAGGAAGTCTCAAGGATCTGAGATGTTTTGCTTGTGTGGAGCCATGCTGTATTCAAACATCACATGTCTAATTATCTATCATCATTGGCCTTAACGTCTGTTGCAGACGATTTATGGTGTAATATTCAGAGAGCACCTTTCCTGATGACTTATTAGACTGATGCGAGACCGACATAGTCTACCGCAGGACTGACAAGAAAAAAACGGACCTAATATATATGTCGCAGTAAGATAGATAAAGCCGTTATATAGTTATAACCCTAGGAATATAATTATACGTCGTAACATAGTTAAACGAAAGCGATTAATTGCTATCTTACTAGGAATATAACTATAATACTAAACTAGTTTAGTCATATAGTTATATGACTGGATCCAGTTTAGTGAAATGATTGAAGGCAGGAGTGCGGCGGTGCGGCGGAGGTATAGTTATAACCCTAGGGATATAATTATATGCCGTAACATACTAGGAATATAATTATAATAGGTTACTAGTTTAGTTATATAATTATATCACTGGATTAAACTTAGTCTAGGGATATAATTATAATACGTCTCTAGTTAAGTAATATAGTTATACACCGTGTTTCACTTAACACTAAAAACCTGAAATCAGTTTGTTCAGAATCGAGAGTAGAATCGATTGAGTTATATCTTGATGGGGGTAATATTTTTTGTTTAATTTGTATTATTAGTTATTTTTTACGTGCCCATTCTATTGTATTCGTAATGCGACATTGTGTATATCACATTGCTAGAGGTTGCTTACCTTTTTCAGTATTTAGGGGTATTAATACTGGCTGGTTACTTGGACGATACTTTTTCCGTTACGAGTTTGACGTTGTTTGTCAGTTTAATCTTAATGTTTATCATAAGTCATAACAGATTGAACTCGTACCTAATTACAACCTAGTCATTTTGAATGTTGGGTTTAAATTTGCTTACCGTGATTTAAATTACCGGGATTTCCCGGGAAATCAGAACCGGGAAATACCGAGAGCATGCCCTAACTGTTACGTTTTAACTAATATAGCTTGGATTCGTTTGTTTAGTAACCAAACCTTGTGTACTATGTTCGGATCGATACAAAATAAACTTTGCTCTAACGTCAGTGACGGTGTTGTTATTCCAAATCGTCTCGCTATACGTATTATAAAACACTGATTTAAACTTTCACGATTTTTACACATATTTAAAATTGCAAACGGGACTTAATACATAGTAATACGCGATTAAGTCCCGTTTGCAATTTTAAATACCGTATTATAATTATATTCCTAGTAAGATGGTTCTGAATCGCTCCCTTATATCCCTAGGGTTATAACTATACCTCCGCCGCACCGCTGCACTCCTGCCTACAATCATTTCACTAAACTGAATCCAGTCATATAACTATATGACTAAACTAGTTTAGTATTATAGTTATATTCCTAGTAAGATAGCAATTAATCGCTTTCGTTTAACCATATATACATAGAAATAGGTACGGTGGCCTAGATGGCGTTACACCTTTGGGGGACGCTCGGCTAGATGGTGCTAATACTAATATTTGACATTTTAACAGATGTCAAGCTAAGAATATGGGCCAATTTCTCAAAACTGAGATTCAAAAGTTTTAAGCCTGTGTCAAGAGATGGCAGTCTATGCACTGTGGTTACATATTTTACTTTGACAGTAACTCTCTATAATAAAAGTATTCTCCTCTTTGATGAAACTAAAATAAAGTAAGATTAGGATTAAACCCACCTTTCTAGACAGACATTTGAGACACATGATACATGTGCCACACCCCTATGAACACATGACATACATATCTAGAGCTAGAGATTGTAGACTAGATATCCAATACTGCGGCATTGATTGCATTACGGTCTGTAGGCTGCAAGCCAGTTTAAATTAAGTTTACTTTTAAGGAAAAATATATGCTTAGAGTAGTCTAAGTCACAACAGCTATTTCCCAAGAGTTGCCTAAACTGCATATTGCCTAATTCTCTAATTCAACAAAATTTTAAATAGCCCATGTTGTTGTAAGTACTTAAAAACAAAATGTCTCACTGAATGACAAAACATGACTTATTCGTAAAATCACCATTTCCCGAAATGCCTAAAAATTCAAATAACGAATGAAGCTAAGTTCTAAAATAGCGTAGTTCGAGAATACTGGAAAAGCATAATGTCACAGTCTCAAAATGACTAAAAAAAGTCGCCAGTATCCATGATAGTCGTATACGGAGGTAAGTCTGAGCGTCGAAACTCTATAAATTTTAGGTATTTTGGTACTAGGTGTTTTGAAAATTAGGAGTTTTGAAGTAACGGTAATGTGAAATTTAGTCATTATAATACATAGACATATAACAATTCCGCCATATTAATAATTAGGCGTTTTGAGAAAAACTATTAGGCATTCTGGGATTAGGGTAATTTGACACTGAGTCATTTTGAAATGTAGGCGTTTTAGTAACTGGGTAAGATGAAATTAACGTGTAATAAAACCAACTCTTTCCCAAGAACTCCAAGTCATCTAAATATATTTTTTTATAAAAAGCTTTGATCTTATTTATAATATTTGTTTAAGAAGTTCACAAAATACGAATTTACTGGACAATATCAATATCAGCCTTAAGTAAGTTAATCGCCAAAAGTAACCGCAGTGTTTAACAGACCGGCTGATATTGTTCGGTTGGAGATCTAGTAATGTGTGTGGTCAAAAACCTTAAGTTATTGTTGGATTAAATTATCGGTAAAATTTAACCCCTATGAAAAATAATTACAATATTTTGTAATCATCAATCATGTATGAACTATGTTAATAGTACATTACGATACAAGTGCGTAAAAAAGGAAGTTCGAAACGAGTGGCGATAAATTAAAACACGACCGAAGGGAGTGTTTTAAATCAAAATTGTTTACGTTATAAATGCAAAGTATGCAATGCCAAATAATATCTAACATAAAAGATCTAATTTTACATTGAGTTTTTCTCGTAGTTAGTTATTGCGTTATTTCTATTATTAAAGGTGGAAACCCATTACACCATATCATGCTATGACCGTGCTATGAACGTGTCAGGCACGGAATGTAACGCGACACGGATGGCTATGCCCACTACAACGTGTCCACATCATTTCATATCCGGGCATAACGAGTTAAGTGACCGTAGTGTCCGCGTATCATCCCCGTAGCATAGACGAGTATAGTGACCGTAGTGTCCGCGTATCATCCCCGTAGCATAGGCGAGTATAGTGACTGAAAGAAGTATGACAACGCGTGTATAACGTGCTTCAAACGGTCACCATACGCGGTTATACCCCGTTTGACCGCCTGCACGCACCGTTCTATCACCGTTGCGTGCCATTCACGGAGCGTTTCGACACCGGCAAAATATCCTCGCCGACAATATTTGACGGTCCGTGCATGGCACGCTACGGGTATGATCGGTGATGGAACGGGCTAGTATGCATAGCCTCATACTTTGTAATACAAAGAATATTTTTTTGTCTGACACGTTCATAGCACGGTCATAGCATGATATGGTGTAATGGGTTTCCACCTTAAGTCTAAGCTACCAAAATCAATAACAGAAAACCAACATTAACGTTACAGGTTTAAAACCGGCATCACATTATTAAAATTCGCCTTACTATTAGGTACCAATTAATAACAAAAGAAACCCAAATTCCTAACTGATAATAGCATACACGCCACCAAGTTACCATAATCGCCGACTGTGGCGCTAGCATTGACAGAAACGTCTCGACTTGCATCAAAAAGAGCCTATCGTTGTATAGCAATAAATGGCTTTTACGCCCTTTTTAAAATTATACATCAGATTATACATCATCAGATTCTAGTCCATTCATTTAGCCATCAGCAAATGTAACTTTGCTGAGCTCTTTATTACAATTATCAATAGATTATACCTTGCCGTCTATACGTTCTTTACATACAAATACTCAAGAACCATTTTCGCGTAACTGAGCTAAATAAAAGTACTAGTTTTTACACACTATCACTGAATTGAATAATTACTTTATTTGGATAAGTTAAGGTTGATTCTAGCGTGGTGTTTTCGTGGATGAGTCACAAGGCCATGTGATGTCATCTATGATGTCAAGTGAGGTTTGACCTTATGTTCGTTTGTTTTTTAATGGTAATCGCCTGACGGTTACACGGGGAGCCTGAGATCATATTTTTGGCCGTTAGGACATGGTCTCGTAATAATGTAAAGGGTTACCCTCATCTGGCAGAATAATTTTAGTCCGAAACACACTTCGCATAACATGTTTCGCAGAAACATTTTCAGTCGAATGGTAATTTTGCAGAAAACTTAATTGGCATTATTACTACCACGCATAAGACACATTTGGCAGAATATTGTTTTACATAACATTACTTTGGTCGACTTTGATTTAGCACAATTGTATGTACCATAATAATCTCATAGCATAATATTACATTAGCAGAATTATTACTCGCTATCAAAAAAGAAAAGCTGCCCCAAGTCACCGTTAGGTACGACGACGAGCGAAGCGAGGATGTTGTATCTTGCATCCCCAACACATCCAACTCGCTATCAAATAGCAAATTGCAACTTTATGAAATATTATGCACAAATATTATCTGCAAAAGTATTGTTCGACTAGAAGACTATTATGGTCATCAACATTATGACAAAAGACGATTCGGTATTACAAAAATCTGCGAAATGATTTATGCCAAAGTTAACTACTGTCCATATTTTTCTTCTAATGATGTGGTGCTTTATTTCGTGCACTGCATACAATATTTTATTTCAAGTATAGGAAACTAGCCTATACTGAACTGTCACGGCCTACAATCAGAATAAATGAATAGTTTATAAACGCTGTTCCATCGCGTGGCTCCATCATCAGATCAGATTGACAGTACCTTATTATTGTATTGTCATCAGAACCGTATACAGCTTGCCCATTTTAATTACGCTACGATATACCTTAGATTCCATTACATAGTTACATACAAAAAGAGTAAAAAAAATTGCAAAAAAATTTATATATTTCAAAAATGGCTAAAATCTCTCGCAATCGTGAATATTTATAATGCACCGTGTATTACGCTCACTGTTACGAGTGTATGGAAACATTGGTAACTACACGTCCACTTATTAGTCGGCAATGCCATACAATTTTCAGTCCGTCTGTTCAAAAAAATTGTTACGTTTCTTTGTTCTCTTTAAATAAAAGTAAATAGAAGTACGTAAGAGTTTTATACATAAAAAGTCAAAGCGAGAAGGAACAAAATATTCTATAATTTGACCTAAAACTACGGCTTCACTAGTGTAGAATAACGTTGCCATGCCACCCACTCCCCTCTGCCGGGACTTCGTAATTTCCTGCTATATTAGGAGTGTGACGTGTCGCGAGACTCGAATGTTTCTATGGGCGATTGATTTCGTTTACATTTGGTTTACATCTATAGGCGAAAATGTCTGTCTGCACACTAACTCTTTATTTTATTTACATGAACATAATTATATAAGAAACTAGTTTTTGTCCGCGGCTTCGCTCGTGTTAAATTCGAACTGCGGAATGCTCCATACCAACTTCCACCCCCCCATTTGACGGAAGTGTTAGGTTAGAATGAGACAAAAAGTAGTCTATTTCACTCTCCATCCCTTCAAGTATCTCCACTTAAAAAATCACATCAATTCGTCGCTCCGTTTTGCCGTGAAAGACGGACAAACAAACAGACACACACTTTCCCAGTTATAATATTGGTATGGACTAAGACTAAACTTAAAAGCTAGCTAATGTCTAGAATAGACCCTTGAGACATTGTACCAAGGATACTGGCGACATTTCCTGTCTGTATCGCAATGCTGATACGTTGTGCGAGGAAGTCGCCAGCTCTTCGGTCACCAGTTACAAAATATATATTAGTATTAAAATCGTGATGATTTTTGTTAGCGGAGTGTGTGAAAACGAACTCTACTATACTGTATTGAGACTTGAATATTTCGGAGCAGCTTAGATGCTAAAACATATTTAAAAATACCTTTATTATAAATTCGTTAGTGCATGTTGTATGCATCAAATGGCGACTGTCGACTGTATTTATGTAGCTTAGAAGGCTGTTTGTTTAAAGTGCTTTCTAATCTATTCTTACCTTTTATTATCTTTTCCCATCAAAACATGGCAAAATGGCGGACCAATATGGCTGGATCACAGTTTGAATTAAAATATTATTTTTTTCATCAATCAAATTTCTTTAGGAACTTATTAACAAATGTAAGAGGGCATTTTCAGAATTTGGGACCCCCAATTAGCGAAAATTGTTAACAAAAATTAACTCGCTGTCAGTTTTGTGACGATAATTAAGCATGAAATATCAATAAAAATATTGTTTTTGTGTTAATTACATAAACTTTAAGCGATAATCTACATTCAGAATGTAAAAAAACTAAATTTTAAGACAGATTTTATATGCTTAATTGTCGTCACAAAACTGACAGCGAGTTAATTTTTGTTAACAACTTTTGCTACTTGGGGGACCCAAATTCTGAAAATGTCCAAGAAGGAATATTTTTTTTTTAATAACTCGGGTTTGTGATAGAAGTTAGCTGTAGTTAGATGGAGATGATAATTCTCCAGCGGTTTACTCTACAACGTACCCATTCGAGGAACTATTAAACAAAACGTATAGTTATTTTACACTTTAAATTCTGCAGAGCTGTCGCAGTGCAGTATTTAGCAAGCAAAAGTCCGCTCACTAAAAACTGAGCCCTATCTCCACTTAGAAAAATTCCGTCTGCAACAGTATTTTTCCTACTAATTGGTGCCACCATAGACCATGTATCGTGCAGCAGTGCTTTTGAGCTCCCGCTTTGAGGTCTTAATGATGATGCTTTTAAAAATGCGGTGTGACACTAATGCTGACTTTTTTTAATTAGCACGACCTACAAATGTGCAACGTCGTACTTTCATTTTTGTTGAACTGACACTTTTCAGCCTGCATAATGAAAGACTGGTAGTTGTGTTACTGAAGCGCCACATTTCGTGGTTTTATATTCAAATAGTTTGAATTGTATCTCTTGTGGTCCTATCATATCTGTATTGTGCTGTACAGAGCGAAAAAGGGATTTCTCGATTAAAAGATGTCTAATAATTGGATTAAAATCCATATTTGGGCGTTTTCCAAATTAGATCCCGAATATCGAATTTCACCAGATCTGGACGTGTTTGGGCTCTTTCTTCTCAGTATCACGAGCTGATTCGATCTCGACGATAAAAAAATGTGACCATTTTTTTTTTCTTTTACGTCACGATTTTAGTATGAACTTACTATGAGCGTGACGTATTGGAAACTCGAATTTTGTATGGAAATTTTGGGACATTTTTTTATCGTCGGGATCGAATCAGCTCGTAATTCTGAGAAGAATGAGCCCAAACACGTCCAGATCTGGTGAAATTCGATATTCGGGATTTAATTGGAAAACGCCCATTTACCATACGAATACTTCTTTATATTCATAATTATTTATTACATCCATGGTTACATTAGTTGTTACATATTTATATTAGCATTAGTTACACATGGACCCCGACAGTGCACAGCAAGTCTAAACTATGCTAGGTGTGAAAGAGTACAATTTTGACGGTATAGGTATGTGGAAGTATATAATAGTAGTATTTATTTTAGTAGGAGATAAGGTAGGTATGTCAAAAAATAAGATAATAAAGTAATAAATAATTAAAATTATGAATGTCGTTTAAGATTGTTATTTATCAAAATTAATATTATGTCGTGGAAATTTCAATTTCAGAAAATAAAAAATAAATTTGTAGTGTGACAGTACATTTGAAGTAAAACTAATAGCATTCATAATCATCATTATTGTCATCTAAAAAATCTGTAAGTTTATAATAACATTTTTTAAGTAGTAAATTCTTCAACATTTTATTAAATTGTTTGTGTGATGTCTGAATTTTGATGTCGTCGCTAAGTTTGTTATTTATTTTGATGGCCATCATTTTTGGGCTTGTTTTGTGTATCTGGAGTTCTGACCGTTCCCATAGCATCTCAGTTCGGTGCATCGAGTACATTTGGGATATGTACTCGATGGTCCGGTGTAATAAGAGCGTAGTACCATATTTATTAGACGATTTTTTCGATACATTTTTTTGCACTTGACTGTACATTTAGAATAATATATTTGAATGTGTTTATTTTCGGTTATATTATTTCAACGGTTAATGTAATTTATTACGGTCTTTATTAAATTAATATTTATACCTGGCAACATTCCATCTGTCAAACTAGTAGCCGTGTTATTGATTCCGTGCTAGCCGTGTCCTGTCCTATTAACAAGTTAAGTAACGTATGCGGAATGAAATCTGGACAAAATTCAATGTCTTATAAAATTAATATAACATAGTTTATTTTTGATATCTTTCGTGATTTTAATTATGTATTGAATATCGATAAATAAAAGAGTTAGTTTTCGCCAATGTGAAGCTTCTAACAGAACTTGTGATACTTTATGTCCATCGGTGTCGACAAAACCAATGTTAGCATTTTTTAAGGTCCAAATTTATCTTCCATGTGATAATTTTTAAGAAGCTTCGTATGCTCGACATTTTTCACATTCTTGTCCGTAGGATCATTAGTGTTCTCAAAATAATAGTTAGTCATGAAATTCCATTTACTCGACATATTATTAGTCATTCATAAACCCAGAAATGTTAAAAACAGCTGTTTTTACATTTTTTGACTTAACGGCGTAGCCATTTTCAAAGTTTTTTATTTTATTTTGAAGACTATAGGTCTTGTTTTTGAATGTGTATCGATACTCATGTCTTCAAGATAATTTTTATCACTTTCGCTGCCCCATTCGAATGCTGTCTCGAGCTCTCTGTAAGATTTTGTGCCTTGGGAGCCGACATTTCTTTTAATCGAATCTCTCCCAGAAAACTTGCCAATGCTGTAATGTTTTCTTGAACCACGCTTTGTTGCGGTAGTTTTTGTAAAGAAAAAGGACGCAAAAATATTATAAATTGACTGTTAGCTTCTAACCCTTCCTACAAAACTTTCCTCGGGCTTTTGCATTCGGTCACAGAAAATTGGTATGTAGAAATTACAAACAGTTTCGCTAGGTCGTCCTTCTCGATTAACCATCATTTCGAGAAAAGGAATCCAATACTCATGAAACTTACCAGTTTAAATAACAGATATGTAAACTTTAATCTGGCTTTTATACATTATTTTAGTTTATTTATTTACTTACTCTGTACGATATCAAAACTTTGTCCAGATTTCATTCCGCATACGTTATTAGATCATATCATATATCCTCGTTCCCGTTTTACCAGGAAATAACCTCCTTTTTGCTTATTAAATGTGATGTTTGATAAAGGAAATAATTGCGCCTGACTTCGTACTTCAAGATTTAGGGCTCATTACTCCGGATTGAAATTATATGTAATTGTATTTCTATATTATTATTGGATTGTTACTTGCGGGCCATATAGACAATGGTAGAACTTGTTCAGTTAAGCCTGTATGTGTATAGGCAACATGCTGCACAGGTTTAGTGTGTGAGAACAAATAGAAACTCAATTACACGGCTCGCGAACTCGCTTAGTTTAGTTGCATTGTAAACTTCCAATTTAGCCAACAAATTGTTACCTGTTAATTGTTAGTCGGTAGTGACCCTGCCTGCTACGCCGCGGTCCCGGGTTCGAATCCCGGTAAGGGCATTTATTTGTGTGATGAGCACAGATATTTGTTCCTGAGTCATGGATGTTTCCTGTGTGTATAAGTATTTGCATGTTATAAATATCGTTGTCTGAGTACCCATAACACAAGCCTCTTGAGCTTACCGTGGGACTCAGTCAATCTGTGTAAGAATGTCCTATAATTATTTATTTTATTTATTTTGCGTTAGCTCTTATGCAGCCACTTGTAATTGTAGCTCACACCCGTTTTCCAAAGGGATAGGCAGGGCACATGAAATCGCTAAAGTTTCAGGTTGAAAGAATACGATTTGTGACAGTGTAGTGACTGGTAGCCAGCCTTTCGCCTACGCCATTTTTTATCATGAATACTAGTTTTAACCCCCGACGCAAAAACGACGGGGTGTTATAAGTTTGACAGACTGTCTGTCTGTGGCATCGTAGCTCCTTAACGGATGAACCGATATAGATATTTTTTTTTATTTGAAAGTTGAATTAGTTGGGAGTGTTCTTAGCCACGTTTGATGGAAAATGGTCCACTACGTGGAGGGTTTCTTCAAAATTACAATTTTGTGGTTTAAATGAGAAACTTTTTGTTGCAGTTGAGTTGACGCATCCACCATGGAGCAGATCCCACCGCCCAAGGAGGTGAAGATCCTCGAAACGGCCGAGGACATCCAGGAGCGCCGTGAACAGGTTAATATCAGAACACTTTATTTATTTATTTTTATTGTACAAAAACAACAGAATATACTAATCGACTTAAGAATATACAACGTATCAGCATTGCGATACAGCGAGGAAATGTCGCCAGTATCCTTGGTACAATGCCTCAAGGGCCTATTTATTAGCTAGCTTTTAGTTTAGTCTTAGTTTCTTATATAATTATGTAAATATGTTCATAAATAAAGAACCTAAAAATCGACTTATTTATTTATTTTTTATTGTACAAAAATAAAACGACCGGTTGACGACCGGTCTGGCGCAGTTGGTAATGACCCTGCCTGCTACGCCGCGGTCCCGGGTTCGAATCCCGGTAAGGGCATTTATTAGTGTGATGAGCACAGATATTTGTTCCTGAGTCATGGATGTTTTCTATGTATATAAGTATTTATATATTATATACATCGTAGTCTGAGTACCTGCAACACAAGCCTTCTTGAGCTTACCGTGGGCCTCAGTCAATCTGTGTAAGAATGCCCTATAATATTTATTTATTTATTATTTATAAAACACTTACAAACGTATAAATAGCGGACTTAATGCCAAGTAGCATTGTCTACCAGTTAACCTTTAGACAAAGCAGACACTTATTTTAAAAAGTGATCTACTGACTTCACGTATTTCCGAGTTTTGAACAAATACTTATCCCTTGTACGTAAAAATACTCAACCCGCAATTTGAGTACCCTTCGCGTGAAAATTTATGAGATGACTAAATGTTTCGGTTGGCTAAAATAAAATTATACAAGTGAGAAAGATCCTCGAAAATGGATCGAAACATGTCGAACGCTATATCGACTTAACACGTGAGTAACCCGCTTAAAATATTTGTTAAAAGTGTTCAATTTTTAATATTGTCTTCGGTTACCGCGATAGTTACTCATGAAATAAAACTATGGAAATGGATTAAATCGCGTATAATGAATTTAAAATACATCCCGACGTTTCGAACTCTTTACAACGTTCGTGGTCAACGAAACGAACGGGATGTATTTTAAATTCATTATACGCGATTTAATCCGTTTCCATAGTTTTATTTCATGTTCAATTTTTGTTGGAATTCAGATGATAACGTTTTATTGGACTAGAATTGCGGGTGTAAAGAAAACCATATATTACAAACATCTTCCGTTGCGCGGCATTATAACATTTCATTGCTATTGCTAGCAACCGTACTGTAAGTTACACCTCACGGTTCAAATTGCGAAAGAAATAAATAACTGCTATGTAGCGCTCTTTGCTAAGCTGAAATCATTTCTTTGTATCCTAACACCACCATTTCTATCCAGGTGCTCAACCGCTATGAAGATTTCAAGCAAGAGGCGCGCGCCAAGCGTGAGAAGCTGGAAGACTCCAGGCGCTTCCAGTATTTCAAGCGTGACGCCGATGAGCTGGAGTCTTGGATCCAGGAGAAGCTGCAGGCGGCTAGCGACGAGAGCTATAAAGATCCCACCAACCTACAGGTAATTATAGTAGCAGCTGTAAAAGGGCTGGAGGACCTGGCGTTTCCAGCACTTCAAGTTTGCCGTCAATGAGCTTGAACCCTGGAGTCAAGAGTTGGAAGCAGATATGGTTAGAGCATCAAAAGTCTCACCAATGAGGTTTAAATCCTGGAGTTCCAGTACTTCAAAAGAGTTCCAGGAGAAGCTAGCGACGAGAGCTATAAAGATATCATAGTATCAGCTGTAAAAGCTAGTGCGTTTGCAGACAATGATTCAATTAATATCAACATTATGATTCAATTATCAACATAAGACTCTCTACAAATACAAATCCTAACCTGTTTCTTTTCCACCAGGCCAAGATCCAGAAGCACCAAGCCTTCGAAGCCGAAGTGGCAGCTCACTCAAACGCGATCGTCGTCCTCGACAACACCGGCAGCGAGATGATCACCAGCAACCACTTCGCCTCCGAGACTATCAGGCGGCGCTTGGACGAACTTCACCGCCTGTGGGAGCTGCTGCTGTCCAGGCTGGCCGAGAAAGGCATGAAGTTGCAGCAGGCGTTGGTGCTCGTTCAGTTCTTGAGGCACTGCGATGAGGTCATGTTCTGGATCCATGACAAGGTAAGACTTATAGTATCTGTAAATATGGTACACTATCGTCAAAAAGTTCAAGATCCAAGACAATTTTTAGTTTCATTTTGAGGAAGGCGTTTCATCATTGATGTCACATTCGGTCAAGAACTCAAGACCCCATAGAGAAAGGATTGGTCAAAACATTATTTATAACCAGTGATTGGAACTATGACGGAGTAAAACTTTAACAAAACTCGCTAAGTGGACATTATAGTGCTTACAGCCCTGAAAATATTAATATCCTTGTAGTAAAGTATTGAAAATTTTGGATCAGGTATAGAATCCAATTTAACACTGATCTGTAAATCTTGTTTTTTTTTTTTTATGTCAACTCTTTTTTTAAGTTTTATGTCATGGTTAAGGTTTTGTTAAAGTTTTATTCCCATAATTTTTTTCCGATCAGGTCAATTGTACTTAGAATTACTTTCAATCTCACCTACGTAACCATACAAAGTGTACGGAAAATGTAACAAAATAAGAAAATACTATGGGACAATTTTTTTAACTACTAGGATTGAAAAATTCATTTTAAGAAAACATTTCTTTTTTCGAATTTTGCTCTTATAACCTAGTAAAAGATGCAATAAAAATGCAAGATTTTGTTTTGAAGTAAGTACAAAAGCTTCTGGGATAAGAAAGATTTTGACCTTCTAGACGATATTCTATTTTACGAAAGATTTCTTAATGCAATTTTTTAATAAGTCTTCTGTTTACTTAATAACTGTAAACGTAATTTCCGTTTTTAGGGCCGGTTGCATCAAACCCTCTGGCACCGTTAAAGCGTTCGTAAAATTTTATTGTATGGGAAGTTCTATAGGCGTCTGCTGCGTGACCATGATGACTGAAACTAGTATTTTCAGAAAACCTTCATAAAAATGTTGATGATACATTTGGTCTAAAAATTTCTTACGGTAGTGTATGTGTTCTATAAAAACAGTGGACTAAATCGATTCTTCTGATTCAGGAAACGTTCGTAAACGCCGAAGAGTTCGGCTCTGACCTGGAGCACGTCGAGGTCCTGCAGCGCAAGTTCGACGAGTTCCAGAAGGACATGGCCGCCCAGGAGTACCGCGTGACCGAAGTTAACCAGCTGGCCGAGCGGCTGGTACTGAGGGCCACCCCGAGCGGGAGACCATCGTCAAGCGCAAGGATGTAAGTGACACCTGGACAGTTCCAGGTCATACAGCCCAGGAGTACCGCGTGACCGAAGTTAACCAGCTGGCCGAGCGGCTCGTGCTCGAGGGCCACCCCGAGCGGGAGACCATCGTCAAGCGCAAGGATGTAAGTGACACCTGGACAGTTCTAGGTCATACAGCCCAAGAGTACCGCGTGACCCAAGTTAACCAGCTGGATGAGCGGCTGGTGCTTGAGGGCCACACCGAGCGGGAGACCATCGTCAAATGCAACGATGCAAGCGACACCCGGACAGTTTCAGACTTTTCCATCAAATCTACACCTCCAAGAATGGCTTGGCTTTCATGCTCGGCTAGAATCGGACTGTTACCTCCGGTTGTCGCAATTCCCTAAAGTTGAAGCTGCAGGTTCTGTACCGGCATACCCCCAGATCGTGTTCTCAGCAGTAGATAAAATGTATTTCAGTACAGATTGCCCTCCGAAATTTCGACCAGGCATATAATGAACCACTTCTCGCACCAGTGCGTAAAAAAAAACACTATCTGTACTGAAAAATGTAAGATTTACTTCTAATACCGTGAATATAAACAGAAACTACCATAAATGTCCCAGACCTACATCTTTATCAAAGCTACCAGGCAACGATAACAAACGCATAACCCTCCACAGATATAAACAGAAAGTGCCACAAACTTCCACATTTAAAAATGAAAATATACCTACACCTCTGTCAAAACCACCAGGCAACCATAACTAACGCACAACCCCCACAGGAACTCAACGAAGCCTGGCAGCGGCTCCGTCAAATGGCGCTCATGCGTCAGGAGCGTCTGTTCGGCGCGCACGAGATCCAGCGTTTCAACCGCGACGCCGATGAGACCATCGCCTGGATCTCTGAGAAGGATGTGGTTCTGGGGTCAGATGACTATGGCAGGGACCTGGCCACCGTCCAGACTTTACAGGTGAGAAAAATTACCAAGTTACACCAGGCTGCAATATTTTGCACCAAATTAGCTTGCAATGTCTCTTTTTTTTTTTCTTGAAACTCATATACGCAGCAGCTGGTTCTCTTTTTATGAATTTGGTGGAAGTGTCTAGAATAGATGAAGTTACATACTTGTTATTATTGCTATCTCATGTTAGTTGAAGAATTTCATGTGAATGATTTTAAATACATAGGTAAAGAGACATTACTTTTTTTCCTCTAACAAATGCATAATTCTCGGGGTAACTTCATCCCATTCAGTTGAATACTTGGTGAATGTAGCTCGCTTTAAATTAAAGTTAATAAAAATAGTTTAACACTGAATTAAAATCATCAAATTATACCTCAAAAACCTTTACTAAAATATGAGGTTATTTCATGAAATAAATTCGGTTTTTCTTTAGCGCAAGCACGAAGGCGTTGAGCGTGACCTGGCGGCTCTGGAAGACAAGGTGTCGACTCTAGATGGCGAGGCAGCTCGCCTGGCCGCCATTCATACTGACCACGCGTCCGCCATCCACGCCAAGCGAGACGAGATCACCGCCGCTTGGCAGAAGCTTGTACACAAGGCCAAGGTAAGCTTGTACCTAAATTGTCAACTTTAATGCAAACAGGAAGGATCTAGTGTCTCTAAGGGTATCTCCAAACTTATCGGCGCGGAATCGACTTTCGCCAACCAAAAATCGCTATCTAGTATGAAATGAATATGCATACGCAGTACGTAAGCGTCTTCATACTAACGAGCGACTTTGCGAGCGTTAGGCTTGGGGAAACCCTAAGAAAAGGTGTCAACTATAGACGACAGCCGCCATCCACACAAAGAGAGTAAGGGCATCTCAGAATATTCCATAAAATTGACAGCTTTGTAAACATTAAGGTATAAAGCGTAAGATACCGTCTCTAGGGTACAAGATGTCGGTCTTAAGTGTTTCCCTCATGCCCTTAATTTGACCCTAATTGGACAGGATTCGTAATTGAGTAAATAGGGATGACAACTACATAAAAAAAATGGCATTCTGTTTAGTCCGTCAGTTAGATCGTCCAAAAATATTGTATACATATTTTTCGCTTTTTCTAATTAATGAAAAAATACAAAGATATAGAGCATCAAAGTTCCAGAGTGGGGTACCCAAAAATTGTACCTAGGCGTGACGTCACGCGAAACTTCAACGGACTGTACCGTCGTCATTTTTCGTTTACGAGAAAAAGAAAAAATACGCGTCTAAAATTCTTTGATAATCTAACTTACGGACTAATTAGTATTTTTTAGTCGTCTCGCCTATTCTGACATTCATACCCAGGGATCATCATCATCGGATGTTAACATGTCGTATATCATCTAACATGTATTTGTCTCTCGTACCAGGAGCGCAGAAGCGAGCTGGAGTCCTCCCACGCCCTGCACCGTTTTCTCGCCGACTACAGGGACCTTGTGTCGTGGGTCAGCGACATCCGCGCTCTCATCGCCGCCGATGACCTCGCCAAGGACGTGCCCGGGGCTGAGGCTTTGCTAGAACGCCACCAGGAGCATAAGGTATCATCATATATCTTCACTTATATAAAGAACAGGTCGGTAAAAACGCAATTAGAGTCTTTCCAGCTGCTCCTAACTAGGAAGTATGCCTTATGGTGCTAAACTATTTTAGTCGAGACTGAAAATGAAAATAAAAAATATTTATTTCTTTAAAACATACATTCATTGATCATGATCTCCTACTAGGTGTACAGTACCTGTGTCAGGAGATTCCGCATAGTTTTTATGAATTTCTTTTTGATTATCGGATGTAAACTCGATCTTAGACATCTTATAGTGAGGTGGAAGTAGTAGCAGCTGAGTTTAACACATGCCTTATTGAAGTTACTGCGGGAGGATTTAGTTAAAGTTGTCCCACTTGACTCCAATTGTTTGAATACTAACTCAGTTTAAAACTCTAGGGTGAGATGGACGCGCGCGAAGACGTGATCCGCGCGTGCGCGACCGCCGGACAGGCGCTCGTGGACAGCGGCCACCGCGCCTCCTCCGAGGTGTCCGCGGCGCTGGAGGCTCTCGAGCGCGAGAGCAGTGCGTTACAACAGCTGTGGGAGCAGCGCCGCGTGCTGTACCTGCAGTGCATGGATCTGCAGCTCTTCTACCGCGACACCGAGCAGGCCGACGCCTGGATGCACAAGCAAGAGGTAAACAAGATAATGGTCTTGGCTCAGTGACACAACGTGAGACAAGGCTCTGTCACTGGCCCAAAGATCAATACCGGTTTCCATACGCTACTTTTGTAATCAAAAAAATCATCTTACAAATACCTACGAAGGAAAAATTTTCAAACCGGCAATTGAATCATGAAATCATGATCTCTACAAGTAAAATGATGAAACAATCACTCTTGATTATTTCCCCGTTTTTGTAGAAAATCTTCATGTTTTTGCAATAAATGTAACCTGAAGTATAATGTTAGATGTAGGATTTTTGAATGATTCATGATTAGTTATGGGAATTATATTAACCGTGTAGAATTATAGACCGCGATTATCTTTTTGATGAATGAAAAAAAAGTAATTATGTCTGTCTATATCCCGGTCAATATGAGTCTTATGAATTATGATAGTTGTAATTTTAAAAATATACCTAAATGTACTTGTTTGTGTATTTATTTTTATTCATGAAGTAGGTATAATTATAATTTAGAATTATGTCTACCATCTTCAGTTACCAAATTCCATCTCTAACTATTTACTTCCGTCCAGGCTTTCCTCGCCAACGAGGACGTCGGTGACTCCCTAGACTCCGTAGAAGCCTTGCTGAAGAAGCACGAAGACTTCGAGAAGTCCCTCGCCGCCCAGGAGGAGAAGATCAAGGCTTTGGACGAGTTCGCGTCCAAGCTCATCGAGGGACAACACTACGCCGCCGATGACGTCGCTCAGAGGAGGGAGATGGTACGTATCAACCTAAAGGCTAGTTTTAGGTTGCCAACACCTAAACAGCTGGCTCTGAGTGTAGGGCTTGAGGAAGCTCGGTCGGCGGGGCGTGCAGAGGGGCGGTGCACGCTATGCAGTGCGGACTCAAGACACATGAGCATAAATTGTTTGAAATGCACGCCGCAAGCCCCCGCTCCGCACAATGCCCAATATGAGTGTGCACCTTACACTTAGAACCAATCAATAAAGTTTTTTACACGATATTCTTTTGTTTAGCTTCTGGAGCGTCGCGCAGCCTTGTTCGAAAAGTCGAACCAACGTCGCGAGCTGCTGGAGGACGCTTACAAGTACCAGCAGTTTGAGAGAGATTGCGACGAGACCAAGGGTAAGCTGTCCTTAATCTTATAACCCATTATCACCTTCAGACGTCCAAAAACCTGTCAAATTTTATCAGTACTCTTTGACCCCATTTAAAATTCACTCATTGACAAACTATTTCACATCAGGTTGGATCAACGAGAAGCTCAAGTTCGCCACCGATGACTCCTACCTAGACCCGACCAACCTCAACGGCAAGGTGCAGAAACACCAGAACTTCGAACAGGAGCTCCAGGCTAACAAACCCAGAGTAGATGAGATCACCGCCGTGGGACGCGACCTGTTGGAGCAGGAGCATTTCGCTAAGCGTGAGTCTCTTTGTACATCATGGTAGCCTGGTACTTTCCAGAGTCTTTGGTATACAGCCATCGAATCTTAACCTCGACGGCAAGGTCTACTTAGCTGCAGAATTTCGAACAGGAGCTCCAGGTGAACAAGCCCAGAGTCACCGCTGTGGGACGCGACCTGTTTGAGAAAGAGCATTTCGCTAAGCGTGAATCTCTTTGTCCGTCGTATGTGCTTAGTACTTTCAGCATTCGTTGATAAATAAACCATCGACTACTAACTTCCTTAATACGGGAATATAATATTGAATAACCAGATGTACAGGTTACCCATTCAGTTTATATAAAGGGGTTACCCATTCGAATGGGTGATGCAAATGAAGGGGTTTTCCAGTCCATGGGTCTGGTCTAAATCAGCAGTTCTCAAAAAGTTTGTAAATAGCCACGTCAGCAAATTTTAATTGATCCTATTTTGTTACCAACATTTAATAATATAAGTCGACTTTCGTACGATATGTACATGGTAATCGTTATAATTAAGAAAAAAATATAGATACTAGAGAACCTTAATAACGAAATAAAATTTACTAAAATCTCAATTCATCAAAAAAATCTTGGTAACAGAATAGGAAAAAAGAAAACAAATTTAACTTTTTTCCTAATTTTTGAGAACTGCTGAAATAATAACTAAAGACATCTAACTATTCGTTTTATACACAGCTCAAATCGAGTCCCGCCTCGGCGAGCTAGCCGGTTATGGGAGCGCTTGGCTGCCGCATCCGAGCTCAAGGGCAGCAAGCTGCAAGAAGCGTCTCAGCAGCAGCAATACAACCGCGCCGTGGAAGATATCGAACTCTGGCTCTCTGAAGTGGAAGGCCAACTTCTTAGCGAAGACTACGGCAAGGTACTGTGGATCTTTTACGACTGTACAGGTTTATGATAAAATTCTGTTGTTTAGACATCGAATGAACATTTAAACAATCTTCTCCTATTTTGAATATTTTAAGTAAATCCATCGTATCGCAGGCTAGTTTTAGTTTCACGTGGACCGACCGCGCGGAGCGATCCGCTCACTACTATATACTAATGTGTTCAAGGAGCGTTTCAGAGTAAAGTGGGCGGACGACAACATCAACTTCATACAAATTGCTCGCGCGTATCGCTCCGCGTGGTAGGTCTAAGTGTCGCTAAAACCAGCCTAAACTGGCTAAGTAGTTATTTACATGTAAATTTCTATCAATTTCTAACATCATCACCGTATTTCAGGACTTGACCAGCGTGCAGAACCTCCAAAAGAAGCACGCTCTCCTAGAAGCCGATGTGGGCTCGCACGCCGAACGCATCGACGCCATCCGCACGCAAGCAGAGCAGTTCATCGAGAAGGGACACTTTGACGCCGACAACATCAAGGCTAAGAGGGTGAGTTTATATTTGTTAAATAATTAAACGCTTTCATATCGGTTCGATAAAGGATATTGGAGAAAACAAAATGCGCTTTTTGAATTTAAATTACGTTTTATTAACCTTTTAAACAATTAAAGTTACATTAAGTGGTCGCGTACAATGTCGTCGGGTTGGATCGCGGAAGAAGAGAGAGAGTTGCCAGATGCAAACATAAGGCAACTACAAATTATGTTGCTACAACTAAAAATACTTAAGCTAAGCTTACACTTTATATGTTTTGTATTAAACATAGTTGGGGCCAGGCAGTATTACATTACAGTAAAGGTTGGACCCGCCAATTAAATCTAAATATAAGAAAATATATGAGCTCTACATCACAGGTAAAGGACATAATTTGGTAATGGCTCTACGGAATATTTTATTATTGATTTTAACATCAGCTACTCTTACTAATCCGTCCCTACCAGGGAAAGTTTTTACTATGCGAGCCATTGGCCAATTTAATGGAGAGGTGTTTATATCTTTTACAATTACCAAATCACCTTCTTTTAAATTGGTTTGCTGGTATTTCCATTTGGGGCGGCTTTGGAGCTGAGTTAAATAAGTTTGAGACCAGGTTTTCCAGAAATCTTGCTTAAGCTTGGTACACATTTTCCAAAATGAAACTCTATTTACTGAAGTTTCAGTGAGATCAATTTCAGGATAACTCGTCAAAGCTGTGCCACAAATGAAGTGTCCAGGGGTAATATATGCACAATCATTAGAGATAGCAGAGAGTAAAGGTCTACTATTCATAATGCCTTCAATTTCTATGATTACAGTATTAAGTTGTTCGTAGGTCAGGCACAAATTGCCTACTATTCTTTTAAAGTGATGTTTGAAACCTTTCACTCCACATTCCCAAATTCCTCCGAACGTTGGTGAGTAACTCGGTATCCAATTGAATGTTATGTACCTATCTGAACAGAATTCGTTAACAGAGTCTCTACAATGTTTGGAGGAAAATAGATCATACAATTTGTTTAATGTATTGCAAGCACCTTTAAAGGTTTTTGCATTGTCACAATAAATATTTGTGGGCATGCCACGCCGAGAAATAAAACGCTTAAGACATGCTAAGAAAGTTTCGGTCGTGAGATCAGAAACAAGTTCTAAGTGTATCGCTTTTACAGCAAAGCAAACAAAAAGCGCGATATAGCCTTTAGTGATAACAGGCTTCCTGATGCGAGACACCTTTACGTTAAAGGGGCCGCAGAAATCGATTCCTACATGCTGAAAGGGTCTGCTTTGTGTGATTCTTTCTTTAGGAAGGTCTCCCATCAACTGCTTTGCTGCTTCAGCTTTCATTCGTATGCATTTCATACATTTATGTACGACCTTTTTACTTCTCGTATACCATTCACGAGATGGTACCTCTGAGATAGAGAGCCTAACACTTGTCTAGCACCTGCATGCAAAAGTCTTAAGTGCTCCCGTTCTATAATAAGTTTGGTAATAAAGGAGCTTTTTGGAAGTATTGCAGGATGCCGCTTGTCATAAGGCAAGTTGTCTGCATTTTGCAGTCTTCCCACAGCCCTAATGACATTGTATTTATCTAAAAATACTATTTGATCGCTAATTGTCACAGGCTTATTTTTGGAGAGCAAGACTAATTCTTTACTTAAATGCTCTACCTGAGTACAACGTACAATTTTCAACATAGAGTCACGCAATTCGTTTGCAGTTAAGTAGCTGCTTGTTATTTTATTATTTTTGTTCAAGCAGTTATTATAAAATCTATAAATAATAGCTACCACCCTTTGAAGTTTATTTATATTAGAATATTTGTTTAATAAATCTAGGGGCTCTACATTTGTAGCATGGCACAAGATTCCCTTTACATTTTCAGAAGGTGCACTGACTGTCTCATGCGAGTCTGTAAAAGGCATAATATTTTCAATATTTTCATAATTAAATTCTTCTGAATTTGTATGTGAATAACTCACATCGCTAAGACTAGGTGAACCATGCCACCACAGATGACACTCCTGCAGCCTGTGAGGTTCAATTCCCCTTGATAAAAGATCAGCAGGATTATCTTTTGATCTAACATACAACCACTGTGATTTTTCAGTTAGCTCTACAATTTGCTTGACTCTATTTTTTACATATACAGTACTCTTTGCTGCTTCTGTCTTGATCCACCACAAAACAATTTGGGAATCACTATAGAGAAATACTTTATGAGATACTCGATCATTTAAAATGTTACTGACTCTACTTGACAATTGTGCTAAAAGTAGAGCAGCAGAGAGCTCCAATTGAGGAATAGTATGAGATTTGCTCAGTGATGACACTCGGGATTTCGAACATAATAGGTTCACTCTAACTGAGCCGTCAGTCATAAAGACTCTTAAGTAGAGACAGCCTCCGAAGGCTTTTATGGATGCATCGGCATATCCTATTAACTCTACATGAGATACTAAGTTAAAATTTACACATCTATCTATTTTAATTTGACCCATTTGTTTTAAATTGTTCAGAAACTTAGACCAGTGCTGAAACAGTTCGTTTGGGATTGTAGAGTCCCAATCTTTAGGCAAAGAGCTATGGAGTTCTTGCATGAATAACTTGGCCACCACAATTACTGGGCCTATTAAACCACGTGGGTCAAACATTTTCCCTATAAAACTGAGAATTTTTCTTTTTGTGTTGAGCATTGTTGCTTCATCAATTGCAGGGCAAGAGAAAGTCAATTTATCAGAATTAATTTGGAGTGTGAGACCTAGAGTCTTCACAGTGTCATTTTGACCGATCTCCACACTGTCAATTTGTCTGTGCTCAACTGGTATATCAGCTATTAATGAAGAATCGTTCGAGCACCATTTATGTAATGAGAAACTACCTAATTTTAAAAGCTCTACAATTTGATTTTTCAGCTCCTGAAGCGTCTCTACATCATCAGCACCAGTCAGCACATCATCAACAAATGTATTTTTATAAATTGCCTGTGCGGCCAAAGGGAACTGATCCTTATGCATATTTGCTAGTTCATTGAGAACTCTTGTAGCTAAAAATGTGCTTGATTTCAAGCCGTATGTAACAGTCTGGAGCTGCAAGCAGTTGATAGGGTCTTTAGGCGAATCGCGCCATAAAATGTTTTGAAGTCCGCGTTGATGTTCATTTATAAAAACATTGCGAAACATTTTTTGAATGTCACATGTTAAAATATATGGATAAGTCCTGAACAAAATAAGAATATCAAAAAGCTCACTCTGTACAACAGGCCCATTCAGCATGACTTGATTCAACGATGTCCCATTTCTAGATCTCATCGACCCGTCAAAGACCACACGATGGTGTGAGGTGCGACTCGAGGGATTAAACACGCAGTGGTGTCCTAGAAAAAACACAGGACCATTTAAGTCATAACTTTCAATATCAACTGTCCTTGCATGTCCTAATTCCAGATATAGGTCAATAAATTTTTTATATTGTTCAAACAGCAAAGGATCTTTTTGTAACCTTTTTTCTAACATTATGAATCTATTATAGGCAACTGAAAATGAGTCACCCAAGTTTAAGTTTTCCATCGGGAAAGCTAAAGGCATATCAACATAAAATCTATCGTCTTTTACTGATACAGAATCCTGAAATATTTTTTCAGCCTTTACAAATTCATCATTTGTGGATTTTTCCACTTCAGGAAGTTTTTCAGAGAGCCAAAATTGCTCCATTACATTTATCAACTTTTCACCATCAGATATATTAACTAAATTTGTTACAATGTTACATGTATTACCTTTTTCAGGAATACTTCCTCCAACAATATATCCTAACATGGTATTCTGGAATACAGGTCCATTTTCAGTTTTTATGCAACCCTGCAACAATATTTTAAAATAGATATTTGCTGCGAGTAATATAGGAATGTCATTCCTGATGTAAAATGTGTCATCGGCTAAAGTTATATTTTTTGGAATGTGATAGCTAGATAGATCAAGTGACCTTTGTGGCAGTTCAGAAGTAATTTCATCACTAATGTGGCATTTTAAAATTATTTTTACATTATTTTTACAAGAGTGAAGAGTCAGAATTACATACTCATTCACCTTACATACTTGTTTTCGGAAACCAATAATATTGTTTGGTTCAATTATGGGCTTTAAGCCAAGTCTACTTACTAAATCTGATCTTATAAAACTGCCTTGAGATGCAGTGTCAAGTAATGCCTTGCATACTACCTTTTCATTGTTTTGACTTAATAATGTGACCTTTATGGTAGGCAACAAAACACCACTATCGGACACACAATTTAAAACAGTGTTTACTGCAATTTCAAACTCACCAGCATCTGGTGATGGTGGGTGCGCGCTGACATCAACAATTGTGGGCTTGTCCACACTTACATTGCGCTCCTGGTGCAGCAATGTGTTGTGGCCCTGTTTACATATTTTACATTTAAATGTAAATTTACATTTCCCTTCATGATTGTTAAGACACACATCACACATGTGTTTCTCTTTTACATAAGATTGCCTCTGAGCAACAGGTAGCATTTTGAATATGTGACAGTTATATATCTGATGGTCTTTATTTTCACAATACCTACAGGGCGGCAGCGATTTCGATACCACATTTGTTACCTTAGGTATTGATTTATGAGCACCTTCATAGCAAGTGCTTTTAATATTGAAATGTTTGTTAGTACCTTCATAGCAGGTACTATGTTTATTTGGTTGACTATCTTCAAGCGCTATAGCACGCTTCTCCAAATACTCAATGAAACTAGCCATAGTAGGCATGGTGTCTAAATCTCGGTCTAATTGATAAGCCCGATTTGTAAATTGATCCAATTTGCGTGTCAAGATTGAAATTAAAAGCATGTCCCATTTATCAACGGGTTCTTCTAAATTTTTTAGAGCATGGATTTGTTGATTTATTTGGGAAACAAATGTTCGTATGGAGACCGCTGTGCCCTTTTGCATTGTAGGAATATCCAACAATATACTTATATGATTTGCTATTAATCTAGCTTTGTTATCAAATCTCCTTTTTAACAAGTGTATTGCTTCTTTATAAGATTCATTTACTAAAGGCAGATTTACTATTACTGCCAATGCATCTTCTTGCAAGTACTTTCTCAAATAGAAAAGTTTCTGCACATCACTCAATGAGTTATTGTTATCAATTACAGCAGAAAACAAGTCAAAAAAGGGTTTAAACTTGGTGAAGTCTTTGCCATCATAGAATGGTATTTCAATTGTTGGTAACTTGCAAGTAGAAGCATTGTGGCACTCTGAAGTTACTTTGGTATTCAACATTTTAAGAGAACTATTAATTTTGGCTAATATTGAATAATATTTATCTTCAATATCTCCCACCTGTTCGCTGTCTCCTTCATCGATGCCTAGTATGTCCATCTGGACCTTCTCATAATCTTTGAGTGTTGAAATTAACTTTTCCTTGCGCGCCTCAAGAATGTCGGCGCTCGCGGCAGCTAAACTTACGGGGTCTTGTACAAAATTCTCAATTCTAGTGATTGTTCCCTTACACTGAGACCTCTTTACTCGTAGTTTTTTTAAAGTTTCCGTTTCGGTAGACATTTTTCACTGATAATTAATGCACAAAACTTGAAAAACAACGCACGAGACACTAATAAACTTTGTTTTGGTCTGGAACGTCAATGTCAATGTGACAGATGACACCAATGACAGATGACAAGTAACCGCTCCGAAGTTCCGCAAGATGGCTGCGGATCGCACAAACTTCACTTTGTATAGAAAAATGGAGAATGCCGGTGGTCGAAAAGTTCGACTTATACCGAGTTACTTGCGGTTTTTGATGATGATTTGCTCTCCCATCCGTGTGCGATTTTCGTTCTATTATAGATAGAACGAAGTTACAGGCCAGCAGCGCCAGCCCAGGCACAACCACGACGAATTTACCAGCCGTTATAGACGGCCGGCTAGCACGCAGACGTACTTGCCGCGAACTCACTTTTGCTGAAATATCGAAACACTGGTCGACTTTTTCACTTTTTCGAAGGACCACTTGCGCATGGAGAAAACAAAATGCGCTTTTTGAATTTAAATTACGTTTTATTAACCTTTTAAACAATTAAAGTTACATTAAGTGGTCGCGTACAATGTCGTCGGGTTGGATCGCGGAAGAAGAGAGAGAGTTGCCAGATGCAAACATAAGGCAACTACAAATTATGTTGCTACAACTAAAAATACTTAAGCTAAGCTTACACTTTATATGTTTTGTATTAAACAGATATCGCTAAGGGCGCAATTACACTGCGTCGTTAACCTAATGGAAAGTATGAAGTTGCCAGGCAACCGACATTGTTTTCACGCCGCGAATGATTCAGTGTAATTGCTGCTTTCAAGTTGGAAGACAATAGGGATGACGACTACATAAATAAAATGGAATTCTGTTTATTCCGTCAGTTAGATCGTCCAAAAATACTGAACACATTTTTCGCTTTATCTAATTAATGAAAAAAAAAATACAGAACATCAAAGGTCGGGGCTCATGACGTCACTTTTATGTAAAAATTGTACCTAGGCGTGACGTCACGCAAAACTTCTGTACTGTCGGCATTTTTCGTTTACGAGAAAAGAGAAAAATACGTGTCCAAAATGTTTTGATAATCTATTTGACGGACTAAAGTTTTTTTTAGTCGTCTCAACTATTTTATACATGCAACTGTCATTTGCTGTAGGCTTTTTCTGGCATTAAGAAAGACACTCGTTTCACCCTGGCTTCTGACACACAGCCTACAAACATATACAACTAGCCTAACTATATCGAATAATACTCCTAAATGTTACAAATATCATTATCCAGGATGGTCTGGTAGCGCGCTACACGGCCCTAGACAAGCCGATGGCTGTCCGCAAGCGCCGCCTGCTCGACTCCCTGCAGGCGCAGCAACTGTTCCGCGATTTGGACGACGAGGCCGCGTGGATCCGCGAGAAGGAGCCCATCATCGCCTCCACCAACCGAGGTATGTGTTCCTAGTACCAACCAATACAAAATGAGCAAGTAAATTAATAACTATTAGAGAAAAAGAACGCTATATTAGTGTCTTACCATCTTTTTATATGGAATTTGATAGTTGACAGTCTACCAACTTTGAGTTAAGCGGGTGGTACAAGTGGTCCTAAATTAAATATTATCATGTAATTCACCATACACCATTTCCCATCAGGCCGTGACCTCATCGGTGTCCAGAATCTCATGAAGAAGCACCAGGCTGTCATGGGCGAGATGGCTCAACACGAAACTCGCGTCGAAGCCGTGCGGGCCGCGGGCGCCGCGCTCCGGGATGCCGGGCATTTCGCCGCTGACGAAATCGGAGCCAGGCTGCAGCAGCTGCATCAGCAGTGGACTCAGCTGCAGGAGAAGGCTCTCCAGGTACCAGTGACAACCAATTTTTATGCAGATAAACCGTCTTTGATTGATTTTACATCAACAATGCGACAGATACAGAAATAGATGCATCTCTACTATTTTATGTCGTCGTATCTTATCCCAAATGTAAGTTGTACATTATAAACATATTATTATTATGACACAGCATGAAATGCAACTTGCAATAATATGCAGCAAAATACCAGGAGATCAGAAGCGAGTAGGTGCATTACTGAATTCAATAAACTTATGATCTCAAGTGACCTCAATCCGCATGTATAAAATTAGCATAATGCAAGATAACGGCTACGCCCGATAAGATTTTTATTTATGTAATAAATTACCAGGCCACCATAAAACGGAGAAGGCACCTGCATCTGCATAGCAATCTTTTTTTTACTAGCCTGATGTAGTGTCCCACTGCTGGGCAAAATGCCTCCCCTCGTTTCTTCCACTCAACCCTGACATTTGTGTGATCCTGCCAACCGGGATCATTTTCCGGTATTCCTTCGCATGTTTACGGAAACAACAAACTTGTCATGCTATTTCAATCAGTATCAGTATTAGAAGTACTGACATTGACTGAACTAGCATGACAAATACGAACGTTTCCGTAAAAAAACGAGAAAAAACATTTCGCACTAAATCTGTAAGAACTTAGCTTGCTTTGAACGCATACAAATTCCCTATATTCTGTACTAAAAGTCTATCCCCTCAACAGCGCAAGCAAGATCTGGAGGATTCTCTCCAAGCCCAACAGTACTTCGCCGACGCCAACGAAGCCGAATCCTGGATGCGTGAGAAGGAACCGATGGCCAACACCCAGGACTACGGGAAAGATGAGGACTCCTCTGAGGCTCTGCTGAAGAAACATGAGGCTCTTCTATCCGATCTTGAGGCGTTCGGGAACACTATCAAGAGTTTGAGGGAACAAGCCAACTCTTGCAGGGTAAGTTTGGATACCATTTGTTATCATTATCACATTTTATGAGAGGAACCAATTGACCCAAGAGTACGGGGAAGATGACGATTGCTCTGAGGCCCTCCTCAAGCAATACAAAGCTCTTCTGTCTGATTTTGAGTCATTTGGGAACACTATCAAGAATTCTCGTCTGTGCACGACACCACTAAGGTAAATACGGGTAAGTGTATCATAAAGTGAAGTGTGTCTGGGCTTGCTACCTGCTACCCACCATTAGTGGTAAACGTACGAACTCTCAATAATCACTGACCGTTGGTTTAAACAGATGACTTATACCTTATCCAATGTGACGTTTGTCCACAGCAACAAGAGTCTCCCGTCGTGGACGTATCAGGCAAGGAATGCGTGGTCGCCCTATACGACTACGCCGAGAAGAGTCCGCGCGAGGTCTCCATGAAGCGCGGCGATGTGCTCACCCTACTCAACTCCAACAACAAGGTATGGTGATGAACATTCAGTCAACAGATCCCCTTGCAGGATTACGTTATGCCGAGAGAGATGGTGCGATTTGACTTTATATAAATCAATACTTTTCGTGGCTCACACGCTACTACTTACTTGATGTATTATAACCTCGTAAGGCACTGGTCCCACCAAAAGCGAGTAAGCTATGAGTTATCGACTATAAAAATGAACAAAAAATTCATTTGTAATTCATACTCGTAGCTCGGCTCCGAGCTATAACTCGCCCGCGCTATCATCGCATCTCTTTTATTTACACGAGAGCGACTATCTATTGTTCATTTTTATAGCTCATAGCTTACTCGCCTTTGGTGGGGCCAGTGCCTTAACGCCCAAGGTCATATCGGTACTACTTTTTCAGTACTAATCACACACATCACATGGCGGTGAAAAGGTCAAGCGTGGGAACTAATATATTATGTTTCATACCTATTATTATGTGAATCTCAATAGTATTTGTTTAGCCATCAAAATTTATGTAAAAATTAGATAAAACAGATAATGATCGTTTTTAATGTTCTGTTGCAATACACGGGGCACGTCAAATGCCCTTGAAACTAATAAAATAATGAAGTAAACTATCGTCAACACAAAATACTCGTAATTTCCTATGAACTATTAAGTAAATTACAGATAACACTATCAGTATCACTAAGCCCCACATACATATCAGTTACCGCAGTTTGTTATCTCAATTTTAACCATACTCTAAAATTAAAAGAAATACGATTTTGGTAACATATTATTATAATATAATTGGATGCAATGACTCTAAACAGTGGTGGGTGTTTTTAGCGGGGGCCAAAATATTTGAAGGAATTTTGAGGCGAACCAGATTTACTTCAAAAATGCACTTTACTACACCATATCATGATATCACACACTATTTTGAAAGACCCGGGGAATAATAAAACATAGTGATTTATTTTTCGGTTAACAGTAATACATACATTTAAGACAAACACGCCTGTATCGGACCATAAAGGGGTAGAAACTTTCTTTCAGAACTACTAGTAAAAAAATCTCATATTTTCATATAACTCTAAGCTTGACTAGAAGACAAAAGTCTAGGCACTGATGAGTATTAATAGGTCCCGGTCAATTTGCTAACTAAACGAAACTCGGTTTTCAGATAATTAATAATGTTAACCGATTTAAACAGTCTTCTGTTATTGGACAAAGATGGTTTACGTAAACATCTCGTATTAATTTGAAGTACGATATACATCCGCAAGGGTGGGTAAATTGAAAGTAAAAATCTGAAAAGTTTTTTGTGAATCAAAAAAAAGTATTCAAAATACAAACACGATTATATTTTTCCTGTAATATTTACTATAAAACCAATGTTTACTAAAATTTTCATAATTTTTCGTTGGTAAACTTCGGAGATAAGGGGGGGGAACGGTATTTTTTTTTACATTTTCCTTCAAAATTCTTTTTTTTTCCACAACAAAAAAATTATAAAAAATAGCTTATTTACGTTCAATTTGAGCTCTTTCCAACGATACCCCACTTGACCTAGTAACTTGAAATTTACAGTTTGCCCCCCTTTCATTTTGGCCATTTTCTACAATTAAAATTAATATATTTAAAAAAATTATACTTTCTATTTGTAGAGGTTTACAATGTTCATAACTATTCCAAATTTCAAGTTGATAGCATTAGTAGTTCTCGAGATATTTAGGAATGTGACAGACGGACAGACAGACGGACAGAGTCGCACCATAAGGGTTCCTGTTGTACCTTTTTGGTACGGAACCCTGAAAAGGGCCAAGTATCCTATACTTATATACGGGGAGGAGGAAGGGAAATCGACTTGTGGCTAATTTCAACTCATTGAAATATTTTCCATGTTTTACACTGTTAACTTGAGTATAGTAACTAGCGACCTGTTGACCTTTGTATCTCATTGTTTTAAAAGCGGACGCCTTCACCTGATTGCCCTCTTTGAGAATATTTCACACAGTTTCAAATGATTATGTTATGTGGTTTTAGTGTGGTTGTGGTGTCCCTACACCCAAAATGAAAAAGGGTGATAGGACATCTCATTAGCTATCATATTAAGTGAAATTGTTTTTTTTTTTTTATAAAAATGTCATAGTTTTCGAGATGTTGGCACTTTTTTCCTTGTTTTCTTTACATTTTATTAACCAAACTTGCCGATATTTCAAAAACCGTGACATTTTCTGCTCATGTTTTAGCACCCAAATATTTAAACCTAGGGATGAATGTGTAGATATTTTTTTTATTTTTCCATCTTTGTACTACCAATATGAAATCAGTTTTAACGAATTTTTTTTGACGATACGCACAAACGGTAAACGGAGTACGCTGGTTCGATTCCAGCTCGGAACACTTGGAGGCCTTGGTCACTTTTTCTTTGTATATGACATTTATTTAATGTTTAGATACACACAAGTTCAAATTTTATAAGCCTGTTGTTTAATAGTTACGTACACGTTTTAAAATGATCTTGTAAACATGGTCCGCCCGAAACTGCCCCGATCTGCACGTGTCCTAATCTAATTGTCAATTTATCTGCCTCCCACCGGCCCCGAATTCACGCAGTGTTGCCAGGCCGTACGATTATTTGTGTACATTTACGATAATTTGGGCACATGCATTATGTATGTACGCAAAGTCCGGTAATTAAAGTCAAAAATCTAGTATGTGAAGCAAAATATGACTTTTTCTTCCAGAAAACGTACAAATAGCACTTGGTATTCAGCTAGTTGTTCGGTGCGCCTACGCCAAATCTTTGGATTAGTTGTCAAAGCAGACCTCAGGCTCCCATGAGCCGTGGCAAATGCCGGGATAACGCAAGGAGGATGATGGTCGATAATGCCGAAATCGCCTGTAAACTACAAACAATTTTACAACCAACTACGTTTTAGAAAGTTAAGGTTTTTTGCATGAAAATTCAAGGGTAGGGTAAAAAAAAAGTAACAAAAATTCGTATCTTTTTCCCAATAATAAGACAAACAAACATAGAGTCACTGCGTTTCAACTTTGAGTACCAGTGTGTGATACGAGATTTGTTCAGAGTACTGACGATATTTTTTTATATTATAGGTTCTAAAATTTTACGATATTCTCTTCCACTCCTGGCAACACTCAGTTCACGTAACGCGCCAGTACAAAGCCGACCGCCGAAACATCCGCTCCAAAATGTAGCGAGGACCTATCGAAACTTATTGTAATTCTCTGTGATATTAGTTTAATCTTATTGTTAGTGATAAATAAATGATAATGATAGTTGTAACGTGGCTGTGTTGTATGTTGATCGACAGTGTTTGTAAAAGGAGTGTGAGTGTTTTGTTTTTTATCTGTTGAGAAAATAATGTGGTTCTAGAATTTATCTGCGTTTTACAAAATAAATAACGCTTGCGTCTAACTGCCGGAATCGTAATTTATTTTATTTTTATATTATTATTTTATTTTAGTTATGATGTCTCTTTTTTCTGTCAGCGCTAAAAGTGACGATGTTATTACACAGAGCGCAAGTGAATAGTTTAAAATGAATCAGATTATCAGAGACTTTTTTTATTTTTACAAAAAAAAAAGAATAATCTTTGAGCAGAAATATTAAAAATTGTTTATAATTTTATGATGCGGTCATCTTAATTTATCTTCTTATGTGATAACACAATTTTAAACATAACGCAAAATCACATGTAAACGAGCAATGTCTAAAATTAAAGCTCGACCACTTATCAAATTATTATGATTAGTAGGGTTTTATCCGTCCGTCCGGCTTCGCACGTCTATTAAAAACATCGTATCAAAAACACTCAACACAGGAAGCAAAACCCATCTCTCTCGCTATATCGCTATTCTCGATATAGGGATCCTTCGTTTTCATCGTGCGTGAAGGAGTTTTGCTGACTGTCACAAATACTCGTAATCTTATTTCAAACATTAATGCTAGAATCTGTTCGGAAATAGAAGAGTCACAAAATAGAATGTATAAGGCCATTAAGGCCCTATACAATCTACGTTCCTTCTGTTTTCGAACACACTCTTTCGACATCTGAGTTCGTAAAAGCCTACAAAGTGATAGCAGCACAGAATAATGTTTATCCCTGTTTGTCCAGGATTGGTGGAAGGTGGAAGTCAACGACCGCCAGGGCTTCGTACCTGCCGCCTACGTGAAGAAGATAGACGCGGGCCTGTCCTCGTCCCAGCAGAACCTAGCCGACTCCAGCTCCATCGCGGCCCGGCAGAACCAGGTATCTAATCGTTACTGACGACCTTGTTAAGCCATGTCCACACAGTAAGCAGCGTCGCGAGGCAGTTTCCTCGCTGCTTCGGCCGAGGCACGTCTGCATTTGCCGCGCGCGATTGGAAAGTGGAGGTCAATGACCGCCAAGGTTTCGTGCCTGCCGCCTACGTGAAGAAGATCGACGCGGGCCTGTCCTCGTCCCAGCAGAACCTAGCTGACTCCAGCTCCATCGCGGCCCGGTAGAACCAGGTATTATACACTCAACTGGACATCGATTAAAGGCTTCGCTATAAGCCTTTATGTTATAATATATCGGTGTTAATATTTAATGAGGTGGACGGACCAATTCAAAGCTAGAGTGGATGTGTTAGCACCGAATTTACTATTAACTAACAGAGAAGAATGGCGGCGTTGTAAATCTCGTCCAAATCCGACGAAGACCATAACTACTCTCAATGTCTTAAGAAGAGACGTACAGTCAACCAATTGGAACCCTAGGCCACTCTACAACCATGTCAAAATGACAAACAATGACAGATTTCTTACAATCTGATTTATAACGTCCTGTGACATAGTTCTACAGTGGCCTAGGGTTCCCATTGGTTGACTGTACTTATTCTTTTGGTGCAGCGACCTTTACTGTGTCTTGGTCTCCTGGCCCAGGTCTTAAACCTGGAGCTTGCACAGGTACACATCGGCCACGCAAACGGATAAAAAAGTTGACGATAACAGTCAGTAATAAGAAGCAAATCAGTTGTCACTGTCGACTACAGAATCGGTGGCATTTCATCATTGTATCTCATTTACATGGAGTAAAGTTTTAATCCAAAATGTTTGTTCGCAGATCGAGGGCCAATATGACAACCTGTTGGGTCTGGCGCGCGAGCGTCAGAACAAGCTCAACGAGACCGTCAAGGCGTACGTCCTCGTCCGCGAGGCTGCTGAGCTCGCCACCTGGATCAAGGACAAGGTACACCAAGTTACTATGTGTATACTTCGAACACAAATAATGAGTCGATATCTCATAAGGGTCACTTGCACGTTCCAAGGTTAGCTGCCAACCCGGCGCTAAACGCTGAATCCAGCGTAACTTAACTGATTGACCCTGGAATGTGCAAATGGCCCTAAGGAGACTTAAATATGTCTGGAGCGGGTAATCGCCAGTGAGCAAAATGTAAACTCGATTTTGCTTAAAAGAACACAAACTTTTCGAAGTTAAAGTCTAAAATTTTAACTTTATTTATACTGTGCTATTGGTAGCTGTGACTCTTACAGATATGTTCTGTATCTTATTGTCCCGGAGCTGTAAGTTCACATTTTTGACACATGACAGCGTCCACAAAACGTAAACTCGCGCGACCTAATGAAATTTTAAATAAAATCCTGTAATAATATTTAAAAAAATCAAGTACTTCAAAACAATATTTCGCTTACTTTAAACATAATCTAACACATGTTACATTTTTGCGGATCTTCGTTAGTGAGTATTTTGCGATATTAATTTATCACGCAGGATTTACTTACTATGTCATTTATCATTCATTTTTATTTTTAAACTAGTGCTGTGACAGAGTCTGTTATTACAAATCGTATATTTGTTTAAGCGCCTCCTTGTACATAGAGCCTAATCGATTCAACTAATTCGAAATGAATCGCTAGATTTAGCAAACGATACGTCTTAGCCACATCGCAACATACTTCAAAACAAATGTGTCAAAAGTGTGAACTTACAGATCTGGGACAATATAACTATTTAACTGTAGTAAACTTGGTCACCACCACAATGTTCTCTAAACGTCCACGTTCCCACAGGAAATGCACGCGCAAGTCCAAGACGTCGGCGAGGACCTGGAGCAGGTCGAAGTCATGCAGAAGAAGTTCGACGACTTCCAGAACGACCTGCGCGCCAACGAGGTCCGCCTCGCCGAGATGAACGAGATCGCCGTCCAGCTGATGACTGTCGGACAGACTGAGGCTGCGCTCAAGATCAAGACTCAGATGCAGGTGAGATAGCACTACCAGTAGACCAGTACAGAACGAGACCCGCCTGGCCGAGGTGAATGAGATCGCCGTTCAGCTGATGACTGTCGGACAGACTGAGGCTGCGCTCAAGATCAAGACTCAGATGCAGGTGAGATAGCACTACCAGTAGACCAGTACAGAACGAGGTCCGCCTCGCCGAGGTGAACGAGATCGCCGTCCAGCTGGTGACTGTGGGGCAGACCGAGGGTGCGCTCAAGATCAAGAGTCAGATGCAGCTCAGTAAACCACCAGTATTGAGTAACGAACTCCTGCGTATTGAAGCAACTTTTGTACCGTTTATTAAACGAGTGACTTGACTAAACAATTATTTTTCTCTAACAGGAGCTGAACTCCAAATGGACATCTCTCCAACAACTGACATCTGAGCGCGCGGCCCAGCTCGGATCCGCCCACGAAGTGCAGCGTTTCCACCGCGACGTGGACGAGACCAAGGACTGGATCGCCGAGAAGGAGGCCGCCCTCGCTACCGACGACCTCGGCAAGGACCTGCGCTCCGTGCAGACGCTGCAACGTAAGCTATCTCCCTCACACCATATAACCTAGTTAAAGACACTTCTACTTGCTCCGGTGACGAAGTGAAGCGTTTCCACCGCGATGTCGATGAGACCAAGGACTGGATCGCCGAGAAGGAGGCCGCCCTCGCCACCGACGACCTCGGTAAGGACCTGCGCTCCGTCCAAAATATAGCACCTGTTCCACAGATTTCAGTGGTGTATCAAGACGAATTCGTTTGTGTTACTTAGTAACTACTACTGGATCAGCGACCCAAAAAGGATCTTGGTGTCTTACACAAGAGATCGCCACTCTGCCCTATCCTGCGCCACTTCAGCCAGTTGGGTATTCCGTTGTGTTACTTACCATTGTGATTTTTAATCCCTAGGGCCCATGGAACGACCGCTATAGGACTGCGTTTTAATTTGAATTTCTGCGATTTTTTTTAAATCTCGTGTGGATATAATTTTGTACTAAATGATTCTTCATCTACCAGGCAAGCATGAGGGCCTGGAGCGCGACCTGGCCGCTCTCGGCGACAAGATCCGCTCGCTCGACGAGACCGCCAACCGGCTGATGTCGACCCACGGTGACTCAGCTGACGCTACCTACAGCAAGCAACGCGAGATCAACGAAGCCTGGCAGCAGCTGCAGGCGCGCGCCAACGCTCGCAAGGAGAAGCTGCTCGACTCTTACGACCTGCAGCGGTGAGTGTCGTACCAGGCGAGCATGACTTCACAAGATCTGCTCGGTCGACGAGACCGCCTGATGTTGAGGCTAAGTGAGGCCTGAGTGGACACTATGCAGCGTGGAATCAGCACACTTGTATGAGCTTCAATTCTTCGCACAACGCCCAATATGAGCGTACACGAAGGGCCTTAGACTAAGGTGGCGGCTTAAATTCATGCGACTTAAAATAGTACTCTCAAATACTGTGTGGTTAACTGGTTATCTCGTAAACACACCCCCTTAACTTGCATTTCGTTCCAGATTCCTCTCTGACTACCGCGACCTGATGGCGTGGATCAACTCGATGATGGCGCTCGTCAGCTCGGACGAGCTGGCCAATGACGTCACCGGCGCCGAGGCGTTGCTCGAGAGACACCAGGTAAGCGTTCGACGGGACATAATCTAGCAATGGAGGATAGTATAAGAAAAATTGCCATACTCTACCAGGGTGCCATGTGATCCCGTGTACCAGGTGTGTCTGGCGAGAAATAGCAGTAAATAGATTGCGACTACAAAATTTACTTTGACGGTCCTTGTGCCATGTAAACGGGTCGTAAATATTGCCATCTAACGACAGTGTTAACCCTTCGTCTGTGTTTGATAAGGATCCTAACATAAGGCGTTGGACTTTAAAATAATATATCAAAGTTAATTGTTTTATGACAATTTTTTGACAGACACAGACGAAGGGTTAAGATAAAATCTCTAGATGAGGTCAACTCTGAATGTTGGCCCAAAAGACACAACACACAGAAAAATATGAGAGATGATGTTTTTAGGTACATTTAAATTGTTGCTAATTAACTCAATATCCTCTTCTCTTTAGGTTGGAATTTAAAAGAGCAAAAAATAATGCTCTTATTGAGAAGACATGATTTTCGAAATTCGCGAATGTCAACTAAGATAGTCGAACCCATGATGGATATTAAAAATAAATAACTTTTTTTTTTTCATGAAGAGACAGCACGATTTTAAGCTGCGTTATCACTTAATGTTCTGAACAGTTCTGAGCGAGCATTCGTTCGTGCACCGATAAAGGTATGGAAGTCGAGTGTTTTCATCTGCGCACGAACGTAGAGGAATAAGTCAGGGAAGAGTTGTAACTCCATACATCAGTAAATGCGAGTTATTTGTATAGGCATAGTTAAGTGACAATCACGCGGCAAATAGCGTGAATTATCAGTACCACTACTCGTTACTAGAGGTAGCAGCAGTGTGTCGTCGGGCAAAAATTTAATATTAGAACAGTTTACAACTTATATTACAAGCAGAAGGAATTGAAAACAGAATACTGATTAATACTATTGTAATATAGCCGAGCTCATATAACCCGGCAACCTTCAAATCAAGAGTGAACAGGCATCTTCTGGGCCGCGTCTTTGCCTTTGGCTAGTCTGTGGCCAAGAGTACGCCCATTTATAATTTAAAAAAATATATATATATTAGCTAAAAATTGGTGAGCATTAGACTTTTCGTTCGTCGCGACATCTATTGACAAGTAGCAGTACTGATAATTGACTCTAGTTGACGCGTGATTGACGCGTGATTATCGCTAAATGTCACTTAACTATGCCTACTCTTTATAACACTAAGTGAAAACGCAGATTTACTGTATCCAAGTCAAGTACAGCTGTAAAGGGTTCACCTTCATTGTTAGTAGTAAATAGCCCAACCCTAACCCGGGTGTTATTAAAACCACTGTCGTGTTGTAGACTCACCGGCTGGAGATAGACGCGCGATACGGCATAATGCCGCAGGTCAGAGGCATGAGTGGCGCCTAACACACGCACATTAATACACGAGTGTGCAACACAACATACCAGATTTACTATCTATTATATTATACGTCAATAGAGGATATAACTCAAAATAGGCGAGACGACTAAAAAAAAAATTTAGTCCGTCAGTTAGATCATCAAATAAATTTGGACACATTTTTTATTTTTTCTCGTAAACGAAAAATGACGACGGTGCAGTTTTGCGTGACGTCACGCCTAGGTACAATTTTTACCTCACAGCCCCCACTCCGGAACTTTGATGCCCTGTATCTTTGTATTTTTTTAAAGCGAAAAATATGTGTTCAGTATTTTTGGACGATCTAACTGACGGACTAAACAGAATGCCATTTTTTAATGTAGTCGTCATCCCTATTCTGCTAGACCAAATTATAGAAGACACCAGCGGACCACGTTTGATGTGTTGCCTCTGTTAATGCGCATATTTATAAGTGTAACAGGGGAACAACAAGTGGAACGAGGTTCGCGGTTCGCCTTCTCTAAAAACACCGCCTTGAGGCATCAGGCACTGGTCCCATCAAAAGCGAGTAAGCGATGATCTATTGGCGATACAAACAACATTATAACCACAAAATTAAAATTTTGAAAAAACCCCCGACCGCGACCTAGTGGACCGATTTTCATGAAATAATATGGCTAAGAACACTCCCGACTAACACAGCTTTCAAATAAAAAAAACTAAATCGAAATCGGTTCATCCGTTCGGGAGCTACGATGCCACAGACAGACACACGCAGACAGACAAACAGACAGACAGACAGACAGACGGACAGACACGTCAAACTTATAACACCCCGTCGTTTTTGCGTCGGGGGTTAAAAAAATAGTCGCTCCCGTGTAAATAAAAGAGAGCGAGCGATTTATATTAATCGCTCGGCGACGAACTACATACACCGTGTTTTTTTTGTTTTCCGTTAAATTCGACATGTTACGACAACGTTAAATTCGTTATCAGGAACCAAAAGAATATTTCATCCTTTTCATACATAATAAATGAATTAATTAATGTGAGAGACCCTTAAGAATAATATTCAACTTAGTGTCAAGTGATTGACGGCACATGTCAAAACAAATAACATTGGGATGTGGTAAAGGCTGTCACACGTGTTGAGTAATTATTTTTATTTTTTTTAATAACTCGATAACCGTAAGAGTTAAGACGCTAGTTTCTAATGTTCAGTAATTATTTTTATTTTTTTAATTAATGTAAGTGTTAAGACGTTAGTTTCTTTGAGAAATTAATTGTATTTGGTCTAAAGAACCATCCCTTAAAGTTAACGGAATTCAATAAAAACAGGGTGTATAACTCGCTCGCGCTATCATCGCGTCTCTTTTATTTACACGGCAGCGACTATCTTTTGTTCGTATCTGTCGCTGATAGCTCATAGCTTAGTCGCCTTAGTGAAAAGTTGAAAACTTTTGAATAAACTGTAACTTATCGATTGTAAGGAAATAGTAAAACTGGTATAGCGTTGTGGAGACGTCGACGCGTTGAAAAGTTTCATCGCGTTGGTGTTTTGATTTCTTATTAACAGGCCGGGGTGCATTAAAATTTACTTATTACATGATTCTGTTCATTTTAATGCTCTCAGTTATTTTATTTTTTATTTTAATTACACTTCACATTACGTTTAATTATTTAAAAAATGTATTTTATTAAATGTAGTGGTTACATACACTATTAACATTAATCCAAACCCGTCCTGTAATTTATTCTTATATTTAATCTTTTGTTTTCAAATATAATTTACCCCTGTTCAATATTCACTTATTATATGAACAGCAATTACGACCTATTTTATAATTTTGGTGTTGTCCTGTATTGTAAAATCCAATTTTGATGTTAAAATGTAATTTTATAATAATTGTAATATAATATTTGTTGTGTGTTTGATTTTGCGGTATTGTGTATTTGGTTTCTTCCTAATGTTCTTTAATGTTTGACACTCACATTTGGTTATTTGGTGTTGTTTCCGGTTTTTCCCTATTTTTGTATTTTATTCGGATTTAATTTTCATTTTATAGGTGTTTTTTTTTTTTAATAAGGCACTTTGGATATCTTGATATTACGCGCCGTCACCTAAACAATTCGAGAATAATCCATTTATATTATTAATAAATGGGAAAGTGTGGGTGTCTGTTTGTTTGTCCGTCTTGCACAGCCAAACGGAGCGACAAATTGACGTGATTTTTTAAGTGGAGATAGTTGTAGTCAATTCGTTGCTCCATTTTGCCGTGAAAGACGGACAAATAACCAAACACACACATTTTCCCAATTATAATAATTATATAATATTGATGATGATGATGATGATGAATATTAGTATGGATAACCTAATAATCTATAGGTGCAATGGATTCAGATCTACCGAAAGTGTTGATAGTTATTTGTGAAAATCACACAGTTCTAGTGTACAACGTAGGTAATGTAAGCTTGTAGAGGGCTGTCTGGTTCTACTAGTGTACGGCACAGTCAAATTACTGAGCTGATGATGGAAGGTCAACTTAACGAACGAGTTAACGGATCATTCTTTCACTACTGTACGCATATTCAGACTGCTACTTATAATATAAAAATTTTACCTTCCAATAAAATTTGTATTATTTTGCCTGGTATATCCGAGGTCTTTATAGAGAGAGTACGTCGTAGACGTCGCATCGGACCGATAGATGGCGCCATCGTTCGTTGTAAGTCGCTCCGGCGTCTCACCGCCGCGATGTTGGTAGTCCCGTTTTCCCCACCTGCAACACAAGGCCCCCGCGCCCCGACTCGCCACCAGCCACCCTCATTGTTGAGGAGAAGTGCCGACGGTATATTAAGCCTACCAGGAAGGCATCACTCAGACCTCGGATATACCAGGCAAAATAATACAAATTTTATTGGAAGGTAAAATTTTTATATTATTTGTGCCGTTTGTATATCCGAGGTCTTTATAGAGACCTGTTTATTATCTCCTGGTGGCGAGTCAGCTGGCGCGCAAGCCTTTGGTAGCCCTATTGGCATATCATAGAAGAATAAGTGAATCAGTTGAACCGATTTGACAGATGTATCAGTCGAAATAGCCTTCGATCCGCGAATATCTCGGTGCCAGAAACGCATAAAGAGATTTTCGTGATGACGTTTAGCTTTAGTCAGCGAATAGTTAGAGAAATGACATTATTATACATCGCAGATCAAAACCAAAAAAAAAAAAGATGTAGGCGAGGCTGACTTGAACAAGATACAAAAACCTTAGATACACTATTATTATTAACAGACACGTTATTTTATCAGGTTATAAACCCAATTTCAGACACAAAGTGTGTAAAATTAACTGTAAAAGTAGTGTAACTATCTGTACTGTAGCAGGGTAACGTAATTGATACTGCTTTTGTCAACCCTTCGTAAAAATTATCTAAATCAATATTAGCTTTGATATGACTATTTAAAGTCCAACGTCTTACGTCCATATCAAACACAGAAAAAGGTCATCACTCACGTGCCCAAGGGCTATTTGTTACAATACTGGTATTTTCGATCAGACTATTTCGCGTCAAGCGAGCGCGGTTGCAAGCGAGACTCCTGAACTCTGAACTCTTTTTAGTGAGGGCATTTGAGGATACCGATCGCTCGGTAAGACTAGCCTAGAAGATGAAAAGTACGAGCGCTGTCGATTGCTACTACACTGGACGGAGGTATCAGTCGATTTCTTTAAGTCAGTCATTGACTCTTAGGGTAATCCATTACCTAATCCAAAACCCGATGCGACGGATTTCTACTTCGTGCAATGAAGGTCGACAGAGTAGACTGAGAGGTGGAGACGTCAGTGTCGCATCGCTGGTGATTGCTGAACACGTCGTGGTAGCAGGTCAAGGGGTGAATTTAACACCGCCACACATGCGCGCTTTAAGAGCGTAGGCGGAGCGCAATAATGGCGGTGCACCGCACTAACGCTGGCGTTGCGCCCAGTGGGCGCTAGCGGGAACGAACGAGCGCTGATAGCGAGCGCAACGCGCGCGGGACGCGAGCGGAATGCACGCGCATTCAGCGCGCTGATAGCGAAGCGGAATGCGCTTTATGTGTGGCGGAGGCTTAATACGTACCGTTGTACGGCGTAATGCAGGGCTCTCGCAGACGAAGAGGTACGATGACGGGCGAAGCAGAAGAAGGCGAGGTCACCGAAGGTCACTTACTTGGCTCCCAGGGGGTGCATACTGACCTCGTACGACAGTCTGTTGGAGTCAGCAGTTACTGTCGTAGTTACTCGTAACAGAAGAGATGTAGTCCTGCCATCGTACAGCATAACATAACATACAACTGAACTGTGCATAGCATATAGTGCTATGCGAACCTTAAGCCGGCTGCATGTCACTTCAGTCGCCAGCGCCACCGCCTGTTGAAGATTATTCTCCATCGGAAGAGCTTTACTTCGTACAATGTTCCGATTATTGAAGGTCTTATCGGGCTGCAGATGCAAGCAAAACAGGGGCGATTGGCCTACAGCTATCGGCAGCTGTACGAGGTAATATTGGAAACTGCAGCGGTGCAACCTTCCTCTGTAGACCACGAAAGTTGTGAAATTTATGAAATCAGGTTCTACGATCGAATCAAGCACTATATTAATTGAGTATAGTCGAGCCAGATGATAACTACTGAAGTACTCCTGAGTTCCTGGCCCCTTTCGCTTTGAGCTGGAATCTGAAGTTCACTAAGGCGAAGCAGGTTTATTTTTCCCAATTTGTTTATTAGAGGCTCGGCGAATAAGTTAATCTCTCGAATGGACAGGGGGCGCCACAAGCCTCCGGGAAATCGTCGTGTACTTGGAACCCCCGCGGCCAGATTGCCGATCGGTTTTGGTGTCCGCCCGGTAAACAGACGCACGCTCAGGATGCAGGACGCTGGCTCGAATTCAGATCTGGACATTCTGAAAGAGATTTTTTTTTTTATTCCGCAAACCTTTACGATGTCTTTGACCTACACAATGAGCGATGTACAGGAATCACAGGGTCTTCTCGCGAGGCGCCTCTCCGATTAGATAGCTCGCGAACATCGTCAGGACACCCTCGCAGCAGTGCGGCTCCTCGTCCGGTTATTGACGTCTTACCTCGTTCAACTATGGGTCTCCAAACCACGTTAGGACGTAGCATCTTAAGAATTTATCTGTTCTCACTTCGGCGACGGAGGAGTCCTTGGTCAAAATAGAGTGTAAATACAGTCGTACTTCACGGGAACTGGAAAGAGAAGAGTGGATACCATAGTGTACGGGATGTCAGCTGATAGCGGCGCCCGGCGTCACATTGGAGGGTAGTATCAGCCTGGTCAGCAACAGAGTCTGCAACGATACCGTAGCAGACGGAGCCTGGATAGTCGTGGTCGTGGCACCATTGTAGGGGAAGACAGTGTTCGCGGTGAGCGTGACATCTTAGGCGCGACGGGCGTTATCAGCGTGGCGGCTAGCAGCACCAAGGGCCCACATCAGCAATCTTACCAGCTTGTCACTGCAGCAGACGCTGTTATGTTCGGCGGTGAGATTGAGACGGCCGTCGTCAGCTCGAAAGGCGTCTCGATACCCTGTCGCGTCGCGCAGTATCGTGCTCGGTGGCCCTCTCGAGGTCGCCGCCGTCAGCGCGGGAGGCACCGGCGCCAGCGTGGCAGTCAGCTACATCGGTGAACAGCATCAACAGAGTTCGCGGCGTCGTCACGGCAAACGCGGCAGGAAAATTAGCGACGCCTTCGCGGCAGCCGCAGTATTGCGCTCGGTGGCGCGATGAAGGTCGCCGCGTCTGCAATCTTACCTCGTGCGATCGAGGCGACATCAAGGCGCCATCATGAGCGTGTCGGCCGACGACACCGGTGGAAAACTTCAAGTAGCTTGCGGCGTTGTCACGGCAGACGCAGCAGAAGGATTGCGACGCCTGTGCAGCGGTTAACAGTATTACGCTCCGCGTCACCACTGAGGCGCCAGCATAAGCGTGGCGGCCAGCAATACTGGTGGACAGCTTCGGCAGGGTCGCGTCTCGCGTCGTTGTCACGGCATATGAACGCTCTACATCACCATCGAGGCGCCAGCATAAGCATGGCGGCCAGCGATACTGGTGGACAGCTTCAGCAGGATCGCGGCGTTGTCACGGCAGATGAGCTCGCTGCATCACCATCGAGGCGCCAGCATAAGCGTGGCGGCCAGCGATACTGGTGGACAGCTACAGCAGGTGGACAGTCAGCAGGATCGCGGCGTTGTCACGGCAGACGAACGCTCTGCATCACCATCGAGGCGCCAGCATAAGCGTGGCGGCCAGCGATATTGGTGGACAGCTTCAGCAGGCTCGCGGCGTTGTCAAGGCAGACGCACGCTCTGCATCACCATCGAGGCGCCAGCATAAGCGTGGCGGCCAGCGATACTGGTGGACAGCTTCAGCAGGATCGCGGCGTTGTCACGGCAGACGAACGCTCTGCATCACCATCGAGGCGCCAGCATAAGCGTGGCGGCCAGCGATATTGGTGGACAGCTTCAGCAGGATCGCGGCGTTGTCAAGGCAGACGAACGCTCTGCATCACCATCGAGGCGCCAGCATAAGCGTGGCGGCCAGCGATACTGGTGGACAGCTTCAGCAGGATCGCGGCGTTGTCACGGCAGACGAACGCTCTGCATCACCATCGAGGCGCCAGCATAAGCGTGGCGGCCAGCGATACTGGTGGACAGCTTCAGCAAGATCGCGGCGTTGTCACGGCAGACGAACGCTCTGCATCACCATCGAGGCGCCAGCATAAGCGTGGCGGCCAGCGATACTGGTGGACAGCTTCAGCAGGCTCGCGGCGTTGTGGCGGGGGCAGAAGGTGGCCGCGCTGGTAGCCTGCGTATTGACGACTGATCACTAACGGCACGGCGCTCGCGTCGGGGCAGCAGCAGACATACTTACAGCGTCGCACGCGACGCCTATGCGGCGGCCACAACGTTGTTCGGCGGCACCGCAGAGATGGCCATCGTTAACGAGGAGGCAACTTCTACGCAACCTCGGCGGCGCCGACGCGGCGGACAACACTGCCGCGGTCAGCGGCGCTATCGCAGCGCTACAGTAAGTTTCGGCGCCGACACGTGGCTTGGGGCCTCCGCACCGAATCGGAAACCGAACATATTCTTTCTAAAATAATATGAATCTGCTCACCCATTCGTCGGAGAAATTCAAACCTACTTGAAGCGCGGTATTCCTCCACCGCGCCCGCCGCCGCCGCCGCCGCAGCCCGCAGGTCGCGCAGCCCGCGGTCGCGAAGCACGTGGTCCCCGGAGCACGTGGTCCCCGGCGGAGCAACTTACCTACGTTACCGCTTATATTCTCGCGCGAAACTTTTAATACGCGGATAACACTTCCTACTTTAGTCTCGGAAATGCGAATAGTTTAAAAAGAAAACTGATTAACGGTAACGATTTTTGCAGCATGGAACTTTATTACAAAAAAGTGGGTAGAATCATAAAGCACCGCTCGTTCATTTCTATAGTGAGAACCCCGAAAGACGAATAATGATCGCTAGCGAGGCATAATATATCTCATTATTCAAGACGAACGAGCGCAAATTAAAAGGGAAGAAAGAATTGACGGATGAAATTGAAAAATTTCATAATTCCGAAACGTTATAAGCCACTTTTTAAATAAAAACACGAATAACTCTGGTTTGACCAGAAATAACAAGGAAATAGAAACTAAAAGATTAATTTCGAGACACCATGCTGTAAAAATGTTCGAACGGAATACGCGACAACCGGTCACTTCGGCGTTCGACGAAACAATGTGGGTGGCTGGTGGCGAGTCGGGGCGCGGGGGGCCTTGTGTTGCAGGTGGGGAAAAACGGGACTACCAACATCGCGGCGGTGAGACGCCGGAGCGACTTACAACGAACGATGGCGCCATCTATCGGTCCGATGCGACGTCTACGACGTACTCTCTCTATAAAGACCTCGGATATACAAACGGCACAAATAATATCAATAGGAACCACTAAAAATCAAGAATTTGTTTGCTTTTTAGTTTCTCCTTATTTTTCGAAGGCGTTTTTTTTTCCGGAAACGTTCGTATTTGTCATGCTAATTCAGACAGCGAGGAGTGACTGAAATAGCATGACACGTTCGTAAGTTTCCGTAAAAATACGAAGGAAATTCTTTTCGCACTACATATGTACTCACTCAAGCATACTGCACGTTCGACAGATCTGAATGCATCTTAATAGTAAATGTCCCAATACTAAATGTGTTTGCCGTATAGGAGCACCGTACCGAGATGGACGCCCGCGCCGGAACCTTCCAGGCGCTCGAGCTGTTCGGTCAACAGCTGCTGCAGGGCGGACACTACGCCAGCGTCGACATCCAGGAGAAGCTCAACAACATGGGCGACGCGCGCCAGGACCTGGAGAAGTAAGTTACAGCACCTTCCAGGTCCTCCAGCTGTTCATTTTTTTTATGGGATAGGAGGCAAACGAGCAGACAGGTCGCCTGATGGTAAGCGATCACCACCGCCCATGGACGCCCAAACACCAGAGGTGTTGGAGGTGCGTTGCCGGCCTTTAAGATGGGTGTACGCTCTTTTCTTGAAGATTTGAATGTCGTATCGGTCAATTATTTGTCAACTATTTCAAAAGGAGTCATGTGTTATATACAACTGAGTAAACTGACCTTGGATCCTACACTACAGATCAATTCACAAGATATGGGGCCGTTTTTTAAAACTGAAAGTTACTAGGTACAAGCGGAAGTCTCTTTCCAACTCGTCATATTAGACATTGACTACCACTTGTAAATTGTAACTGGTAGCTTCGAGAAATGGGTTAATGAAAATGTGTATATGAGTGACAGATTAAACTAATAAAATAGTTCTTGACAGTTACGATTGGTGTCATTCATACAATCTTAAGTTCTCAAGCCGGATGTTCCCTTTTAATTAATTTTATTTTAGAGACTATCCCTTAAAAGTTCATGGGAACTAGAACAACATGAACATATTTTGTGATCACAATCAGTTCAAGTTTAGAATAGAAATGATGCATCATGTAAATCATGTTAGTTATTAAATTATTTCTGCTCGGCGAATATTTCTAGCCCTTGCTTTAATTTTGTTGTATTAGTTATGCTTTGCTTTTTAGTTTGTTTCTTATACATGTAGATCTTTTTAGGGTTCTAAATTTATTTTTTGTTCTTTAGGATAAGTCGGCATCGTTAACCTTTCAAGTACATTTTATACTTACTTCTTATTGTTCTATGGGACGAATTGTCCTTATGTTTCTTGTGAATGATTATCTCTTATACGAGGTCTGAAATGGTGCCAGAAAGTTCCCATCTATACACGTATGCATAACAGTCCTGATGACTGGAATGAAGAGTACAGATTACATTTTATTTTTATTGATTGCCAGCCTACGCAAAACTTACTTTGTGCAAATGCGAATTCGATATTGTTTTATAGCTTTTGCGATTCTTCTATATTTGCCGATACATTTTTTCAGACTAATAGGTCTGAGAGTTTCAAACCAAAGAGTTACAAATAGAACAACTATGGAGCGCTTTTGTCCGTCCTGTCTGTCAAATTACTAAATATTTTAAAAATAATTTCTATGGGCGCAGCCGAACGCTCACGATAATATATGTTTCATATTTAAAATTGCAAACGGGACTTAATCGCGTATTTACTATGTTTTAAACACTAACCTCCGACGTTTCAAGGACGGCATTGTCCCCGTGGTCTCGGAGCAGACTGTAAATACGCGATTAAGTCCCGTTTGCAATTTTAAATATGTGTAAAAATCGTGAAAGTTTGAATCAATATATGTTTCGTAGCTATCTATCTCTATCGCGATTGCGTATTGGCGTGGCAGAGCCAGACTATATTTCTGCAGCGTTTAGATGGCGTTTCATTTCGCAGAAATGCCATTCGGCTACGGAGACTGGTAATAACACCAGAGTTTTTGGACCACAAAGCAAACTATCTAAAAATTATCAATACACTAGCTTTATATCAATACTTTATTTATAAAAACTAGTAATAATAGCGTAAACAAGTAGTAAAAACAGCATTATTGGTACAAATAAATGCATATCTTTTGCGACTGCACTGCTATTTTTTTAGATCGTCAAAATACAATTCAGAAAAATAAATTGTTAAGTGTAAACTTAAACAGTAATTATTTAGGTATGTAGACAAATTTGACTCTATTGAACGAAACAGTTATTTTCTCTTATGTACATATTTTTAAATACTTTTTATAGTTGTTGTGTTGTTTCTTTTTGCTGACGAGTGGTGTACAATTTGTTATGCGTTTGCTGCGGCTGTAAATTTTCATTTCTGCGAAATAGTACCTAAAAAAACTCTATTTGAGATAGATTTACGTCTTATAATATTTTTCACCTAAGATTGTAATTGTGATCACAAAATATGTCAACTGGTATAATTTATTTTTACTGTCAGTTCTGTGAACATGTCCCTTTAATCTCAGACTATTCGCCTTTTGGCCACACACTTCTCAAGTATGAAAAGAGATAAAAAAAACCTCAATTCTTTAGGGCGTGGGTAGCTCGCCGCATGAAGCTCGACCAGAATCTGGAACTCCAGCTCTTCTACCGCGACTGCGAGCAGGCTGAAGGCTGGATGGGAGCCCGCGAGGCGTTCCTCGCTCCGGCCGACCAGATGGACCAGGCCGACAGCGCGCAGCCCGACAACGTTGAGCAGCTCATCAAGAAGCACGAGGACTTCGACAAGGCCATCAACGCTCACGTGAGTCACTCCAGTAGCTACACTAGTAGGCTCAGAGCTCGAAGGGAGACAGTGTGCTCCTCGCTCCCGCCGACCAGATGGACCAGGCCGACAGCGCGCAGCCCGACAGGCAGCACGAGGACTTCGACAAGGCCATCAACGCTCACGTGAGTCACTCCAGTAGCTACACTAGTAGGCTCAGAGCTCGGAAGGGAGACAGTGTGCTCCTCGCTCCCGCCGACCAGATGGACCAGGTCGACAGCGCGCAGCCCGACAGGCAGCACGAGGACATCGACAAGGCCATCAATGCTCACGTGAGTCACTCCAGTAGCTACACTAGTAGGCTCAGAGCTCGAAGGGAGACAGTGTGCTCCTCGCTCCCGCCGACCAGATGGACCAGGCCGACAGCGCGCAGCCCGACAGGTAGCACGAGGACTTCGACAAGGCCATCAACGCTCACGTGAGTCACTCCAGTAGCTACACTAGTAGGCTCAGAGCGCGGAAGGGAGACAGTGTGCTCCTCGCTCCCGCCGACCAGATGGACCAGGTCGACAGCGCGCAGCCCGACAGGCAGCACGAGGACTTCGACAAGGCCATCAATGCTCACGTGAGTCACTCCAGTAGCTACACTAGTAGGCTCAGAGCTCGAAGGGAGACAGTGTGCTCCTCGCTCCCGCCGACCAGATGGACCAGGTCGACAGCGCGCAGCCCGACAGGCAGCACGAGGACTTCGACAAGGCCATCAACGCTCACGTGAGTCACTCCAGTAGCTACACTAGTAGTCTCAGAGCTCGATAGGAGACAGTGTGCTCCTCGCTCCCGCCGACCAGATGGACCAGGCCGACAGCGCGCAGCCCGACAGGCAGCACGAGGACTTCGACAAGGCCATCAACGCTCACATGAGTCACTCCAGTAGCTACACTAGTAGGCTCAGAGCTCGAAGGGAGACAGTGTGCTCCTCGCTCCCGCCGACCAGATGGACCAGGCCGACAGCGCGCAGCCCGACAGGCAGCACGAGGACTTCGACAAGGCCATCAATGCTCACGTGAGTCACTCCAGTAGCTACACTAGTAGGCTCAGAGCTCGATGGGAGCCAGTGTGCTCCTCGCTCCCGCCGACCAGATGGACCAGGTCGACAGCGCGCAGCCCGACAGGCAGCACGAGGACTTCGACAAGGCCATCAACGCTCACGTGAGTCACTCCAGTAGCTACACTAGTAGGCTCAGAGCTCGATGGGAGCCAGTGTGCTCCTCGCTCCCGCCGACCAGATGGACCAGGCCGACAGCGCGCAGCCCGACAGGCAGCACCAGGACTTCGACAAGGCCATCAACGATCACGTGAGTCACTCCAGTAGCTACACTAGTAGGCTCAGAGCTCGATGGGAGCCAGTGTGCTCCTCGCTCCCGCCGACCAGATGGACCAGGTCGACAGCGCGCAGCCCGACAGGCAGCACGAGGACTTCGACAAGGCCATCAACGCTCACGTGAGTCACTCCAGTAGCTACACTAGTAGGCTCAGAGCTCGATGGGAGCCAGTGTGCTCCTCGCTCCCGCCGACCAGATGGACCAGGCCGACAGCGCGCAGCCCGACAAGCAGCACCAGGACTTCGACAAGGCCATCAACGCTCACGTGAGTCACTCCAGTAGCTACACTAGTAGGCTCAGAGCTCGATGGGAGCCAGTGTGCTCTTCACTCCCGCCGACCAGATGGACCAGGTCGACAGCGCGCAGCCCGACAGGCAGCACCAGGACTTCGACAAGGCCATCAACGATCACGTGAGTCACATAACAAAAACGCTTAGTAGACTCAGCGGAAGTGTGCAGCGTTAGATATGTAACCAGTTTCATTCTAATAAATACAATATACAGATAAAGATCGGTAGTGTATGTCGCGGGTCATGACCCCCGTGCCTAGATTGGCAATACAATGACCACGTGACCTCCCCCTGGGGCCTGGCCTGGGCACACACATTGGCCACGTGACCCCCTCCTGAGTACTAAAGCTGGATCTGCCCTTGCCACAAATCGTTCCATATTCCGAGACAAGTGAGATATCGACATCTGTATCTGAACCTCCCGCTTTTAACGAAACTGTTACTAAAACCTTTCATTATGTCCATCAGGAAGAGAAGATCGCCCAACTACAAACGCTGGCCGATCAGCTGATAGCGTCCGACCACTACGCCGCCGACCCGATCGACAAGAAGCGTCGCCAGGTTCTCGACCGCTGGCGCCACCTCAAGGAGGCGCTCATTGAGAAGAGATCCAGGTATCGTTGCTTAACCTTCTAACAAACTAACTGTGGCATCTTCTGGGCGAGCTCACTCCATCGTAGGCCACGTCTTTGCCTTTGGCTAGTCTGTGGCCAAGAGTAAGCCCATTTATAAAAAAAAAAAAAACTTACATGTATGGGTTTCCCCAAATCTGTCGACGAGGAATCGGCTCTGGCGGACCAAAAATCGCTCGATAGTATGAAGATAAATAAATATTATAGGACATTCTTACACAGACTGAGTCCCACGGTAAGCTCAAGAAGGCGTGTGTTGCAGGTACTCAGACAACGATATTATACAAATACTTATATACATAGAAAATATCCATGACTCAGGAACACATATCTGTGCTCATCATGCAAATAAATGCCCTCACCAGGATTCGAACCCAGGACCGCGGCGTATCAGGCAGGGTCACTACGCGCTAGGCCAGACCGCTCGTCAAGATGATTGAAACTTACACGATTTTTACACATATTTAAAATTGCAAACAAAAATGGGACTTAATCGCTTATTATTATGTGTTAAAAACATAATAATGCGCGATTAAGTCCCGTTTGCAATTTTAAATAGTATGAAGATGCTTTCGCGTCGTTGTCGCTGAACGTAGACGTACGCATTTTCATACTAACAATTTAAAAATTATAAATAAATATTGGAGGACACCTTACACAGATCAACCTAGCCCCAACCTAAGCCAAGCTTGTACTATGGGTGCTTTGCGACGATATACTTACTTATATAGATAAATACATAGAACTGTGAAACAAATATTTGTGCTCATCACACAAATAAATGCCCTTACCGGGATTCGAACCCGGGACCGCGGCTTACCAGGCAGGGTCACTACGCGCTAGTCCATACCGGTCGTCAAACGATGGTTGAATAGATAGATAAATTCTTTATCCTTTTTCGTAGGTTGGGCGACGAGCAGACGCTGCAGCAGTTCTCTCGCGACGCCGACGAGATGGAGAACTGGATCGCCGAGAAACTGCAGCTCGCCACCGAAGAGAGCTACAAGGTAACTTTTAGTACATACATATTTAATGACATATATACATTACGAGTTTTGATAAAACATGTTACGTGTGGAGACGGGTCAATAATTTCACCACACCCTTTCTTCCCGTGGGTGTCATAGAAATCGACCGTGGGATTTGCTTTAATTTGTGGTGTATGTCACAATTTCGTTTTCTTTCAACCGCTTAATTGCGAAGAGGCCCTGAAACTTGAGTAGTTTCTTGTGCTCTGCCTACCCCTTTATGGGATAGAGTGATTTGTGTACGTTTTTATGTTTTGGCTCTTCCACGCAAGTTCTTTATTTACAGATACATTATTAGATAGATAGGTAGAATACTCTTTATTGGCACACCTCAGCAAAAGATACAGAAAGAGATACATTGGAGATAAAACAAATTATTATAAATAAATAGAGGCAGACAACAGGCTGTCTTATCGCTAATGAGATCTCTATTCATTCTATTTTATTCATGTCTTCTTTAAAATATTTATGTTTGTCAGGGTTACAAATGTAGTGCTTACATGTTTTTTCACTGTCTCATGACAAAAATACTAACGATGATTTAGCATACAATCGAGATAATAGCTACAAATTCTCGAATGTTTTGGAGAAAAAACTGTGGTAAACTATTATTGCACTAGATATGTTTTCCAGCCCACAAAAGTTTTTACCTCGACTTGCTTACGCTATTCACAAAAACTAATCGTTAAGATTCCTGCACTGTCTTGGCCCTCCATTCCCAGTCGTCCGATGCAGGATTTTTCCTGGTGGCTCAACTACACGTGACAACCATATATGGAAAGTTTAAAACTAACGTTACTCCTTTGCCACAGGACCCGGCCAACATCCAATCGAAGCACCAGAAGCATCAGGCGTTCGAGGCCGAGCTGGCCGCCAACGCCGAGAGGATTCAGTCCGTGCTCGCCATGGGAGACAACCTCGTGCAGCGCGGCCAGTGCAGTGGCAGCGAGGACGCTGTGCAGGTCAGCACAGATTATATCACAAATGTCATATATACCATAGATGAAGCAAACATATCAACTCAGCGTGATAAATGAACTTAGTAACATCCACTGAGTTGTCCATTTAATCGCAGCTTGCAGCTTTCAGGCGTCAATTTTTGTAAGTTGAAGTCAACAAAAACAGTAAAAATGCCTCGTTGATGATATTTAATTGCAACAACACAAAAATTATAAACGAGTGAATTCGTCGCTCCGTTTTCCGTGAAAGACGGACAAACAAACAGACACACACACTTTCCCATTTATAATATTAGTATGGATCTACAACATGTCCAACGTGTCTAAACTCATCTGTACCTTTTAACAGGCACGCCTGGCGTCCATCGCGGACCAATGGATGTTCCTGACGCAGAAGACGACCGAAAAGTCGCTGAAGCTGAAGGAGGCCAACAAGCAGAGGACCTACATCGCCGCCGTCAAGGACCTCGACTTCTGGCTCGGAGAGGTCAGTGTTTATCACTTATTACTTGATGGGACATAAGGGTCCCCCCACATCTTGCAAAGCCTGACGCTGCGTCGGCGCGACGTCGACGCGACGTCTTTTTTCATACAGTTGACTCGACGCTGCGCTCGCGAGACGCTAGATGTGGGGGGACCCTAAGAGCCACTCATTTTTCTAGGCCTCCAGGCGTTTGCACTCGAAGATCTACTTGTATTCTATCCGACCTCCCGATACTTAAAGTGACCTATACAGGTTGATTCATGAGAGCTGACATCAATGAAATGAACAAAACTGATTGTATGAGTGAACACCCGTACCGATATACAGTCGTAACTGTCAAAAAGCAACCATATTATTGGATAATCTGTCACGCACATGCATATTTTATTCACTCATTCTCTTCATTCGTGCTAGCTCTTGGAATCCACCTGTACATGATGGCGTTCGGTAGGTCGATCTAAATGTTTACTTACTTTCTATTACTTGATTGTCGACATGACCCTTTGTCGACAGTCAAAAACAAGAGCAAGACATTTTACTAGCTCCTTCGCGGTTTCGTGTCAGGTTTTCGCACACGCAGAACGACTTTCACTCTATCCGCTCACCGATACCACAGTATAAAACCAGTAATAACTCTTCTAACAAACGTACGCCACGCTGGTTGCACACAAGCGCGTCATGTATGTACGTACGCAACACATGCAAGCGGATTTGTATAAAAGTGGATAAGAATAATATGCATAATGATATTTTTTGTGTTTTATGACTGATATAATGACTGTCTGAATGGTATTATTAATAAGACAATATTATGGTATTATTAAATTATTATACTAATACTTATAGTTAATAGTATTAAATACTTACTTACTTTGGACGATGTCGAGTAACATTTATAGTAATTTTGTTCAACCACGTGCTTTCGAACGCAGTAGGTACCTTTCGCGTCGCCGCTGCTGGAGAGTAACTACTGAGTCGTCCTGATAATGTGCCGATACTTACGGGGTTATTCATTCGGAAAGGGACAAACAAACTTTATCGGCTTGATAACTATAGTGTACGTTTATGAATAAGGGGGTTAGAATGGCTAATGGAAAAATAGGATTTGCGATCAGTCGGTCTATTCGAATATGTTCTATTTACGGTACCATCTCGTCCAACAGGTTGAGAGCCTTCTGACCTCCGAGGATTCCGGCAAGGATCTGGCCTCCGTCCAGAACCTGATGAAGAAGCACCAGCTCGTCGAGGCGGACATCCAGGCTCACGAGGACAGGATCAACGGTCAGTAACAAGAATATAGCTGTAAACCAACGACTTATATAACTTCGTATGGACAGATAAAGTCTAAGAAAAAACGTACCCCAAAACCATTCAGAAAAGGGTACGGTGATCTAGATGGCGATACACGTTTGGGGTACGCTCGGCTAGATGGCGCTAATATTAATATTTGACATTTTGACACACATCAAGCTAAGAATATGGGCCAAATTATCAAAACTGAGGTTCAAAGGTTTTAAGCTTGTGTCGAGAGATGGCAGTCTATGCACTGTGATTACACATTTTAGTTTGACAGTAACTCTCGATAATACTCGATCCTCTTTGCTGTAAACCACAGATATAGTTGTAGACTACAGTAAAATAGAAATATTTATTGACTTAAAAAACATATATGTACAATTCAATGTAAATAATCCTTGATAAAAGGAAATTTATCAGAAATTATTATATAATTTAGCATAATCAGCAATTGTATTCTGTCACCTCAAGAAACACCTTTCCGAAATAAAAAAACAGAAACGGCTAGTTCTCGTATAGTTCAACTGATCATTATCCTACAGCATAATTGCTGAATGTGTGTTAACTAACTCCCTCGTTACAGATATGAACGCGCAAGCCGACGCGCTGGTATCCAGCGGTCAGTTCGACAGCGCCGGTATCGGCTCTCGCCGCAGCGCCATCAACGAACGTTTCGAACGCGTCCGGAACCTGGCCGCGCACCGCCGCGCCCGCCTGCACGAAGCCAACACCCTGCACCAGTTCTTCAGGGACATCGCTGATGAGGAGTCGTGGATCAAGTGAGTGTAACTTACTGATAATAGGCCAAGTTGTCAAATCTGCGGTTCAAAAGTTTTAAGCTTGTGTCGAGACATGGCAGTCGAGTATGCACTGTGATTACACGTTTTACTTTGATAGTAACTCTCTATAATACTCGATCCCCTTTGATAATAGCTACTCAGTCACAAGGTGCTGTGGATCCAATAGTGTATGGTTACCTAATTAATCTTCACTTTTATTCCATGGCATTATCTATGCTCGTCTGTTTCGTGATCTGATTGTGCTAGCTATCAACGCGCATATCTGTGTAGCTTCCATTCACTAAACCTAATTAAAATTCAATGGGGATGACAACTAAGTATATTAAAAAAATGGCATTTTGTTTAGTCCGTCAGTTAAATCGTCCAATGGGACCCCTCACTATAGCAAGGAAAGTACAACGCAAAAAACGCGTTTATCACTGCTTCCAGTAGTTTTACAGATGGGAAACTATCTTCATCACTAGATTTAATCACTTTTATCAATTTTAAAGCAGAAAATTTTACTATATTCAAGGTCAAATTACTTTATCCACTAGTGGATAAAATGCGTTTTTACCCGCTGATATTTAAGGAAAAAACACGTGTTTCCGAGCTAGTGAGGGGAAAAATATTTTATTTTAACTACAGTCTAGTTCCCTATTAGTTTTTTTTAGTCGTCTCGACTATTCTAACATTTCCCATCTTTGACAGAGAAAAGAAGCTCCTGGTGGCGTCAGACGACTACGGCCGCGACCTGACCGGCGTCCAGAACCTGCTGAAGAAGCACAAGCGGCTGGAGGCCGAGCTGGCGAGCCACGAGCCCGCCATCCAGGCCGTGCAGGAGGCCGGCGAGAAGCTCATGGACGTGTCCAACCTCGGCGTGCCCGAGATCGAGCAGCGGCTCAAGGCGCTCGGTGCGTACTCTACACTCCTTGTACACCTGACACGAGTTGAAAAGGGCAGTACGGGTCCACACAAACCCGCTACCACCACACACACTCACCTTACACACACTAACTACTTATAATACTGATTTAGCATGACATGAAGTCCCGCTGCGGCGTCCAAGTCGTCCTACCCAAGACCAAACCACTAACCAAGACGTCCGGTCTGGCCTAGCGCGACCCTGCCTGCTAAGCCGCGGTCCCGGGTTCAAATCCCGGTAAGGGCATTTATTTGTGTGATGAACACAGATATTTGTTCCTGAGTCATTGATGTTTTTCTATGTGTATAAGTATTTTATCTACATATATAAGTAAGTATATCGTCGCCTAGCACCCATAATACAAGGTTTGCTTAGTTTGGGCTAGGTTGATCTGTATAAGGTGTCCCCTAATATTTATTTATTTGTTCACTTTCTTTGCATTCCGACAAGGGTCACGATGTCGCTCTTTATGTGATAAAAGGTTAAGAACCGGATTATTCAAACGACACTATAATATCGGGTTGGCAAAATGGCGGGGTTGGCTAAACTCACTCGCAAAATGAGCGCGGCGAGTTCATGGAGGTCAGCCTCCACTTGTTCCGCCAAACTACATATATTAGGTATGCCTATTATGACGTCGTCCATTTGATCGACCCAAATAATAAAATAAAAAGCCTATTTATTCCGAAACCAGAGACATTAAAAATATAAAAAATAAATTAAAAATACTTAAAAAAAATAATTTGGTTTGGACCCCTTTCGGGTAAATGCCATGTAGCCAGGATGCACGCAGATAGATGGACAAGAATCGCTACCATGTGGAAGGGCCCTAGTGGCAAGAGGAGAGACGGCAGACCCAACACAAGATAGTCAGGCGACCTATGCAAAATAGCCACAGATTGGCCAACTGTGGCAAAAACCAGAGACAGATAGGCTAGAGCTGGAGGAGGCCTTTACACTACGGCCGATCGACCCAAATAGTCCCTTCTAACTGTTCTTATTGAACCTTATTTAACAATGAATTATTTGTTAGCTCTCGCGTGGTCGGAGCTGCAAGCGCTGGCGGACGAGCGCGGCGCCAAGCTGCAGCAGTCGCTGGCCTACCAGCAGTTCCTCGCCAAGGTCGACGAGGAGGAAGCTTGGATCAGGTAACCTTCTGTCAAAGAATACAGATGTATTGCGAAAAGCTTTTTCTTCGCGCTTTTACGGAAACAGTTGTATTTGTCATGCTAGTTCAGACAGTACGTCTTGTACTGGCTGAAATAGCCGCCCGCCCGCTCTCCGTTACCCCACAGTTACAGCCGGTCAGAAACGCGGCCAGCAAGGCCTGTGTGCGTAGGACACAGTCTAGCTCGTGTAGGCGAACGCGTACCACTTTATGACACGTTGGTACGTTTCCATAAGAATACGAATGAAAATCTTTTCACACTACATTTGTACATAGCCTTAAACCTACCGAGTAGAACTAGGCAACGTTTAAGGAGATGAACAATATGCATACTTTCTGAGTGTGGGAATGAACTATACCGATAGGTATCTGATAACTACAGTTGCCCTATTTTGTCCAAATTGTCTTTCGGAGAATTTTTTACTTGACTTACGTGTAAATACAATGATTTATGATATTATTGAAGTTTTACTAGTATACTTTCACTGAGGTATTTAATAAATAATATTTTTACCTTGTTTAGCGAGAAGCAGCAGCTGGTGGTGGTTGGAGACTGCGGCGACAGCATGGCGGCCGTGCAAGGCCTCCTCAAGAAGCACGAGGCGCTCGAGGCCGAGCTTGCCTCGCGAGGCGAACGCGTGCGCGACCTGGCCGCCGAGGGCGAGCGCCTGCTAGCTGCTGGCAACTTGCACTCTGACGCTTTACAGCACCGCATCCGCGCGCTACAGGTAAGACAAACTGCTGTCGGGCAAAACGTCAGCCACGAGGCTCAAGGCTTTTTCTGCTCGAGGAGCCGCAAGGCGAACGCGTGCGCGACATCGCCGCCGAAGGTGAACGCCTTTTAGCCGCCGGCAACTTGTCGAGTAAGACATCAAGCACGAGGCGCTCGCGGCCGAGCTTGCCTCGGGAGGCGAACTCGCACACGACCTTGCCGCTGAGGGCGAGCGCCTGCTAGCTGCTGGCAACTTGACCTACGAATGTTGTTGAATAAGACAAGAGGCGCTTGAGGTCGAAATTGTCCAGCGATGCAGACGCACGCGATTTGACCGCAACCTGCACTCTGACGCTTTACAACACCGCATCCGCGCGTTACAGGTATCAGTATTTTAGTAACCTGTAACTGTATCAACTCTGCCTCTAGCCTCGAGAAATATGTGGCATATTGGAGATTTTAAATTGCTCCTAGAAACGCCATAACCACTTGACATGATATCCTGTGATGTTTTTAATAATATTTTTTTTATTCGTACAAGATTCTTTCAATATTGCTCCTCTTTTCTAGTTTAAAGGAAAGAACTTTCATCACCTAGTGAGATGCAATTTTATTATATGTTTACATGTGTTACCTTTCGTTCAGGCCAAACTGGAGAAGCTGACCAGCCTAGCCGCGCGCCGCAAGGCGGCCCTCGTGGACAACTCGGCGTACCTGCAGCTGCTGTGGAAGGCCGACGTGGTGGAGTCGTGGATCGCGGACAAGGAGACGCACGTGCGCTCCGACGAGTTCGGCCGCGACCTCTCCACCGTGCAGACGCTGCTCACCAAGCAGGACACCTTCGACGCCGGTGAGTCTCTATTTAACCTTACGGTCCAGCCACGACATTAGTCTAAGCGCGACAGCGGTGAGCGGCAGCCATACGTGCGAATGAAAAGTCCCATCGCTGTGTCGCTCCAATATATGGCCGCCGCTCACCGCTGTCGCGCTTAGACCAATGTCGTGGCTGAGCCGTAACGGCTTACAGTCTCGGCCGGGCGATTCCGGCAACGTTCGGCTCTCGTAATGTCGATTCTACCTTGAACCGCTGTCACACGTCGGAGTTGGAGGGAGTGTTTTTTCTGTTTTTAACCCCTGAAGCAAAAACGAAGGGGTGTTATAAGTTTGACGTGTCTGTCTGTGTGTTGGTCTGTCTGTCTGTCTGTGTGTTGGTCTGTCTGTCTGTGTGTGTGTCTGTCTGTGGCATCGTAGCTCCCGAACGGATGAACCGATTTAGATTTAGTTTTTTTTTGTCTGAAAGCTGAGTTAGTCGGGAGTGTTCTTAGCCATGTTTCATCAAAATCGGTCTACTATGTTGCGGTCGGGGGTTTTTTCAAAATTTTAATTTTGTGATTAGGTTATTAGTACTTTTATTAATTCTTTGGTACAGTGCGTGAGCTTCCAAAGGACCTTTGGATTTAAAATCGATAACCTTCGATGTAGGTGGGCTACCATCAAATACTAGGCCAACAATTTAGCTTACTTTGCAAGCAAGGCAGACACCTTAACGTCTATTTACCTGTTATTAGCAGAGAACATGCTTAGGGACTTACGTCATTTTAATGACTTTTAGTATGAGATGACGCACAAAAATCCGATCTCTGGTTATTAGTCAGAACTTAGATACAAATTGTTTCCACAGGCCTTGCCGCTTTCGAGCACGAGGGCATCCAGAACATCACCTCCCTCAAGGAGCAGCTAGTGGCCGCCAACCACGAGCAAACCCCGGCCATCGTCAAACGCCACCAGGATGTTATTTCCCGCTGGCAGCAGCTGCTCGCCGACTCCGCGGCCCGCAAGCAGCGTTTACTGGAACTGCAGGACCAGTTCCGCCAGATCGAGGAGTTGTACCTCACATTCGCGAAAAAGGTAACTCCAGCACAGTAGTATTTTGAGGGAAAACACGTCAACTAACGCCAAGTCCAAAATTAACTCTTGTTGCTCACTATGTAAATGTAAAGATTGTAAAGCCTTTGTTGTCCAGTCCGGCTATTATGCGTCCAATCTTATCACTTATCTACGAGGATAAAGCATCCGTCACGTTCTGGCAAGTATGTCAGTGTGAGAGTGACAGATGTTTTATCCACGTGGATAACTGATAAAATTTGTAGCATAATAGCCAGGCTGGATTGATGTAACAAAGTCACCCAATGTCTAAATCGAAAACATACACGACTCTTAATGCGCAAATACAGGTATGTATGCATTATTCGATCGTGGTACTCATTATTATGTTACGAGTAATAATATAATGTTTTTTGAACGTTTTTTTTTACACAACAACATCATCCTATTGGCTAACGAAATTCCTTATTAACGTTTCGTTTCCATCCGACAGGCATCGGCATTCAACTCGTGGTTCGAGAACGCCGAAGAGGACCTGACTGACCCGGTGCGCTGCAACTCCATCGAAGAAATCCGCGCGCTGCGCGACGCACACGCGCAGTTCCAGGCGAGTATATTACGTCACTACAAGTTACTAAACTTTCCAGGCTCTCCATTAAGTTATACTTCAAGTTCAATGAGGTCCTTACCATCAGGATTGTATATAAAGGCCCTTAAAGCTTTCAGGTCGTTTACCGTTAACACGTTCACTGCGGCAGGGGGGTCTTTAGACCTCTTATTGTCCCAGAGCTGTAAGAACCTCTTTTTGACACATGACAGCGTCCACAAAACGTAAACTCGCGCAACCTAATGAAATTTTAAATAAAATCCTGTAATAACATTAAAAAAAATCAAGTACTTAAAAACAATATTTAAACATAATCTAACACATGTTACATTTTTGCGGATCTTCGTTTGTGAGTATTTTACGATATTAATTTACTACGCAGGATTTACTTATTATGTCATTTATCATTCATTTTTTTAAACTAGTGCTGTGGCTGAGTCTGTCATTTCGATTCAAATGACATTTCAGTAAGTTGACAGAAATCGTATATTTGTTTAAGCGCCTCCTTGTACATAGGGCCTAATCGATTCAACCAATTCGAAATTAATAGTTAGATTTGGCAAACGATACGTCTTGGCCACATCGCAACATACTTCAAAACAAATGTGTCAAAAATGTGAACTTACAAATCCGGGACAATACGAAGCATGGTTAATTACGAGTTACATTAATTGCCTCAGCGAAGGTGTTAAGGCATGGATTTAAAAAAATAATAGATTTTACAGACTATAGCCCTGGCGGGACGACCTGGACGCATTCTACCCAAAATGGTGGGAAAATGCCAACAACAGGGTCGAGTGGAGAAAGCGAGGGGAGGCCTTTGCCCAGCAGTGGGACACAAAAGAGGCTAATTAAAAAAAAAATAGCCCTGCGAGGTCAGAATGTCGAGAACTGTACAATACAGACTTTCTGTAGAGTTTACAAAAAATATATATTTTGCTGTTGTTATTCTTGTATACGCTGTTTTTTATGATATCCTACAACTTTAATAAAAAGACGTATAATTTGTAGGAAAACCGGGGCGTATTCAAAAATATATAAACACGTTTGAATTTAGAAGTTCAGTGGCTATTTATAGGCAAAAAGTGTTGTTAATTAAAGTCGTGAAAAACTAGCTAAGGACAAACTGTATTAGTCCCTGTTGCTTGCATAATTTCAAGAGTTAACAATTTATCATCAAAGAACTGTGAAACACATTTAATGACGACTATCTTGACTGCAGGCGTCACTCTCGTCCGCCCAAAGCGACTTCGAAGCGCTGGCGGCGCTCGACGAGCAAATCAAGTCGTTCAACGTTGGCGCCAACCCCTACACCTGGTTCACCATGGAGGCCTTGGAGGAAACCTGGCGCAACCTGCGCAAGATCATAGGTCAGTACCTGAACATTTAACCTGTACCTGACCTTAAATATATGACTACGTGCCATGTGGCGGAATTTCATTACAACTATATTCTTCATAATATACTAGAAGGCAACGCACCTCCAACACCTCTGGTGTTTCGGGTGTCCATGGGCGGCGGTGATTGCTTACCATCAGGCGACCTGTCTGCTCGTTTGCCTCCTATCCCATAAAAAAAAATAGAGATGTGCCTGCTTGTTCACTAAAAAGATCGCTCCCAACGAGTAGTAGTACTAGTACGATCTCTGAAGTGTACTAGTTCGTTCTTTTAGGACATTTAGTACAGTAGTACACCGAGAGAGCGAGAGACAAATTGTGCATATGGCTATACAGTAACGTAAGTATGGGTAAGTAAGTTTTCGCGCGCTCTCGGTCCGGGTCAGTCGGTTCTAGTTCGGTTGCGGTCGGATCACACGGATCGCTTGTTGTCATTGTCACTTCTCGGTTCTTCGTTCCTTTCGCTCCCATTCTGTTGCGCGTGTCTGAGTACTAAATGTACTAGAGAACAGAATCATTTGGGAGTAGTTCGGTCTAGTACAGTGCAGGGAAGCGTATCTTTTTTACTATTAGTACATGTCCTACACAAGCCTATAATATACTGAACTGTCACCGCATACATCAGAATAACAGCGCCTTTTGACTAAAGTCGTATATTTCTGGTCAACCTTTAATACTAGAGAGCGGACACGCAATCGTCGCAGTTGTTACCACATTGAGCGTGCAGTTGTCCACGCGTCGCATGTACACAGCATGGAAATGATTCGCGTGTAATCGTCCATATACAAATGTCTGTGCTTTGTATGGGTTCAAGAACTTGCGATAGAAATACAAACATCGCTATACCGTCTAGCGACCCACCACACAAAAAATTTGCCAATCTAATTTGAATCAATCCATCCATACTAATATTATAAATGCGAAAGTAACTCTGTCTGTCTGTCTGTCTGTCTGTCTGTCTGTCTGTCTGTCTGTCTGTCTGTTACGCTTTCCCGCTTAAACCACGCAACCGATTTTGATGAAATTTGGAACAGACAATCTTTAGACCCTGAGACAGAACATAGGCTACTATTTATTTCGAAAAAAAGGGATGAAGGGGTTGAAAAAGAGGTTGAAAGTTTGTATGGGATTTCTTAATTTTAAATGATAAAACCATGAAACTTTATATTTTAGCACTTTATAAGAAATCATTAAACATATATTTAAAGTCACATACAGGTCGAACGCGATTAATTAACATTATTTTTACCTTTAAAATAAACATGGTGGGAAATAAACATTAACTAAAAGCGGGTAGATTATATTGATTTGTCTACCCCGAACATTTATATAAATTAATATCGGGTAGTTTTGTGTTGTTTATATCTCCCGTGACATTTTGCTGGGACTTCAGTCTTCCGCGACCACGGCCAGTGCAACCTGGCCGAAACGTTGGGAAAAAAGGTAAAAATAATGTTAATTAATCGCGTTCGACCTGTATGTGACTTTAAATATGTGTACAAAGCGCGAGAACTTAAAGTGTTATATCATTAAACATCTTGATAAGGGATAGGGATAGGGATAGGGATAGCGATAGGGAAAGCGATAGGGATAGCGATAGGGATAGCGATAGCGATAGCGTTAGCGATAGCGTTAGCGATAGCGTTAGCGATAGCGTTAGCGATAGCGATAGCGATAGCGTTAGCGATAGCGATAGCGTTAGCGATAGCGATACGGATACGGATAATATGGGTATCGTTAGAGGGATACGGATAATCGGTCGGCGGTCTCTTACAATCAATGTGCTCTAAGACGATCGTTGTTTGCTTGCTTGAAGATTACGTTTGCGACAAGTATAAGCAAAATGTAAAAAATTGTAAGGGATAATAGAAAAAAGTACTTTTTACCCACCGATCATAGTGTCGAAATACGGGCTATGTGGGATGTTTATAAAGGTTTCCCCAGCGTATATAGAATTACCTACGCTGTGGTCGATGTGTAATATTTCTACAATCATTGCAAGCAAAAGTATTATGTGCAATCGAAATAATCGCAGATAAATATACCTACAGAGAAACCTACGGTCCCTACGGATCCAAATGAAAATCTTAATGAATACTTTTATTACGCGGGCGAAGCCGCGGGTAAAAGCTAGTGGTACTATAAAACAGGGCTGCATTACTTTTGTTTGAAAATCGAACGAATGATAACAATAGCAACTCAATTCTATTTAACGTACATTGAACCCCAGGAGGATACGCTACAATCTTATCAACTACCACGTTAACCGGGACTAAGGGATGGAGGAAGAGTAATTTAACTACCTATATAAGTATACTTATTGTCGCCTGATACTCATAGTAGGTAGATATTTGAAGTCTTACGGGTCGAAGGCGATACGCGAGTTAAATGTATGCGCGACAATTTAGTGTTATGTTCATAGTACCAGACTTAACTGTGTTATCAACTTGCAGCTGAGCGCGACATCGAACTAACCAAGGAGGCCCAACGCCAGGAGGAGAACGACAAGCTCCGCAAGGAGTTTGCCAAGCACGCCAACGCTTTCCACCAGTGGCTCACCGAGACCCGGTCAGTATATCATCTAAATTCCTGCAGGCGGGCGATTATGCTTCAAATTTTATTACTTATCCACGTGGATAAGATACCTGTCACTGCCATACTTGCCAGAACGTGACGGATGCTTTATTCTCGTAGATAAGTGATAAAATTGCAAGCAGCACTGGCAGCACTGCCTGCAAACTACTTAGTGGTTGTGGTAGGCAAACTTTTCTCATTGCCGTTAAATTTGAAGGAACTTTAGAGGAGGGCCAGATTTACACTAAAAATTCATTTTTACCACAGCGCTGGCCATATCACACACTATTTTGTAGGATCGCTGGAGGGCCGGATAATATCCGGTGGAGTGCCGGATAATATCCGGTGGAGTGCCGGATATAGCCCGTGAGCCGTACTTTGTCCACCACTAACTTAGCCGGAAAGTTAGAAAAGAATAAATTGAATAATAGCTTACTTCCTCTTGCTGGGACTAGTACAAAGAGCCAAATTCAAAAAATATTTACTATTTTGATTGCTAACAACGCCTTGATGCACAGGTATCAACTGCTAGGCTGGGACGGGTAAAGTACCGCCGGAGCTGTTCGAGTAACATAACATAACTCACATGACGGCCAACGAAGGCCTCAGTGATAGGGAGATGCTTTTATTGTCGTTCTGTGCGTCAAAACACGGTTTTTGCAGCGTTTCAATTGTATATCTCTATTTTTGATGTACTAATAATCGATGTGTAACATTTGCGTGTAGCCGATTTTAAAAAAGAGGCGTCAGTGACAGTCATGGCGGGGTTTAAATGAAAACATTATTTTTTATTTAATGTTTAAGTATTACGTTATCTTATAGTTTTCTTATTAGTTTTGAAATCGGTTATTTGTTTCTATTAACCAACTATTAAATTAAGGCTACGTTGTAATATAAAAATATTCAGAATTAGAAAGAGTATATAAAATGTCAATTGATTCCAAAATGCACAAAATGTTATAAATATGTATGTACCCTTCTTCATTCTGACAGTCAGTATGTCAATATCCAGGCGTAAAAGCAAGGTCGCGCGATAAATGATAAAAACATGAGGCATGATGTTTTATAATTTATCGCGACCATGCTTGCCTGCCAGATCTAAACTCGGTACAGAGCGAGGCACGATGCGAGGCTATTGCCTAAAACGACAAACGGAATACAGAACGTGCTTCGCCCGATGATTTTTCGGTTGAAGTACGGACATTTGCAGCGCCAGCATATTGCCTCACTGTGTGTGGAGCTTAATATTATGTATGAAGATAAAGTCATAGACTCACTGTACGAATGATATCGCAGCACATCGATGATGGAGGGCACCGGGTCGCTCGAGCAGCAGCTGGCCACGCTGCGCCAGCGCGCCGGCGAGGTGCGCGCGCGACGCGCCGACCTGCGCCGTCTCGAGGAACTGGGTAACTACCACCACTGTTATTTCACAACACCAGGCAGGCAATTATGGTCGCGCGATAAATGATAAAACATCTGGCCGTCCCTATCGCACTTACTATAGTTATACTAGCTTTTGCCACTCTCCACTTAAAAAATCACTACAATTCGTCGCTCCGTTTTGCCGTGAAGGACGGACATACACACTTTCCCATTTATAATACATATTAGTATGAATTTGTATGGATTGACGGGGATATAAGACCGTGATTAACTTTTTTTGATCATCGGACCGTGATATATGTAACTGTATTTAAAGTCACACACAGGTCGAACGCGATTATTTAACATTATTTTACCTACCTTTTTTCCAATGTTTCGGCCAGGTTTCACTGGCCGTGATCGCGGAAGACTGACGTCCCATCAAAGTATCACCGGAGATGTAAACAGCACAAAACTACCCGATATTCGTTTATATTTATTTATTTATGTTATGGAGAACCAACAGCTATAAAACTAGCAGTATACAACAAGATATGATTCAGAAAGCCAATTACATGATCTCACAGATAGATAGATATATTAATGTGTGCGACTTAAATATGTGTACAAAGCGCAAGAACTTAAAGTCGAACTATGTAACTGTGTCGAAATATCGGAAGTTCAACAAAAACGAAAAGACAATCACTTTCTATTAACCGGTCAATAATATGAACAAGTTTAGTGAAACAACCCATGAATCATTCAAAACCAGACCATACCAATCACAGTGTCTAATCTGACTTCGAACAAAAAAGTGGGTTTCGAGTGAAAACAAGTGACAACGCATGTTTAAGCTATTTTTAGACATAAAAAAAATTGTTACATATAGCATCGAGATAAATGAAAATGGACTGTGGCATAAAATACAAGGCAGCGATACAAGTGCGTAAAAAAGGAAGTTTGAAACGAGTGGCGATAAATTAAAACACGACCGAAGGGAGTGTTTTAAATCGACACGAGTTACGAATTTCCTTTTCGTTTCGATTTCAATCATGTTGTGTTCACACGTGTATCGTACGACGTTTTTCAGTACAGAAGGCCCTCCGAAGTTTCGACCTGGCATATAATGAACCACTTCTCGCACTAGTGCGTAAAAAAAACACCATCTGTACTGAAAAACATTTTTTGTAATTTCATTATGCCTAATAACCACTTTACACAGGTGCGGCGCTTGAGGAGCACCTGATCCTGGACAACCGTTACACGGAGCACAGCACCGTGGGGCTCGCCCAGCAGTGGGACCAGCTCGACCAGCTGTCCATGCGCATGCAGCACAACCTGGAGCAACAGATACAGGCCAGGAACCACTCAGGTCAGTAACATTACAAACACGAAACAGCCAAAACAGCTATTCATACGTTCGTGTTTGTCGTTCGATGATCTCCAAGCTTATGGAGCCGCCATAACAATTTGAATAATTGTGATTTGAAATAATAAATGCCTCATGAACATAATCTAAAGCAAGGGCTCCCAAATTATGCGCCGTGGGGTAATCATGCCCCCATGCGCCGTGGTAAATTTTGCGTTCTTTATCTAGAGGGTTTTATGCTTCTAGTGCAATAAGGACGTTTTCATCTCAAATTCCAACAGAAATTCGTCCTAATTATTATAAATAAACTCGCTGCTCGCTGCTTTGAATACCACAAATTTTAATAATTCAAGTGAGCCGCGGCAGATTTTAATATAATGTTTCAAGATTCACAATATATAGGCAACACTGCCGGCCTTGCCGAAATGACCATCGTTGACGCAACAAAGCAGAAGAGTGATAGGGAGAGCTACCAAATACTATGTAAACTCTACGAGTTAATACGTGCAGCTCGGTGCCAAAGTTGGCAACAGGCACACTAGCGCTCCTAGCGGCATGAGTTGATCAAAATAGTTTAGTTTCATACAGCATAAAATTAAAAAAAATTACAAATTCTTATTTTTTTGTTTTATTCCGTCTAAAAATGTTAAAGTAGATCAAGTAATAGCACTTTCTATTTTAATTTACTCAAATAAAAGTCTGAACAACTACTTTGATCAACTCGAACCGCTAGATGGCGCTAGTAAAATTGTTGCCGCTCAATTGTATGGGAAACGTCAGAAGCTGCACGTATTATAGTATATAGTATTTGGAGCTACTAACGACATCACGAAGTTAGCGATTGTGCTGTTGGCTAGGTATCCTAATTCTAATCTTATCTAATATTTCGTATCGTTCGTGCAGGCGTGAGCGAGGACGCTCTGAAGGAGTTCTCGATGATGTTCAAGCACTTCGACAAGGACCGCTCCGGGCGCCTGAACCACCACGAGTTCAAGTCGTGCCTGCGCGCGCTCGGCTACGACCTGCCCATGGTGGAGGAGGGCCAGCCCGACCCCGAGTTCGAGGCTATACTCAGTGAGTACACGCACATACAGACTTACCCCCTTATTCATAAACGTTTAGTTGATAAGCCGCTACGAATGAAGTGGCCCGCCGAGTTTCTTGCCGGTCCCATAGTGGATACCCCCCTCCAACTGAGGGGGGACTGAAATCTTCTCGAGGCTGAGGCGTAGGGTTAGAGCCGGCGTAGCTTTATTTGACGTTCATAAGCGCATTGTAATATGCCTACTTGGAAAATAAATATTTCATTTCATTTCATAATAAGGAACGACGACTACATAAAAAAAATGGCATTCTGTTTAGTCCGTCAGTTAGATCGTCCAAAAATACTGAACACATATTTTTCACTTTATCTAATTAGTGAAAAAATACAAAGATGTATATCAAAGCGCCGGAGTGGGGGCTTGTGACGTCACTTTTAAGTAAAAATTGTACCTAGGCGTGACGTCACGCGAAACTTCAACGCACCGTACCGTCGTCATTTTTCGTTTACGAGAAAAAGAAAAATACGTGTCTGAAATTCTTTGATAATCTAACTGACGGACTAATTAGTTTTTTTTAGTCGTCTCGCTTATTGCACCTTGAGTCAGGATTTTTTTAATGTGTTTATGAGTATTTTTTATTGTGTTGCACGATATTTGCATGTATCTTAAGGCACTGGCCCCACCACAAGCGAGGAAGCTATGAGCTATCGGCTATAAAAAAAACGAGTGATTTGTATAAGGTATTCGCGACGAACGTGTAAATCGCGTCTCTTTTATTTATTTACATCGGAGCGACTATCTTTTGTTCGTTTTTTATAGCCGATAGCTCATAGCGTACTCTCGTTACGTCAAGCGGCAAAGTGGGACGTTTTGCTGATGTTACAAATAACTGGATAAATGTATAACAATTTGATCGATTCCAACAGACGTGGTGGACCCGAACCGCGACGGGCAGGTGTCCCTCCAGGAGTACATGGCGTTCATGATCAGCAAGGAGACGGAGAACGTGCACTCCTCGGAGGAGATCGAGAACGCCTTCCGCGCCATCACCGCGCACCAGGACCGCGCCTACGTCACCAAGGACGAGCTGTACGCGGTGAGTGCGGAACACTATAATTATAGGCCTTTGCATCTATGACAGATGATTTAAGCAGCATCCTTACGACACTTGCGTTCGTGGCTGTATAGCCCAATTCGAAAGAGGACCCCTCGTCGCACACACGGCAGGTGTATGCTCCTCACAGTGCATAGACTGCCATCTCTTGCCACATGCTTAAAACTTTTGAACCTCAGTTTTGACAATTTGGCCTATATTCTTAGCTTGATATGTGTTAAAATGTCAAATATTAATATTAGCGCCATCTAGCTGAGCGTACCCCAATGGTGTAATGCCATCTAGGCTACCGTGCCTTTTTCTGTATGGTACTGAGGTACGTTTTTTTATTAGACTATCTGTCTGTCTATACAGAGTTATATATGTCTTTGGGACTACTAAGCCGCCAAAGACGAGGTACCGGGATCACACAATAAAATCACTGCAACGGTCATCTGCTATGATGTCGTAGCCAATGATGATGCATAAAATGCGAGCTCGCTACAGTTGGTAATAAACCTAGTGTTTTCAATAAGTATCAATTATCAGTGATTCTTGTTGTGATCACAGAACACCCCACTAGAAGCCAAATGCAAGCGATATTGTTCGAGACGCAAATCACCAATCCTTGCGGGGTGAGGCGGGCGCGCACGGTGCTGCCATTGGTCGTTTCAAATAATGACGCGCCTTTATGATTAGCAGTAGGGATGGGAATGGGACATGTCTATTATAGACAATGGTACCGGTACCAGTACTGTGGTGAATTTGTTTTGCAACAAATTATAATATTATAATTAAATTATAATAAGGCCTAGTTACCCTTCGGGTTGGAAGGTCAGATGGCAGTCGCTTTCATAAAACTAGTGCCTACGCCATATCTTGGTAGTAGTTTCCAAAGCGGACCCCAGGCTCCCATGAGCCGTGGCGAATGCCGATGCCGGGATAACGCAAGGAGGATGATAATTGTGATAGCATCTCAATAAAAATCATTCTAGTAACTAATAACTAAACTGTGCATTTTTACTTACGTTTACTAAGTTAAATAACCAACTAAATATTCTAAACTAATCAATGAACTAAATACCACTACAGACTCTACAGATTCTAGATAATTATTCACTATTACAAATCTGCTTTCTTTTATATTTCATAAAATGGTAGCACATGGTACGAACGGCAGTACGAAGTTCCCGCAACAGACATAAACTAACATGGCCCCATGCCTAGTCGTTTACGTGAAAGGGATAGCATATCACATTTTTAACTCGGTAAAGAGGGATGGACGCGCCTCGGCGCCGCTCAGCACAACCATTTTGACCAGTATAAATGAACTCCGCGGACAATAAACAATATTCAACAAAATAATTTATTTGACTTAACTGTGGAATGTTGTTCCATCTTTTTTACATGTAGAAGTGTTAGAAGACTTGCCACACCACTTTATGCTGTAAGAGACCATTGTTTGCAACCAAAATTGATTATTTAAGATTTTTTCCCGAGCGAACACGGACACTGTTAGCGGGTCGTATACTTGGGCGCTACTGATCGGTGTCGCACGCGTTCAAACTTTTATAAACCTGATTTGTCGTATGCTTGGTGACCGCGAGTCGCCCTGTAAGGGCCATCTTGTTGTATTGATCTGTGGTTGTGATACTTGTGTGACTCATTTTGTTTTATAACCTCTCAGGTACAGGTACTGTATGTATGAATCCTAATTAATTTAAATCGAGTTCAATACCCACTGACATGAGCCCAGTTATAAATGTATCATATATTTGTTTAAAGTACATTTACTAATTGAAATAATACCACATAACCGCTAAGACAATTATCTCTCAACTCTGCCAATAACATGACGCATCAAAGTCACAAATCGTTTATTTGCCACAAATTATATCTACATAGGTACATTTTTCGAGCAGAACTTAACATAAATTACATTTTTGCCATTAAGGTTATATACGTCGGCCCCAAACTAGGCGCAGCCTGTATCTCGGGAACCGAGAAATTAGATTTAACTGTAGGACTTTATCTAAACGGAATATGAACGGAAAGTGACGAGTAAACCTCCGTGTATCTATCTGTCAAAACTTTTTATCTTTTATTAAGGTGCAAACGATAAATATTATCTATCTATCCACAGAACCTGACGAAGGAGATGGCGGATTACTGCGTAGCTCGCATGAAGCCCTACGTGGAACAGAAGACGGAGCGCCCCATCCCCAACGCGCTCGACTACATCGACTTCACACGCACGCTCTTCCAGAACTAAACGCCCGCCTCACTGCAGTACTAACTTATTAAACTATACACACACAACACTGTTCATTTTATATGTCTCAACCTCCTTTACAGCTTGCCGAAAAGTAGTAGAAATCGAATCATAGTTTTTTTGTTTATCGATATATTATTATCCTAATTAAAACATGAAAATTGTTTTATGTCGGGTTTATTTTCATTGACATATCGGGTAGATCTTGCGCGAAGATGCGCGCAGTAGCTACAATAACAGTTACATTCTAATATACTCGTAAGTGACTATTGAGACATGCAAAACGGTTTGTACACAGACCGTGGCGCCCCTCTTCTACTATTTTTTGCCAGACTGTATGTTGTGCGATTCTGGCAGGTCTTAGTTGGCTAAGACAGTGCCTGGATTGATAAATGTTAGTTTTTGTAACTTTTATAGTGGTGCTTTGATTGGGCCTGGCTTAGATCTTACGCCAATGCCTTTCAAAGCTTTTCACTAATTGATAAGGAACTATTTTTAACACTTAACTGTCCACGCTTGCACTATTCGCATGTCTTAGATACGTTCGTGCATGAGTAATGCAGGTAATGCAGGAGTGTATAGAGCAATCCATTTCTAAAGTCACCAATTTGATGATGCATTATATGTGATGCTTGGACAGTTAGTGTTAAATGTCTTTTAGGCATTTGTTATGGCCTCTCCTGTCATAACTCATAACATGACTCGTTTCCACTTTTTACTTCTAAATATTCTCCCATAACTCATTAGTAGTTATTAAAACTAAGAAATATATAGTATTAAAGGATTTTGACGATGTTATTCCATTCAAAAGTTAGTTGGAAACGAGTCAAGTATTGATGAAAAATGAATAATCTTTAAAAGTTTAGTACTGCACGGAGCGTGATCTGATCAGCACTCATATATTCCAGTATAAGAAACAAAAAGGCATTTAAATTTTAAATAGTTGTGTTGCTCTGAGGCTGTATAGTGCAACGCTCTCAGCGTTCCGTGTGTCGCTTTGTAGTGCTTACCGCTAGGTAACTATTGTACGGACTGATTTGCGTGGATTTCATCATGCTGTCTTTTCAAATTAAGCTTGAGTGAAGTACAAATAAAAATTAAGTCTGCCTGTTTACTGCTGAGATTTAGTTGACCGTCTTTAGTAACAATGATTGTTGATATTGTAAAATTTGTGACGTAGATTTTATGTAAAGTTTTTTTTTCTGTTACAAAATAACAGGTGAGACAAGTTATGATATATCTTTTTTAGTGATGATCAGTCCCTACTCGACTAAGGGATGTCGTTCCTTCTCTCTGAACTAGCAGAGAGATAAGAAATCTCCCCTTCTCACTTATCAGCTCTTTAGTTAGCAACTAGGTGCCTCGATACGACAAAGTATTTAAATTATTACTATTCTTAAGGCTAACAAATGTTTATTCTCGCTAAGAACTTTATTTTCTGTATTCCATTTATTAACAATCAATAAATATTTATTTCCAATTTTTATCTAAATATCACAGTTTTATTTAAGTATTATACCTGTTACCGTTCCTCAATATATACGTATATAAAATTGACAGCTAAGTGAGGGGTCAAAAATGTGCAAATGTTATTTTTGTTACTTGCGCCCTTTTTTAACTAGCATCAAAGATATACTACTATTGATTCACTTTTAATTGTATGAAACAGTAAGTGTTGCTAAAAAAAATTAGTTCCATTTGAACTCTATTTTGTCAGGCAGTGTTATCGAGACAGGGTACGTAACCAAATGCACAAACGCTCCCGATAATATCTGTTTCGTAGCTATCTATCTCTATCGCTCTTGAGAATTAGCGTGACAGAGCCAGACTGCATTTCTGTCGGCGTCTGGCGTCGACGATTGTCATTCGGCTAAACCGGCATATCTCTGAATGTGTTAGCAACTTCCCGTACACATCTGAGTGAGAGTAGATGTTTGATCCATTGGGAACATTGGGATACAACAGTAAAACAGTTTAAATTTAATTTAAAATATAATTATATATTTACAAACTTTTTATTTTTAACACATTCATAAACTATGATATAACATAACAATGTGTGTACTCAAGAGAGTTATATTACGAAACTAAGAGTATTTTATGGAAATAATAAACATGTTCTCGGGTGATGACACTGATGACTCCCACAAACACACACTTACATTAATGTGACTTTATTATTTCAATGTTCCTTATTTTAGGAGACAATATCCTTTATTGAAACCCAAACCATGTTTAAATTAGACCGCCCCTGTATTTCCACCCAATACTAACGCCTCGTATTTTTATCTTCTGATAAAAGTACTTTTTGTTTTTAATGGAAAACTTTTTAGAAAAACAGAAGTAGTCTAATTAACCGCCGCTTCAATATACTATCCCCTAAATGTGTGAAAAATATACTTAAACCTACAATTACATTAAATCAGTGTAACATGTCCTATTCAAGTTTTACATTATTGCTAAATCGACTTTCATTTTGTTCGGATGATTATACTGACTTATTCAATCGCAAACCTATCTCCTCAGAAATAATAATAATATTCACATGCAAATAAGTCATTCATTCATTCATTCATTCATAAGGTTGCACTAAACCGTCTGTCACCGTTAAAGCGTTCGTTAAATTTTATTGTATGGGAAGTTCCATAGACGTCTGTTGCGTGACGATGATGTGTCTGTCAAATGTGGTTGATGCAACTGGCCCTAAGAGGAGTTACAAAATTTGCCTACGTTTTGAGAAACGGCAAGGGCGGATCCAGCTGGTCACCGACTTTCATGATTCTTACCTACATTAACCCCTCGTATGCGGCCTGTTAATTTTGGTCATTGAAATAGTGACCTTGACATTTAAAGCAATAGATTAAAATTCCCACGCACGGATCCGTGTCTAAGCATATACGAGGGGTTAACAAACGGACCGCGGATTGCGCCGCGCGAAGGTCGTCACCACTGAATGGGCCGCGGGCATGTACTTGTAGCTCAACGAACGAATCCGCAACCCAGGCCCCAAGCTCCCTTGGCTTGGATCCACCCTTGAGTAAATGCCTACGTCTACTTCAAATCAGGCGTGCTGCTCCCCAGATACGTCCTCAGATCGCTCAGGGTGGACCGTATGAGTTTGGCCGGGATGGTGTCGCGCCGTAGCCTCGTGTATGCCGCGTAGCGGTGGCAGCCCCCGAAGCTGTAGTAATAGTCGCCGCCCTGTGAGCCTTTGATCCAGAGAACGTCTATCGGCGGCACATTGCCGGCTTCTTCTTCTTTCTGAAAAGACGAGAAATTAAGTGATGTTGTCTCCGTGTGAAGTTTAAGGCTCGTTTAGACGGCGCGTGAAATCGTATGCGATTTTAGTTACATTAGCTACGGACTGTTGACGTTTTAGATACCTACCGCCGCATTGTACTCGTAATGAAATTACTTACATAAGCTTGTTACGTACAAATTTTCAGTGCAATAAAACAAGTGTGTAACCGCTCAAGCTTTCTAACAGGACCGGTAGAAAAGAACAATTTGTCTCTCTCTCGCACACCCTCTCGGTTACCTCACAGTTACCATCTGTCAAAAAGGCGAACAGTCGACCTGACATATCTTAATCATACAAGCATGGTACGCGTTCACCTACATGAGCTTAGAATTGTGTGCAAGTTGTGACGAAGTGACGCTGCCGCTCTACCACTTGACAAGACACTATTTAAATAGTCTGTAATAGACTTAAAGCACACCTCGGATACTGGCGAAAGAGTCGCGTTCCTAGCAAACAGTCTAAGCTCGTGTAGGTGAAGTCCTGGTGAACGCGTACTATGCTTGTATGAGTGAGATATACAGGTCGACTGTGAGCTAACCGAGAGCGGGTAGGCGGCACTTTCAGCGGGGAGCGGGAGTGGCCATACTGTACGATAGTACTCTTTTTTATACTGTGCTTAAAGGGCAATGATGAAAGGAGAAGTCACCTTAATAGTGTCCATGAGCGACTGGACCTTGGCCTCGTCCAGCTCTGGGATGAACGGCCGGATCAGCACCGAGATCGGGATGTCGTGCACCTCCTCCTTCCACGCGCTGTGGACGCTCGTCATTCTTGCTGCTGGAAACATAGTAATATGTAGTTATCGTGTTTATTTGCTTTAAATGTAGTACAATCGTGGTGTTGCAATATAATGGTTAATATGTGCGTACATTCAGACTCAAAAAAGTCATGCATTCCTTAATAATTAAGTTGTATCCTGACACTATGTTATTATAATTAACTAGGTTTTTACTAAGATAACATGCCAATAAACAAGATAACACAGTCCAGCAAATTACATTGCAAATGATATTATTAAAATAGAAAAATTAAATGTCAGAAATTTGTACTATTAGTAGACAATATCAATTTTATTAATTGCAATCTTATCATATTTTATTAATTGAATCAAAGACGATATATACCTGGCTGGACCACAGTATAATAAAGAGTACTATTGTACTGTACAGTATGGTCACTCCCGCTCCCCGCTGAAAGTGCCGCCCACCCCCTCACGGTTACGGTTACCGCCTGTCAAAAACGCGAACAGTCGACCTGTCATATCTCACTCATACAAGCATAGTACGCGTTCACCTACACGAGCATAGACTGTGTGCTAGGAACGCGCCTCTTTCATATAATTGATCGCCAGTGTCCGAGGTGTGCCTGGACTGACAAAGCCCATACAAAAAGTGTACCCCTGAATGTTTGTGTTTCGCAGCCTGGTTACTGGTAGTGGCAATTTATCATATTTTCCCCAAATATTTTTGCGTTTTTTTTTTAAAGGACAAATGAAATGTCTTTTTTTTTAATATTATGACATCACGTGAATACACATTTTATAAAAAAAAATGTAGGCATCATCAGTGTGGTTATGAATGTTATGATAGTATTTAATAGGGGTTCCCTTTATCTTGCAGAATGTCGATTGTCCGAAATACATTTGGCATAGCAGCTTTCGCAGAAACATTTTTACCCGAATGATACTTTTGCATAATTGTACAAATAGCATAACTGTCATATCGCATATCATTCATTTGGCAGAATTCTGGATAGCAGAATACTAATATTGACGATTTTAATATAGCAGAATTGTATATAGTATACATTACATTTCACCGAATTAGTAATAGCATACTGCTAATATAGTCAACTTTAATTTTGTAGCATTTTTTGTCGCATAATTCTCATGTTTCTGACTGTAATTTTGCACCGAATAGACGTTCCGCCGAATTTATTTTGTCATGTTGCCAGAAATGTACATTAGGTTAGAACCCCCATCCAGACAAAATACTCACACGACACGGAAATCTTATACAGTATGTAAACTAACAAAAACCATTTACTGTAACCCGTAAATGTCCAGGTGATACTGAGAAACTTTTACTATGGGATCAACCCCGAAATCACGAAAATATCTTGTGACAATTTCAAAGGTAGTTTTATTTTATAGTAAGTATTTCCTATGGGAGAGTAAATTTTTATTTCGCGTTTTGGGTGTTGGTCCCATAGTAAAAGTTCAGGCTTCAGTAAATGGTTTTCGTTGGTTTACATACTGTATGTCTCAGAGTCGGTTTAGGTGCGGCGACGAGCGAAGCGAGGAGGAGCGTGTTAGGTTGATAGTGAGTAAACCAGAAAAACCCTTTTAAGTGTAAAAAATAAATAAAACATAAGTGACATTATTCTACGCATCAACATTATGCCAATGTATTATTCTGCCTAAAAGAATTGTGCGAAATGACAGTATGCCAAGTCAATAGGATGCGACACAATTTTCGACAAAACAATTAATCGATTATACGACTATTATACAATTTACCATTATGCCATTGTATTACTCTGCCTTAAATAATTCTGCAAAATGACAGTATGCCAAGAAATTTATGCAAAAAGTCATTCTGCGAAAAGAGGATTCTGCCAAGCGTTGTTATGCGAAGGTAAAATATGACAAAAAAAATATGCAAGATATTACCATTAAATAATAAATAATAATAAATGGCGCTAAATAAATATTATAGGACGATTCTTAGTATGAAGATTGTGAGGCCTATATTAAGCTAAATCATCCTTGTATTGTGCGTTTTCACATTATCCGATCCGATACGGAACGATATATATAATATATACGCGCCAATACTTTTTTCCATTGTAAAACATCCATGACTCAGGAACCGATATCGGATCGGACAATGTAAATGGGCTTACCGGGATTCGCAAATTAACCGTGCAACGCGGCGCAGTATACATGTAGCCATCATGTTTATTTTTTATATAGTCACTAGCGTAATGTGCCAGAGCTGGTCGTCAAATGTATAATTTAAATTTTAATATCTCAGGTAATCTATTATGAATTGATATCAAATGTTTTTTTATTATTATCGAACAAGATTACGGCATTATCTATGCAAGCCGAAGCAAAACAAAGTCAGCTAGTGGTCAGGCTGACCTTTCCGAATGCATAATTGCATATTCACAAACAGGTACAGGCTAAGGTCGTGGATTGTAAGTCCGCGTGATGCCGAGCGGGGCGTCGAGCGGCGCTGCACCCTTAGCACATGATTGACGCGAGAGTATATCGCCGCGAGATTGATCACACGTCTTCTTCTAATCATATTAGGCCCACTTGCACCAACCACTTAACTCAAGGTTAGTGGGCTGTCAACTGTCAAATCCCATATAAAATGGGTCACCCTCGGGTTAACCCTCCATTTTCGTTGATGCAAGCGGCCCTTAATAACATAAGGACGGGTAGTCTATCTCGCGGCGACATACTCTCGCGCAAATTATGTGCTAACCCTGCTGCAAAGGCCTATGCTAAACACCGCCATATATCGTTTTATCGTATTCATACCCACAGAGGAATCATGTATAATCATGTGTAATATGTGTGTTAGGTCCATATACATTACGTCTATTCATGTTGTGCCCCTCGTATCTAAACGGGCGAGCGATGCGGTTTATTGAGTGCCTCGCGCGCGCGGCATATAAAAACCGAAATAGAATCGATTTGGGCGACAGCGGAGGCGACTTACCGCGTCACTACCCGCCCCGCTCATCGCTCAGCGCGCCGCATCCGCGTGCATCCAGTACGTAGCCTATTTCACGAATACATACTTATTACCCTAGTAGCATTTTGAGTTGGCTGTTTGTTGGGCCTTTGTCCACCTTTAGGTTGGCCAACCGTCCGGCGTGTCACCCCTAGGAATAGAAGGACCAACGATAGAATCAACAAGGGGCCAACTACGTCGGGCCAACTGCGTATTTATAGAAGAGGCCCTACCGTTGGCTAAACGTTATTTATTCAACTCTTAAACAAGTTGGGCCCACGTTGAAGATCCTACGTAGGGCCCTCACTCGATTTTCCTCGTAGGGCCTTTGAAACATATCCGACGAAGGCCCTACCTAATAGTTACAGCTGTTGGCCCTCAGTTTATTGTGCATACATAGGGCCTTTCAGGTAGTAACTTCGGAGGCCCTACGGAATGGTAATAGCTGTAGGGCCATCACTTGATTATCAACGTAGGGCCTTATAAACATCTCTGTCGGAGGGCCTACGTTAGGGTCTCTCAGGGTGTCTGTCCACTGGAGCGGAGCGAGGCAGCGGAGCTGTGAGCGAGGTAAAAATCTACCAATAGAATATCAGGAGCGGAGATTTTATGATATTCAATTGGTGGATTTTTACCTCGCTCACCGCTCCGCTGCCTTGCTCCACTCCAGTGGACAGGCACCCTGAGAGACCCTAACGTACACAGGCACCCTCAAGCGATTCCTTCGGAGACCCTTTGTCGCACCTTAATTTAGAATTGTACCGACCTAATTCTCATACAAGTTGTATGAACATTAGGTCGGTACAATTCTAAAAGTGATAAGGAATTTCAGAAAATGGGTACATACAACCAATTAGCGTAAGATGTTAAAATAAATAGGTCTGTATCAGTTTTATGACTATAATTAAGTTTAAAAATGTGTACACCAGTGTGAAATGACATACGTATTAAAGAAAGAGTACAACACAATACAATAAGTACACAGGTAACAATTTGGTGATAACAGGTGGTAATAGGCTACTTGACCCTTTTTAAAGTCTCTCTTATATTATTAATTACTGTTCAATGAACCGAAAAAAATATTGCCATATTTTATTATGACTTGAAAACCGCAAAAAATATTTTCAAAGTATACTTTTAATTAATCAATCAATCTGTTTTGTTATTTAATAAGTTGCCTGCTGAACTTAAAACAATAAATAATACACAAATATTTAAAAATAAATTAAATGCTTTTTTGGAAGAGAAGTGCTTCTATAAGGTAGAAGATTTTTAGTTTAATAATTTAAATTGTTTTGACATAATGTATAATATTAATGGAATTGTAAATATGAATAATCTATATTAAGATATTTTATTGTTAAGTAATGTAAATATTGTATGTTATTTTCTTTTGTATATTTGTTTCATACACAATCATTTTGTTAATGAATAAATAACTATGAACTAACTATGAACTATGAACTAATTAATCAGGCAAAAACATCAGCCATGTTAGTCTATAGATTATCTGTGTTTGTTGTCATTCTGCTGGAAAACAACATTTTCTAACATTTAAATATAAGGCACAAATGTCATTTATGATTCGACATAGTTAGGTTGGAATCCTATGACGTCACTACATCGCCGATAGCGTTTTCAGTGTCCAAAATTAAAAAAAAAAATCATTTTTAGTCAAAAATACGTAGGTAGTCAACATACACTTTTAATACCTCATGCCTATAAATATTGGTTTCTTAAGTCAAATTCTATAGAAAACAATTATTTATTTTGCCAATATTGATATAAGTCTAGTAGCCTAAAAAGGTTAAAAAGTTACAATTAATACAATTAATGGAGCCTTACTCGTCTTAATTAAGTATAAATATATACTTCTATTAGTCTTTGGCCATACCTAATAGTATAATACAAAGGGTATACCTACATACAAAAGAGTCATCATTATCACAAAAGTTGGGTAACAGTAAACATATTTTGTGCAACTGTGACGAGATGTAAAAAAATCTGTTTGTGCCGTGACTAACTTTATATATGCCTAATTTGCTACTGTTGTAAATAAATCTGATTTTTATGTGGAACCAATGTTCCACATAAAAATCAGATTTATTTAAGAATTCCTATATTTTGCAATTATATAGGAATCAGACTTCGGACATTTTTTTATCTTCTTAATGACTACAATATCAATCAAGTTCTGTTAGTATACTTTTTAAAATCTGATGGTCTTCATATTCCTGATTAACAAATCCAATTTCGGTTCTAAGAGATAATATGAAATTGGTTCAGATTCACTAAGGACCGCAATGGAGGACGGGAAGCCCGAAGAGCCAAGCAGTAGCAAACCCGCTGTTACAAAAAAAATAAAAAAAAACGAAGTCTAGCTCGTAAGACAATACAAATCAAACAAGAGTTACGTTTACTCACTTCTCTTTCCAATACTGAACATGAATCACTCTTAAGTGCAGATCATTACGGTACAATTTCGAATATTTCGCTAAAAAATCGTCATTAAGAGACAATCTAAGAGAAAAGTACAAGTATAATTTAGTGTGTCCAAAGGCTAAAAATACTTTGTTCTACAAAAGCGCCTTCTTTACTTCTATTAGAGTATTTAATGCCTTGCCTAATTATATTAAAATGTTAGATGGTAAGAAATTTAAATTTAAGTTGAAAAAGTTTCTTACGGATAATGTTTTTTATAGCCTCAAAGAATATTTCGAAGTGCTGGAGGCAGATAGTGAAATGTATTAGATTCTAAGATGTTACAATGTATATAGTTGTTATTTATTTTTTAAGATTCTATATTGTACGTTCGTAACGAGCAACTGTTGATACTTTGTTTTTGAAATATTGAACACCTTTATGTACACAGCTTACAATAAATAAATTACTTACTTACTTACTTACTTACAATTGACGTAGCTTTTAATTCAAATATTCCAATTGATTACTATACCAAAGAACCCTTAAGAGATATTGATGTTCCATCTGATTCAGATGATAATATTAATTCTTTTCTTGTATTGTGGTCTAAGAAACATAATTTAGGTCACTCTGCTCTAAACGATTTGCTAAAAAAGTTGCAACCTTGTCATTCTTCTTCACCGAGGGATGCACGAACGTTATTAGAAACGCCGCGTAATGTAAACGTTACAGATTGTGCTGGTGGTTCATAGATATGTATACTTTGGCCTTGAAATATATCTAGTAGAAAGAGCTTCTAAAGGCACAACATCTAAAAACCGTTCATGCAACGAAAAATGACACAAAGAGAATATTCATTTTATCAGTAACACAGAGGTGGTTTAGATCAATCTCCCGACAAGCAGCTATTTATTGTAGCACTTTATTACGGGGAATCAAAGCCCAACAATGCTGCTGTATTTCTGCGTCCCTTTGTAGAAGAATGTTTACGGTTAGAGCAGAATGGTTTATATGTTAATGGAGTAAAGTTTGAATTTCAAGTAAGTTGTATAATAGCAGATGCACCAGCTAGGCATTTATAAAATGTATCAAATCCCACAATTCCTTGCGCGCTTGTGAGAAGTGTCAACAAGAAGGTGTATATATTGGAAGAACTATGTAGCCATATTCATCTGAATTATTTCTTGTATCACAGCATCAGTAGCGTTGGTTGCAACCTGGTTCAACCGCACTGCGTCTATAAAAGATGTAAATACATATGCAATTAGCTACGTAATTTCCGTAAATTTTATTAAATAATGAGACAGCTGGGGTCAATTGGGGCAAGCAAGATTAATCTAAATTGGAGGTTCATCCGTTCGGGAGCTACGATGCCACAGACAGACACACACACAGACAGACACGTCAAACTTATAACACCCCGTCTTTTTTGCGTCAGGGGTTAAAAATACCTCAAACCAGTATGAGCAAAATACAAATTGCATTATACTAATTACACATGGCCTTGCCATAAGGACCCTCCAGCCATGGATGGTCACATTATGACAATGTAATAACTAATAATAATAAATGACATACCAAAAGTTTTCTGTTCTCGGGAGCTGCATTTATCCACTTTTCAGTATCAATCAAATCCTTGCTGTCCTCACATGGCAATGTTCTTTCCCCTGGCAGTGAATGTTCCATCGAGACAGAAGATGATCGCACCCTATTTAATATTTCATTCTGTGCGATTTGCATCTCTTTCAAGTCAGCTTCAATTCGAGCTAAGTGCTTAGCTATGACATCTGAAATCAATATAAGAATATAATGTTAGCAAATATTTACTTTAGGTATGCAAATATACAACTGGGTAGTAAGGTAAAAATGCAGATGTAACTTCTAACAGTTATGAATGACACTAAGAGTTTAACTCCTCTCACCTAAGGCTTGTGAATTTGGCTTCTCATTTATAAAAAATGGTGTTATTGTAAAGTCTAGGTTATCCAGGCCACCTGAAAATAAAAAGATTTTAGAGAAAGAGAAGAGGCTGATTTTTAAATTAGGTGATCATAATTAAGTAGTCATAAATACTATTAACCTCTCGTATGCTTAGGAGCAGATCTGCTCCATATTGTTTCAACTTTAACATGTAGTTATTATGACTAATATATTAATGACAATTTTTTGACAGACGCATACGAAAGGTTAACCTACTTATCCTTAAAAGACCATATTCTTATCAAGTCTTAAACAGAATGAAACTGCAGACTGACTCATAAACGTTTAAAAGAATTATATTACTAGTCATGATGCATACTTGATGCAAAAACTCACAAGTTTAAAAATAATGATAATCTATGAAAATCATATCATCATCCTAATACATGCCATAAAATATTTATTTTTAACTTATGTTGGGTGTAGGTAGTAAAACATACTCACTTGGACTTTGCAGAAGCTGTGACATTTCACTGTCTGTAGTCTTTGCAGAGCTTTCCTTGAAATCTTCACGTTTGCTCAGATCTGTATCATCATCACTTTTGTTCAGTTCTGTATATACCGGCCTAGAGTGTTGCTTTTGGGATTTTGAGCTAACAGGTGTAGATTGCACCGAAGAAGTTACTTGCTTCCGATAAGTCCTATTTTTTTCACCAGTATAAGCCTCATAATCATCATCACTATAAACAGTAGGTATGTTTATTTGATTTTTCACCTGTGAAAGTAATCTCTTGTAATAATATGCCTTAATACTAGTTTTTTTTTGTAAGTTGTGACAAGATATCTCAATAACACAAACATCTAAAAGTAATTTTGTTAGCACAGATACAAAAGTGCCACGAAAATACAGACCCTGCTGAACTTACTTGGCTGCAAACTTGGTCATCAATTTTTGGGGCGGCCACAGACATCGCTGCTTCCCGGGTGTCAGCCATTCTTCAGCAAACTCAACGACGCTATACATGCCGCTACACAGAAAATAAGGGACGTGCCTCGCTGTGTAGACCCACACTATTGTATTGTTAGAGGTTATTGTCATGTATCACACACTAAAACCGAAAAAACCCGTTAATATAGTCGAAAACACATTATTAACACGCGACGCCATGACGCCCATGACCGCCATGTATTAAACGTGCACACGCGATTGTACGGAGCAAGGTGACGCGTCGGATGTACATGTGAATAGCAAAAAACTGCAATTTGATTCGCGTCATGTGGCGTGTAATAATGTATTTCCACCTTAATGTTATTCATTACAACTTAAATGAAGGCACCATAATATATCATTGATTACTCATTACGCAGAAATCATAACAGAGCACACTATATAGATACTTAAAATAACATTCGTGGTAGCCAAAAATATCATCTTGACTTACCTGATCACTGAATGTTGACGCCAAATACGAGAAATTTCCCTTGCTTTACTTCACTCACATCACCAAAGAAAATACACCGGTGCCGATGCAATGCAAGCGACCAAGCCACCATTCAGCGCATGGGCCGAAAAGGAAAAATGAAAGAAAGCAGTGTTGCCAGGGCCCTGAACTCACAAGTCACATTTAGTTTCCCTAAAAGTCACCATTTTACTGACCAAGTCACCTTTTTATAGTATGGATAGGTAAATTAATTTTATGAGAAGAAATAAAAAAACCCGTATGTATATGTGTCACAATTTAACTATACAGACCTTATATGATTACTTTTCTTAAAATCTTACACTTTGATCATGTTATTTGAGTTTGATTGGATAATTTCATTAGTGGTAATTTTTCGCCTATTTTCTTAAATTACTTGACACATTTTTTTTATAGATAGTTATAAAAAGCTCTTTCATTTGATATTATAACACAACATAGTTCAAAAAACTTTGATTTTTGATTTTCAATTTTACCTCGCAAAAGTGGCCCCCATAATTAAATTTTCTTAAAATTACATGTCCGTTTTTTTTTTGAGTCACAAATTTCAAGTTAATCGGTTCAGTAGTTTTGGAGAAAATTGGCTGTGACAGACAGACAGACAGACACACGAGTGATCCTATAAGGTTCCCGTTTTTCCTTTTTGAGGTACAGAATCCTAAAAACGAAACTTTTTTTACGAAAGTGAGAGTGAGAAGAGAGTAAATCCATCTCACTGTCACTTTTATGAAACAATTCCAATATAAAATGTGAAAATTTCAAAGGGATACCCTGTAAGAAATTCCTAATTTATTTGCTTCTACAGTTAACAATATTGTCCTTTTATTCGAAAATGTTTGAACGATGTATCAAATGTGAAACGTTATTCGACTTAAACGTGGCCTAAACGAAAATATTACTTTGCTAAATGAAAATTGTCCAATAATAGTTCGAATAATTTGCACAGAAGCGAACTAAACCGAACCAAGATTCTACATAAAACGTTATTTGACCAAAAGTGACAGCTATAGTTTGATTATTCTACTAAATGGCATTCGGCGAATCGTTGTCGGCGAATCAATAATAGGCTAAAAAAAATATCGGAGAATCACTATAGGTGTAGCCATTTATTTAAATAAAAAACTAAATCCTTATATAGTTTCTTTTTGACCCAGTGGTTGACTGGTGGAGAATGCTTTAAGGCATTAAGCCCACCATTTGTACTTATTTTTTATGTGCAATAAATAAATATAATATTCAGTAATGTCTTTAGAATTTTTACATTACGTAAAATACTCTAAAGAACTCCAAGGAGGGCTAAAAGTCACCAAAATGGTGACTTTTGGAACCGTCTAGCAACACTGATTAAGGAAGGGCAGGGCGGGGCACCATTATCGCGTGTTGCCAATTATAAAGAAAAATGTTGGGTAGTATAATATAGAGCCCTATAACGAGAAAGGCAGTATATACAAGTATTCCCGACGTTTGGACCGTGTAGATTATAATTATACACGTTTATAATCTCTCACGAATCAGAAATGTAAAAGTAAAACTCGTGCCACATTATAGTCTAATGAAATATTGAGTGGCAACACCCAATAAAATGTCATTCTGACATTGATAACTTTGACAAGCTACTCAAGCTCTCTAGCTAGCTAGTCTTTGTTGAGTTCATGATGATATTCGTGATATTTTTGCCGTGATATGCAAATGCAAACAAAAACAAGGGTCAGAGTATAGCAAAAGGGGCCCGATTCTGGGACTTAGAAAAATTTGTGAAGAATTTTTTTTTGAAGAAGAAAGGGAAAACATGGAGTGTCTAGAAGTGGTGTCCAAATTTGTAGGTTAGTAGAGCATAATAATTTGATACTTTTGTTTAAGTATATCACCAATCTACAGTTCATTAAATACTTATATCTTTCGGTCCAATCTATCTTTTTTAAATGATGGAATTTAACGGTGTATTTATTGTTTTCAGGAAAACTCGACGTTTCTGAAGAAAAATAAGTTCTTTTGGAAAATCTTGGGATGCTGAAAGACTTGCTGATTGAAAAGATTTGCTTAGTCAAAACAAAATTTAGAGAAAATATCGTCAATGACTGGTAAATATTAAACTGAATTCAGTAATTGTCTTTTTCAAAAATAGATTAGCATAGGTTACCTACCTAATTTGACTATTATGTTGATTCACTTAACACTCAATTTGAATTTTTATTAAATGGACTCGCTATAATACATATAATTAATAACACTCATAGATTTATACATATATAGAATACAACCAAAGTTAGGATTATAGTTATTGTATACAGGGCCAAAATAATTTTATTGTTTGTAAAACCTACAGTGCTTATAAGAATGTATTGGGTTTATATAATACAAGACTTGCTTGTTCTTAAACTGAATTAGCTATCAGACCATACAATATATGGAGCTGTACTACATGTCCTATAATGTATATGTAAATGGTGTTTATATAATTTAATTTTTCCTTACAGATATCAGTTTTTCTACATTGAAAAGAATAAATATTGAGGGAAAAGCTAACCATGGTATCTTCTGTACTCCAGGGAAGAAAGGATCAGACAAGCCCACAAGATAGAGCTAATCTGGAGCTCAGCAAAGAGAAGAGTCACAAGCAAAAATTTTGGCATACCAGCAGCTGACCTTGAAAAACTTATTCAGGAAGCTTTTGACAGCATAACACCAGAGCTTTAGAAGAAAATGACTCATCATGTGCTCAATATTGAAGCTCAGTGTAAAACCAGAAACAGAATAATGGAAGAACTTGAATCGTTTATTTTAAGTGTGTTTAATGATGATGACTCTGACAGTAGTTCAGAATCAATGGACGCTGAGTTTCTAGAATCCGATTTTGATTATAGTTCCTAATAAAGTACAAAACCTTCTTAATTTTACATAATTTTAAATTAAAGGAAAAATGGAAAAATTCACATATTATTTGCAGATAAAAAATAACTTCTTAATTTTACTTAAATTTTTCCTTGCACAACATAATTATTAGGCTCATTCACTACAGAGAGTGCTCTGCTCTCGGTCAATCGGTCAAATGAACTAGTTGGTCTTTTAGTTCCTTTAGATCGGTGGTTATTGGGAGTCAGGGATGATTTAGGTCTGATACATTTCATTCCAGACTCCTTTTACATATGATATTTTTCCAATCTTTGGTAACTGAATATAATTCCAAGTTTTAGTACCTATAATATTATCCAAGTTATATTTTATATAGAAAATATTTAATTTTCCTGCATAGATTTAGACCTTAAACATTCCTTTCATCTCTTTCACACTTGTGCGAATGGCATTTTTTACTGTTTCGTTCCGCCTGTTATCCAGTTCACTCGGTCAAGCGCTCTCCGATCCCACTGAACTATAGGACCTAATAAGGACCGATTAAGACCGTGCAAGATTTAGTTCCTTTCGGTCATTTATGGGATTTCATTCCTATCAGTACTTAGCTCATGACCGACACAAGCCTACAACGTATCAGCATTGCGATACAACGAGCAAATGTCTCCAGCATCCTTGGTACAATGCCTAAATGGCGTAGCTATTGTAGACTAGGCTAGTTCTTAATTTCATTTCATTATGATTTTATTTATTATTGTAGAGAAATAAATGATTATGACATTTTACTTCATGACTTTTTATTCTAATAAAATATTTTTTTCTATAAAGGAGAGCTGGTAGCGGCCTGCATTATATGAAAACATTATATCCGATCAAACTATTTTTAACCCCCGACGCAAAAACGAAGGGGTGTTATAAGTTTGACGTGTCTGTCTGTCTGTCTGTCTGTCCGTCTGTCTGTCTGTCTGTCTGTCTGTCTGTCTGTCTGTCTGTCTGTTTGTCTGTCTGTGTGTGTGTCTGCCTGTGGCATCGTAGCTCCCCAACGGATGAACCGATTTTGATTTAGTTTTTTTTGTCTGAAAGCTGAGTTAGTCGGGAGTGTTCTTAGCCATGTTTCATGAAAATCGGTCCACTATGTCACGGTCGGGGGTTTTTTCAAAATTTTAATTTTGTGGTTAGGTTATTATTTAGAATCTTTTGATTAGGCTTTTAGTCCAGTGTGTTTCCTGTTAACTAAATCTTGTAAGTGAAATTATATATTGCGTGACGAGTTTCGACTCGTCTTATCCGTATTGACGAGTTCTTTCATTATATTTGGTAAGGGTCTGATATGCTGGAGCTGGAAGGTCTGAAAGGCTGGACAATCCTACGATATTCCTGATTGGTTAATCCAACCTAGTAAGGCCATCGATAGAGGTTTGTGGGAAATTACACAATAAACCTTGTGGGCTGGCCAACTGTAGAAGCTGTTGGCCCACTGTTGTCAGTTTGTAGAAAATATTACGTTGGTATTACATCGTTGGTCCATTGCATTTTAATGGTACACTAAAGCTACAAATTCATCATTGGTTACCCAACCGTAGAGATAGTAGGGCCATCGTTAAAGGTTTGTGGGAAATTACACAATAAACTTTGTGGGCTGGCCAACTGTAGAAACTGTTGGCCCACTGTTGTCAGTTTGTAGAAAATATTACGGTGGTATTACATCGTTGGCCCATTGCATTTTAATGGTACACTAAAGCTACAAATTCATCATTGGTTACCCAACCGTAGAGCTAGTAGGGCCATCGTTAGAGGTTTGTGGGAAATTACACAATAAACTTTGTGGGCTGGCCAACTGTAGCAGCTGTTGGCCCACTGTTGTCAGTTTGTGGAAAATATTACGTTGGTATTACATCGTTGGCCCATTGCATTTTAATGGTACACCAAAGCTACAAATTCATCATTGGTTACCCAACCGTAGAGGTAGTAGGGCCATCGTTAGAGGTTTGTGGGAAATTACACAATAAACCTTGTGGGCTGGCCAACTGTAGAAGCTGTTGGCCCATTGTTGTCAGTTTGTGGAAAATATTACGTTGGTATTACATCGTTGGCCCACTGCGTATTTAACCACAATATATTTTCGTGGAATTTAATGCGGTTAGCCCAATGTTCTACCTACGGTAAAAAATCTTCGTTAGTTATCCTACCGTAAAGCTAGTAGGCCCAATGTTACACGTGTGTGGGAAAAACAACAGAATCTCTATGCGGTAGGTCCAATGTTGGGGCTTTGTTGGTAGACCGATTATCATCTCCCAACAATAAACCAACCGTTGGCGAGGACACCCCAACGATAAATGCTACTAGGGTACAATAGAATACAGTGCTAAATTGTAAACATTACATAAACGGACCGGTAAGTTTATTATGTCATGCGATTATAGCGCGATTTGTTTAACATACCTATATAACATAGTATTTCACGTAGGTACACCTGGGTCACTTTGACCCGTAGGTAGTAGGTATCTCAAATTCGTAAACAAGTCGCTGAAAATAAAATTGTTTTCAATTTGAAAGCCAAACACAGCGTTATCGATTATTGTCGCATTTTTGTTCGAGATTAGCAATATATCCTTGGATAGTAGGTACCTAAGTAATAATTCTTACGCTCATCATGATCAACAAGTAATTTATCTTACACAAGTCGTCATATTATCCACGATCACCATCGGGCCTTATTTAAAAAGTAATCATCTCGGTGAACAAAATGTTTAAAAAAAATACATACTTACTAACTAATAGGCACATTCATGCATCCTACAGGGATTAGGACACATGAAACAGAGTGAATGAACATGAGTGTCATTCTTAGCAAAAAAGGGGTTGAACGATATTGTGATATTGCAATGACAGGTTTGCATACTACACCCCTTGATACCACAATTAAACCCACATCCCAAAGTCGACTTGACACCCTCTGGAGGAAAGGGTGGTGAAATTCTTAACTCGCCCCCACACGCCCCCCTGCGTAAAGTTTTCGTAAAACACGCAACGAATCGGTTAAAATAATACAAGTAATATCTACCTACTTCCCACTGCTGGGCACAGACCCTAGACTCGGGCTATATGCTATCCCAATGCGAATTGGGGACCTTACATTCACCTTTAAATTCCTTCGCAGAATTTATACAGGTTTCCTCACGATGTTTTCCTTCCTGAATAGCTGAATGGGGAATTATTAAAAGACATTTCGTACGCAAATTCCGAAATCATTGGTACGGTACGAGCTAGGATTCGTCCATCGAAAGTCAGGCGTCATATCCACTCAGCCGCTTTTGTGTATTTATTTATTATTTCGGAAAAAAAAACAAATAATAAAATCTAGATAAGTAATTTAAATGCCCCTAACGATCTAAATGAGTGTGCACGGGAAAACGTCCCACTTTGTCGATTGCTATATAGTCGCGTTGTCAGTTTATTTATATAAAGATACACGTAAATCTCGCCTTAATGATAACCGACAAAGTGGGTCGTTTTACTAAACACACTCACTAATAATGTTAATTATCCGCTTAAAGTGCCGACGTGACTGGTTTACAATTCTTTCTGTACGGCCATAAATAGTTTTATAAATTAAATCGTAAAGGAAACATTAAGATTCAGATATACTGAGTGTATGCAACAATTTAATCTGATTAACTAAATCCGGTGTTTTATGATAATTAATTATGATATTTATCTAAAGCAAAATATTTGTGTAAATAAAAGCAGTTCTTACTTAAATCAATTATTATATTAAATACATAAGTTAGTATGATGTAGATGTAGCTACCTAATTGTAATTATAAAACAATGTCATTGCAGGTAAATTGTAGCCTGCATGGCGTCCTTTTAGTGCGTTTTTATTTTATCCGATCCGATGTCGGATGTCGGAAGGATTTCATGGGAAAAAATCAAATATAGCGGCTTAAATGTATAGGATATCGGTCCTACATCCGATATCGGATTGGATAATGTGAAACACGAACCCAAATATAAAGGAGGTTATATACACGGTGAAATGGACCTTTCAAACTTCGCATAAGTAGTGACTTTTGAGATCATAATGAACAAGTTTTATTATGGGACTAATGCAACGTCGCAAAAAAAATTTGGCTGTTTCATACATTTCGACTGTCATGGGCCGATCATTTCTATGGATTTGGTTCGTTTCTATTGGCATTGGTCCCATGATAAAAGTTGTTCATTATGATCTCAAGGTCACTAATACAAACTTTGAAAGGTCATTATAATTATTTTCCATCTTTTGGGTAAAGAAGTCGGTTAATAAAAATGAAATTTCGCAAACAGCATACTTTGATAAGTATCATTATTTGCTAATCTAAATAATGAGTTATGGACGGAAACTAGTACGTAGTAATAACATAATAGGTACAAGACTTTATTGCCTGTAGGTACCTACTTTAAAGCCGTGTATACATATTTTAACAAATCTTGGGATTAGTTGTCAAAGCGGACCCCAGGTTCCCATGAGCCGCGGCGAATGCCGGGATAACGCAAGGAGGATGATGATATTGATGATGATACATATTTTGACTGACTGTCTTCATATCTTTGTTATTGCCTGTACAGTGCGATTAAAATCAGTTAAAGATTCGGCGTTTACACTTCGGCTTCGGCTCTTATCGGGATCGCATAAGTGCGAGCAAGATAGATATAAAACCAGAATCGTTAAAGCCTCCGCCACACATAAAGCGTTTTGATAGCGGTGCGCTGGACGAACGCTGGCGTTCCGCTCGCAATCCGCGCGCATTCCGCGCTCGTTAGTTCCCGCCGGCGTCCGCTGGGCGCAACGCCAGCGTTCGTCCGGCGCACCGCTATCATTGCGCTCCGCTAACGCTCCGCCTACGCTCTCAAAACGCGCATATGTGGCCGAGCTTTAACTGATGTTAATCGCACTGTACGAAGTGTATCTACAAGTCGATGACCCTACCTAGTTCGTCTATGAGTCCAGACTATATAATTTGCTAGTCTCCGACTTTACCTCGGGACTTGTTTATTAATAACATAATAACCGGTCATTTCTTGGCTAAGTTTTTCCTAGGTTGTCTATAAAGGGCGAGGTAGCTTTCACAAGAAGCCTGTTTTCATAAATAAATAATAAATATAGCTGGGGTACAGTCCAAGTATTAAATATGGGCACGGGCAAAGTGCGAAATATATGTATACACGGCCATATTCCCAGGCAACGAGGCTGTGTACATATTTTTGGCGCTTTGTCCGTGTCCATGAGCCATTTTTTTTTAAAGTTGTCCACCCCACATGTGTATTTTTTATTCTGGGGGCCGATTTTTGAGTCTCGCGGCGTTCGAATTCAGAAAATTGTCACTGAAAATAATAGGCAATTCACCGTTTTCAACCGGTATTTTAGTGACAGTGAGACTCAAAAATCGGCCCCCTGATCCTGATAGGAAAAAAAAAGGTACCAAGGATTGAAAGAGCTCCGAATTCTGAGTGGAAACCACATAAAAATTGAGTGGACAACTTTGAAAGTAATTTCCCCATATTAATTACCTTAAGAGTTTTGAATGATTCACGGTTATTTTCATTAGACTTATATTGACCGGGATATAGACCGTGATTACCTTTTTGATTTTTGTCGAGCTCCCGATATTTCGACGGTAATCACGGTCTATATCCCGGTCAATATAAGTCTAATTAATTACCTTGACTATACAAGTGCCGTATAACTATGTTTTACTACTACCTACCTACATACATACATACACACGTACACACATACATAAACTCATGCAAACGGAGTAGTAAAACCACATGGGAACTGCTCAAGTTGCAGTGACAGGTTGCCAGACCATCGCCTACACCACAATGGAACCTATTTAACCCCACAGTCGACTTCTACGACATCCACGGGAAGATGTTAAAATTCTTAACCTGTCACGATAAAAAAAAGCGCTGGTGGCCCAGCGGTAAGACTGGTAAGAGCGTGAGACGTTCAATCCAGAGGCCGCGGGTTCGAACCCCGGCTTGTACCAATGAATTTTTCGGAACTTATGTACGAAATTTTTTATGTAAAGTAGGTATATAGTCGCCATCAGATATACAAAAAATATCTGAAGGTACTCGCTCGAAATTACGCCTCTAACGCCATGGCAATACAGACGTGTTCAGATATTTGTGAGCACCTCGGGCGATCCTATACATCTGATGGCGACGTAAATGTCGCCAGATTCATCTGAAATTCTAATGTCATTCATAAGATTTTCCCATTTCACACGCAATGTATGACTCGCAATTTTTTGCGGTCGCAGACTTCATGACTCAATATAATGACTTAAACTTGTGCAATTATAAAATACTCAAAATACAATATTAGAGTTATTTCATTTTCAAGGTAATTGTTTGTAGTGTTTTTGTTTATTACCATGAAATTACCACAGATAAGATTATAAAAGTAGTGATAAAAAAATCTGTTTAAGAACGCGTGAAATTAAAAAAATGTATATGGGAAATTTAATAATAGTATATTCAACTTACAAGTTTTAGCGGCGGCCACGGAGTTACTTAAATTGCCAATATATCTTAACATGCGAGTTGAATTAACGAGACGTGTGCCCGCTTAGAATGTCCGCGCGGCACTGACTGCTCTGCTGACCGAGGTGTATTGAGGTAGCGAGGTGAGTGCAGACCCGTACTCATAATATTCGTCATAGTTATATTTATGACCGGCTGATAAAGACATTAGCAAACAATTTTACCTGTAAGGTTATGTTATGTATGTTAATCGAAATTATTGGGTTTTCACATCAATACAGCTGGTATCTCCGATCCTACTGATAAAGATAATAACGCTTGTAGCCATCTTATAGCAGTCATATCGCGATTGACTTGTGCATATTAAATAACAGGAACATTTTATGGGGGACCGAGTCACTAAGGGCAGGTTCAGATGAAAACCCTGTACTTACGACGCTGACAGAAATGTGTCCTGTAGAATTTCATAAGCGCGGCCTCCACCCACACGCATCACGTTGCCGCGAATTACGCGTATCAAATCCACACTCGCATCGCGCCGCGACTATGAAATTCTAAAATCTTGAAAATTTATCAAAATGCGTTAAGACGATACGGTAGGGGTCAATTCTCCATACAAACGCTCTCGACTATTTCCTCCCTGGTTTTTGAAGATAGAGCAATGTTTTTTTCAACACAGATTGTTATTATTTTTATCTGTGTCGGACCGTTTTGATTTTTTTGATATTCTGCTTTTTAAAGACTCTAGAGCCAATCAAAAATTTCCAAAAACGGCCTTTTTCATTGTGGCGCAAAAAAAGGTGTGATACTCAAGATTGGTAACAATTAACCAAAAAAGCTAAACGGTCCGACATAGATTATTTCATTGTTATTCAGATTCTCAAATTTCATTCTGATTGATTAAGTTTTGAAGGAGGAAAGAGTCGAGAGCGGAACCTCGATTTTAAAGATTTTTTTGAAATATCTTTTGACTGAGTTGTTCTTAATGGACAATTTTTTTTCGATAAATCTAGTTAATAACACTTGTATATTTAACTAAAATTCCCAAGTTGAAAGGGGGGCTCCTTTCCATTTTAGCATTTTCGCTACCGTATCCTCTTAATAAAAAAATCAGGCTCACTTTCTTTTATTATTTAAATGGTATAGGATGAATTAAATATCACAAGGATTTAGATTTAGACAGTGTTTACTTTGATGAGTTAGAATGAAAATTAACCTCCTGAGGTTCAATGTCCTAATACTACTATAAAATACCTACGATGAAATTTGTATCTACGGTAAATGGAATTGAGTTGGTTTAGTTTTGATTCGTTCGATTTTAAAACAAAAGAAATTCAGCCCTGTTTTCTAGTACTATTGATTCAAATTTGTTTTTTTTTGTATGATGGGCTACTAGAGGGTATGGAAATTTTGAATACAAGGTTTTTAAAATTTTTTTTTACATTGTTATAAAAAAATTTGACGGTGACGCATCATTTATGAAAAGCTGCTGAAACTAAGTACCTAATACGGCAAAAATATAGATATACGTATCTAGTAAAAATAAAAAAGTGGTTTAATAAATGCGTCCTGCCTTCCACAGCTTCCACCAAAGAGAATTGAATCACTCCTTCTACAGCGATGTAATCTAAAAAATATTTATGCATTTTGAAATAGGTATTCTAAAAACAAAAAAGACCATCCAATTAAGTTTATTAGGTAAGTATAAAATGTTTTTTTGAAATGCTAACAGTTCTAACGGAACTTAATTAATATTTCTTGCTTGCTTACTTACTTTTACAATGCAATATAGGTCTACCAACTTAGAATACTTATTAAGTATTTATAAATATTCTGCAATAGGTAGAAACATTTACAAAAAGAAACTAGTAGGTACATGTAACAAAATATAAACTTTATTACCTTAATAAACATAAAGTAGATCCCACCAAAAACATACCTGTTAAAATGGGGCCAAGTTCCTATCGGCTAATTGCTCGCCTAAAAAGGGCTGAAATCCAATCCAATACCAAGTTTAGGTGCAACTTAAAATATGGTATAGTTGTGAAAATACGTAGGTACTTGGTTAAAAATATCTAAAATTATAATACTTCTAAATTTGAACTTATTTGCAGGTTAATTTAATTATGTGTATAAATAGGTTAATTTAATTATATAAATCGTCGCTGCGCGTGCAAAATTCGCTATGTGATTTTTAACGATTTTTCGTTTTCAATGCCATTTTAAAACTTATTTCTAAATACATATGCTCCAAAAACAGCGTCGAGCTCATTTCAGTATTACACGTTTTATCAAAAGTAGGTATGTGATGCCCATACATTGAATGTTCCTCCTATAATCGCTAACTGCAATAAATCACATAACTACATTATCTTCTTATAACAGCAGTTTTGGAATTGCGCCTGCATGTGAATTATGACACATAGCTATATTTTCCGAAATATTGTATAAAAAGATGTGTTAGATGTTTGTGCCCGATTTGTACAATCTCATACACAGCGATAATTTTGTACTATTTGTAGAAATTGTGAATGTTTCCAGATCGTGTGTTTTGCGTCACATAGCAGGCTTTTCTTATAAAAATCTAGCCTACTCTCTTAAAACTTGTTTAAATGGTGTATGGTAGGTGGGTTTGTAGTCAAGTATAACCTCTATAAATGAGACAGAAAAAGAAAAATGGAACCCTTACACAATTATGTACTTTCTTGTCAATCCGTTTATCAATTTGTCAATATTATTTATTTCTGAAAAACCCTATACTCAAGTGTACTGTACCGTTCCTTGAAGCTGTAAAAAAACCTTATTTCTAAGTAAATACAACATAGGTTAATTGAGTTGAAAAAAAATCTACACTCTCAAGGAAGTCAAAATTAATAGGGTACTTCCGTTTGACCTAAACTATGAAATTTGGAAAATAAATCGTCTTACACCATACATGATTATTAATATAGTTGTGAGAAAAAAAAAATAGTAAAATATACACGTAACCTTCGGTGTTCGAGCCAGACTAGCATTATCCGGTTTTTTCAAGTTAAAAAATGCATAATGAAATCTTATTCAATAAATAAATGTTTACATAATACCACATTGAGCAACTTTGTAACTGAAATAACCTCCATTCATAAAAATTAATGGAAAAAATATATTATTATAGTTGTAATATATTGGTAGTAATATATTAATTTAATCGAGTTTTTTATTATAGTATTGTGTATTAAGCTTATAGTATTAAATCGTGTTTTTTCTGAAATAATTAATTCGAAAATGAATTGCTAAATTACAAATAAACAACAACATAGTTAATTCAAATCATATGATTAAATAACCATGTGACGATAAAGTGCACAAATTGTATATTGTTCCTTAAGAATAAAATCTAGTTAAGTGATTGTAAGACACATACAGGTTTTTTACGACTCAAATTATAATCGCTATGTAACATATTTATGAAAAAAAATTTTTTTAACCTTATAATAACTGAAATATAATTTCAAGTTATTTCTTAATGTATGCAAAAGTGAAAATACTTATGCCATAAAAATATTGATTTATTTATGTTCAATAATTGCCGAAATAAACAGTTTTTTGTGTCTCCTGTAAAGTAGGTTAAAAACACATAGCGAAATTTGCACGCGCAGCGACGAAATATCCCTTGCCGTTAGATTAAAATGTCAAAAAGGGCATCTGTGCTGTTGCGTATTGACTTCGGCCCCACACATGCCTCCCAAAATTCCGGGACTCCATGGTCCCCAGATATGGTAAAACATACAAATAATAAATTTAATTATACAATTAATCAAGTGTTACGTAAGGTAACGGACCCAATCATGGACAGTTTAAGAATAAATTTCGCCTGTTTTTGATATTTCACTGATAAATGTAAAAATTCTACCGCTAAGCGTGTTAAATCTTGAATGTCCTATCCTTCTTTTACATTACAGAATAGATACTCCTGTTGGTTTCTTCATAGTTAACAAATTAAAACTAGGTGTTTTTTCTCCCATTATGGACGGCAGTTCTCCAGTAATGGATCCCCCATTATGGAGAGTGAAATAAGTTTAAAATTTTACTTTTACAGCCAACTGATACTCAATGAGTCAATTTTATATACCATAAATAAAATTAGTTTGGGTTATTTTAACATAGGATTGTTTCTTGTAATATTGGTTTTGTAAATTGTTCCATGTCCATCATAGGAGGTACGCAGTTTTTCTGTTCCAGTAATGGACACTCGCAAAATAACGCTATTTCTTTATATCTTTGGAGCAACAAACTAGTATGTTTAATACCTTATCTCATGCTTAATGCAATAGGTAAGTAAAACTCATTTAAGTTTACACCGAGTATAATTTTTTTATTATTTTATACATGAACTCAACCCTCTTAGCAGCAGCAGCTAAGAATTCGTCTTGATATTTTTTTCAGTAAACTGGTGAATTTTATCTTGTCGCCAAATCCTTCAGAAATAACCGAATTAATTGAAACTTCAAAATGAAACAGCTCTACAACTAAACTCTAATTTATAGTGCATTGCCGTCAGTTTTTAGAAACTAATTTATATACTTATTTTTAAGGATTTGTGTTTTTTTGTCCATAATGGCATCACCGTCCATTATAGGGTATTTTACATTACAGAACGAAAACCTGCCAGGTTCAAATTTAGAAGTAGATTTACTTTTAGATATTTTTAACTAAGTACCTACGTATTTTCACAATTAGGTGTACCTTAGACATATATTTATACATATCAATTGATACCAAAATACCCCAGAAATACACGGACTAGACTTAATATCGAATTTGGCACAAGAAATGATTGTCTTTTGTAGTATTTAACATAAGAAACCAATATTTATAGATTTTTGGTAAGTATTAAAAGTGTATGATGACTACGTATTTTCGATTAAAAATGTGTGTATTTTTATTTTATTTCGACCACCGTAAACGCTGTCAGCGATGTAGTGACGTCATAAGCATCATAATGACCCTTATACCCCATAATTAAGTACTTAAATGTCAGAAAACTCAGAAAATGTTGTTTTCTACTAGAAAATCTTCATTAGAACATGAAATTGTGTCACAGGGCTCATGATAAAAAGTTTATTTATGTACTTTGTAACGCCGGTTATAGAAGTGCCGTTTTTTTTAAAAATATAACATGTTTTTAGGGTTCCGTAGTCAACTAGGAACCCTTATAGTTTCGCCATGTCTGTCTGTCCGTCCGTCCGTCCGTCCATCCGTCCGTCCGTCCGTCCGTCCGTCCGTCCGTCCGTCCGTCCGCGGATAATCTCAGTAACCGTAAGCACTAGAAAGCTGAAATTTGGTACCAATATGTATATCAATCACGCCAACAAAGTGCAAAAATAAAAAATGAAAAAAATTTTTTTATTAGGGTACCCCCCTACATGTAAAGTGGGAGCTGATATTTTTTTTCATTCCAACCCCAACGAGTGATATATTGTTGGATAGGTATTTAAAAATGAATAAGGGTTTACTAAGACCGTTTTTTGATAATATTAATATTTTCGGAAATAATCGCTCCTAAAGGAAAAAAAGTGCGTCCCCCCCCCTCTAACTTTTGAACCATATGTTTAAAAAATATGAAAAAAATCACAAAAGTAGAACTTTATAAAGACTTTCTAGGAAAATTGTTTTGAACTTGATAGGTTCAGTAGTTTTTGAGAAAAATACGAAAAACTACGGAACCCTACACTGAGCGTGGCCCGACACGCTCTTGGCCGGTTTTTAATTATTACGCCGATCACGCCGATTACGCCGACGCCGCCGGCCATTTTTGGCCCGGACGCCGCCGCCGACGGTTTAGCCACCGGCGCACACCTCTATTTTCTAGTTTGCCCCATGGTCGGAAGAAGCTGGACGCTCGCAGCTGAGCCTCGTACGCCAGCGGGTGGATCTTGAAACCGTACAGGCTGGAATAAGAAATGTTTCGTCAATAAATTACGCAAAGCTTTGCTCATTGGTGGTGCCACTTCCACATCGGGAACATTGTTTGTCATGTTGCCCATTTTAACAGCTTCGTCGGTCGGCAAATGTTATTTTTCAGTACAGATGGTCGTTTTTTTACGCACTAGTTCGAGAAGTGGTTCATTATATAACAGGTCGAAACTTCGGAGGCTCATCTGTACTGAAAAACGTCGTACGATACACGTGCAAAAAGGAAATTCGTAACTCGTGTCGATTTAAAACACCCCCTTCGGTCGTGTTTTAATTTATCGCCACTCGTTTCGAACTTCCTTTTTTACGCACTTGTATCGTAATGTACTATTTCATCACACTTCGCTCTCGATACGTAATGAGCTACATATTTTACCGGTAAAGTGGCCTGGGTGCCCTTCCACGACCTGTCAAAAATTACAACATGGCGAACGAATGTTCGAAATGTCAGCGTAGGTAAATACATTTCAACGCAAACTGCACAGCGGCCCGCTCGGGGCGGACGGCCCAGGGGGGGGGGATCACGTGGTCTATTTGTATTGTATGGCCAACCTAGCCTCCAGGGGGGGTCATGACCCCCATGACCTCCCCCAACCCCTCTGGATCCGCGCATGCGGAGCACCGGGTGCACCATAAACACCATGTGCGGGAAAGCGGTGCGTCGTCACCATGGCAACATCTCGCGCCAATCATGTACTTCTATCTACTGCTGCTTCGCTAAACCATGTCCAGGGAGCGTACTTTTCATGCCGATGACATTAATCTGACGTCACGCTTCGTATAGGGTGATCCCAAATAGTTTTATTGTAAATTATTAATCATTAGTCGTCAATCATTTTAATCGTGTACAAATTACTTCAAATACAGTAGTCCATTTACATGTGGCATAAATAATACCTACTTGAAATGTGAAACGTGAATAAAATTATTTGATTTGTTTTTATACATAAATTTAATTAAATAGTACTTATTAACAACACATTACAATAAATACGTAGAAAAGAGAATTTCTCTCTAACGTAAAGCACACCATCCTTCTTGCATTCATTACCATGCAAAGAAATTCATAACTTAAAATGATTGATGACTAATGATTAATAATTTACAATAAAACAATTTGTGATCACCCTATATGGAGCGTGACGTCAAATTGATGTCATCGGCACGAAAAGTACGCTCCCTGACCATGTCCCTGTGAAAGAGTCTCACCGTGGCACAAACTGCACAGCGGCCCGCTTGGGGCGCAGCTGGGGATACGACATAAACACCATGTGCGGGAATGCGGTGCCGAAGTACGCGCCGTCCGTGTGCCGCTGCCGTGAGCTTGGCTTGTACACTTCCATGCACTTCGGGCAGTACACCTTCACCGTGGCCTCGCCGCGAACGTCCGATAGACCTGCATCGACACAATTATTATTATTTATTTATTTCGTGTAGCAGAGACACATATTTTGTTAGTACATACCGTACGAAGGCGATGCGATGCGTCGTGTGAACGTCTACCTTTATTTATAAATACTATAATTATAAATAAATGAGTAATAGCCCGCTCCAGACTATGCGCGCGAATCACGGCGCGTCGCCTCGAACGCGAGTGTGGATTCGATACGCAGAAAGTTCCACACTCGCGTTCGTGGCGTCGCGCCGTGATTCGCGCATAGTATGGACCGGGCTGAGTTTTTTTTTTTAGTATGAATAGGTAGACGTTTAACCACGATCACACCTGATGGTTGTAGACTTACCAAGCGGCAACATAGGTTGGTTCTCGCAGAAGACTCGACTGCAGTGGCCGAAATCCTCTTTTTCGAACTTTAGTAACATTTCATCTAAGCCCCTGTTGACAAGCATTACTTTATTTGATTATTTTATTTTATTTTATTACAAGGAGATAAAACAGAAACATACAAGCGAAGAATGCAGAATGCATATTATTTTCTTCTGCTACTTATAGCAGAAGAAAATAATATGAAGCCACACTTTATGGCTCTTTTTTACAAGCTTTTATTTAACTTGCCTTGTTAGTATGTTAGTTTGGGTCAAAACGTAGAAGCTAAATTTGACCCCCTTCCCGGTTTCTGATTGACCTGAAATTTTGCACACATATGTAAATCAAGTGACAAGTGACAATGCAATATTATGGTATCATGGAGATGATCTGACCAATGATGATGGAGAAGAAAGGTGGTCATAGGAACTCTATTATGAGACGTCGTATCCCCACCGAGTAAGGGTTTTTAGAAACGCCTCGGAAAGCAGCAGATGACTGTTGAAAGAAAGGTACAGTCGGCGATAAAAGCTTGTTCCGAAAATGTTTTTTTTTTTGCAAAAAAACTTATTTATTGGCCTGTTTGTGTGTCCCACAGTCCCACTGCTGGGCATAGGACTCTCCCCTGACCTGACTCCAAATTCTGCCGATTCTTTTACTAATGTAACAATACAACAATTAACACAATTAAACAATTGGCTTACTTTAAATGTAATATAATATACACCGTGGGCCTGAAGAACCCGAAAGATTTTAACCACGCATTTTTGATGATTTTTGACGTAAAAACAAACAAAAAGTATTACCTATATGACTTTTGTAATTTTTTTGACAAAAAAAATCTTTATTTTTTTAATATTTTTGAATGTATTTTCACATGAAAAGAAAATTTTAATTTTAAAACTGGCACTTAGAAAGAGTTTTAACGTTTTTTTTTATTTCTCATTTTTGAAAGGTTTTACTTCTCTCTTCATGACATCCATCAATGAGGATAGTGAGACAATACTCCATAATGGCTTCAAGGCCGTTAAAAACGTTAAAAAAGCGAAAGCAAAAAAAGGCCTTTTGTACTGAGTATAACAATAAGATTTTTTTTAATTTTTCTTTTTTTCGAAATGACAAGGTTGTAATATATTAATTATGTATTACGTTTAATTTTAGATTTATTTAGTTTAATTTTTATTTTAAGTTTAATTTTAGTGTAACTTTAGATTTTTTAAATTGGTAATAACTCTAAAACTAGGCGATATCCAGAAAAGTTTATATGACATTATAGTCTCTAAATACGGTCAGGAATCACTTTTAAAATCCACAGGCCCATGCACGGTGTATAAATTATGCAGTATAACTACATTATTCTCACTTCTCGGTTAATATGTATCGCGCGTGTATCAGCCCGTAGAGAATCTCCGAGGCCTGCTCCACGAGTTGCGCCTGCTTCGAATTATCTTCCGACTCATCTAAAATAAAACCATACACAAACCCCCCTTAATTCATAGACGTTTTCTAAAGTTATCAAGCCGATCGTTTATTCCTTTCTGAGGTATTGGTGCGATAGAAAGGGACAAACAAACTTTATCGGCTTGATAACTTTAGTGAAAGTTTATGAATAAGGGGGAAAATATTTAAGGTACAGCGGGACAAATCTCGACTGGGGGCCAATTGTAACTACTTAATAGTACTATATGAAAGGTATTTCAACTACTTAATCCATTTTATCCATTACTACACTATGATGTTGAGTCTTCTACATGTATCCACTGAACACGCCTACCATATATAATCGGTGGAGACTCTATTTAATAATGCAAACATTGTAAAACATGGAAAGAATGGACCAGTTACTTTGCCCCCCAGTCGATATTTGCCCCGATGTACCTTACTCGTAACGGCTAAATTAAACACATACATAACGGACCCAATCATGGACAGTTTAAGAAAAATGTTCGCCTCTTTTTGATATTTCACTCATAAATGTAAAAATTCTACCGCTAAGCGTGTTAAATTTTGAATGTCCAATCCTTCTTTTACATTTCAAGCGTATTGCAGTATGGATACTCCTATTGGTTTCTTCATAGTTAACAAATTAAAAATAGGTGTTTTTTCTCCAATTATGGACGGCAGTTCTCCAATGGATTCCCCATTATGGACAGTGAAATAAGTTTAAAATTTTACTTTTAAAGCCAACTGATACTCAATGAGTCAATATTATATACCATAAATGCAATTAGTTTGAGTTATTTTAACATAGGATTGTTCCTTGTAAATTTTGGTTTTGTAAATTGTTCCTTGTCCATCATAGGAGGTAGGCAGTTTTTCGGTTCCAGTAATGGACACTCGCAAAATAACGCCATTTCTTTATATCTTTGGAGCAACAAACTAGTATGTTTTATACCTTATCTCATGCCTAATGCAGTAAGTAAAACGCATTCAAGTTTACACCGAGTATTATTTTTTTATTATTTTTTACATGAACTCAACTCTCTTAGCAACATTACTAAGAATTCGTCTTGATATTTTTTTCAGTAAACTGATGAATTTTATCTTGTCGCCAAATCCTTCAGAAATAACCGAATTAATTGAAACTTCAAAATGAAACAGCTCTACAACTCTAGTTTATGGTACATAGCCGTCAGTTTTTAGAAACTAATTTTAGATACTTATTTTTAAGGATTTGTGTTTTTTTGTCCATAATGGCATCACCGTCCATTATGGGGTATTTCACCTTATGTACGCTTTTTTGTATGGGCTCTGTCAGTCCCACGTATTAAATCATTCTTGGTGGTAACCAACAACGATTTCAATACGGGACTAACAAAGCCCATACAAAAAAGCGTAAGGTGACGAACCCAATCATGGACAGTTTAAGGAAAAAATTCGCCAGTTTTTGATATTTCACTGATAAATGTAAAAATTCTACCGCCAAGCGTGTTAAATCTTGAATGTCCTATCCTTCTTCTACATTTCAAGCGTATTGCAGAATAGATATTCCTATTGGTTTCTTCATAGTTAACAAATTAAAACTAGGTGTTTTTTCTCCAATTATGGACGGCAGTTCTCCAGTAATGGATCCCCCATTATGGACAGTGAAATAAGTTTAAAATTTTACTTTTAAAGCCAACTGATACGCAATGAGTCAATTTTATACACCACAAATACAATTAGTTTGGGTTATTTTAACATAGGATTGTTTCTTGTAAATTTTGGTTTTGTAAATTGTTCCTTGTCCATCATAGGAGGTAGGCAGTTTTTCGGGTCCAGTAATGGACACTTGCAAAATAACATCATTTCTTTATATCTTTGGAGCAACAAACTAGTAGGTTTTATACCTTATCTCATGCTTAATGCAGTAAGTAAAACGCATTCAAGATTACACCGTGCGTTATTTTTTTATTATTTTATACATGAACTCATCTCTCTTAGCAATATTACTAAGAATTCGTCTTGATATTTTTTTCAGTAAACTGGTGAATTTTATCTTGTCTCCAAATCCTTCAGAAATAACCGAATTAATTGAAACTTCAAAATTAAACAGCTCTACAACTCTAGTTTATGGTACATAGCCGTCAGTTTTTAGAAACGTATTTTAAATACTTATTTTTAAGGATTTGTGGTTTTTTGTCCATAATGGCATCACCGTCCATTATGGGGTATTTTACCTTACCTACCCCTGAAATGTATGGGACTTTTAGACTTAAAACTAGATGGCGCTGTTTCGCAGCCTGGAAGTGGTCAAAATTGTTAAACCTTTTTACTATTTGCCTCAAAGCCATAGAGAAAAAGGTACGGTGGCCTAGATGGCGTTACACCTTACACCTTTGGGGAACGCTCGGCTAGATGGCGCTAATATTAATATTTGTCATTTTAACACATATCAAGCTAACAATATGGCACAAATTGTCAAAACTGAGGTTCAAAAGTTATAGGCTTGTGACGAGAGATAGCAGTCTGTGCACTGTGATTACACATTTTACTTTGACAGTAAGGGTGCGCGCCCACGGGCGACAAAGTTGCTCGGCGACTTACGTATTTGTATGAAATGTTACGTCGCTTCGTGTGCGCACTTTCATACTAGCCCATAGACCGATGATGTGAGCGACAAAAAAGTCGCTGCCAAAAGTTGCCCGTGTGCGCGCTCTCTAACTCTCTATAATAGGCAACTTGACTGTACTTAAATTTTTTTTTTTACCATGCACGAAATAAAGCATCAAATAATTATAAGAAAAACAGAGACTGAAGTTATTTTAACTCCAATTTATATTTTATAAATCAGATAGAAATATATAAAGTAAATCAGTTGACCGTAATGTCACTCAATTCGATTTCATATTAATTCCATATTAGCAAGTCGTTCAAAATCGTTTTGACAGTTCTTAAAAAGAAGCTGATTTGACTAGGAGGCAAGTAGCCTATAATACTCGATCTTCTTTGGTGAAACTCACCAGGCTCTTGGTGCAGAATCATGTCCAGCGCTTGCCTGTAGTGCGGCACCTGCTCGCGGAGCCCGCTCAGGTTGAACTCGTCGGTAATGTAGTCAAGAGACACCTGCAACCAAAATAAATAAATAAATGTTACAGGACATTCTTACAGATTCACTGAGTCCTACGGTAAGCTCAAGAAGGCTTGTGTTGTACTAGTCATATAAGTTTAAATTTACATATGCTGCATTTTATTTAGTTAAAGTATTTGCAAAAATATAAGTAAAAAATGCTTCAGAATTGAATTTAAATATTCATGTACATGGCACCATGGATTCGAATATACCACTATCCATGCGACAACCATGTAATAGGCTAGTTTCCTATACTTAAAATAAAATATTTTAGGCAGGGCACGAAATAAAGCATCACATAATTAGAAGAAAAATATGGACAGTAGTTATGTTTAAACATAATTTCTATTTAATAAGTCAAAAAGAAAGATATAAAGTAATTAAATTGACCGCGACGACACTCCTATAGGCTAGTTTCCTACTAGCACACCTCGGACACTGGCGATCAAATATATGAAAGAGGCGCGTTCCTAGCACATATTCTAAGCTCGTGTAGGTGAACGCGTACCATGCTTGTATGAGTGAGATGATGACAGGTCGAATGTTCGCGTTTTTGACAGGCGGTAACTGTGAGGTAACCGAGAGGGGGTGGGCGGTAATACTTTCAGCGGGAAGCGAGAGTGGCCACCACGTGGCCACTGTACGATAGTACTCTTTATTATACTGTGCTACTAGTCAAATCAGCTTCTTTTTATGAACTGTCAAAACGATTTGCTAAATATGGAATTACTATGAAATACTGAGGAGTGACGTCACGGTCAATTCATTTACTTTATATCTTTCTCTTTGACTTATTAAATAGAAATTATGTTTAAAAATAACTACTGTCCATATTTTTCTTCTAATTATATGGTGCTTTTTTTCGTGCACTGCATAAAATATTTTATTTTAAGTATAGGAAACTAGTCTATTATAGGGTAGTCACTTATTTGTGAATTACCTTGCAAAAGAACTCGTTCCTCCTGCAGAAATAGTCAATCCATGACGATATTGATGGAGCCATAACATTGATGGAACCATTGATGGAATTATGAAGAACTTCTTGCTTCTCTGAGCCGGTCTCCCTACCATTGAAATCCATAGCAAATTCAAATTCAATGATGAATGAGAGCACGTGGATTACCGGCCGTTGACGATAAAAAAGTGCTAGATGCGTTTCGAGATTAATTTTTCATCAGTTTCTCACTATAACATTAGTTTACTTCATAATAAGCTATCGATATTACACTTTAAACAACTTTAATGAGCAAAAGAGAAAGAAATAATTCACGACACGATACCGCTAGGCGCTAAGATGGCGTTGCGTTGGAACCGGAAGTCCCCAGGAGGATTAGATATTACAAATTAAAAGACTAAAATGTAGGTAGTTAGTAAATATTTAAAAGGTTACGGTTTGTGCTGGCCAAACCTGAGTCAGAGCAAGCTAAACTACTGTACAAGATTTATAAGGAATGTATGTATATTAATTAATTTAATTTGTATAATGTTCGCGAACACGGAGCGCCATAATCGCTCAGCGACTAAGCTCCTTAAATTATGATTTAAAAAAAAAGTTACGGTACTTTTTAATTTCAAAGTTGTGAAGACGTTTACCAATCCGCCTGAACTTCCTTATCGATGGAAAACCTTTTGCTGCCTTCGTTGATTAGCCACGCTTGACGTTTTTGTCCCCATAGAAAGAGATAAAAGACAGGATGTTTATTCGTACTTTAATAGAAAGATAATTTGAAATACTACATTTCTTTAATTTATTCAATAAACTTTTAAAAAAAAATCCTTCAATGGTACGTAATGTACCGGATTTGCTTGATATTGGTACATGGGTTACACCTATCGTCCAGACAAAGAAAAATAGAACGTACAGAAAATAAATATTGACACAGGATTTCAAACTTTACGATATATTCTTTAAAAGCTACTATTGTTTACGTAACCTAAAGAATCCGAATACATTTTTGTTATCACTGTCTATCTATGTCTCAATCAGCCAATCAGAATGATAGAAATAAACTATCCTATGCAATTCAACCAATAGCAAAACATCTCAGTCTTTGACTTTTTTGACATAACATATTTGTAACCTCTCGTAAAGTCATTGCATCCTCGTGATTTTTTGCCTACGATTTTATTGTTTTCATAAATCTAAGTAATGATGAAGTATGTTTTATTAGATTAAAGCAAAGAATTTATCTCTAAGGACATTATAATACAATCTCGCTTACTAAAACATGTGGTTAAAATGTGTTAAATGTTTTATCTTATTGGACATTGTAACTGCGTAAATGACTTGAATAATGTTGTTATTGTAATCATATCGCCCTCGATAGCATGGCAGCAGCGAATGCCGAGTCCGAACGGGCTCGCTTGTACAAATTTGCCAAAATATTAACACTAAAAGTGGCCCAAATCGTCGTTCAAAGTAGAGATGGGAAAAAGATCACACACGAGTGTTCTAACACGAAACCTTTGGACAACAGCGCTTTATCAACGTCCCCTAGCAACTTACAATGGGTAATACATATTCCACTATATAAAACTGTAGTTTGACACACTTTTAAGGTGCATATTTGAAAGGCAATGTGCCTATAAAAGTAAGATCTGGACTAATCTCATCATAAATCATGTAGTTATCAAATGAAAGGAACTTACCTATCTGATTTCTTAATGACATCTACAACTAGCAAACATAATCTTGCAGTTGAAATCTGGTTTAGAAATTTAATTTTTGACTGAAAACCTCACTATTAGATTCACAAAAAAGCAATGCTGCTACATTTAGGGTTTTTAAAGGTCAGCAACACATAAGTGGCTCCCCTGCTGTTGCTTATGTCCATGGGCAGCGATGACTGCTTCCCATCAGGCGGCTTGTCTGCTTGTCTGCTGCCTATTTCATAAAAAGAGTAGATAGATATAGGGGCTAGTTATTTTTTCTCATTGTTTTCATATTTCACAGTTGTTATGCTGAAGTTTAATCTGGTTTGGTTTTGTTACTCTTGTTATACCTAAATATCAAAATGCCACTGTTATTTGTGGAAATTTCACAACATCTTAGTCCTAAAATGCTTAAATACCCCAATATCATTCTTTTATTCATATCATACAAGTCTAACATACATAAAAGGAGATAATATATGTAGTTATCATGAATAAATAATTGAATTAAATGTCAAATATGTATTTTTCATAAAATACTGAAATTTGAAATGTTTAATGTTGTTGGTTTAACTACATTTTAACATGTTTAGTTTAGGGTTGAAAGACCTTATACAAAATATGGTTATTTATGATTAATTGATTAAACTTAATTGTCCCATCAAAGCTTTTAAGTGAAAATTAGTAATTATTTAATAGTCTGTCTTAAAGAAACTGGATGAAAATAAATGAGATAATTTAACACTGAGCATAATTATGGTACTTGGGGTGTTATAGCACAAGGTCACAATTTCGAATATTTAACTGATATTAGACAAAAAAGGATAACTTGGCAAAAAACCTCTTATTCAAAAAAATTATGGAAGAAAACTCCAAAATGTTATTTTATGGTTATGACTTAATAAGACTATGTAAAAGTATTGAAAAATCTAAACTAACTATTTCACCAAAAATTACAAAAGTCATGTTTAATGTTTTCTTCAGGTTGTACCTGTGCTCAAATTCAATATGAATATGCATGTAGTAATCAGAAATTGGCACATAGCACAGTTATTGTTTGCACCAGAACACCGTAACATTCATCACATCCTTCAGTAACAACTAGTATCTGTGTCTAAGTACTTATAAACCAAAAAAATAGTAGGACTAATTTAGCACATTTGTGTAGACTGACAACTAAAATATTTGTCAAAAAATCCCAATATACTTTTTGATGAAGACCCTTGAAAGAGTGAGGTGAGGGCATGACTTCCTGGCATATAACTAGCAGTAAGCTAAGATAATGTTTGTTTCTTTCAGTTTAACCTGTCAATTCCCGACGAACCCGAAGTGAACTATGACACAAAACGAATCCTCAACGGTGAAGTGGTCACTGCCCTCACCAATATCTTGTGTATCGAGATATCACTCAAAACCATTGATGGAGACGAGATGGTACTAGAGCTGTGGACAGGTGAGATTCTTGAGTTTAAAAGATGTTAAAGGCTGGCAATGCACCTTCAACCGTTCTGGTGCTTCACTTACCATCAGGAACTTCGATAAACTTTGCTAGTAGGTAGAGTAGGTACTATGAATAACTAAGCTAAATAATTTATTTAAGCATATATATTTTCAGTGAAACTGGCCCCCTGCATCGAAGCCCCTCTCACATCAGTCTCCACAATCTACTACAGGATGAGTGTGATGCTCAAATCCACTCTGAGCATTTCCAGGATAACGCCCGCCTACAAGATGTCCCGGGCTCAGAACAAGGAGACATACAAGATATACCACAAGATCTACGGGGGACAGCCTAATGTAGATCTTTTAGGTTTGTTTTGCTTCTATTCATTAAGTTTTTTTTTTAAATGGGCTTACTCATGGCCAGAGACTAGCCCGAGGCAAAGACCTCACATACGATGGAGCTCGCTCGCCCAGACGGTGCCTGTTCCAGAGAGTTAGATTAACCCTTTACCCCATGTGACGTATGCAATGGACGTATTTGGGCTCATTCTGCTCACAATCACTAACTGATTCGATCCTGACGATAAAAGTGTTCTAATTTTTTTTTCAAAAACTTCGTTCTTTCCAATACGTCACGCTCGTAGTAATTTCATACTAAAATCGTGACGTATTGGAAACTCGAATTTTGTATGGAAAATTTGGGACACACTGAGAAGAATGAGCCCAAACACTTTCAGATCTGGTAAAATTCGATTCGAGGTTTATTTTGAAAACCATCCCACTGCAGGATCACTATTTCCTTTTCTTTCAAACCCTTTAATGCTAAGCAGGGCCCTGAAGCATCAGCAGTTTCATATGCTCTGCTTAATTTAATACAGACACGATTTTTTTTATTTAATAGTAGCTTTTGTCTACGACTTCGCTCGCTTTAAATTCGAAAATTGCGGAATACTTCATACAAACTTCTACCCCCCATTTTGGAGTAGTGGGAGGTTACAACGAGACAAAAAATAGCCTACGTCAATCCATCTCACCTATCTCCACTTAAAAATCTCAAATCGCTGTTTTGCCATGAAATATGGAGCAATGTGTGTTTACACACACACACACAGTAACACAAGAAGTAAGGTCAATTCACCTTTACTTATGTAAACAAACACTGCTGGAAAACATTATCTCACTTTTCTCTGGAATTACACATTAATCATCACTTAAAATGTTATTACATAATATACAGTCAAGTGCAAAAATACGTATCGATTTTATCCGCTCAAAAATATGTACCGAGACCTTATTCCGCCGACATAAAGTGCTATGGGACATATTTTTGATAAGTTGTACGAACCCATATTTTTACACTTGACTGTACTAAAAGAAACTCACAAAGTATTGAGATCAAAAAACCACTGAAAAATATCATTTCTAAAAAGATTTTGATCAATAATTGCAATGACGAGCGGATGATATCCATAACCGAAGTCAAGGTTGTTTACGAATCGTAATGTTGGGATGACAACTTATTATTATGAACGATCGATATTAACATTTGAGTTTGTAATTATACATACATACATACATACATACAATCACGCCTGTATCCCATAAAGGGGTAGGCAGAACACATGAAACTACTAAAGCTTCAGTGCCACTCTTGGCAAATAAGGGGTTGAAAGAAAACGAAACTGTGACATTGCAGTGACAGGTTGCCAGCCTCTCGCCTACGCCACAATTTAACCCGTATCCCACAGTCGACTTCTACAACACCCACGGGAAGAAAGGGGGTGGTGAAATTCTTAACCCGTCACCACACAGGCAATAATTTGTAATTATAGCTTGGAAAAATTGTCCGTGTGGTGACGGGTTAAGTTTTACCACCCCCTTTCCTTCCTTGGGTGTCGTAGAAGGCGACTGTGGGATATGGGTTAAATTGTGGCGTAGGCGAGAGACTGGCAACCTGTCACTGCAATGTCACAATTTCGTTTTCTTTCAACCCCTTGTTTGCCAGGAGTGGCACTGAGACTTGAGTAGTTTCATGTGCTCTGCCTACCCATTCATGGGATACAGGCGTGATTTTATGTATGTATGTATGTAATTTATCAGATTTTTAAACCGACTTGTTTACGTTTTATTTCCTACCCTTTCTTTACAATAAATATTTAACTATCAGTATATTTTGTTATTTGTGGTTGTATTAAGGTTAATGCTAGGTACTATAAAATGAATACTGAACTAACCTTTTTCACAGGACTGTTGCAAATGTGACGAAAAAGAATTAAATTTTAGTTTTAACATAGATATTGTGTGACGTAAAATTGAAAATCCTCTGATGACGTCAGCAGCGAAATTATCGTTAATACATAATTTTATCGAAACTTCCAATCTAAATAAATAAATATCTAAATAAAAAAATAAAAATCTACTTGTATACTTGTAGGCGGCAACCACAAAGAGATCAAAGTGAGCGAGCTGCACACGCCCATAGGGACCATCCTCATCGAGGTCCGGTACCGGACTAAGATGACCATCTTACCCGAGGACCGGCTGAAAGCGGACATACTCAACAGCAACGGTGGCATTATGGTGAAGAGCGACCACTTCCCCACGGAACCCAAGTGGGTACTATACTAGAAACTATAATTAAACTCCAAAAAAGTTAATAGGTATATTGCCATCAAGTCCAGGAAGGCGCCTAATTAGAACTTCGTTAATGGGTGCCGCATTCGATATTTTAAATTACAAGTGGCGGCACATAAGTTTAGCGCTGAGTCAAATGTGGAGGGGATAGCTGCGCATGGGGACGCATACTCTTCACCCCACCCTTCACCCCCTGTAATCCCCCGAGAGACCTGTTTTTGATTTCTGCGCAATAACTGTCAGCGCTAAAGATATGTGCCGCCACTTGTACCATTAGTATTACTCTTAAATTACAATGTGTAATTTGTTTAAGGTCTTTCGATCCGTTTCCGTAGTGAAAGTGTTTATTCAAAGTTATGAGGTTAAGCTGTAGTATCTTTTAACGACTTTAGTAGTTAATTAATACATGCATGTCCTTTGCCAGACGCGACAACGAGAAGAAAGGCATAGACCTGAACAAGCCCCTTACTGCGGGCGCTTTCGTAGACGCGGACAAAATGCGAGAACTGCACGCCATGCTGCACCAGCAACTACCGCCAGAGCCCGTCGGCTGGCTGCTGGACTCCGACACGGTCAGTAGACGGACTCACTACAGCGAGCGGTGAACAAGCCCCGCACCGCGGGGGTTCGTAGACGCGGACAAAATGCGAAACTGCACGCCATGCTGCACCGGCAACTACCGCCCGAGCCCGTCGGCTGGCTGCTGGACTCCGACACGGTCAGTAGACGGACTCACTACAGCGAGCGGTGAACAAGCGCCGCATCGCGGGGGTTCGTGGACGCGGACAAAATGCGGGAACTGCACGCCATGCTGCACCAGCAACTACCGCCCGAGCCCGTCGGCTGGCTGCTGGACTCCGACACGGTCAGTAGACGAACTCACTACAGCGAGCGGTGAACAAGCGCCGCACCGCGGGGGTTCGTGGACGCGGACAAGATGTGGGAACTGCACGCGCTTGCTGCACCAGCAACTACCGCCAGAGCCCGTCGACTGGCTGCTGGACTCCGACACGGTCAGTAGACGAACTCACTACAGCGAGCGGTGAACAAGCCCCGCACCGCGGGGGTTCGTGGACGCGGACAAAATGCGGGAACTGCACGCCATGCTGCACCAGCAACTACCGCCCGAGCCCGTCGGCTGGCTGCTGGACTCCGACACGGTCAGTAGACGGACTCACTACAGCGAGCGGTGAACAAGCGCCGCACCGCGGGGGTTCTTGGACGCGGACAAGATGTGGGAACTGCACGCGCTTGCTGCACCAGCAACTACCGCCCGAGCCCGTCGGCTGGCTGCTGGACTCCGACACGGTCAGTAGACGGACTCACTACAGCGAGCGGTGAACAAGCGCCGCACCGCGGGGGTTCGTGGACGCGGACAAAATGCGGGAACTGCACGCCATGCTGCACCAGCAACTACCGCCCGAGCCCGTCGGCTGGCTGCTGGACTCCGACACGGTCAGTAGACGGACTCACTACAGCGAGCGGTGAACAAGCGCCGCACCGCGGGGGTTCGTGGACGCGGACAAGATGTGGGAACTGCACGCGCTTGCTGCACCGGCAACTACCGCCCGAGCCCGTCGGCTGGCTGCTGGACTCCGACACGGTCGGTAGACGGACTCACTACAGCGAGCGGTGAACAAGCCCCGCACCGCGGGGGTTCGTGGACGCAGACTATTGAGATAACTCCACCGATACTGTCAGAGCTTCCAGGTTTTCATGACGCAAATTGGTCACTGTATCCTTCGGTCTTACAAATTGGTTATTATTAAACTAGGTTACTATTAGGTACAGAGTTACTATTAATGTCGCAGAGCTGTAAGAACTTCTTTTTGACACATGACAGCGTCCACAATACGTAAACTTGCGCAACCTAATGAAATTTTAAATAAAATCCTGTAATAATATTTAAAAAAATCAAGTACTTAAAAACAATATTTCGCTTACTTTAAACATAATCTTACACATGTTACATTTTTGCGGAAATTCGTTAGTGAGTATTTTACGATATTAATTTATCACGCAGGATTTACTTATTATGTCATATGTTATCGTTCATTTTTATTTTTAAACTAGTGCTGTGGCAGAGTCTGTCATTTCGATTCAAATAACATTTCAGTAAGTTGACAGAAATCGTATATTTGTTTAAGCGCCTCCTTGTACATAGGGCCTAATCGATTCAACCAGTTCGAAATTAATCGTTAGATTTGGCAAACGATACGTCTTAGCCACAGCGCAACATGCTTCAAAACAAATGTGTCAAAAATGTGAACTTACAGATCCGGGACAATATTACTAGGTTACTATTTACTAATATGGTCTATTTTCATGTCAAAGCAAATTTAATCCTGAGTCGTAATAGATATTGATTAGTCGTTACATTCTTTACTCCCAATGTATTTAAGGTTGAACTATTTAATAAACATTCACCGACGTTAAGATAGTTGAATGTTTTAAGAAGTAGAGTTTCATCTATTTTGTTTTGCTTGCAGAAATTAAAACTATTAGCAGACGCGCAGAAGTTGAGGGAAAGGAAAAAGGAGGTTGAGGAGAAGGAGAGCGAGGCCCAGTGCAGCACGAGCAAGGCGATAGAGGTGCCCCGGCCCAAGGACGGCGAGCGGTACAACAGTCTTATGGTAAGTTTGGGTTTTAATCCAACAATAGGCTACTTGCCTCCTAGTCAAATCAGCTTCTTTTTAAGAACTGTCCAAACGAATTTGAACGACTTGCTAATATGGAATTAATATGATATCGAATTGTGTGACGTCACGGTCATCTCAGTTACTTTATATATTTCTACCTGACTTATTAAATAGAAATTGGAATTAAAAATAACTTGTCCATGTTTTTCTTATAATTATCTGATGCTTTATTTAGAATGGCGTATTGAGGGTGACTATTAGGAAATCTTTTCATAGACTAGTGACTATGGCTAACGCGATTTACAATTAAAAAAATTCTTCGCGACGCCTTAAATTTTGGTAATCTCTACCAAAAGACGTGGTATCACCGTAGTGTTCTGAAAAAGTTCCGTTTCCATTTTATCGACAAATAGAAACGGATTTCTCCATAACGTTCGAATGTCAACGCGAGACGGAAGTAAAGCGGTAAAAAAAGGTAATCACGGTATATATTCCGGTAAATATAAGTCTAATTAAATAAGGTACAGCGGGGCAAATCTCGACTGTGGGGCAAATGTAACTGGTCAATTTTTTCCATGTTTCACAATGCATTATAGAGTGTCCACCGGTTATATATGGTCGGCGTGTTCTGTGGATGTAGAAGTCAACGTCGTACTGTAATAATAGAAAAAATGGACAGTCGAGATTTGCCCCGCTGTACCTTAACTAATATTGACCTGTTATGTTCTCGTTCTGGTTAAAATTCTTAACATCTAATATTTGTCCTAAGAAGATAGGTTGACGACGACTGCTCCTTTGTTTACTAAATTTCTAATTCTAAAAAAAACGAGGTATAGTCCATCCTAACAAATGTTTGCCTTTATATTAGGGATGTACCGACTATTGATTTGGCCGACTAGGCCGACTACCGACTAGTCGGCGCTTGAGTGGCCGATTAGTCGGCCGACTAGTCGGCTAGTCGGCCAAAACATAATTTTCGACTAAATTCACATTTTGAATGTCATATTTGGTTCTACGTTCGCGCTTTTTATGATTTTTTACAGGTTCAAAGGTTCATGCTAATATTTATACACATTTTCCATTTTTAACAAGCGGCTTGGCTTAGTGGGTAATGATCCTGCCTATGAAATCTGTAATCCTAGGTAGGAAATTTATTTCTGTGATGATTACAGAAATTTGTTGTTTTGACAAAGAAAGGAATTACGAATAGGTACATAATGCAACCATAATTTTCAGCTGATAATTTAGTTTTGTACTGTTTTTCTATCAGTAATGAAGTGCCTACTAATCGGCCTCTTTTGCCGACTAGTCGCCGACTAATCGCCGACTAGAAATGTGGCCGGATAGTCGGCTTTCCCGACTAGTCGGCGACTAGTCGGTACATCCCTACTTTATATCTTATTCTGTTAACTTTTTTTTATATACTACGTCGGTGGCAAACAAGCGTACGACCCGCCCGATGTAAAGCGGTCACCATAACCTATGGATGCCTGCAACTCAAACAGTGTCACATGCGCGTTGCCACCCCATTAGAAACTTGTATATTCCCTTTTGCTGTGTTAAGTACACAGCAAAAAGGAGTGTACAAGTTCCAAGGAGGGTTCGGGTTGCCGACGACTCAAAGGACAATAGACGGAACAAGTTAGTTCCCTAAGTCCTCCCGTCATCAGCACACCGCACCCTCGTTGACTTTCAATCCTCCTCAACCTTCCTCGTCAACTTTTTCTCACAGGAGTTCCCCTTCGCCGACGGCAGCCCGATCACGGAGCTAGCCAACTTCTACCGCGACTGCGTCCACCTGCGCTCGTGTAGCGACGAGCTCGACATACTGGCCGAGCCTTCTGACTCGCCCGACCTTAGTCAGCAGCTCAAGATGTTCGAGGAGGCTGTTCCTGAGTTTGACAACATGGTGGCTTCCATGTTCAGTGAGGATGGCGAGTATTGAGGTTAAATCTAGAATATTTGTAGACTAGTGGCTGACGCTCTTGACGAACGATGCACAATAGTATTAAACGGGACTTAATATTGGACGTGAAACCTCAGCTAGTAGCTCAAAATGTTCGAGGAGGCTGTTCCTGAGTTTGACAACATGGTGGCGTCTATGTTCAGCAAGAATGGCGTATTGAGGGTGACTATTAGGAAATCTTTTCATAGACTAGTGACTATGGCTAACGGTCTTGGCAAACGACACTTAGGGCCAGTTGCATCAACCGCAGGTAACAAAGACATCAAGGTCACGCAGCAGAATTTTCCATACAAAAAATATAGAAATTTCTATACAAAAAAATTGCGAACGCTAAATTCGATAACAGACTGTTTGGTGCAAACGACCCTTGGCGTATTACTAAGGAACGTAAATCTCGGAGGACCACGGGGATATCGCCATCCTCGAAATGTCGGAGGTCAGTTTAAATACTTAGTTATACCTGTGCGATTAATTCCCGTTTATAATTGTGTTTATGTGTAAAAACCTTGAAAGTTTAAAACTACAAAAAGCGATAGAATTGTGTATCGTTCGCCGCGGAATGTGAGCGATTTTGCTGCGAGACGTTTGGTAACAAAACAGAAACTTAAATGAGGGAATAGTGATAACTACGAAAGCCAATAGAAGCCATAACAAGTACTTTACTCGTACATATTTCGAAACGTACTGTCGTGTGAGCCTATTTCAGTCGGTCTCTGTACACAAAGTATCAAGGTTGACTGAAGTAGCATGACAAATATGATTAAGCAGTGAAGTCGGTACCACATGAAAAACAACGATTTTGAGAAATAAGTAATACTCCCATAAGCAAGGACTGAATCCTAACTTTGTACATATACTGCTGCCTTTATTAATTTAGGCCTCTGCGAAAACTTAAGTCATATAAATGTATAGCTTGAATAAAATAAAATTTAACCTTTTTACCGCCGTCATCGTAAACATTGTTGTTGACATCTTTGGCAGTTTAAGGGTTAAATAGTAAAGTTATGTAAGAATAGGTATGTAATATATGTTCGCGAAGCACTGATGTGAATAATATTTTATTAAATATTAAATACATGCTATATTTACTTTAGCCAATCTGTTACTATTGCAAAATCGGATATATCAATAATAAATTGTTAATTAAATACTAGCTTTATTTTAAGTGGGTATGTTATTTAGTAAGTTAAAATTGTCAGCGCATAAAATGAGGAAAGTTCGCTATATCAGTGGTTAAGCGTCCGTAACTCAATACTTATCCTCCGACAGTTTTTTCACAAAACTGACAAAGAGGAATGACTGTTTTCGAAACAATAAGTTCTATTGTGTAATGGAATAGACGACATATATTAAGGCACGGTAAGGTGCAGTTGGTACAGAAAACAGTATTGATAGAAAAAAAAACAATCGAAAATTGTATAAATAGGACAGAAGTTTGAAACAAATCATGCACAAAATAAAATCTATAGAGGAGGATAAAATGACAAATGACAAGGACTTATTGAACCTTAACCCTTTACCGCATATGGTTCCAAATTTGGAACGTAATGTTATTTTCCTCGGAAATCAATTGAAATGTCATTTGTTTTGCTCAACTTCTACCGGGTAGAAAGTATGCATACTACGGAACATTTTCTGTACTCGTTATGACTTCTATCTAGTCAGTGGTCCATGAAACGTTTTCATTTCTACCGACGTTCGGCAATTTTTAGTTGCAAGTGCGATCTACAACTTTGATATACGATTTTCGTGATTGTATTCAGTGTAATAAATATATTTTAAGTAGTAATTATTAAAACAATGGATGCCGCATGATTTTATGGTAAAACGCATAAGTATTTATATTTAAATTACTATGTATGATGTCGGTAAAGTATGTTCCTAAAATGGAACACTATGCGTTATAGGTAAAATAGATTAGACTAATGTGGAACTGTATGCATTAGTGGTTTTTTTGTGAGTTTGACAAATATGGAACTTCATGCAGTCAGTGTTTCGTACATATATTATTTTACTTAAATAAAGTGTTTTAAAATAAAATAAAAAATAGTCTATTTCCAAAAAAAATCCACAATTTAAAATTTACAGTTTAGGTATCGTATTACAAACATTGTAGCCTGAAATCGCATATATATTGCCACAAATGCAGATGTTATTTTTGCCTAAACAAAGACCGCAATTGTTTCCAGATTTTTCACGTAAAATGATTTATTGACGACATTGTTTTTCATGTAAAAAGTTTATTTTTATATTGTCTTCAAGTGCTTTGGTTTTCTTTTTCACGCGAAATTATTAAAAGTAAAAAACGTTTTTTGAAACTGTATTTTTTTATGTCATCTTCGTTCCCTATCACATATATTTAATTCGTAGAGATTAAAAAATCCATGCGGTAAAGGGTTAAAGGAAAACATTTCTTATGCACACTGCCAAGGAGTGGAATTCCTTGCCGGCGGCTATATTTCCGAGCTCATAACCCGGCTATCTTCAAATCTAGAGTAAACAGGCATCTTCTGGGCGAGCTCACTCCAAAGTAGGCCACGTCTTTGCCTTTGGCTATTCTGTGGCCAAGAGTAAGCAAATTTACAATAAAAAAAAGGTTTTCGTTGTCTTTAGAAAACATAGGTATCTATAGAATCTATAGTTTGGATAAAATTATGATGAAAACTCGTTTTTCGGGATATTTTTGACTCACTACTGTCACAGTATAATAAAGAGTACTATCGTACAGTATGGCCACTCCCGCTCCCCGCTGGAAGCGCCGCCCACCCCCTCTCGGTTACCTCACAGTTACCGCCTGTCAAAAACACGAACAGTCGACCTGACATATCTCACTCATACAAGCATGGTACGCGTTCACCTACACGAGCTTAGAATGTGTGTCAGGAACACGCCTCTTTCATATATTTGATCGCCAGTGTCCGAGGTGTGCTACTGTTATGTATAACTGTATACTGTATAATTCGTGTCATCCACGATGATGCGTAAACTTGTCAAAAATGTCAAATAACATTTATTAACATGACAAGACGAGTCAAGGTGCGCGCCTTCGTGAATTGCACGATGTACAATAGTCATAAATGTAATCCACTAGTTCTTACACCACCGATGTTGTTTGTACTTAGCTCAAAGTTGTGTTACAATCTCAGCGTTTACTAATCATTCTATATTCGTTCTGGTATTATGAAGAAGATTATATTTATTGAATATACTCTTAGTTATTCATAAACGTTCACTAAAGTTATCAAGCCGATGAAGTTTGTTTGTTCCTTTCTATCACACCATTACGTCAGAAAGGGACAAACGAACTTCATCGGCTTGATAAATTTAGTGAACTATTTCATGAATAAGGGGTTAGAAAATACACATCAGAAGTCAAATTAATTAAGTCTAATGCTCATTTAAACTTTATTTTAAATTTATAATAAATTATTTGTTATGTTAATATCGATAGCTTATTATGCAGTAAACTAATGTTATAGTGAGAAACTGATGAAAAATTAATCTCGAAACGCATCTAGCACTTTTTTGTCGTCAACGGCCGGTAATCCACGTGCTCTCATTCATCATTGAATTTGAATTTGCTATGGATTTCAATGATATGGAGACCGGCTCAGAGAAGCAAGAAGTTCTTCTTGATTCCATCAATGGTTCCATCAATGTTATGGCTCCATCAATATCGTCATGGATTGACTATTTCTGCGGGAGGAACGAGTTCTTTTGCGAGGTAATTCACAAATAAGTGACTACCCTATACTGCTAGTTTCCTTCCTATACTTAAAATAAAATATTTTATGCAGTGCACGAAAAAAAGCACCATATAATTAGAAGAAAAATATGGACAGTAGTTATTTTTAAACATGATTTCTATTTAATAAGTCAAAGAGAAAGATATAAAGTAAATGAATTGACCGTGACGTCACTCCTCAGTATTTCATAGTAATTCCATATTTAGCAAATCGTTTTGACAGTTCATAAAAAGAAGCTGATTTGACTAGTAGCACAGTATAATAAAGAGTACTATCGTACAGTGGCCACTCTCGCTCCCCACTGAAAGTACCGCCCACCCCCTCTCGGTTACCTCACAGTTACCGCATGTCAAAAAGGCGAACATAACTTATGTTACATTTGTAAAAATCCTTACGCTCGTAATCTAAGATTTTTGTTTTGTGTCTCCCAAATTGATATTCTCTCATCGATTTGAGAGTTGCGAAATTTTTATTTTCTTTTATATTGGTTTTACCATTTGTATGTTTTGATATTGTTCCTTCTTTTTCATTTGATAAGAATTTTTATACTTCGCCACTACTTTAAAAAAAAACTCTTATGACAAATGTAGTAACGAGATTGTTTATGACCTTATGTAATATGATTGCTTGTCTTTTTTTGGTTGGTTATCTAGTAGGTATAAATATCGTTATATGATAAAAAAATACTAATATTAGCCTCGCTGCTTGTAATTTATCATAGAACAGTAATTTTTCGTTCATAAAGATAGATACCTATTTTAATTTTATAAAATAACATATTACTACTATCACTGGTTGTGTAAAAACGTGCTTTCTATATAGCCTTAATTATCTTTAAACCTTTAACCGCCGTAGTCCGATGTATAAGACACACAATATCCAGCTCATTTCACCGAGGCAGGCCTGATAAATAAGACAAATCTTCGTATAACTTCGTACTGACAAGATTCGACATGGCTCGGTGAAAATTTCAAAGCGGTTAAAAGTTTAAATGTGTACAGATTTAGTGCGAATGTATTAATGTATTTTTTTCGTATTTTCACAAAGACTCGCGAACGAGTCACGCTATTTCAGTCAGCCTCAGTACAAAAAGTATTAACGTCGACCTAACTAGCAAGACTTAAGTGTAAAGCCTCAGTGGACGCTCGGTCGGCGCGGCGCCGGCGGGCACGCCTGCTTGCACGCTATGCAGCGTGGACTCAGCACACTTGTATGAGCTTCAATAGTTTGACATGCACGCCGCACGCCCCGCCCCGCACAACAACCAATATGAGCGTGCACGAGGGCCTTACACTAATACGACCGTCTCCGAGATTTTGATATCATAGACTATGCGAGGGTTATTTTTTACGTCTTCTAACTTTAACTCTACACATGATTTGCGTAGTTATTACTGCTACTAACGAGTATTTGTATTGAATGACAACCGTCATATCAGTACTGGTTCGTTTTTAAATAAGAAAACTCTGAAAGTAAGTCCGTTTTCACATTATCCGATCCGATATCGGATGTCGGAAGTTTTAATGGAAATAAATCCAAGATGGCGCCTGTAATGTATGGAATATCAGTCCTACATCCGATATCGGATCGGATAATGTGAAAACGCACTAAGGGACTGTTTTTCGGCCGGACGATTTTCTTTCATGGATGATTTCATTTGTTTTTTTACCTAGAGTTATTACACACGATTTATATTTGTGTCGCTTAAATTCAAACTTGGGTAAATCTATTCTGTAAGGTTCTGTTAAGGTTGATTAATGATTATATAAAAAATATAATATTGATCTGACAAATAATCAACCTTATAGCAGAATTGATTTACCCAAGTTTCAAGTTAAGCGACATATTTAAGAGCTTTGAAATTTTATTATAATGTATTGTTTGACTGACAATTGAATAAATTACAAGTGGTGAATAATGTAAAAGTGCGTGTTTACGTCGGGCCACCAACGTGTGCATCCGTTGTACGGTCAACCAATTGGAACCCCAGGCCCCTATAGAACTATATCATAGTGACCTTATAAATCAGATTGTAAGAAATCTCTTACTGCTTCTCATTTTGATATGGTTGTAGAGTGGCCTAGGGTTCCAATACTTCCAATTGGCTGACTGTACAGTCGCCATCAGATATATCGGAGCAGTCAAAGTGCTCACTAATATCTGAACACGCCTGGCAACGTAGCGAACGAGAAATGCACTTAAATACGCGACTGTGACCCATGGAAACTTTTTTATTATTAACACGTTCACTGTCCTGATCAGAATTCTAAACCTTACGGCTTTGTAAATAAGACGTGCCATCCCTACCCGACAGTGAACGTGTTAAGCTGTCAAAAATCTCACTCATCCGTAATTTTCACTGTTTACATGTATTACCACTTCTATGTATGTATAAACTGTCTACGATCCAATGTTTGAATGTATATGATGGCATGTGACAAATAGGGTCCTTCTTATTTACAGTTTTCATAACATTAATGCTTGACTGATAAAAATACTGGTATATCCATAGATTTGATATATCAAGCAAACGTATCTACTTAGCGTGTCAAACGAACTCAGTCAAATCCACTGAGTTGTTCGCCTTTACTCACAGTTTACAGCTTTCAGATGTCAATTTTTGTAAGTTGTAGTCAGCCAAAATTTTAAAAATGCTTCGTTACGTGATATTTAATTTTACTGAGAAATATTTCCAATCACAGGCAAGTCACAACTTCAGTACAAAGTCTGACATGCTCGGCCGCCATACAAATAGATGTACTTGTTTCTTCTATCTAAATACTTTTTTCTGTGGTTATATCTGTGTTTTCTCAGTTTTGACAACCTATTATCCTAAAAAATAGGACATTGTAAAGTTTTTATTTGTATCTATACAGAGCGTAAACCTAATAAGGGCGATAAATGAAACCAGGCATATAATTCAATATTGTTATCATTAATTAAGAGGTGTTTTTGAGTTACTCTTAGTTTTCACCCCATAATTAATTTTTGACAATATTCCCAGCAGCAATGTACTGTAAACGTGGTTGCGATGACAATCAATGACAACTGTCATCGAGCGTTAAACGCGAGTGTGTTTGCATTACGTTACGGGCCGAATTATTTTGTATGGATAAAACATTTATCTCAATTTTAAGTTATCTAATTACATTTCTTATGTCGTATACTCACCACCGTTAAGAGGTTCGCCCGTATTAGGTTTACACCCTGTATATTTTTGTAGTTAAAGGTCTTCGCTTCCATTTATTGAAAGTTGATATTATTTTATCCCAAATACTGAACTGGCGGCCTTTCGAGGCTATTAAAATGTTCAATGATTCGGGACTAGTCTTATAATTATTATAATCGGCTTGCTTGATGGCGATTATAAAAACCCGTTCTATTTTAATAAAACGGCCACTTTTACTGTTAACTGATGATTTTTTGTCACTTTTTGTAAGCTTAAGTCTTGAGTTTTCAACGATTCATGTTTAGTTTTACTTGAGTTACATTGACCGTTATGACATTTATATTTTACAATACAAGCAACACTGCACGGCAAGGTGACAGGCGTCCACAAAAAAACGCGTGATCTGGCAGGCAATCACGGTCGCGTGATAAACGATAAAACATCGGGGCGTCCCTGTCGCTTTTACAAATGCCCATGCTTGCCTGCCTGGTTTGTTATGTAAATGCCTAAATGGTTAGATTTGACATAGCCTTTATACGATCTTTAGGTATTTCAATACCGAACACGATCAAGTCCACCGATGAATAAGTAAATATACTGGCAGTGTCTTATTTAACCTTGACATTGGCAGAATCATCAAGAATTTGATAGAGGCCATAACACAAAAAATTGAATTGAAATGTACCTAAACTCTCCTTAAGCCAGATGAGCTTGGTTTTGTATTTGGTTGGTTAACCCCTGGAACGCCGTTTTCCAAAATTTGCTATTGAACGAATAACCTTCAATTTGTTTATTACATTGTCTGGGAATAATCTGGAACAAGGCGTTTGAGAGGTTCACCGACAAATGTGCAAATTATTTGTTTACGATTTTTTAAGTTCGTAAAAGTACAGAGTCTGATACAGCGTACGACCTAGCCCTAGACTAATACTTATAAGTAAACTTATACATAATATAGTTAGCTACTAAAGCCTGACCAGAAATATATGACTATTGTCAGGAGGGCCCTGTTATTCTGATGTATGGGATGACAGTTGGGTCAATCCCGATTGAAGAGTAACGATTTTATGGCAAGTTCTATTTATTCACGATGCAAGTTCAAGTGATAATCCATATCTAAATAAGTGTTACTCTCCCGATATATACATAGGTCCTATCATTTGCAGCTGTAGTTCAAGTAAACAATCAATGAAGTCGTGACTCGCGTTACTTTTAAGTGGATTCACCCAGTTCAGCTTAGTATGTATGTTCCGCAACATGGCGCGTAGTCATATATTTCTGGTCAGGCTTTATATGATAGGAAGAAATTTGTATGGAAGTTTTTATATGTGGGGATAGATTTAATCATGTTTTGGGTATAAATCTTTATGGGGTTCTGGCGCTTTCACACGAGAGTCGTCGCTTGCAACGGTCGCTATGTATGAACTGCTTTTCTGGTCTTGCTGTTAATGCTATTTGAATTTAGAACATTAAATTAAACGACAAATCAGAATAAAATCAAAATGTAGGTGTTTTCAGAAAAATCTGAAAGGTTTTATAAAATATATTATTATTCTAATCCAATTTGTGCTTAATTAAAGCTTTTTAATTAACTTTTTCGCCGCCGCCGTTGATTTGATATACATTCTGCCAGGAAACATAATCTCACTCGTTTCAGTGAGATTCTCTTTCGTGCAATTTTTCCCATTTCTAGCTGTGTTGTAATTTGTTGTACATTGCGTGCACTACGCGCTACTACTTGATATTTTTGAAAGCTTGTTTAAATTTAACAAGGTCTTTATGACACTTCAATATTGAATTGACGTGGCGGCGAAATGTTTAAAAATAAACGTATTACTTATTTTCTGAAAACTCCTGTATTCAGTCCGTCAACATTGACAACTTTGCAACGAAATAAAAAAAATCGTAAGGTTTATTCTTTTATAAACACCAATTTGGACTTGATCATGTCATACATACATAATTATAATGTGTTTGTTATGTAGAAGAGACCGGGCGCGTATCATGCTGATACTAATGTAGTCCTTTTTTAGCATTTTAAAGTCTTTTTTACAAGGTAAAGTTGTCACTTTTGACGGTACACAGCTACACAGCGACACAAGCTTGACGTCTTTATACGTCCACGGCGTTGTAGGGGTTAATTTGGCCATAATGTTGTTCACACGTTGCTGCCTAGTGTTACATTTGTTGTGAATCAATGTAATATCACTACGATAGATTAGAACCGTTTGTAGAAATACAAAATGTCAATCGTTTATTTATTTACATAAGATAAATGGATATCATTTGTATCGTGTTGTTTACTTTATCTCTCCCATGTTATATTTCTTTTCCATTGTTTTTTTTTCGTGGTCATCAGTATTCATTAGTCATGGCCGATATAACATAACAGATATCAGAATATGAAATAATGCTCATAAAACGTAAGGTACAGCAGGACAAATCTCGAGGGGGGGGGGGGCGATTGTAACTGATCCATTTTTTCCATTATTACACTATGATGTTGAGTTCTACATGTATCAACTGAACACGCATACCATACGAGTATATAACCGGTGGACACTATTTAAAAATGCAAACAAACATTTTAAAACATATGGGCCAGTTACATTTGCCCCGCTGTACCTTACTAAATCGTGTTAAATTTCACTGAAGCTTTAGTAGTTTCATGTGTTCTGCCTACCTCTTTATGGGATACAGGCGTGATTGTATGTATGTATGTTAAATTTCATACTCGTAATTTCTGTAAAGAAAAACGACCTCTTCATTGTTATCGACTTATCGATAATTTTATAATCTTTAACCTGTTGAACGTTTTGCTTCTCGCTTCAAGATGAGGCCAACACGCCAATACCCCTACTAGTAAATGACGAACATGAACCTTGTCTGTCAGCACCAGCAGGATGATTGCTTTGACAGCGGCCGCTATAACCACTTTGGTTGTTGCCGTTATTGGCGTGGTGGGCGCGTCGGCACACGACCACTTTAGTTGTTCTTGGCGTTCAAAGGGTTAAAACAGTAGGTGTAAGGAAAGTATAGTCTTGGTTGGGAAACACTACATAATTGGAAAGTTAAGAAATGAGAACATTATTTATACAGGTAGGTACGTTTATTTAACTAAATATCGCCAAGCCACGTTTGACCTAATTAACAGTAACAGTTCACAGCCATTATAAGTACAATTTTAAAACATAATTTAATTATGTTTCCATAAAATAACCTTTTTACATGGAAAACTATAGCCAATAAATAGGTACATACTTAAAATACAATTTCTTTCAAATGTACTCAGGCTAAATCACACTAGATTTTAACTTTGCCCTCCTTATGGTAACTTTACCCAGTAAATAGTGTCACAAAAAAGATGGATTAAACTTTTATTGGGCAAAGATAAAATAAGTTGGCAATATTTTACGTTCACAATAAAAGTCATTGAATGATTATAAAATAAGACGTTATCTGCGTAAAGGTACCTTATAGTCGATGGCGCTTACGTCCCGCGGCGTCGTATTTGTTTACGAACATCGCTCATTAACGCCGTAAGCGCCATCGACAATAAGGTCCTTTACCCAGATAACGTCACAAATTAACATAGATAATTTTATTGTATATTAAATTTAATGACGACATATAGGTAATAGGCTTTTGAACATAAGTCGAAAAGAGTCAATGAATACTTTTAGGCGTCGGTCGATTCAACTGCTGCCAGGGTTTTTCAAGAAGGCATATTAGTAAAATATTGAAATAATCTTAACATTAGATATTCAGTACATCTAGATGTAACAGACGTAACCAGAAATAACAATTTCTGACTTTACAATTCGTCACTATTTCGAAAAAATAATAACACACAACACAACCATGCAAATTATTAAGTATTGGAAAACAAATCACAAAAGCTGATTGTGTTTCCATTTTAGTACCATAGCTGGGCACCGTTAATCAAATAGTTAACTTCGATAATCGTTAATCCGTTACTTAAAAAGTTAACTTCGTTAATCGTTAAAGCGATACATTTCGGTAGATTTAACGGAAGTTAAAGTTAATCGATAATCCGTTAACACGTCATAAAAATAGGACTTCACTGTAGGTATTATGTATTTGTATTTACTAAGTATCCACCAAAAACCATTTAAACCTGTGACGCCAATCGGTAAACAACCGAAATGTAATAATTACGGCTTCTTCGGGCTTTTACCGCCGTTGGTTGGATAAATCCTAGGTTTTACTTCGGATTGGTAATTATTGGGTCATTCATGCGGTCGCGATCGTGGTACGTCGGTTCTTCAGATTGAGATTTGAGACGACAACTCGATGCTGTGGGCCACGATAAATTGCATGGTAGAGTAATCTAAGGCCCGCGCCGGACTCTAACTCGATGCGTCGGTTGCGCGATTTGTCTGTCATGCCTGATGATTGCACTCTATTCCCAGGTTAGTGATCGATCTAGCACGTCTTATAAGATTTAGGAGATCTCAAATAAGTGATCCAAAATCGCCAATTGGTCTGTTTATAACCGACGGATCTGCTTTTACCGATAAAACCTAGGTTTTGCCGTACTACGGGCTTTTACAGTAGCAGTCAGAACGTGGTTTTCGCGGCGCAGCGAGCCGCTTGGGGTGCTGGATTAACGATTAACGGACTCGATGAAATTTAACGGAAGTTAACGAATCCGTTAACATTTTTTAAAGTTAACTTAAAAGTTAATCCGTTAACCGAAATGTTAACTTCGTTAATTAACGATTAACGGATTAACGAGTTAATGCCCAGCTATGTTAGTACCTAACCTAAAGTAATGAAAAAATGTAACCAGTGGCCCATTTCTCAAAGCTGAAAGTTACAAGTCACAAGCGGAAGTCTCTTTCCAACTTGTCATATTAGACATTGACTTCCACTTGTAAATTGTATCTTATCTTATCTTAAATCTGCGGGGGCCCTTACGGATTCACTTCGACCCATCGAGACCTTTTACGCGATTACCCCCCTACGATCCTAAGATCCTTCAGCTATTCAGGAGCTTCTCGTCCATCTCCACACGCGTATCTGATAATGAGGCTCATGGATGTAGCTCTCTGAAGTCCTTTGGCACCCGGTAACCTGCTCCAAAGTTCTTTATAGTCTGGCGAGGGCGTGACATTCACCCATAAGATGTCTGACGCTCTCTTCCTCTTCGCCACACATGCGACAATCAGTGTTGTCAGCGTGTCCCATCTTGACCAAAATTCCTTTGACCCCGTAAGGCACTGGTCCCACCGCGAGCTAGTAAGCTATGAGCTATCGGCTATAAAAACGAACAGAAGATACGAACCCCCGTGCAAATAAAAGAGACACGGCGATTTTAATAGCTCACCGCTGGGCGAGTAACTATAAACATCGCCGTGTCTCTTTTATTTGCACGCGAGTGATTATCTTTTGTTCGTTTTTATAGCCGATAGCTCATAGCTTACTAGCTCGCGGTGGGACCAGTGCCTTATGGCCTGTGAACACCCCCGTTATAATTTGGAGTTGTCTTTTGCTTACTTGTAGCTTCGAGAAAAGGGCCAGAAGGCTTCAATATATAAGTAGGTTTATTTCTCATCACGTCGGTTTACAGTGTTTGTTGCGCATAATTTTTAAATGTTATTTTGGCACAATATAATACTGCTTTAATTGATACAATGGGAATTACATTAGGTTACTTATTGTTGTGCAGTTTATTGTCTATTTGTTGTTACTGTTACGCCTGTGCTTACGGTAATCGCTATTATAACATATAACAAATCAGGAAACTAAAATAAGCACTAAGTACTCGTAGTCAACTTATTAATACTTATACAAACTTATATCACAAGTAACGTGAAATAGACCATTCAGTGGCTTAGACTATTAGCTGTAAATGTCAGCAATTACAGTATCCTAAAGCTTATTTTGATTTCAAAAACACTAGTGGGTATTGTTAGGCACTGGTCCCACCAGAAGCGAGTAAGCTACGAGCTATCCGCGATAGATACGATGATAAAAGATGCGATGACAGGCGAGCGAGTTACAGATCGTCGCCGAGCGATGAACTGTAAATCGCTCGCTGTCTCTTTTATTTATACAGGAGCGACTATCTTTTGTTCGTATCTATCGCTGATGTATCGTAGCTTACTCGCTCTTGGTGGGACCAGTGCCTATTCTTTGATGGCGACGATTAATACATGTTTAACTACCATCACTATTGGTCAATTTCACGGTACGTTACCATAAGATCGGGTTAAATGTTGTCCATCTAGAGACAAGAGGCGTACTCCAAATAGTCAAGTCTATGTGTTATACTACAACAACGAAGCCTCAACAACATTTACAACTAGTTAAGCAGGCTAGGTCTAAGAGTGAGTCTTGAAATGTAAATTTTAGATTAGAAAGCTCTATTTTTGAGTGCTCTATTAAGCTCAATTATTCTAAGTAGACTGTTTCACAAACTAACTAGCCTGGATTCTTCTAGGGTGTAGTTAGACTAGAATAACAGGAAGCAAAGAAAATCTTAAATATAGCTAATTTATGGGATGACTATCAGCTTAATTTAAAATACGTATTTCAAATATGACATTAGGAACTATTAACTAACAATGAAATTTATATTTTATCAAACTAACAACAAGTAATATAAACAACAATAAAACTGAGTCTTACTTAATGTAATTACAAACTAAACCTAAAAATAAACGTGGAAAATTTGCCCCAAATCGCCTTCTTCTGGCAGCTTACCCCGAATCCTGGCAACATTGCCCCGTATGGCAATGTTGATCCGCTACTTTTATGTACATATATGTAATATGACCCTCATCTCATGTGTCAATTATCTGCAGCAACATTACTTGAAGAGCCAGTATGCGCTGGCACTCCAGGGCCTTAAGAACTTAAACCTGAAAGACTTAATGGATTTAATGGAACAATAGTAATTAGTAACAATATCAGCTAAGAAGGTTTTAGTACGTAGCATTAAATAATAATTATGAATAAGTACAGCAATCTCAAATTATTACTAATGTTTTAGATAGATTTTTTTGTTATGTTTGTAAACTAACAATGCGAAATACAATTAAGTAATATGGTTGAATGAAATTGAGAAAATGTTTTTGTGTTTATTATCAAATATTTGCTAACATTTTTTTTATAATTTCCCTCAGACTAATTTGCGTGTAATTAATACACTTAGTGTTAATTCTATTGAGGTACTATCTATCATTTTTGGTATATATCTGCGACTAATCGTTATTGAATTGTGTATATATGCTGTAAATTTTAGGCAAAATATATGGGATTACAAAATATTTTGCAAATATAAATATGCACAAACTATTTGCAATAGGCAATTTTTATATCAATTTCAAAATTACATTGCATACATTAAATAGATGTCTGACGCTAATATTACAATATAAAAGTGGGTTTTATTTAGGCCTTTAAATGTCTGCCATATTTTTTAGAATGTTTTATAAGATATGTTTTTACGCCTATGCTAAATCTGCTCTCTACAATTTGTAACTTTGAAAGAACAAAGTTTGGCGTGCCACTATAATAAAGGTGATTATGCGATTATTGTGGCACACTAAGCGGTTAAATAATACCAACCCAATGTGTTTCTTAAGTAGGTATTTCTTTAAAACATCTATTAATAAAAATAATTGATTTACTCCAAAATAAATAGGCGATATGATACCTAATGAAAGCTTATATAATTTAACAATATATTGCCAGTTCATTATTGAACATTTTGATTAAAAAAGCGGCAAACAATTTTGCACCTGTCAGCTCCGTTATACTTTACTAAACCCAATATAAATCTAATTTCAAATACGAGGAAGCTCGGAAAACTATTTAATTTAAAACAACCATCAGGGAAGACATTGCCACATATCTTATACTATTAAACGAGCAATTCTTGTATATTTATTTATTTATTTATTTATTTATTTATTTATTTATTTATTTATTTATTTATTTATATATACCGACGATCTTGGAAACCGCTCTAACGATTTCGCTGAAATTTGTTTTGTGGGGGTTTTCGGGGGTGAAAAATCGATCTAGCGTAGCCTTAGATCCCGGAAAACGCGAATTTTCGAGTTTTCATGAGTTTTTCTTTCGCATTTGTAAACGTAAAATATGGTCCTTAATTTCGCCGCGCGCGCATCGATTCCGTTTAGCTCAGTCGCACGAGGTCGGTCTAATGTACGCAGATAGATCGTAGGTGTCAGGGTTTCGAATCCCGGTCAGAAATTAAGTTTTTGTTTTTTGTCTTTTTTTTTGTTTTTGTATTTATAAGAGTTTTTTTTTTATCTAAAGACGTGATATATTAAAATAGAACCGAGCGAAGCTCGGTCGCCCAGATATTTAATATTAATCTACTAATAATTAACCAGGGTATATAGCTCACATTGCTTTGTTACAATGGAAATGTAACACGTATCTATTCATCGACTATGTAAGCCACTGGTCCCACCAAAAGCGAGTAATGAACTGCGATAGGCATGAACAAAAGACAGTCGCTCCCGTGTAAACAAAAGAGACCCGACGATAGCGCGAGCGAGTTATAGATCGTCGCTGAGCTATTCACAATCGCTCGCTTTTTTTTTCTTTTTCCCCTCACTATCTCGGAAACACGTGTTTTGTCCTTTAATATCAGTGGGTAAAAACGCATTTTATTCACTAGTGGGTAAAGTAATTTGACCTTGATTATGTCAAATTAACTGCTTTAAAATTGATAAAAGTAGGTGAATCTAGTAATAAAGATGATTTACCACCTGTAAGCAGACAGCAGGCACCTGGAAGCAGTGATAAACGCATTTTCCACTCACTAGCTCGGAATCACGTGTTTTGTCCTTTAATACCAGCGGGTAAAAACGCATTTTATCCACTAGTGGGTAAAGTAATTTGACCTTGAATAAAGTCAAATTAACTGCTTTAAAATTGATAAAAGTTGGTGAATCTAGTAATAAAGATAATTTACCACCTGTGGAACTACTGGAAGCAGTGATAAACGCATTTTTAACCGTCGCCTCATACTCGTATCTCAAGAAGGACGGTTATCAAGTCGTCTGTATGTTTTTTTATTTTTTATTTTTTATGTTTGTTCCTCGATATCTCCGTCGTTACTGGACCGATTTTGAAAATTTTTTTTTTGATTGAATGTATATGCATACAGATTGGTCCCATTTTTCTCAGAACCCAGTTCTGATGATGGGATCCTGGAGAAATCGAGGGAACTCCTCAAATCTGAAAGGCATACATATGGTGATTTTTGTGTTTTTAAAGGAACAGCATGCATTTAGGTACGGAACAGTGACATTTGGTGCAGTGGAACTGCTGATGATGGCCAGAACGGAACTCTTCAAATCTGAACGGCACGCTTATAGTGACTTTGGTATTTTTATACGAACAGCATGCACTTTCGTCCAGAACAGTGACATTTGGTGCAGTGGAATTTCTGATGATGGTCAGAACCGAACTCCTCAAATCTGAACGGCACGCTTATAGTGACTTTGGTATTTTTATAAGAACAGCATGCACTTTCGTCCAGAACAGTGACATTTGGTGCAGTGGAACTGCTGATGATGGCCAGAACCAAACTCCTCAAATCTGAACGGCACGCTTATAGTGACTTTGCCATTTTTATAAGAACAGCATGCACTTTCGTCCAGAACATTTGGTGCAGTGGAATTTCTGATGATGGTCAGAATCGGTTCCGAACTCCTCAAATCTGAACGGCACGCTTATAGTGACTTTGGTATTTTTATAAGAACAGCATGCACTTTCGTCCAGAACAGTGACATTTGGTGCAGTGGAACTGCTGATGATGGCCAGAACCAAACTCCTCAAACCTGAACGGCACACTCATAGTGACTTTGGTATTTTTGTAAGAAAAGCATGCATTTAAGTTCAGAACAGTGACATTTATTTAGTTATGTTTGTTAAGCATAAGTTTTGAAGTCAAAGTTTGTCAAGCTTCGATTTCTTATAATATAGTCTGATTCATGAGGAATTGAGGAAACTCTTCAAACCTTAACGTTATACGTATATTCATTTGTGTTGCCATCTAATAATTAAAGCATTAAAAGCAGTTTTAAAAAATACTTACACATTTTTACATAATCCAACATTCGCAAGTAGCTTTCACCAGAACCCGAAAGGCGACGGTTTTTTTTTCTTATAAATTATTTGCGTTGTAGTTTCCTCATTATAGTGAGGGGAAAAGTGTTGTGTTACACTCGGGTGCAAAATGTATTTTACTTCTCGTGTGTTAAAAAACTCGCAAGTTCAGGATTCTATTCTCGAACCACTCGCTTCGCTCGTGGTTCAACTATAGAATCCTTTCACTTGCTCGTTTTTCAATTCCACACTCGGCGTTAAAATACAACTTTGCCCCCTTGTATATAATAACTATTACACGGGAGAGACTATCTTTAGTTAGTTTCCATCGCCTCGCTGTTGATGGGCCACAGTGCTTTTTACTAAGTTTTAATTGTCGGCAAAAAGATGGATTTTATACGTAAGCTGCATGTGACATCGTAGCACTTGAATCAAAGACATATGTAACTCCGTATAGACAGAAAAAACGTACCTCAAAGCCCTAGAGAAAAAGGTACGGTGGCCTAGATGGCGTTACACTTTTGGGGAACGCTCGGCTAGATGGCGCTAATATTAATATTTGACATTTTAACACATATCAAGCTAACAATATGGGCCAAATTGTCAAAACTGAGGTTCAAAAGTTTTAAGCTTGTGTCGAGAGATGGCAGTCTATGCACTGTGATTACAGATTTTACTTTGACAGTAACTCTCTATAATACTCGATCCTCTTTGACTTGAATGGATGTAGGTAGTTTACCGATTTGGAAGGAATTTTTACTTGCAAGCAGGTTTTCTAGAAATGGTTCTAAGTCATATTTGATCTAAATCGGTTCATCCGTTACATTGCGTTGGAGATGTTCATAGTTTATTTTAATAAATGATGGTGTCATGAGAAAATCGAATGGTGATGTTTAGAAGTAGGTGTTTTTACGCCAATTTATTAAGGGCTCAATTTTTCAAGGGTTAAGTGTTTTATTCTTCTTATTTTACTTATTTGAAGATCCAGCAGCTGTGTATTTAATAACATGCCCAAAAACTGTATTCTTAATCCTATTTATGCTGAACCCTCTTTACTTTTAAGATCGATATTATTTTATTGGAATTCGTTCTTGAAATGTAACTTTGCAAGTTTATGTAAAAGTCCTAATGTTTTATTTTTAAATTACAAAACTTATAAATTTCCTCATAAGATAATTAATTTATCTCCGTATTCATAATAAGAGTTTACTAGCGCTTAGGTCACTATACCCTCAGCCCATAGAAGTCACAACCAAAATATTGTAGCGAGTTACAAAATGAAAAAAAAAACTCTTAAATCAACCAAATATTTGAAATATTTTTATGGTTTTGGGGTAGCTTTCACTGTAAAAGTTATTTATTTATTTAATCTTCATTGTACACAAAGAAAGAAAACTTATAGTACAAAAGGCGGACTTAATGCCAGACAGCATACAGAAATTTTAACTTTTGATTAGCAGAAACGTCTGCAATCGATGCCATTAGGCTTAGAATAAATTTAAAAGTGGAAAATGTCTGCCTTGGGTGAGACTTGAACTCACGCAAGGCAGACATTTTCCACTTTTAAATTTATTCTAAGCCTAATAGCATACAGAAAGTTACTCAGTTACCTAACATAGTAAATTATTTGAGGTGATAATAGATATTTTATTCCTTTTATATACCTATACTCGTAAAAGTGTGTTTGCTCGTATATTAGCCACAATAGTTATTTGTTTTACCAGGGGGCAAAATTGTTGTTTAACCGCACGAGCCAATATTGAAACCCGAGCAAGCGAAAGATTCCAATATTGAACCGCGAGCGTAGCGAGTGGTTCAAAAAGTGGAATCTTGAGCGTTGCGAGGTTTTCAAGGCACGAAAGGTTAAACAAACTTCACCGCCGAGTGAAACACAAAATTTTTCACCACACCAACACGAACAAAATGCTGACTAAGTATAAAACAGAAAACGAAATCAAATCTAGAAATCTGTTCAATATTTATGATTCAAAACAATTATTTATAGGTAAATTCTACCAGTCAGCTCAAGGCTGCAAGTTAAAATTTGTATGAAAACTTTTGCAATCTTGTGGATAAAATGCAATTTTGCTATCCGTTTTCGAACAGCAAAATTAATCTTTTCCCCTCACTAGCTCGGAAACACGTGTTTTTTCCTTTAATACCAGCGGGTAAAAACGCATTTTATCCACTAGTGGGTAAAGTAATTTGACCTTGAATAAAGTCAAATTAACTGCTTTAAAACTGATAAAAGTAGGTGAATCTAGTAATAAAGATGATTTACCACCTGTGGAACTACTGGAAGCAGTGATAAACGCATTTTTTGCGTTGTAGTTTTTTAGTAGTTTCAATTTCACACTCGGCGTTAAAATACAACTTTGCCCCCTTGTATAACAAATAACTATTACCAGTTGGTGTGGTGAAAAATAATAAAAACTCTGCAGTTAACCAATTCATGCGCCGAAATAAAGTAATGTTTGTTTGATCGTATATTAGCCATCAAATAAGTAGGTAAGTACTAATACCGTGCTTTACACTTTTGGTGTGACGTCTATGCACTAAATGTACTCTTATTCAGTGAACTTTTATCGTAATCTCCTTTTTACGGACGGTATTTAGGAACTAAACCATCTTTATGGACAGATATTTATTTCATCATTTGGTGGATTATATTTATGAACTAAAAATGCCGTTCAATTTTGAATTAAATAAGTAATAAACAAAACATGATATTGACTAATGTTCACCACATTTTTTTGTTATTTTTCCACGAAACTTACTTATAAAGGATAGGCTCTTATCTGGTACCTAACACGTATTTGTCTTGTCAACTGTGATTTTTTACTATGACTTTTAACTTTGCCCTTCCGTCCTTAACAAAAAATCTGTTTCACATATAGGCATATGTCTTAATTGTATCTTAGTCACATCCAAGGAATTATCATAAACCAGCCAGATATGTATTTATGACAAACAGGCAAAGTGTGTAAGCTATGAGCTATCGACTATAGAAGTGAACAAAAGATTGTCTCTCCCGTGTAAATAAAAGAGAGAGCGTACGATTCATAGTTTGGCGATGAACTATAACTCGCTCGCGCTATCATCAGTAATCAGTAATCAGTAATTCTTTATTGCTATCATAGGTACATAAGTTGGTACATTTCAGTAGGTATAGCACAGCTATGAACCCTGTAAGGGCACTGCAAATATAGTTCTTAATAACTAAAAATCTTAATACTTATAATCTTATAAATCTTAATACCTATATTGCTATGAGAACATTTTTATGTTGTAACATATTTTAATTTTCAAAAAATTCCTTAATGTTATAGTAACTATTCTCTATTAAGTATTTCGTAAGCTTCTTGTTGAATGAACTGTCAATTTTTTCTTCCTTAATGCTCATTGGTAGGTTATTGTAGATTTTGATGCACATTATATATGGACTGGAGCTATGGATATTTAAATTTGAAAATGGCACTGGGATTGTATTTCGCGGGCGTAAATTTGTGGTACTAGGGTCTTTTGGTAATGGGAACAGATGGCTGTGTTTTCTTTTGAATTTGCATATCTCAAGTATGTATAAAGAGGTCAATGTAAGTATGTTGAGTTTACGGAAATAAGGTCTGCAACTATCTGTTTGTTGTATGTTAGTGATGATTTTTATACATCTCTTTTGAAGAATAAATAATTCGTGTATGTTTGTGCTATTGCCCCACATGACTATACCATATCGGAGCCAGGAGTGGGCAAAAGCATGGTAGGTGCATAAGGCGGTTTTTATATCTGCATGTTTCTTAACTTCCCTTAGAGCATATATAAATGATGATAATTTTGAAGTAATTTTTTGGACATGGGATTTCCAGTTTACGTTTGTGTCTATCTCGAGACCCAGCAAGTTGGAGGAGTTTACGCAATTTAAGATTTGGTCATTGTATTTATAGTTGATATCTAACTTACGTCTTTGATGCGGTTTAAATTGCATGATTTTTGTTTTTTCTATATTTAATTCTAGGTTATGAAAGTTTAGCCAATCTGCTACTTTAGTAAAAGTGACGTCTAGCTGGGAATTCAGGTTGTTTTCTATTGTTGAATATGGAAAAACTATGGATATATCGTCTGCAAATAGGATACTAGTATGGTCGAGCATTTTAGGAAGGTCATTAATATATATTAAAAATAAAAGGCATCCGAGTACACTGCCTTGTGGGATGGAACCTGTCATAGTAACGGTTTTGGATTTTACTTTTTTGGATTTTACTTTTTTTTGGATCATCACGTCTCTTTTACACGGGAGCGACTATCTTTTGTTTCTATTGCTGATAGCTCATTGGCTACTCTCATTTGGTGGGACCTCCTATTTCTTCATCCTTACGTCAGCCTGAAACCTCCTACCCTTTATAGAGAATTGTCAGTGCTCCGGTATGGGGATGTCGGGCATATTCTCCGGTAGCGGCGGAAGGACGTTAGTCTCGAACTGGCCCGAGTAGTTCCCTGGCGGCGAGTAGTTGGCCACCACTATGACTTTGCCCGCGCGGGACCGCGCTTTACCCACGCCGAAGAATCGAGTCGCCACCCATACCATTTGAGTGAAGTGACCTATGACAAACATAGCTAGCATTATTTTTTGGAACATTTAATCATGCTTAGCTCATTGGTCCCACACTCATGTAAATAAAAGAGACGCGATGATAGCGCCGACGATAGTCGCCGAGCGATGAACTAATTGTATATCGCTCGCTCTCTCTTTCATTTACACGGGAGCGAGCTTTTGTTCGTTTCTATCGCCGATAGCTCATCGGCCACATCGCTTACTCGCTTTTAGTGGGACCAGTGCCTTAGGGCCCATTTAGACGGTACGAGAACTCGCATACGAGTTTTATTACATTGCGGTATTTGATGGCTGTGCAAAATGTTATGTAACCTCAACAGCCCGCAATGTAACTAAAATCGCATGCGAGTTGGCACACCGTCTAAACCAGGCCTTAATCTCTCGGATTTCACCACTTCGATCTTGAATACTTGTCAATTTCATAAGATTCTATTCTAGTTTCGTAACCGTATATTAAATCAATACAAATAGTGTACCTGCATTGACATTGGCGTGCAATATATCTGGTTCCTTGAAGAAGCTGTACTGCCGAACAGCCGCGTACCAATACGACGATACTTCTTGTCCTGTTCGAATAAACAAATCATTAGAAAATAACAATTTTTGCAGGCGTCCCAGGTCGGAAAGTTACAGGATAATTTTATTCCTTATATGATAGGCACGGCACGATATTTAAAACATGATATGAATAATAAAAAAAAATACTCATAAGTAGTTCATTTTGTCGACAAAAGGCATCAACCTTGTACATGAACACGAACATGTAGTGAGAAAAGGTTTTCGTTCGTATTTTTCGGGAAACGTTCGTATTTGTCATGCTAGTTCAGTCAATATCAGTGCATCTTGTACTGAGACTGACTGAAATAGCATGACACGTTCATACGTTTCCGTAACAATACGAAGGAGAATCTGTTCGCACTACATCTGAACTGTTGCAACGTCATACCTGTGACGTCAGGTTGCAGCGCGCTGACCGGCCGCTGGTAGAGGTTCTGCCCGACGTCCCTGTCGTTCCTGTAGCAGAACTTGTTGGTGTGAGCGAGATGGTTGGCCCACGCTTGTGCGTAGTCGCACAGCTGAAAAAATACAATGAATACTAAAATAAATCGGATTAAAATAGGTGAAAATTCACAGCTTATATACACTTTTCTTTTTTTATGACATAGGCAGCAAACGAGCAGACGAGCCGCCAGATGGGAAGCAGCCATCGCCCATGGATATAACCAACAACAGGGGAGCCACTTATACGTTTTCGACCTTTGAGAACCCTAAATACCTGCTTCTTGAAGAACCCCATGTCATAGCGCAAGGGAAACACCTCAGAAGGTACCTCATTCCACAACCTGCACGTTCTGGGCAAAAACGATCGAGAGGCCCGTTTGCAACGTGACGAGAAAGTGAGGATGAACTTTGTTTCATTTGGAGGGAGGTGCGGTGATAAAAGCGCGACGGTAGCACCAAGTCAAAGAGTTCATTAGAGCATTCTTTAGTTTGATGTTGAGAGTAAAGTGTACGCGTACCTCAGGAGCCATGTATAGTTGAGGAGCCCCGTGCCGCTGCCGGTACACGTTGTGCCAGCACAGACACTCGGTGATGAACTCCCATGCTCACTGGCTTGTGGTGTACATTGAGAGCTGTGTGGAGGTACCTCAGGAGCCATGTATAGTTGAGGAGCCCCGTGCCGCTGCCGGTACACGTTGTGCCAGCATAGACACTCGGTGATGAAGTCGCTGTCTTGCCAGGCTGTTCGGATCTCGCTCCATTGCACCACCATGCTCACTGGCTTCGTCTGGAGGACCTACGGACAATACGGCAATAAAATTTTATTTCAAGTTGTACAATACAAACAATTTATTCGTAGGTAAACACTTCTTTCAAACACATTTAATTTAGTATTGGGTTGGCACAAAAGTAATGACACACTCTACAAAACTCTATACATTTCCTTTCTTAAGTTAATTGTTTTCGATAATATTCTAGTATGTTGTAGAACATTCTAGTACTTCTAATGTGAGGGTATAAGTATAAAGCCGCCCTCGTGATTGGTTTAGTTAGATTCAAATAAAATGGACGAGCGACAAGTTCGAACACTTTACTTATACGAGTACTTGTTAGGCCACAGTGCGCGGGCTGCGGCTGACAATATCAACACTGCATTGGGCGCTGGAAGTACAAGCCATGCCACGGTGTCCAGATGGTTTGACCGTTTTAAATCAGGAGACAGGAGCCTTGAAAGTCAGTCACGCTCAGGACGACCACCTGCATTCAATGATGACGATTTACGCCGCGAACTACAGTCGAATCCTGATGCTACTACTCGTGAATTAGCGGAAGCACTTAACTGCAGTCACCACGCTGTGGAATACCATCTGCATGAGCTTGGGTATCGAAAAGTTTTGGCTCGATGGGTACCGCACATCCTTACCGACGCCAGTCGTGCAGTCCGTGTCGCCATCTGTCAATCACTTTTGCTACGACCCCGACCTAAAGAGTTTTTGACTGATCTGGTTACGGGAGATGAATCATGGATTTATTATGAGAACGATACACGTCGTGCTTATTGGCTGCCTCGAGAAGAAACGCCACCAACTCAACCGAAGCTGAGTCAAAAGAACCACTTAAAAGTTTTGCTTTGTTGTTTCTGGGACTCGCAAGGCATGCTGTTTCATGAACTATTACACAATGAAACTGTAAACGCTAACAAATATTCAACACAGCTCACCGAGCTATCTTCTGCTATCAAGAAAAAACGACGAAGACGAGCCACTGTAATTTTACTACATGATAACGCTCGACCTCATGTCGCATCTACCGTTCGCCAACAGCTGGAGAACTTGGGCTGGGAGACGATACCCCACTCACCTTATTCTCCAGACCTCGCACCATCAGACTTTCATTTGTTTAGAGCCCTGAAACGACATTTGCGGGGTAAACAATTCAATGATTTCCATGTACAGGTGGAGTTGAACAACTTTTTCGAGGCACAGCCATCAGAGTTCTGGGCGAAAGGCATCCAAACTTTGCCGGATCGTTGGCAAGAAGTCATAGATGCTAATGGTGATTACATCATCGACTAAGCTTTTTGTATTGTAATATAATAAAAAATATAAAACGTAAACCAAGTGTCTCATTACTTTTGTGCCAACCCAATAGTTACACAGTATCCATACTTCCATACTTAATATTATAAATGCGAAAGTGTGTGTGTCTGTTTGTTTGTCCGTCTTTCAAAACGGAGCGACGTATTGACGTGATTTTTTAAGTGGAGATAGTTGAAGAGACGGAGAGTGACATAGGCTACTTTATGTCTCTTTCTAACCCCCCACTTTCCTAGAATGGGGGGTGGAAGTTTAAATGGAGCATTCCGCAATTTTGAACTTTAACCACAGAATATATAATAGTACAAGTACAGAAGGCTCACTCCTTTGATGTTCACAATATGCCGCCATTCTAAATTCTTACCTACACTAACAAGTGGACCGCACGCGAGCAGCCGACATTGAATTTTATTGCGACGCGCGAAGGTCGTCACCACTGAATGGGCCGCGAATTCGCGAGTGAGCCGCCCCTGGTTTAACACAAGTGAAGCCGCGGGAAAAAGCTAGTAAATTATAGTTTACCACGAAACGATCCCGATTAAGCATAATGCTGTCAAAGTCAGTGCTGATCTTCCAGCGAGACCATTTGTGGGCCGCGGACGCCATCATGCAAGACGGCTTTACTTATGCTGTTTCTACTCTGAATCACCTTAAACAACCCTTAAATGCATAGCGATGTATGTATTATGTATCATGCATTTTTGTCTCTATTGACAGCATGTCAAAATTCAAATTTGAATAAATCTTTGTCAAGGTCATGCATTTAAGGGTTAAAACTGTGGGTCGTCACTGTAAGCCCTAAAACTATAAATAATACCGTAAGGATTTATGTTCCCTGATTTATATAGGCTAAGAGGTCCCCAAAAGATTCTAAAAAGAAAAAGTTACTATTCCTGCTTTACTTTGATTAAACCTCAAGACCTCAAAACTCTTTCCTCAAGTATTCATAACCTTTCGTCGTAATTGTGCCATTTAAGAAAGCCTTGAGTCGCCCGAAGTGGTCGGCCGGAGGGTCTCAGCAAAAATAGCGCGCGGAAACAAAGGAAATGAGAGTCGATGGCGCGAGGCACAAGCTGCTAGCGCCTATAAGGGGTTATAAAATAAAATAAATAAATATTGGGGGCACCTTACACAGATCAACCTAGCCCCAAACTAAGCAAAACTTGTACTATGGGTGCTGGGCGACGATATACTTACTTATATAGATAAGTACATACTTATATACATAGAAAACATCCATGACTCAGGAACAAATATCTGTGTTCATCACACAAATAAATGCCCTTACCGGGATTTGAACCCGGGACCGCGGCTTACCAGGCAGGGTCACTACGCGCTAGGCCAGACCGGTCGTTAACGGTTATAGTTTAACCCTCTCGCACTAAGACGTTTCTTTTATGCGATTGGAGGCAAACATGCAGGTCGCCTGATGGTAAGCGATCACTGCCTCCCATGGGACCCATGGACACCCGAAACACTATATGTGTTGGAGGTGCGTTGCCGGCCTAGATGGAGTACGCTTTTTCTTGGCTTCATATAACATTTTACCTTTCTTTTTTATTAAAATCTTTCGGTTTCCTCAGTTTACACCGTGTATAATTGTCAATTTAAACATTTGTTATTAAAATTCAAAATTAAGTTAGCAAACCTCGATTTTTCGGTAGCAAAGGGTTATGAAAAATATTGTGTGTAACTTAGTGCGTTTTCACATTATCCGATCCGATATCGGATGTAGGACAGATATCCCGTACATTACAGGCGCCATCTTGGATTTTTTCTATTGAAATCCTTCCGACATCCGATATCGGATTGGATAATGTGAAAAGGGACAGGTCGTAACGGGTTGCACACTCACCTTCGCAATCCGTCGAGATTTAATTATTCTCGTTAGTAAAATTTCTCTTCAGCCCCTTGTTGCACGATACCCACTAATAACGTTCCTACAATGAATCCAGTTTTGAGATTTATAACTTTGTACAGACTTCGAAATTACAAAAGATGGGTTACCTATTTGTAATGGCATATTTTACACAGTGCATTTAAACTACTGCTGAAATAAAAGTACAAACTCAATTGATTAACAATAGGTACCTTATAAATCTAGAATAGTGAATTCTGCTCTCGCTTGAAACATGGACCACAGGAAAGGCGCTCGAGAACTGAAAAGTTCATTAGGTACACTGAAGTCAGCGGAGCGAAACCAAGTATTTTCGCAAAACTTCGCCTTTCTCGAGTTTCCTTCTCCTCGGTGAATAGAATAGGTAATATAAAAGTTCTGAACGTGTCGAGACTTAAATTATGAATCACATTTTATATTACGCATATTTTAAAATTAAGAATTTAAAAATTTGTTAAGAATACACGTCGTGTTCCTCCAAGCCGACGGTCCTCCTATTAAGGCTATTCCCTCTAGTCTTACCGCGTAGTTTTACCAGTTGAACCACTGGGAATTTTCTTCCCAATAGACTTTCTGATAGTAAGGGCTAGGCAATAGGTAGGTTGGTATTAGGTAGGTTAGGTTTGTTAGGTACCTACCTATAGATGCCCGAAGGGTAAACAATCTAGAAATAGGAGCCCCGCGCAGCGGGTCTCCGTCGAAACAGTTGTCGCGTCTGGTTTCGTACAAAAAAGCAAAGTCTTACAATCAGTAAGTCTATTGGGAAGAAAATTCCCAATGGTTCAACTGGTAAAACTACGCGGTAAGACTACAGGGAATAGGTAATTTTTATTACAAAAAATACTACATGGCACAGTCGGTAGGATACGAACATACGCTTATAAATAAACTCCATATCTAACGTAGCACTTGGCAATAGCGTAGCAGCGATCCGCACAGAAAACCTATCACGGCACGGCTTTTGACTTCGGAAAAGCTGCAATAACATCTCGTGACCACTTTACGTAACCGGATGGGCGGAATATTGTGCAAGTAATCTAATAGCCGATTTGTCAAATAAAATTGGAAAGTAAATATTAAAGTTAACGTCGGAAAAGGTAAGCGTTTATTACGAGCTCGCTCGAATTTGACAGACTTATCTGCCGGACCGGGTGACAGGATACGGGACCGATTGGTAAAAAAATTAGACAACCGGGTAGTATATGTAGCTTTCCATACAGAAGGGTTCTTATGTTTCAAAGTGCAACTATGGCCATTTATTACGTGAACTCCTAACAGAAAGGTTGCGGATTAAGCATAAGGTAAGGACCCTTTTCTAACAGAAATCTACATATCATCGTCTCATCATACAACAATATGTCAGTACAATATAACATGCGACACAATACATTGCGGCCCACATACGTGCAATAAATTCAACCAATCGATGAAACGCCGCAATGTATGAACCCCAACGCGATGCCATCGTTTCCCGCTCATTAGCGAATCTGAATAGGTCGGGAAGTAGCTCACGCCCTTGACCGCCCCGCAAGGTACTCAGGCCCGACCTTCGTGGGGAATACGGAAATCGGAATATTCTCCGACTCTGTCTATTAGACGGGTGCGATAGGGATGGGGATAGTGATCTTCGAAATTCGAGGGTCGAGGAGGTAAGGCCGATTGTATCGGAGGTCGCACATCCGACTTGGGACAGGTGCACTATTTTTAAATGAAAGCTTTTCGATTATATTGATTTGACCAGCGTCAAATTGGTGGTGACAGGTGAAGAATTTCACCTCCGAGCCTATAAAATTGTATGTACCTTTTGTAGTAGTTTAGGCCTGTTGTCCAGTTTCTCCGGTTCGTTGTCCGCTTCTTCGTTGTTGTTGCGTGCTGCTCGTCTGTAACAACGGGCAATGTCACTCTCAAGAGAAATGAAGGCAAAGTTCAGATGCTACTAATGTCTCAAGAAGAAAGTTTACAAATTCAATTGGACCGTCTAAGATATAAAATGTATTCCATTTAGAACGCTTCTAATGAGGCGTTCAGAGGATTAAAACATCAATAAATTGAATCCCGGATACTAAATAACATACGAGTACCAATAAATTAAAATTTTGCTATCTCTCCCTATCGCTCTTACGTATAGCCAGACAGACACACACATGCTGTTTCTATCGCCACATACCATAAACCGCATTAAACGGTTGTCACTTTGGCTAGCTTTTTTCTAAAGACTGCCTCGTTGACCATTTTAAAGGGTAGCAGTACATGCACACTAAATTAAAGTTGTCGTGTTTTTGAGAACCTTGGCGGCTCCGATTTTATCTGATCTGCGATATCTTACGCAGCCATCTGCCACAACTCAGCGAATCGAAGTCTCCAGAAATTACTTGCTATATTTGAATCATGCCTTATGCCAATAGAGTAGCTTTTTTAGTGCCACGCTAAAGGCAAAGGCAAAACTTTCCCTTTCTCGGGGCATCAGTGCACGCGATATATTACCATATTACCCGCCCCATCAACTAAAATATTCTTCAAAACATCATTTCCACGCAGACCATCTTAACTACTAGACGAAGCATTCAAGCCCACTTAAAGTCACCATAGACAATTTCCCGTTAATTTCCCAATAATTTCCCGTGGTGGTGGTGGTATGGGAATGTAAATTCTTGTCTTGTGCGAGTTGTGTCAACATTCACAACCAGCACTCGAGTAATTTTGGAATATTTACAAAAATTATAGTTTTCGGCTTGAACTTGGACTGTTATACCTCAAATCGACATCGTCGCTTTGTGCTTTAATAATAATGCGGTGTCTAGGTAGTCTGTGTACATACCTACTAAAGATATGAAAGAATTTGATTTGTATTTTCATGCTATTAAAGATTAATTTGGACAAATCTGCGCATGACTAGAGCTTTACTTAGTACCAATGGGAGCTCAAAACCTATGCTGGTTTTTTTAATAGCAAAAGTACTTAGTTTGCGAAATTCGGGCACATTTACCAAATTACTATTCAGTAGAGTGGCGGCGAAACTTGGTAACGGGTTTAATGTAATTTCCTTTTTAACTTTGTTTAATCTCACGAACGTGCAGTGTAAACAGTTTTAGTCAGCGACCGTGCGAACGGAACCCTCTCATTGCGACTCCATCTACTATTACTGTCCGGATAATGTGGCTTGCAAACCCAAACTTAGTCTTGAAGATGCCGTTACACGTCGCAGAATGGAGCTGTCCAGACGAGTTGCGGGTATAAGTGTTGTACCTCTCCCACACACTCGAAGCGCAGCGTTGAAAGAAGCGAGGGAAGTAGGCAGAAGCATAGTGTGGCCGCGCTACTCGTCATGCCGCTCGTCATACTCCTCGTCATGTCCACCGCTCCCTATTTTGTCGCGAGTCGGCGGGCCGGCAACAACATAGTGTGATAATCGCGTGAGTAGAGCAGTGTGTGGCCGGAGAGGGCAACGTCGCAGCAGCGTGAGGGGCATAGTGTGGCAGAGGTATCGGAGGAGGACACAGTCACACAGTAAAAATGAATGTCTAGAAGGTTCGATAAGAGTGGAGAAGTATTCTCTTACTTGTGGTGCAGCAGTGCGGGAGCAACCTTCCTCCGCAGGTTGTCCATGGCGGCGCGCTCCTTGCGACTCCGGGAGGGATGCGGCGCGCCGCACGCATAATGTCACCAATGGAGTTTGTAGTTAGGTAGACGGTCGAAAGAGACATCTAGAAAGTTCCGTTCGCTATGAGTGGAGAAGTGTTCTCTTACTTGTGGTGCAGCAGTGCGGGAGCAACCTTCCTCCGCAGGTTGTCCATGGCGGCACGCTCCTCGCGACGCCGGGAGGGGGGCGGCGCGCCGCATAGTGTCACCAGTGGCGTTTGAGCCGTTGGAGTCTTTTTGGTTGCCAGCAACCTGCATGGAGAAGTAGGTTTACAACTGAAGAGGCCAATCGTTTACACTTTAGCCTATGTATGTAATGGTGTCTCTCTGTGCCACTACTTAATACGGTAAAGATAATAAAAACTTTTTACAAAAAAAGACAACCGACTTAAAAAGAACAATCATCATCATGAGGTTCACTTTATGAAAGTGCTAGTTTTCGAGAGAAACTACTCGAGTTACTTAAGAAAACACCCAAAATCACCATACATGTGCTTTTAAAAATTGAGGAGTTCCCTCAACTCTTCTTAGATCCCATCATCAGAACAGCTCCAGATTAATATGGGACCACCTTGGAGGTAGCTCCTTTCAAACAAAAAAAGAATTATTGAAATCGGACCACGGGTCTCGGAGTAAGTAGTATATTCAACCTACTTTTTTATTTTTCAGTTAATAACAAGTTTACGTCACGTAGCGTGGACGATTGACCACTTGTCTACGCGTTTTCGTTTGATCTAAGATCGGTCTAAGAGTCAAGGACGGAATGTTATCCACTCAGCCCTACTCTACAAAAAAGTTTAAGTACAAAAAAAAGTTATTTTCCTACAATTTCACGAATCAACACTCCTCCTAATTGTACACGAATTTAATTTCATAGAAGGTAATAAATACTAAGTATGTATGTATGTATTTACTAACGAGTATGATATATGAATTATATCTGTCTAGCTTTAGAGGTTACCTGAGACACAACCGATAAGAACATCTAAACTTGATCTGAATTCTCTAACGTCGGAGTTGCCATCAATCTTATTTCACCGCGAAAACATCTGCACTGCGAAAAGACCCTCGAGTCAAGGATGTGACAAGGACTCATTTATCTAAATATTTTACGCCTTCAGTCTTCTTTTGTCATCTAATGGCCCATCTATAAAGTGTTCATGTTTTAATTTACCGCCACTCGTTTTGAATTTCTTCTGTTTCGCACTAGTATCGTAATGTGTTATTGCTCGCATTGTTTTGTTATAATAGATTTTTTTTGTTTCACTCGGTCTAGATGACAAAACTGTTTCTACTTCCTAATCACTCGCTACGCTCGTAATTTAATTTTAAAATTTAAATTTTGCTAGGTAATGTCAAACAAAAAACTATTGTTTTGAATTTTCTCTTTGAAAACTCTCGAAAATAAAGTCTCTTAAAAATGTAGAATATTTTTTAACACATTGCCTCAATAAAACTAACTAGCCATACATAAATAAATAGGTAGGTACAATCCGAAAAAAAAAATATTACAATTTTTGTTATAAGTACATTACCTACATCTAACCTCCAGCCAGTACGCGTCAAAAGTTGGCAAGGCAACGCAATTTCGAATTGCAAAAAGCATAATAAAATAGAATGGACCGCTACCTTTTTAAAAAAACCTCTGCGCGAGGTATATTAGCAACATTACATATTGTTTACCTTTTGGAGACAGGCACGGGTTTCGCCCTCGCGAAGTCATCGCGGGCGAGCGCTGACTTTAACGGGACGAGTTCGACGTCGCGCGGCCGGGACATAGCGCGGCGGCGCACTGCCGGCACCGGTGTGTTCTTTAGGGATGCGCTGTGGTACCAAGCACTAGTGTTGGGTACTTGTCGAGACGAGCACTGGTCTCAGGCGAGCGGGATGAGCTCGCGGCCGGGACAGCGCGGCGGCGCACTGCCGGCGCCGGTGTGTTAGGGTTGCGCTGTGGTACCGTACCGGCCACTAGTGTTGGGTACTTGTCGAGACGAGCACTGGGTGGCTAGCCGAATGGCACAATCGCTCACGAAACGCTCACGAAACGAAGCGCTAGTAGATATCTATCTCTATCGCGCTTGCGTATTGGCGCGACAGAGCCAGCGGCGTATCGCTTTCGTTTGGCGTCGGAGAAATGCCATTCGGCTACGGGGCCTGGTCTCAGGCGAGCGGGATGAGCTCGCGGCCGGGACATAGCGCGGCGGCGCACTGCCGGCACCGGTGGGTTAGGGATGCGCTGTGGTACCGGCCACTAGTGTTGTGTGCCTTCTCGATCTCGAGACGAGCACTGGTCTCGGGCGAGCATCGACTTCAGCGGGACGAGTTCCACGCCGCGCGGTCGGGACTGTTGGTGTGCATGTCAAACAATTGAAGTTCATACAAATGTCCTGAGTCGACGCTGCATAGGTTTATAACGTACAGTCAACCAATTAGAATCCTAGGCCACTGTAACCTTTGCACAGTAAACATCAATGTAGCCTCTGTGGCAAATAGAATGCGGTGTCAATAAGACAGCGTCTCCCGCCCCGCCGAACGCTCTGCTCCGGGTGTCTATACTCAGGCCTTACGCTTATAGCTACTGATATATCAGTTCCTACATCTGTCTGTTGTAGTTCTAAATGTGTATAAGTAAGCACTATGGTGGCATGTTTTGAGCAGTTCGAAGTTCTATTTATCTCGCCGTTTTTAGGGTTCCGTAGTCAACTAGGAACCCTTATAGTTTCGCCATGTCTGTCTGTCCGTCCGTCCGTCCGTCCGTCCGTCCGTCCGTCCGTCCGTCCGTCCGTCCGTCCGCGGATAATCTCAGTAACCGTTAGCACTAGAAAGCTGAAATTTGGTATCAATATGTATATCAATCACGCCGACAAAGTGCAAAAATAAAAAATGAAAAAAAATGTTTTATTAGGGTACCCCCCCTACATGTAAAGTGGGGGCTGATATTTTTTTTCATTCCAACCCCAACGTGTGATATGTTGTTGGATAGGTATTTAAAAATGAATAAGGGTTTCCTAAAATCGTTTTTTGATAATATTAATATTTTCGGAAATAATCGCTCCTAAAGGAAAAAAAGTGCGTCCCCCCTCTCTAACTTTTGAACCATATGTTTAAAAAATATGAAAAAAATCACAAAAGTAGAACTTTATAAATACTTTCTAGGAAAATTGTTTTGAACTTGATAGGTTCAGTAGTTTTTGAGAAAAATACTGAAAACTACGGAACCCTACACTGAGCGTGGCCCGACACGCTCTTGGCCGGTTTTTATCCATGGCCATGTTTCTCTCGCTGCATCTATAATTCCCAGATTCAAACCAGGATTTTTAATCTACAATTTTGGGTATCTGGTATCTAACAATCTCGTCCCTACGTTGCAAAAGGCATCCGCCCATCTCTGTCATCCACAGCACTAACCGATCACTTTTCTTCACAAAATAGCTATTATAAGTCTGACCTCCTCTTTTCTTGTGGTTACCTAGTAGGGATAGGTCAAGTTACAGTAGAGATGAGCTTTTGGATGGCAGTGTTTTGTGAAGGCAGAGGAAATCGCAACCCTTGCCACGCGTGCGCGGAGATCGGTCCTGCGCAAACTCTTGTATCAAATGCGGTAATAGTCGGCTTTAAGGTAGATTCCTGTAAACAGACAATGACTGATCTGTGGTGTGAAGTTTATTCCTAAACTATATAAGGTTGTATATTCTTTGAACTCTTTCTCGAAAGTTGATACCTGTCTGTAAAACGCTCTTGTTCCGTACGGGTATAGGTTGATTTTTAACCCCCGACGCAAAAACGACGGGTCGTTATAAGTTGGACGTGTCTGTCTGTCTGTGGCATCGTAGCTCCCGAACGGATGAACCGATTTGGATTTAGTTTTTTTTGTCTGAAAGCTGAGTTAGTCGGGAGTGTTCTTAGTCATGTTTCATGAAAATCGGTCTACTATGTCGTGGTCGGGGGTTTTTTCAAAATTTTAATTTTGTGGTTAGGTTATAATTAAATTCTCCAACAATGCAAAATATTGTGACATCCGTAAGAGTAATGACATTCATTACATAACGGGGGAACCTTGCGTGTTGGCATAGTGAGGTGCTATTCAGGTTTGGACGGCAACCATTTTACTGCTGTATCACCGTATCACGCCACATTGCAGTGTGCGTAGCACAATGCACAAACGCTCACAATAATATCTCTTTCGTAATAACTATCTATCTCTATCGCTCTTGAGTATACCTACTTAACTACTTATTGGCGCGACAGAGCCAGACTATATAAAATTTCTGCGACGTTTCGGTGGAGTTTTGCGTCGCAGAAATGGCATTCGGTTACGGGGCCAGGTGTAGTGTAGGTATAATCGTTATCCATCGTATTTGCTCGGAAATATTCGTTTTTGTCGTGTTGGTTCGGTCAACGGTTGGTATTTTTGTACTGAGGCTGACTGAAATAGCATGATGATAGCATCATTTCCGTGGAAACACGAAGTAAAACATTTCGCGCTACGAGCTACGTCTGTATTGTTAAGTACCTAATGTCAAAAACAACATTGATAAGTACCTAATGTTTTGACATTAATTTTCATTTTATAAGTGGGTATATTGGCAATGACTTTTATATTTTATGTAGGTACTTAATCTGAAATAAATCCACCTGATATTCTTTTAACTTTCCTTACGACAGTACTCTTTATTATACTGTGGTGTTGGAGTGTCGTCATCTTGTGGTCGAAATTACCAATTTCAAACCTGAGTGCACACGAAACTTATGTGACAAAACAACTTAAATAATTCTTTATGCGTTTTGGAGCCGTGTACAACGTACGTGTATAGTATCACACAATCGTTGATGCTAGACGGCGCGCGGCGCTCGAAGCGCAGTGTGACTCTGTCGCGCCAATAGCGGAAGAGCGAGACGGCGCCATAGGCATAAAACTACTTTCATTTTCGATCTGTTCATTTTGCCTTCAGAAATTCATACTTCATTCAACTATGAATCAGGTTGTAAAAAAAACAGCACAAAAGTTTGATCCGCCTTTATTATCCGTACACTTTAAAATAATTACAATAAAAAAAAAAACAAGTTAATCGTTGTTTAAATATTAAAATATAATCATCTTAACTACCTCGCACAATGTGCCGACTAGGTGCGTCTCGGGCCCTAAACACGAGATGAGCGAAGAGTTCTAATGCACCAAAGAAACGTCCCTTACAAGTCAAATATTCAATAGTAAATGTATGTGGCTAAACTGTTTTTTTCACGTCTGTTTGTCATGTGTAAACCTGCAGAAATCTGTATTTTATACAGTTTAATTTGAAGGTAAGGGAAGTACCTGAACACTATTATCCGTTCTATACGAGCATGGAAAAATTCTTAAGTAGGTATGTATGTACTTCAAATTCGTAAGTGATCCGTATTGTATGAAAAATGACGGTCATGTCAAGTAATATTAGAACTATTTCGTGTGACTTTTTGCTCACTAGAACTCTCCGCTGCAGGCAACGCCAAATGCAAGTTTATTTTTTATAATTATGGGCGACCACCTTTTTAGTAGCTAAATTCGTATTGAGGAGAACAAAGTGAGATAGTGTTATTCAACAATATCAATGATGCCGTTATTCACACCGTCATCGCAAATACACTGCAAATTTAGTTTGGCCTATGATATTTTATGAAAGCAATTAAGTATTTCAACTTACTTGCAAGCGACGTTGCCGAGTATTACAGGACCAGTATAGGGTCGAACGACTATAGGGGTTTAGGGTCCAAGTAACTGTATCTTTTTTAATATACATATATGTTTTAATATTCGTCATTCGACCTCGAACGCCTTTCATTTCCAATACGCTTTAGGGGTTCGGCTGGTTTACATTTACTAAATGTGTCTGTGATCGCCAAAATATACCACTTTATTACTTATCATAACGACGAGCCCATATTTTATCTTTATTCGCTATGAACACGACTGATACTGCCCTAACGTTGTAGGATTGTATAGGGACAAAGTGGGATTTTGCTGACCGTAGACACTAATAAAATAAGCCTAGCTCTTGTGGTACCGGCGACAAAAATACTTCATTATTAAAAACAAACAGTTTTTAGAAGACTCTTATTTCATTCGTTTATTCAATCTGTAACATAAAATTTACTAGTTGATGTTTCTTACAATATTCAATCAGGTTTTACTGGTTGGCCCAAACACAATTAAAATATAATACATTTTATTCTTAAATTTTTCAATCGTTACCAGACGATTATTAAATAAATACTTTAATAAATAAAAACTCTTACATGACAAAGATACGAAACCAGCCGATTACTATTTTTAGAAGTTATTTGTCCGCACTTCTATATTATAAGAGGTGATATATTGGTGTGGAATAATAAGCACTTTATAATTAACTCCGTATATTAAAATAACCAGTTAACGTTACAATGGTCGGAGTGAGACTGGCGTCTCGTTCTCACATTGAAAGGATATTGCTTTTGGCTAGTCAGCTCATATCGCGGTGCGCACGTACTTGAATATGAGCTGACATAGCTATACTGTTCCTACATTACTTCCCCCTTAGGGAAGAAAAAAAAAAAATTACATAAAAAATTACATACAATTGAATAGTATCTGATATTTGTTACACCCTGTATGTTTCGTATGTTGTGGCTATTCCGCTATCGGACAGGTGCGCGTTTCGCTGACATAGCGTGACGCGCAGCTGTGCGATATGAGTACAATGTTACACAATGGAGGTTGTATTATATGATTACGTTACACAACTATAATTAGATATTAGAACTAAGTTTATTACAAAAATGTTTGATTTTTTTTTTTTTAAACATGTTCATTTATATACTGAATACACTTGATCATTTTGATAGCACTGAATTATTTGTTTTATTTATAACACTTCACTTAGTAAATCACAGGTTGTTGTTTCGGTTGGGGTTGGGCTGGTTCCCTGTGCACTACGACTGCTGTTGGCTGAACTCTAGCTACTGCTTTTAGTAACCAACTTCTTATACATTGTCTGCATTTGGACTGTATGAAATACAAGAGAAACAGTGCCAATATTACTGAGATAATTATGAGGATTATTCCAAAATAATTCAATTTCGTGTCTACTTGTCCAGTAACACTATGGACTTCAGCAATTGCAATACTGTTATGTGAACCATCCTCTTTGCTCTGTGCATAGCCCATTTTAATTATATTCAAAATTTACTTTTATTACACGATAAATATATGACACACGTTGTGTGTTGTTAGTACCAATATTTTACGACAATTGCTTATAGTTGACACAAATACATATTTATAAGACAATATATTAGTAACACATACATTGCAAAATTCATTTAAATTAGTACAAAAATAATTCTGTGATCAAAGTTCATACTTTCACAATACAATCTCTTCAGCATTTTATGCTGTTATACATAACGTAAACACTTACGACATCATGACTAACGCTACCCAGCCAGTACTGTAACCGCTATGCTTTGCTATAAAACAACATCACATCATTGCCTTACTATGATAAATAAGACGGATAATGTCTGTTTTGACCGTTCGTATGTAATATAAGTCCCGTTACTGACGTAAAGTTCAACTTAAAACTTAAAGTATCTGATTTCCTAACTAGGGTGCGGAACATCATGTTGCAGAGTCCGACTTGAAACTGATTATACCGGTGTAATGAGTTTGAACGTAGTCTTCCCTCTCGAGAGATAAACTACCGATGCTACTTTTCGGAAAACAGGAAAAAACTTCCTGCTCCCGGGGTCCAGGCTCCATCCAGGAGATGCTAAATTAAACACAGTAGCGGACCCGAATGTCACGTTCTCTTATTCATCGATTAAAAACCTTACAGGTTTATTTATAACCCTACCACTTTTAGTGGTCCGCGGTTTCGAGTTAGCTTCGCTTTCGCTCTGCGTTGTAGTGGAGTCGCTTACCTTACGTAGGTTCACGCTATCGTTGACGTCATCATTCCAAACGTGAGCTGGCTTCAACCTATCAATTGAAATGCGAGCTTGCCTATTTTGAAATTGGATGAGAAATACTTTATCGTCTCTTTCTAAAACTTTAAATGGTCCCATATACGGTGGTTGTAAAGATTTCCTCACGGTATCGTCTCGTACGAAAACATATTCACAAGTTTGCAACTCTTTGTGAACAAATAGAGTACGGTTATTGCGAGAACCAATAGTTATCGGTTTGTATTGAGCTATTGTATCGCGAATGTTGTCAACTAAACTACAAGGATCGCTAGGTTCGTTTGACTGTGTGCTGAAAAAGTCTCCGGGCAACCGTAGTGCCCGTCCGAACATCATTTCTGCGGCGCTTACGCCGTTATCGCTACGTCCTGCGGCACGCAGGCCAAGCATCACAGTAGACAATTCGTTTTCCCAAGAGCCGTTGTCCATTCTAGCCATAAGGGCTGCTTTAAGGGTGCGATGGAATCTTTCCACCTTAGCATTGCTCTGGGGATGGAACGGTGTGGTCCTAATTCTATCTATGCCTAACAGTTTCATAAGCTCGCGGAACAAGTTACTTTCAAACTGGCGTCCTTGGTCTGTCGTAAGTCTGGTCGGACAACCGTAACGTGCGATCCAACCGTCGAATATAGTTTTGGCTACAACCTCTGCTGTCATATCCTGTATGGGAAATGCTTCCGGCCAACATGTACGCCTATCTATTATTGTAACTAGGTAACGGTTTCCATGTGGAGATGTCGGAAGGGGTCCGACTAGGTCTACATGGATATGTGTCATACGGTCGGCATCTTCAAACGTTCCTAATTTAGACATCGTGTGACGATTAATTTTTGATTTCTGACAAGCGATGCAACATCTTGCCCAATTAACTACGTCTTTGTTCATGCTAGGCCAAAAGAATTTCTTTGTAACTAGCTTACGAGTAACACGCGTTCCAGGATGACTTAAGTTGTGCACACTTTCGAATGCTGTACGTCTAAACTTTTGTGGTAAATACGGTCTTGCTTCTTCTAAAGAAATTTCACAATAGACAGATTTACTACATGTAGGTATCGCTATTAGTTTTAATTTTATATTGCTATTTCCGTCGTGCTGATCCGATTGCGTCATGTTTTTTAACCATTCATCTTTTGCTTGCTCGTCGGCGAGTTCTGCGTAGTCAAGTGATGTGGGGCAAACAATGGTCTCTATGCGAGAGAGTGTGTCAGCAACAACGTTCTCTTTCCCACTTATGTGCCGGATGTCAGTGCTGAATTCGCTAATGAACAATAGTTGCCTTGTTCGTCTTGGTGTTTCGTTATTATTCTTGCCTATATTTTCGAATGCTCTACATAAGGGTTTATGGTCCGTGTAAATTATCAGCGGCCTACCTTCGAATGATTTACGAAAATGTTTCAGTGACATGTAAATAGCTGATAGTTCGAGATCATATGCAGAATAACTTTTTTGAGCTTTAGTCAATTTTTTGAAAAGAAACCTAAGGGTTCCCATTTACCGTCAATCAATTGATTCAAAGCTGATCCTACTGACGTAGTTGACGCGTCAGACATTAAGGCTAAGACTGCGTCGGACCGAGGGTGGGACAACGTAACGGCTTTTTTAAGGCCCATTTTACATTGCTCGAACGCCTCTTCGGTCTCGCTCGTCCAAATTATAGGGGTCTTGTCTCGCTTTTTCGCGTTAACTAAATATCGGTCGAGTTTAGCCTGCATGTTCGCTGCTCCAGGGACGTGAGAGCGATAAAAGTTTAGCATTCCTAAAAATCTACGTAATTGTTCTACGTTCTGTGGTTTTGGGTAGTCGACTATGGCTTGCACTTTCTCCTCTAACGGCCTAATGCCCGTGGTAGTTACCTCATGTCCTAGGAACTCCAGCTTCGATTGTCCAAAGCTACACTTGGCTAAATTGATCGTTATGCCGTACTTGTCGAAACGCTCGAAAACCAGTCTAAGATGGTCCCTATGCTGCGCCTCATTATCGCTCGCGATAAGAACATCATCTAAGTAATTGAACAAGAAGTCGAGACCTTCCAGAACTGAACTGTTCATGAAACGCTGAAACGTTTGAGCAGCACACCGAAGCCCGAATGACATTACTGGAAATTCAAATAACCCAAAAGGGGTAATTATGGCGGTTTTTTCAACATCCTGTTTAGCTACTGGAATGCAATGATACGCCCTATTTATGTCTAACTTGGAAAATATCTTTTTACCTGCCAATATGAACGTAAAATCATGTAATCTCGGTATTGGGTATCTATCAGGCTTAGTTTGTGCATTTAAGGCACGATAATCACCGCAAGGGCGAATTTCGCCGTTCTTTTTTGTTACAACCGTTAAAGGGACTGGCCCATTGACTTTTGCTAGGCCTACAAATGCCTAATTCCTGCATACGACGAAATTCCTCCTTAACTTTTTTATACCTGTCAGGTGGTAATGGTCTAGCCCGCGCGAATGTTGGTGCACCCGTCGTTTCGATATGGTGTACCACATTGTGTGTGGGTGTTTCCTTGTATGTCGGTGGCTTTGTTATGCTAGGAAACTGCAATAACAAATCATGATACGGGTGGTTACCATTGACAGTATTAATAGTTGGTTGGTTGCTACGTACGGTCGGTGCGGTTATATTAAGAAAAGTCACCAGATCATGCAATTTGCGATCAGTTAAATTTACTACTAACTTGTGATGACTCAAAAAATCGGCTCCCAGTATTGGCTGTTTAACGTCGGCTATAACAAATTCCCATTTGTACGGTCTACGTAACCTTAAATCTAACGTTAAAACTTTAACACCGTATGTTTTGATTTCTGAGCCATTTGCTGCAAACAGTTTTAGATCAGAGCACTCACCCGCACGTTGTTTGTTCTGCACTGGTAATAAGGAAATGTCAGCACCTGTGTCCACTAAAAAATGCAGTCCAGTGTTTAAGTCTGTTACGCATAAACGACGGCTTGGTTTGATAGTACAGATCTCCGTCCTAGTCGCACTCTGTACTATCTCCGCTAGTTTTCCTGTTGGTTGAGTACCCATGCGCAGGGTTGGCGACATTTGGTGGCGGCAGGACCGAATCGGAAATGGTAGTAACAAAGCCAATCTGGTCTCCTCTCGGCTTGGTTCCGGTGGCGTGACGTACTCCTTGGTCTGGACGCTGAACGACCTCCGCGTCCTCTCCTTCCGTAACTGCGACCTCTTGGCCTTGCCCGTTCCAAGTCCATCATTCTGACGCTTAACTTGGCAATCTCAGCGAGTATCACTGCTGTATCTGCGGTTCCTGAGGTGTTCGCTGCGGCTCTGTGCGCCTGACTCTGTGGTACTGCCGCTGCTGCCACGTTAGGGATTCTAGTGGCTTCCGATACGTCATCGGCGATGTTGGCCAGTGTGTCAAGATCGCTCTCCCTGGATGCTACCAAAACTGCGCGCACTGCCGTAGGTAGGTGATTCTGCCACATTATTCTCAGTGTGGCATCGGGGAAGCTGTCCTTAGCCAGGTTGCGCATCTTGGCCAATAGCTGGGATGGTTTTTGATCGCCCAGGTCCATTTCCCCGAGGACCTTCTCTACTTGCCTGTTTTTGGAATCTTCCAACATCTTCAAGAGCTTCGCCTTAAGCTCCTGATATCGGTTGGTGGCGGGCGGGTTTGTTAGAAAATCCGCCAGCCGCAGTATTACGTCCTTTGGCAGCTTCGACACCACCATGTCGAATTTGGCGTCGTCCCCTATCCGCTGTGGTGTTAATACTGCTTCCGTCCGGATGAACCAAACTCTGGGCTGGTCCACCCAGAAATCTGGTATCCGGCTCGACACTGAAATGGCTACCACATCGGTCGTTTCTGCTGCTGGTACATTGTCCGCGCCCGGTTGAGTCTCACTGCCCGAAGTTAATTTATTGGGATCCGGACTCATTTTTAATCACTTTAACTGTTTCTATTATTCACTGATCGTCCACTGATTCACGTCGGGAGGTCACCACTTTTGAAGTTATTTGTCCGCACTTCTATATTATAAGAGGTGATATATTGGTGTGGAATAATAAGCACTTTATAATTAACTCCGTATATTAAAATAACCAGTTAACGTTACAATGGTCGGAGTGAGACTGGCGTCTCGTTCTCACATTGAAAGGATATTGCTTTTGGCTAGTCAGCTCATATCGCGGTGCGCACGTACTTGAATATGAGCTGACATAGCTATACTGTTCCTACATATTCAAAGTAAAACGACGTTACAACGCGTTTAAGTAGTTTTTATTTAAATTTTCTAGTTGTTCATCATTTTACTTCGCCAGCATAACCCCTACAGTTAAAGTATGGTATCTCAGAGCCGAAGAATTTCGTTCATTGACAGCGTGGTTAAATAAGACGTGTCAAAATCTAGTCAAAGGTTTATTTTTCGCTTACCATAAGGAGTAGGTACATAGTTATACGAATGACGTGGAAAACCCTTCTATGTTACAAGCAACAAATGGGAATTTGTATCCCCAATGAAGCGTTTTTTAGATTTTATTGAAATTTGAAGTAATCTGTACGTTTAACTGTGGTTGGTGAACCTGGCCCAGCAAAGTCAATGTAAGTACGAAATTCTTCGTGCTTAGAAAACATACTTTAATAGAACATCTGTTTAAAACCTAATACATTTGGTCATAAAAAATAAAATTACATAATTACAAAATTTTACAATAAAAATAAGCATTGAATTTATCTCCAGAAATGTTTTAAATAAAAAAAAATATATGACATCTATAGAACATTAAATATATGCTTAATTACAATTAATAATATTTACAAATAAAAATCGGTTTGCACTTATAATCACGACACAATTGGATCGATAATGGAATCAGTTTTGTAGAAATGACATATGTCATAATTGTTCGATTCTTTTCTTGGTTACATAATGCAAAAAATACAGAAAAGCAATAATGATTAATATCTTATACCTTGGAGTCTCATCTCCAAATATTTGGTTGTAATCCTACGCTGGATTATAACCTCTATGGTACATCTTCTCAGGCCTCAATACTGGCTATCCAATTTTAAAAGGTTACTAAAATATAACAATAGACATTTGTATAAAATTGATTCCATTATTGACAAGTAACATTTGGAAGTAGTACGAGTTACATGGGAGCGAAAAACGTTGACACGTTTTACATGAACACTTCATAGTTTGTCTGATCTGATCAACATTTTGTGAACTGTTAACTATCATTGTTAGTATGGCCCCGTTTCACCACGATGACAATCCACCGTAGATTGCTAATCTAGTAGATATTTAAATTGAAACTACTGTCCATACTATTATTAGTCCACAAAACTTCACGAAATTGCCATTGTCAGTAGTCAAAATGTAAATGTGATAAAATAGGCGACAACGTACACTGAATCGTTGACAGTTGACAAAATTATCAGATACAACTGAATACCATCATTGTCTGGCGATGCTTTTTACTCTTATTAATTATTGTCAGATGTTTTTAGTATAGTAATTACTGCTACGTTTCTCGCTTCCCAACACTCGTTTGTTTGAGGAGCAGTGAAAACCAGCCTTGCATGAAACTCGATTATTTACACGATCAAGTAAGTCCAAGGGCAACGAAGACGGGCTAGTATTACAAACAACGTAAGCCGTTTTCGTTGTGCCTGAGTGTATTGCAGTCAGCTGCTTTGGTTTACACAGATGAGGGTGCAGACTTGGTTACGTCACAGTAAAGAATGAAGCAACAAACACTACTCGTATCTTTATATTTGTCTTTGGCTAAAAATGGTCTGATGCGCTATTGGAATACGTGCGGCCGGCCAGCGGCTAATATTATTAAAATCCAAACTTTTTCATAGATTTTAACTTCATAATAATCGTAAATATTGTCCCATGATGCCCCCAAGGAGGGGTACTGTCGCCACTACTCTGGAACTTGGTGGTAAATGATTTGATAACAAAACTGAACGAAAAGCACTTCATTACCATAGGATATGCAGATGATTTAGTCATACTAATCAGCGGCCTGGTAATCAGTACACTGTGCAATCTCACACAGACAGCACTGAAAATAGTAGAGAAATGGTGCACGGAGAATGACCTATCGGTAAACCCTAAGAAGACCGACACAATTCTCTTTACACATAAACGGAAATTGGGCATATACGAAATGCCGACACTATTTGGCACACGACTGACACTTTCAAAAGAGGTGAAATATCTAGGCATAATCCTCGACGACAAACTCAACTGGAGTAAACACCTAGAACAAAAACTAAGCAAAGCAACAGTGGCTTTCTGGCAATGCCGAAGGATGGTGGGCAAGAAATGGGGTCTTGCTCCCCACATCATACTGTGGCTATACAAAATGGTAATAATGCCGATGATCAGCTATGGTGCTATTGTATGGTGGCCCCGCACCAAGCAAACCACGGCAATAGACAAGCTGAATAAAACACAACGACTAGCATGTGTAGCAACAACGGGATGTATGAGAACTACTCCGACAGCAGCTTTAGAAATAATGCTAGGACTCTTACCCCTACACATATACATACAAAAGGAAGCTGCAGCCACAGCCCTCCGACTGAAAGACCTAACCCTATGGACAAAACTCAATTCAACGCACAGAATAATATATGGCGACATGATCTCAAAACTGCCGATGCTAGAAGCGCCAGTGGACAAAATACCAAAAACCACGATCTTCTGCAAAAAATACACGACATTGCTAACAGAAGATCCAAAAGAAGGACTACACCAAACAAATCTAAGAATATTTACAGACGGATCAAAAACAAAAGAGGGAACAGGGTGTGGAGTCTTCTCAGAAGATTTAAACATACACATATCCAAGCCCCTAGGTGAACACAGCACGGTATTCCAAGCCGAATGTGTAGGAATAATAGAAGCTTGCAATGCCATAAAGAGACGACAGGTAAAACATGGAAACATACTGATACTATCAGACAGCAAATCAGTGCTTCAGGCACTAGACAGCCCGAAACTTACCTCGAAACTAATACTAGAATGTCATCAAAGACTCACTGAAGTGTGTGAAGAGGACAACAAAGTAACACTACAATGGATAAAGGGGCACAGTGGATCAAGAGGGAATGATGCAGCGGATGAACTGGCCCGAGAAGGATCAGCCACACCGGCATATGGCCCCGAACCCATCATACCCCTACCAGTATCATATAGGAAAAACCAACTTAGTCAACACTACAAACAGCTACACAACAAATATTGGGTAGAGTTAGACACATGTAGACAAACCAAAGAAATTCTTGCTGAACCTAATACAAAGCTCACAAAAATCCTTCTCAGAACACCCAGACAGCAACTGCGCAAACTAGTAGGATTAATGACAGGACACAACACACTGAACAAACACCTCAATAACATAGGTATAACCGATAGCCCCATGTGCAGAGCGTGCATGGAAGCAGAAGAAACCACCAAACACTTTCTTCTAGAGTGTAAACAGGTAGAAGTATATAGGAACAAGTATCTAGGTACGCCAAACACACTGAAAGAGGTATTTAGCAACCTGAAAACACTGCTAGGATTCGTAGAGGAGCTAGGGTGGTTGGAATAGTGCTACCCCGTCTATTTCACGCAAAATAGGCACAATGGATGTCGACTTGCGGAAAATGCCCAATAAAACTAACTAAAACTGTCCCATGAAGTTAAGTTTAGTGATGAGATGAGAGTGTTCTATCAAAAGCATTTTACTTAACGTATCCCTGTCAATACCCTTTCCGAGGCCAAGATACACTTTGGATGTTAGTAAGTCAGTTAAAAGAAGCAGTCAATTTTAGTTTTCACTTTTTTCGTCCTTACCTTAGACCGAAATTAAAATTACGAGTAGGTACAGTCAACCAATTGAAACCCTAGGCCACTGTAGAACTATGTCACAGTGACGTTATAAATCAGATTGTAAGAAATCTCCACAGACCTATCATTTCGCTTACGCTTAAAGACAGCTGAAGTGTGCGAAAGAGAAGCCGTCACGTATATGAACATCCCATGAGTGAGAAAGAGTCGGACTACCAATGACAAAACGTGACCATTTCTGAGCCCGACAGCGGCCGCTAGCGGCCGCGGCTTTGTTTACATATTTTGAAAATATTCAAAATAATAAATAATTCGGGGGTTGGGGTAATAAAAAAGGATGTGTAAAATATGGTGTCGTGCAGTTTACTAGATTGTTCTGTTACAGGGTCAAATAACCCGCTGAAATACTCATTTCGCAGGTAATTATGATCTTCCGATTGAAATTTTCTTTACGATATTTTGTCAAATTAATAACTTAAAACTGTTTAGTAGGCACTCACATAGTCCATTATTAGGTTTTCTTCTGCTGTGTGCCAATATTTCCTCAAAATAGTCAATCATTTTCAATATTTTGTGTAAAAACCTAAATTGTTAGTTTACACTAGGGCTTGACAATTTCATAATGACAGTATCGATAACTTACAGGAGTACAATATTATATTAGTCGATATGTAATTATTATATAATAATAAATAAAACATTAACTAATATTTACTGCTATAATTAGTTTATTATTATAAATTTTTATTTTATAACAGCCAATGCAATAGCTAATTAGCTAATAGCTAATTACCTTATATTTTGCCACTTTCCACGACTTTGTACATCACAAGGAGACATAAGGTTTCCTGTAATAGAACTATTTTTTTATCATATCAACACTTACTGCTCTCATACCAAAGTGACTCAATAGTTGCCACATGCAAAACGGTTTACATAGACGGTGGCGCCCCTATTAATTTATACTCTCTTTTGCCAGGCTTTCGCTTAGGATTAAGCAGCATCAAATCCCATCAACCCGCCGTCTCTACTAAACAAGGAATTACTATGTATCCAGGGCTTCAAGTACGCTTGGATTTTTGCTGCGCGCGTAGTACAGCAGATGGAGGAAGCGGCGAAACTGCTGGCTGTACCGTCGGGTATAATCAGCACTGACTGGCAGGACCATTGTAACGGAATTCGTAACGTGTTTTAGTTTATCGCCACTCGTTTCGAATTTCCTTTTTTCCGCACAATAGTACATATGGCAATGTACTATTTTGTATTAACTTTGTATGCGTTTTTTAAATCTCTTACCTAGAGAAAAAAGATAAATAAAGGAATACGTAATACTCGTATGCAATTTTATTATAATACATATTAAAAGTCACAGTTTCGTTTTCTTTCAACCCCTTATTTGCCAAGAGTGGCACTGAAGCTTTAGTAGTTTCATGTGTTCTGCCTACCCATTTATGGGATACAGGCGTGATTGTATGTATGTATGTATGTACATATTAAAAGAACATTATTTGAAAAGTACCTAGTCGATAAAATAGTGGAATATCGATAGAATATTTATGTCTATAGACATCACATCACTATTTTTGACACACACATACACAAATTACTCACACACGTGCATGTCATTTTTGGTCTCGTTTTTGAAGCTTGAGGGGCATTCTTTGTCATCCTATTTCTATGGAAATCTCTTACTGCTTGTCATTTTGACATGGTTGTAGAGTGGCCTAGGGTTCCAATTGGTTGACTATACAGTACAACAAAGTTGTCAATCAAACGTGTCAAGAATCAAGTAGTTTTCGAGATTTTCCCTTCTGAGATCGCAAGAGCTGCGTAACATTGAATGAGGCGTGCAGTTGCGTTTCAGTCGTATCTGTATCGGCCCTCAAACTACATACACTGATGCGTCCGCATAAGATAGAATGTGCCGTATTCTTAACCCTTCAATGCATACTGTAGCCAAATGGCTACAGTTGAAATGGCATATCAGTCAAAGTCAATTATAGTATAGACTGTGACGCATAAACTCAAGTCTCAAATGCAATGTTTATGTTAGACATTTCAGAACTAAAATAAAGGGTATAATATGCATTTAAGGGTTAAGAATTATTTAAAATGTAGATATTTTTTAACTTACTCTTATGGACCAAGAATTTCCTCGACGCCCTCACCAGCTCACTCACAAGCCCCGCCTTCATCTTATAATACGGCGTGGCCTGAACCAACGCCGCGCAGCACTTCAGCGCGACTAGTACGACCGCGTGGCTTCGCTCGCTGTCCAATATGGTGGTCAATACTTTGTGCAGACAGTCGATCATGTAGCCGAGAGATACGGAGAAGGGGATGAAAGAGGCGTTGTCTTTTTTGCTGGAAATGTTAATTATAATAATAGTTAAATATAATAATAGACACCTTACACAGATCAACTTAGCCCCAAACTAAGCAAAGCTTGTACTATGAGTGCTAAGCGACGATATACATACTTAAATAGATAAATACATACTTATATACATAGAAAACATCCATGACTCAGGAACAAAATATCTGTGCTCATCACACAAATAAATGCCCTTACCGGGATTCGAACCCAGGACCGCGGCTCAGCAGACAGGGTCACTACCGACTGAGCCCGACCGGTCGTCACTAATTGTATTTAGTAATAGGACTACCCTGAATCTAAAGAGTCCAAGATTAAAATATCCTCTGCCTCTGTACAATACAAACTTTCACATGACATGTGGAAGTGCCATTATATATTTTTCACACCAGGTGGCGCCACTGTAACCGTCTAGTGGAGGTTTTATCTGGCGGTTTTCTTGCACTATGTTAGTTTCAACTGACGCGTGTGGACTGTCAATAACGATGGCCATCTCACATCAACCACATTTGACAGACACATCATCGTCACGCAGCAGACGTCTATGGAACTTCCCATACAATAAAATTTACCGAACGCTTTAACGGGTCACCGTTAAAGCGTTCGGTAACCGTGTGTCAACACGGTTTGATGCAACCGACCCTTACTGAGTTCGGACACGCGAAGTAGGTACATTTGTGTCATCTAGCATATTTTATTTTCATATCTGTGATGTAACCGCTAACATACCTTACTTCAGCCTGTGACAAGTACATCCTAGGCCCAGAGAGCAGCGCCAAAATCACGCTCAACACGCTAGCTCTATTATTAGACGTGGGGTCAGTGACCGCGCAGTAAGCTAAGGTCTTCTTAGCTGCGTCTGTTGCGGTCCAGTTGTCGACTTCTGGTGAATCGGGTAACAGGGCCCACCAGTATCCGAAAATGTCTCGCTTTTCGCTCACCTGAAATCATAAGTTTAAATTTAAAGTAACATTAATGTTGAATCAAAATTAAGGGTGCAGGGGAGAAAGTTGAAAGATTTATTTAAGAGTAAGCCCATTTATAATTAAAAAAAAAATTACCCCTATTACCAATACAACTGTATCACGCGCGCAACATACTTCAAGAGTCTGTATAACTGAATTTACAAGATAGAGTTTAGAGGCTGCTCCTTATCGTCAGTCATCTCATCAATCTCATCATTCACTTGCTTTCACATCATATCATCTCTCACACAGTCTCTCCACCTTTTCCTTGGTTTTCCTCTCCCTTTCACATTCATTCGTCATACGTTTGTCGTCACATGTCTTTCATTTTCATCCCATGTTAGTCTACAAATTAATTAATTGACAAGCCCTACGCCTGCTTGGGCTAAGGGGTCATGAGAATCGACCTTGTAACGTCTAACCTGTAGTCAATGTAATTTACGAAGACGCATGCCTTGATTCCTTCTGTCATGCCCTTAAAGGGTAGATTTATCAAATTCTAGCATCATCCGTTCCATCATACATTCGATACCACAATAAGGGCCAGTTGCATCAACCACATTTGACAGACACATCATCGTCACTCAGCAGACGTCTATGGAACTTTCCATACAATATAATTTAACGAACGCTTTAACGGTGACAGATGGTTTGATGCAACCGGTCCTGTTGCCAATAGGGATACGTAAGAGATGGTCTAACTGTGTGAAGAAGTCGACTGCCGGCAGCCTATACCGTGCAGTCCACATGGCTTATGACCGCATTCAGTGGACACACGCTTCTTGTGGTCGCGATCCCCAGCATTGAGGGAACGAGGAAGAAGGAAGAAAGTTGCTAATCCAGCCTACAGCAGTGTAACTTTCCGGTAAAAATTAGATAAACTTTACTACTAAGTAAAGAAATTTTATTTGAATTCAAACTTACCCTTGTCAACACTAATAACAGATTAGCAGCACTCTGTCTCACCCTAGACCTCAAAGCGACCAGCTTAGCTTCTCGACTGCTCTCAACATCCGAAGCATCAGAATCGCTGGTCAGCACCCAATAGTTCCTGGCCTTCTGCGGCTCCAAGTAGTTCTGACTCGCCGGTCGGTACGTTGAGATGTTTTCGAAATTTTCCACCTCTCTCATTAAACTCTTTTCTGATACCGGTATTTCCTTTTTCAAACTTTCAATGGCATTGTTTCTCTGCTTGCGCAGTTTTTGTTTCTGAAATGAAATTAGAAAATTAGTCAAACTAAATTACAAGACTCAGAACTAAAGAATTACCTTTGGCCCTAATTTTATATTGTGACCAGTTTTTCATCAATAAACTGGTATGTAATTCTAAATGTCACTATAATATTTCTAGAAGTAAATAGTGAAGTCTTGGATTTTGACCCCCATTATATTTTGTGAGGTTTTGCCCGTGTGGTGATGGGTTAAGAATTTCACCACCCCTTTCTTCCCGTGGGTGTCGTAGAAGGCGACTGTGGGATATGGGTTAAATTGTCGCATAGGCAAGAGGCTGGCAATCTGTCAGCCTGTCACTGCAATGTCACAGTTTCGTTTTCTTTCAACCCCTTATTTGCCAAGAGTGGCACTGAAACTTGAGTAGTTTCATGTGCTCTGCCTACCCCTTCATGGGATACAGGCGTGATTGTATGTATGTATGTATATTTTGTAAGGACAATATGGTCCCGAGGCAAAGTGTTTACATTGCAGAGATTTAAAAGTGTTTATTGTAAGGCTATTAACAATAAAGAATATTTTAAATTTCAAGTTAAATCTGTGTCCCTTACATTAACATATAAAATCATAACTACCTACAGAATTGGGAGTTTTTCTTTTTAAAGAGGCCTTAGCTCTGTATGAGTTTCATCACAGAATATATAATAGTACAAGTACAGAAGGCTCACTCCTTTGATGTTTACAAAATGCCGCCATTCTAACCTACATTAACAAACGGACCGCATGCGAGCAGTTGAGAATGAATTTCATTGCGCCGCGTGAAGGTCGTCGCCACTGAATGGGCGCGGCCGCCGACATGTACTTGTATCGCGGAGTGAACCGCCCCTGATTTCATAGAGAAATAAGCAATTTCTACATACTTTACCACCCTTTGTATCCCGATTGATAGTATTAGGTACTGTTGCAATAGTCTGCTGGGCTGGCATGATCTTCTCAGGCTTCAGGCCCTGAACCACAAGGCCATAGACAAGGAAGTAACGGGAAATACCCATAAGTTCTGGTAGTGGAATACATATGGTCTGGTCATTGAAATAGATTTGAGATAGCACTCTTAATGCAGTAACAACCACCTAAAAACATTTAAATGATAAATCACACAACAATCATAAATATTTTTTTAAATATGTGTAATGGCTAAAAAATATTCTAGAAATAACATCCTAAGACCTGCTTTATAGGATTTACTGCTCTCATTAAGTTTAATAAAATTTGAATAATTTTCATATTGTCAGTCGCAATATTTTAGTCACTAAAATAAAAACTAAAATTTAGTGTATATTCAAATTCACTGGTTTTTTAACCCCCGACGCACAAACGAAGGGGTGTTATAAGTTTGACGTGTCTGTCTGTCTGTCCGTCTGTCTGTCTGTCTGTTTGTCAGTCTGTCTGTGTGTGTGTCTGTCTGTGGCATCGTAGCTGCCGAACGGATGAACCGATTTCGATTTAGTTTTTTTTGTTTGAAAGCTGAGTTAGTCGGGAGTGTTTTTAGCCATGTTTCATAAAAATTGGTCCACTATGTCGCGGTCGGGGGTTTTTTCAAAATTTTAATTTTGTGGTTAGGTTATTTTTTGTGTTTAGCTAGCTTAGGAGGTTGATGATGATGATGATACCCTGTTTCCCCTGATTAGGGATATAGGGCTCTCAGATGGGATTTCCATTGTTGATGGTCCAATGAAGCCGACTGAGACAGCCTTAGGTTGATACAAATAACCTAACCACAGAATTAAAATTTTGAAAACCCCCCAACCGCGACATAGTGGACCGATTTTCATGAAACATGGCTAAGAACACTCCCGACTAACTCAGCTTTCAGACAAAAAAAACTAAATCAAAACGGGTCATTCGTTCGAGAGCTACGATGCCACAGACAGACACACACACAGACAGACAGACAAACAAACAGACAGACATACACACAGACAGACACGTCAAACTTATAACACCCCATCGTTTTTGCCTCGGGGGTTAATAAATGGTTCAAAAAGATAAATTTCATAAATAACCAAAACTCACTTTACAATACTGATATTCATCTTGCCCTTTTGTAATTCTCATCAAAAAATTAACAACTAATTGTGATACTTGCTCCTTTAACTCGGAACTCAAGTTTGGTTGTTCAGATGCTTTATTTTCATCGGGCACCGAAGTTATTGAACACATGCATTTTAAGACACTGAGGCAAAGGTGTAGTTGGTTTTGTGTTATCGGCAGACCACATTTACTGGTGTCTAGAAAACTGTTTAAAACTCCTTGGCTGCCTATTAATTCTTCTGAATACTGAAAATATACATAATTCAAATAATTAAAAATCATTTATTAACACCTTCCCTGCGGCAATTAGTGTAAATTACAATTAATCATACTTTGCAAGAGGTCTTTCAATCCTGAACAGTAGTGAATGTGTTAAGATATTTATTGTTCTTGGTACTTTAAAAACTTTTAATTTACAATAAATTAAAAAAGAATAAATTTGAACAATTTATTTGCATACTGCATTTTAAAAGACACAATTGTATTGTATGACTACTCCTGCAAGAATGAAATGTTTACATACCTTTTGACTCGCAGCAACATTTAATTGAATAATACACTGAATGTTGTATAGTAAATCAGGTACAACCATGTCAGAGCATGTTTTGAAACACTGAATATGCCAAAATACCACTTTTTGCACATAATCTGTGTCCAATTGCAAGTTTTGCTTTGTAAGAATACTATTAATTAGATGTGATGTTTTTGCAGCCAAAACCTCATCAGTAGGGACGATATTAGAGCATAAAATGTCAGAGTCGAAACGCTCTGCTATCATCTTCAGGATCCCATTGCCGCTCCCCCGCATACGGTGCACCACTGAAGCATTAGACTTTCGCATAATGGCATAAAAGTCGTCTACATGCGCATTCGCGAACATGCCAGAGGCACTACAATATCGGGGAAGCCTCAACAGGGCCCTGAAGATGTTATTATATTGAACCCTAAGAGAGTGAAAGGTTTTCTGCTTAAAGTTGGTCCACAGGCCGCTAGTATAAAAACATTGGCAATATGATCGGAATAGAGTAATTTTTACCTCAATGCTACATTTAGCGAACCTGTGCGCCAACATGCCACCTCTAACAGATAAAGCCCTTCTCTCCCTCTCCATGTCCATATCATCTTTTAAATCCTCAGTCACTATGTGACCTAAATATCTGAAATTGGTAACACGGTTCAAAGCAGTTCCATTTAAGATTATAGGAGGCACAGTCGCCGGACCCTTATTTTTACCTGTAATTACCATAAATTCACTTTTCTTCTCATTGTACTTTAAACCATGTTCCACAGCATATTCTTGGCACACTTCCAATAATTTACGTATACCCGCTACCGACGGACTCAGCAACACCATATCATCAGCATAACTGATATTATTAACACTTGTGTTGTCTATTCTACATCCAACATGCATGTTACTGAGTCTGCCGATGAGCTGGTCAACATATAGATTAAAGAGCCTAGGCGAAGTTAAACCGCCCTGTCTCACGCCACAATTAAGTGTATATGGATCAGAATAGGCATTGGCCCACTTAACTACATTAATTTGAGTTTTGTACCAATGTGACAATATACCTATTAATTCAGGTGGAATGCCTCTCTCTCTTAACTTCGCCCACAGTATATCGTAAGACACTAAGTCAAATGCCTTAGTTAAATCTAAGAAACAGGCATAGATGGGCGTTTCCCTCTCAACATAATAGCTGGCGGTATGTTTTAATGCTAAAATAGCACTTTCTGTTGATAATCCTTCTTTAAACCCGAACTGAGCATCATTTAATTTAATTTGCCGGCTTAAATACACATCCAATATTCTATCAAGGACTTTTGCCAGTACTGTTGCCAATGATATTGGCCTGTAATTAGTTTTATCTGACAGGTCACCAGTACCATTTTTAACCAGTGGTATAACTAAAGTTTTAGTGAGATCTGATGGCAAATATGCGTGTCTTATGCATGTGGTGTATAACATTGACAACAGTCTGGCAATATGAACACCTGCATATTGGAGGTGCTCAATACTGAGCCCGTCATGGCCAGGCGATTTACCTCTTTTCATGTTCTTAATGGCATCTACAACCTGTTCGCTAGTAATTTGGATAGGTATATAACCAGAGTTAAGCGTGTCTCCGACCACATTGTGTAACGATGGGCATGGCGAGAATACTTTAAAATGATCTTTAAAAACATTTGCAACATCTTTTTGGTCGCTTATCCCATCGACACTTGCAGGCAGGCCCACCTTCCCATTCAAGTTTTTTGTACTCTTCCAAAACTTACTAAATTGTTTTTTGGAATGTTGCGAGGCAAGTATATCAAAACGGATTTGTTCTTGATTATTTTGACAAAATTTCAGTCTAGATTTGAAAACCTTACGACTCAAACACATTTTTTCATACACCACCCCGCAGTTAGGTTTTCCATAAAGTACAAACATTTTATAATCTAGTCTGGCCTGTCTATGTGCGTCAGCGACATGCTTATTCCACCCTAAGATACATTTTCCTTTAACAGCTGCCTTGTGAGTCCGTGCCCGGCTGTCCACGGCTGCACTCTTTAGAGCACATATAATGTCAGAATATAATTTATCAATAACTTTTTTATGTGTTATGTTGTGGCACATTCTATCAGCACATTGATTTAACTCATAAGGAAAATGTATTTGTTTAAGATACTTATTACATAATTCATGGTACTGGTCTGATTCCTCTGTAGTCCTAAGACCCCATACAATATTATTTTGTGATTTGTTTTGTAAACTTAATTTATTTTTAATAATTTTCATATTACACACAATTTTTAATGGATAGTGGTCCGACCAGTATATGTCATCAACTACTTCAATATTTGCTATGGTAGACATTGCTGAGGTACTTACCACACAGTGGTGCATAGTGATGTGATTAACGTCAGTGCATCCTAAAAAAATCAGAATGGTACAACTCAACATTGAATACATACTACAAACATTTTAGTTCTAAGTTACTTCAAGAACGATTTAATACTGGACTGCCAAAGCCCATACAAAAAAGTGTACCCCTGAAATGTAGGGGCTTCTTAGGCTTAAAACTAGATGGCGCTGTTCGCACCCTGGAAGTGGCCAAAATCATATTTTCCCCAAATATTTTTGCGTGTTTTTATGTTTTATAAGACCAAATGACATATTTCTTTATTTTAAAAATCACGATATCACTTCGATACACATTTTGAAAAAAAATTGTGGGCATCATCAGTGTAGTTATGATAGTATTTGATAGGTGGCGCTAAAAAATCGAGGTACGATTCTTAGTATGGAATATGTAAATCCTATATAAATAAACCTTGGTTACTTGTAGAACTCTTACCTGTTTTTTAACAAACAACTCAGTTTTATATGGTTTTGCATTAAGCTCATCGATAAGCAAGTTTATTCTGTCTCTATCGTATGCTTTCTTGTAAAGAAAATTACACAGTTCACCGGTAATGACCGAAAAGTTACGGGGTAAATTTGTGCCCATTATAACTCGTGTTTCACAAAGGAACTGATAGAGTAAATGGTTAGGAGTAAAATAACTAAACTATTTAAGATGATTTTATGTTATTGGCACTTATTTATGTTAATTCTAAGCTTAATAGGCGTCCAACAAACAAATATTTCTACAGATTGGGCCACAACCATTCCAATTTCCGAAAGATAGTCATAGTCAAACCAAACCACGTCAAAACCAGTTGTGACAGTGACAGCTGTCAGCTGTCACCCTAGCCCGAGGCCCCAACGTTGGTCCGTTCTGAATACAGTTTTTACTTGGTTTTTACAACCAAGTTATGATTAAAATCAACAAGATCGTATACCATAGTTTTTTTACACACTCAAACCAAACGGTGGGAAAAAAAACGGCTACTTATGCTGATTACTATGAAGGGGCTAAACTCGTGCTAAATTCCTAGGATACCTGTGAAATATAGGTTCGTTCGTCATTGGCTAGTCCGCCAGAGTCCGCAAATGCCTTTGCCGCATCCACCAATCACAAGTCCTCATGTGACGTGAGGTGAGGCGTCCCTTCCCCTCTCCCTCTACCCCTCTTTGAATTGAAATTAGTTTTGGCGGTTGAGTGTCGATAGCGGGTGGTTGATCGTTAAAAATAATTGTAGTTTTTTGTAGTTTTTGGAAGCGATTCTGATTAAATTGCATTAATTACTGTTGATAATCCATTTTGATAGTGTCTGGCGTAGCGGTAAGTGTTTTGTGTTTGTGATTAGAAGTAGTTTAGTAATCATAGTAATAAGAGGGTAGTTTCGGGTTACCAAATCAGCATCCTCATGGAGGAGGGTGCTGGTTTGGATGATCCTGACGATGAAAATTGTAGCTTAGTGAACTTTAGTAAATTCACTTTGTCCCAACACGAGGATTTTGAAAGGTCGCAGGCACATGCTACAGTTTTCTCTACAGTCATGGGCAGAAAAAAGAAACGTGATTTAGAGAAACGTAAGGAACGAGAACGGCAGGATAATCATAAAAAAAATAATGCATCCCGCTCGAGGTCTCCCAGTCCGTCTGGGAGCCGATCTGATCAGTCAAGCCATTTGAGTAATTCAGATACACAGATACCCCCAGGACAGCAATCGCAAGCCGAATCTCAGACTGCAACTCCGCCGGCACATTTGATAATCGACCCGCAGGAGAATGTGACGCAGACTCAGACGCAGACCCCTAGTACTCTTTTTACCCAAATAGGTCGTGACAAATATACAGATAGGGACCAGGGACCTTATGTAGTCCATGTTCAAAGAATTGAGTCAGCCCCGGACTCGGGAATTTCCTTGCACCCGGTAGCTTTTGATCGTTTCGTTCAAGATAGGATAAGGGAGTTCCCAAATATAGTGGCGGGCTCCATTAAGAAAATCGGACGTAACCGTGCTTCTCTGAGTTTCCATTCAGCAGAGGATGCCAACCAATTCATAGAATCACCCACTTTAACTCAAAACAAGTACAAAGCGTTTGTTCCGACATTTAATGTTACGAGAATGGGGCTGGTACGTGGAGTCCCAGCTGACTGGACGCCTGAAGAGGTGTTGACGAACATTCAGGTGCCATCAGCCAATTCGGGGGGAGCCACTCCCATTAAAATTAGACGTCTAAATTATAAAAAGACCAAACCTGATGGTTCTTACGTATGGTTACCGTCTGAAACAGTGATAATAACTTTAAACGGGCAAACTTTGCCAAAAAGAGTATACTTGTGCTTAAATTCATTAATAGTAGAGCAGTATCAATACCCTACAATTCAGTGTTTCAAATGCTGTCGTTTTGGGCACACTAAGGAAAAATGTAGGTCGCTCCCCCGTTGTTTCCGTTGTGCAGGGTCCCACACTGGGGACACATGTGACGTTGAAGATGATTCTGGAGCTTTGTGCTGTAATTGCCCTCAGGGATTGGGGGCAGGACATAGGGCGAACAGCAAATCATGTCCCGAATATATTAGACAGTTAAATATCAAGAAAACCATGGCTGATGAAAATATTTCTTATAATGAGGCGTCTAACCAGCACTCCAAGGTCAGAAGTAAGTCGTACGCAAATGTGACGGCTTCATCCCCACAATCTCCAGTCACTCAATCATATGTAAAAACTGTATTTCGGCAGCCTCGCCCACCACCTCGGCTTGCTAAAGGGTACGACAGAAAGGCCCACGAGGCTTTGACTAGGGACCCCGTAGTTGAGTCTAGACCCGTCTATCCTGACCAACAACAACACAAAGAAAACAATTTAATTTCTGATATTATAACTTTGATCACTTCTTTTATTAAAATATTTTCTCCGGCCACCCCCGTAAACCCTTCTCTGCTGTCCCACGTTGCGCCTATTATTTCATCTCTGATTACATCACATTATGGATCAAACAGTTCTTCAATGGAATTGCCGTAGTATCTCTAATAAAAAACATGAATTACTCTTCTTGGTCAACAAATTCAACCCTATAATTTTAGCCATATCAGAAATATGGCTCAAAGACAACTCAACTTTTAAAATCCCAAGTTTCTGTTCTCTAATGGACTGTCGCGCAGATGGCCGAGCTGGATGCGCCTTGTTCATTAGAGACCATATTCCTTTCCAGAAAATTCCTTTACCTAATAATAGTCCTCTTTTTCATTCCACTTGTGCCCGCCTAGAAGGTATTACCTTTTTATCTTTATATATACCGGATCCTTCCCCTCATATTTTAAAGCTACTGAGAAAGCTAATAGAATCCCTTCCCCAGCCCGTTATGATTCTTGGAGACCTTAATATCCATCATACTTTGTGGGGATGCGATAAGAAAGACGACGGTCTAGGTGATACTTTTTGTTAGATATCATGGACAAATGCAACTTATGCCTACTGAATACTGGTGCACCTACGCTACGTTCTCTCCCTAATCACGCAACTAGTGCAGTGGATTTATCTCTGTCATCTCCAATTCTCGCGTCTCGTATAACTTGGTCGGTCTTGGATAGTACACACGGAAGCGATCACTTCCCTATTTTATTAAGTCTTCCTCTAGGAACCACTAAAAAACCTACGGAAAATAGACCTCTATTAAAATATAATATCAACGGAGCGGATTGGGATTCGTACAAAAAAGCTCTAGAAGTTGAATCTAAGGACTTGCCTCATATCACTCTAAATTCCATAGATATTTGTTCAGATGCTCTAATCTTAGCTATAAAAACGTCTGCAGATAAGGTTTTCCCTCTTAAAAATGTAGCCAAAGGTAAATTGGCTTCCCCTCCCTGGTGGGACAAAGAGTGTACTATAGCTGTCAGGAGTAGAAAGGCAGCAGAACGGTCATATGCCTCAAATATGTCGACCGAGAATTTCAATGTTTTGACTAAGGCTATGGCAGACACAAAAACATTGCTCAGTAATAAGAAGGCTGAGGGATGGAAATCCTTTTGTTCGGCTTTAAGTCCTTCTACTCCTGATGCAATAGTATGGAACAATATACGAAAATTTAGAAAATCAGGTAACCCTAATAACTGTCCTTTTCCCACTTCTTTGCAATGGGCTGAATCTTTTCTAGATAGAATCGCTCCTCCTTATGTCCCTGGAGTCCTTGATTCTCCCATTGGACTGCTTAATAACCAATCGACTGATGCCTTGGATCAATTATTCACCATGTTGGAGCTAAAAAACGTTTTAAAAGCAGTCAAAGACTCCGCCCCGGGACTAGACGGAATTCCATATTCATTTATAGCCAAAGCAGGAGATTCATTCCTTAAATATTTCCTCGATTTGATTAACTGCATTGTACTTTCCGGCCATCCTCCCACATCGTGGAAATCCCAACTGATCATGCCCATACTTAAACCCGGTAAAGATCCTAACGACCCTCGGTCGTATCGCCCCATAGCATTATCGTCAGTTCTAACAAAGATTCTAGAGCACTTGATTAAAAACAGGTTAGAGTGGTATGTGGAAAGTCGAGATATGTTAGGAAATTCGCAGTTCGGATTTAGAAAGGGAAAAAGTACAACGGACAGTCTGGCCATTTTCACATCCGACATTCGCCTCGCATTTTCAAAAGGAGCTTCGGTAGTCGCTGTTTTCCTAGATGTCGAGGCTGCCTATGATAATGTCCAGCTCCCTATTCTCAGGGAAAAATTCCGCAAGCTGAGAATCCCGGTGAGGCTGGCCTGCCTTATAGGTAACCTCCTCTCTGAAAGACAAATCATCTTTCGGGGTAAAGATCCCCAAATTCACCCTTCACGACTGATCTGGCGCGGACTACCTCAGGGCTCTGTGTTGAGCCCCTTGTTATACAATATATACACACATGACTTAGAGGAGTGCGTCTCAGACTGCCAGGTGCTTCAGTATGCTGATGACTTGCTAGTTTATTCTTCAAATAAAGACATAAGTACAGCCTGTGCATTCATGAATAACTCCCTCATGTCTTTAAACAACTGGCTCTTCACACATGGTTTGTCTCTTTCTCCCGCCAAAAGTTGTGCAGTCATTTATAGTCGAAAATTAGTTCTGCCAAACATTAATTTAACAATCAATGAAGACAAAATCCCTGTCCGTTCTTCTCATAAATTTTTGGGGGTTATACTTGATTCAAAATTAAGTGGGTCTTTGCACTTTGAATTCCTAATTAAAAAGTGCGAACGTGGGCTTAACACTCTCAGATGTCTTTCAGGAGTTTGGTGGGGTGCTCATCCTATTTCTCTTAGACTGGTATACAATGCCACTGTACGCAGTATTTTAGATTATGGCACCCACTTATTGGTGCCTGCAAACAAAGCCGGGTTGACTCAGTTAGATAGAATACAATCAAGAGCTTTACGAATTATCCTGGGTGCTATGAGATCTTCCCCTATCAAGGCCATGCAGGTGGAATGCGCCGAACCACCTCTTAATTTGCGCCGCCAATTTCTGGCCGACAGTTACTTATTTAGATCCCTACAATTTTCATATCATCCCATTATCCATCGCTTATATGACCTAAAAGCAGTTTCGGTCTCGAACTGCCATGATAAACTACCATGTCTTGTGAATAGTCTAGCAAAATTTCAGTCTATAAGAGACCCAGTTTTTCATTCCTCTCGGCTTCCTCTGTTTGAATTTGACTATGAGGTTATTATACACCAACCTCGTGTTATCCTAAATTTTGACATTTGTCGTGATAACCCACATGCCGATGATTACATGTCCCAGATCCTTTCCCTCGAGTGGCGTGATTGGAACACAATATACTGTGATGCGTCTAAAATGACTCCGACGGGGTGTGTAGGAGTAGGTCTTTATCACTCCCAGTATGATATTGTTCAGAAAATTAAGTGCCCTCCTGAGACATCAGTTTTTACTGGGGAATGTATTGGTGTATTGGAGAGTGTAAAATATATTTTATTGTTTAAGTTACGGAAGACTATAATTTTCTCGGATTCCCGTAGCTGTCTTCAAGCATTGCTAATGAATCCTTTCGCGGTTCGCTTCCACAATCCTATCATATACCAAATTAAGGAAAACCTTATAAGATGCAGAGAGATGGGGTTTGAGGTTGCCTTAGCTTGGATCCCAGGTCACTCGGGGGTCTCAGGAAACGAGCGGGCCGACCGGATCGCCAAGGAGGCCATAGTATGCGGTGACAAGGTCCCGTTTAGAAACTACTGTCATGATTTGGTTCCTCTGGCGGCCAGGATGCTAACCCGGGCTTGGGCTGCTGACTGGACTGCCTCCAATCGGGGTAAGTCAAAACATTATTTTCCAGTGCAACCTACTGTATCCAGAAAACCCTGGTTCTCCAAAATTTATATTGAAAAACAGTTTTGTTCTGTTATTATTAGATTGAGGCTTGGCCATTGCTGCTCCCCTGTTCACTTGAAGAAAATACATATTAGGGATTCTTCTTTATGTGAGTGTGGATTGGACGACGGAGACCTTAATCACATATTTTTTGCGTGTCCATTATATAACCATGACAGCTTTTTTGAGGATCTTTTAAAACTCAAAGTCTCTTTCCCCACTCATATTTTGGAGTTAATCCATGTTAAGGATAGGGACATCCTTATGGCCCTCACTTCTTTCTGTAAGCTTAATAACTTAAAATTTTAATTTTTATTGTTATATTACATGTTAATACAATTTTTTTTTTGCTTTCTATTTCTTCTCAATGTCTAATATTACTAATCCAGTAGTTGTGTTTCGTTGTCATCTAACTCTAACTAACCCCACTAAATTTTAGAACTGATTAAATTTATCAAAATGGATTGATAGCTATTACTTCGAACAAAATTTATTTAATTAAAAAATCGACATGACACTGGCAAATCATTTGGAAGCCAATAAAAAAAAAAAAAAAAAAAAATAGTTCGTTACTTTCCGTCGGGCAACGCAAGCCACTTTACCGGATTTGCCAAAGACGACTCTTATTTAATTAACTTATTTTCTACGTTAACTTATTCAAATCTCAAATCAAAATGGTGAGTACTTCATTCTTTCAAGTTTCTATCAATTCTACAGAATTATTTCCTTGTGAAAATCTATTTTTTTCGTTGAAATATCCACCGGGTGGGCATGCCGCCATTTCAAGTAGGCGACGGCAGATGCTCTTTTTTTTCATAATTTCTCGTAGTTTTCTACTGTGCTTGACGTTCTTCTTTTCAAATTAAGTGTTAGTAGGCCTAATTCAGGTTGTTTAAGTGCGTTTTATGATTAGAGATGCTCTTTTGTTCATTAACAAATGTCTTGTTTCACTAATCATGGCTACCAGCGGCCACACCCCGAAACGGATAGGTAGCGGTAGCACCCGGTAAATCGATAAAATGTTCCGTTTTTAACATACTTGGCGTCAATCTTATGTAATTTTTTCTATTCTAACGTTTTATTTGTGGATGATGATATCGATGCCAATCATACTTAAAACAGATTCATTAGAACAATTTTTTTTTGCTACAGCGTGAATGCATCTCAGTACACGTTGGCCAAGCCGGAGTCCAGATCGGCAATGCCTGCTGGGAACTCTACTGCCTGGAGCACGGCATCCAGCCCGATGGCCAGATGCCCACCGACAAGACCATTGGGGGTGGTGATGACTCCTTCAACACCTTCTTCAGTGAGACTGGAGCTGGCAAGCACGTGCCTCGCGCCGTGTTCGTGGACTTGGAACCCACTGTAGTTGGTAAGTTTACATTAGAGATGGGCCGAATATGGACTTTGCCGAATACGAATATTCGGCCGAACATTCGGTTCAGCTCTTACCGAACCGAACATTCGGCCGAATATTCGGTTACGACATATTTTTAAAGCGAATGTTAAGATTAAAACTATGAAATTATTGATAATAGTTATACATACTACAACTATGTTCTTATTATTTAGTGGATAACTAAAACTTAGTTAAAACAACTCTGAACTCTTCTCAACTCTTGAACTACGGTTTTTAAATTTTTTTACAAAACAATTTTGTTTATATTTTGAGTATTTTGACGCATTTTTAGGTAGTTTCTTAGAAAGCTCGTAATGTAGGAGCTTATTATCCAATGGAATATGTATGATCTTAATTAGTTATTTACTTTGTTTATTCGGTTAAATATTCTGCAATGCAACCGAATTATTTGGCCGAATACGAACATTGAAAAACTTGCCGAATATGCCGAATACCGAATATTCGGCCCATCTCTAGTTTACATGAAAGGGCTTAATTTAATATTGAGGTAGATGTCGTTCTAATGCGTTTAAGCATGCAAGCAAGGGTAGGCATGGAAAAAAAATCTAATGGCTAACCCACGATGCGTTAATTAGTCAGAGTAGTTGGACTGCTGTTCAATAAAGACGCAGGTTCAAGTCCTACCAGAGGTTTAAATGTATTCATTTTTTTTTAATATTATAATCTGTAGCGCATGCAGATCTTTCTACTTGATAGAAAGTTAAGACATTTCTAATGAACTTTATCTTTTGCCAACAGATGAGGTCCGCACTGGCACATACAGACAGCTGTTTCACCCAGAACAGCTTATCACTGGTAAGGAAGATGCGGCCAACAACTATGCTCGCGGCCACTATACCATTGGCAAGGAAATCGTCGACCTAGTGCTTGACCGCGTCCGCAAGCTCGCTGACCAGTGCACTGGTCTCCAGGGCTTCCTCATCTTCCACTCCTTTGGAGGTGGCACTGGCTCTGGCTTCACTTCTCTCCTCATGGAACGTCTCTCTGTAGACTACGGAAAGAAGTCCAAGCTCGAGTTCGCCATCTACCCTGCACCCCAAGTCTCCACAGCTGTCGTTGAGCCCTACAACTCCATCTTGACCACCCACACAACTCTCGAGCACTCCGACTGTGCCTTCATGGTCGACAACGAGGCTATCTACGATATCTGCCGCCGCAACTTGGATATCGAGCGCCCGACCTACACCAACCTGAACAGGCTGATTGGCCAGATTGTGTCCTCCATCACGGCCTCCTTCGTTTCGACGGCGCCCTCAACGTCGATCTGACCGAGTTCCAGACCAACTTGGTACCGTACCCGCGTATCCACTTCCCGCTGGTCACTTATGCGCCGGTCATCTCCGCCGAGAAAGCTTATCACGAGCAGCTCTCTGTGGGGAAATCACCAATGCTTGCTTTGAGCCAGCCAACCAGATGGTGAAATGTGACCCTCGCCACGGCAAATACATGGCTTGCTGCATGTTATACCGTGGTGACGTTGTTCCCAAGGACGTAAACGCGGCTATCGCTACCATCAAGACCAAGCGTACGATCCAGTTCGTGGACTGGTGCCCTACCGGTTTCAAGGTCGGCATCAACTACCAGCCGCCCACTGTCGTGCCCGGTGGTGACTTGGCGAAGGTGCAGCGTGCCGTGTGCATGTTGTCCAACACCACGGCCATCGCTGAGGCCTGGGCCCGTTTGGACCACAAGTTCGACCTCATGTACGCAAAGCGCGCCTTCGTGCACTGGTACGTGGGTGAGGGTATGGAGGAAGGCGAGTTCTCTGAGGCGCGCGAGGATCTTGCCGCTCTCGAGAAGGACTACGAGGAGGTCGGCATGGACTCCGCTGAGGGAGAGGGCGAAGGTGCTGAAGAATATTAAGTCTGTCATGCACTCACAACTATACATTCCGCTTGAAATGAATAAAACTGAAATTATGTGAATTCACCTTGTTTCATTTCCTCATATCTCGTTTTCACGGACAGTCCCACTTACCAAGAGGCTTTGACCCTTGACCGATTACTCATATAGATACAAGCAAAACTCACCCTTCCTTCACTCGTAGTAAGTGGCAAAACGGAATCTTAGATGTTTTGCCCGCCTGGTGTTAAGCAGTTCCGTAGCCTATGGACGCCTGTAACTCGAGGTGACACATGAAAGATTGATAATTATACAATATAGTGACGGGTTAAGAATTTTACCACCCACTTTCTTCCAGTGGGTGTCGTAGAGTAGAAGTCTACTATGTAGGCGAGAGGCTGGCATTAACCTGTCACTGCAATGTCACGTCATGCTCCACGGCAGCGCCACCTTAGCTTTGATGAACATAAACATATGGAAAAATATCTATATAAAGTCTATAAAATTCTAGACTAGTTAAAAAAAATTCTATGTATCTAGTTTCGTCGTGAGCTCTTATACATTGTGGCGCTGCTGTAGAGAGCATACTCCACAGCAGCGCCACCATAAAATATCAATTACTGCATATGGTACAGGCACGTATATGGCTTCAAATAATTCTATAACAATTCTATATTGACCTTGCTTACCATAGATTAATTAAATAAAGAAAGATTGGTAACTCAGTACATCGTGTAGCGACCTACTTAACGCGAGTTATCGTCGCTGGTACCTCTTAGTTTTCGAGTTATTTACAGATGGCGCTGTTTTCAATGTTGAAAAGTGCCACCTAGTGAGATCATATTAATTACATTGCCGAGTAACCACATCTGAATATGGTTCGAGACCCAGCTCCGGTTTTTTTTTAATGTGTTTAAAAAGAATTATGTTGTTGTTTTTCGCTTTTTTTTTTCTAGTTGAATATTAGAAAAATAAGTATGATGTGAAGTTGAATCATAGAAAAGTAAGTATGAATTGTTCTGTAACATCAGTGTTACAGGGTTAGGTATTAATTCCTTATAACTAGCTAGTATTTTAATTCGGATCCCTAAAAATATATTCACAAGTCGCAAGCTCTTGAAATCGACCTAATCTAAACACACTGTCATAATTTTTGCTTTTTATTACCTTTTTTCGGCGAGTCGCTCTTATGGTACTTGACACTATCGAATACTTGATAGCTAAACACAAGAGTTCTATTTCAGATGCGTGCAAAAAGGGAGTAGGTTAATTTAAATAAGGTAACACATACGTCATCTTGTTAAAAATTATAATAATCTAAATTATGAAATGACGTATGTTAATGCAAAACGTATGTACAAAAGTCTTTTTATTTTGAAGATCTATTCGTGTGAATGTTATGGTTTTAAAATATAAACCTACAGGAGTTAGTCAAGATTTGGAGCCCGAAATGACTGGCTGGATACGCGTTCGGACATTTAGCCAGAAATCAGTTAATTGTGCCTTTATCTCTTAGGTCAAATCTATATAGGTAGATTAGCCTTGAAAGTAAATTATAGCAATAGTGTGATTTAAAATGACAATAGACTGTGTAGAGATTTTAAGTGTTTAAAGTGTTTGTTTTCTAATAATGTGTAATTATGTTCAAGTAGAATCAGTGAAATCAGGAAGTGTTTAAACTTATTTATAATTTAGTTTTAAGTAATATAAAATTAATTTATTTAGTTTAGTCTATGTTGCTTACGAAATCCCTACTTTTATTTACCATTTTATTTACCATTATTGAAAATCTCGGCAAAAAATCCTTTAATGTCAGCGGGTAAAAACGCATGTAAAGTAATTTGACCTTGAATATAGTCAAATTAACTGCTTTAAAATTTATAAAAGTAGGTGAATCTAGTAATGAAGATGATTTTGGAACTACTGGAAGCAGTGATAAACGCATTTTTTGCGTTGTAGTTTCCTCGCTATAGTGAGGGGAAAAGTTTTGTGTTACACATCAAATGCTAAGCGCTCGAACCACTCGCTTCGCTCGTGGTTCAATATGAAAAATTCCACACTCGGCGGCTTGTATAAAAATTGTATAGTGTATTTGCCTTTATTTTTTATTAAGGCGCTGCGATAATTATTTGTTTTAAAAGATTTGTGGCATCGTACTTTCCTACTTGCAAAATAAAAGTAGGGATTTTGTAAGCTAGGTAGGAAAAATCTTTTAAAACAAATAATTATCGCAGCGCCTTAATAAAAAATAAAGGCAAATACACTAACAATTTTGCCGAGATTTTCAATAAGGCGCTGCGATAATTATTTCTTACAAAAGGTTTGTGGCATCGTATTTTCCTAAATGGTAAATAAAAGTAGGGATTTCGTAAGCAAGGTCAATATAGAATTGTTATAGAATTATTTGAAGCCATATACGTGCCTGTACCATATGCAGTAATTGATATTTTATGGTGGCGCTGCTGTGGAGTATGCTCTACAGCAGCGCCACAATGTATAAGAGCTCACGACGAAACTAGAAACATAGATATTTTTTTAACTAGTCTAGAATTTTATAGACTTTATATAGATATTTTCCCATATGTTTATGTTCATCAAAGCTAAGGTGGCGCTGCCGTGGAGCATGACGTAATTATTTTACAATGATGTTCCTGAGTGCACACGAAACTTATGTGACAAAACAACTTAAATAATTCTTTATGCGTTTTGGAGCCGTGTACAACGTACGTGTATAGTATCACACAATCGTTGATGCTAGACGGCGCGCGGCGCTCGAAGCGCAGTGTGACTCTGTCGCGCCAATAGCGGAAGAGCGAGACGGCGCCATAGGCATAAAACTACTTTCATTTTCGATCTGTTCATTTTGCCTTCAGAAATTCATACTTCAGTCAACTATGAATCAGGTTGTAAAAAAAACAGCACAAAAGTTTGATCCGCCTTTATTACAGTACACTTTAAAATAATTACAATAAAAAAAAACAAGTTAATCGTTGTTTAAATATTAAAATATAATCATCTTAACTACCTCGCACAATGTGCCGACTAGGTGCGTCTCGGGCCCTAAACACGAGATGAGCGAAGAGTTCTAATGCACCAAAGAAACGTCCCTTACAAGTCAAATATTCAATAGTAAATGTATGTGGCTAAACTGTTTTTTTCACGTCTGTTTGTCATGTGTAAACCTGCAGAAATCTGTATTTTATACAGTTTAATTTGAAGGTAAGGGAAGTACCTGAACACTATTATCCGTTCTATACGAGCATGGAAAAATTCTTAAGTAGGTATGTATGTACTTCAAATTCGTAAGTGATCCGTATTGTATGAAAAATGACGGTCATGTTAAGTAATATTAGAACTATTTCGTGTGACTTTTTGCTCACTAGAACTCTCCGCTGCAGGCAACGCCAAATGCAAGTTTATTTTTTATAATTATGGGCGACCACCTTTTTAGTAGCTAAATTCGTATTGAGGAGAACAAAGTGAGATAGTGTTATTCAACAATATCAATGATGCCGTTATTCACACCGTCATCGCAAATACACTGCAAATTTAGTTTGGCCTATGATATTTTATGAAAGCAATTAAGTATTTCAACATACTTGCAAGCGACGTTGCCGAGTATTACAGGACCAGTATAGGGTCGAACGACTATAGGGGTTTAGGGTCCAAGTAACTGTATCTTTTTTGATATACATATATGTTTTAATATTCGTCATTCGACCTCGAACGCCTTTCATTTCCAATACGCTTTAGGGGTTCGGCTGGTTTACATTTACTAAATGTGTCTGTGATCGCCAAAATATACCACTTTATTACTTATCATAACGACGAGCCCATATTTTATCTTTATTCGCTATGAACACGACTGATACTGCCCTAACGTTGTAGGATTGTATAGGGACAAAGTGGGATTTTGCTGACCGTAGACACTAATAAAATAAGCCTAGCTCTTGTGGTACCGGCGACAAAAATACTTCATTATTAAAAACAAACAGTTTTTAGAAGACTCTTATTTCATTCGTTTATTCAATCTGTAACATGAAATTTACTAGTTGATGTTTCTTACAATATTCAATCAGGTTTTACTGGTTGGCCCAAACACAATTAAAATATAATACATTTTATTCTTAAATTTTTCAATCGTTACCAGACGATTATTAAATAAATACTTTAATAAATAAAAACTCTTACATGACAAAGATACGAAACCAGCCGATTACTATTCAAAGTAAAACGACGTTACAACGCGTTTAAGTAGTTTTTATTTAAATTTTCTAGTTGTTCATCATTTTACTTCGCCAGCATAACCCCTACAGTTAAAGTATGGTATCTCAGAGCCGAAGAATTTCGTTCATTGACAGCGTGGTTAAATAAGACGTGTCAAAATCTAGTCAAAGGTTTATTTTTCGCTTACCATAAGGAGTAGGTACATAGTTATACGAATGATGTGGAAAACCCTTCTATGTTACAAGCAACAAATGGGAATTTGTATCCCCAATGAAGCGTTTTTTAGATTTTATTGAAATTTGAAGTAATCTGTACGTTTAACTGTGGTTGGTGAACCTGGCCCAGCAAAGTCAATGTACCCTAGTAGCATTTTGAGTTGGCTGTTTGTTGGGCCTTTGTCCACCTTTAGGTTGGCCAACCGTCCGGCGTGTCACCCCTAGGAATAGAAGGACCAACGATAGAATCAACAAGGGGCCAACTACGTCGGGCCAACTGCGTATTTATAGAAGAGGCCCTACCGTTGGCTAAACGTTATTTATTCAACTCTTAAACAAGTTGGGCCCACGTTGAAGATCCTACGTAGGGCCCTCACTCGATTTTCCTCGTAGGGCCTTTGAAACATATCCGACGAAGGCCCTACCTAATAGTTACAGCTGTTGGCCCTCAGTTTATTGTGCATACATAGGGCCTTTCAGGTAGTAACTTCGGAGGCCCTACGGAATGGTAATAGCTGTAGGGCCATCACTTGATTATCAACGTAGGGCCTTATAAACATCTCTGTCGGAGGGCCTACGTTAGGGTCTCTCAGGGTGTCTGTCCACTGGAGCGGAGCGAGGCAGCGGAGCTGTGAGCGAGGTAAAAATCTACCAATAGAATATCAGGAGCGGAGATTTTATGATATTCAATTGGTGGATTTTTACCTCGCTCACCGCTCCGCTGCCTTGCTCCACTCCAGTGGACAGGCACCCTGAGAGACCCTAACGTACACAGGCACCCTCAAGCGATTCCTTCGGAGACCCTTTGTCGCACCTTAATTTAGAATTGTACCGACCTAATTCTCATACAAGTTGTATGAACATTAGGTCGGTACAATTCTAAAAGTGATAAGGAATTTCAGAAAATGGGTACATACAACCAATTAGCGTAAGATGTTAAAATAAATAGGTCTGTATCAGTTTTATGACTATAATTAAGTTTAAAAATGTGTACACCAGTGTGAAATGACATACGTATTAAAGAAAGAGTACAACACAATACAATAAGTACACAGGTAACAATTTGGTGATAACAGGTGGTAATAGGCTACTTGACCCTTTTTAAAGTCTCTCTTATATTATTAATTACTGTTCAATGAACCGAAAAAAATATTGCCATATTTTATTATGACTTGAAAACCGCAAAAATATTTTCAAAGTATACTTTTAATTAATCAATCAATCTGTTTTGTTATTTAATAAGTTGCCTGCTGAACTTAAAACAATAAATAATACACAAATATTTAAAAATAAATTAAATGCTTTTTTGGAAGAGAAGTGCTTCTATAAGGTAGAAGATTTTTAGTTTAATAATTTAAATTGTTTTGACATAATGTATAATATTAATGGAATTGTAAATATGAATAATCTATATTAAGATATTTTATTGTTAAGTAATGTAAATATTGTATGTTATTTTCTTTTGTATATTTGTTTCATACACAATCATTTTGTTAATGAATAAATAACTATGAACTAACTATGAACTATGAACTAATTAATCAGGCAAAAACATCAGCCATGTTAGTCTATAGATTATCTGTGTTTGTTGTCATTCTGCTGGAAAACAACATTTTCTAACATTTAAATATAAGGCACAAATGTCATTTATGATTCGACATAGTTAGGTTGGAATCCTATGACGTCACTACATCGCCGATAGCGTTTTCAGTGTCCAAAATTAAAAAAAAAATCATTTTTAGTCAAAAATACGTAGGTAGTCAACATACACTTTTAATACCTCATGCCTATAAATATTGGTTTCTTAAGTCAAATTCTATAGAAAACAATTATTTATTTTGCCAATATTGATATAAGTCTAGTAGCCTAAAAAGGTTAAAAAGTTACAATTAATACAATTAATGGAGCCTTACTCGTCTTAATTAAGTATAAATATATACTTCTATTAGTCTTTGGCCATACCTAATAGTATAATACAAAGGGTATACCTACATACAAAAGAGTCATCATTATCACAAAAGTTGGGTAACAGTAAACATATTTTGTGCAACTGTGACGAGAGTAAAAAAATCTGTTTGTGCCGTGACTAACTTTATATATGCCTAATTTGCTACTGTTGTAAATAAATCTGATTTTTATGTGGAACCAATGTTCCACATAAAAATCAGATTTATTTAAGAATTCCTATATTTTGCAATTATATAGGAATCAGACTTCGGACATTTTTTTATCTTCTTAATGACTACAATATCAATCAAGTTCTGTTAGTATACTTTTTAAAATCTGATGGTCTTCATATTCCTGATTAACAAATCCAATTTCGGTTCTAAGAGATAATATGAAATTGGTTCAGATTCACTAAGGACCGCAATGGAGGACGGGAAGCCCGAAGAGCCAAGCAGTAGCAAACCCGCTGTTACAAAAAAAATAAAAAAAAACGAAGTCTAGCTCGTAAGACAATACAAATCAAACAAGAGTTACGTTTACTCACTTCTCTTTCCAATACTGAACATGAATCACTCTTAAGTGCAGATCATTACGGTACAATTGACGTAGCTTTTAATTCAAATATTCCAATTGATTACTATACCAAAGAACCCTTAAGAGATATTGATGTTCCATCTGATTCAGATGATAATATTAATTCTTTTCTTGTATTGTGGTCTAAGAAACATAATTTAGGTCACTCTGCTCTAAACGATTTGCTAAAAAAGTTGCAACCTTGTCATTCTTCTTCACCGAGGGATGCACGAACGTTATTAGAAACGCCGCGTAATGTAAACGTTACAGATTGTGCTGGTGGTTCATAGATATGTATACTTTGGCCTTGAAATATATCTAGTAGAAAGAGCTTCTAAAGGCACAACATCTAAAAACCGTTCATGCAACGAAAAATGACACAAAGAGAATATTCATTTTATCAGTAACACAGAGGTGGTTTAGATCAATCTCCCGACAAGCAGCTATTTATTGTAGCACTTTATTACGGGGAATCAAAGCCCAACAATGCTGCTGTATTTCTGCGTCCCTTTGTAGAAGAATGTTTACGGTTAGAGCAGAATGGTTTATATGTTAATGGAGTAAAGTTTGAATTTCAAGTAAGTTGTATAATAGCAGATGCACCAGCTAGGGCATTTATAAAATGTATCAAATCCCACAATTCCTTGCGCGCTTGTGAGAAGTGTCAACAAGAAGGTGTATATATTGGAAGAACTATGTAGCCATATTCATCTGAATTATTTCTTGTATCACAGCATCAGTAGCGTTGGTTGCAACCTGGTTCAACCGCACTGCGTCTATAAAAGATGTAAATACATATGCAATTAGCTACGTAATTTCCGTAAATTTTATTAAATAATGAGACAGCTGGGGTCAATTGGGGCAAGCAAGATTAATCTAAATTGGAGGTTCATCCGTTCGGGAGCTACGATGCCACAGACAGACACACACACAGACAGACACGTCAAACTTATAACACCCCGTCTTTTTTGCGTCGGGGGTTAAAAATACCTCAAACCAGTATGAGCAAAATACAAATTGCATTATACTAATTACACATGGCCTTGCCATAAGGACCCTCCAGCCATGGATGGTCACATTATGACAATGTAATAACTAATAATAATAAATGACATACCAAAAGTTTTCTGTTCTCGGGAGCTGCATTTATCCACTTTTCAGTATCAATCAAATCCTTGCTGTCCTCACATGGCAATGTTCTTTCCCCTGGCAGTGAATGTTCCATCGAGACAGAAGATGATCGCACCCTATTTAATATTTCATTCTGTGCGATTTGCATCTCTTTCAAGTCAGCTTCAATTCGAGCTAAGTGCTTAGCTATGACATCTGAAATCAATATAAGAATATAATGTTAGCAAATATTTACTTTAGGTATGCAAATATACAACTGGGTAGTAAGGTAAAAATGCAGATGTAACTTCTAACAGTTATGAATGACACTAAGAGTTTAACTCCTCTCACCTAAGGCTTGTGAATTTGGCTTCTCATTTATAAAAAATGGTGTTATTGTAAAGTCTAGGTTATCCAGGCCACCTGAAAATAAAAAGATTTTAGAGAAAGAGAAGAGGCTGATTTTTAAATTAGGTGATCATAATTAAGTAGTCATAAATACTATTAACCTACTTATCCTTAAAAGACCATATTCTTATCAAGTCTTAAACAGAATGAAACTGCAGACTGACTCATAAACGTTTAAAAGAATTATATTACTAGTCATGATGCATACTTGATGCAAAAACTCACAAGTTTAAAAATAATGATAATCTATGAAAATCATATCATCATCCTAATACATGCCATAAAATATTTATTTTTAACTTATGTTGGGTGTAGGTAGTAAAACATACTCACTTGGACTTTGCAGAAGCTGTGACATTTCACTGTCTGTAGTCTTTGCAGAGCTTTCCTTGAAATCTTCACGTTTGCTCAGATCTGTATCATCATCACTTTTGTTCAGTTCTGTATATACCGGCCTAGAGTGTTGCTTTTGGGATTTTGAGCTAACAGGTGTAGATTGCACCGAAGAAGTTACTTGCTTCCGATAAGTCCTATTTTTTTCACCAGTATAAGCCTCATAATCATCATCACTATAAACAGTAGGTATGTTTATTTGATTTTTCACCTGTGAAAGTAATCTCTTGTAATAATATGCCTTAATACTAGTTTTTTTTTGTAAGTTGTGACAAGATATCTCAATAACACAAACATCTAAAAGTAATTTTGTTAGCACAGATACAAAAGTGCCACGAAAATACAGACCCTGCTGAACTTACTTGGCTGCAAACTTGGTCATCAATTTTTGGGGCGGCCACAGACATCGCTGCTTCCCGGGTGTCAGCCATTCTTCAGCAAACTCAACGACGCTATACATGCCGCTACACAGAAAATAAGGGACGTGCCTCGCTGTGTAGACCCACACTATTGTATTGTTAGAGGTTATTGTCATGTATCACACACTAAAACCGAAAAAACCCGTTAATATAGTCGAAAACACATTATTAACACGCGACGCCATGACGCCCATGACCGCCATGTATTAAACGTGCACACGCGATTGTACGGAGCAAGGTGACGCGTCGGATGTACATGTGAATAGCAAAAAACTGCAATTTGATTCGCGTCATGTGGCGTGTAATAATGTATTTCCACCTTAATGTTATTCATTACAACTTAAATGAAGGCACCATAATATATCATTGATTACTCATTACGCAGAAATCATAACAGAGCACACTATATAGATACTTAAAATAACATTCGTGGTAGCCAAAAATATCATCTTGACTTACCTGATCACTGAATGTTGACGCCAAATACGAGAAATTTCCCTTTCTCTCACATCACCAAAGAAAATACACCGGTGCCGATGCAATGCAAGCGACCAAGCCACCATTCAGCGCATGGGCCGAAAAGGAAAAATGAAAGAAAGCAGTGTTGCCAGGGCCCTGAACTCACAAGTCACATTTAGTTTCCCTAAAAGTCACCATTTTACTGACCAAGTCACCTTTTTATAGTATGGATAGGTAAATTAATTTTATGAGAAGAAATAAAAAAACCCGTATGTATATGTGTCACAATTTAACTATACAGACCTTATATGATTACTTTTCTTAAAATCTTACACTTTGATCATGTTATTTGAGTTTGATTGGATAATTTCATTAGTGGTAATTTTTCGCCTATTTTCTTAAATTACTTGACACATTTTTTTTATAGATAGTTATAAAAAGCTCTTTCATTTGATATTATAACACAACATAGTTCAAAAAACTTTGATTTTTGATTTTCAATTTTACCTCGCAAAAGTGGCCCCCATAATTAAATTTTCTTAAAATTACATGTCCGTTTTTGAGTCACAAATTTCAAGTTAATCGGTTCAGTAGTTTTGGAGAAAATTGGCTGTGACAGACAGACAGACAGACACACGAGTGATCCTATAAGGTTCCCGTTTTTCCTTTTTGAGGTACAGAATCCTAAAAACGAAACTTTTTTTACGAAAGTGAGAGTGAGAAGAGAGTAAATCCATCTCACTGTCACTTTTATGAAACAATTCCAATATAAAATGTGAAAATTTCAAAGGGATACCCTGTAAGAAATTCCTAATTTATTTGCTTCTACAGTTAACAATATTGTCCTTTTATTCGAAAATGTTTGAACGATGTATCAAATGTGAAACGTTATTCGACTTAAACGTGGCCTAAACGAAAATATTACTTTGCTAAATGAAAATTGTCCAATAATAGTTCGAATAATTTGCACAGAAGCGAACTAAACCGAACCAAGATTCTACATAAAACGTTATTTGACCAAAAGTGACAGCTATAGTTTGATTATTCTACTAAATGGCATTCGGCGAATCGTTGTCGGCGAATCAATAATAGGCTAAAAAAAATATCGGAGAATCACTATAGGTGTAGCCATTTATTTAAATAAAAAACTAAATCCTTATATAGTTTCTTTTTGACCCAGTGGTTGACTGGTGGAGAATGCTTTAAGGCATTAAGCCCACCATTTGTACTTATTTTTTATGTGCAATAAATAAATATAATATTCAGTAATGTCTTTAGAATTTTTACATTACGTAAAATACTCTAAAGAACTCCAAGGAGGGCTAAAAGTCACCAAAATGGTGACTTTTGGAACCGTCTAGCAACACTGATTAAGGAAGGGCAGGGCGGGGCACCATTATCGCGTGTTGCCAATTATAAAGAAAAATGTTGGGTAGTATAATATAGAGCCCTATAACGAGAAAGGCAGTATATACAAGTATTCCCGACGTTTGGACCGTGTAGATTATAATTATACACGTTTATAATCTCTCACGAATCAGAAATGTAAAAGTAAAACTCGTGCCACATTATAGTCTAATGAAATATTGAGTGGCAACACCCAATAAAATGTCATTCTGACATTGATAACTTTGACAAGCTACTCAAGCTCTCTAGCTAGCTAGTCTTTGTTGAGTTCATGATGATATTCGTGATATTTTTGCCGTGATATGCAAATGCAAACAAAAACAAGGGTCAGAGTATAGCAAAAGGGGCCCGATTCTGGGACTTAGAAAAATTTGTGAAGAATTTTTTTTTGAAGAAGAAAGGGAAAACATGGAGTGTCTAGAAGTGGTGTCCAAATTTGTAGGTTAGTAGAGCATAATAATTTGATACTTTTGTTTAAGTATATCACCAATCTACAGTTCATTAAATACTTATATCTTTCGGTCCAATCTATCTTTTTTAAATGATGGAATTTAACGGTGTATTTATTGTTTTCAGGAAAACTCGACGTTTCTGAAGAAAAATAAGTTCTTTTGGAAAATCTTGGGATGCTGAAAGACTTGCTGATTGAAAAGATTTGCTTAGTCAAAACAAAATTTAGAGAAAATATCGTCAATGACTGGTAAATATTAAACTGAATTCAGTAATTGTCTTTTTCAAAAATAGATTAGCATAGGTTACCTACCTAATTTGACTATTATGTTGATTCACTTAACACTCAATTTGAATTTTTATTAAATGGACTCGCTATAATACATATAATTAATAACACTCATAGATTTATACATATATAGAATACAACCAAAGTTAGGATTATAGTTATTGTATACAGGGCCAAAATAATTTTATTGTTTGTAAAACCTACAGTGCTTATAAGAATGTATTGGGTTTATATAATACAAGACTTGCTTGTTCTTAAACTGAATTAGCTATCAGACCATACAATATATGGAGCTGTACTACATGTCCTATAATGTATATGTAAATGGTGTTTATATAATTTAATTTTTCCTTACAGATATCAGTTTTTCTACATTGAAAAGAATAAATATTGAGGGAAAAGCTAACCATGGTATCTTCTGTACTCCAGGGAAGAAAGGATCAGACAAGCCCACAAGATAGAGCTAATCTGGAGCTCAGCAAAGAGAAGAGTCACAAGCAAAAATTTTGGCATACCAGCAGCTGACCTTGAAAAACTTATTCAGGAAGCTTTTGACAGCATAACACCAGAGCTTTAGAAGAAAATGACTCATCATGTGCTCAATATTGAAGCTCAGTGTAAAACCAGAAACAGAATAATGGAAGAACTTGAATCGTTTATTTTAAGTGTGTTTAATGATGATGACTCTGACAGTAGTTCAGAATCAATGGACGCTGAGTTTCTAGAATCCGATTTTGATTATAGTTCCTAATAAAGTACAAAACCTTCTTAATTTTACATAATTTTAAATTAAAGGAAAAATGGAAAAATTCACATATTATTTGCAGATAAAAAATAACTTCTTAATTTTACTTAAATTTTTCCTTGCACAACATAATTATTAGGCTCATTCACTACAGAGAGTGCTCTGCTCTCGGTCAATCGGTCAAATGAACTAGTTGGTCTTTTAGTTCCTTTAGATCGGTGGTTATTGGGAGTCAGGGATGATTTAGGTCTGATACATTTCATTCCAGACTCCTTTTACATATGATATTTTTCCAATCTTTGGTAACTGAATATAATTCCAAGTTTTAGTACCTATAATATTATCCAAGTTATATTTTATATAGAAAATATTTAATTTTCCTGCATAGATTTAGACCTTAAACATTCCTTTCATCTCTTTCACACTTGTGCGAATGGCATTTTTTACTGTTTCGTTCCGCCTGTTATCCAGTTCACTCGGTCAAGCGCTCTCCGATCCCACTGAACTATAGGACCTAATAAGGACCGATTAAGACCGTGCAAGATTTAGTTCCTTTCGGTCATTTATGGGATTTCATTCCTATCAGTACTTAGCTCATGACCGACACAAGCCTACAACGTATCAGCATTGCGATACAACGAGCAAATGTCTCCAGCATCCTTGGTACAATGCCTAAATGGCGTAGCTATTGTAGACTAGGCTAGTTCTTAATTTCATTTCATTATGATTTTATTTATTATTGTAGAGAAATAAATGATTATGACATTTTACTTCATGACTTTTTATTCTAATAAAATATTTTTTTCTATAAAGGAGAGCTGGTAGCGGCCTGCATTATATGAAAACATTATATCCGATCAAACTATTTTTAACCCCCGACGCAAAAACGAAGGGGTGTTATAAGTTTGACGTGTCTGTCTGTCTGTCTGTCTGTCCGTCTGTCTGTCTGTCTGTCTGTCTGTCTGTCTGTCTGTCTGTCTGTCTGTCTGTTTGTCTGTCTGTGTGTGTGTCTGCCTGTGGCATCGTAGCTCCCCAACGGATGAACCGATTTTGATTTAGTTTTTTTGTCTGAAAGCTGAGTTAGTCGGGAGTGTTCTTAGCCATGTTTCATGAAAATCGGTCCACTATGTCACGGTCGGGGGTTTTTTCAAAATTTTAATTTTGTGGTTAGGTTATTATTTAGAATCTTTTGATTAGGCTTTTAGTCCAGTGTGTTTCCTGTTAACTAAATCTTGTAAGTGAAATTATATATTGCGTGACGAGTTTCGACTCGTCTTATCCGTATTGACGAGTTCTTTCATTATATTTGGTAAGGGTCTGATATGCTGGAGCTGGAAGGTCTGAAAGGCTGGACAATCCTACGATATTCCTGATTGGTTAATCCAACCTAGTAAGGCCATCGATAGAGGTTTGTGGGAAATTACACAATAAACCTTGTGGGCTGGCCAACTGTAGAAGCTGTTGGCCCACTGTTGTCAGTTTGTAGAAAATATTACGTTGGTATTACATCGTTGGTCCATTGCATTTTAATGGTACACTAAAGCTACAAATTCATCATTGGTTACCCAACCGTAGAGATAGTAGGGCCATCGTTAAAGGTTTGTGGGAAATTACACAATAAACTTTGTGGGCTGGCCAACTGTAGAAACTGTTGGCCCACTGTTGTCAGTTTGTAGAAAATATTACGGTGGTATTACATCGTTGGCCCATTGCATTTTAATGGTACACTAAAGCTACAAATTCATCATTGGTTACCCAACCGTAGAGCTAGTAGGGCCATCGTTAGAGGTTTGTGGGAAATTACACAATAAACTTTGTGGGCTGGCCAACTGTAGCAGCTGTTGGCCCACTGTTGTCAGTTTGTGGAAAATATTACGTTGGTATTACATCGTTGGCCCATTGCATTTTAATGGTACACCAAAGCTACAAATTCATCATTGGTTACCCAACCGTAGAGGTAGTAGGGCCATCGTTAGAGGTTTGTGGGAAATTACACAATAAACCTTGTGGGCTGGCCAACTGTAGAAGCTGTTGGCCCATTGTTGTCAGTTTGTGGAAAATATTACGTTGGTATTACATCGTTGGCCCACTGCGTATTTAACCACAATATATTTTCGTGGAATTTAATGCGGTTAGCCCAATGTTCTACCTACGGTAAAAAATCTTCGTTAGTTATCCTACCGTAAAGCTAGTAGGCCCAATGTTACACGTGTGTGGGAAAAACAACAGAATCTCTATGCGGTAGGTCCAATGTTGGGGCTTTGTTGGTAGACCGATTATCATCTCCCAACAATAAACCAACCGTTGGCGAGGACACCCCAACGATAAATGCTACTAGGGTAAGTACGAAATTCTTCGTGCTTAGAAAACATACTTTAATAGAACATCTGTTTAAAACCTAATACATTTGGTCATAAAAAATAAAATTACATAATTACAAAATTTTACAATAAAAATAAGCATTGAATTTATCTCCAGAAATGTTTTAAATAAAAAAAAATATATGACATCTATAGAACATTAAATATATGCTTAATTACAATTAATAATATTTACAAATAAAAATCGGTTTGCACTTATAATCACGACACAATTGGATCGATAATGGAATCAGTTTTGTAGAAATGACATATGTCATAATTGTTCGATTCTTTTCTTGGTTACATAATGCAAAAAATACAGAAAAGCAATAATGATTAATATCTTATACCTTGGAGTCTCATCTCCAAATATTTGGTTGTAATCCTACGCTGGATTATAACCTCTATGGTACATCTTCTCAGGCCTCAATACTGGCTATCCAATTTTAAAGAGTTACTAAAATATAACAATAGACATTTGTATAAAATTGATTCCATTATTGACAAGTAACATTTGGAAGTAGTACGAGTTACATGGGAGCGAAAAACGTTGACACGTTTTACATGAACACTTCATAGTTTGTCTGATCTGATCAACATTTTGTGAACTGTTAACTATCATTGTTAGTATGGCCCCGTTTCACCACGATGACAATCCACCGTAGATTGCTAATCTAGTAGATATTTAAATTGAAACTACTGTCCATACTATTATTAGTCCACAAAACTTCACGAAATTGCCATTGTCAGTAGTCAAAATGTAAATGTGATAAAATAGGCGACAACGTACACTGAATCGTTGACAGTTGACAAAATTATCAGATACAACTGAATACCATCATTGTCTGGCGATGCTTTTTACTCTTATTAATTATTGTCAGATGTTTTTAGTATAGTAATTACTGCTACGTTTCTCGCTTCCCAACACTCGTTTGTTTGAGGAGCAGTGAAAACCAGCCTTGCATGAAACTCGATTATTTACACGATCAAGTAAGTCCAAGGGCAACGAAGACGGGCTAGTATTACGAACAACGTAAGCCGTTTTCGTTGTGCCTGAGTGTATTGCAGTCAGCTGCTTTGGTTTACACAGATGAGGGTGCAGACTTGGTTACGTCACAGTAAAGAATGAAGCAACAAACACTACTCGTATCTTTATATTTGTCTTTGGCTAAAAATGGTCTGATGCGCTATTGGAATACGTGCGGCCGGCCAGCGGCTAATATTATTAAAATCCAAACTTTTTCATAGATTTTAACTTCATAATAGTCGTAAATATTGTCCCATGAAGTTAAGTTTAGTGATGAGATGAGAGTGTTCTATCAAAAGCATTTTACTTAACGTATCCCTGTCAATACCCTCAACTGTAAGTGTTTAATGAGAACAAGTCCATGTCAAAACAAAATATTCAACAATATATTTTATTTTACAGAATAGTCACACATAAATTAGCACGCCACTAGGCCTTGTACCACGGGAACCCGACCCGACAGCAACAAACCAAGTTACTGTTATTATTGGGGTAATATAGTATCTTAACTCACGATTTAAGGTTAAAATACTTAAAATATTATCCATCAGTCAATTCATAACTGTAAAGGAAACACTATTGAGTTTTCTCAATTATACTGACATCGATTTTAATGGCCCCTCCAGTGCAAGGGTTAATATGTCATAATTTCACAGAAGTTTGTCGTTTAAAATAACAAAATCGTTGTTAACATAGCTTGGTGTGACTATACACGATTATTTCTTCCATTTTGACATGTAATCTGTGATATGGCTTTAGCTGTTCGGGGTCAAACAGCGCCATCTATATTTGGAGGTATGCGTTTTATACCTTCCTCATACAGCGAGTCGGGTCCCCGTGCAGTCCCATACAATTTGACTACGAACACGTTCCGATACCAATAGGTACCATAAGCTGATCTATGTACATACATACAGTGCTAAGCAGTAATACTTCATTCTTAAATTTACATGGTTTGACTTTAAGTGTAATACATTTATATACACATAGAGATATATGGTTTGTGGTAGAGAGAGTATTGAAAGAGGAAGCCCTTTACAATGATTGCAAGTCAAAGAGTTGTTAATGGCAGAAGTGGTGTACCACAGTGAAAATAAGTAAACGCCGTGTTTTTTTTTGTTTTCCGTTAAATTCGACACGCAGTTAGGTTCATCATCAGGAACCAAACTGTATATAGCTTTTTGTTAAATTCGAAAAAAAATTTTTTTTCCTTCCATACATAATAAATGGATTACTTAGTGTGAGAGGACCTTAATCATAACATTAAACACTGTCATCCGACACTGTCAATTTTATGTACTTTTCTGGCCTACATTATACTCATTACTTTTATGGCCAACAGCGACAGTTGTCAACATGACAAAACAGGGGCCAGGTTTACTAGAAGTGACAATGCAAAAACGGACTAGGCAAATAAATTTTCTGTATAACATATGTATTACCCTTAAAGGTCGCAATAATCTAGGCGTGTGTCATCCTAACTCGTGTATAAAAGCGAACCTCGTAAAGCGCGGGCGCCCGGCCCCAATTTAGTGTAAGGCCGATATTACACTATCACCATAGATTAAATATACGAAGATCATACCATCCCATACATTAAAATGCGACCGCCTAAGAACGCGCATTCACTACACCACACATAGATAGCGCCACAAAAAAATGCCTTGTTGCCATCATTTATTTGTAGATTGGCGTTAAGTGTCACTTTCGAGCCATAAATCTATGTCAAAAGTGACACTTAACGCCATCTAAAAGTTTAATCAAAAGCTACAAGACATTTTTTTGTGGCGCCATCTATGTGTAGTGTAGTGTATGCGCGTTCTTATGCGGTCGCATTTTAATGTATGGGATGGTATGATCTTCTTATATTGAATCTATGATCATAGACAACATGCCGTCCTTTTACTTCACGTTGGAGAAAAATGGAAGCATACAGACCTATTATAGTGTACTTTCGGCCTAAGGCCTGAGTGCGCGCTCATATTGGGCATTCGGCGTGCATGTCAAACAATTGAAGCTCATACAAGTGTGCTGAGTTCATGCGGCATAGCGTGCACGCCCACTGCACGCCACCGACCGAGCGTTCACTCAGGCCTTACACTTACAAATAGAACACTCGTACATTGTGTCTACACAAATCAATGCATAGGCCATTATTTGAATTGCTTTTATTCGAATCGGTAGGGTCACAAAAACTGCCAGCGTTATCGTCGACCGACATTTTAGTGTTTGCGTATATGTATATAGTATGAATTTTCTGAGATGAATTTTTGGGTTGTGCCGTAATCTGTTAAACAAAAGCCTTTGTTTCTATTATTCACAGCGGCTAGCTCCCGTTTCCACAGCACGTGCTAAAGTCTCGGTGTAGTTAAAAAGCAACTATCATGATAACAATAAGGTTCAAATCCATAAAAAGCCCTTTCGGAGATAACACGTTTTGTCATCTTCAAAAAAAGTTACCTGCATACTGTAAACTGTTTCATAAATTTGAACCTTATTGTTATCATGATAGTTGCTTTTTAACTACACTGAGACTTTAGCACGTGCTGTGGAAACGGGAGCTAGCCGCAGTGAATAATAGAAACAAAGGCTTTTGTTTAACAGATTACGGCAAAACCCAAAAATTCATCTCATAAAATTCATACTATACCAGCCCCTCTAGCACAATTTGCCTTGTCGCGCGCGAGTCCATACTTGAAGTCGCGCTTGATGTATGGACTCGCGCGCGGCAAGGCAAGTTGTGCTAAAGGGTCAGATCATGGTTGACGCTGCTCGCTCGCAACTTTCATGGCCCTCGAATCACTTGTATCTATCAACCGCAATATTCTAATAAGTCTTAACTTGACATAGTTTGTACTAAGTCTAATAATATACAACTTTTAGCCTAACTTGTGAATCACTTGATATAACTTGGAATCGCACAGCGATAAGCGTACCGACATTAGTCTCTAGGTATAATTTGTATAGAACCGGTTAAAATAAGGGGCGTAATGTATAGTTTGATTATTAGTCCCTACACGACTGCAAAGATTTTCACCTTGATGACATTTACTCATCATTTACTGTACAGTCAGTTAGAAGGCCCTTAGTGAATATTTCTTGAAAACGAATGTAGGTTTAATCAAACTACACATTAACATTACCCAACTGTAAAACGTAACAGCCTACTTTGACTCATGTAGTTTATGTAAGTCTTTATTTAATATGTCAAGTTCATACGGAATACTTTTTTAATTCGCCATTTCTTGGGTTTTACAGACACAAATAAAAATAATGTCACGATATTTTTTAATGATGATTCATTTCGTAAAAGACATGTATGTTACGTACTGCCTATTGATAATATGTGAAACTGGGAAAAATCATATGAAGATGAGACTTACCTGCAAAAACTAAGAAATGCGAATCACAACATGTAAGTAAATAAAACCTTTATATATGTGAGTTTGACTTAATTTAGTTGAGACTTAATTTGACATAACCATAACAAGCTTGCCCATTGGCTGAATTCGACATAAGCTTGACTATCTATTACACAATAAAATAATCATGTCATCACAAATAACAGGCCCGCCTGTGACCTATTTCACCACGGTGACGTTCACGTGGGACTGACAATTCTGTGCCTATTTCTGAGTCGATAAAAATTTAATGTCCTTGTTGAACAGGCAATCAACGGGCGAAGTGACACTGTGGTGAAACAGGTTTTGTTATTTCAAATAGAGTTTCGAAGAAAGCGGAGCCTGCTTCTACTTTTCATAATCTCACAGTCGAGTATGATTACAAATTTATAACAAGCTGTAATGTCAAACGATAAAGGTAGTCGTCCACATGTCCGTATCGCATTTACACTTGTGTGTGACTTTTTATACAAATACACATATAACTCCGTATAGATAAATAAAACCTAAGAAAAAAACGTTGGTACCTCGGAAACATCAAGAGAAATGTACGGTTGCCTATGATTGATTCTCGGATAGATGGCGCTAATATTAATATTTGATAACACATACCAAGTTAAGAACATGGGCCAAATTATCAAAACTGAGGTTCATTGTAAAGCCTCCGTTGCATTGTGCTCTGACTACATTCTATATAGGATCCTCTTTGATAAAAATAATACTAACACATTCACTACCAGACAAAAACTGGCGCACCACCGCCCGCTTGTATGGCGACAACCCGCCCAGCGGGTCGTCCGACATCTGAGCAACGTTCACGAGTACCAGGCGGGTTCTTGAAGTGTTAAATGCGATGCGGGTGTACGGTTACCCTCAGCCTAATCTCATGTAAGGTTAAGGTTACCTCGAAGCGTAACAGTGACGTGGCTCTACCTAGGAGTCCTAGGGGGTGCAGTACGCGACGCGATGGAGCCACTTGTCGACGTACCACATGTCGCGGGGCTAGTCCGCGGGGCGCGGCGGCGGCGCGCGCGGGGGCAGGGGCGACGCGGGCACGCTCCAGCTCTCCGCGGGGGCCCATCTGGTTTACAACAGGTTGCCGATGTTAGTGAAACGAAGTGCCGCCGTAACGGGATGACATATACTTACCTCCTTATTCATAAACGTTCACTATAGTTAATAGTTATCAAGCCGATAAAGTTCATTTGTCCCTTTCTATCACACCAATACGTCGGAAAGGGATAAACCAACTTTACCGGCTTGATAACTTTAGTGAACGTTTATGAATACGGGGGTTAATATTTAAAAAGTAAGATAAGTTACAACCACTTTACACTACACATTTGAATGTTGTTTTCTCCATATTAAAGATTTATTTAATCAATTGAAAAATTAAAAATAGATCGATAGATAGATAGCGTTTATTGTAACGGGATCTAGATTTCTCGGGAGTAGGAGTCTTACCTGTTTAACTTATGTCGAGTGTCTATCTCCAATCTGTCTATGAAGGTGCGTCGGTAATAATGACGAAGTCGTGGTAATTAAACTGCAAAACGGGTTTGGAAATGTTTGTACAAATCACCTGTAAAGATCTGGCAAGACTCCATCGTCGTATATGAAGACATCTGTATGATTTTCCGGTACTGTTCGATATAAGTAATCAGAACCGCAATCACCTGCTTCCTGCCTCTTGGCCTCACAGTCTCTTGAATGGGGGCTATATAACTAGCTAGTGTCTCACCTGTTGTGTCCCGTGTGATGCCACTAGGCGTCACATACAACTAGCTAGGGCCTCACCTGTTGTGCGGGTGCTCGCGCCTGCCTGCAACGTGATGCCACTTGACGTATCCGCTCAGCCTCCTCTTGAGGAGTCCGGCGAGCGAGTGCAGCCAGCCTGCGACGCGACATACGGTCACGCCCCGTACCGCAGCGAGAGCTCTTTGGTTTCATCGCATTATTTAATCGTTATATAATCTTTAATAGGTATTGGAAGGGATTATGACAAGGATAAGGAGGTAAAGTCGACTGTTAGAGATTAGCCAGGTCCACACTGAATCGCGCGCAAAACGTCCGTACTCTTGCACGCACGTTTGACTCGAGTCAATTGTCTCGGCAATTGCCTTGTTAAGGCGGTGGTAATTTTGACGTAAAAAAATGTAGATTAGGCACTGGTCCCACCTCGAGCTAGTAAACTATGAGCTATTGGCTATAAAAACGAACAAAAGATAAGCATTCCAGTGCAAATAAAAGAGACACGGCGATTTTGATAGCTCACCGCTGGGCGAGTAACTATAAACATCGCCGTGTCTCTTTTATTTGCACGGGAGTGCTTATCTTTTGTTCGTTTTTATAGCCGATAGCTCATAGCTTACTAGCTCGCGGTGGGACCAGTGCCTAAGTCATCATTGTAGAAATAAAACTATGAAAATTGACTATATTGCGTATAATGAATTCATAATACATTCTGACATTTCAAAATATTTACAGCATGCTGTAAAGAGTTCGAAAGGTCGGGATGTAATTATAAATTCATTATACGCGATATAATCCGTTTTGCATACTTTTATTTCATGAATATCTTTCGCGCTAACCGAAGACAATATTACATCATTTTAGATTTAGTAATTATGATAAAGTGGGTAAGGAAAGTCATAAGTTGGGTACTGATTAACAAGATGCTAGTGTATAAGGGTTAAACTCTATGACTTTAAAAAAAAGGTTGCAGTTTTTAGGGTTCCGTAGTCAACTAGGAACCCTTATAGTTTCGCCATGTCTGTCTGTCCGTCCGTCCGTCCGTCCGTCCGTCCGTCCGCGGATAATCTCAGTAACCGTTAGCACTAGAAAGCTGAAATTTGGTACCAATATGTATATCAATCACGCCAACAAAGTGCAAAAAGAAAAAGTGGAAAAAAATGTTTCGTTAGGGCACCCCCCCTACATGTAAAGTGGGAGCTGATATTTTTTTTCATTCCAACCCCAACGTGTGATATATCGTTGGATAGGTATTAAAAAATGAATAAGGGTTTACTAATATCGTTTTTTGATAATATTAATAGTTTCGGAAATAATCGCTCCTAAAGGAAAAAAAAGTGCGTCCCCCCCCCTCTAACTTTTGAACCATATGTTTAAAAAATATGAAAAAAATCACAAAAGTAGAACTTTATGAATACTTTCTAGGAAAATTGTTTTGAACTTGATAGATTCAGTAGTTTTTGAGAAAAATACGGAAAACTACGGAACCCTACACTGAGCGTGGCCCGACACGCTCTTGGCCGGTTTTGATTATTAAAATCGGCGATTAGATTCTCATGCCTTCATTAAAATGCTTAGAGCCTTAGATGATATTACGTCAGGGACACGAAAATGATGGAACTAACTTGTCACAGATATAACAGGAAAAGGAAGGGATCAAGGAATTACACAATAATCGATGTTTTCGAACCAAAGAGCTGCGCATACTGCCATGTGCCCGGTTGTTAGCGATGACGATGATATGGACATGGAACCTACACCACGCTAGAAGCAGGCCTGATTGTGAGCTCACATACATTAAAAAACTAACCTCCTTGGGGTTTCCCCACACCTATCGACGGGGAATCGACGCTGGTCGACCGAAAATAGCTCGTTAGTATGAAAACGCTTACGCCTCAGCCATGACATTGGTCTAAGCGCAACAGCGGCGAGCAGCGGCCATACATTGGAGCGAGACAAAGCGATGGGACTTTTCATTCGCACTTATGGCTGCCGCTCACCGCTGACGCGCTTAGACCAATGTCGTGTCGTTGTCGCTGAACGCATACGTACGCATCTTCATACTGACGAGCGATTTATGGTCGGCTAAAGTAGATTCCGCGTCGATAGGTTCGGGGAAACCGTTATTCATAAACGTTTAATACTTGAGAAGCATATAATAATCGTTTGTCCCTTTCTATCGTACGAAGACGTCGGAAAGGCACAGATAATTATTATCAGCTTCTCAACTTTAGCAAACGTTTATAAATAAAGGGGGTAAGGCGTTTCTCGGCACGGCGGTTGTACAGATGCAGTGCATAATAGTTTTCTATCGTATTTTGTTTTGCTAATCCGGTCAAAGTTAGTACTTCTTGGACTGCGACTGACTGAAATGGCATGATATCGTGTGTTTCCATGAAAATACGAAGGAAAAATATTTCGCACTATTTCTGTACGTATATTGGCTGGATTATAACTTGCCATATAGTTATACCAAAAAAAATAATGTTTCGTACAGTGAACCCACAATCAACTCAAGTACCACTAGCCCTCAAGCATAGCAACAGAAGACTGTAGATGAAAGGAATATTTTTTAGTTAATTAAAATACTGATAAAAGTCAATATTCACATAGGGGTTTACGAGTACACACTGGTTAGAGCTTGTTCCGATATTACACCTGCCACGAGGCATATATGAACTAGAAATATACACTAACCAATGTCCCAAGACCCAATGCGAATCCCAGAAGGTATATTATATCCTTATGTCACACAGGCTTTCCCCAAAGCTATAGACGCGAAATGGGCTTTAGCCGACCAAAATCACTCGTTACTATGACGCGTACGCGTCGTTGAACGCATCCGTACGCATTTTCATACTAACGACCGACTTTTGTCCGGCGGAAGCCGATTCTTATGGGTACTGATGTGCCGGACGAAACTTTCCAAAATTCTAAAATTTTCACATAGGAAAACTTCGGAACCTTTCCATACTTTGTATTTACAATCGTATGGATGGAAATTTTCCATTTCATTAATTTATATTTGCTTTATTTTTCGTTAAAGTTTCGGGAATTTTTCAAGAAATTTAAGATTTTTTTGGAAAGTTTCCGCAACTTACACATCACTGCTTATGGGGTTGTATGTACTTATGTAATTATGTCAATATTCATCAACTAAGAAAGTAAATAATACTAGCTACTTTCCTTCCACAGTCTTCGATTCCAGCCCGTACTAGCAAGGTGTTAAGGTGTATTTAGTGTGGCAAGGCGGGTGAAGAGCAACAGAAACCACCATGGTGACACGTTAAGAGAGAAAATATATTCATAACTTCTCAAGCAATAGTGGTTTAAAGTTAACTCGAAAATCGAGCATATTAGTAAACTTTCAAAAAAATTCTTAGAGGAAGTGTAATAAATGTTATAGTATGCTATATATTCGTGAACTACTCAGTAAGCCCTTTCATTTGATACCCCACACGGCATGGTTTGATGAAAATTTTTTTTTCTTTGTATGCGATTTTTGATTGCCGGGGTGCGGGGAAGGGGACTACAAAACTGGTTGGCAACATGTGTTTATATGATGTCCGGGATCTATAAAATATATATCTGAAGTCAGAATGAGGTGCGCTATTTTTGCAAACGAACATCCCCTTGGAGCCTGCTCTATTAGGTATTCTTGAAAACTAAAATACACAAATAAGATAAAGACAAGAATCCTCCCGGAAACAGCAGATAGGTATCCACCATGTTATGTCTTTCTTCCACACGTTACTTATAATTGTCGGGGGTGATCTCTGGGTAGATAACTTTAGCGTGCGTCAATGCCCCTCGCTGGACAATTAGACAGATTATTCCGGATTTTATCAATGTTGCTTTTTCACCATGCTGACATCTCCACGTGTGGTGTACGCTATCTGGATTCAACAAGATCATTAATAATAAATAAATAAATAATAAATAAATATTATAGGACATTCTTACACAGATTGACTGAGTCCCACGGTAAGCTCAAGAAGGCTTGTGTTAATGACACGCGAATTTATGGTATTTGTTTATATTTACATATTCTGTACGCCTTTGATGTCCAAAATAGTTTTAAAAGAAGTCTTGAAGGTTGATACTCGATAGAAGGAAGGTCACAATGAATGTCATTTTGATGACGTCTGGGAAAAGTGAAACTGGAGAAGTACCTAACCCTTTTATCTTCTACTAGCTTTTTCCCGCGGCTTCGCCCGCTTACTAAAATAATTCAAAACATTAGACCCCCACTTATTTAACCGTGAATTTTGAAAAATCCTTTCTTAGTGCTCCTCTACACCTTATAAGGAACCTACGTGCCAAATTTGGAATCTCTAGGACCAGCGGTTTCGGCTGTGCGTTGATATGTCAGTCAGTCAGTTTCTTCTTTTATATATTTAGATAAATGGCGCACTATTCTTGGTAGCTTGAGCTCCAGATGATAAACTTTTGAAGTGAAATGTAAGCACATCTCAGTATGTTGTAACGTTAAAAATTTCCGCAGATGTCAACTGTCAATATTTAATGAAGAAATATGCTAATGCTTTATTTAAATATAACCAAGATAATAAAGTTATACAAAATATTTATGGAATCGAATGAAAAGACAATGTAATAAATATAAAATATGTATTTAATAAATAATAACACACGTTTCATTTAACGGGTGACTCCTTTGACTAACAATTAAAATACTTATACCTATGTGCACAATAATATACGATTACAAGGGTGAATCAGCTTTGTCTTGCCTGTTATTGCCATGGCTACGGTCTCCTGAGTCACGCTGGTTTTATGCAAAATTATGCTACTAAAACTTAAACTATGCAAACATGCATTTTTCTGGTGTTAACAAGACTTTTCCTCAATTTGCCACCAACATGGACTACACGGTGTTTCCGGTACCACTCAAAACCTCAGACACCCCAACTGATTTTTATTTTTTTAAACTCATCTAGAGTATTCATCTTTTAATCTGATCGTTACTTTTTTTTGATTGAATTTTTAATTTTCTGTACAGCTCTACTTGACTTTTAGCTCTACACTCAATAAAATAATTGCTAACTACCATCATAAACCATAAGACTATTTATTTGTGTACGTTACTGCAACGACATAAGGTTTACCAATAGACAGCTAAGATGTCACTGTAAAACACTTTAAAGCTTTGTCACAGTAAACTTCAAATTGGACAGGTAATAGCAGTAAGCAAATAAACTCAATATTCAAACTGACAAGGTTGTAATTAGGTACGAGTTCAATTTGTTATGACTTATGATAAACATTAAGATTAAACTGACAAACAACGTCAAACTAGTAGCGGAAAAAATAATCATCCAAGTAACCGGCCAGTATTAATACCCCTAAATACTGAAAAAAGGTAACCGACCTCTAGCAATGCGATATACACAATGTTGTATTACGAGTACAATAGAATGGGCACGTAAAAAATAACTAATAATACTAATTTAAATAAAAATATTACCCCCATCAAGATATAGCTCAATCGATTCTACTCTCGATTCTGAACAAACTGTTTTCAGGTTTTTAGTGTTAAGTGAAACACGGTGTATATGCATGCTTGCATAATTTAAGTAGCATCATTTTGCATAAAACCAGCGTGACTCAGGGGACCGTAACCATGGCAATAACAGGCAAGAAAAAGTTTTTTTACCCATAATATAACCTTATAAGTATAATCCAGTATCGGATTTGGTGTGTATTAACTTTACAATTACATTATAGTATCTGCCAATTCATCTTCAGTTAAGCATAATACGATTGTCACAAAATGTTTAAAAAAATAAAGTCTTGAAACTATTATGCAAAATGTGACATGCAAGAAGACTTTCTTTAAACATATATGTACTATCGAACCATTCCAACTGATTCATGACATGACCCACTTGGCAGATTATTCGTTTGAATCTTTCAAACCTGTTATGACTATGGCTTATAATTTACTAAGGTTGTTTTGAATACTAACTAAAGTATGTCACTACACACATGTCAGTGTCTAATGAAATGATAACAAGTTCGTCACCAAGGAAACCCTATCTGCAAGCGAATTTCGATCTAATTAGTCCATGGGCCAGCTGGTCTAATTTTGCCAAACGGTATAATTTGGGGGTACTAAGTTTCCTTTTTACAGCAGTTAGGTAGGCCTATAAGGATGTTAAAAAACCATGATTGCCATCTCAAAATGGTAGCTAAACAAAATGGCCGCCAATCCAAGATGGCGGATATTGAGTTTTAAAAAATCGACCATAACTCCAGAAGTATTGGTCCGATTTCATTTTTATTTTTTTTAAACGAAAGGTCTTTTTCTGTACTTAAATACTTGTCATATTCATTGTTTCGCTAAATTCAACCATTAGTTAGTAATTAACGAAAAATATAAAAAAATATCTTTTTTTCTAAAACTTTCTGTCAAAAATCATGTTTCTACAAAATACCTTGCATATTCTAATAAATATTTAAATGCAGAAAAATAGTGCCATTAATCACCTTTAATTTGATGTATAAAAGATACATATTTAATTTACAAAAACACATAGAGGCTTAAATTTAAAGCTGCCTTCGTTGAAATTCACCGTTGTGCATACAGTACTAAAAGCTTCAGGTTGGAGTGCATACAGTACTAAAAGATGTGTGCAGTTGGGGTGCATACAGTACTAAAAGATGTTGTAGAGTACAAATATGCTGTTTTTAGTTTATTTTAGCAATTGTACAATTAGAATAATAGTTTATGTTAATAGAACATGATAGTATCCATGAGTTTGTAGATATTCGATAGTACTAGGATAAAATTTGTTTAGATACCATATGTGCAACACACCTCAATGATGAAAATTAAGTATTTAAGTGTACTAGGTATATGACTAACATGTGTCGAGACTGTAGAACCATTAACCTTTTGACCGCCACGGACAGCCACGGTGGTCACCGGAAATTCTTGCCAAGGACGCCAACGATACGGACGCCAAATGAAATAAAATTGGGACTCCGTAATGCCTAATTACGCTCATATATTCGCGAATTCGCAATGCAATTCTGTTGCGATTGTGCCTGGGAGACGGAATACTCCGTCATCATCTTGCGTATAAGGGTTAGATCGTATTCCGGATTGAAAATCGTTCCGCATTCAAGGACTCTCAGATTTGAAAAAAAAATCCTACGCACGAGCGGGTTAGTGAAGACACAGTATAAAGCAGTAATAACTCTTCTAACAAACTTCACTCCGCGCGGTGTGTCGAAAACTACTCTCCATATGCACCGAATACATGCGAAACTGGTAAGTATTGGGCTGGACAGTCGGGGCCGCGTTCGCGCGCTGTGTTGACGTGTTGAGTTCGGGAGAAAATGACGTCAGCACCGAAGACATATTTTCGTTACTGTAGTGTTTATGGGTGTATGGAGAACAGTTCTCAAAATGCGGAAATGTCAGAATGTTCTTTAGAATTCCTAGACACCCAGAAAAGTAAGTGGTTGTTATATTTTTTGCAGTGTTAGGTACATTATTGCTTACGTAAATGGCGTAAAAGTGAGATTTAAAGCTAGAATGACACATTAAAATCAATAAGGATTTATCTGTAACGACATTTAGGTAGATGCTGCGATCTATCTAGCTCGAAAGTTTGGTACCTACTTTTTATATTTTTTTTTATACAACGTCGGTGGCAAACAAGTATACGGTCCGCCTGATGTAAAGCGGTCACCGTAACCTATGGACGCCTGCAACTCAAACAGTGTCACATGCGCGTTGCCACCCCATTAGAAACTTGTACACTCTCTTTTGCTGTGTGCCTACTTAAATATTGTGCAAACATCTATTCAAACATTTTATGTAAATACGATTTCGTCAGTATTTAAGAAACAAACACGTACTTGAATCTTTATTAGATAAAAAGGTAGAAAGAGCGTTGGTACTAGCATAGCGCCATACACAATTACTACGAGTAGGACAGTAGCACAGGTACAACCCTGCGTGACCTTGCGCAGTAGTAACGACCGCGTCGCCGCTGCCGGAGATTAACTACTGATTTATCCTTATACTGTGGTGAAGAGCACCCCCAGAATTCGGGCAAACTTTAGAAATGTTCTTTAGTACAGAATTAATAGATATTTCTTACCTATATTTTACCGATTACTAAACAACGAAGCCGTTAAATACCGGATGGACAAACTTTGAGACAAATATCACCGCTTAAAGTAGAGCCAAATATTATTAACATGTATTGTTCGTCATTACCGAACGAAAAACGTTAGAAGACGTTAATAACAGACGTTTTAATTACCTACTCACGTGAGTTGAATTTTCATAAAAGGTGTACCAAAATGTGAATGTTTCTATGCAACCTGCTATTGAATCAGAAGAAAAGTTAGCACCCGTATCGACGAATCTCAATTAGTAGAGAGTAACTCCGGGGTTATGCAATCTGGCCAACTTTTTAAACAGGTAGGCATTTATAAAAGCCTCAATAGGGATGATAGATGTATAAATGTATGCCTCAATTATCTTCGATATGCGGATAACATCGTCATCTTCAAAGAAGCACATGTTCCCCGTCAGATGCTGGAGGAACTGTATGCCGTCGGTGAGTGTTGGGTTAAAGTAGTTAAACATATAGAGGTATGTACAAATTGAAAGTTACGGCAAGGACAGACTTATCCAAAGCTCCATATTTCAGCCTTTATAACAAGTAACAGAAGATACGTTATCCGGAACAACAAATAAAGGTTGGGTTAAGGAATGCCATAAACGACTAACGGAGGTAAGTCATAATAACAAAATCATCCTTCAATGGACCAAAGGACACAGTAGATGTCGAGGTGATGATGCGGCCTACGAGCTGGCCAGGCAGCTGGGGTCGACTGCCGATTCTCCCGATGTCCTTCAGCAAGGTATGCTCAATATGAAACTACACACAGCACACTGGCAAAACCAGATCAAATGCTGCAGTCAAACAAGCCAAGCCTAGCATCAATGGAAAACTCACAAAGACGCTCCTTCAACTAGGGAAAGTCCGCCTGAGAATGGTAACCAATGTCAGAACAGATCGTAGACTACTTAACAAACATATTTTCATAACAGATGCTATGAACATTCCCCTGTGACGAGGGTGCCTCTCACCTGGTGATGGAGTGAGCAGAGTGGCTCCATACAGGAAGAAACATCTCGGATCCCCGAGAGACCTCTCCAAAGTTCTCCTACTCAACATTAAAGGTCTAATAGGATTTCTCGAGGAGATAAGCTGGCAGGATTAGCTAAATCCCCCACATCACGCAAAATAGGCACAAAACGTCGAGTTGTGGCGAACCATAACACAATACAGAGACTTGGGTCGGCGTCGCTGCCGGCGGAGATCACACGGAGGACTTGGATGCCTTTTGTACGCTAAAGGACGTATTAAGGGCAAGGATACCAGTCACTGGAGACCAACATGTTTGATCAGTGTGTAACTGGGTACTTCCCACCGTGACATAAGCTTGCGAGACGTGGACACTAACAATGTACTAAATGAAGAGGCTAAAAGTTGCAAAGAGGTATAGAGCACAACACGTTCGGTATGTCTTTCTACGATGGAAGCGAAACGAGATGATGCTGATGCGGCGACGGGTCAGAATTATAGAGATCGTATTGCTACTCTAAAATGGGCTTGGGCCGGGCCAGGGCACGTAAGTCGTGATTGAAGGTGGAATGCCTGCTATAAAAGTTCGAAAAATTAGGAGAAAATTAATCTGTTACCTGTGACTGTCTTGAAGGCTTGATATTGGTGATATTGGCTCTACAATCTACATTAACGGTAATAAGTAATATATTTCTGTGCATAAATTAAGGTTTATTCGGTAGGTACCTATATCACGTTGTTTAGTAGTCGGATACTCCATAGATTTGCCTTATTAATGCATTATAGTGAATTTCTCAAGACTTTTTCTTTTGGGGTGTGTTCTTCACCTTTTGTATGCAAGGATTATTTTAACTAAATATAAGTTTTCTCGAACACGGATCAGGGTTAGGCTTAACCTTTTAAACGCCAAATAGTGAAAAAGAATACGTCGTGCCCCGGACACCAGACAGACGTGGATCGCGATTATTGGAGCAAAATTAGGCGTTAAGAAGGCCCGCATGGGTCCCCAATGTAATTGGCAAAACTGATGGCCATGGTTGGCGTCCTTAGGAAGCATTTCCAGCGACGGCCATATCCGCCCATGGTGGTCAAAAGGTTAATGTGATGAGATAGGACCTCAACTATGTCTAGTTTATTTATTTTCTATTATCTCGGTTGGTTGGCGCTGTATCACTAAAGAAATTTTATACAAATAATCAAATATCTAAAACTGTACTTTACCTATGACATATTTTATTATATTCTTAAAGCTAATGGATTTCGGATACTAACATGTTCAGTTCTTTTCTTAATTGTAAGTACAATTGCAGAAATATACTAAAAACAGCATATTAGTAATCTACAACTTCGACCTGAAGCTTTTAGTACTGTATGCACAACGGTGAATTTCAACGAAGACAGAATTAAAATTAAGCCTCTAATGTGTTTTTGTAAATTAAGTCTGTATCTTTTATACATCAAATTAAAGGTAATTAATAGCACTATTTTTCTGCATTTAAATATTTATTAGAATATGCAAGGTATTTTGTAGAAACATGATTTTTGACAAAAAGTCTTAGAAAAAAAGATATTTTTTTTATATTTTTCGTTAATTACTAACTAATGGTTGAATTTATCGAAACAATGAATATAACAAATATTTGAGTACACAAAAAGAGCTTTCGTTTAAAAAAAATAAAAATGAAATCGGACCAATACTTCTGGAGTTGTGGTCGATTTTTTAAAACTCAATATCCGCCATCTTGGATTGGCGGCCATTTTGTTTAGCTACCATTTTGAGATGGCAATCATGGTTTTTTAACATCCTTATAGGCCTACCTAACTGCTGTAAAAAGGAAACTTAGTACCCCCAAATTATACCGACTTCTTCACTGGCCCATGGACTAAATTACATTAAGATGGTTCGACAAAATGAGCTTATGGTGGGTCATTAATGTCATTATTCAGCTGGTTCGATAGTACTAAGACTAAGGTTACGAACACTAGTTAATAAATAAATTACAATATTGTCTTATCTAGGTTCAATCTCATGTTTCACTTAAAATATTATTAAATGCACAGTGCCACGGATACCACGGAAATATACCGAAATGTTTACGTAGTAGTAAATAACCATAAGACCTATAAATAAACAAGGCCACATTAGGTATTAATTTTAGTTGAAATCGAGTAAACGTACGGCATTGCATACAATCTGCATTCAAAAAAGAATATATGCGTTTCGAAAACAACAAAAAGCGTCGTTTCAGTCGCAATAATGGATAAACAATGAGGAGGCACACTCAAAGGTTATGACAGATGGCGCCACCCTATTAGTCCATACGTGAGAGCGAGAAGATGACATGTTTTTTCTCTCTCTCACATATGAATGACAGTGACATGCCTAGACACTTGCACAGGCGCCGCCTGGAGGGATAAAATGTCAGTGTGCCTCCTCACTGGCGCAGTCACAGTGGATCATTTCATATTACGGCACATACGTATTTTTTTTTATTTCTCACATATCCCAAATAAATATCTCCTGCAGCATACTCAACGATTGCGACTGTGTGTCGTTGGCTGCTATCAAATCTACTGTCACGTACTTGGCAGCCTCCAGTATTCTAGAGGCATGAGGCGTTCTCCGGCGGCAGTTTGTAAAGAACTGCATTAGGAGGTACTGGCGCAGTCGTAATGGATCAAAAAATAAGTACCTACGGTGTTTTTTTTTTAGAATTAAACAGACTGATTACTTAACTGTTTAACTTTTAGGACAGATAAATTACAGGAGTTCATTTGTAAGAGCCATTATTATTAAGTAAACATATCCAAATAAATATCTCCTGCAGCATACTCAACGATTGCGACTGCGTATCATTGGCTGCTATCAAATCTACTGTCACGTACTTGGCAGCCTCCAGTATTCTAAGACAGGAGGCGTTTTCCGGACGAGCTAAGTGAGAAGTGACTGGCGCAGTCGTAGTGGATCGAAAATGGATATCTAGTACACGGTATTACGTGTTTTTTTAGACTTTAACAGACAGATTACTTAACTACATATTTAACTTTCAGAGACATACCAGTACAGCAGTTCATTTGTACAAGACATTATTATCAAGTAAAGTAGCTCACATATTCCAAATAAATATCTCCTGCAGCATACTCAACGATTGCGACTGTGTATCATTGACTGCTATCAAATCTACTGTCACGTACTTGGCAGCCTCTAGTATTCTAGAACAGGATCCGGCGGCAGTTTGTGACAGAACTGTGTGGTACTGGTGCAGTTGTAATGGATCAAAATTCATACTTAGGTCACGGCGTTAAGTGTTTTGTAGACTTTAACAGTCTGATTACTTAACTATTTAATTTTCAGACAGATAAATTACAGCAGCTCATTTGTACGAGCCATTGTTATTAAGTAACTCACATATCCCAAATAAATATCTCCTGCAGCATACTCAACGATTGCGACTGTGTATCATTGGATGCTATCAAATCTACTGTCACGTACTTGGCAGCCTCCAGTATTCTAAGACAGGAGGCGTTCTCCGGCGGCAGTTTGTGGCAGAGCTGCGTGAGGAGAGACTTCGCGCAGTCATAGTGGAAGACTAGAGGGTCGAGGATGTCGGGCAGATCGATCTGCTTGAGGAGACAGCAGAGGTGCGCTAGGGTCACGCTGAGCTGTAACAATGATATTTCAATATAGGCAAAGAATTGACTATATGCTGGGAAAAGGTGGACCGGTTCAGATGTAGATAAATCTAGGAGATTTTAAGCACGCGGGTTGGTAAAAATCATCAACAATATATTATAAAACTTAAGGTTTTATTTTGGGTAGGGAGAACTTTGACCAAGTGTAAAAAATGTATAAACATAATGCACCACGATATTTGAATTTTACTGCGTTTTAATTGGCAATATTTCATACAACAATAAAAAACCGGCCAAGAGCGTGTCGGGCCACGCTCAGTGTAGGGTTCCGTAGTTTTCCGTATTTTTCTCATAAACTACTGAACCTATCAAGTTGAAAACAATTTTCCTAGAAAGTCTTTATAAAGTTCTACTTTTGTTATTTTTTTCATATTTTTTAAACATATGGTTCAAAAGTTAGAGGGGGGGGGGACGCACTTTTTTTTCCTTTAGGAGCGATTATTTCCGAAAATATTAATATTATCAAAAAACGATCTTAGTAAACCCTTATTCATTTTTAAATACCTATCCAACAATATATCACATGTTGGGGTTGGAATGAAAAAAAATATCAGCCCCCACTTTACATGTAGGGGGGGTAACATAATTAAACATTTTTTCCATTTTTTATTTTTGCACTTTGTTGGCGTGAGTGATACACATATTGGTACCAAATTTCAGCTTTCTAGTGCTAACGGTTACTGAGATTATCCGCGGACGGACGGACGGACGGACGGACGGACGGACGGACGGACAGACAGACATGGCGAAACTATAAGGGTTCCTAGTTGACTACGGAACCCTAAAAATGGGTTTGATTACTGTTAGCGACTATGATGTTTATCTACTTCAAGCGAAAAACACTTAATTAGTCCAATTACTATTATTGTGTTTACTTGTATTCATTTCGGTCGCCTAATCTAGCACACTGTAGCTGCGAGCAGATAACGAAAGTTGTCGCTATGCTGCCTAGTTTTACTTTCTTTAGTACATAGTTTGTTGGCCTAGAAAATGTTTGATTCCGGTATCGTCCACCAGTCGTATCACTAATTAGGAATAAAACAAATGTTATAAATAAACTAATTTGTTACACAAAGTGAACGTTGCAGATTGAGAATTGTTACTATATAATATTGTCACACTCATAGTGCTGTAAGTGCAAAACCTATAACATACTCATGTCAGTCTAAATACACACTCGTTAACACAACGCAGTACCACTGATGAATTGGTACGCACTGTAAGCTTCTTGTACCGTGCATGAAGATACCCAATAAGAATGTATTTATTACCTGTTCAATTAGATATCAATCAATCCTCAATCTTGTGCTCTATTAAATCGTCAACATTGGCAGCGTTTCAACATGACACCTCGCCACACCAAAAACAGTTCGCCATATTGCGCTGTGGTAGTTAGGTCGCAAAGTGCTACCGCTGCGTTGATGCTCGCTTTCGAATGTTTTGAAGAGACGATTTAATAAGAGAATATTTATTTTATTACCTGTTCAATCAGATTGTCCTTATGTCTGTACTCAGTGAAATCGTCCACATTCGCAGCGTTTTCCATTGCCGCCATGACACCTCGCCACACCAGCGGGAACAGATCGCCGTATTGCGCTCTGGTTGTTGGAGCACGAAGTGCTACTGCTGCGTTGATGCGCACTTTGAGGTTTTTGCAGTCACGGGATAGCGTGCAGAGGTTTGGGAAGACTTGACTCTGAAATAAAAGTTTTAATGTAAAGTAAGAAACTGAATATGCTACGGAATATTTGTATAACCGCTACAGACTTTAGACGTTATTAATATAACGCTTTATGAGCTCTTAACTGGGATTATTAAAAGCAGAATCTTCTATTTAATACTACTTGTAGTAGTTATTTTATACCCTACGCAAGGAAGTCATCTTGACTATCTGTTACCTACATTGCTTCCGATATGCTGCCACGAAATGTTGGAACAATTTACCGCCACCAATCAGAACCGTAACTCCATTTACTTCTTCTAAGTGCAATCTTATTTAAAGTACCTACTTAAAACGTGCTGTGTTCTCACCTGCCATCCACTAAAACAAGTGAACAAATCCTCATTCTTCATAGCATTGCCCAACGCGTAGCACGCGTTCCATCGCACCTTCATATTGCTCACTTTGCACGCGCAGTCCAGCAGCTTCGTTATTGCTGCTTCGCATAAAACCTTGAATTGCGGATCACGTTGCAGATTTTCTTGTTTTATTAGGCGCAATATGTTTCCGAGGCCTCGCATTGCGCTCATCTTTACCTGAAAAATAAGAAAAATACGTATAGCAAAGAGATGTAGGTGCGACGAAGCAGTTTTTAACCCCCGACGCAAAAACGAAGGGGTTTTATAAGTTTCACGTGTCTGTCTGTCTGTCTCTGTGTGTGTCTGTCGGTGGCATCGTAGCTCCCGAACGGATGAACCGATTTAGATTTAGTTTTTTTTTTGTCTGAAAGTTGAGTTCGTCGGGAGTAGTCTTAGCCATGTTTCATGAAAATCGGTCTACTATGTCGCGGTCGGGGGTTTATTTTTTAATTTTAATTTTGTGGTTAGGTTATATAGGAAGTTTTCGCTCAGCGTTCGTTATTATGCACTTAACACACAATTAAAAGAAACCTATGAGCAACTATGATTTTAAGTGGTTTTCTACAGTTGTTTCATTCTTGTTATGAGTAATGCTTTAATTGGACCTAAATGTACTCGATAATACATAACGAAGTGTCTTAAAAACTCTTATTTTTCCGGTGCTAGAATTTGGGGTAAGTACATAGTTCATAGTGACTTCACAATGGTAAGGGATATATTTTTCAGCACGGAAAAAACATAAGCTAAAAAAAATTTACGTCATCCACTAACTATTTTTGTACGATCGATAATACTTACTCTTTTTATAACCTCAGACTCGAAAGGTCGTCTAAATCTAACCAAGTGAATGATGTATTGAAATCATTCAAAACAAACGTGATGAATGTCGTGTGCCGTTTGCTTTCGAAAGATAACGTATATAATACTCGTAATAACCTTTCGTGCCTACTTATAAAATATTCCCTGTTAGGGTCAAAGGATATCGGGCTTACATTTTTAGTAGTAGTGGCTCAAAAATTGACCTCAACATATACAAAATCCATACTAATATTATAAATGGGAAAGTGTGTGTCTGTTTGTTTGTCCGTCCTTCACGGCAAAAAGGAGTGATTAATTGTCGTGATTTTTTAAGTGGAGATGGGAGATAGTTATGGAGAGTGACATAGGCTACTTTTTGTCTCTTTCTAACGCGAGCGAAGCCGCGGGCAAAAGCTAGTATTTCATAAAAATAGACCATGAATTAAGTTAGGAGAAAACTTGATCAAAAGAGTTTATTTATTCATCGACATGCGTGTTTAACTGTTTAGGCAAACAGAATACAGAATTGAGTACGGAAAGACAAGAAACTACGTCGGGTTTCAGAACAAACACAAACGAAAGGACATATAACTAAATATGCTCCGTTTAGTTAGTCACTACGCCACTATTTACATAATAACCGCATTTTCCTGCTTTAAGCCGCATAATTGCTTATTTAAATATTCAGTATCTACTGCAAACGTGAGCTAATACAACATAATTAGCACGTGTCCATAATCTGTCAACAAATAGTTAAATGCTGGTGCTGATTAGGACATATACCGAATACAAAAACGACGTGAGTGATAAGAACATTCTAACTATATACGCCCTTTCTGTATTCGTCCGTAAAGACATTAATATTTACTAGCTTTTATCCGCGACTTCGTCTGCAGGGAATTGAGGATTTGGGTAGCGCCTGATAAAAATTAGAGGCAATAATTCAATTCGAGTAAAATGCTAACATCAATTATCAGGCGAAGCCCCACTTATATTATTTTCGGGGTGAAAGTGAGATTATTTTTACCTTCTAAAGGAATGATGTCCGGAATAAAAACAATCCTTTGTTCTTCCCTTGGACTCAATTAATCTCTGTACCAAATCGCAATCAAATTAATTTAACGGTTTAAGGGTACAGATAATACACAGACAGACATACTTTCGGATTTATAATATTAATTGCTTGTTTGATTTATTGCTTTGCTTGTTTGCTTTTTGCTTTAGCCTTTGCGTGCTTGGGAGCACTCTCTGCCCGCAGCTCGGCCTGCGGCCTCGCGTGCTTGGGAGCCTGTCAGACACGCTCCGGGCCTTCGGCCCTCCGCGTAGTTACTGTGGGGGTTGTAGGGAAGTTGGAGCTTAAACACGACCCAATAGTAAAAGTGTCTTGAGAAGCTCACGACGGGCCTGCGGCCTGTGGCCTCCGGCCCGTCGTTTCGCTTCTCTAAGACACTTTTACTATTGGGTCGTGTTTAAGCTCCAACTTCCCGGTCCGCCGGCGAGCCGATCAGGGACGCTCCGGGCCTTCGGCCCTACGCGGAGCTCGGCCTTCGGCCTTCGCTGGGTTTCGAAGCTCCGCGTCGGGCCTTTGGCCCGCCGCTTCGCTTATTTAGATACTTTTTGTTATTGTTTTCTTGGGAGCACAGTCTGCACGCAGCTCGGCCTGCGGCCTTCGCGTGCTTGGGAGCACTCTGCCCGCAGCTCGGCCTGCGGCCCTCGCGTACTTGGGAGCCTGTCAGACACGCTCCGGGCCTTCGGCCCTCCGCGTAGTTACTGTGGGGATTGTAGGATTTGTAGGGAAGTTGGACCTCCGGCCTGCGGCCTCCGGCCCGCCGCGTCGCTTTTTAGACACTTTTACTTATATTTTCTTGCTTGGGAGCACTGTCTGTACGCAGCTCGGAACTTGGACCGGAGCAATGACCGTCGGGCTGTAGAACGCTCCCTCAGGCTGGTAGGGAAATTTGACTTTGTCCCCTCTCGCCGCCGTTTTTGACTTTTCCAAAAATTTTTTTTTCTCATTTCTATTTTTGGCCCCCGCTCTTACCACGTGCCAAATTTGAACGCGCTCGGACCGAAAAAAAAAAAAAATTTCAAAGTCGGCCATTTTGAAATTTTGTAAATGCCATTCGATGGACCTCAGATAACTGTACAACATTAGTTTAAGCACTATTAACCTTTTTCCTACCGTTACGGAGCTATGGGGATTTAAAAAAAAACCTCCATACAAACTGGTAGGGAAATTTGACTTTGTCCCCTCTCGCCACCGTTTTTGACTTTTCCAAATTTTTTTTTTCTCATTTCTATTTTTGGCCCCCGTTCTTACCACGTGCCAAATTTGAACGCGCTCGGACCGAAAATAAAAAAAAAAATTTTCAAAGTCGGCCATTTTGAAATTTTGTAAATGCCATTCGATGGACCTCAGATAACTGTACAACATTAGTTCAAGCACTATTAACCTTTTCCCTACCGTTACGGAGCTATGGGGATTTAAAAAAAGGACCTCCATACAAATTTCAATTGGCCTTCAAAGGGCGCCATTTTGAATTTTTCAAAATTTTCTTTTTGTATACTAATCTTGGGGTGGCTGTCTACCCGTGTGCAAAATTTCAGCGCGCTCGGACCATTTTGAAATTTTTCAAAAAAAAAGTCGGCCATTTTGATTTTTTTTTAATGCCATTCGATGGACCTCGGGTGACTGTATAACATTTGTTTGAGCACTTTTCACTTCTTTGTACCGTTACGGAGCTATGGTAATTAAAAGAAAAACCTCCATTCAAATTTCAATTGGCCCTCAAAGGCCGCCATTTTGAATTTTTCAAAATTTTCTTTTTGAATACTAATCTTAGCGCGACCGTCCACCCGTGTGCCTAATCTCAGCGCGCTAGGACCATTTTGAAAATTTTCAAAAAAAAAGTCGGCCATTTTGATTTTTTTTTAATGCAACTTTTTTCTACTCGGATACCTGTATGACATTTGGTCGAGCACCCCCCGGCTATCTCTTACGGTTTAAAAGTTGCCATACAAAATAAAAGTGGCCAGTTTTCCCACATTTGTAGCACTTTTCAATTTTTTTTATTTCATTCGAATCAAGGCCGCTTGGAGATTCTACGACCAAAATTTGAGCACTCCACGATAAATTTGAAAAATCGTCAAAAAAAAAAGTCGGCCATTTTGAAAAAAAAATGGCGGCGTCAAAAACTGCCCAGGGTCCTCTATGACATTTGGTCGAACACTCCCCGGCTAACTCCAGCCGTTTGGCCAGGCCGTCCAACATTTTTTTACCCGGAACCGGTAGACCGACGGTCTGATCTATCCGGGGTCGCAGGACCAAACTCTATACGACCACACCAAACACTGCCACCTTCAAATCCCCCTTCTGCCTATTTTTGGAAAAATGTCAGTCGGGTTGTAGCTTTATATTATATAGACTAGTTTTTTAAAGGTGCGCGGGGCCCGAGGGCCCCGCGGTGTTCTTTTTTTGTTTTGCTTTTTGTTTTTGAGCTATGCTTATGCTTTTTGTTTTAGAGCTATGCTTATGCTTTTTGTTTTTGAGCTATGCTTTTTTGTTTTTTTGCTTTGCTTGTTTGATTAATTGCTTGGGAGCACTCTCTGCCCGCAGCTCGGCCTGCGGCCTCGCGTGCTTGGGAGCCTGTCAGACACGCTCCGGGCCTTCGGCCCTCCGCGTAGTTACTGTGGGGGTTGTAGGGAAGTTGGAGCTTAAACACGACCCAATAGTAAAAGTGTCTTGAGAAGCTCACGACGGGCCTGCGGCCTGCGGCCTCCGGCCCGTCGTTTCGCTTCTCTAAGACACTTTTACTATTGGGTCGTGTTTAAGCTCCAACTTCCCGGTCCGCCGGCGAGCCGATCAGGGACGCTCCGGGCCTTCGGCCCTACGCGGAGCTCGGCCTTCGGCCTTCGCTGGGTTTCGAAGCTCCGCGTCGGGCCTTCGGCCCGCCGCTTCGCTTGTTAAGATACTTTTTGTTATTGTTTTGCTTGGGAGCACAGTCTGTACGCAGCTCGGCCTGCGGCCTTCGCGTGCTTGGAAGCATTCTGCCCGCAGCTCGGCCTGCGGCCTTCGCGTGCTTGGAAGCCTCTCAGGCACGCTCCGGGCCTTCGGCCCTCCGCGTAGTTACTGTGAGGGTTGTAGGGAAGTTGGAGCTTAAACACGACCCAATAGTAAAAGTGTCTTGAGAAGCTCACGACGGGCCTACGGCCTGCGGCCTCCGGCCCGTCGTTTCGCTTCTCTAAGACACGTTTACTATTGGGTCGTGTTTAAGCTCCAACTTCCCGGTCCGCCGGCGAGCCGATCAGGGACGCTCCGGGCCTTCGGCCCTACGCGGAGCTCGGCCTTCGGCCTTCGCTGGGTTTCGAAGCTCCGCGTCGGGCCTTTGGCCCGCCGCTTCGCTTATTTAGATACTTTTTGTTATTGTTTTCTTGGGAGCACAGTCTGCACGCAGCTCGGCCTGCGGCCTTCGCGTGCTTGGGAGCACTCTGCCCGCAGCTCGGCCTGCGGCCTTCGCGTACTTGGGAGCCTGTCAGACACGCTCCGGGCCTTCGGCCCTCCGCGTAGTTACTGTGGGGATTGTAGGATTTGTAGGGAAGTTGGACCTCCGGCCTGCGGCCTCCGGCCCGCCGCGTCGCTTTTTAGACACTTTTACTTATATATTCTTGCTTGGGAGCACTGTCTGTACGCAGCTCGGAACTTGGACCGGAGCAATGACCGTCGGGCTGTAGAACGCTCCCTCCGGCTGGTAGGGAAATTTGACTTTGTCCCCTCTCGCCGCCGTTTTTGACTTTTCCAAAAAATTTTTTTTCTCATTTCTATTTGTGGCCCCCGCTCTTACCACGTGCCAAATTTGAACGCGCTCGGACCGAAAATAAAAAAAAAAAAATTTCAAAGTCGGCCATTTTGAAATTTTGTAAATGCCATTCGATGGACCTCAGATAACTGTACAACATTAGTTTAAGCACTATTAACCTTTTTCCTACCGTTACGGAGCTATGGGGATTTAAAAAAAAACCTCCATACAAACTGGTAGGGAAATTTGAATTTGTCCCCTCTCGCCACCGTTTTTGACTTTTCCAAATTTTTTTTTCTCATTTCTATTTTTGGCCCCCGTTCTTACCACGTGCCAAATTTGAACGCGCTCGGACCGAAAATAAAAAAAAAAAATTTCAAAGTCGGCCATTTTGAAATTTTGTAAATGCCATTCGATGGACCTCAGATAACTGTACAACATTAGTTCAAGCACTATTAACCTTTTCCCTACCGTTACGGAGCTATGGGGATTTAAAAAAGGACCTCCATACAAATTTCAATTGGCCTTCAAAGGGCGCCATTTTGAATTTTTCAAAATTTTCTTTTTGTATACTAATCTTGGGGTGGCTGTCTACCCGTGTGCAAAATTTCAGCGCGCTCGGACCATTTTGAAATTTTTCAAAAAAAAAGTCGGCCATTTTGATTTTTTTTTAATGCCATTCGATGGACCTCGGGTGACTGTATAACATTTGTTTGAGCACTTTTCACTTCTTGGTACCGTTACGGAGCTATGGTAATTAAAAGAAAAACCTCCATTCAAATTTCAATTGGCCCTCAAAGGCCGCCATTTTGAATTTTTCAAAATTTTCTTTTTGAATATAAATCTTGGGGCGACCTTCCACCCGTGTGCCAAATCTTAGCGCGCTAGGCCCATTTTGAAATTTTTCAAAAAAAAAAGTCGGCCATTTTGAATTTTTTTTAATGCAACTTTTTTCTACTCGGATACCTGTATGACATTTGGTCGAGCACCCCCCGGCTATCTCTTACGGTTTAAAAGTTGCCATACAAAATAAAAGTGGCCAGGTTTCTCACATTTGTAGCATTTTTCAATTTTTTTTTATTTCATTCGAATCAAGGCCGCTTGGAGATTCTACGACCAAAATTTGAGCTCTCTATGATAAATTTGAAAAATTGACAAAAAAAAAAAGTCGGCCATTTTGAAAAAAAAATGGCGGCGTCAAAAACTGCCCAGGGTCCTCTATGACATTTGGTCGAACACTCCCCGGCTAACTCCAGCCGTTTGGCCAGGCCGTCCAACATTTTTTTACCCGGAACCGGTAGACCGACGGTCTGATCTATCCGGGGTCGCAGGACCAAACTCTATACGACCACACCAAACACTGCCACCCGCAAAAACCCCCTCTGCCTATTTTTTGAAAAATGTCAGTCGGGTTGTAGCTTTATATTATATAGAGGGCCTTCGGCCCGCCGCGTCGCTTTTTAGACACTTTGATTATCGTTCTGCTTGGGAGCACAGTCTGTACGCAGCTCGGCCTGCGGCCTTCGCGTGCTTGGGAGCACTCTGCCCGCAGCTCGGCCTGCGGCCTTCGCGTATTGGGAGCCTGTCAGACACGCTCCGGGCCTTCGGCCCTCCGCGTAGTTACTGTGGGGATTGTAGGATTTGTAGGGAAGTTGGACCTCCGGCCTGCGGCCTCCGGCCCGCCGCGTCGCTTTTTAGACACTTTTACTTATATTTTCTTGCTTGGGAGCACTGTCTGTACGCAGCTCGGAACTTGGACCGGAGCAATGACCGTCGGGCTGTAGAACGCTCCCTCAGGCTGGTAGGGAAATTTGACTTTGTCCCCTCTCGCCGCCGTTTTTGACTTTTCCAAAAATTTTTTTTTCTCATTTCTATTTTTGGCCCCCGCTCTTATCACGTGCCAAATTTGAACGCGCTCGGACCGAAAAAAAAAAAAAAATTCAAAGTCGGCCATTTTGAAATTTTGTAAATGCCATTCGATGGACCTCAGATAACTGTACAACATTAGTTTAAGCACTATTAACCTTTTTCCGACCGTTACGGAGCTATGGGAATTTTAAAAAAAAACTTCCATACAAACTGGTAGGGAAATTTGACTTTGTCCCCTCTCGCCACCGTTTTTGACTTTTCCAAATTTTTTTTTTCTCATTTCTATTTTTGGCCCCCGTTCTTACCACGTGCCAAATTTGAACGCGCTCGGACCGAAAATAAAAAAAAAAAATTTTCATAGTCGGCCATTTTGAAATTTTGTAAATGCCATTCGATGGACCTCAGACAACTGTACAACATTAGTTCAATCACTATTAACCTTTTCCCTACCGTTACGGAGCTATGGGGATTTAAAAAAAGGACCTCCATACAAATTTCAATTGGCCTTCAAAGGGCGCCATTTTGAATTTTTCAAAATTTTCTTTTTGTATACTAATCTTGGGGTGGTCTACCCGTGTGCAAAATTTCAGCGCGCTCGGACCATTTTGAAATTTTTCAAAAAAAAAAAGTCGGCCATTTTGATTTTTTTTTAATGCCATTCGATGGACCTCGGGTGACTGTATAACATTTGTTTGAGCACTTTTCACTTCTTTGTACCGTTACGGAGCTATGGTAATTAAAAGAAAAACCTCCATTCAAATTTCAATTGGCCCTCAAAGGCCGCCATTTTGAATTTTTCAAAATTTTCTTTTTGAATACTAATCTTAGCACGACCGTCCACCCGTGTGCCAAATCTCAGCGCGCTAGGACCATTTTGAAAATTTTCAAAAAAAAAAGTCGGCCATTTTGATTTTTTTTTAATGCAACTTTTTTCTACTCGGATACCTGTATGACATTTGGTCGAGCACCCCCCGGCTATCTCTTACGGTTTAAAAGTTGCCATACAAAATAAAAGTGGCCAGTTTTCCCACATTTGTAGCACTTTTCAATTTTTTTTATTTCATTCGAATCGAGGCCACTTGGAGATTCTATGACCAAAATTTGAGCTCTCTACGACAAACTTGAAAAATCGTCAAAAAAAAAAGTCGGCCATTTTGAAAAAAAAAATGGTGGCGTCAAAAACTGCCCAGGGTCCTCTATGACATTTGGTCGAACACTCTCCGGCTAACTCCAGCCGTTTGGCCAGGCCGTCCAACATTTTTTTACGCGGAACCGGTAGACCGACGGTCTGATCTATCCGGGGTCGCAGGACCAAACTCTATACGACCACACCAAACACTGCCACCTTCAAATCCCCCTTCTGCCCATTTTTTGAAAAATGTCAGTCGGGTTGTAGCTTTATATTATATAGACTAGTTTTTTAAAGGTGCGCGGGGCCCGAGGGCCCCGCGGTGTTCTTTTTTTGTTTTGCTTTTTGTTTTTTGCTTTTGCTTTTGCTTTTTGTTTTTGAGTTATGCTTATGCTTTTTGTTTTTGAGCTATGCTTGTTTGTTTTTTTTGCTTTAGCCTTTGCGTGCTTGGGAGCACTCTCTGCCCGCAGCTCGGCCTGCGGCCTCGCGTGCTTGGGAGCCTGTCAGACACGCTCCGGGCCTTCGGCCCTCCGCGTAGTTACTGTGGGGGTTGTAGGGAAGTTGGAGCTTAAACACGACCCAATAGTCAAAGTGTCTTGAGAAGCTCACGACGGGCCTGCGGCCTGCGGCCTCCGGCCCGTCGTTTCGCTTCTCTAAGACACTTTTACTATTGGGTCGTGTTTAAGCTCCAACTTCCCGGTCCGCCAGAGAGCCGATCAGGGACGCTCCGGGCCTTCGGCCCTACGCGGAGCTCGGCCTTCGGCCTTCGCTGGGTTTCGTTTCGAAGCTCCGCGTCGGGCCTTCGGCCCGCCGCGTCGCTTTTTAGACACTTTGATTATCGTTCTGCTTGGGAGCACAGTCGGTACGCAGCTCGGCCTGCGGCCTTCGCGTGCTTGGGAGCACTCTGCCCGCAGCTCGGCCTGCGGCCTTCGCGTGCTTGGAAGCCTCTCAGGCACGCTCCGGGCCTTCGGCCCTCCGCGTAGTTACTGTGAGAGTTGTAGGTAAGTTGGAGCTTAAACACAACCCAATAGTAAAAGTGTCTTGAGAAGCTCACGACGGGCCTGCGGCCTGCGGCCTCCGGCCCGTCGTTTCGCTTCTCTAAGACACTTTTACTATTGGGTCGTGTTTAAACTCCAACTTCCCGGTCCGCCGGCGGGCCGGTCAGGGACGCTCCGGGCCTTCGGCCCTACGCGGAGCTCGGCCTTCGGCCTTCGCTGGGTTTCGAAGCTCCGCGTCGGGCCTTTGGCCCGCCGCTTCGCTTATTTAGATACTTTTTGTTATTGTTTTCTTGGGAGCACAATCTGCACGCAGCTCGGCCTGCGGCCTTCGCGTGCTTGGGAGCACTCTGCCCGCAGCTCGGCCTGCGGCCTTCGCGTACTTGGGAGCCTGTCAGACACGCTCCGGGCCTTCGGCCCTCCGCGTAGTTACTGTGGGGATTGTAGGATTTGTAGGGAAGTTGGACCTCCGGCCTGCGGCCTCCGGCCCGCCGCGTCGCTTTTTAGACACTTTTACTTATATTTTCTTGCTTGGGAGCACTGTCTGTACGCAGCTCGGAACTTGGACCGGAGCAATGACCGTCGGGCTGTAGAACGCTCCCTCAGGCTGGTAGGGAAATTTGACTTTGTCCCCTCTCGCCGCCGTTTTTGACTTTTCCAAAAATTTTTTTTCTCATTTCTATTTTTGGCCCCCGCTCTTACCACGTGCCAAATTTGAACGCGCTCGGACCGAAAATAAAAAAAAAAAAAAATTTCAAAGTCGGCCATTTTGAAATTTTGTAAATGCCATTCGATGGACCTCAGATAACTGTACAACATTAGTTTAAGCACTATTAACCTTTTTCCGACCGTTACGGAGCTATGGGAATTTTAAAAAAAAACCTCCATACAAACTGGTAGGGAAATTTGACTTTGTCCCCTCTCGCCACCGTTTTTGACTTTTCCAAATTTTTTTTTTTCTCATTTCTATTTTTGGCCCCCGTTCTTACCACGTGCCAAATTTGAACGCGCTCGGACCGAAAATAAAAAAAAAATTTTTCATAGTCGGCCATTTTGAAATTTTGTAAATGCCATTCGATGGACCTCAGATAACTGTACAACATTAGTTCAATCACTATTAACCTTTTCCCTACCGTTACGGAGCTATGGGGATTTAAAAAAAGGACCTCCATACAAATTTCAATTGGCCTTCAAAGGGCGCCATTTTGAATTTTTCAAAATTTTCTTTTTGTATACTAATCTTGGGGTGGCTGTCTACCCGTGTGCAAAATTTCAGCGCGCTCGGACCATTTTGAAATTTTTCAAAAAAAAAAGTCGGCCATTTTGATTTTTTTTTAATGCCATTCGATGGACCTCGGGTGACTGTATAACATTTGTTTGAGCACTTTTCACTTCTTTGTACCGTTACGGAGCTATGGTAATTAAAAGAAAAACCTCCATTCAAATTTCAATTGGCCCTCAAAGGCCGCCATTTTGAATTTTTCAAAATTTTCTTTTTGAATACTAATCTTAGTGTGACCGTCCACCCGTGTGCCAAATCTCAGCGCGCTAGGACCATTTTGAAAATTTTCAAAAAAAAAAGTCGGCCATTTTGATTTTTTTTTAATGCAACTTTTTTCTACTCGGATACCTGTATGACATTTGGTCGAGCACCCCCGGCTATCTCTTACGGTTTAAAAGTTGCCATACAAAATAAAAGTGGCCAGTTTTCCCACATTTGTAGCACTTTTCAATTTTTTTTTATTTCATTCGAATCGAGGCCACTTGGAGATTCTATGACCAAAATTTGAGCTCTCTACGACAAACTTGAAAAATCGTCAAAAAAAAAGTCGGCCATTTTGAAAAAAAAATGGTGGCGTCAAAAACTGCCCAGGGTCCTCTATGACATTTGGTCGAACACTCCCCGGCTAACTCCAGCCGTTTGGCCAGGCCGTCCAACATTTTTTTACCCGGAACCGGTAGACCGACGGTCTGATCTATCCGGGGTCGCAGGACCAAACTCTATACGACCACACCAAACACTGCCACCTTCAAATCCCCCTTCTGCCCATTTTTGGAAAAATGTCAGTCGGGTTGTAGCTTTATATTATATAGACTAGTTTTTTAAAGGTGCGCGGGGCCCGAGGGCCCCGCGGTGTTCTTTTTTTGTTTTGCTTTATTGTTTTTTTGCTTTTGCTTTTGCTTTTTGTTTTTGTGTTTTGCTTATGCTTTTGCTTTTTGTTTTTGTGTTTTGCTTTTGCTTTTTGTTTTTGAGCTATGCTTTTTTGATTTATTGCTTTAGCCTTAGCGTGCTTGGGAGCACTCTCTGCCCGCAGCTCGGCCTGCGGCCTCGCGTGCTTGGGAGCCTGTCAGACACGCTCCGGGCCTTCGGCCCTCCGCGTAGTTACTGTGGGGGTTGTAGGGAAGTTGGAGCTTAAACACGACCCAATAGTAAAAGTGTCTTGAGAAGCTCACGACGGGCCTACGGCCTGCGGCCTCCGGCCCGTCGTTTCGCTTCTCTAAGACACTTTTACTATTGGGTCGTGTTTAAGCTCCAACTTCCCGGTCCGCCGGCGAGCCGATCAGGGACGCTCCGGGCCTTCGGCCCTACGCGGAGCTCGGCCTTCGGCCTTCGCTGGATTTCGAAGCTCCGCGTCGGGCCTTCGGCCCGCCGCTTCGCTTGTTAAGATACTTTTTGTCATTATTTTGCTTGGGAGCACAGTCTGTACGCAGCTCGGCCTGCGGCCTTCGCGTGCTTGGGAGCACTCTGCCCGCAGCTCGGCCTGCGGCCTTCGCGTGCTTGGGAGCCTCTCAGACACGCTCCGGGCCTTCGGCCCTCCGCGTAGTTTCTGTGGGGGTTGTAGGGAAGTTGGAGCTTAAACACGACCCAATAGTAAAAGTGTCTTGAGAAGCTCACGACGGGCCTGCGGCCTACGGCCTCCGGCCCGTCGTTTCGCTTCTCTAAGACACTTTTACTATTGGGTCGTGTTTAAGCTCCAACTTCCCGGTCCGCCGGCGAGCCGATCAGGGACGCTCCGGGCCTTCGGCCCTACGCGGAGCTCGGCCTTCGGCCTTCGCTGGGTTTCGAAGCTCCGCGTCGGGCCTTTGGCCCGCCGCTTCGCTTATTTAGATACTTTTTGTTATTGTTTTCTTGGGAGCACAGTCTGCACGCAGCTCGGCCTGCGGCCTTCGCGTGCTCGGGAGCACTCTGCCCGCAGCTCGGCCTGCGGCCTTCGCGTGCTTGGGAGCCTCTCAGACACGCTCCGGGCCTTCGGCCCTCCGCGTAGTTACTGTGGGGGTTGAGGGAAGTTGGAGCTTAAACACGACCCAATAGTAAAAGTGTCTTGAGAAGCTCACGACGGGCCTGCGGCCTGCGGCCTCCGGCCCGTCGTTTCGCTTCTCTAAGACACGTTTACTATTGGGTCGTGTTTAAGCTCCAACTTCCCGGTCCGCCGGCGAGCCGATCAGGGACGCTCCGGGCCTTCGGCCCTACGCGGAGCTCGGCCTTCGGCCTTCGCTGGGTTTCGAAGCTCCGCGTCGGGCCTTTGGCCCGCCGCTTCGCTTATTTAGATACTTTTTGTTATTGTTTTCTTGGGAGCACAGTCTGCACGCAGCTCGGCCTGCGGCCTTCGCGTGCTTGGGAGCACTCTGCCCGCAGCTCGGCCTGCGGCCTTCGCGTACTTGGGAGCCTGTCAGACACGCTCCGGGCCTTCGGCCCTCCGCGTAGTTACTGTGGGGATTATAGGATTTGTAGGGAAGTTGGACCTCCGGCCTGCGGCCTCCGGCCCGCCGCGTCGCTTTTTAGACACTTTTACTTATATATTCTTGCTTGGGAGCACTGTCTGTACGCAGCTCGGAACTTGGACCGGAGCAATGACCGTCGGGCTGTAGAACGCTCCCTCCGGCTGGTAGGGAAATTTGACTTTGTCCCCTCTCGCCGCCGTTTTTGACTTTTCCAAAATTTTTTTTTTCTCATTTCTATTTGTGGCCCCCGCTCTTACCACGTGCCAAATTTGAACGCGCTCGGACCGAAAATAAAAAAAAAAATTTTCAAAGTCGGCCATTTTGAAATTTTGTAAATGCCATTCGATGGACCTCAGATAACTGTACAACATTAGTTTAAGCACTATTAACCTTTTTCCTACCGTTACGGAGCTATGGGGATTTAAAAAAAAACCTCCATACAAACTGGTAGGGAAATTTGAATTTGTCCCCTCTCGCCACCGTTTTTGACTTTTCCAAAATTTTTTTTCTCATTTCTATTTTTGGCCCCCGTTCTTACCACGTGCCAAATTTGAACGCGCTCGGACCGAAAAAAAAAAAAAAAATTTCAAAGTCGGCCATTTTGAAATTTTGTAAATGCCATTCGATGGACCTCAGATAACTGTACAACATTAGTTCAAGCACTATTAACCTTTTCCCTACCGTTACGGAGCTATGGGGATTTAAAAAAAGGACCTCCATACAAATTTCAATTGGCCTTCAAAGGGCGCCATTTTGAATTTTTCAAAATTTTCTTTTTGTATACTAATCTTGGGGTGGCTGTCTACCCGTGTGCAAAATTTCAGCGCGCTCGGACCATTTTGAAATTTTTCAAAAAAAAAAAGTCGGCCATTTTGATTTTTTTTTAATGCCATTCGATGGACCTCGGGTGACTGTATAACATTTGTTTGAGCACTTTTCACTTCTTGGTACCGTTACGGAGCTATGGTAATTAAAAGAAAAACCTCCATTCAAATTTCAATTGGCCCTCAAAGGCCGCCATTTTGAATTTTTCAAAATTTTCTTTTTGAATATAAATCTTGGGGCGACCTTCCACCCGTGTGCCAAATCTTAGCGCGCTAGGCCCATTTTGAAATTTTTCAAAAAAAAAAGTCGGCCATTTTGAATTTTTTTTTAATGCAACTTTTTTCTACTCGGATACCTGTATGACATTTGGTCGAGCACCCCCGGCTATCTCTTACGGTTAAACTGCCCAGGGTCCTCTATGACATTTGGTCGAACACTCCCCGGCTAACTCCAGCCGTTTGGCCAGGCCGTCCAACATTTTTTTACCCGGAACCGGTAGACCGACGGTCTGATCTATCCGGGGTCGCAGGACCAAACTCTATACGACCACACCAAACACTGCCACCCGCAAAAACCCCCTCTGCCTATTTTTTGAAAAATGTCAGTCGGGTTGTAGCTTTATATTATATAGATATTGATTGTAGCCTTAGACCAAAAAGGATGTAAGCATTAAAAATATCCTTGTGAAATACGACCCTTATAAATTAATCCATTTATGAGTATTACGTAGTTAATGCTAAAAGGATGTAAGCGACATACATGTTCTAATGAATTGCGTCCTTCTTTCACTAACCTTATCGTTATCGGCGGCACATTGTATGCTGACCTCCAGTAGACGCAGTAGGAGTCGATCGTCGATATCGTCTATCTCCAGATCATCGCTGTAAGAATATTATATTAACTTGAACCTAAAATACATGTAAGGAGAGAGCACAAAAGTGTAAAAAGTCGAGAGCAAGAGGCTGAAGTTTTATAATAGGAAAGCTTGGTAATCGTTTTATTATCGGTCAATGAGATGCGATTATTGTCGGTCAATGAGATGCGATTAATTCAAAACAAAGATTAAATATAATATGGAGCGTGAAGTAATACACGTGCGCACATATAATAAGTAATAAAATAATCCATTATACGACTGTGGTTATGTGTCTGGATACCTATAGTTAATAATCAAAACTGTCAACGTGAGTTATATATTGCCACAGAATATATAACAAACGGACCGCACGCGAGCAGCCGACATTGAATTTTAATGCGCCGCGTGCAGGACGTCACCACTGAATGGGCCGCGAACTCGCGGCCGCCGACATGCGATAGAATCGCGGAAAAAGCCGCCCCTGATATTGCACAATATAAATCAGAAACGGCGCGGCGGACTTATTGCCAAGTTAAAAGGATGAATTAAAAAATATATTAAAATCCTAGCTTGATTTAACCGAATGTAAGTCTACAAATGTATATCTGTAATCTGTGTGTGAATGTATATCGGTAAGTAAAAATCCAGCAGGGCTATAACATAATTGGCGCGACAGTATACCGCCGCGATATGGTCGGGTAGATTATGTCGCGGTGACATATTCTCGCACTCATTATGAACTAGCCCGGCAGGAAGACTGTACAGACCGATTCACAAGAGCTGGCACGAATCGAACGAACGAGTGAATGAAAGTGTGCATGTGTGTGACAGTGACAGATTAACCAACCACGTGACAGTTACGACTGCATATCGATACAGGCCCCGTAGTCGAATGGCATTTCTGCGACGCGAAACGCCGCAGAAACGTAGTCTGGCACGACAAGAGTGATAGAGATAGAAAGCTACGAAAGAGATATTATCGTGAGCGTTTCGCGAGTGTTTGTGCATTCGGCTACGCACACAGATGTCACTCATAAAATCAAAGTTTTATTCATTCCATTCATGTTCACTCTCATGAATCGACCTGTAACTATCGAATATAACAATATGATAGTAATATTTCGTTCTTACACATTCAAAACGAGTGCGTCGCTCAAGTTTCCTAGCGCCCAGGCGCCTTTTGTTCTCACCACCAAAGATGACTCTGCTAGTGCACGAAGTATATTCTCCCCGCAGTCGCTCACAAAACCGATGTCCTGAAAATCGAATACGCATACGAAGGATTGGTGAGACATCCAGAGCTCTCTGCTCCACACAGAAATCGAACAATCTCATCGAAGTATCGGGTCGAGCAAGTATCATTAGGTCCACACAGAGCGAGCGTCGTCGTCGCAAGGCAATTTCCTCGCACGGTAAAACGTCCAATGTATACGTGCCTCGGCCGAGGCAGTGCGTGCGATTTGCTCGGCCTAGCAACCGACAGCTGAGGCACGTCCTCATTGGACGTTTACCGCGCAAGTACATTGCCTCACGACGTACCTCGCTCTGTGTGGACCCGGCTAATTCCCACGCGCGGGAAATTACCTAAGTAGTCGTACGTCGGACTGTGTAGACCGTATGCATGTCTAAATAGTAGGGATGTACCGACTATTGATTCGGCGACTAGCCGAACCGACAGTCGGCGCTTGAGTGAGTCGGCGACGTCCTCATATTCGACTAAATTCACATTTTGAATGTCATATTTGGTTCTACCGCGCTTTTTATGATTTTTTACAGGTTGTTCATGCTAATATTTATACACATTTTCCATTTTTAACAAGCGCTTGGCTTAGTGGGTGGATCCTGCCTATGAAATCTGTAATCCTAGGTAGGAAATTTATTTCTGTGATGATTACAGAAATTTGTTGTTTTGACAAAGAAAGGAATTACGAATAGGTACATAATGCAACCATAATTTTCAGCTGATAATTTAGTTTTGTACTGTTTTTCTATCAGTAATGAAAGCCTACTAATCGGCCTCTTTTCGTAGTCGCCGACTAATCGCCGACTAGAAATGTGTAGACCGTAGTCGGCGACTAGTCGGTACATCCCTACTAAATAGCAATGAATGACTCAAACTAAGTTTTTGACAAATATACGAGGCTTATGGAGTCGAAGACCATGTGTAAAATATACCTAGTAAGAGATGAGTGTGCATGAAGAAATAAATGGTGTGATACAAAGACGTCAATGTCCTTACTCGTAATCATAAAAACACAAACAAATAATTGGTCTTCAATAACTCATAGGAGTAAAGTCTAGAGTCTAATAGGACTAATAGAAGCAAATCAAGAGTAAACGCGCGTCATGAAAATTATATGCATACTGTAAACAAATTGATTAAGAGAATGACTACTCTTATAACTGTGTACCTATTTGCGTAGCTCAGTTGTTATACCCATTGAAATTGAGTACATATTTATATTTTTATCATTTTGCTATGTCACACAACATTGCAACAGTAAAAATTTTGAAATGCATGTGTCCCATACAAATGGGTGTTATACTTCAAGTCCAATAAAGACGTTTACAGTTGAAGAAATCGTATTGTAGGTGAAGCGTTATTTAGGACCTTGTAGGCATTAGCACTTGTAGATGTACTGTTTGTACCTTACAGCTGTCAAATGTACTTACTTCTAAAGCTAGGAACAAATTATGGGACGCGTCACACGGACGCGGCTGGTGACCTGGACTGATAAGTGTGCACAGTCATAAAACATCCAGTTCGCCAGATGACGTCCGGACGTCCGTGCGCTCAAGGCCACGTCCACGGCTTACATCCGATAGTTTGCACAATTCAGTGTATATTCATTATCTAGATCGCGGCAGTGGACGCGCGTCCTCGGACGCGTCCCATAATTTGTTCCTAGCCTAGCTTAAGGGTTCGGTACATGACTGTCATAGCGAGGGCACGTACTACGGCCGCTCGCAACGCCACTTTGTAGTCACTGCACATACCCACCAATAGAGTGCAGCATAGTACTTGTAGATATCACTGGAGTCTTCTTTCTGACCTTTTTGCTGTCCGTATCATAAAGCTGTGAAATATACTTACTTCTCTAAGGGTTCGGTACATGACAGTCATAGCCAGGGCACGAACTGCGGCCGCCCGCACCGCCGGCTCCTCGTCGCTGCACGAACCAACCAGTAGAGTACAGCATAACACTTGTAGATGTCGCTGCAATACAAATAAAACAAATAAAAGAAAAGAGGAAGTATTATGGAACAATAAAGACGCCAAGAGTTTTGTAAACACCAAAGACATATGTAACTCCGTATATACAGATAAAGTCTAAGAAAAAAACGTACCTCTGTACCATACAGTACCATACAGAAAAAGGTAGGCTTAGATGGCGATACACCTTTGGGGGACGCTCGGCTACATGGCGCCATAAATTAAATATAACAAGATCATACCATCCCATACATTAAAATACGAACGAAATAAAATAAAATACGCCTACGAACGCGCTTACACTCCACCACACATAGATGGCGCTACAAACAAAATGTCTTGTAGCTTTCGATTATACTTGTAGATGGCGTTAAGTGTCACTTTTGACATAGATTTACGGCTCGGAATTGACACTTAATGCCAATCTACAAATAATCGGTGGCAACAGGGCATTTTTTTGTGGCGCCATCTATGTGTGGTGGAGTGTAAGCGCGTTCGTAGGCGATCGCATTTTAATGTATGGAATGGTATGATCTTGTTATATTTAATTTATGATGGCGCTAATATTAATATTTGACATTTTAACGCATATCAAGCTAAGAATATGAGCCAAATTGTCAAAACTGAGGTTCAAAAGTTTTAAGCCTATGTCAAGAGATGGCAGTCTATGCACTGTGATTACACATTTTACTTCAACAGTAACTCTCTATAATACTCGATCCTCTTTGGTAAACACTAAACAGAGAAAGTATGTGGGTTATGAAATTTAAGATATCGCCCTTTCTACGCCGTGTCAAAAAGCTGTCACTCAGACGGTTAGACACCACATCACCGAAGTGTAATTGAACTGCTCGCATAAGTTCTTACCTATCGCGTAGGTATGTTATGTTGAACTGAGATCTGTGAAGAATTAATCCGTCATTGGTATTTGACCAGTTTGACCTGCGGTTCGGTTCGGATATATTCATCGTTAACATACAAAAGGTTAAGTAACTCTTTAAATGCCGCGGCTGTTGGCGTATAGCAACGTGAACGATGCAGACATACTCAAAGATTGACATTTGCCTGACCCACACACAACCGTTGACGTATACTTTGGCGGTTCTTAAATAAAGTAGTTAGTTAAAACATAAACATACCGGTAACTCCTTAAACGACCGCTCGCCTATGTTAGCGATGCAGTCGCAAACGACAGCCTTGCATTGAGGGTTGTCGTGACATTGCAGCACGGTCGACAAAGGCGTCAGTAGCTTTTGCCACATGTACATACATTGACTCACGGGTGGAGACTCGTTTGTTTGTTCTGGAAAAAAGCGGTAAAAAAATTATAGTGAAAAAAAATGTGACCCATAAAGTAGTAAATGTGAATTCACCAATTTATCAATTGGTAAATTCACAAGAGTTAGGCACGAATGAGTGAATGAAAATTTAGGAGTTGGAGAGATTCTAGTCTTCTCTCATTTTGATACTAACGTGCGATAGAAATAGCACTAATGCGTGGAAGACCCATAGTTAAGCATACAGTATAGAGTGACAGGGGCAGCGCTATCAGAAACATGAAACACTCACCAAGTTTCTGTATTACTGACAGTTTTGGCTACCTGTAAAGCTACATCCTGATATTCCTGATGCCCATGTTGAAGCATCTCGTACAGAACTTAGTTTTTGAGATGGCCGAGAGGACTTGGAGAGATTCTAGTATCACTAATAATGTGCGACAGAGATAAAACTATTGCGTGGATTCTTAGGGATATCAAATACATGTGACACTTACCTAGTTTCTGTATAGCATCTCCGATAATAGTGACAGTTTTCGCTGCCTGTAGTGTTACATCTTGGTGCTCATGTTGCAGCATCTCAAACAGAACGTCTGCCAGTAGTGTTAAATGTGGTTGAAGCAAGTTTTTTAGGCGGTGGAACGCTATGGCCGAGAGGACTTGGAGAGATTCTAGTATCACAGGGATCGCCGACGGCTTACATTTCTGGAAAAGAAAATATCTGCGTTATTTGACTGTCTAGTTGTCTACGGTCACACACTCGAAATTAAGAACTATGAAGACGTCGCATCATGAACGACAGAGTCAACTTTGAAATGTATGTCTGCCTATTATTGTACTTTTTATAATATTTTTAGAGGTAGAGAAATATAATATTTCAAATTAGCGCTTACAGTTTGAAGCAACTTGAAGAACCCTAACGTTCCACGGGACTAAAATGGCAACAATATTTTTTTTTGTTTGTTTGTGGATGCCATATCGTTCGTGAAGGTCAAGATATAAATTGATCCAGACGCAAAACTTCGTTTTAGTCCCAAGGACACCTTCCTTCCTTAGGGCTAAAGGTTAATAGTAAAAGCGAATAACCAAATAATGTGTGTAAAGTCATAAAAGCCTAACCGTAGCCATCATACCTAAAGTTTGCTTTAAAAAATAAGGGGGTTTGACGACCGGTTCTTGTGACCAGTCAACGACAAAATTTCTATTTGACTCTGTCAACAAAAACAGATTTTTTTTAAGAATTGTGATAGAAAGAATCAGAAATTCATATTAGCGTATTACAGTTTAGGCAACATGAATAATGTTTAGAACATGAATAATCCCTAAAGTTCTATGATTCTAAAATTGGTAGCCATGAAATGTCATAGATCATAGACGTATAGAATTTTAAAAAAAGTGACTACCTATCGATGTGATATTCTGCCTGTGAAGCTCAACGGATGAATTGAACCTTAACATAGAGATTTATTATAGCCCGAATAAAATTATTGGGAGAGCCAGAGGTTATTAAATAATAAGCAAAAAGTGCCGTAGCAAAAGCCTGCCAGTAATTGCATTACGTTGATTTAAAATACTTACAACGACTTCACTGTCCTTGAACATCCATCCCATATTCCTAAAACATATATCTAAGATCCAGCTCTTAAAATAATGTACATTTTTCTCTTCACTTATTTTTTCTATACACGTTTGCTCAACGGCGGTAAACATTTCGTCATCAGAATATCCTTCTTCAAAATCGTCACACTCTTCATTAGTGTCACTTTCTATGTGTGTTTGATGAACAGGTTTCGTGGCATCTTTTTCTACTGATTTTAATACTTCGTCTACTTTTGGATCTATGGAAAGAACGCATCCCATGGTGACTAGGGCTCCAACTTGCAATGTTACATCTGAAACAATTACAACTTTTTTTAAATATTATACAGGAGACTCTCAGGGTGGATCAACGGTGGCGGCGGATCTGCGTCAGCTTTACGTCGGTCGCAGGATCGGAACAGGTAGCGTGCTCTCATTTCCGAGGCCAAGATACACTTTGGATGTTAGTAAGTCAATTAAAAGAAGCAGTCAATTTTAGTTTTCACTTTTTTCGTCCTTACCTTAGACCGAAATTAAAATTACGAGTAGGTACAGTCAACCAATTGAAACCCTAGGCCACTGTAGAACTATGTCACAGTGACGTTATAAATCAGATTGTAAGAAATCTCCACAGACCTATCATTTCGCTTACGCTTAAAGACAGCTGAAGTGTGCGAAAGAGAAGCCGTCACGTATATGAACATTCCATGAGTGAGAAAGAGTCGGACTACCAATGACAAAACGTGACCATTTCTGAGCCCGACAGCGGCCGCTAGCGGCCGCGGCTTTGTTTACATATTTTGAAAATATTCAAAATAATAAATAATTCGGGGGTTGGGGTAATAAAAAAGGATGTGTAAAATATGGTGTCGTGCAGTTTACTAGATTGTTCTGTTACAGGGTCAAATAACCCGCTGAAATACTCATTTCGCAGGTAATTATGATCTTCCGATTGAAATTTTCTTTACGATATTTTGTCAAATTAATAACTTAAAACTGTTTAGTAGGCACTCACATAGTCCATTATTAGGTTTTCTTCTGCTGTGTGCCAATATTTCCTCAAAATAGTCAATCATTTTCAATATTTTGTGTAAAAACCTAAATTGTTAGTTTACACTAGGCTTGACAATTTCATAATGACAGTATCGATAACTTACAGGAGTACAATATTATATTAGTCGATATGTTATTTTCATTAATTATTATATAATAATAAATAAAACATTAACTAATATTTACTGCTATAATTAGTTTATTATTATAAATTTTTATTTTATAACAGCCAATGCAATAGCTAATTAGCTAATAGCTAATTACCTTATATTTTGCCACTTTCCACGACTTTGTACATCACAAGGAGACATAAGGTTTCCTGTAATAGAACTATTTTTTTATCATATCAACACTTACTGCTCTCATACCAAAGTGACTCAATAGTTGCCACATGCAAAACGGTTTACATAGACGGTGGCGCCCCTATTAATTTATACTCTCTTTTGCCAGGCTTTCGCTTAGGATTAAGCAGCATCAAATCCCATCAACCCGCCGTCTCTACTAAACAAGGAATTACTATGTATCCAGGGCTTCAAGTACGCTTGGATTTTTGCTGCGCGCGTAGTACAGCAGATGGAGGAAGCGGCGAAACTGCTGGCTGTACCGTCGGGTATAATCAGCACTGACTGGCAGGACCATTGTAACGGAATTCGTAACGTGTTTTAGTTTATCGCCACTCGTTTCGAATTTCCTTTTTTCCGCACAATAGTACATATGGCAATGTACTATTTTGTATTAACTTTGTATGCGTTTTTTAAATCTCTTACCTAGAGAAAAAAGATAAATAAAGGAATACGTAATACTCGTATGCAATTTTATTATAATACATATTAAAAGTCACAGTTTCGTTTTCTTTCAACCCCTTATTTGCCAAGAGTGGCACTGAAGCTTTAGTAGTTTCATGTGTTCTGCCTACCCATTTATGGGATACAGGCGTGATTGTATGTATGTATGTATATACATATTAAAAGAACATTATTTGAAAAGTACCTAGTCGATAAAATAGTGGAATATCGATAGAATATTTATGTCTATAGACATCACATCACTATTTTTGACACACACATACACAAATTACTCACACACGTGCATGTCATTTTTGGTCTGGTTTTTGAAGCTTGAGGGGCATTCTTTGTCATCCTATTTCTATGGAAATCTCTTACTGCTTGTCATTTTGACATGGTTGTAGAGTGGCCTAGGGTTCCAATTGGTTGACTATACAGTACAACAAAGTTGTCAATCAAACGTGTCAAGAATCAAGTAGTTTTCGAGATTTTCCCTTCTGAGATCGCAAGTGCTGCGTAACATTGAATGAGGCGTGCAGTTGCGTTTCAGTCGTATCTGTATCGGCCCTCAAACTACATACACTGATGCGTCCGCATAAGATAGAATGTGCCGTATTCTTAACCCTTCAATGCATACTGTAGCCAAATGGCTACAGTTGAAATGGCATATCAGTCAAAGTCAATTATAGTATAGACTGTGACGCATAAACTCAAGTCTCAAATGCAATGTTTATGTTAGACATTTCAGAACTAAAATAAAGGGTATAATATGCATTTAAGGGTTAAGAATTATTTAAAATGGTTAACATTATTTTTTACGGGGAAACCCATGTAAATGTAGATAGTCGGGTTTTTAGCGAAAGTGTTAACTTACTCTTATGGACCAAGAATTTCCTCGACGCCCTCACCAGCTCACTCACAAGCCCCGCCTTCATCTTATAATACGGCGTGGCCTGAACCAACGCCGCGCAGCACTTCAGCGCGACTAGTACGACCGCGTGGCTTCGCTCGCTGTCCAATATGGTGGTCAATACTTTGTGCAGACAGTCGATCATGTAGCCGAGAGATACGGAGAAGGGGATGAAAGAGGCGTTGTCTTTTTTGCTGGAAATGTTAATTATAATAATAGTTAAATATAATAATAGACACCTTACACAGATCAACTTAGCCCCAAACTAAGCAAAGCTTGTACTATGAGTGCTAAGCGACGATATACATACTTAAATAGATAAATACATACTTATATACATAGAAAACATCCATGACTCAGGAACAAAATATCTGTGCTCATCACACAAATAAATGCCCTTACCGGGATTCGAACCCAGGACCGCGGCTCAGCAGACAGGGTCACTACCGACTGAGCCCGACCGGTCGTCACTAATTGTATTTAGTAATAGGACTACCCTGAATCTAAAGAGTCCAAGATTAAAATATCCTCTGCCTCTGTACAATACAAACTTTCACATGACGTGTGGAAGTGCCATGATATATTTTTCACACCAGGTGGCGCCACTGTAACCGTCTAGTGGAGGTTTTATCTGGCGGTTTTCTTGCACTATGTTAGTTTCAACTGACGCGTGTGGACTGTCAATAACGATGGCCATCTCACATCAACCACATTTGACAGACACATCATCGTCACGCAGCAGACGTCTATGGAACTTCCCATACAATAAAATTTACCGAACGCTTTAACGGGTCACCGTTAAAGCGTTCGGTAACCGTGTGTCAACACGGTTTGATGCAACCGACCCTTACTGAGTTCGGACACGCGAAGTAGGTACATTTGTGTCATCTAGCATATTTTATTTTCATATCTGTGATGTAACCGCTAACATACCTTACTTCAGCCTGTGACAAGTACATCCTAGGCCCAGAGAGCAGCGCCAAAATCACGCTCAACACGCTAGCTCTATTATTAGACGTGGGGTCAGTGACCGCGCAGTAAGCTAAGGTCTTCTTAGCTGCGTCTGTTGCGGTCCAGTTGTCGACTTCTGGTGAATCGGGTAACAGGGCCCACCAGTATCCGAAAATATCTCGCTTTTCGCTCACCTGAAATCATAAGTTTAAATTTAAAGTAACATTAATGTTGAATCAAAATTAAGGGTGCAGGGGAGAAAGTTGAAAGATTTATTTAAGAGTAAGCCCATTTATAATTTAAAAAAAAAAATTACCCCTATTTAGTAAGGCGGCGGAATTGAAAAAAGTCGTCTAGTTTTAAAGTTGATGTGACTGGAGAGTATACTGCTGACAAGTGGTATCGTTGTGATCGGTAGACTTTACTGAGTACGAAATAATGACTTGTCACATTCTCAGACTGTGGGGGGGTTAACTATGACGTCACAAAGATCGCGGTCCCGGGTTTCAATTTTTTGCCAATTTGTCTAGAACCCCTTATTCAATTTTGAAAAATGAGGTGTCGATTGAAAGCGTATAACATGCTGATTAAGATTTCTTATAAGTGAAAAGTATAGTTTTGTTAGTTTTTTTTTTAATTAACAATAATGCAAAAAATAATTTTTTTTTTCTCTGTTTTTTGATTTTTGTGACTCAAAAAGGCAATGAAAACGGCCACTTAGCTAAAAAATATGTTATATAAATCATTTAGCTACATTACTAAGCTATCTGTTGCTTTTAAAATTTCTACAATCGGATAATAAATAAGCAAACTACAAGCACATACCTGTAGGCGGGGAGTACCGCTTGACACGCGTTCCCATACATTCGGCGTCTACCAAATTACACCTCGCGCAAAATTCGTTTCAAGCAGATATACCTCTAATCTTATTCATCGTAACCTATCAATATTGGTATCATTTGAAAGTACAATTAAAGTTCTTTAAGAAACAATATCAACCATTTTCTTAAAATCAATAATCGCCAGTCTACGGTGATTACAAAGAAAAAAAGCGGGGATGCAATTTGACTGGTTCCCTGGGTTTGATACCCTAGACGAGTTTAAAAGGGGAGGTAAAGGTGACAAATATGGGTTGTTCTCTGTCCTGAAAGCTACACAGAGGGCCAGGGGAAGAAAAACTAGGGTTTAAGTTTAGTTTTAAGTTATTTTTTCTTTTATTTGTTGATTTTATTGTGTTTAATTTTTTTGTAATTTTATCAAGAATACATGCTGGTTTCTTTTTGTGAAAATGCCCTTTTTTATGAGTAAATCGATGAATTTCATGGCATTTTCCGATAGAGACTAAAATTAACTTTCAAATAAGGCCACATAGTCATACTTTTACTTATATAATATTAAGGGTAATAGCCCCGGCGGAGTAGTGCAAGCGGGACAGCAGTGTAGCAATCCATAGACCTGACTTCACTGGTTTTTCAGTGCCACACAGTCTTACGAGGTGCCCTGCGCGCCCTGCTCTCTAATATGTGGGTCAATACTGCTTCAACGCAAACGATTGAGATGTGTGATTTTTTTGACACTGAGTGTATTTGCAGGAGCTGCATGTACTTAACAAGTGTACCCCAACAACTATTTCATATTTATAACGCATTATTAATAATAAATATGCTCTTAATGTTATCTTGACTTCTGTCGAATAATTATGTTCTGAGAAAAGTGGCTAAAAGTAATGATTATAATTACTAAAACATTATAGGTAACTTCATTTTAGTGATTTAATATGTATAACGACCGAAGTCTAATCGTCTTGATTTTAAGATTACTTTTTAATACCTACTGGGTCAAAAAACCGCACCTCTAAGTCGTTTGAGTTCAAACGGTATTACCCTTAATATTATATGAGTAAAAGTATGTATATGTGGCCTTATTTGAAAGTTAATTTTATTCTCTATCGGAAAATGCCATGAAATTAATCACATTTTTCATAAAAAAGTGAATTTTCAGCAAAAGAAACCAACGTGTATCCTTGATAAAATTACAAAAAAAATTAAACAATAAAATCAACAAATAAAAGAAAAAATAACTTAAAACTAAACTTAAACCCTAGTTTTTTCTCCCCTGACCCTCTGTGTAGCTTTTATGTCAGAGAACAACCCATATGTCACCTTTACCTCCCATTTTAAACTCGTCTATGGTATCAAACCTAGGAAACCAGTCAAATTCCATACCCACTTTTTTCCTTTGTAACCACCGCAGACTGGCGATTATTGATTTTAAGAAAATGATTGACATTGTTTCTTAAGGTACTTTAATTGTACTTTCAAATGATACCAATATTGATAGGTTACAATGAATAAGATTAGAGGTATATCTGCTTGAAACGAATTTTGCGCGAGGTGTAATTTGGTAGACGCCGAATGTATGGGAACGCGCGTCAAGCGGTACTCCCCGCCTACAGGTATGTGCTTGTAGTTTGCTTATTTATTATCCGATCGTAGAAATTTAAAAATCAACAGATAGCTTAATAATGTAGTTAAATGATTTATATAACATATTTTTTAGCTAAGTGGCCGTTTTCACTGCTTTTTTGAGTCACAAAAATTAAAAAAGAGAGTAAAAAAAGTATTTTTTGCATTATTGTTAATTAAAAAATAACTAACAAACCTATACTTTTCACTTATAAGAAATCTTAATCAGCATGTAATACGCTTTCAATCGACACCTCATTTTTCAAAATTGGATAAGGGGTTCTAGACAAATTGGCAAAAAATTGAAACCCGGGACCGCGATCTTTGTGACGTCATAGTTAACCCCCCCACAGTCTGAGAATGTGACAAGTCATTATTTCGTACTCAGTAAAGTCTACCGATCACAACGATACCACTTGTCAGCAGTATACTCTCCAGTCACATCAACTTTTTCCGAGACCCTCTCGCCGCTCTACTATATTACCAATACAACTGTATCACGCGCGCAACATACTTCAAGAGTCTGTATAACTGAATTTACAAGATAGAGTTTAGAGGCTGCTCCTTATCGTCAGTCATCTCATCAATCTCATCATTCACTTGCTTTCACATCATATCATCTCTCACACAGTCTCTCCACCTTTTCCTTGGTTTTCCTCTCCCTTTCACATTCATTCGTCATACGTTTGTCGTCACATGTCTTTCATTTTCATCCCATGTTAGTCTACAAATTAATTAATTGACAAGCCCTACGCCTGCTTGGGCTAAGGGGTCATGAGAATCGACCTTGTAACGTCTAACCTGTAGTCAATGTAATTTACGAAGACGCATGCCTTGATTCCTTCTGTCATGCCCTTAAAGGGTAGATTTATCAAATTCTAGCATCATCCGTTCCATCATACATTCGATACCACAATAAGGGCCAGTTGCATCAACCACATTTGACAGACACATCATCGTCACTCAGCAGACGTCTATGGAACTTTCCATACAATATAATTTAACGAACGCTTTAACGGTGACAGATGGTTTGATGCAACCGGTCCTGTTGCCAATAGGGATACGTAAGAGATGGTCTAACTGTGTGAAGAAGTCGACTGCCGGCAGCCTATACCGTGCAGTCCACATGGCTTATGACCGCATTCAGTGGACACACGCTTCTTGTGGTCGCGATCCCCAGCATTGAGGGAACGAGGAAGAAGGAAGAAAGTTGCTAATCCAGCCTACAGCAGTGTAACTTTCCGGTAAAAATTAGATAAACTTTACTACTAAGTAAAGAAATTTTATTTGAATTCAAACTTACCCTTGTCAACACTAATAACAGATTAGCAGCACTCTGTCTCACCCTAGACCTCAAAGCGACCAGCTTAGCTTCTCGACTGCTCTCAACATCCGAAGCATCAGAATCGCTGGTCAGCACCCAATAGTTCCTGGCCTTCTGCGGCTCCAAGTAGTTCTGACTCGCCGGTCGGTACGTTGAGATGTTTTCGAAATTTTCCACCTCTCTCATTAAACTCTTTTCTGATACCGGTATTTCCTTTTTCAAACTTTCAATGGCATTGTTTCTCTGCTTGCGCAGTTTTTGTTTCTGAAATGAAATTAGAAAATTAGTCAAACTAAATTACAAGACTCAGAACTAAAGAATTACCTTGGCCCTAATTTTATATTGTGACCAGTTTTTCATCAATAAACTGGTATGTAATTCTAAATGTCACTATAATATTTCTAGAAGTAAATAGTGAAGTCTTGGATTTTGACCCCCATTATATTTTGTGAGGTTTTGCCCGTGTGGTGATGGGTTAAGAATTTCACCACCCCTTTCTTCCCGTGGGTGTCGTAGAAGGCGACTGTGGGATATGGGTTAAATTGTCGCATAGGCAAGAGGCTGGCAATCTGTCAGCCTGTCACTGCAATGTCACAGTTTCGTTTTCTTTCAACCCCTTATTTGCCAAGAGTGGCACTGAAACTTGAGTAGTTTCATGTGCTCTGCCTACCCCTTCATGGGATACAGGCGTGATTGTATGTATGTATGTATATTTTGTAAGGACAATATGGTCCCGAGGCAAAGTGTTTACATTGCAGAGATTTAAAAGTGTTTATTGTAAGGCTATTAACAATAAAGAATATTTTAAATTTCAAGTTAAATCTGTGTCCCTTACATTAACATATAAAATCATAACTACCTACAGAATTGGGAGTTTTTCTTTTTAAAGAGGCCTTAGCTCTGTATGAGTTTCATCACAGAATATATAATAGTACAAGTACAGAAGGCTCACTCCTTTGATGTTTACAAAATGCCGCCATTCTAACCTACATTAACAAACGGACCGCATGCGAGCAGTTGAGAATGAATTTCATTGCGCCGCGTGAAGGTCGTCGCCACTGAATGGGCGCGGCCGCCGACATGTACTTGTATCGCGGAGTGAACCGCCCCTGATTTCATAGAGAAATAAGCAATTTCTACATACTTTACCACCCTTTGTATCCCGATTGATAGTATTAGGTACTGTTGCAATAGTCTGCTGGGCTGGCATGATCTTCTCAGGCTTCAGGCCCTGAACCACAAGGCCATAGACAAGGAAGTAACGGGAAATACCCATAAGTTCTGGTAGTGGAATACATATGGTCTGGTCATTGAAATAGATTTGAGATAGCACTCTTAATGCAGTAACAACCACCTAAAAACATTTAAATGATAAATCACACAACAATCATAAATATTTTTTTAAATATGTGTAATGGCTAAAAAATATTCTAGAAATAACATCCTAAGACCTGCTTTATAGGATTTACTGCTCTCATTAAGTTTAATAAAATTTGAATAATTTTCATATTGTCAGTCGCAATATTTTAGTCACTAAAATAAAAACTAAAATTTAGTGTATATTCAAATTCACTGGTTTTTTAACCCCCGACGCAAAAACGAAGGGGTGTTATAAGTTTGACGTGTCTGTCTGTCTGTCCGTCTGTCTGTCTGTCTGTTTGTCAGTCTGTCTGTGTGTGTGTCTGTCTGTGGCATCGTAGCTGCCGAACGGATGAACCGATTTCGATTTAGTTATTTTTGTTTGAAAGCTGAGTTAGTCGGGAGTGTTTTTAGCCATGTTTCATAAAAATTGGTCCACTATGTCGCGGTCGGGGGTTTTTTCAAAATTTTAATTTTGTGGTTAGGTTATTTTTTGTGTTTAGCTAGCTTAGGAGGTTGATGATGATGATGATACCCTGTTTCCCCTGATTAGGGATATAGGGCTCTCAGATGGGATTTCCATTGTTGATGGTCCAATGAAGCCGACTGAGACAGCCTTAGGTTGATACAAATAACCTAACCACAGAATTAAAATTTTGAAAACCCCCCAACCGCGACATAGTGGACCGATTTTCATGAAACATGGCTAAGAACACTCCCGACTAACTCAGCTTTCAGACAAAAAAAACTAAATCAAAACGGGTCATTCGTTCGAGAGCTACGATGCCACAGACAGACACACACACAGACAGACACACACAGACAGACAGACAAACAAACAGACAGACACGTCAAACTTATAACACCCCATCGTTTTTGCCTCGGGGGTTAATAAATGGTTCAAAAAGATAAATTTCATAAATAACCAAAACTCACTTTACAATACTGATATTCATCTTGCCCTTTTGTAATTCTCATCAAAAAATTAACAACTAATTGTGATACTTGCTCCTTTAACTCGGAACTCAAGTTTGGTTGTTCAGATGCTTTATTTTCATCGGGCACCGAAGTTATTGAACACATGCATTTTAAGACACTGAGGCAAAGGTGTAGTTGGTTTTGTGTTATCGGCAGACCACATTTACTGGTGTCTAGAAAACTGTTTAAAACTCCTTGGCTGCCTATTAATTCTTCTGAATACTGAAAATATACATAATTCAAATAATTAAAAATCATTTATTAACACCTTCCCTGCGGCAATTAGTGTAAATTACAATTAATCATACTTTGCAAGAGGTCTTTCAATCCTGAACAGTAGTGAATGTGTTAAGATATTTATTGTTCTTGGTACTTTAAAAACTTTTAATTTACAATAAATTAAAAAAGAATAAATTTGAACAATTTATTTGCATACTGCATTTTAAAAGACACAATTGTATTGTATGACTACTCCTGCAAGAATGAAATGTTTACATACCTTTTGACTCGCAGCGACATTTAATTGAATAATACACTGAATGTTGTATAGTAAATCAGGTACAACCATGTCAGAGCATGTTTTGAAACACTGAATATGCCAAAATACCACTTTTTGCACATAATCTGTGTCCAATTGCAAGTTTTGCTTTGTAAGAATACTATTAATTAGATGTGATGTTTTTGCAGCCAAAACCTCATCAGTAGGGACGATATTAGAGCATAGTGATGTGATTAACGTCAGTGCATCCTAAAAAAATCAGAATGGTACAACTCAACATTGAATACATACTACAAACATTTTAGTTCTAAGTTACTTCAAGAACGATTTAATACTGGACTGCCAAAGCCCATACAAAAAAGTGTACCCCTGAAATGTAGGGGCTTCTTAGGCTTAAAACTAGATGGCGCTGTTCGCACCCTGGAAGTGGCCAAAATCATATTTTCCCCAAATATTTTTGCGTGTTTTTATGTTTTATAAGACCAAATGACATATTTCTTTATTTTAAAAATCACGATATCACTTCGATACACATTTTGAAAAAAAATTGTGGGCATCATCAGTGTAGTTATGATAGTATTTGATAGGTGGCGCTAAAAAATCGAGGTACGATTCTTAGTATGGAATATGTAAATCCTATATAAATAAACCTTGGTTACTTGTAGAACTCTTACCTGTTTTTTAACAAACAACTCAGTTTTATATGGTTTTGCATTAAGCTCATCGATAAGCAAGTTTATTCTGTCTCTATCGTATGCTTTCTTGTAAAGAAAATTACACAGTTCACCGGTAATGACCGAAAAGTTACGGGGTAAATTTGTGCCCATTATAACTCGTGTTTCACAAAGGAACTGATAGAGTAAATGGTTAGGAGTAAAATAACTAAACTATTTAAGATGATTTTATGTTATTGGCACTTATTTATGTTAATTCTAAGCTTAATAGGCGTCCAACAAACAAATATTTCTACAGATTGGGCCACAACCATTCCAATTTCCGAAAGATAGTCATAGTCAAAACCACGTCAAAACCAGTTGTGACAGTGACAGCTGTCAGCTGTCACCCTAGCCCGAGGCCCCAATTCTCCGTTCTGAATACAGTTTTTACTTGGTTTTTACAACCAAGTTATGATTAAAATCAACAAGATCGTATACCATAGTTTTTTTACACACTCAAACCAAACGGTGGGAAAAAAAAACGGCTACTTATGCTGATTACTATGAAGGGGCTAAACTCGTGCTAAATTCCTAGGATACCTGTGAAATATAGGTTCGTTCGTCATTGGCTAGTCCGCCAGAGTCCGCAAATGCCTTTGCCGCATCCACCAATCACAAGTCCTCATGTGACGTGAGGTGAGGCGTCCCTTCCCCTCTCCCTCTAACCCTCTTTGAATTGAAATTAGTTTAGTTCGTTACTTTCCGTCGGGCAAGCCAGCAAGCCACTTAACCGGATTTGCCAAAGAAGACTCTTATTTAATTAACTTATTTTCTACGTTAACTTATTCAAATCTCAAATCAAAATGGTGAGTACTTCATTCTTTCAAGTTTCTATCAATTCTACAGAATTATTTCCTTGTGAAAATCTATTTTTTTCGTTGAAATATCCACCGGGTGGGCATGCCGCCATTTCAAGTAGGCGACGGCAGATGCTCTTTTTTTTCATAATTTCTCGTAGTTTTCTACTGTGCTTGACGTTCTTCTTTTCAAATTAAGTGTTAGTAGGCCTAATTCAGGTTGTTTAAGTGCGTTTTATGATTAGAGATGCTCTTTTGTTCATTAACAAATGTCTTGTTTCACTAATCATGGCTACCAGCGGCCACACCCCGAAACGGATAGGTAGCGGTAGCACCCAGTAAATCGATAAAATGTTCCGTTTTTAACATACTTGGCGTCAATCTTATGTAATTTTTTCTATTCTAACGTTTTATTTGTGGATGATGATATCGATGCCAATCATACTTAAAACAGATTCATTAGAACAATTTTTTTTTGCTACAGCGTGAATGCATCTCAGTACACGTTGGCCAAGCCGGAGTCCAGATCGGCAATGCCTGCTGGGAACTCTACTGCCTGGAGCACGGCATCCAGCCCGATGGCCAGATGCCCACCGACAAGACCATTGGGGGTGGTGATGACTCCTTCAACACCTTCTTCAGTGAGACTGGAGCTGGCAAGCACGTGCCTCGCGCCGTGTTCGTGGACTTGGAACCCACTGTAGTTGGTAAGTTTACATTAGAGATGGGCCGAATATGGACTTTGCCGAATACGAATATTCGGCCGAACATTCGGTTCAGCTCTTACCGAACCGAATATTCGGTTACGACATATTTTTAAAGCGAATGTTAAGATTAAAACTATGAAATTATTGATAATAGTTATACATACTACAACTATGTTCTTATTATTTAGTGGATAACTAAAACTTAGTTAAAACAACTCTGAACTCTTCTCAACTCTTGAACTACGGTTTTTAAATTTTTTTACAAAACAATTTTGTTTATATTTTGAGTATTTTGACGCATTTTTAGGTAGTTTCTTAGAAAGCTCGTAATGTAGGAGCTTATTATCCAATGGAATATGTATGATCTTAATTAGTTATTTACTTTGTTTATTCGGTTAAATATTCTGCAATGCAACCGAATTATTTGGCCGAATACGAACATTGAAAAACTTGCCGAATATGCCGAATACCGAATATTCGGCCCATCTCTAGTTTACATGAAAGGGCTTAATTTAATATTGAGGTAGATGTCGTTCTAATGCGTTTAAGCATGCAAGCAAGGGTAGGCATGGAAAAAAAAATCTAATGGCTAACCCACGGTGCGTTAATTAGTCAGAGTAGTTGGACTGCTGTTCAATAAAGACGCAGGTTCAAGTCCTACCAGAGGTTTAAATGTATTCATTTTTTTTTAATATTATAATCTGTAGCGCATGCAGATCTTTCTACTTGATAGAAAGTTAAGACATTTCTAATGAACTTTATCTTTTGCCAACAGATGAGGTCCGCACTGGCACATACAGACAGCTGTTTCACCCAGAACAGCTTATCACTGGTAAGGAAGATGCGGCCAACAACTATGCTCGCGGCCACTATACCATTGGCAAGGAAATCGTCGACCTAGTGCTTGACCGCGTCCGCAAGCTCGCTGACCAGTGCACTGGTCTCCAGGGCTTCCTCATCTTCCACTCCTTTGGAGGTGGCACTGGCTCTGGCTTCACTTCTCTCCTCATGGAACGTCTCTCTGTAGACTACGGAAAGAAGTCCAAGCTCGAGTTCGCCATCTACCCTGCACCCCAAGTCTCCACAGCTGTCGTTGAGCCCTACAACTCCATCTTGACCACCCACACAACTCTCGAGCACTCCGACTGTGCCTTCATGGTCGACAACGAGGCTATCTACGATATCTGCCGCCGCAACTTGGATATCGAGCGCCCGACCTACACCAACCTGAACAGGCTGATTGGCCAGATTGTGTCCTCCATCACGGCCTCCCTTCGTTTCGACGGCGCCCTCAACGTCGATCTGACCGAGTTCCAGACCAACTTGGTACCGTACCCGCGTATCCACTTCCCGCTGGTCACTTATGCGCCGGTCATCTCCGCCGAGAAAGCTTATCACGAGCAGCTCTCTGTGGGGGAAATCACCAATGCTTGCTTTGAGCCAGCCAACCAGATGGTGAAATGTGACCCTCGCCACGGCAAATACATGGCTTGCTGCATGTTATACCGTGGTGACGTTGTTCCCAAGGACGTAAACGCGGCTATCGCTACCATCAAGACCAAGCGTACTATCCAGTTCGTGGACTGGTGCCCTACCGGTTTCAAGGTCGGCATCAACTACCAGCCGCCCACTGTCGTGCCCGGTGGTGACTTGGCGAAGGTGCAGCGTGCCGTGTGCATGTTGTCCAACACCACGGCCATCGCTGAGGCCTGGGCCCGTTTGGACCACAAGTTCGACCTCATGTACGCAAAGCGCGCCTTCGTGCACTGGTACGTGGGTGAGGGTATGGAGGAAGGCGAGTTCTCTGAGGCGCGCGAGGATCTTGCCGCTCTCGAGAAGGACTACGAGGAGGTCGGCATGGACTCCGCTGAGGGAGAGGGCGAAGGTGCTGAAGAATATTAAGTCTGTCATGCACTCACAACTATACATTCCGCTTGAAATGAATAAAACTGAAATTATGTGAATTCACCTTGTTTCATTTCCTCATATCTCGTTTTCACGGACAGTCCCACTTACCAAGAGGCTTTGACCCTTTGGCATCGTATTTTCCTAAATGGTAAATAAAAGTAGGGATTTCGTAAGCAAGGTCAATATAGAATTGTTATAGAATTATTTGAAGCCATATACGTGCCTGTACCATATGCAGTAATTGATATTTTATGGTGGCGCTGCTGTGGAGTATGCTCTACAGCAGCGCCACAATGTATAAGAGCTCACGACGAAACTAGAAACATAGATATTTTTTTAACTAGTCTAGAATTTTATAGACTTTATATAGATATTTTCCCATATGTTTATGTTCATCAAAGCTAAGGTGGCGCTGCCGTGGAGCATGACGTAATTATTTTACAATGATGTTCCTGAGTGCACACGAAACTTATGTGACAAAACAACTTAAATAATTCTTTATGCGTTTTGGAGCCGTGTACAACGTACGTGTATAGTATCACACAATCGTTGATGCTAGACGGCGCGCGGCGCTCGAAGCGCAGTGTGACTCTGTCGCGCCAATAGCGGAAGAGCGAGACGGCGCCATAGGCATAAAACTACTTTCATTTTCGATCTGTTCATTTTGCCTTCAGAAATTCATACTTCAGTCAACTATGAATCAGGTTGTAAAAAAAACAGCACAAAAGTTTGATCCGCCTTTATTACAGTACACTTTAAAATAATTACAATAAAAAAAAACAAGTTAATCGTTGTTTAAATATTAAAATATAATCATCTTAACTACCTCGCACAATGTGCCGACTAGGTGCGTCTCGGGCCCTAAACACGAGATGAGCGAAGAGTTCTAATGCACCAAAGAAACGTCCCTTACAAGTCAAATATTCAATAGTAAATGTATGTGGCTAAACTGTTTTTTTCACGTCTGTTTGTCATGTGTAAACCTGCAGAAATCTGTATTTTATACAGTTTAATTTGAAGGTAAGGGAAGTACCTGAACACTATTATCCGTTCTATACGAGCATGGAAAAATTCTTAAGTAGGTATGTATGTACTTCAAATTCGTAAGTGATCCGTATTGTATGAAAAATGACGGTCATGTTAAGTAATATTAGAACTATTTCGTGTGACTTTTTGCTCACTAGAACTCTCCGCTGCAGGCAACGCCAAATGCAAGTTTATTTTTTATAATTATGGGCGACCACCTTTTTAGTAGCTAAATTCGTATTGAGGAGAACAAAGTGAGATAGTGTTATTCAACAATATCAATGATGCCGTTATTCACACCGTCATCGCAAATACACTGCAAATTTAGTTTGGCCTATGATATTTTATGAAAGCAATTAAGTATTTCAACATACTTGCAAGCGACGTTGCCGAGTATTACAGGACCAGTATAGGGTCGAACGACTATAGGGGTTTAGGGTCCAAGTAACTGTATCTTTTTTGATATACATATATGTTTTAATATTCGTCATTCGACCTCGAACGCCTTTCATTTCCAATACGCTTTAGGGGTTCGGCTGGTTTACATTTACTAAATGTGTCTGTGATCGCCAAAATATACCACTTTATTACTTATCATAACGACGAGCCCATATTTTATCTTTATTCGCTATGAACACGACTGATACTGCCCTAACGTTGTAGGATTGTATAGGGACAAAGTGGGATTTTGCTGACCGTAGACACTAATAAAATAAGCCTAGCTCTTGTGGTACCGGCGACAAAAATACTTCATTATTAAAAACAAACAGTTTTTAGAAGACTCTTATTTCATTCGTTTATTCAATCTGTAACATGAAATTTACTAGTTGATGTTTCTTACAATATTCAATCAGGTTTTACTGGTTGGCCCAAACACAATTAAAATATAATACATTTTATTCTTAAATTTTTCAATCGTTACCAGACGATTATTAAATAAATACTTTAATAAATAAAAACTCTTACATGACAAAGATACGAAACCAGCCGATTACTATTCAAAGTAAAACGACGTTACAACGCGTTTAAGTAGTTTTTATTCAAATTTTCTAGTTGTTCATCATTTTACTTCGCCAGCATAACCCCTACAGTTAAAGTATGGTATCTCAGAGCCGAAGAATTTCGTTCATTGACAGCGTGGTTAAATAAGACGTGTCAAAATCTAGTCAAAGGTTTATTTTTCGCTTACCATAAGGAGTAGGTACATAGTTATACGAATGATGTGGAAAACCCTTCTATGTTACAAGCAACAAATGGGAATTTGTATCCCCAATGAAGCGTTTTTTAGATTTTATTGAAATTTGAAGTAATCTGTACGTTTAACTGTGGTTGGTGAACCTGGCCCAGCAAAGTCAATGTAAGTACGAAATTCTTCGTGCTTAGAAAACATACTTTAATAGAACATCTGTTTAAAACCTAATACATTTGGTCATAAAAAATAAAATTACATAATTACAAAATTTTACAATAAAAATAAGCATTGAATTTATCTCCAGAAATGTTTTAAATAAAAAAAAATATATGACATCTATAGAACATTAAATATATGCTTAATTACAATTAATAATATTTACAAATAAAAATCGGTTTGCACTTATAATCACGACACAATTGGATCGATAATGGAATCAGTTTTGTAGAAATGACATATGTCATAATTGTTCGATTCTTTTCTTGGTTACATAATGCAAAAAATACAGAAAAGCAATAATGATTAATATCTTATACCTTGGAGTCTCATCTCCAAATATTTGGTTGTAATCCTACGCTGGATTATAACCTCTATGGTACATCTTCTCAGGCCTCAATACTGGCTATCCAATTTTAAAGAGTTACTAAAATATAACAATAGACATTTGTATAAAATTGATTCCATTATTGACAAGTAACATTTGGAAGTAGTACGAGTTACATGGGAGCGAAAAACGTTGACACGTTTTACATGAACACTTCATAGTTTGTCTGATCTGATCAACATTTTGTGAACTGTTAACTATCATTGTTAGTATGGCCCCGTTTCACCACGATGACAATCCACCGTAGATTGCTAATCTAGTAGATATTTAAATTGAAACTACTGTCCATACTATTATTAGTCCACAAAACTTCACGAAATTGCCATTGTCAGTAGTCAAAATGTAAATGTGATAAAATAGGCGACAACGTACACTGAATCGTTGACAGTTGACAAAATTATCAGATACAACTGAATACCATCATTGTCTGGCGATGCTTTTTACTCTTATTAATTATTGTCAGATGTTTTTAGTATAGTAATTACTGCTACGTTTCTCGCTTCCCAACACTCGTTTGTTTGAGGAGCAGTGAAAACCAGCCTTGCATGAAACTCGATTATTTACACGATCAAGTAAGTCCAAGGGCAACGAAGACGGGCTAGTATTACGAACAACGTAAGCCGTTTTCGTTGTGCCTGAGTGTATTGCAGTCAGCTGCTTTGGTTTACACAGATGAGGGTGCAGACTTGGTTACGTCACAGTAAAGAATGAAGCAACAAACACTACTCGTATCTTTATATTTGTCTTTGGCTAAAAATGGTCTGATGCGCTATTGGAATACGTGCGGCCGGCCAGCGGCTAATATTATTAAAATCCAAACTTTTTCATAGATTTTAACTTCATAATAGTCGTAAATATTGTCCCATGAAGTTAAGTTTAGTGATGAGATGAGAGTGTTCTATCAAAAGCATTTTACTTAACGTATCCCTGTCAATACCCTCAACTGTAAGTGTTTAATGAGAACAAGTCCATGTCAAAACAAAATATTCAACAATATATTTTACAGAATAGTCACACATAAATTAGCACGCCACTAGGCCTTGTACCACGGGAACCCGACCCGACAGCAACAAACCAAGTTACTGTTATTATTGGGGTAATATAGTATCTTAACTCACGATTTAAGGTTAAAATACTTAAAATATTATCCATCAGTCAATTCATAACTGTAAAGGAAACACTATTGAGTTTTCTCAATCATACTGACATCGATTTTAATGGCCCCTCCAGTGCAAGGGTTAATATGTCATAATTTCACAGAAGTTTGTCGTTTAAAATAACAAAATCGTTGTTAACATAGCTTGGTGTGACTATACACGATTATTTCTTCCATTTTGACATGTAATCTGTGATATGGCTTTAGCTGTTCGGGGTCAAACAGCGCCATCTATATTTGGAGGTATGCGTTTTATACCTTCCTCATACAGCGAGTCGGGTCCCCGTGCAGTCCCATACAATTTGACTACGAACACGTTCCGATACCAATAGGTACCATAAGCTGATCTATGTACATACATACAGTGCTAAGCAGTAATACTTCATTCTTAAATTTACATGGTTTGACTTTAAGTGTAATACATTTATATACACATAGAGATATATGGTTTGTGGTAGAGAGAGTATTGAAAGAGGAAGCCCTTTACAATGATTGCAAGTCAAAGAGTTGTTAATGGTAGAAGTGGTGTACCACAGTGAAAATAAGTAAACGCCGTGTTTTTTTTTGTTTTCCGTTAAATTCGACACGCAGTTAGGTTCATCATCAGGAACCAAACTGTATATAGCTTTTTGTTAAATTCGAAAAAAAATTTTTTTTCCTTCCATACATAATAAATGGATTACTTAGTGTGAGAGGACCTTAATCATAACATTAAACACTGTCATCCGACACTGTCAATTTTATGTACTTTTCTGGCCTACATTATACTCATTACTTTTATGGCCAACAGCGACAGTTGTCAACATGACAAAACAGGGGCCAGGTTTACTAGAAGTGACAATGCAAAAACGGACTAGGCAAATAAATTTTCTGTATAACATATGTATTACCCTTAAAGGTCGCAATAATCTAGGCGTGTGTCATCCTAACTCGTGTATAAAAGCGAACCTCGTAAAGCGCGGGCGCCCGGCCCCAATTTAGTGTAAGGCCGATATTACACTATCACCATAGATTAAATATACGAAGATCATACCATCCCATACATTAAAATGCGACCGCCTAAGAACGCGCATTCACTACACCACACATAGATAGCGCCACAAAAAAATGCCTTGTTGCCATCGTTTATTTGTAGATTGGCGTTAAGTGTCACTTTCGAGCCATAAATCTATGTCAAAAGTGACACTTAACGCCATCTAAAAGTTTAATCAAAAGCTACAAGACATTTTTTTGTGGCGCCATCTATGTGTAGTGTAGTGTATGCGCGTTCTTATGCGGTCGCATTTTAATGTATGGGATGGTATGATCTTCTTATATTGAATCTATGATCATAGACAACATGCCGTCCTTTTACTTCACGTTGGAGAAAAATGGAAGCATACAGACCTATTATAGTGTACTTTCGGCCTAAGGCCTGAGTGCGCGCTCATATTGGGCATTCGGCGTGCATGTCAAACAATTGAAGCTCATACAAGTGTGCTGAGTTCATGCGGCATAGCGTGCACGCCCACTGCACGCCACCGACCGAGCGTTCACTCAGGCCTTACACTTACAAATAGAACACTCGTACATTGTGTCTACACAAATCAATGCATAGGCCATTATTTGAATTGCTTTTATTCGAATCGGTAGGGTCACAAAAACTGCCAGCGTTATCGTCGACCGACATTTTAGTGTTTGCGTATATGTATATAGTATGAATTTTCTGAGATGAATTTTTGGGTTGTGCCGTAATCTGTTAAACAAAAGCCTTTGTTTCTATTATTCACAGCGGCTAGCTCCCGTTTCCACAGCACGTGCTAAAGTCTCGGTGTAGTTAAAAAGCAACTATCATGATAACAATAAGGTTCAAATCCATAAAAAGCCCTTTCGGAGATAACACGTTTTGTCATCTTCAAAAAAAGTTACCTGCATACTGTAAACTGTTTCATAAATTTGAACCTTATTGTTATCATGATAGTTGCTTTTTAACTACACTGAGACTTTAGCACGTGCTGTGGAAACGGGAGCTAGCCGCAGTGAATAATAGAAACAAAGGCTTTTGTTTAACAGATTACGGCAAAACCCAAAAATTCATCTCATAAAATTCATACTATACCAGCCCCTCTAGCACAATTTGCCTTGTCGCGCGCGAGTCCATACTTGAAGTCGCGCTTGATGTATGGACTCGCGCGCGGCAAGGCAAGTTGTGCTAAAGGGTCAGATCATGGTTGACGCTGCTCGCTCGCAACTTTCATGGCCCTCGAATCACTTGTATCTATCAACCGCAATATTCTAATAAGTCTTAACTTGACATAGTTTGTACTAAGTCTAATAATATACAACTTTTAGCCTAACTTGTGAATCACTTGATATAACTTGGAATCGCACAGCGATAAGCGTACCGACATTAGTCTCTAGGTATAATTTGTATAGAACCGGTTAAAATAAGGGGCGTAATGTATAGTTTGATTATAGTCCCTACACGACTGCAAAGATTTTCACCTTGATGACATTTACTCATCATTTACTGTACAGTCAGTTAGAAGGCCCTTAGTGAATATTTCTTGAAAACGAATGTAGGTTTAATCAAACTACACATTAACATTACCCAACTGTAAAACGTAACAGCCTACTTTGACTCATGTAGTTTATGTAAGTCTTTATTTAATATGTCAAGTTCATACGGAATACTTTTTTAATTCGCCATTTCTTGGGTTTTACAGACACAAATAAAAATAATGTCACGATATTTTTTAATGATGATTCATTTCGTAAAAGACATGTATGTTACGTACTGCCTATTGATAATATGTGAAACTGGGAAAAATCATATGAAGATGAGACTTACCTGCAAAAACTAAGAAATGCGAATCACAACATGTAAGTAAATAAAACCTTTATATATGTGAGTTTGACTTAATTTAGTTGAGACTTAATTTGACATAACCATAACAAGCTTGCCCATTGGCTGAATTCGACATAAGCTTGACTATCTATTACACAATAAAATAATCATGTCATCACAAATAACAGGCCCGCCTGTGACCTATTTCACCACGGTGACGTTCACGTGGGACTGACAATTCTGTGCCTATTTCTGAGTCGATAAAAATTTAATGTCCTTGTTGAACAGGCAATCAACGGGCGAAGTGACACTGTGGTGAAACAGGTTTTGTTATTTCAAATAGAGTTTCGAAGAAAGCGGAGCCTGCTTCCACTTTTCATAATCTCACAGTCGAGTATGATTACAAATTTATAACAAGCTGTAATGTCAAACGATAAAGGTAGTCGTCCACATGTCCGTATCGCATTTACACTTGTGTGTGACTTTTTATACAAATACACATATAACTCCGTATAGATAAATAAAACCTAAGAAAAAAACGTTGGTACCTCGGAAACATCAAGAGAAATGTACGGTTACCTATGATTGATTCTCGGATAGATGGCGCTAATATTAATATTTGATAACACATACCAAGTTAAGAACATGGGCCAAATTATCAAAACTGAGGTTCATTGTAAAGCCTCCGTTGCATTGTGCTCTGACTACATTCTATATAGGATCCTCTTTGATAAAAATAATACTAACACATTCACTACCAGACAAAAACTGGCGCACCACCGCCCGCTTGTATGGCGACAACCCGCCCAGCGGGTCGTCCGACATCTGAGCAACGTTCACGAGTACCAGGCGGGTTCTTGAAGTGTTAAATGCGATGCGGGTGTACGGTTACCCTCAGCCTAATCTCATGTAAGGTTAAGGTTACCTCGAAGCGTAACAGTGACGTGGCTCTACCTAGGAGTCCTAGGGGGTGCAGTACGCGACGCGATGGAGCCACTTGTCGACGTACCACATGTCGCGGGGCTAGTCCGCGGGGCGCGGCGGCGGCGCGCGCGGGGGCAGGGGCGACGCGGGCACGCTCCAGCTCTCCGCGGGGGCCCATCTGGTTTACAACAGGTTGCCGATGTTAGTGAAACGAAGTGCCGCCGTAACGGGATGACATATACTTACCTCCTTATTCATAAACGTTCACTATAGTTAATAGTTATCAAGCCGATAAAGTTCATTTGTCCCTTTCTATCACACCAATACGTCGGAAAGGGATAAACCAACTTTACCGGCTTGATAACTTTAGTGAACGTTTATGAATACGGGGGTTAATATTTAAAAAGTAAGATAAGTTACAACCACTTTACACTACACATTTGAATGTTGTTTTCTCCATATTAAAGATTTATTTAATCAATTGAAAAATTAAAAATAGATCGATAGATAGATAGCGTTTATTGTAACGGGATCTAGATTTCTCGGGAGTAGGAGTCTTACCTGTTTAACTTATGTCGAGTGTCTATCTCCAATCTGTCTATGAAGGTGCGTCGGTAATAATGACGAAGTCGTGGTAATTAAACTGCAAAACGGGTTTGGAAATGTTTGTACAAATCACCTGTAAAGATCTGGCAAGACTCCATCGTCGTATATGAAGACATCTGTATGATTTTCCGGTACTGTTCGATATAAGTAATCAGAACCGCAATCACCTGCTTCCTGCCTCTTGGCCTCACAGTCTCTTGAATGGGGGCTATATAACTAGCTAGTGTCTCACCTGTTGTGTCCCGTGTGATGCCACTAGGCGTCACATACAACTAGCTAGGGCCTCACCTGTTGTGCGGGTGCTCGCGCCTGCCTGCAACGTGATGCCACTTGACGTATCCGCTCAGCCTCCTCTTGAGGAGTCCGGCGAGCGAGTGCAGCCAGCCTGCGACGCGACATACGGTCACGCCCCGTACCGCAGCGAGAGCTCTTTGGTTTCATCGCATTATTTAATCGTTATATAATCTTTAATAGGTATTGGAAGGGATTATGACAAGGATAAGGAGGTAAAGTCGACTGTTAGAGATTAGCCAGGTCCACACTGAATCGCGCGCAAAACGTCCGTACTCTTGCACGCACGTTTGACTCGAGTCAATTGTCTCGGCAATTGCCTTGTTAAGGCGGTGGTAATTTTGACGTAAAAAAATGTAGATTAGGCACTGGTCCCACCTCGAGCTAGTAAACTATGAGCTATTGGCTATAAAAACGAACAAAAGATAAGCATTCCAGTGCAAATAAAAGAGACACGGCGATTTTGATAGCTCACCGCTGGGCGAGTAACTATAAACATCGCCGTGTCTCTTTTATTTGCACGGGAGTGCTTATCTTTTGTTCGTTTTTATAGCCGATAGCTCATAGCTTACTAGCTCGCGGTGGGACCAGTGCCTAAGTCATCATTGTAGAAATAAAACTATGAAAATTGACTATATTGCGTATAATGAATTCATAATACATTCTGACATTTCAAAATATTTACAGCATGCTGTAAAGAGTTCGAAAGGTCGGGATGTAATTATAAATTCATTATACGCGATATAATCCGTTTTGCATACTTTTATTTCATGAATATCTTTCGCGCTAACCGAAGACAATATTACATCATTTTAGATTTAGTAATTATGATAAAGTGGGTAAGGAAAGTCATAAGTTGGGTACTGATTAACAAGATGCTAGTGTATAAGGGTTAAACTCTATGACTTTAAAAAAAGGTTGCAGTTTTTAGGGTTCCGTAGTCAACTAGGAACCCTTATAGTTTCGCCATGTCTGTCTGTCCGTCCGTCCGTCCGTCCGTCCGTCCGTCCGCGGATAATCTCAGTAACCGTTAGCACTAGAAAGCTGAAATTTGGTACCAATATGTATATCAATCACGCCAACAAAGTGCAAAAAGAAAAAGTGGAAAAAAATGTTTCGTTAGGGCACCCCCCCTACATGTAAAGTGGGAGCTGATATTTTTTTTCATTCCAACCCCAACGTGTGATATATCGTTGGATAGGTATTAAAAAATGAATAAGGGTTTACTAATATCGTTTTTTGATAATATTAATAGTTTCGGAAATAATCGCTCCTAAAGGAAAAAAAAGTGCGTCCCCCCCCCTCTAACTTTTGAACCATATGTTTAAAAAATATGAAAAAAATCACAAAAGTAGAACTTTATGAATACTTTCTAGGAAAATTGTTTTGAACTTGATAGGTTCAGTAGTTTTTGAGAAAAATACGGAAAACTACGGAACCCTACACTGAGCGTGGCCCGACACGCTCTTGGCCGGTTTTGATTATTAAAATCGGCGATTAGATTCTCATGCCTTCATTAAAATGCTTAGAGCCTTAGATGATATTACGTCAGGGACACGAAAATGATGGAACTAACTTGTCACAGATATAACAGGAAAAGGAAGAGATCAAGGAATTACACAATAATCGATGTTTTCGAACCAAAGAGCTGCGCATACTGCCATGTGCCCGGTTGTTAGCGATGACGATGATATGGACATGGAACCTACACCACGCTAGAAGCAGGCCTGATTGTGAGCTCACATACATTAAAAAACTAACCTCCTTGGGGTTTCCCCACACCTATCGACGGGGAATCGACGCTGGTCGACCGAAAATAGCTCGTTAGTATGAAAACGCTTACGCCTCAGCCATGACATTGGTCTAAGCGCAACAGCGGCGAGCAGCGGCCATACATTGGAGCGAGACAAAGCGATGGGACTTTTCATTCGCACTTATGGCTGCCGCTCACCGCTGACGCGCTTAGACCAATGTCGTGTCGTTGTCGCTGAACGCATACGTACGCATCTTCATACTGACGAGCGATTTATGGTCGGCTAAAGTAGATTCCGCGTCGATAGGTTCGGGGAAACCGTTATTCATAAACGTTTAATACTTGAGAAGCATATAATAATCGTTTGTCCCTTTCTATCGTACGAAGACGTCGGAAAGGCACAGATAATTATTATCAGCTTCTCAACTTTAGCAAACGTTTATAAATAAAGGGGTAAGGCGTTTCTCGGCACGGCGGTTGTACAGATGCAGTGCATAATAGTTTTCTATCGTATTTTGTTTTGCTAATCCGGTCAAAGTTAGTACTTCTTGGACTGCGACTGACTGAAATGGCATGATATCGTGTGTTTCCATGAAAATACGAAGGAAAAATATTTCGCACTATTTCTGTACGTATATTGGCTGGATTATAACTTGCCATATAGTTATACCAAAAAAAATAATGTTTCGTACAGTGAACCCACAATCAACTCAAGTACCACTAGCCCTCAAGCATAGCAACAGAAGACTGTAGATGAAAGGAATATTTTTTAGTTAATTAAAATACTGATAAAAGTCAATACGGCTTCATATTCACATAGGGGTTTACGAGTACACACTGGTTAGAGCTTGTTCCGATATTACACCTGCCACGAGGCATATATGAACTAGAAATATACACTAACCAATGTCCCAAGACCCAATGCGAATCCCAGAAGGTATATTATATCCTTATGTCACACAGGCTTTCCCCAAAGCTATAGACGCGAAATGGGCTTTAGCCGACCAAAATCACTCGTTACTATGACGCGTACGCGTCGTTGAACGCATCCGTACGCATTTTCATACTAACGACCGACTTTTGTCCGGCGGAAGCCGATTCTTATGGGTACTGATGTGCCGGACGAAACTTTCCAAAATTCTAAAATTTTCACATAGGAAAACTTCGGAACCTTTCCATACTTTGTATTTACAATCGTATGGATGGAAATTTTCCATTTCATTAATTTATATTTGCTTTATTTTTCGTTAAAGTTTCGGGAATTTTTCAAGAAATTTAAGATTTTTTTGGAAAGTTTCCGCAACTTGCACATCACTGCTTATGGGGTTGTATGTACTTATGTAATTATGTCAATATTCATCAACTAAGAAAGTAAATAATACTAGCTACTTTCCTTCCACAGTCTTCGATTCCAGCCCGTACTAGCAAGGTGTTAAGGTGTATTTAGTGTGGCAAGGCGGGTGAAGAGCAACAGATGGGCAGGCGATGTGGGGCGCGTGAGCAAAGCGAGGGACGCTTGGACAAACGTCCGCAAATGTTTGTCCAAACATCCGACAGAAATACAGTATACACAGGGTTTATACAGTCAAATACAGGCTATGGTTAGTGATTGCAATGCGATTTTTCTACGCTTTATGGTCAAGAACACAATGCCTGATCAGAAATATTTGACTACGCGCCATGTTGCGGAATTTCATTAAAACTTTTTTCTTCATACTATACTGAACTGTCACCGCATACATCAGAATAACAGCGCCCTCTTGACAATAGTCATATATTTCTGGTCAGGTTTTACATAAGTTATGTGTGTATAATTAAATTTGACATAAGTTTAGTCAAGTAAAAATAACTTGACTAAACCAAGTCGATCGTACGTAAAATGACTTGCATTGCAAGCGCTACCCATTTAAAAATGATAACACGCTAGCTTATATTAGTGAGAGCTAAACACATGTACTCTTGAGAACGCGATACTGTGTACTGAAAGCCGCGCACTGGGCAAAACAAAAACTGAAAAAAATGGAATGTTTCTATCCGTCTTTCCATTAGGCACTGGACCCGCCAAAAGCGAGTATGCGATGAGCTATCGTCAATAGAAACGAATAGAAGATAGTCGCTCTCCTGTAAATAAAAGAGACGCGATGATAGCGTGAGTTATAATTCGTCGCAGAGTGATGAACTATATAAATCGTTCGCTTTCTCTTTCATTTACACGGGAGCGACTATCTTCTATTCGTTTTTATCGACGATAGCTCATCGCTTACTCGCTTTTGGTGGGTCCAGTGCCTTACACAGAAGCAACAGAAACTTTAATTAGGTTTTAAAATGTCTTACTAAGTTACCACATTGACCTAAAATAACAAGTAAATAGTTCACTTAAACCAGTACACAGGAAGGCGTTCTCAAGAGTAGTTCTGTACACGTTTAATACTACGCTGGCAGACATGTCATTATACTGCAATACGGTGTATTTTCGGCATGTAGCTAGCGACAGGTAGGGATGCGAGTAGATGAGTTCTTGGAACGTTCAAATTGCTTTCACATTCCTGTATAAATGGACGATAATCGTTTGCTAAAGAGATACACTAAAGAATAATGTCCTGCGACACATCTCAGCGAACAGTCAAACGTACAAGTCGATTCATAAGAGCTGGTTAGAAGAGAACGAATGACTGAATGAAAATGTGCATGAGAGTGACATTAACCAATAAAATGGCAGCTCTTGACAGTTACGACCGTATACCGTACAGGTGTTACTCATAAAATCATAATTGTGTTAATTCCATTCATGCCAACTCTCATGAATCGACCAGGGGCCTATTTCTCAAAACTGACAAGTTACAAGCGGAAGTCTCTTTCCAACTTGTCATATGTACAGTACGATTAACATCAGTTAACGATTCGGGTTTTTCTATCTTGCTCGCACTTATGCGATCGCGATAAGAGCCGAAGCCGAATCGTTAACTGATTTAAATCGCACTGTAACTTTCAGTTTTGAGAAATGGGCCACTGCATAAAATGCTTTCGCTAAGAGATATCTAGGAACTGCGAGATATTACACGCACAGACACACACCGGCGACAATAGCGACAATCTAAATGAAAATAAAGTTACAAGTTAGAAAATCGTAAACGTCGCGCCATTTTACTCGACGTTTAGAGACAGTTTTATTGGAAAGTGAAAACAGAAAGAACACTAAAAGAACGTGTTTACATATACTGTATATACAATCAATCGGAGGTAGAGAATAGAAATGACGACTACATAAAAAAATGGCATTCTGTTTAGTCCGTCAGTTAGATCGTCCTAAAATACTAAACACATTTTTCGCTTTTTCTAATTAATGAAAAAATAAAAAGATATAGAGCATCAAAGTTCCGGAGTGGAGCTTGTGACGTCACTTCTAAGTAAAAATTGTACCTAGGCGTGACGTCACGCGAAACTTCAACGCACTGCACCGTCGTCATTTTTCGTTTACGACAAAAAAGAAAAAATACGTGTCTAAAATTCTTTGATAATCTAACTGACAGACTAATTAGTTTTTTTTAGTCGTCTCGCCTATTGTCGAATTGTGATTAGAAAATGCCAAGCACAACTAGAATATTACACTTGAGCCTGCAGTCAGAGTGACATTGAAAAACGAACTGACAGTTGGGAACAAAATGTTTGTATGAGCTACTGAGATAAGGGTCTATGTCTCGAAGGGCAAGACTAATATAATACCACAGGTTCGACTGGAGGGTAATTTCAACGAATCGATATTTTTTCCATGTTTTACAATTTTTAGAACAGTAAATAAAGTCACATATGGCACACCTGCTTACTTGAAAGTACCTGCCAGTCGAAATTGTCCCCCTGTATCTTATTAAATTGAATAAAATTTGTAACCATTTCAGTTAAGATAAAAAAATAATATTAAACGGAAATATTTAGTAGACCTGTGGTAATATTAGTCTTATACCATTCTTGAAGAGGCCCTAGAGAGCCGAGAGCTCACACCGTACACGTGTAGGACTGTGGCAATAATGACATGGGTGATATTGTAAAATGAGTGTGTGTGTGCACATTATACTCAATTAAGCCATGCGCGGATCCAGGGGGTCATGGGGGTCATGACCCCCCCCTGGAGCCTAGGCTGGCCATACAAATAGACCACGTGACCCCCCCGGGGGGGCTGGGCCTTTACCACGTGACCCCCCCCCTGGGCACGGAGCTGGATCCGCGCTTGAATTAAGCATTTAAAACAGACAGTTAAGTTTAGGTGCCTCTAAAGCACTGAAGCTATGAGCTATCGGCTATAAAGACGAACAAAAGATAAGCACCCCCGTGCAAATAAAAGAGACACGGCAATATTAATAGCTCACCGCTGGGCGAGTAACTATAAACATCGCCATGTCTCTTTTATTTACACGGGAGTGATTATCTTTTGTTCGTTTTTATAGCCGATAACTCATAGCTTACTAGCTCGCGGTGGGACCAGTGCCTAATTGGCCGCGATACATCATATGTGGTACGCTCCTATTGGTGCTTTATAAAAACCGGCCAAGTGCGAGTCGGGCTCGCGCACAAAGGGTTCCGTAGCAGCAAATATAATAAACCAATAACTTAACCAAAATTACAGTTAAATCAACCTATCTCAAAAACTATAAGAGATACTTTGATCAAACCAAAAATCGTTGAAAGAGTTAATTAGCATGCATCACCTCTATTTTTTTTAGAATTTTATACCCCGTAGTTATAAAAATAGAGGGGGGGGGACATACTTTTTACGACTTTGAGAGCTGATATCTCAAAAACCGTTCACTTTAAGAAAAATGTTTTTTAGAAAACTTTATATCATTTTAAAAGACCTTTCCATTGATACCCCACACGGGTATGTACATCGAAAAAAAAATTTTCATCCCTCAGTTACATGTATGGGGGGCCCCACCCCCAATTCTTTTTTTTACTATTTAGTGTCATAATTTTGTAGCGGTTCATACAACACATATTCCCATCAAATTTCATCACTGTAGTACTTATAGTTTCCGAGTAAATCGGCTGTGACAGACGGACATGACGAAACTATAAGGGTTCCGTTTTTGCCATTTTGGCTACGGAACCCTAAAAAAGCTTACGAAACTAGCCGAGCCCGACGGCTGCGTTTAGGTATTGCAATAGGAATACGATTTTATACAAGAAAAGGTTGCTCGTTCGAATTCAACAAGTTGTGAAAATTAACACCGATACTTACAGTACACGTTTACTTCAACAAAAAGGTAAACGTGGTGTGATCTGTTTCATGTGAATGAAAACTGTTTTTGTGGGGTGATCTAAAATGAAATGAATCAATCTAATACTGTACCGTCGCTATCAGATATATCGGAGCGGTCAAGGACCAAGGTGCTTACAAATATCTACAAACACGGCTATTGTCAAGTAGTTAGACCGATAGTCCACTATCATATGTTTATCATAGAAATATGATCATAGGTCTGTATGCCTCCCTTTTTCTCCAACGTGAAGAAAAAGAATAGCATGTAGCCTGTGATATTAATAAACATATGATAGTGGACTATAGGTCTTGGGGCGTATTCAGATATTTTTAAACGCCCGGCCGCTCCGATGTCTGATGGCGACTGTAAGTGCGTTTTCACATTATCCGATCCGATATCGCATGTCGGACCGATATCCCATACATTACAGGCGCCATCTTGGATTTTTTCCATTGAAATCCTTCCGACATCCGATATCGGATCGAATAATGTGAAAACGGACTAATGCTAACGAATTGTTGTGTTTTCTCTGTTTCCTTTTAGACCGCATAGACATCAAAAAACAATAACAAGTATGGTATGTAATGTAGTATATAAATGTGCACACATCCAATCATTTCACACCACACTTATACACACACAATTCTGGCTTTCGAAGGTTGAACACAGTAATCAATACCACAAAGACGATCGATTCTATTTACACATATTCATAGTTGAATTTCAACCGTCTTTGTGAGATTCAATAACTATACACGGCAACACTTATTTATACACTGTACTAAGATTGGCCGAACGTGTTTGCCAAACGCTTCCATATTTGTAACTAGAAACTGTACTCAATGAAACTGGTAAAAAATGGCGCCTCAAAAGTCTTCACTTATCTCACGTCGGTCATCGACAACAAAATATGTCAAACGAGAAAAGTAATTCTTTGAAAACGTATAATCAGGATAAATATATTCGATTTTGGTGGGACCAGTGCCGTGTGGAGATGACAACTGTCACTTTGACAAATACCTAAGCTCTGAGAAAAATGAGTTCAACGTTCGTCAAGCGTTCGACATGTTCGGCAGCTCTGCTCTAGAGGATCAAGTTAGACAGCGGTAGCGCTAGTGTCGCCGGGTATTTCGCAGCTATCCTACTCTAGCGTATCAAGTTAGACAGCGGTAGCGCTAGTGTCGCCGGGTAGTTCAACGATCTTCAGCTCGAATGTAGATGACAGCGGTGAGAAGCAGCAGTATTGGAACGTGGGAGGCTGGCCACCTCGGCGGAGAATACAGAGTTATAATAAAGTCAGAAAAGCGGATTTTTTAGGACTTTGGTTAACCTTTTAAATACTTTGATTTTTTTAACGAGCCGTGCTTTTGTCGCTTTTAATCGTTTGACAATTTCGTATGACATTTGAAACAAGACGTTAATATGACAAGGTACAGAAATCATCACTTCTTATGCCGGTAACTGTAGGTTATAGTAAGATTTGCCTTATTTATCAGACTCCGGGCTTGACACGCTTGTGTAATATAATTTATAGCGGCGGCGCGACCCTTTCGCACTTACGATAATTGTGTCGCTTAACTTCAAACCTGGGTAAATCCATTCTGCTTTAAGGTTGAATATATAAAAAATATAATCTGATCTGAAAGATAATCAACCTTATAGCAGAATGGATTTACCCAGTTTTGAAGTTAAGCGACACAATTGACCTGACTGGTACCTGGGCCATTTTATTCAAAGTTGTCCACCCCGAAAAAAGTTGATATGAAAATGAAACCGATAGAAATTTATTAAAAGCTATTTTTATAGATTCTTTAATAAATAAATTTATATAAAATATAGAAGGTTCACTTGACTTTTAAGTAATTAATAAAAAAAATATGTTTTTGTTGAGTTGAGGGGAAGCGAGTGTTCCGTTCCGCAACCATATTTAATCGCAGATAATGTAAATATAAAAGGTTTGGGAATTTTACAATATTTTTATTATTCATTCTAAAATAAGAAATGAAGAAATTACACTTTCATTTTCACATAAATGCGGACTACTATTTTTTTAAACCCATATATATATCCGTTCCGTTACTTTCAGTACAAAATAGAGGAGAATTTTTAAGATTACTAATATTACTATACTGTTTCACAAGTTTATAGGATGCCATCACTTGTAATCAATAGTTTAAACGTTACTATTTCAATATAAAATAACGGAAACGTAGTTTAATAACAAATTGTATTTAATTTTTGCAAATAAAACTATTTGAAACATGGGACAGTAACGGATCTGACTGTATGGGTAACGGATGAAAGCTAAGGTCTCGTCTACACTTGAACGTGGGTACCTAAGACCTCCAAAGCATATCGCGAGTAATGACTAAAACAACCGGAGTGTGTAATCCGTGATTGATTACCATATTTTAGATGAGTTAGTTTTAATCCCATACGTTTTTCTTTTATTTCCCGCAATCAAATGAAACTAAAACATCACATTAAAACCACGTGAATACCGCTTTATACTTCCATTCCGATACGTTTTTCTTTCCGCCTATACGAAACCAACGATCTAGTATCGGATCGGAAGTAACGGAACGCTACCTCCGGCGATATTTTACTTAATTATTTATTAAATAATCACAAATCTTGTTTTTAATTGGCTTATTTGGTTTCAATATTAGTACTTTGTTTTAGGAATCGATGTTAAAAGGTTGCATATTACGTATTTACCCGCAAATTTGGTTTCGGGAGGTGGAATGAGAAAATGTTACCCCTGAGTACGAGCTACTTTGATGCGTGTTTGGCGGCAACTGGCAAATGCAAGATGACGGTATTGAGTAGTTTTAAATTAATTTTGCCAATCTGAATAAAATGCTACCAAATGTTAGGAACTTTCTTTTAATTTTAACAGTCATTCTGCGGTTTCGGAATGGAAAATTCCACAATTACCAGATTCCGTCTCGGCAAATTATACTTAATTTTAAATAGTACGTTTATTTATTAACATGAAATATTTTATAACATAATAGCGTATAACTCAATCTTTTCAAATTATGCCGTCATCAATATTTAGTACAATTAGTTATAGAATAAAATCCATAACAAAAACGATATTTGACGTGGGACAGCAAAAAATTGCCCATTTTTTATCACATTATAATTTTTAACAAATACATAATTATAATAAAAATTTAAATGAATATTCTAAATTACTGTCAACTAAATTTGGGTTCGAATAAAAAATAGTCTTCATTAGTTTAGACTCTTTAAATACGCTAAATATTATATCAAAAGTATGGGACAAGCCAAAAACGGGGTGGACAACTTTGAAAAAAATGGCCCACCTACCTAGTTTACAGTTGTTGTTAAAAAATTAAAAGGTCTTATAAAATACGCTATTCTATTATACATATTTTGTATAATTATTCTCTTTACGCCCACAAATAAATCTTTAAAAGACAAAAGACACCTTGATATATTTAATTATATCAAGGTGTCGGTTCTTAAAAGCCTCTGAGCGGTAGCTAAATATAACTCTGTATTCTCAATATATTATATAATATAAAACAGTACAATTTAATTAATATACATTGGATATATCATATTTTATAACAATTGTATAGATCATATTCTAAAAGGCAAAGTATCAAAGCTAATTACAAATATATAAAACATTTTACATCAAAAATATTTCTTAATACTTAGGACTTTTAGAACTGATGGATTATATAGTTTTGTTAAAGTAAATTTTACATAAATTCTATGACATCATTAAAGTATACTCATTATAATTAACTGTATTTATAGAATAAGTGTTGAATTTAAAACTAAAAGCTCAATAGAACGGCCGTCCGGTTTTGATAACATAACTTAAATTGTCTAAGAAATAATAATATATTCCTATTAGTGTAGTCTATTGAGCATTTTAGTTTTCATGAATGTCCCAACAAAAGCGAGAAAGCGGCGAGCTGTCGGCGATACGAACGATCACAAGATAGGAGCGCCCGTATAAATAAAGAGACGCGATCATAGCGCTAGCGAGTTATAGTTTATAGTCTTAGGCACTGGTCCCACCGCGAGCTAGTAAGCTATGAGCTATCGGCTATAAAAACGACAAAAGATAAGCACTCCCGTGTAAATAAAAGAGACACGGCGATGTTTATAGTTACTCGTCCAGCGGTGGGCTATCAAAATCGCCGTGTCTCTTTTATTTGCACGGGAATGCTTATCTTTTGTTCGTTTTTATAGCCGATAGCTCATAGATTACTAGCTCGCGATGGGACCAGTGCCTTAGGAACTATGTATAAATCGCTCGCTCTCTCTCCTTTATTTACACGGGGGCGACTATCTTTTGTTCGTTTTTATCACCGATAGCTCATAGCTTACTCGCTTTTGGTGAGACCAGTGCCTATAGTCAAAGATATTTGATTGTATTAGATGTTTGTGTTACACGCTGTTAAAATTCAGATTCTTCGTGTATTTATACCGTGTATACACGGTGCTCGTGAGGAATTGCGAGAGGTATTAACCACGCATTCCTGAGGCCAAAAGAAAGATATTTTTTATATAGTTGAGGAAATTTTGCCCAAAAAAATATATTTTTAACTATTTTTGAATGTATTTTTACATAAAAAATAAATAATAATAAATAAAATATTTTATTGAGCAAATGTACCGTACAGCCAGATGTGTAGGTCCCTGACTTCTGAGCTAGGTAAAACCTGTGTTACAGAAGTCAGTGTCCTCTCCCAAATTTAGTTTTAACATAAAAAGATTCATAAAATTGGCACTAAAAGTGAGTTTTGACGTTTTTCTTCTGAAAACCTGATTTTTGAAAGGTTTTACTTCTCACTTTTTGACATCTATCAATGATGATAGTGAAACTATTCTCCATAATGGCATCAACGTCGGTAAAAAACCCGTTTGTACAATAAGAATATTTTTTTTCAATTGGTAATAACTATGAAACTAGGCGAAATCCCGAAAAGTATAATATTATGACATTTTAGTCTTAAAATTTGTATTGTAACATATGTTTTTGAATCCATTTCCATAAGAACAATTAAATTAATATCGTTTCTTAAACGGCTCTCGTCTTAAAATGGGATTAGGAATCATCATCCTCCTTGCGTTATTTCGGCATTTGCCACGGCTCAACGGCCCTGGGGTCCGCTTTGACAAGTACGTGCGACTTTCGCTCTGGAGGTCGCGGGTTCGAACCCCGGCTCGCACCAATGAGTTTTTCGGAATTTATGTGCGAAATGTCATTAGATATTTGCCAGTCGCTTTTCGGTGAAGGAAAACATCGTGAGGAAACCGGACTAATTCCAATAAGGCCTAGTTACGCTTCGGGTTGGAAGGTCAGATGGCAGTCGCTTTCGTAAAACTAGTGCCTACGCCAAATGGAATTAAGAATATGCTGTTAAAATCTCTCGCAAAACTGCAACGAGAATATCTAATCAGAGTCCCGTATGTAATTTGACACATGTAACACAACCAAACGGTTTATCTGGCGGCGACACGCGGTCGTGGCGTACCTTGGTCGTCGTGGCGGTGCCGCGGCGCGTGCGGCGCGGGCTGGTCCGTGCGGAACCCGTTCCGCGGCTCCGCGCGCGTCAGGCTTTGGCTCCGGCCTTCCGATAACCTGCCGGACATACTGGTTCTTAGAAACAACAGTAATAACCAGTGATCGGAAATATGGGAGCAAAACTTGCTAAGTGGACATTATAGAGTGAGTATTGTAAATCTTGGATTCAGGTATAGAATCAAATTTAACACATTTGATTTGAAAATAATTATCTTGGTTTTTTTTTACGTCAGTTCTAAGGTTTTGTTAAAGTTTTGCTCCCTTAGTTCCGATCACCTCAAACAGCCCACCACGTGCGAAAACAAATGAGTAGTAAATTTTATTTGAGAGCACAATGAGCAAACTGGTGTTTTATCACGCTAGGTCGCGCCACTGTCACTAATTACTACATAATGTAGTGCGAAAAGATTTGCTGTCGTATTGTTACGGAAACGTACGAATGTGTCATGCTATTTCAGTCAGTCTCAGTACAAGATGTACTGACATTGACTGAACTAGCATAACAAACACAAACGTTTCCGGAAAAATACGAAGAAATCCCTTTTCACACTACATCTGTACTGGCTTTAGCGTCTCTTTCAGACAATTCATGGTGCAATGACCGAGAAACATCGAGTTTAGCGGCTAAACAGACCTATGCGAGACCGACATACTTTGACACATAACCGACAAGGGAAGCTTGCAACCGATCGCGACGTTTCGCTACGGTGCCTTCTTTCCCTTTTGTTTGCAAGTGCCGGGGACCAGGTCTCATCAACGATTTTGCGACCATCTCTCAAATCACATATTTAACTATTGACAGAATTTTTCTGGCTGGTCAGCATACTGTATTCAGTGACGTCATCTTCATCTATCCTAACCCTCCAGTGAGCCTCATTATAACCTTGGCAATTTAGGCACTGGTCCCGCCTACTCGCCCAGCAGTGAGCTATTAATATCGCCGTGTCTCTTTTATTTGCACGGGAGTGCTTTATGTTTTGTTCCTATTTATAGCCGATAGCTCATAGTTTACTAGCTCGCGGTGGGACCAGTGCCTTAAACGCCATAATAACCAATAAGTAATGGCACTCTACATCAAATGTTTTTCAAAGATTAAAAAAAGAATACACAAAGACTTAGCGGTCAAAGAATTAAGTCATATAGTTAGCTTAACCGTCTGTGCCCATCTACACCCACACAAATAGTATTCGCAACAAGTAATAGTATCAATCATTCTGTCTCACCTCGCGTACCTATTGTTGAGCAGGAGCGGCGACGGTGGGTGAGGGTGCAGCCGCTCGTGCAGCGAAGGCGGCTCCAGGTCCACTCCGTTTGCTGAAACACACACAAGCATCCTTATTGCAAATTTGCACACATAGTCTTAGTGTGCGGCCTGAGTGAGCACACATTCGTTCCATTCGTGCCAGCTCGTTTGAATTAATGTACCTGTACAGTCAACCAATTGGAACCCTAGGCCACTCTACAACCATGTCAAAATGACAAGCAGTAAGAGATTTCTGACAATCTGATTTATAACGTTCCGATTCCAATTGGTTGCCTGTGCATGATCAAATTTGATGTGTTCGCTTGATATTATCACTCCTCAATACTTATAAGTTAAGCGGCCCGCCTCGGCTACGCACGGTGATCCATACTAATATTATAAATGGGAAAGTGTGTGTGTATGTTTGTTTGTCCGTCTTTCACGGCAAAACGGAGCCATATAACGACGTGATTTTTTTAAGTGGAGATAGTTGAGGGGATGGAGAGTGACATATGCTACTTTTTGTCTCCTTCTAACCCCCCACTTCCTTATGAGGAGGGGTGGAAGTTTGTATGAAGCATTCCTCAATTTTCTAATTTAAGGCGAGCAAAGCCGCGGGAAAAAGCTAGTTAAATTATAAAAATGATGATAGTAAGTCATCCGTAAAAGATAGACATATGCCATCACGGACTTTATTGTACACATATATAAATACAAAGAGTTGTAGCGCCACAGGAATTAAGTAAGTAGAAGTATATAAGTACAATTTCACCATACACTGTTTTGTTATAGCTCAGGCGGTATGGGCAGCGTATTCGATTAAAGACCTTGAGCAGCGCCATTTTTAGGGTTCCGTAGTCAACTAGTTACTTACTTATTTAACAAATATCGTCAAGCCTAAACCTATAACCTTCCTCAAGAATCATTCTATTCATACGGTAGGTGAAATCCAAAACACAAATTCGTTTAGTAGTTAGTTTATCGCGAACACACACACACTCAGACTTGGCGGGCGACTTTGTTTTATATGTAAGGCGTAGTGATGATATTTCGTTAGTGTGAGTTGCCCTGAAAAGATAAAGTAAAGCGACAGTGCAGAATGTAAAATGCGTTCACACATGTTTAGGCATATGTTACACAGGCACTTTTTGCCTAGTGTAAAAGTTTAGCTTAGGCACTGGTCCCACCAAAAGCGAGTAACCGATAAGCTATCGGCCATAGGAACGAACAAAAGATAGTCGCTCCTGTGTAAACAAAAGACGGAGGACGAACTATATATATCGCGTCTCTTTTATTTACAGGTCGATATACGAAAGCTGGCACGAATGAAACGTGAGTGACAAATGCATTGATATATCGTCACTACTTTGAAAAAATGTCGTATCTCACGCTGCTCCTTAAAGTTAAAACGCAGTAAGTCTATATGCATTCCATACATACTTACTACAATTTTACGAAGATACAAGTTTTTTTTAAAGTAGTGACGATATATAGTCTTAACTGTCAAGAGCCACCATTTTATTGGTTAGTCTGTCACACACCTACCTATGGATATTTGACTGCATAGGTACTCGTACGTATTTTCATTCACACATGTGTTCCATTCGTGCCAGCTCTTGTGAATAGACTAGTTTCCTACACTTAACACTTTCGCTACCAAGAACCCGACTGTCGGGCACACCGCTCGTAGAAGCGTAGCCGATTACATGGGGAAACCCGTATGTAGCGAAAATGTCGTAGCGCCGCGTAGAGCCCGGTTTCGAAAGTGTTAAAATAAAACATTTTATGCAGTGCACGAAATAAAGCACCACATTATTAGAAGAAAAATATGGACTGCGGTTATGTTTAAACATAATTTCTATTTAATAAGTCAAAGAGAAAGATATAAAGTAAATGAATTGACCGTGACGTCACTCCTCAGTATTTCCAAAGAGGATCGAATATTATAGAGTTACTGTCAAAGTAAAATGTGTAATCACAGTGCATAGACTGCCATCTCTCGACACAAGCTTAAAACTTTTAAACATCAATTTTGACAATTTAGATCATATTCTTAGCTTGATATGTGTTAAAATGTCATATATTAATATTAGCACCATCTAGCCGAGCGTCCCCCAAAGGTGTAACGCCATCTAGGCCACCGTACCTTTTTCTATATGGTTCTGAGGTACTTTATTTCTTAGACTGTAGTTGTATGTTTTTGGTATTTCATAGTAATTCCGTATTAGCAAATCGTTTTGACAGTTCTTACTCGCTTTTGATGGGGCGGACCAGTGCCTTAGGGCCAGTTGCATCAACCACATTTGACAGACACATCAGCGTCACGCAGCAGACGTCTATGGAACTTCCCATACAATAAAATTTAACGAACGCTTTAACGGTGACAGACGGTTTGGTGCAACCGACCCTTAGACGTCCATGTTAGTGAGTAGCCACACTATGCTGACTGTATTCTCCCCTCACCTGTATTAAGTAGCATGGTAACGGAATAGTGTTTACCGTCGTGTCCGAGCATGTGGTGCGGGCGGCCGGTGCGCGGCGGCGGCTCCGGGGACCGTCCCGTGCTGTGCTCGCGGCTTAGGCTGCAACAGGTGGAGCGGGTTAGACAGTGGGGGTAGGACCCACGAATTTAGGGGCAATGAATAACGGCTGCTGACCCCCCTCTGCCCGCCCTCAGCAGCCACGCACACAGAGCAAGCGCCCGTAAAGGCGGGGTCGCTACTCTTGAGAAAGATCTTCGTAAATGGATCGAAACATGTCGAACGTTATATCGACTTCACACGTGAGTAACCCGCTTAAAATATTTTAAATATGTTTGAGTCTCACGGGAGTGTTATAGTTAAAATAAATAAATATTGGGGGACACCTTACACAGATCTATCTAGCCCCAAACTAAGTAAAGCTTGTACTATGGGAGCTAGGCGACGATATACTTACTAATATAGATAAATACATACTTATATACATAGAAAACATCCATGACTCAGGAACAACTATCTGTGTTCATCACACAAATAAATGCCCTTACCGGGATTCGAACCAGGGACCGCGGCTTAACAGGCAGGGTCACTACGCGCTAGACCAGACCGGTCGTCAAATAAAAATAGTTTGTACTATTCTATCATCATACACGTCAGAAAGGGACAAACGAAATTAACTTTAGTAAACCTTTATGAGTAGTGGGTAACACACACATACTACACACTCCTTAACGAAGTGGTTTTTTTTTTTCAGAGGGCCTAGCGCGCGCCACCTAGTCACGTTTTGCCACCTAGTCAAACTTACATGCGAATTAACATATTATTCGCAATAGCCCTTCAATAACTTAATAGTGACAATGCATGTCTACAGGAACATGCTTGCCCAAACTTTCAAGTCTAAACATAAAACATAAACATAATTTTTTTTTAAAACAAGTATTGCATATTTACATTACATCCAACAAATACTTAAAATTATCGATGATTTACATTTGCCCGAACTAGGGAAACCCTGTGTTTCAGGCGAGAGGTACGGCAACTCTAATCACAGACAATATTCGGCTCGCACCAATGAGTTTTTATAAATGTCATTTGATATTTGCCAGTCGCTTTTCAGTGAAGGAAAACATCGTGAGGAAACCAGACTAATTCCAATAAGGTCTAGTTTACCCTTCGAGTTGGAAGGTCAGATGGCAGTCGCTTTCGTAAAAACTAGTGCCTACGCCAAATCTTGGGATTAGTTGTCAAAGCGGACCCCAGGCTCCCATGAGCCGGGGCAAAAGCCGGAATAACGGAAGGAGGATAGTGATTAAAATTAAAATTCCATCGATTATAAACAATAGTAACATCACTGGGTCTATATTGATAGCTTATAGATTTTTTCTTATTTCTTTGTATAATTTAAGCATGAAGATGCAACAAACAGACAAACGGTTACTTTCGCATTTAATGCATAAACTGTATAGCATAGCGTATATTAACAGTACACCCTAAAATATCATTTCGCATTCAATATCAGTAACAGAAAATCGCATAGCTCTCAATAAACAAAAATAACTAATACAACGAATAAGGGGTCTAATACAATATTATACTAGTACATAATAGAATTTAATTCTATTGGAAACGTGCGTGACAGAGTGCCGCTGACTGTCGCAAATACACGTCACCTTTTGGGCATGTCGAACATTAAAACAAATCTGACAACATACAATTTTTAATATAGAAAGGCACTGTTCCTACCGCGAGCTAGTAAGCTATGAGCTATCGGTTATAAAAACGAACAAAAGATAAGCACTCCCGGGCAAATAAAAGAGACACGGCGATTTTGATAGCTCACCGCTGGGCGAGTAACTATAAACATCGCCGTGTCCCTTTTATTTGCATGGGATTACCTTTTGTTCGTTTTTAAAGCCGATAGCTCATAGCTTACTAGCTCGTGGTTGGAACAGTGCCAAAAGCTGACGAAATGAAGGCAGCACCAGTCGTGCACGTAGTGAATTTTTTTTTTATCTTTATTGAGAAACAAACATCATACAACATAATGTCCGTCTATTACGGTTTCGCATAAGCAATGTCACTAAATATTATTGATTAATATTAAATAGCTTGCTAATATTACAGAATTGCAACACAGCAGGGTGACAAACAATATAGAGCGGAGCTGCCGAGGTATTCCCGATGAACAGTATGGGGTTCTTCAAAAAAGTGTACAAGTTTCTAATGGGTCGGCAACGCGCATGTGACACCCCGTGAATTGCAGACGTCCATAGGTTACGGTGACCGCTTTCCATCAGGCGGACCGTATACCTGTATGCCACCGACGTGGTATAAATAAAAATAGGTATACCTTAAATGGGTCTTACAAAATATTAACACTCTTTAATTATTGCGAAGTCCTGTAACATATTTTATATAGCGTTCTGCCTGCATCATCAGATCGGATCATATCGGATTGTCATTGGAATGTGGGTATAAATGTTGATGTATTTGATTGGTGAATTTCGAATTTTGCTGCCAGAAAGACCTGCAGGGTTAGCACATGATTGCCGCGAGATAAACTACCCGTCCTTACGTCATCAATACAGTTAGAAGAAGACGTGTGATATATCTCGCGGCGACATACTCTCGCAGTCATCATGTGCTAGGCCTACTGGCGCCTCAGTATCGCCGCCTTGCGACAAAAACGTTTCAGAAAACCTTCATTGCTCCAAATTTCTACCGAATCCGTTGGTAAAGTGCAAAAGTAAGTTGCAAGAAATGTACCACACCTGTTAGTAAACGTTTTATTATCAATACTGATTAAGTATCTTGTTTGCAGAAGTTTCATACTCTTTGTTTGACATCAAGTAAGAATGACACCGGACAAAGAACTCGTGGTCGCGGCAAACCTCGACGATGTTGGCGAGATGACCTTGACGCCTTTGATATAAAGGACTGGTGGAAAACAAATCAAGACCGGGATACGTGGAAAGGGAGGGGGGAGGCCTTGGCCCAGCAGTGAGACCCGCTCATTTAAACCAAAGAGGATTGCACAATATTACAATGGTAAGGAAACATAGCGTTCGCTTGTGAAATGCAAGAAGTAAAGTCGCCAAGCAAAATTGCATATTTATGAAGTGGTAAATAATAATATTTATTTGTATGATGCTGATGAGCACGGGTATTTGTTGCAGATTCATTATTTTAAAGAGGTGTTTTTTATGTATTTAAGTATTTATATGTGATTATTTGGTGCTGATAGCAACAGTGCATCATCAAACCCTGCCCGATTGCGATATAGATTGTACGCGCCGCGCTCTGAATTGATTGGAGCGGTCAATTTGTTTATCTCCAGTAGCTAGACCGACATCATACTATCTAACTTCTCACACCACGTCTTATTTCAGGTAAATGTAGGACTGATGTTGCGAATAACATTGATTTTATTGTAACTTTTTTGGTAGTGCCTTTAAGAAATCGCTTCGCTCAAATCACTCAGTCAAATACTCGCATTAGCAGCAAGATACAAGAAAATAAAATGCATATAAGTTCCCGTCGCGTAGCTCTGATAAGTGTTAAATTGTCCCCATGAGTATTTAAAATGTATATTTATATATCGCATCATGTATACCTTATAAGTAACTTTTGGTATAATAGTGTAAAAATCAAGTCATAGTTACTACTCAAATTGCACATATGTCCTTAGGAACACTATAAATCATTGGCTGTTTAGATACGTAAAGTAGTACGAGTACAAGTACAATGTACAGAATTCGAGACCAAAACATTTAGGGCCAATCACAGAGTCATAGAACGCTTTAACGGCTGCCTTAAAGTCTCGAATTCTGTACACACGCATCGGTATTACGTACCTCCTGTGACGGGGCGTCGCGTGCAGGTCGACCCGCGACCGCCGCTGTTGACTCTGGTGGTAGAACCTCTGTAGGACTATAGGACTAGTGTTTCCCGAGCTCTGTAAGTTGAATTATATTTTTATTAGTACACTATAGTATAATATTCACAAAGCAGTGTTATATTTTGGGTACGTACCGCGGGCGAGGGCCGCCACCGGTTGTCCGCGGAGACCCGCCGAGCCGGCGGCGGGGGTGGAGACGCGCATGCCTCTAGCGTCCTGCAAAAAAAATTAAAACATAAATATTAAAAGCATAAGCCTTCTTGACGCGAAGGTTAAAGTCAAATTTAGTTTCGCAAAGATGGCAACATATACAATGCACTAAGAAAATTTAGGTAAACTGTAGAAGGCAACTAAAATCTCAATGTGAAGATTATGTTTCCGGGCCAGGGGCCAGACAGACCCTCCAACGCGCACAGCCCCTATATATCAAACTTCTTACAATTCCGGTCAATCTGGTCTTCTAACAATTCCGGACAAGGGTCAGTTGATATTCTAGTTCGTCTATAGCGAGTTCACATGTCGTCTCTGTCGCTCGCCTGGTGTAAGGTGGAGACAGACTGACCTGCGCCGAGGGTAAGGCGAGTGGTTGGCGAAGTCGGTCTCGAGGCTGGCGGGCTGCGAGGAGCTGCCTCCGGCGTGCGGGCCTGCCGACGCCCACCACGCCCTGCACATTACAATATTATTAGTTGGCTCAGAAAAGGTCAACAACGAGGTTGAATAAACATAACATTTTGAAAAAACCCCCGACCGCGACATAGTAGACCGATTTTAATGAAACATGGCTAAGAACACTCCCGATTAACTCAGCTTTCAGACAAAAAAACTAAATCTAAATCGGTTCATCCGTTCGGGAGCTACGATGCCACAGACAGACAGACACACACAGACAGACAGACAGACACACACACAGCCAGACACGTCAAACATAAGTTATAAAACACCCCGTCGTTTTTGCGTCGAGGGTTAAAAAGATTTCCTTTGGCAGTATTCATCTTTATGAGGAAGCGCTGGTGACCTAGCGGTAACAGCGGTAAGAGAGTGCCGTCCAATCCGGAGGTCGCGGGTTCGAACCCTGGCTCGTACCATTGTTTTTCGGAACTTATGTGCGAAATATCATTTGACAATTGCCAGTCGCTCCCAATCCCAATAAGGCCTAGTTACCCCTCAGGTTGGAAGGTCAGATGGCAGTCGCTTTCGTAAAACTAGTGTCTACGCCAAATCTTGGGTTTATGTGATTTAGTTGTCAAAGCGGACCGAAGGCTCTCACGAGCCGTGGCGAATGCCGGGATAAAGCAAAGAGGATGACGATGGTCTAGGTGAGGGGGATTTTTATGGTCAACTATGTTTAAGGTTGATAAGCGTGAGTGTGTGCGTGTTGTGAAGGTGTAATACACTGGTTACCTTGCGGGTGTGGGAGTGAGCTCCACGTTCCACTGGCTGGTGACCATGTTCCTGACGGGTTGAGGCGTCACGGGCGCTTCGAATTCCCGCGCGCTTGTCACTGTGTGCGTCGCTGTTGTTGTCACGGTCTGTAAAAATTGTATGGGAATAAACGGGTGTCCTAATAGGTCAGAAGAAATTTGGTTACCATAATACAGTTTGTCACAATTTAAATTTTCTCTCAGTCTTGTGATGTAACCATGGCAAGATGGTGGAGATACCGAGACACAATACACTGACATTTGTGTTTTTTACTCGTGGCCACAGACTAGTCGAAGCGAAGACGTGCTCGCCCAGAAGGTACCTGTTTACCCTTGACTTGTATCTACCTAGGAGAGACGCGACAGTATTTTGACTACAGGATAGCGTTTTCATTTTGTTGTTTAGAGATAGTTTAAGACTCCTTACTCCTTAGAGCGCTCATCAATTTCACGAAACGGCCATCGATAGATGGCGTTGGCGCTCGGTACGCGAGCACCGGCAACTCAACGCGCGTTTCAACGCAGACACGAATAATCTTGATAGTTTTGAATTAAATTGCTAATAATATAATTTTCAATTTTATATGGGGACTCTTTATTTAATTTCATATTCATGGTATGGTAGTAGTAAATAAGGTATATGAATGTAGTAAAAGTATAGTATTAGTCTACATGTACATATTTAAATTCAGGTTTCCTAATTGATTGATTCAACAACCAACACCGCTGAGCCGAAACTACGAAAGCTAGAAAGTCGAAATTTGTATAGATTGCATTAACAAAATTTCGAAGAGATAAGAATCGATTATGAAAATTTACACCCCTAGTAGAGGGAAAAAGGGGGTGAAAATTTTAGTTAGGAACTTGAAATTAGAGAATAGTTTAATAGTGATTTCTGTTTTTTAGGGTTCCGTAGTCAACTAGGAACTCTTATAGTTTCGCCATGTCTGTCTGTCCATCCGTCCGTCCGTCCGTCCGTCCGTCCGTCCGCGGATAATCTCAGTAACCGTAAGCACTAGAAAGCTGAAATTTAGTAACAATATGTATATCAATCACGTCAACAAAGTGCAAAAATGAAAATTGGAAAAAAATGTTTTATTAGTGTAAAGTGTAAAGTGGGGGCTGATTTTTTTTTTCATTCCAACCCCAACGTGTGATATATTTTTGGATAGGTATTTAAAAAAGAATAAGGGTTTACTAAGATCGTTTTTTGATAATATTAATATTTTCGGAAATTATCACAGTTATACTGACTTTCATATTTTTATAAGAACAGCATGCACTTACGTCCAGAACAGTGACATTTGGTGCATTGGAACTGCTCATGATGTGTCACTTTTTAACCGTCGCCTCAAATCTGAGAGATTTGAGGCGAGGTTCTCAATTCGTCTGTATGTTTATTTATTTTTTTCATTTTTTTATGTTTGTTCCTCGATATCTCCGTTGTTACTGGACCGATTAAAAAAAAAATATTGAATGTATATGAATACAGATTGGTCCCGTTTTTCTCAGAACCCAGTTCTGATGATGGGATCCTGGAGTAATCGAGGGAACTCCTCGAATCTGAAAGGCATACGTATGGTGATTTTTGTGTTTTTAAAGGAACAGCATGCATTTAGGTACGGAACAGTGACATTTGGTGCAGTGGAACTGCTGATGATGGCCAGAACGGAACTTCTCAAATCTGAACGGCACGCTTATAGTGACTTTGGTATTTTTAAAAGAACAGCATGCACTTTCGTCCAGAACAGTGACATTTGGTGCAGTGGAACTGCTGATGATGGTCAGATCAGAACCGATCTTCTCAAATCTGAACGGAACACTTATAGTGACTTTGGTATTCTTATAAGAACATCATGCACTTACGTCCAGTCCAGAACAGTGATATTTGGTGCAGTGTGACAATAAAACAAAATGAACAAATAGTTACTACATTATTATTATATTTTATGAATGGCACTCTTATTTACTACATTCACAACAAATGTTTTGGAATAACTCCAGCATTAACTTGTTTACCAGCCTCAAACGCTTCTCAAACGGATCACACGCGGCACGCACCGTTTTCTTCACATTTCATCCCAAATACTCTCAATAATCTTTTTGAAATGATCTAGTCTAGGTTTATGATTTTATAAAAATTTAGTCTTCAAAGCATGTATGACCATACAAAGTAGTCTAATACGCCTAACCTGGAGGCCTGGGTGGCCACTCATGTTTCGGATAAAAAACTGCCAAATTAGTCTGAAACTACGCTAGAATACCATTTGCCGAATGTGCTGGAGGTGCGTCTTGTTGGGACACATGATACTCATTCCCAAGTTGCATCCTTTTTAACTTTAAGGCATTTTTTTCTCCAAAACCTTGGTTTTAAAGAAAAAAACGTTGATTTTAACACTTTTATCTGTAAGTACTGAAGGTAGTTTACCTCGCTTACATACTGCATCCCACACCTGGGCCGATGGTGAGCTCTGGAACCTAGGCACATTTTTCTAGTTGCCCGGAACGTTATCTATCCTCGGTACCCATAATAGTTTATTTTGGACACGTGGCGTCTGTTTTATCACATACAGATTCTGCTTATAAAAAATAACTCGTCACCTGCGTGCCGAGCAAGTATTTTGTTGGCACTTTACCTCTTTGTTTTTCTTAGACACTTCGGAAATTTCATGAACTTTGTGCTTGTATTTTATTAAAAGGAATATACTCTTCAGTTTAAATAAGAATTTGATGGCCTGTGATCCCTATATCTTTAGAACTGAGGTAAAATGTGAGTATTCGGACTTATTGGACACGGTGTACATGTTCGTTCTAAAAGTAGCTGATCAAGCATCGTCGGTTTGGAAAGCCTGCGGTAAAATTTTTGCTCATTACTATACATATTCGATTTAAAGGGTTTTGAGATTTAGGAAATAAAACAACGCTTTATTAGATTTAATTTAATAGCATTATGTAATTATAATCTCAATGTAAGTGCAAGCAGTCTTATTTACAATAAACTTAAAAGCGGAAACAAATATATGCAGAAAGAAAAAAAGAAGCTGTCAATACTGAATCCCCTAGGGTGGCTATGTATGAATAGCACAGAAAAGTATTAAAATAAAATAAAAACCGGCCAAAAGCGTGTCGGGCCACGCTCAGTGTAGGGTTCCGTAGTTTTCCGTATTTTTCTCAAAAACTAACCTATAAAGTTCAAAACAAATTTTCAAAGAAAGTCTTTGTAAAGTTCTACTTTTGTGATTTTTTTCATATTTTTAAACATATGGTTCAAAAGTTATAGCGATTATTTCCGAAAATATGAAAATTATCAAAAATCGATCTTAATAAAACCTAATTCATTTTTAAATAGCTATCTAACAATATATCACACGTTGGGGTTGAAATGAAAAAAAATATCTGCCCCCTCTTTACATGTAGGGGTACCCTAATAAAACATTTATTATTATTAACGACCTTCCACATATTTATAATGAGCCCAAACATGATGGGGTTATGATGAGGAGAATAGCAGTTCTGTTGACCACCTCTTGACTCCATCATGAGAACTTGGACCTCGTCTAGTTCGGTGGTGCTCGTCAGCCCAAATCTAATGAGCCCAAACATGATGGGGTTATGATGAGGAGAATAGCAGTTCTGTTGACCACCTCCTGACTCCATCATGAGACCCTGGACCTCATCTAGTTCGATGGTGCTCGTCAGCCCAAATCTAATGAGCCCAAACATGATGGGGTTATGATGAGGAGAATAGCAGTTCTGTTGACCACCTCCTGACTCCATCATGAGACCTTGGACCTCATCTAGTTCGATGGTGCTCGTCAGCCCAAATCTAATGAGCCCAAACATGATGGGGTTATGATGAGGAGAATAGCAGTTCTGTTGACCACCTCCTGACTCCATCATGAGACCTTGGACCTCATCTAGTTCGATGGTGCTCGTCAGCCCAAATCTAATGAGCCCGAACATGATGGGGTTATGATGAGGAGAATAGCAGTTCTGTTGGCCACCTCCTGACCCCGTCATGAGACCTTGGACCTCATCTAGTTCGATGGTGCTCGTCAGCCCAAATCTAATGAGCCCAAACATGATGGGGTTATGATGAGGAGAATAGCAGTTCTGTTGACCACCTCCTGACTCCATCATGAGACCTTGGACCTCATCTAGTTCGATGGTGCTCGTCAGCCCAAATCTAATGAGCCCAAACATGATGGGGTTATGATGAGGAGAATAGCAGTTCTGTTGGCCACCTCCTGACCCCGTCATGAGACCTTGGACCTCATCTAGTTCGATGGTGCTCGTCAGCCCAAATCTAATGAGCCCAAACATGATGGGGTTATGATGAGGAGAATAGCAGTTCTATTGACCACCTCCTGACTCCATCATGAGACCTTGGACCTCATCTAGATCGATGGTGCTCATCAGCCCAAATCTAATGAGCCCAAACATGGTGGAGTTATTATAAGTAGAATAGCAGTTCTGTTGAACATCTCCTGCCTGACTCCATCATCATGAGAACCAGAACCTCATCCTGGTCCCAAAATATAATAATAATTCAAACTCTCAACAAACTTCACGTATAACTTAAAATCCAAAATCATATGAAAAGCATGTCGAATGCTAAAATTGCATAAGGTGTAAAAAGGATCAAGATTTGTTTAGTCGCAGTTTACGGCACTTCTCGGAACTATCGAGCTGCTTACGAAAGCTAGGTGCGCCGGACGATCAAACGCAGGTCCGTTGTCTTCGAGCGCTCGGCGCAGACTGAGCGGGCTCGCGTTAGCACAGTGTCTTTTATTCGAATTTTAGGTGTTTTAAAAACATATCTATCGACAGAAAGGTATGTCTTATATGTATGATTTTTTTCTTATAGGTCAATAAGAAGTTCTAGTTTAGATAATATTATTTAAGAGTTACAAAAAATGCAGGAATCGCAGGAAAAATACATAATGTAAACCTCTTTTTATCGAAAAAATGGGGAGGATACGGAAGGTTATTTATCCACCATTTCAAGTAAATCTTAAAATGTCAAAGTATTAGCTAACTCGTACAGGATATAACAAATAGGATTGTGATCATTTATTACCCCAAATAACATTTTTAACAGCACAATCACGATTCTAAACGAGCTATCCCACTATGAAAATTGAAAACGTCTTCCGAAAAAACTGATTTTTCGGAAGTATAAAAAGACATATTTTAAAGTAGTACCAATTGACTTGCTAGCTTAAGATATGTACTTTTAGGAACATTATCATTTTTTTAATAATCATTTATAGTTTCTTTATAATTTTGAATGAAAAAGGTTCTATTTTGCAAAAAACGCTCGTCTTTAGGAATAAGGCCTCTTAAACTTTCACGGGCATGATATGTGTCATAAGACTCCTGTAGACCAGTTGCATGTACCACACAGCGTATGAAGTTGATGTTGTCGTCCGCGCGGACCCGTCCGCGCCACTCTAAAACGCTCCCTGAAGTTAACACATATTAGTCCAGCGCGGATCGCTCCGCGCGGTCGGTCCGCGTGACACTAAAACCAGCCTATGAAAATTCCCATACATGGTCTCGCAACAGGGCGACGTGTGCGGAGTGCATGTCAAACAATTGAAGCTCATACAAGTGTCCAGGCCCCGTAGCCACACCTCGGACACTGGCGATCAAATATATGTAAGAGGCGCGTTCCTAGCACACAGTCTAAGCTCGTGTAGGTGTACGCGTAACGTGCTTGTATGAGTGAGATATGACAGGTCAACCGTTCGCGTTTTTGACAGGCGGTAACTGTGAGGTAACCGAGAGCGGGAGTGGCCATACTGTACGATAGTACTCTTTATTATACTGTGGTATTAGTATCTATTGTTGAGTTTGTTGACTCACCTTGGCGGGTGTAGGATGTCCCCCGGTGATGTTGGCGTACCAATCCGCCACGGACACGTTACTCCTGCCCGACTTCACTACGAACGGGTGCTCTAACAGCTTCGCGTACTTCGGCCGCTGTCTGTAGTTCTTCGTTAGACTGGGCAAATCAACCATGTATTGACTTAAAAATTACTTTCATTGAGTGAACAAAGATGTAAAGCCTGATCAGAAATATATGACTACGCGCTATTATTATTATATTATATTTATTTATTTGGAGATCCAACAGCTATGACATAAGTATATAAGACATAGTAGATACGGGAAGCCAATTACAGGAACTCACTGGTAGTGACAATTTATATAAAATAGGTACTAAAGTTGCGCACAGTCGCAACCACAAGTGAACAAAACTGTCGTACATATCAAATTATACACTATCATAATAAGGTATTGAAATTTAAGATGAGATCAAACTGTCGTACATATCTACATCGTACATGTCGTACATATCGCTAAGTTGAACAATTTTTAAGACAACAATTTTTTTCATTGAACTGCCACCGGATACATACACGAGATTAACAGCGCACTCTTGACAATCCTCAAATATTTCTGGCTCAGGCTTTCAATTATTTTTATTTTGTGAAAGCTCAACAATTTTAGTTTTCCATATTGACAGGATCAAATACGTAAATTACTAAAGAAATCATTCGTTTATAACTTTATATAATGACACATACCATTGTGATACGAAAGACTTGAACTCCGGAGAAAAGTTGCTGTCCTCCGGCAGTTGCGGCGGGTCGTCTGATATCACCTGCCATGAACAATGGAAAAATTATTATTGAAAAACAATTTATATCTAAAATCTTTCAGTGCTCTCACTGTTGTTCTCAGTCCTTGAAAATGGATAATCTTACCTTGGTGAGCACTTCGAAATCGTTCTGGCAGTTCATGTAAGGGAAGACGCCGGTAGCGAGTTCGACCAGCGATATGCCGAGCGACCACACGTCGGCTCGTATGTCGTAGTCGGGCCGTTGAGGGTCCGGCGGGTCGATCCGTTCAGGCTGCAAACACAATGGATGGTTTTAATGGCCGCTGTACACATGGGGCCAACGGTTGTACCAACCCTTGGTGGAACCCCTTGGCCAAGCGTGTAGAGGGCTACTTGGACGTATGTTGGCAGTTGGCGCTAGCGCTGGCCGGCCAAACGACTGGTGTCGGTTTTTTGTCCACACATCAAAGGATCTTGACACCAATGGCCAACTGCGTTCACACGTTGGCGCCTCATTCAGTTTGTCGTCAGCCGTCAGAGAGGACAATCGTGAAAGATTTACGAAAATAATAAGATTATCTATACCAATAATAGTGTTGATTTTAGGAAATACCCGTACCCCTTGCAAATGTTTAATGTATTGGCTAAAAAAGATAAAATGTGCTCTTCAGAATATTTAAAAAATTGTTAATGTTTCAGATAATTTAATTTTATCACGAGGTTATTATTTATTAATTTAATTTTGATGACTCAAGCAAATTTGCTCGCGCTAGATGGCGGCCCTTCGGTCAGCTGTTCAAAATAGTTCTGCTTATTCCCATGGCAAGTAATTCGTGACTAGTCGGCCGTTGATGCCAACCCTTTAATACTAAACATACTACATTACATATGTTATTGTCTAAACATACCGTACCATACTTGGAAGCGACCAGTCGTCCGCTGATGCCAAAGTCACTTACGGCCTAGCCACGACAATGGTCTAAGGCGTTTTGCGGCAGCGGCAAGCGATAAGTCACAAAAACAAAAACGCAGCGCGCGCGAGGCATGCCACGACTCGCGCCGCTGTTCGAAATCGCGCGCGGGTTTCACGGGCCTACCCGCGGCAGCGGCGCGCGGGGCGGCGCGCGACTCGAACAACTGTAGCGCGCCGCGCGGGCACCGCCACGACATTACAGCGGCGCGACCGGCCTAGGCGGCTAGACGGGGCTAGCGATTCCGCGCGAAACAAAACATTGTTTTTATTATGAGCGTCTTGAACCCGAAACCTTTATTTAATGAAAATTGAATTGTACTTTCGAGTATGTAGTATGTAATAATGTTTTCAAACATATTTTTGTATAGTATTTATTCGTATTTACTCTTAATTTTTTTCTAAGTGTTTATTTATATTAAGTATCATTTAACTAGCCATAAAATAAATTCCATGTACTTAGTCATCACACATATTCTCTTGTACAAGACGTAATTGACTAATTAAAGCATTCTATGCACTTTAGATTCATATTCGACAGTAAAAAACATGTTTTTAAATATGAAAACGTTCTGGCCGCTCCTAGGCCCTGCCGCCGATTTTAAAAGTACGTGGCATGGCTAGCGCCCGCGCGCGTTTCCCGCGCAGCCCAGCCGCCCCGCTCGCCGCCTTAGACCATTGTCGTGGCTAGGCCGTTAGCTTCACGTTCCCGCGTTCCTCCAGTATGTCACCCTCTAATATCAACCATATTTTACACTTATACTCTATATACTTACTGCCATATACGCCGCGCAGCCGGCACTCCTAGTCTTAGCTTTGGAGTCGACCAGTCGCCCGCTGATGCCAAAGTCACATAGCTTCACGATTCCTCGCTCGTCCAGTACGTCACCCTTTCACATCAACCATAGTTATACAGTCTAAACTTACCGCCATATACGCCGCGCACCCTGCGCTCCTAGTCTTAGCCTTAGAGTCGACCAGTCGCCCGCTGATGCCGAAATCACATAGCTTCACGTTCCCGCGCTCGTCCAGTAGTATGTTGCTCGGTTTCACGTCGCGATGGATCACGCCGTGAGTGTCTTTCAGGTACGATAGGGCGTTCACCGTCTAAAAGAAAAGTATAAGTTTACGATACGTCATTTAGAGCGGCAATTGATATAAATAGAACTGAAAATAGGCACAATGGTTGTTGACTTGCGGAAATTGCCTCCCAACAAGGGCCAAACTATACACAGGTATGATGATGATACGATGGTCCAGGGTTCGAATCCAGATAAGGACATTTATTTGTGTGATAAACACAGATATGCGTGCCTAAGTCAAGGATGGAAGTATGTATTTATTAGCTCTCTGCTTAGTTTGGGTCTAGATTGATCTGTGTAAGGTTTCTCCACAATACTTATTTATTAGGCTGGTCCACACAGAGCCAGGCACGTTGCGAAGCATTGTGCTCACACAGCAAACGCCAAACGTGCCGTGAACGATAGGTCACTTGGACTAGCAAAACGCTCGCACTGCCTCGGCCGGGGCACGTCAACATAGTACGTATGCCGCGCGAGGAAATTGCCTCACGACGTGCCTCTCTCTGTGTGGACCTGGCTATTGTTTATTTGAATACTAGACTCACCGCGACGGTGACCTTGCCGAGTATAGCCTCCGGTATGGGCGCGGCGAGCCGCTTTAGCAGCTTGTCGAAACAGGACGCCATCAGCTCCATGCAGATCCACACGTCCGCGTCCGTCACGAAGCAGCCGAGACAACGCACTGCGAACGACACGATATTTTATAAAATAGAATAGAAAACAATAAAAAAAAGAAAGAAAGAAGCGCTGGTGGCCTAGCGGTAGGTGCGTGCGAACCCCGGCTCGTACCAATGAGTTTTTCGAAACTTATGTGCGAAATGTCATTTAATATTTGCCAGTCGCTTTTCGGTGAAGGATAACGTCGTGAACATGAACGTGCACTCAAGCCTTAGGCCGGAAGTACACTATATATATGAACATAGGTCTGTATAGGGAACTTGAATGTAGTTAAAATAAAATATTTTATACCATGTACGAAATAAAACATCAGATAATTATAAGAAAAACATGGACAGAAGTTATTTTTAAATACAATTTCTATTTAATAAGTTTGGTAGAAATATATAAAGTAACTGAGTTGACCGTGACGTCACTCAATTCAATTTCATATAAATTCCATATTAGCAAGTCGTTCAAATTCGTTTTGACAGTTCTTAAAAAGAAGCTGATTTGACTAGGATGCAAGTAGCCTATTCATCCCTTTTTCTCCGACGTGAAAGAAACCGACGGCATGATGCCTATGATTATATTTCTATGACAGTTTACTTTCGACCTTACACTCACACACATCTTGCCATATTCAAACATTACATACCTATGTACTGGCAGTCGTGTGAGCCCAAAACGACATCGAGATCCATCAGGATGCGTTTCGTCTCCTCAGAGTTGCCGGATCGCCGCATTTGCTGTCAACAAACATTACTAATTAGACCAAGTATTATGACAATAGAAATAAGCTGGAATTAAACTGTTTTGAAAAGAACATACTTCAATCTCTAAAATGAGGAGGCACACTCAAAGGTTATGACAGATGGCGCCACCTTATTAGTCCATTGCACAGATAAAGAATTTCATACGTGAGAGCGAGTAGAAGATATTTTTTTCTCTTTCTCACATATGAATGTCAGTGACACTTGCACAGGCGGCGCCTGGCGGGATAAAATGTCAGCGTGCCTCGTCATTAGTTCATTTTCAATACGTTGTAAAGGGTTAAAGAAAGTACCATTAAAGCGCGCGCATTCCTGAACTTTGACGTGGGCGGAATCATTGACAAAAAATTGATTGATTGACTGCCATCTCAGAATTAAAACACAGAATTAAAACACTTGAACTTCAGTTTTGACCCATATATTTCAATTCACCGTAGCCGAGAATCAAACAAATGTCCATCTGAACCATAAGGTACTGGTCTCATCAAAAGTGAGTAAGCGATGAGCTATCGGCTAAAGAAAGTGACAAAAGATAGTCGCTTCCGTGTAAATAAAAAAGAGAGCGAGCGATTTATAGTTCATCGCTGGGCGACGAACTATAACTTGCTCGCGCTATCATGGCATCTCTTTCATTATACGGGAGCGACTATCTTTTGTTAGTTTAGAATAGAATAGAAATCATTTATTCAGGCAACACATCAATAAGTACAAATCAATAGATAAAATAGGATAAAAAGTTGCACAAAGTAAAAACTAGTAATAACAATGTGAGGCCTAAAATGGTCTCCACTCAGCATTGCAGCTGACACGGCTAGCGTGGTCAACGGCGCTGGTTTCTGTGGAGCCAGCGGCGTTTCTATCTGTGGTTTCTATCGCTGATAGCTCTTCGCTTTCTCGCTTTTGGTGGGACCAGTGCCTAATGAATATTTATTTCCTCTGTTACGGAGTTATTTAGGTTTAACCCTTAAATGCATGAATTTTTCTTTTAACGAGATATTAATATATGTGATAGACAATGGTTTTCAGACACTGGGAAAAATAATAAAAAAAATATTTAAGATCGATTTTTATACTAAATCAGTGTTAGAAAGTTAAATAGGCCAAATTTTATTTATATAAATATATCGTAATTGCTAAGTTTAATTAAAAAAAATACTACTATTAAAAAGGTACACTATTTGTGAAACCTTTATGATAAAATGTTAAAACATAAACTAATTACTAACTCCGAAAAAATCAGCCTAAATCACATACTAAAAATCGCCATTGTCCTGTTTTTTTTTCACTTTTCCGCCATTTCATCTTAATCCTTAAATAATAAATCATTATATTATTTAATTTATTTAATTGTATATTAAATAATAATAAATAATGAATAATAATTAAGCAATAAATGTGATTTTGGATAGCTACATATCGAGCCACGGGCCATCAAATATATGATGCATATATACATCACCATGCATTTAAGGGTTAAGGTCATAGTAAGATATTACCTTGACGGCAATGACGGCGCCCGAGGGCTTGTGCATCATCTTGACCACGTGCCCGCAGGTGCCGCTGCCGAGCTCCCCCAGCTGTATGAGGTCGTCCACGTTGGACCGGTACTGCACGTTGTTCACGGTCAGGTTGCCGCTCACCTGATCACAGAACATTTTCTTTCACATAGAAAAGTATTATAGATAGTCAAGACAGCAAATTTATCACTTAAATGAAAGTATCAAATAAATTAAACAAACAAAGTCGCGAAATTCCAATTTTCTATAGGACGATAAACCTCTACATTATTCAAATTGGCTTTTTTTAGCGACACGATTTGCTTGAACTTCTATAAGTGCTCACTGTATTCAAGGATAAAAGCCCATTTTTAATGCACTCTAAGCAAGTTTTCCGTAAACTTGTTAATGCATGATTTGACAGAAAAGACAGATAGATGGTCGTGAGTTCTAACCTCTCCGGCGCGCAAGTTTTAATCATTTTGTTTTAAAAAAAATGGGATAGATACGAAATTGGAGCGCATTTGGAGCAATGATTCTAAGTAAGCGTATATTTGTATGGCATTACTGCAGTTTAGCAATAGTGTTTCATATCACAACCATAAAGAGAATGCTTATACATCATTAAATATTTAAAGGACTGTCTCAAATTACCAATCACCGGAATAAATGTATTAATAATTACACATGAAAAAACACTATTTCACACCCTACCATGATTTTTCTCACTTAATGGTCTCACTGGAAGAACAGTGCTAGAAATCACCAGCAGTATGCTAAGGTGAGGCCATTTTGTGGCACTTTATTGCTTTTTATATATCTTAAAAATTGTTTATTGTCTGTGTGCTTACGAATACATCATTATTCTATTCTATTTGGAAATTACTCTATAAATTTTGACAGTAATTACAGAGTCCACAAATTAAGCTGTGTGTAAGTCTTAGGTGGGGGTGTTAGGTGGGGGTAGGTGCGTCAGTTCAGGTGTGCGATGCTGAGCTCACAATGTCTACCTCTACAAGTCTACCATACCACGTCCCCGTCGTCCATGGCACTGCCGCTAATCTGATTTCGATTGGATTGCTAGTTTCGTTGCTCGGACTCCCGGCTCCGCTTATGGAGTAGGTGGCATAAGCGGACTATACACACCTGCCTGCGTATGTCCTGCGCAGTTGAACGCCGTACGTCGGGATGCAGGAGTCCTGGGGGCTGAGACCTACAGGGGGTCGGGGTGTTGTTATCCCCTTAGGACGATACGCCCTTTTCGGTCCGAATTTCGGACTAAACGGTTGCCCTGCAGCTAGCCACTGCAGGGTAGTGGACACGCGTCCCGTACGGTTGAGGTGGTACGGTCCGCTGGCCAGATGTGGGGGGGGTGTTCTCTGGGAGGACGCTGGGGCTCGGCCATGCTGACGGGGCGAGGGCGGGTGGAACCACTGGAGGAAATGGGATCGTTTCCTTCAGCCACTCGTCTGCAGCACCTGATGTCGCGCATGAGACCCAACCCAATGCATCTATACCTTCCGGGTATTCCTGGTGTACACTTTAGCTACATCCCCAACGTTGCGGGCTCCATGGAGGGTGGGAAGCACGGGAGGTGAATTATAAAAAATACAAACAATGGAGAAACAAAGATCCAACCCCAAAAACCAGCAGCAGGTCGCAGCTTCCACGGAAGCGCCTTGCGCTAACAAGGGAACGGTCGCAGCTTCCTCGGAAGCGCCTGAACCCAAGGCCACAACGACCAATGCTCCCGCCACTGATGTGGCTGGTGAGCAACAGTGGCAACAGGTCTCAAAACGCAAGCGCACGCCGTCAGACATGCGCAAAAAACAAAAACGCGCGGCCCTACGCGCAGAAAAACAAGCCGCAGATAGGGACGGACGGCAACCAGCCGTCGCAGGACAGCCGACAAAGGCCCCTGCTGCTGATGTCAGCGCGAAGCAACCGCAACGCCCCGGCGAAAGCCAGGGTGGGGCACCGCAGCGCGCCGACAAAGGTGCACGTCCTGCACCGGGCGCGAAGGAGAAATCTAACGCGACCGAGAAAGCGAGGCGCAAACGTGGGGGCAGAGGGAAGAAGGGAAAAGCGGAGCCAGACAAGCAGACTGGCACGGGCCCAGTACCCAAACGTCCTCGCCCCGACGACACACTATCGCCGATAACAAGCTTTCCTAAGCGAACCAAAACTTCCACTGGTTCGGGTGTGGTAAGGAAGGCCGTCTCCTACGCTGACACTGTAGTCCTAAACGACCTGTATGTCGCAGTGATGACGGAACCCTTTAAGGACCTTACACCGGAACAAGTGGAAGAATTAAAGCTGACTCTGGAGACCAGCATCGTAGATCTGGTGGGCACTCCGAGCTCCAGCCCACACGCTCCGCACTGGCCCTCCTTCCGTGGGAAACCTTTCCACAGTGAAGGAGTGCTGAAACTACAGTGCGAGAGCAAAAGGGACGTAGAGTGGCTCAAGGACACCATAGCCACCTGCGTGTCACCAATTCCCGACACAAAACTGGTCGTGAAGCGCCAAATTGACATTCCCCGACGGGTGAAGTCCGCTGTTCTGCTACCAAGCTGTTCGGAAGACGTCAGGACGATCCAGATCCTCCTACGTAGACAGAACCCTTGGTATCAGGTCAGCAGCTGGTCGCTTTACAATGTCGAGCGCCATGAAGGGACTACGTCTGGAGCCTTCCTGGTTCTCGGCATCCCGGCAGACCAGATTCCGGGAATTATAGCAAGGGAGCGTAGGCTTGCCTATAAACTGGGCAATGCCTACATCCGATTCTTCAACAGCAGTGGCAAGCTGCTTGATGCGCCGCCACCTGTTGAGACTGCGACGGCTACTGTAGTGAGCGGTGCCCTCTCCGCTGCGAAGCAGAGAGAATGCACCGCTCCTAATACAGAAGCTGGCGCGTCGGTGTCGGAGGTTAGCGAACCGAGCTCCGTCGAAAGACAGAGCTCGACAGGCGAACCTGCGGTCCCCCATCCAACCTCCAGCGCAAGCGAGAGGGCGGAAGGGGCGTCAGCCTGCCCGCTGACAACCCCGCGCGAGGACGCTGATGACAGCGACCTTGAGAGGGATGTCGCGCAGCTGATGGACCACGACGCCCCGCTAGAATCGGACGAGGAGATGAGCATCAAAGATGGCTCCTCCACCCCTAACTAACGTCACACAAACCAACCTCCAGCATAAACAAGCCGCAACGGCTACCTTGCGAAGAATGCTGGAGGTCAACAACGAGGCCGTCGCCCTTATCCAGGAGCCGTGGATAAGGAAGGGCAGAATCTGCGGTCTAAACAACATCGGAGGTAAGCTACTTCTGGACACAACTGTAACCAATCCACGCACTTGCATATATATCCCCAAACAAATCAACGCAGTTTTAATGAATGAGTTCTGTTCCAGAGACTTGACTACGGTCAGGCTCCAGAGTAACTGCGCCAGCAGCCCAGAGTTAATCATAGCGTCTGCCTACCTGCCGGGCGACGCGGACATACCGACGGTCGAGCTGGCAAACCTCATCCAATACTGCGAAAACAAGAAGCTTGAGCTGATCGTCTCGGCGGATGCGAACGCGCACCACAGGCTGTGGGGCAGCGAATCTTCCAATAGACGAGGTGAGGACCTAGTAGAGTTTCTATTCTCCACCAACCTTAAGCTCATGAACAGGGGGTCGGAACCCACGTTCGTGACCTCCAGATTCCAAACTATTATCGACATCACACTCGCTACGGAAAGAGCATCGCAAATGATCTCCGATTGGCACGTGTCAAATGACCTGTCATGCTCCGACCATAGATGGGTAAGATACAAACTAAGCGTTGAGACTCCAAAACCTGAACCCTGGCGCAACCCGAGACGTACGGACCGCGTCAAGTTCAACAGGTTATTGTCTAGCAATCCGGAACTCGCAGTGCTCCCAGGAAGCTACGCGGAACCTGCTGACATAGAGGCACACGTAAATAAACTAACAGATATACTAACGGAAACGTTTACTAGCACTTGTCCACTAACAACACCCTCGACTAAGGCCGACAGCCGGAAAGGCTGGTGGGGACCTGAACTCGAGAAACTGCGAGGAAAACTTCGCAAACTGTTCAATAGAGCAAAGAATACTAGGAGGGCGACCGACTGGGAAGCGTACAAAGCGACCCAAGCGCTGTACAAAAATCGCATCCGAGAACGGAAACGCGATTGCTGGAGGGCCTTCTGCACCAACATCGAGACCAACTCTCAGGCTGCCAGGGTAAAAAATATTCTCTCCAGCGACCCCGCCAGAAATGTAGGCTCCCTGAGGAAAACTGATAACAGCTACACGACTACCGACAGTGAGACTTGCAAGCTGTTACTCGACACACACTTCCCCGACTGCTCCGTCACGGAGGAGACTTCATGGGAAGGGGCGGACAGGCAAAGGTTAGTACAACCAACTGCAGCCGCCATGGACACTGCCACTAGAGCCGTAACACTGGAAAAGGTACTATGGGCAATAAACAGTTTCTCTCCATACAAGGCGGCTGGGCTAGACGGCATCTTCCCGGGACTCCTCCAGTGGGGTAAGGACATCATCGCGCCGCACCTAATAGTAATCTACAGAGCCTGCCTAATTCACGGTTACATCCCTGTGAAATGGAGAGAAGTAAAAGTGGTATTCATACCCAAACCAGGTAAGAACGATTATACGCAACCAAAGGCATATAGGCCAATAAGCCTGACATCCTTCCTACTAAAAACAATGGAAAGGCTCTGCGATCGCGATCTCAGAGACGGGGCACTGCTGCGTAATCCTCTTCACCACCAACAACACGCCTATTCCTCAGGCAAATCAACGGAATCTGCACTACATAGTGTGATATCACCAATAGAAGATGCTCTATCAACTAAATCATCAGCACTTGTAGCCTTCATCGACGTAGAAGGGGCTTTCGACAAGACGCAATTCAACAGCATAAGCCAAGCACTGCTAAACCATGGCGCTGACCAGACCATATCCTCATGGATTGACAGCATGCTAAGGAACAGAGCAGTGCAGGTAAACGTGAATAGCAACACAAGGGCCATTGTATCCAGAGGCTGCCCGCAGGGAGGGGTAATCTCGCCACTCTTGTGGAACCTCGTGGTTGACAGCCTCATTAGAGCGCTCAACGAGGCCGGCTATTATACCGTGGGCTATGCAGACGATGTAGCTATCCTCATTAGAGGGAAGTTCGAGCCAGTCCTATGCGACCTAATGCAGGGCGCGCTCAAAATCGTCGAACAATGGTGCTCGGAGCAGGGACTATCCGTAAATCCATCCAAAACTGAATTAGTACTGTTCACGAAAAAGCGTAGTATGAGGAACCTTCAGTTACCTAAGCTCCAGGGAGTGACACTAGCACTTACCAGAGAGGTAAAGTATTTAGGTGTCACACTGGATGACAAACTGCTATGGAATAAACATCTTGAAAATAAACTAGACAAAGCCCGCATCACATTCTGGCAGTGCAAGAGACTTCTGGGTAAGACCTGGGGCCTTCACCCAAGAATTACCATGTGGTTATATACTGCTGTGATACGGCCTATTCTTGCATACGGCGCTGTGGTTTGGTGGCCTAGAACCAAACTCACCACAGCGAGGAATAAACTGCAGCGTTTCCAAAGGTTAGCAAGCATTGCTACCACGGGCTGCATGCGAACTACACCCTCAGAGGCCCTGGAGGTCCTTTTAGGACTACCGCCCCTGGACCTATTCATACAGCAAGAGGCGGCCTCCGCGGCGGTGAGGCTTAAATCACTCAACCTCTGGGGTGCATCAAACGGGGCTCACACCATGATCCTTAGGAACGCCATTGACTACCAACCACTAATGATGGCTCCTAATGACAGGGTACCCAAAGTATACGTCTTCAACAGAAAATACAACATACAACTTGTTGAGGAGGAAAACGATTGGTCGAGAATACACGAACTACGCATATACACCGACGGTTCTAAAACCAAGACAGGGTCGGGTGCGGGCGTGTATTCTCCCGAAATAAACACGCATATCTCAACAGCCTTAGGCGAATATAGCTCCATCTACCAATGTGAATGCTTCGCCATTATACAGGCTGCCAACGCAGTGGCTAAGCGACGTATCACAAACCAAGAGATACGCATCGTGTCTGACAGCGCTGCAGTACTGCGAGCCCTAGATAGTAAGACCATTCAGTCCGGGCTCATACTAGAGTGCCACCGAGCATTGCAGGTGATAGGGTCAAACAACCTAGTCACGCTACAATGGATAAAGGGGCACAGCGGCTCTCTAGGGAACGACGCAGCAGACGAGCTGGCCAGAAAAGGTTCGGACCGGAAAGCGACTGGGCCAATCCCGATGCTTCCCTTACCGTTTGGTCAACTCAGGTCATGGATGCGTCAAAAAACCAGAACACAACACGCTGAACAATGGGCAAACACCAGTACCTGTAGACATTCCCGGGAAGTAGTGCCACACCCGGATGCGCGCTTAACAAAGCGCCTACTAACTCTGAATAGAGCATCGCTACGAATAATCGTAGGCAACATTACTGGACACTGCCTAACAAACATTTACATGTTATAGGTAAGACCGACAGCCCTCTATGCCGAGGATGCCTGTCGGCCGAAGAAACGGTCGCCCACGTCATCCTGGAGTGCGAGGGAGTGAACACACAACGGGCTCAAATCCTCAAAACGACGAGGTCACTCCGAGAAGCCTGTGGAGACACCAGGAGGATCCTGCGCTTCTGGGCGGAGTTAGGCTGGCTAGACCCCTAGCTGGCAAATACAGCACGCACAATGGCCTCTATCTTTGAGGCTAAGTGCGGAAACCGGAGCCCATAACCATAAGTCTCTATTAAGTTCCTAAACTATGGACAATGGACATTTTTGTACAGTCACCAGCAATAACATGATACACTTCTAAGGCTGCAAAACTATGTGACACACTCTTATTCAGCTCTTTTCTTGAAGGTTGTATCAGTTTGGAAATACTAACAGTTCATTCCACAGTTTTGCAATTGTCAGTATAAAATATCAAACACAAACAGTTTCAAAAACACGGGCTTCTGTGCCAGCAGTGGGCAAAGTACGGTTTTTATCTGGCCCTCCACCGGTCTTTCAAAATAGTGTGTGATATGGCCAGCATTGTAGTTAAAATACATTTTTGGTAAAAATTTGACCTTCATCTTGGAATTTTTTCAAATTGGCCTGCAATTAAAAAAATTAGCCCACCACTGTTCTATGCATATGGGATGAACTTACCTTGTGGACTTCCCTCATCCTGTTCTCAGTTTCCGCTGCATGTGGCGACCGTGGTGGGAATGCTGGTATGTCCTTGCCAAACACTGCAACAAGGTAAACCAAGTTTATGCATTATGTTATGTACTCAACATGCTTTTGTGTCTATTGAAGTTCACATAATATTGTTAGTAATCTGATGTGAATGAAAACTTTTTCCAATTTATCCAAGGATATTTTACGAAATGACTAATAACATTAATATTGAACTGCATTATATATGACCTTAGTACAGATTTGTATGTAGGAAATAATTGAAAACTCTGGATAATGTGCCTTATTTCATTACACCCGAATATATTGTATCTAGTAAACAATGATTAAAAACACAGACATATCTCTCTTGTACCCAATTTGTTTTCTAGAGGCACTGAACAAGAATGAATGCTCATTGGCTAAAAAACAGATTTTCAAGTAAAATATCCATTGCCCACTGTAATTTAACTCAATTTTAGCGTCTTTGTGGATCCATTAATCGAATTTAGAGCATACTGAATGAAATATTTACGTAAAAAAACACACGACCATGACTCCATCGACAATTGGACGACCCAAATGGCTGGCATGGATTTTCACAGCCAGATAGCGAAATGCAGTGAATAATGGGTAGAACTTACAGGGTTTGTTAGGCCTCCGACCGCTGCCAGGTCTGCTGGATCCAAGAGCACCTGGACCATGAAAAGGACCTTCCTTTCGCATACGCATCTCGTTCTGAAAGCGCTCCTCTAAACCTTTCAGTTTACCATCTATTGTGTGGTTCGACATTATAAATAACACGGTTGCCCTACTATTAAACACATTTAAGTACCAATTACATTGATTGTTTGTTACACAAATTCACAATCAAAAAAGATCTGCAGTCCAAGGATATCCCTATTTCCTTCCATGAGACCACAGACTATAGACGCAATGCCACAGAGTGTGTAAACTAGTATGACATGACAGGTTATACAAATTTACATTACATTGCAGTTGCATTGCAGGCTACAATGATATTTTGTTCTTCACGAAGTACATAAGATAATATTAATATTTCCTCGCTTCATTGTTCGATATAATTAAGTTTACATTATTGTAGTCTTTCAGGATTTTGTTCCCAAAATAAATTGGTCTGCTTCAGAAAGAGCCGACATGATGGTGGCTATTCAAAATTTACTGCAGTTAGGTGCTGTTACACCTTGCGCTGAGGAAGAAGACCAGTTTATTTCTAGAACTTTTTTAGCCCCAAAATCTAATGGGGGCAAACGCTTTATTCTTAATTTAGAAAAATTAAATAAATTTGTATCCAAGGATCATTTTAAAATGGAAGATCATCGAACAGCTTCAAAATTAATTCCATATTGTGGTTATATGGCCACGGTAGATTTAAAAGAAGCATATTTATTGATTCCGATGGCGGCTCACTGCCGAAAATATCTTCGCTTCCATTTTGAAAACGAAAACTCAGATTTACTAACCTATGAGTTCACGGCCTTACCGTATGGGCTTTCTTTGGCTCCGAGAACCTTCACAAAAATTATGAGAGAGGTTATCACCTACCTAAGAGGTAAAGGCCATAAATCTGTGTTTTTCTTGGATGACATCTTATGTATTGGGGATAGTTACGATGAATGCTTGTTGAATGTCAAACAAACCATCAAACTATTAGAATGTCTAGGCTTTGTGATAAATTATCAAAAGAGTATTTTGGAACCCCAGCAAAACTGCCGTTACCTAGGCTTCATGTTTAATTCAGTGGATATGACACTATCTTTACCCACTGAAAAACGTGAAAAAATCTCAGTCCTTGTTAAAAAATTTTCGGCACTCCCTTCCTGTACAATTAGGGAATTTTCGCAACTCATAGGAGTTCTTATCGCCGCTTGCCCTGCAGCCAAGTATGGGTGGCTTTACACGAGAATATTAGAAAGACAGAAATTTCTAACTTTGCAACGGGATGCAAACTATGACAGTAAAATAATATTACCAAAGGTTATTCTAAAAGATCTGACTTGGTGGAAAGATAACATATCTTTATGCTCACAATCTCTGGTACCTATCACCTATTCTCTCGAGATATTTTCTGATGCATCTCGGACTGGTTGGGGAGCGTTCTCGAATAATCTCCGAGCGCACGGAGCTTGGAGATCAGAAGAAAGATCTTTCCACATAAATCAGCTCGAACTCTTGGCGGTTTTTCTGGCTTTAAAATATTTCGCACAAGATAGGCGTGATTGCTCTATATTACTGCGTATAGATAATACGACGGCAATCAGCTATGTCAATCGCATGGGTGGCGTTCAGTTCCCTCACCTCAACGACCTCTCGAGGCAAATTTGGCAATGGTGCGAGGAGCGGAATCTATGGATTTTCGCCTCTTATATAAATACTAGAGACAATACCGAGGCTGATCGAGAATCTCGGAAAATAAATCTCGATACAGAATGGGAATTGTCAGAGGAAGCGTTTCAGCGCATAACAAAAAGATTTGGACATCCAGAAATTGATCTTTTCGCATCCCGCGCCAATGCAAAATGTCTTAATTATGTGTCATGGGGAAGGGACCCAGACGCGATTGCCATAGACGCCTTTACCTTATGTTGGAGTCATAGTTTCTTTTATATGTTTCCTCCTTTTTCGGTTATATTGAAATGCTTGCAAAAGATAATTCATGAGAAAGCCTCTGGAATTTTTGTTTTCCCTGTCTGGCCATCTCAACCGTGGTACCCCCGGTTAATGTCATTATTACAATCGGATATAATTTATATGAGTCCTGAGGAACATAAAGTCTGCTCTGATTTCAGAACAAGGAGCCCGTTCCACAGGCGACTTACCCTGGGTGCAGCGCTGCTCTCCGGCTAGCTTACCGGAGACGCGGCATACCAGAAACTTCTTGGGATTTAATGCTAGCATCCTTGTCCAAGAATACCATGCAGCAATATAATGTAACACTAAAATTGTGGTGGGCATTTTGCTCAAACCTTGGTAAAGACGTATTTGACAACTCAACATCTTTAGTTATTGGTTTTTTAACTGATCAGTTTAATAAGGGAGCGTCCTACGGGTCTATTAACAGCCACAGGTCTGCTCTATCTCTTTTCCTCGGAGATAACATTGGAAAGGATGAACATATAAAAAGATTACTTAAAGGTGTATATAAATCCAGACCAAATTTGCCAAAATATACACACACTTGGAATCCCAAATTAGTGTTGGATCATATTGCTCAATGGTACCCAAACTCGACTATTTCCTTAGAACAAATTACTAAGAAACTAGTTGTTTTGTTAGCGCTATGCACAGCGCATCGCGTACAGACCTTCTCTTTGATTAAATGGCAAAACATTCATTTTTGCCACAATGGGGTAAAAATAATTATAACAGATATAATTAAGACCTCAGCTATAGGTAGAGAGCAACCTATTTTGTTCCTCCCATTTTTTGAGGAAAAACCAGAAATTTGTGCGGCTTCAGTTTTCAGTTTTCAGTTTGTTCTTGAAAAGGTACGCCTCCCATGCGAATTCTATTTTACTCAAAGGTCAATCTAAATAAAATAAGAATAGAATGATTTGTAAAGCACACAAAAACATAAATGGATTTTTTTGTGGTGCGAGCTCGCATTCATCTTCTCTTCTCACTTCATCTTTCAAGTAGATTCCTACGAAACTCACACCCCTAAACATTTTGACGTATACTCGGTATACTTCCGTCAGAACGAAAGTGCCATTCAATTCATTCACTTCGCTTGCATTTATCGTGTATCGCATTATTTGCTTGTAAGCAGGAATTAGACTAAATCAAACTATTTACGATATGTGTAATTGTAATATATTTTATTGTAAAGAAGTATGATGCAGTCCACAACAGAGGGTTGCTTAGATATCGCCGAGTTGGCTAACCAGCTGACTCGAGAGAAGATATTTATAAGTTCAGAAAGGCAGTTGCTGCAAAACCTTAACGAGGAAGTGGAAAAGAGTGCCTTAGAATTGCTTCAAGCTGCCTGGATATGCTCTCAACAACGACAGAATCTCACGGACCTGATAAACTCTCGGTGCGAGGCTGACTCGATCGCGGCCTGCCAGCGAGCCAGCTCCCTGGAAGGCACTACCTTCGTGGATGTATACAAAGTGCTAAAATACAAGGTCAGATTTTTTTCCTAATATTTTTCATAAGCTTAGAATTTATAGCACTGTAGATATAAATTTGTGCACTATTGTTTTTAAATTGTGAAAGTTTGTTAATATTATTCTGAAAACATTTCTAATTCAATGAAACCAATAATTTTGAACTTTCATTAAAGTATTATTGAATATAATGTGTTCACAATAACTTCTGATTGCAATGCCCTACATATCCACCCACTTTTTAAGTCACATTGATATCATACAATGTATAGATATAATTACAGTACAAACACACAGTTGGTTATGGTGTGGGTTGAATTTCATCAGCTATCATTATGAACTAGATCAAATTAAGATTATGCTATGACCATGATTAAGGCATGACAGGGACAAACTTGCAACTTCTTAGTCAGCAATTTTTAAAAAGAAAGTTTAGTACTGAATAATTGAAACACTATGAAATAAGTCTTGAAATCTTGACATATTTTCTCTGTACATTTATTTTAAACATATTTAGACCAAAAGCCAAGATTTATATCTACATACATATATTATTTATGTGAATCAAGCTATGAAACCTTTAAACAGACTAACATATTTACTAGAGCAATTAGGAGAGGTTAGGATAGATATTGAAATAAGAACACTGTGTAAATTGCACATAGTTGGAATTTGGAACACCAGTTTGCTCAAATAATCTCAAAAAAACTATAAGTTTAACTGGTTCGACCACTAACCCCTCGATTAGTTAACACCACACTCTATCAACACTATCACTAGAACAAAAGGCTTAAAATGAATTACTATTCCTTCTTTTTTGGGTTAGCAGCTGATATGTTCAGTTGTTCTTTGCAACATATGTAATTATACATATACTTACACTATGATTTCACAAACTCCTTATATGTGACTTTGCTGGGACAAATAATACCTACTTTTATTATTCTTATTTGGGGAAATTTGCTCTGTCTGTATTGTCGGGTTGATTAATCAAATCATTTGCTTGGTTTACCACTTTTTTTTTACCGCTTTTCTGAAATTACTTTAAAATATATTGCTATTTATTCTGTATTTAAAGAACTTTCTAACCATAATATGAATTTGAATAATGAGATATATATACTGTTTATTTGCCAAAAAAATTCATAAAACGTAACATAAATTACACTTTTTCAATTAAGCTCGGCAGCCTGTATCTCGGGAACCGAAAAAATAAATTTGACTGTAAAACTTTACCTAAACCAAAAATCGTGGCTGCTTGTAAATGTGAACACTTCATAATGTGGTATCTAGGTAGTGTGTAGAAAGATTTTATCAACTATTTGTGGCTTTTATCTGCACCAAGTTGAAAATTTATATAAACTTGTCAAACAAGTCTGTCATTAAATAAGAACAAAGAAATCTATAGGTATCCTTTTCTCTAGCACCCTAAAGAGGATGGATATAGTTTTCTTTATTCTTATTTACTGACAGACTTGTTTGACAGAGTATAAAACATTTTTTTACTTGAAGCTTAAGAACCCTTCAGTAAGGCGCTGGTCCCACCAAAAGCGAGTAAGTGATGAGGTATAGATGATAGAAACGAACAAGAGATAATTGTTCCCTTGTAAATAGAAGAGACGCGATTATAGCGCGAACGAGTTATAGTTCGTCACTGAGCGATGAACTATGAATCGCTCCATCTTTCTTTTTACACGGGAGAGACTAATATATTTTGTTCGTTACGTTTCTATCGCTAGCTGATAGCACAGAAATTACTCGCTTTTGGTGGGGCCAGTACCTTAGGACAGTCACATTTTTGTTTAGAGTTTGAGCTAACTTGTATGCCGGATAAAAGACCTTGCGTGTACGGCCATAACACAAACATCATATGTAATTCATTACAGCAATGTGCCCTTGCCGAGTATGAATGCATAAAATACCGCGTGTGTTGGGGTCGACTAGGGTTGCAAATAGAAAAAAACCAAATTTTTTTTTCAGAATTATGAAAAAAAACCGAGCACCATGGTTTTTTTTCTAAATATGGTTTTTTTTCAGATGAATAAATAATTCGACAATAACGGTATTTCGTGAGTTGTAACGTGTTTTAATAACAATAACGTACATTTTAATTCGATTAACATTCAGTAAACAAACGTTTATTGGGGAATCCCCGATGCGGCGTGCAGCGCGGAGAGGTGGTGGTGTTGCCAACAGTAAATAGTAATAACTACCAACTACAGATTTCGTAAATGTTACTTTTATAAGACCAGAAATTAAAATTATTTGATTAAATTCGTTTAATAGTTAACATTAAGTCTAAAAAAACCATATAAAAGTATTAACTGCTTTAAAACTTTTGAGATTTCGTACATTAGAAAAAAAACATACTCCAGAAAAAAACTGTTTTTTTTTTCACGGTTTTTTTTCATGTTTTTTTTTTCAAGCCAGAAAATAAACCGTTTTTTTGCAACCCTAGGGTCGACCACATCGAGGCTTAAATCTATAGCATAAACTTGACTTTGACATTTGTACAATATGGTTTTCACACCAACTGGTAGAGGCTCTCTTGATACTTTAAAACAAATGACAATGTTGAGTTTTATCCACAAGAGTGCAAAGTTATTTTCATACAAATTTTAACTTGATGCCCAAAGTTGGCTGGTAGAATTGACACCTTTATGAGTAACTGTCCGAAATGGCTGTCTCTACGTCTGGTTCTACAATAACGATAATATCGTAAGCGTTTGTGTACTTGGCTACCAAGCGCGGATCCAGCTTCGTGCCCAGGGGGGGGTCACGTGGTAAAGGCCCGGGGCCCCAGGGGGGGTCACGTGGTCTATTTGTATGGCCAACTTAAGCTCCAGGGGGGGGTCATGACCCCCATGACCCCCCCCTGGATCCGCGCATGTTGGCTACGTACCCTGGCCGGAAATAGCACGACATTGGGAGCAGTGGCAATGGGACATGATAAGGGGCTTTTAAAAAAGTGTGGCTAGAAGATTGTCTATTAATTACTGAGTACCCGATATAATCAATAAATAATTCACATACCTAACTTTGAATATTTTCTCAATTAAAAAGAATTAGCATTGATATATCCCTCATAATAGTCTGAACAATAATAAAAAAAGCATGAATAGAGACAGATCAGCTAGTGTCGGCCCCAGCAGAGTTATGTATTGCATTTACAATAACTATGGCCATTCCTTACATTGTTCTAGTAAAATCCGTGTGAAGCTAGATTAGAGACCAACCTTTGCATAGGCGCTACCAAATATATATCTGAGCAGGCGAGGCGCGCAAAAATATCTAAACACGCCTTCAATATCGCCTTGACAATAGTGGCGTGTTCAGATATTTGTGAGCACCTTTACCGCTCGATATATCTGATAGCGACTGTACTTCGATTCTGGACTTCCCTGTGGTCTTGTTGAGTAGTCCATCCTGCTTCAGATTCTTGAAGTCTTCTAATATACTACTTCAACCCGGGCAGCATGTTGAGTACTCGACATACGCACTGGAGGAGACGTTGCGATCGCTCCCGTGCGTACGTTGAGTAGTCAACAGCCTATTTCACCAAGGTAACAATTCGTCACTACTTTAAAAAAATCTCGTATCTCACGCTGCTCCTCAAAGTTAAAACGCAGTAAGTCTATATGCATTCCATACATACTTACTACAATTTTATTTTCATTGACACGAAGATACAAGTTTTTTTCAAAGTAGTGACGAATTGTCGCCCGACAGTGACACTTCGCTGTCCATTGCCTGTTCTACAAGGAAATAGACGTTGAGTGATAATGTTACTTATCAACCCGGCAATAGGCACAGAATAGGGATGACGACTACATAAAAAAATGGCATTCTGTTTAGTCCGTCAGTTAGATCGTCCAAAAATACCAAACACTTATTTTTCGCTTTTTCTAATTAATGAAAAAATACAAAGATATAGAGCATCAAAGTTCCGGAGTGGGGGCTTGTGACGTCACTTCTAAGTAAAAATTGTACCTAGGCGTGACGAGTACGAGAAAAAAGGAAAAATACGTGTCTAAAATTCTTTGATAATCTAACTGACGGACTTATTACTTTTTTTTTAGTCGTCTCGCCTATTGTCACAGGCACGGTGTCAAGTGTCATTATGTGGCGTGTGAATTAAGGAACTTGACTGTACTTAAAATAAAATATTTTATACCATGCACGAAATCAATCAGATAATTATACGAAAACCATGGACAGAAGTTATTTTTAAATCCAGTTTCTATTTAATAAGTCAGGTAGAAATATATAAAGTAACTGACTTGACTTGACCGTGACGTCACTCAATTCGATTTCGTATAAATTCCATATTAGCAAGTCGTTCAAATTCGTTTTGACAGTTCTTAAAAAGAAGCTGATTTGACGAAGTGAACACATGCTTTCAAAATGTGACCAATGAACATAGCTGGGCATTAACTCGTTAATCCGTTAATCGTTAATTAACGAAGTTAACATTTTGGTTAACGGATTAACTTTTAAGTTAACTTTAAAAAATGTTAACGGATTCGTTAACTTCCGTTAAATTTCTTCGAGTCCGTTAATCGTTAATCCAGTTCCGCACGCGCCGAGTAAAACTTGCTCTAACCGCTACTGTAAAAGCCCGGAGTACGGCGAAACCTAGGATTTTCAAGTAAATTCACAGTCTACAGACAAATTGGTGCCTTTGGATCACTTGTTCGAGACCTGCTAAAGTTTATTAGTCCTACTGCACCCATCACTAACTGCGAAATAGCATGTAAATCATCAGGCATGACACTCGCGCAACCGACGTATCAAGCCAGAGTGCAGAGTTCGGCGGGCCGCGCTATCTACCAAGTTACCGTGGATCACAACATTCACAACTTCGAATAGAGGTGTCTCAATCCGAGGAACCTACGCAACATGACTAGGTACGACCGCATGATTGACCCAATAAAACAAATAAAACCTAGAATTTACCGAACCAACGTCGATATAAGTCCAAACAGAACAATATTTATTAATATTTATAGATTTTGGCGAACTTCGGGCTTTTACAGTAACATATAAACTTACGCAAATACTAAATAGTTGATAAATGATGCAACTAGCAACAGTAAAATTATTTTTTTATAGCGATTAACGGATTATCGATTAACTTTAACTTCCGTTAAATTTGTTGAAATGTATCGCTTTAACGATTAACGAAGTTAACTTTTATAGTAACGGATTAGCGATTATCGAAGTTAACTATTTGATTAACGGTGCCCAGCTATGCCAATGAAACATATATCAACAAACCGTTCGATTTCTTAGAAGTGTTCCCTGCAATTTACTAAGCCTCTTTCTTCCAACACGATTCTCAACCTTAGGTTCATTCGTTTAAAGCTTTTTTAAGCTAAAAGTTTACATTTCACTTCGGTCATTTTTCCGTTATTGTTTGCACTTTTTTGCCACGCTGATACATTGCTTATTACAGTGAGCGTAAGTTCTAAACTGAACGAACGTTCTCGTAATGAAGTCATTAAGTGGTCAATTATGAAAGCAATTCGCCTAATAACGAAGCATACGGCAGTGACCATGGTTTCATATGCAAATCGCTATCGATTAAGTTTCGATTGAACATAGGAACTTATGCATCGCTTTGTGGCTACCATGACTTTTTAATACACTTAGGACCACTTGCACAAACGGAAATGGAATTTATATGGAATTTGACAGATGACAGCCCACTAACCCTGATTTTTTTTTTAATACATTATGGCCTGGATGCGAGTCCTTTAAGCCAACACTAACCCTGAGTTAAGTGGTTGGTGCAAGTGGCCCACGCCTTAGAGTACAAACATGGAAAATGCACATAATGTTTCGTTCTACCGTAGAGAAATATAAATGAGGAAAGAGTGGTCTGGTAACTCTATCTCCATACATTAGTCTTCTTGCCAAAACGCGAGTTTTTTCGTAATAGACATCTAGCATCGAGTAGCGGAATTATCAGTACCACCACTCGACACTAGGTGTCAAGGGTGTCGCGTCTCGCGCTAGTTACACTGTTTGCTTTATATTACTGAAGGAGTTAAAATACCGATTGTATTATTAAATATCTGGAAATTGTTGGGCATTTAGACTTTTTGTGCGTCGCGACATCTGTTGGCAAGTAGCAGCACTGCTACGTGTCGACTACGAAATAACTCGCGTTTACTTATGTATGGAGTTACCACTCGTTACTTATATTAAGTTATATTTCTCTATGGTTCTAGTCAGTATAAGTACGCTATAGAGAAACGTATTAATAGCTCGTGCTAGCCACGCTTACGACTGAAGAATGCTAATACGCTGTTATCACACTGGCGCGATTTCACACGTCGCTTGACACCGCTATACCTATGTAAACTCCTTAAAATATGTAAATGTAGTAATTACTCTGACGTATGTATATAAGCCCTAAAGACAGGTTTTCACTTGTCTACCAATTATGTAAAATATTGAACACATAACTTCGAGGCTTCACTAATATTTTCTGACAGTAAAATCAGTCACCTGTTCAATGTTACCTTGGATAAAGCTTATGACCTTGTTTAGGCTGTTAATAATTTGTCTAGACCAAATAATGAGAAATTTCATTTTTTAATAACTCGATAACTTAGGCAAGTACATTAAACGGCCATAAAGAATGCACATCGGTCTTTAGAAAGAGACAATCAACGTCACATAAGCAAGACAGAGACAACGCGCTACCAAGACGAAAAACCGATGTGGCCAATTTCGAAAGCTATAATTATTTCGTCTAAATATTTTTTTATTTTCGCAGGAAGCCTTAGCGCTAGGCGAGCTCCTAGGATGGCTCCGCGACTCACCTCACCTCGTGTCGCTCTGCCTCCTCCTCGGCGAAGAGCACATGCCGCCCACTCTGCCATGTGCCCTCGTCGCCGGCCTGTACGGCAGTTGCCGGCTGCCGGCCGACCGGACCCGCCTACTCGCTGTGATAAGATCACTGCTCAAACACCAGCTGGCCACGTCCAGTGATCCTAGAAAGTAAGTTTCTTGATGATTCTAACATCGTATTCAATAAGGTTCTCTCTTGTCACTGCTATACGCCACTCTGCCGTGCGCCCTCGTCGCAGGCCTGTACTTGAGTTACTGGCTCCTGGCCGCGGTCACTGGATAAGATCACAGCTCAAACACCAGCTGGCTACGTCCAGTGATCTTAGGAAGTGAGTCAATAAGGTTCTCTCTTGTCACTGCTATATGTCACTCTGCTGTGCGCCCTCGTTGCCGGCCTGTACGGTAGTTCCCGGTTGCCGGCCGACCGGACCCGGCTACTCGCTGTGATAAGAATTTCCGTTTTTTGTACATGCGACACTCTACAATGTACTACTTACACTAAGGGCCGTACAGGCATGTGCAGGCTGTGATTTAAAAAAGATGCCACAGTTATGTCTGTTTCTCGTGGTTTTATTATATTAAATCCTTGTAAGGGTATTTGTTGCTAATAGCGGGTGTGCCCACACTGACCACTGACCGTGCAGCCTCGCGAGGCAATGCCTCGCGCGCAAAACCTTCGTGGAGACAAACGTGCGCGCACAAGCATGGACGTTTTGCGCGCGAGGCATTGCCTTGCGAGGCTGCTCGGTCAGTGCAGACCTAGCTACTTGGTATTTTTGTTTAACAGTACTTATAGCTCACAAAACAAGGAGATAGGTAATACATATTTTTTACAGTTTGTAATATAATCATTTCACAAGGGCGGTTAAGCACTGGTCCTACAAAAAGCGAGTAACCGATCGGCGATAGAACGAACAAAAGATAGTAGCTCTCGTGTCCATTTAGACGGTACGAGAACTCGCATACGAATTGTATTACATTGCGGTATTTGATGGCTGTGCTGACTTGTATGTCACCTCAACAACCAGCAATGTAACTAAAATTGCATGCGAGTTCGCACGCCGTCTAAATCAGGCCTTAATAAAGGAGTGTGCGAGCGATTTGATAGTTCATCACTCGGCGACGAACTTCAAGTCGCTCGCGCTATCATCGGGTCTCTACTCGCTTTTGGTGGGACCAATGCCTTAAACCCCCTGTTTCATTTGGAATTCGATTCCGTGACAAGCGCATCAATTGTAGATTTCAATACTGGAAATTCCATTATAGTTAGTTCTGCTATGCGAAAGTTTACCTTGCCAATAGCGAGCCTTGATAGCTAACAGTGCAGGCGAAGTTATATAACTTGTATTGAAATCGTCTTAATCTTCATTTAGGTACCCATTCTATTGGAAATTTCAATAATGGAAACTCCGTTTCTGTTAGTTTTGCTTTGCGAAAGTTTACCCTGCGAATAGCTTGATAGCTGACAATGTAAGCGCAGTTATATACTCGTAACGTATATAATGAACTTACTTGTGTGAAGCGATAGTGGTTTGTCAGGATCGTAGCAAATGGAAATCCGTGATTTCTGCCTACCCCTCTGAGAAACAGGCGTGATTGTATGTATATATGTGTACTGTGTACGTATGTAACTTACTTAATACATCCTAAACTTAATTTAGAGATCAGTTGTGCATTTTACATCTATGAATTTAATCTACGAAGAGTATTTTTTACAATAGATAAGAAAAATTATGAGAGCTCTTTCTAAAAATAGGGTAGTTATGTTAAATGACGAAAAAAAAATAATGAAATTATCTGTAAACTTTAAATTAATATTGAAGCTGTATCTTAACAAGTCACATTCATGTTACTTTGAATAGCATTAAACATTTGTTTGTCATTTTCGTTCTTGTCTTTGCGAATTACTTTTTACTATAAAGCATCGCTATCAGTTCTCTTACGGCCTACTCAGTTTACATTAAATATTTCAATATTAAAACTGCTATTTTAATAACTATTTCATCATAGATAAGCGTAAATTAGACAAGCTATATTAAATTATTCATTAAGTTGTGAAGAAATCAATCGAGAGAATTGATTTATCTTTGCGAATTATCTTTTTGTTTTTTAGTTCCTAATTCTTTTTCGTTATGACAATTTAAAGTTAAAGCAAAATTTGGTTACATTTACGAATGACGAAAGTCATTGGTGTTCGAAATGGCAACCATTTTGGTTAATTTTCTAATACACCAAATAAACGTTTTCTTTCTTTCTTTCAAATGTATGACACAACACCGTGTTCCAGATTGTTCCGCTCCGGCAAATGCGCCCTAGCGTCCCTATACGGCGTGTTCCGCGACGGACACGCGCCGGCGCGGCAGTTCCTCGTGGCCGCGCTCAACGCTCCCGTCATGGCCGCTCTGCACGAGGACGAGTTCTTCTTGGACATCCATCCTGACCGCGCCATGGAGCGGTAAGGATCCCAGCCTGTTCTAGATTGTTCCACTCTTGCAAATACGTAGTATTCCTATATTGCGTGAGACACGCGCCGGCGCCGCAGTTCCTGACAGTGACAACATACATTTTTTTTCATAATGAATAACCACTGTCTTGTCCACAGATTCTCTCCCCAAGACCGCGTAAAGAAATTCGGCCAATCCAACACAGCTGAATACAACGCTAAAGTCGCGCGTTACCGCAAATGGATCGTGCAGCGTCTGTTCCAACTGACCAGCAAGTTCATTACGTCCCTGCGCGAACATTGGGCCAACTTCCCGGCCTCTATTGCTTGGTTGATACAGCAGAGCGTTCATCTTATTAAACAGCACTCAAGGTAAGTGAATAATTGAATATTATAGTCCTTTAACCCTTACTGTATAGTTATACTATTTCAACGGGTAATAAAAATTTATCGAGACATTTTTAACTTTAGCACAGTCATTACTAAGTTCCTATGCCCATTTCCGGTCTGTGCCTGATCAGCAGAGCTGGGCCTAAGGCACTGGTCCCACCAAAAGCGAACGAGTTATAATTCGTCGCCTAGCAACTGCTCAGTCTCTTTTATTTACATGGGAGCGACTATCTTTTGTTTGTTTTTACCCTAAGTAATTTAGCTTGTAAGTTCAGATACATAAAACGTTCATTTGATGTAAAATGTAAGCTTGTAAAATTACGTACGAACGTGTCATGCTATTTCAGTCAGTCTCAGTACAAGATGTAGGTACTGACATTGACTGAACTAGCATTAGAAATACGAACGTATCCGGAAAAATACGAAGGAAACCCTTTTCGTACTACATCTGTAATAAAATTAGAAATACAATTACAATGACACTTCAATACCGCTTACAACATAAATCGTATTCCGAAGTTTTACTTTGTGTACAGAATACCAGAAAGCGAGCTGCACGGCCTATGCACAGACCTCGTGCTCAACCACTTCATCTGTCCCGCCATCTTGAACCCCGAGGCCCACGGCGTGGTCGACGCCCCCGTGTCTTACATAGCGCGCACTAATCTTATGCAGATTGCGCAGATACTGCAAGTGCTGTGCCTTAGCAAGCATACTGAGGTAAGTCTAAATAGGCCTTATGTATTCGCATCTGCCTTAAGTAAAAAAAAAGGTGTCAGTCGCTTCATATTCTCCGTTCAGAGTCTTGAGATCCTGCAAGTGCTAAGTCTGAGAAAGCACACTGAGAGGATTTACTAATAGCTAAATATCATCTAGCTGTTTTAGATTCTATAGACAAACACCCTTGGAAGCTTATGGGACTGACAATACTGGTAGATTGCAGAGCCGAGGTGAGTAAGGTGTTTCGTTACCTAGTGTGATGACGTCTGCATCTAAGTGTAAGGCCCGTGCACGCTCATATTGGTTGTTGTACGGGGCGGGGCGTGCGGCGTGCATGTCAAACTATTGAAGTTCATACAAGTGTGCTGAGTCCATTCTGCATAGCGTGCACAATGGCGAGCCTACTGAGCGACACGCCTTAGTGCATTTTCACATTATCCGATCCGATATCGGATGTCGGAAAGATTTCAAATGCAAAAATCAAAGATGGCGGCTTAAATGTATGGGATATCGGTCCTACATTTGATATCGGATCGGATGATGTGAAAACGCACTTACACTAAGCCCTTTTTAAGTTTTTAATCCCCGACGCAAAAACGACGAGGTGTTATAAGTTTGACGTGTTTGTCTGTCTGTGACATCGTAGCTCCCGAACGGATGAACCGACTTAGATTTTTTTAAAGCTGAATTAGTCGGGAGTGTTCTTAGCCATCTTTCATGAAAATCGGTCCACTATGTCGGTTTTTTTTTTTTCAAAATTTTAGTTTTGTTTTTAGGTTATACTAAGTACAGCATTTGGACTATTTTTCTTCCAGGTGGACCCGAAGCTGACAGACCTGTACTCTCTCTTCCCCCGCTCGTGCGTGTGGGCGCTGGTGGATGGGGTGTGCGGGGACGCGCTGGCGCCGCGCGCCCCCGCCGCCCCCGCGCCCGCGGCCGCGCCCCGCACCGACGCGCCCTGCGCGCCCGCCGCCGCGCTCTACACTCCGCAAGAGCTCCACCACCTGGTGAGTGTGAGGCCGATAGTCCACTATCATATGTCCACCACACACACACACACACACACACACACACACACATACACACACACACACTTCTCACTCACGCACAAGCATGCTTAAGATTGTTTTTTTTTTTTTGTAAATAGGCATGACATTGTACCTACACAAAATATTAAAATATCTAATTAATTCATTACTTTATCACCTTAAATTCTGTATAAGCTTAAGATTCAAAATAATAATAATAATAATAAAGGCGTAGGGATGTGACGACCCCATCGCCCATTAGTTTTACCAGTGCAATCGGCAGTGCAGGGCAGCTTGTGGCGAGCTGTTGGGGAACAGCGACCCCACGTACCCGAGTGCTCCTGGGGAGTTCTGTTACCCGTAAGGCGGGTGGGTGGGACAGTACTCTCTACCTCTGGCTTGCCTTGGCTGACCGTCCAGAGTGGGGTCGTTAGGGCTACATGCCCCAGGGGTGGAAGTGAAAATTTGCATAAGACGCGAGTTGGTGCAGTGGCTTAACAGCCACTGGGCAGAAAGCGGTGTACACCTCTCGACACCCTTGAGTTCTCACACCGGTGTTGCCCTTGAGCCATCTTGGATGTCGCTTTTTGTGGGGGCCCATCTTGTCGTCACCGTCTGCCGGAAATAAAATTGGATACCGTTTTATTAGGCAGGCGTCCGGTTTTTTATCCATAGCCCAGTAATTAGTCCATCACTTTCATCAAAATAGACCAGTTCATTTTAGATTCCATTAACTCTCAAATAGTCCTTACACCCTGGCGGGTGTTGCCTCTGCGTGTGTACCATGATACGGGCAAGGGCAACATCCGCTCGGTGTACCCATTACATTTCATTAAAGTGTCGAAAGGGCCTCTACGTGTTGGCTTCGGCCCCGCGCACGCCCCCCAAAGGTTCGGAACACCATTGTTCCGTGATGGGAAAGACATACAAATAATAATAAATAAATAAAAAGTCATTTATTGTCGCAAATAATTTTAAGGTACAATTACTTAAGTATTTATTTCTATCATGCAACTAAGAGTAAGCTACGCTATGATACAGTACAATCATGTCTATATTAGCTATGATCACAACTTTGAGGACTAAAATAACTAAGTAACTACCAACAGTTAAATATTAGGTGCGACAATAGGCTCGAGACTCAGCTTGTGCCGCGAGTCTAGTGACTGCACAGGCTATCAGGGGTAATGACTTCTAACCCGCGTTAACATTTGAATAGCTGCTCACAGGAGTTAAAATAACAATTTATAATAAGTAACTAATAGCAATTTAAATTTTAAATTTTGCCCATAAAGTTTTACATTGTGTGAATAGTACTAGTATGTTCGGTGTACTCCTCAATGTAAGATCTTCTTATGAAGAATGAAGAACTCCAGGATAGTACTATTTTTCTTTTAATTAACTTAATAACTAGGTACAAGTAGTTTAGGTATTTTAATGAATCTATACAGATATATGTGTAGCCGCTTCGGCTGTAAGGTGCAGTCTAATGTAGGTACGCGGCGCGGGGAGCCGTGACGTATGTGTGTGACGTCATGTGTCGTCAACCGGTCTTCGTACGAGTACTTGGGTAAACGTATATATATTGTGTTGTGTGAACATCCTCCCGCCTCTTAAAGCTTGGCTTTAAGCTTGGTCTTCATCAAGGAAGGGGCATATCCTGTTGATGGCTCGTCGAATCGTGCCCTTCGCGGTGAGTATGTCTGCGACTCTGCTTGCTCCATCACTACCAGGATACACTGCCTGTATTCGTCCCAATGGCCATTTCAGTGGTGATGTGGCCTCGTCTTTTATAAGGACCATTTGACCGGGCTTAATGTCGGGGCGCCGCTGCTGCCATCGGGTACGTTGCTGCAATTCGCAGATATATTCTTGGCTCCATCTCGACCAAAAGTGTTGCCTTGCCTGTTCAATCCTCGCATATCGATGAAGCCGACTAGGATTGACATCTTGCAAATCTGGTGCCGGTAGCGACACAAGGGGTCTTCCAATGAGGAAATACCCAGGGGTTAGAGGGACTAAATCACTAGGAGAGGATGACATTGGACAGAGGGGTCTAGAATTAAGGACGGCCTCAATCTGTGCGAACAAAGATGTCAACTCTTCGAATGTTAAGTGAGTATTGCCTAACGCCCTTTTCATATGAAATTTCGCTGAGCGAACAGCTGCTTCATAAAGGCCTCCAAAATTTGGCGCGTACGCAGGTGAAAAGTGAAAAACTATCTTATCGTCTACAAATGCATCTGACACAGAACTGGAAGCAGCATTGAGAAACTCGCCTATCTCCCGATTGGCGCCTACGAAATTTCTCCCATTATCACAAAATATCTCTCGAGGCATTCCTCGTCGAGATATGAAGCGACGCAATGCTAAAATAAAATCTTCTGTGCTCAGAGAACTTACGAGTTCCAAATGAACTGCTTTTATTTTAAAATCTATAAAAACGCACAGGTAACTCTTAAGGAGTTTTGCACCACGGCCTTTCCTGTCACTCACAAGAAATGGACCAGCAAAATCAGTACCTACCACCTCAAACGCATGTCCAGGCGTAACCCGTTGAGCTGGCAAGTTTCCCATGATTTGCTGAGCTACTTCTCCTTTCATTCTTATGCAACGAGTGCAACTATTATAAGTACGTGCAGCAAGTACTCTGCCATTTAAAGGCCAATAATGTTCGCGAATAACTGACAGAAGAAGTTGTGGTGGCGCGTGTAAAAGTTTAAAATGAAAATATCGAAATAATAATTTGGTAAAATGATGTTTAGCATCCAAGAGTATAGGGTGTTTTTTATCGAAATCATAATCAGAATTATCTAATCTTCCCCCTACTCGAATCAACCCCGAGTCATCAATAAAAGGAGTTAATTTACTTGAGCCAACGATAGACTTTCCATTGTTGCTCTCATAACTAGGAAAGCTTTCTTTTTGTGACAAATAAGCTAACTTGGACTCTGCTTGCTCAAGCTCGTCCACGGTTATTGAACTGCTAGCTTCACCATTTTGTTTATGCAGCAAGCTATTGATGAATCGACACACGTATGCAAATATTCTCCTAAGTCTCAGAAAACTAGAATAATTTGACATGTCGATTATCGGTTGTGTCGATTTTTCAACTCTTGCCGCACATACACGTAACTCAGGCAAACGCTTTTCTATCGCGTCAGTTTGCGCTGGCCACTGATCAATTGTATCCTGCAGAAATGCAGGTCCCTCCCACCACAGCGACAATGACTGCAGTTCATCTGGAAACACGCCTCGTGAGGCAAGATCGCAGGGGTTTTGAGCGGAAGGGACATACATCCATGCAGCATTCGAACACTTATCATTTATTTCAGCGACTCTGTGTGACACAAAAGTACATAACTTATTTGTAGGAATGCGTAACCAACCCAAAACAACTTTGCTGTCTGACCAAAAATATCTTTTTGTGATATTACAGCGCAAAGCTTGCACAACCTTTTCACATAAACGCGAAACTAGTAAAGCTGCACAAAGTTCCAATTTTGGGATAGTTGTGGCCTTCAAAGGTGTGACTTTGGTTTTAGCACACAAAAGCCGAACAGTACAATTTCCTAACTCATCTACTGATTTTAAATAAATACATCCTGCATATGCCTTTAAAGAGGCATCCGAAAATGCATGGATTTGAATTTCAACTGCGTTTCTACAGCTGGCGTGGCGTGGAATACTTATTTCTTTTAAATAATGAATGCTGTTGATAAATCTGGTCCAGATACAGTTTGGTGCCTGGGGTATCTCTTCATCCCAGTCCAGTTTCTGTGACCACAACGATTGCAAAAAGATTTTGCATAGAATAACGCATACACTCAACAGCCCTAAAGGATCAAATATACTTGAAGCTACAGATAGGACGGCCCTTTTAGTGTATTTTACATGGTTATCTATCGCTGGAATTTTAGAGCATTTTATTAATATGCTGTCAGCATTTGGGTTCCACTCTACGCCTAACGTGTTACTTTGATTACTTTGATGCTGAGAACTATTTGTCTCCATAACTTCACAAAGAAATCGCTCAGAGTTACTTTTTAACTTTCGCAAGTTAAAGTGAGCTGAACTCAACGTGTTGTTGACCCCTTGATAAAGTTTTAACAGTTGTCCTTCATCATCGGTACCAGTTATTAAATCATCTACGTAAAAATCATGGACAATTACTTGCTTTATCAAAGGATCACTACATTCATATCCCAGTTGGGCTAAACATCTCGTGCTTAAGAATGGCGCGCTTGACGTGCCATACGTCAAAGTATTCAGGGCTAGATACTTCATGCGCTCGCCTTCATTTTCACGCCATAATATCATTTGAAGATGTCTCTGCGAAGGTTCCACGATAACTTGACGATACATTTTCTCTATGTCTCCTGTGAATATGAAAACGTGCTGACGAAATCTTATTAGAATAGAGAAAATGTCATCTTGTACCGTAGCACCAACCATGAGAATGTCATTGAGTGAGTAGCCTGAATCAGTGCGAGCTGACGCGTCAAAAACGACTCTACACTTTGTAGATTCACTTTGCTCCTTTAAAATTGGGTGGTGGGGCAAAAAGTTGGCTTTTTCAGGCTTCTTGCTCTCTGACAAATGATTCAACTGAGCATATTCGTTGATAAAATCTACATACTGTGATTTTACATCAGGCTGCCTTCTAAATCGTTGCTCTAAAGAATCAAACCGTTTTCTTGCTAATCTATATGAATCACCTAGAACATCTGGTTGATCTTTCAAGGGCAGCGTGACGCAAAATCTGCCATCAGCTAAGCGTCGTGTGTTTTTCTTGAAGTGTTCTTCGCACGCCTCCTCTTCTGGGGACAACACTGGTACAGTTGGGACCTCCTCCAACTCCCAAAACTTACTTAGCTGATTGCGTATTTCTCTACTGAAACCACAATGCTCAGTTTTCGTTTTACTTGTGCTAATATTATTATTTAGCATCGTTTGTCCTACTACTAACCATCCAAATACAGAATTTTTCAATAGGGGTTTATTGGGCCCAAGCTTAATCTTGCCATTGGTGATTAAATCCCAAAATATCGCCCCGCCGACTAATATGTCTATTTCAGCAGGTTTGTACCAGCCTGGGTCTGCTAGTGTGATATTCTGAGGAATCTCAATGTTAGAAATATCTACTTCTTCTGCTGGCAAAGGTTTCATTATCCGAGAGAGAATGTAGGCATCAACACGCGCACAAGGTTTTTTGCTGTTACGGGCTTGAATGGCAACCTTGCAATGCTTTTGAACATCAAAGGATATTTCCTTAATAGCTGTAATGTTGGCATCTACATCCTCACCCTGCAAGCCTAACTTCTCCGCCAGCGCCTGAGAGATAAAATTAGATTGAGCACCACAGTCGAGAAAACAACGAGCCTCATGCATTGTATTTGTCTTTTCATTTTTAACTAAAACAATTGCAGTCGACAACAATACCTCAGTATCACTGCAGACTGTTAATGCTACGGGCGCAGACACAAACTCCTTCTCACCTCCGTCCTTCTGTTTATCTGACGTCATAGTCTTGTGCAAAAGGGTATTGTGTTTACGCTTGCAAATAACACATGGACTTGCCTTACATTGATGTGCAAAATGCCCGCCACGGAAACAATTAATGCACACCTTCAAAGTTTTTATCAATGCATTTCGCTCATCGACTGACATTTGATTTAATTTTTCACAGTTATAAATTAAATGATCCCCATTACATATGCGACAAACTCGCGTATTACTTATATTGGAATTGCTCGATGTGTTAGAATCGCTTGCCGCGGCAACAAATGATTTCTGCGCCTTATCCATTCGCTTATAATTAATCTGCTTATTATCTGTTTTCTCGCTAGCAGTAGTCGCCGAAATCATTTCCAACACATCGGCCCTCTGACGTAAAAACTCATAAAAATTGTCCAAAGTAGGATTCTCCGTTAAGCTATTCCTATATTCCTCCCACTTCGTACAAGTAGCAGTATCTAATTTACTTGTAAACATAAATATTATAAGTGTATCCCAGTTATCTGTTTTTTCACCTAAACTATTTAAAGCCCTCAAATGTTTCGAAACATGATCAATTAGAAACCGCAACGACTTATCAGTCTCCCTTCCTGACAAAGACACATTAAAAAGTGACTTAAGATGAGTATGAATAAGCTGGCGCTTGTTATCAAACCTATCGCATACTAATTTCCAAGCCGCGGTATAATTCGCCGCCGATATCTCTAACGATTGGATAACAGACGCTGCGTTTCCTAATAAGGATGCTTTTAAATATTGAAACTTACAAATATCACTGAGATTATCATTGTTGTGTACAATTGATATATACACATCGCGAAACTCTAACCATTTCGTGGTAGAACCATCAAAGCTAGGAAGACGTATAGTAGGCAGTCGCACGCCGCCCGCGTCCGTTCCGCTCCGGGACGAACGCGCGTCGTCGTCCGGGCCCCCGTCCAGCGAGGAGCGAGGCTCATTAGCCGCGATCAATTCCTGCGCCTGACTAATTGCACAAAAGAATAACTTTTCTGTATTTTCACGCTCACTAAAATCTGGCTCGCTGGTCGGTGGTCCGTCCTGCTTAACCTTGGATTCACTCACTTCAATGTTAGTCTGAATCTTATCGTATTCCTCAAATAACAAGTCCGCTTTCCGTAATCTTAATTTAATTTCATTTAAATTTGCCTTAGAAACCTGCTTTAATTTCTTAAACTCATCTAAATAATTTCTAAATGTAGTTAATCGACCCTTAATCGATGCTCTCTTTGCCTTCAATTCTCTGTCAGTCATATTGTAAACTAATTACAAATATAGGTCAAGCCGTTCAATAAAAGTGCAATAAATACCTTTATGTACGTTTTCCTTATACGAAACAGCTGCACGTCTCACCGGCCGATAACCAAACCAGGATAATAGAACTAGGTTAACTCGGCGCAGGTTATGGCAGGCCGGCGCGGGCGCAGGACGGGTTATCCTGGAATATTCGGCCGAAATACTATAACTTACGTAAACAAACCTATTTGCAATAGCTAATTGAGCTAAGAGATGCAAGATAGTTAAGGATTCTACGATTATTAACTTTAATTTCATAAAATGAATGCAATATTTAAGCACAAAGGCGTAATGTAGGTAGGTATACCTATAACTCGATTTTAAATAGCTAATGCAATTGCAAATTATACCAATAATTTGTATTTCTAAAATCTTACTTTTAGTTTACAGCAGATAGCAACGTAAATAAGGAAAATGTGCAATTAAATATGGTTTAACTGTGAGCTAGTGATTATTTTTTGTTGCTAAGTGCGTTGACCTTGAGTAGGTAAGCGAGTTTAATGATACTTTAGCTTTAAAATTATGCACTTAAATATAAATAAATGAGATCTGCTCGCACAAACGAAGCTTTACAGGGCTAACACAACAAATAAATAGGTAGGATAAGGAACGGGCTAACCTCCCTTTTGTTCTAGAAGTCGGCTTCAGCACACGTCACTTAGGTAATACTGGGCACTTAGGTATCAGAATTTCTGGTAGGTATTTCACTTCCTCTTCTAGATCTCGGTGGTTACAATGCAGCTCCGTTTCTCCCGTCAATCCTTTGTGAAGTAGATTGCAGATTCGTGCTATGCGCCCGCATAGCAACAGTAACCTGGTCGCCAAAATGTTCGGTGTACTCCTCAATGTAAGATCTTCTTATGAAGAATGAAGAACTCCAGGATAGTACTATTTTTCTTTTAATTAACTTAATAACTAGGTACAAGTAGTTTAGGTATTTTAATGAATCTATACAGATATATGTGTAGCCGCTTCGGCTGTAAGGTGCAGTCTAATGTAGGTACGCGGCGCGGGGAGCCGTGACGTATGTGTGTGACGTCATGTGTCGTCAACCGGTCTTCGTACGAGTACTTGGGTAAACGTATATATATTGTGTTGTGTGAACAAGTATTAGTATTAACCCTTAAATGCATGATTCTTCTTTTAATGAGAAATTAATGTATGTGATAGACAATGTTTTTTTAACACTAGGAAAAATTTTACTACAGTTAGAATGTACAAATATATGATGCATATATACATCACTATACATTTAAGGGCCAAGTAATACATATTTAATAAAATTATATTAATATTATTCATGAAATTCACGTATCTCTGTCTAGCAATCGGACCCTATAGTTAATTAATTTTCAATGTAACAATATAGCAATAGTATTCAATGTAACAGTATTATGCACTATGCAATTAATCATCGTATTAATACATCATCAATATCATCATACATCGTATAATGATTAACTTCCCTATAAAGTAATGGAAGAGCGGAGCCTTCTGGCACAAGTATTTTATATTACTTAAAAAGAAGGTTCTTGTTTGGTTTCTATGTACAACCTGTGTAACCAATAAATCATTTTAATTTTTCATTTTCATATGTTTATCATTGAAATATGATCATAGGCAACGTGCCGTCCTTTTTCTTTACATTGGAGAAAAAGGAAGGCATACAGAGATATGATCATATTTCTATGATAAACATATGATAGTGGACTATCGGCCTGAGACAGGTGCAGTGCTGCCCCGCTCTGCGTGTGCTCACTATTCCCGGGCCGTTTTATTATGGGTCCTGTGGCACATTGAATGACGTTTCTTGTGGTGATGCCAAAGAATCGATACTTTTATTAAGTACCTTTTATATAAACAGCCATGTCAGTTAAAACGTTCTTCATTAATAAACTTATTAACTATTTGAACTGAATTAATGTCAACTGTCAACTTACAAACACAATTAGGATATATGAAGCATACTACTGAATACTTATTTCATATTTAAATGACATTTTTGAATAATGGATTTCTATCAATTTTATCGCTATAAAAATAAAAATTCAAAAATAAGTAATTTATTTGTTAATATACATGCTTTAACTTAACTTGCATTAATTTCAATCCGCTCACGTCTGTTATCGAACTTATTGTATCGATAAACCACCTCTCTAGTTGATACTAACCTAACGAAGTAACTTTTGTAAAACGTCACCACACAAGTTCATATCAAATTATAATGTAATTTATTTAGTAACACTAAATAATTTGCTATTGATATTACTTAAAACTTTAGTTTTAACATAAAAATGTTAACTGTATACTTTTAAGGCCTCTAAAGGCATTGGTGTGACAAAACGTCTTTACAAGGTTATATAAACAGAAATGTGTCACAGGATCCATAATAAAACGGCTCAAATATAGTGTGCGCGCCTCGTAGGAGTTGCGTCTACATCAATATGCCTAAAACGTCAAAGTCCTCAGAGGACAATCGATTTGAGCGTACACGACAGGCAATTAGAAGAAAACGTGTGGTCTATCTCGCGGCGACATACTCTCGCGGCAATCATGTGCTAACCCTGCTGGTCTTACACAAACACGTCAACTGACTATTCACATGCAATGGTGCGCTATAATAAAGGACTCATTGTGCGACAAGGGGAGGAAGTTGAATATCACTAACGAGAGTAAGTTAAATCGTGACAGCTTGCTGGAGCGATTTAAAGACTCAAGTTAGTAATATTCATACTCCCCGAGTTACACACAATGTTTTTCATCACACTTGCAATTTAAAAAATATCTAAATAGATGTAAAAAAGTTAAGTACGGTACAAGAAATTTCATTATTCCCTTGGGGGGATGATTTTTCTATAACTCACGCTCCGCCTGCGTGCAATAGCACATTTAAAGTGCGGGTGTGATGAAAAAGTAGATGACAAACTTTGGACGGGATGATTGAATTCAGGTTTATTATTATATTTTGGAGTCAAATAAAACTTTAAATTAATTAATTACGGTTTATTAAACTTTAACGTCTTTGACAGTTCGATACATAAGCATGCGCTTTCTAGAAAGTCAGTGTTGCCACCATTACAGGTTACTACATTTATAAAGCGTTTATGAATAACGCCTTAAAATGTTATAGGTAAACTTTTTAACACCAATAAACATTTTCTTCTATTTCTATAAATAATGGAACTTTTATTACATAGATAACGTTCCTGAAACGGATATCGTCGAAGCTGAACAACAACACGCCGAGCGTGACGTCAGAGGAGATGTCCAGTGGCTCCGGGCCTGCCGACGCCGCTGCCTACAGGTAATTAGTACATTACGCTACAAGTGCGGAAAAGGGGGAATTCGAAACGAGTGACATCATCCTCCTTGCGTTATCCCGGCATTTGCCACGACTCATGGGAGCCTGAAGTCCGCTTTGACTACTACTCCCAAGATTTGGCGTAGGCACTAGTTTTACGAATGCGACTGCCATCTGACGTTCCAACCCGAAGGGTAACTAGGTTTTTTGGAAATAGTCCGGTTTCTTCACGATGTTTTCCTTCACCGAAAAGCGGCTGGCAAATATCAAATGACATTTCGCACATGAGTTCAAAAAAACTCATTGGTACGAGCCGGGTTCGAACCCGCGACTTCCGTATCGAAAGTCGCACGCTCATAAATTAAAACACGACCGAAGGGAATCGTGTCGATTTAAAACACGTTCTTTGGTCGTATTTTAAATTATCGCCACTTTTTCAAATTCTCTCCTCGCACGAGCATCGTACTACGTTTTACAGTACACATGGCCATTTAAATGTTTGACATAGTTGCGTAATGAGCTCATTACATTACTAGTGCGATAACATAACGCCATATCGTCACTAATTTAAAAAATCTTGTATCCCACATTTCTACTCAAAGTTAAAACGCAGTAACTCTACATGCATCCTATACATACTTATTACATTTTTATTTTCATTGACAGAAAAAGATAAGAGTTTTTTTTTCCAAAGTAGTGACGATATGTACTCTAAATTAATTTAAAACACTAAGTTAAATACAGATCTGCATTTTTTCTCTCTCTCTCTCTCATATCAATAAGGAGGCACACTTACATTTTATCCCGTCAGGCGGCGCCTGTGCAAGTGCCTAGGCATGTCACTGTCATTCATATGTGAGAGAGAGAAAAAAAATCATCTTCTCGCTCTCGTATGAAATTCTTTATCTGTGCAATGGACTAATAAGGTGGCGCCATCAGTCATAACCTTTGAGTGTGCCTCCTCATTGAATGTATATCTGTAAAGTAAGTGTCACCAGGTCCTAACTCACGTCTATCTTGGCTTTTTACTTCAGTATACATTCTTATATTCTATTGTAATCATCAAAAATTCCTTATTCAGCAGTGAGTCAGGCAGCGACTCGTCCTCATCGGACGCCGGCGCGTCCAGCCTGGCCGCGCTCCTGCAAACCATGGAGCCCAACTACCGCAGCAGGCTGCACGACCTGCTGAGGAAGATGCCTGACTTGAGCAAACCCAGGTGAGACTAAATAGTGTGTTAAAACCTTGTCATTTTGAATGATGGGTTTAAATTTGCTTACTGCGATTACCTGTCCAATTTGAAGTTTACTGTGACAAAGCTTTAAAGTTCTTTACAGTGACATAGCTGTCTATTGGTAAACCTTATGTCGTTGCAGTAACGTATACAAATAAATAATAGTTTTAATGGTAGCTAGCAATTATTTCATTGAGTGTAAATCCAGGTGAGACTAAATGGTGAGTGGTGTGTATCATAGAAATATGATCATACGTCTGTATCCTCCCCTCCCTGCCGATGCCTCCCTTTTTCTCCAACGTGAAGAAACAGGACAGCATGTTGCCTATGATCATATTTCTATGATAAACATATGATAGTGGACTATCGGCCTGAGTGGACACTCAGTCGGCGCGGCGTGCAGTGGGGCGGGGTGGCCCTTGTGCCCGCTATGCAGCGTGGACTCAGCACACTTGTATGAGCTTCAATAGTTTGACATTGAGGGCCTTACAATTTGTTCTCAGGGTCTCACACACGAAAATGTCGTTTTCGCCTAGATTTTCCACTTCCAACTGATCCTTCTAAAGCCTGACCAGAAATTTATGACTATTGTCGCTGTTATTCTGATATGCGGCGACAGTTCAGTATAGTATGAAGAAGATAGTTCTAATGAAATTCCGCAATATGGCGCGTAGTCAAATATTTCTACTCTTTTACCCCCTTATTCATGTACACTCAAATTATCTACCCGATATAAAGTTCGTTTGTCCCTTTCCGATGTATTGGTGTGATAGAAAGGGACACACTTTAGATTTAGGTTAGACTCTATTGTAATTTTTTTTTTGTTTTAATTATTTACAGACAATCACCGCCTCAACCCGCCGACGCCGCAGAAACGCAAAAGAAGAGCATCCTAGCCAAAGTGCCTAAGCCACGCTTGCCTCGTAGCAGTAGCTCGAACACCTCCCTAGCCACGGAAATATCGGAACCAGAGCTGGAAGTGTATGTCATACAGATGGCGAGGCAGGATGAGAGCGACTACGTGGGTAAGTAATAGTTACTAGTTACTACCCTATCAATATTTGCGTTAGAAAACCCTCATATAACCTGGCAACCTTCAAGTCAAGGGTGAACACAGTGGCGACGCGTGGAAAATTTTTGTTGGTAAAGCCGGAGGGTTTTTTAGGATCTGTTTTTAGGGACTTCTTAAGATACTGCAGAATTTTAGGGAACCCGTTGGGAATGGAGTTGTATCAACGCTACGCCACTGGTGAACAGGCATCTTCTGGGCAAGCTCACTCCATCGTAGGCAACGTCTTTGCCTTTGGCTAGTCTGTGGTCAAAGAGTAAGCCCATTTATAATAATAATAAAAAATATGAGAGTATCTTGACCACAGATATAAGGAGACTGAACGTGTCGGGCGATATGTATTGAAAGTTCTTGAACCAACGCACACTTGTAAATGGACGCTCCTATATAGCAATACACGCGCATCATTTCCATGTCTGTGTACATGCGAACGATCATCGAGTCGAGTCATCACGCACGCACACAACGACAACTGTATTCTCAATGAGATAACAACTGCATCACGTCCGTCGGCGGCTTGTTCGCTTTCTAGTATTATATGCAGCTCAGGGTACGTAGTCGAATGGCACAAACGATCACGAAACGAAACTCTCGTAGATATCTATCTCTATCGCTCTTGCGTGTTGGCGCGACAGAGCCAGGCTACCTTTCGCGGCGTTTCGTTTTCGTTTCGCGTCACAGAAATGCCATTCGGCTACGGCACTTGAGGTTGTAACCGAGAATTAAGTGAAAATTTTTAACTTGTCCGTATTTCATGAGTTTATGCTTTCAGTAATTTGAATAATTAGTTATGTAAAATATTTAAAACAGTAAATAGATGGAAGTAACTAAACGCAGAAACGTGACAATCATTTGACAGAATGTTTTTATGGTTATGTCACGAAGTTTCACTTCTTCTTTGACTCCACGCACTATTGTTCTTTGGTTTCAGGTTTGGTCCCAGAGTCCAAAGTGTTGGAGTGCTACTGTGGAGGCTCAGAGGGCGACGCGGAAGACGCGGGTTCCGCGCTACAGGCCGCGCCCGGCGCGCCCGTGCAGAAGCGAACCAGGTTTGTAGTTGCCCACACCCATCCCACTGTCGTCTACCACACCCACGGGAGCAAAGAGTGTTGAGATTCTTAACCTGTCACTGTTGTGCCGTGTGGTGCGGCATCAGAAAGAATAGCACCGCCTGTATCGTCCCGTGGGTGCCGTATAAGGTGACTAAGGCAAACTGACGGCGGTATTAACGGCCGCCGCCGCTGGTATTCGTCGCAAGATGACCTTCTTCTTCTAACTTAAGAGCTGTGCTCTTGTCGGTGGAGCAATCTCCAACTCGTCCGGTCCTCTGCCAACTCCTTCACCTTCTGGTACGACATGGCCTGAACCTATTCTTTAATTGGGGTGAAATAGTTTCTCCTAGGTCGTCCTCTTCCCCTCTTTCCTTCTACTTTTCCTTCTACGATGTTTTTGAGAAACAGGTCGTGTCGTAGCAGATGTCCAACTAGTACGCCTCTTCTGTTTTCTATTGTCTTTAATTTTTTTTTCTTTAATCTAGAACTCTAACATTATGATCTATATTGGTGATAATCAGTACCATTCTGTCACGTGTTTTTTAAACCCAAGCATTAATAAAACTGTATGTTTCAGATTCTCCGTGTCCCACGACGAGGTGTCGCTAGGAAACACGTCGGACAACTTGGAGGCAGTCTCGGAGGCTGCATCCAACCACAGTGTCACTTCAAGTTTGGAGTTGGAGACAGAAGACCAGAACGACAACCTCTCCGATATGGTAAGAGCACTCAACAAACGGGTCATTCACAAAATAAATCATCGTCCTTGCGTTATCCGGGCATTGGCCATGGCTCATGGGAGCCTGGGGTCTTCTGTAAGGCGGAGGTACTTCCCCAGTTGCGCTCTGCTCTAGATTCGAGCGAGATGATATCCACTGTGCTGTGCCCTACTATACGAAGCGGAATATCATTCGCTATGCCCTGCTCCTAACTGCTGCTCCTGCTCGTAAGTCGGACGAAAGAAAAAAAACACAAATTACGAATTTCACTTACTGCCGCTGCAAGGAGTTATCAAATCTCTCGAAATTGTGTGAGCGCGTTTGAATAATACATATAAACTTATTTCTGTCTCGTTTTGTTCAAAAGGAGGCGCTTAAGCCCTTCTTGTAGTGTACGGAACCCTTACAACGCGAGTACAACTCGCACTTGGCCGGTTTTTTTTTGTACAATTTTTAAATTGTACATTTGTCCCTCAGGTGTCGGCGAACGTGAGCGGGCGCGGCAGCCCGAACATCTCCGGCCGCGAGACCCCGTCGTCCCAGGTCACGGACGGGGACACGGCGGGCGAGCCGGCTAGACGGTAACTTTTAGACTATACTCAGAGAATCTTCACATTATACGATCCAAAATCGGATGTAGGCTGGATGTCAAAGACAAAAATCAAAAATGGCGCCTTTAATATAAAGTATCGATCCTATAGCCAATATCGGATCGGATAATGTGGAAACGCTCATTCACGTAGCGTGATACGACATTAAGCTCTCTGGAGTTGCGCCTTTTGACTTTGAAGCCTTTATATTTAAAGTCACATACAGGTCGAACGGAATTACTAATTAACATTATTTTTACCTTTTTTCCCAACGTTACCAGTGGAACCTGGACGAAACGTTGGGAAAAAAGGTAAAAATAATGTTAATTAATCGCGTTCGACCTATATAAATAAAAATAAATAAATAAAAATAAAAAATTACATTAAATAAAATTTACAATTAACAATTTACAACACATTACATTATATAATAGGGTGGAGCGAAAAAACACCTTTCTGGAATCAGCAAACCTAACAGTCATCAATCAATGCCCCAATGTCAATGTATATGTGACTTTAAATATGTGTACAAAGCGCGAGAACTTAAAGTGTTATTTTGAAGCCTTTTTTAACGCTTCGTCTGTGTTTGATAAGGATCCTAACATATGGCCATAGACTTTAAAAATTTACATCAAAGTTGATGAAATTTTTTCATACCATGTTAGAGAAATGCAAGGGTTTGCCGTCTTCGTAGGGAGCTTTCGTATTATCCGGCCTTGTTCCGCTCGGCCGTTAATAACACTCAACCGGCAATTGAACAAGTAGGCATTTGCCCTTGAACACAGGCGTGTTTGATTGTTCTACTAAGAAAACCGTGATATCGTCCAGGTTACCGCAAAACGTCCCAGTGAGCCAGGCGAACAGCGCGCAGGCCAAGCTGCTCAAACAGACCCGGAACGATATCGAAGACAAGTTCTGCAAGTTCGAGATCAAGGTATTTATTTACAACCTTTTGACCAATAAATAACCTCTTATTATCTTCTTCTTCGTGTAAAGGAATCAAGTTAAACAAAAAAGGGATGACGACTAGATAAAAAAAAAGTAATTATCAGTAGTTTTTTAAGATTATTGCCATGTCGTAACAGGGTATCATGTACAGTCGGCCAAAAAAATGGTTTACCACTTTTCGACCTTATGTGTTTGAAATAGAATCGAAAAGTGGTATACCTTTCTTGGCCGACTGTACCTACCTTATAATATCTGAATACCATCCTATGTAATATGAACATGGTTGCAATAAAGAATGATATGATATCGTATGATAACTATTTCCTTAGTAATTTATAATTTTTTTTCCTCATTATTTGACACAGCTCAAAAACACAGATCAATTTGATCTAGAATCCACGCAGTGTAATCACGCCATATGAATTTCTGTTTGTAGAAACTTCTGGAAGGTGACGAAACAGTGAGCATCATGTCGGACACATGGAGTACCGACGTTCTGGCTTCCGATTCGGAGACTATCGGGGACTCGTGTGACCACACGCTGGTCGCCGTTAACCAAAGTAAGTGGGGAAACTGTTATTGACATATTTCAAACAAGTAATGGCAAAACACTACATAGTATTAAACGATCCCAAACATTAGGCAAAGTCTTTTCGCTCTTCATTATGTATCAGTCACACAAATAACTAAGAGATTATGGCATAATGTTTAATTTGCAGACGTAGTGGCCAACACGAATGCGCCAGACGTGTCCGAGACGGCGAGCGAGTCCGCGTGGTCCATGGACGTTCTCGCCTCGGACAGCGATCGGAACACAGAGGTAAGATATCAGATCGGATTATGTGAAAACGGTCTAAAACTCGGCTCCCTTAGCCAGCAGTGCGAGTATACAATCACCGGCAATAACACAGAAAGAAGGCTGCATAAGTGTGACACTTTCATATGTTGCCACTGCTTAGGCCGCTGGCGGATTGCATAATCATAATCATAAATATTTTATTTGTAAACATAGGTACATATAGATTACATGGAGTTGTGTCAGTGTCGCTATGCTTTGCCTGTAGGCATACAAATATTTTTGTGGCGATTGAGCATGCAGCAAATATTAAATAAATAAGACCTAAGACTAAACCTAATTTAAAGATATATCTACAATTCAGAATCGGAGAGAAATTCTTTAGTAGGCTTTCCTTGCCAAAAATTTAAATAGACTTTTTTTAAATCTACTATGTCACCTAATTCTAGTATGTTGTTTGGTAATTTATTGTAAATCTTAGGTGCCATACCGAAAATACTTTTCGCAAAAAAGCCGTTTTTATTTTGTGTGAGCACTATTGGAAACAGAGAATTGCTAATATTATTTTTGACATAGACGCATGCAGCAAATATTAAACAAATAAGACCTAAGACTAAACCTAATTTAAATGATATATCTCTATATATATATCTATATATTGCCAAAAATTTAAATAGACTTTTTTTAAATCTACTATGTCACCTAATTCTAGTATGTTGTTTGGTAATTTATTGTAAATCTTAGGTGCCATACCGAAAATACTTTTCGCAAAAAGATGTAAACTTGGTTACATCGCCGAGCACTATTGGAAACAGAGAATTGGCTAATATTATTTTTGACATAGACGGCTTACTTCAAAGATTTTTATACAGACAAGGCAATGTTAGAATATTATATTTAATGAAATGTGGTTTGCATGTATCATCTATTTGTAAATTACACATCGAACGTAAACATTTTTTCTGGGCTTTAAAAGCTCTTAGTCGATCTGTAGAGTTACCCCAAAATATGACGCCATATCTCAAAGCTGAGGTAACATAAGCTTGATAAGCTGTTAATGGTCTGGTCTGGTCTCTATAGGCTACTTGCCTTCTAGTCAAATCAGGTTCTTTTTAAGAACTGTCAAAACGAATTTGAACGACTTGCTAATATGGAATTAACCCTTAAATGCATGATTTTTTTTTAACAAGATTGGTATATACTGGGGAAAGACTTTTAAGGACGGCGAATGAAACACACGCAATTCGAGACTGACATTTATTTTATAACCAATATAATAATAAAACCAAAGTACCTACATTTCATACAACATACAGCATTCTCCCTTCATAGTTTTTTATAATTTTAGAAACAGCTGTAGCAATACACAATTACATCTGCTTAGTTACTTAACATAAAATATCTTAAACTAATATATATATATATATATATATATATATAGAGGTATTTACTACATACTACAGGTACCTGTAGTTGAGTAGGTAAGCAATATAAACCATGTGTAAAAAAAAACGTCTAAATTAAGAAATAGTACGAGCAGATACTTAGCGGTATTAGCTTAGCGGTATACAACATAGAACCTTATCCGTTATGAGCATACGGTCTAAATTTAATCATTTAGCAAATAATATATCTACGGTAAACTAATACAAGTTTTATGTTACTTTTGCATTAAACAAAAAGGTAATAAATATGACGTACATATGGGTGCTATGGGTCTAAAAAAAAAAGTGAAACCGAATGGTTTAGTATTTCGAAACCAAATCTTTTAGGTGGAATGCGAGTCCTTTTAGGTCTCGGCAGGTGGGTGTCGTCTGACCTCGGTACCTCTGGTGGATGGGGCGAGGAGCGCGCTTCCCCGACTGCCGCGGGGCTAGCGGGCGCGGGCGCGGCGCGGACGCGGACGCGGAAGCGGGCGACCCGTTCTGCTCCTCCGGCGCAAGAGATGACTCATTGGGGGCCGCTCCAGTTGCATAACCATCGATAGCGACATCGTTAGATTCGTTCGTCTCGTCTGACACGATCGAGTAATCGCGGTGCAGCTGGTCTATGTGTTTTTTAAATACTTTACCGCCACTTTTGATATAATACGTCAGTGGACCGATGCGATCGCATACCGTACCGGTTTCCCACGCAAAATTATTATTTTTATAAAGTTTAAAATATATTCGATCTCCTACGTCGAATTCTCTCAAAAAACCTTTCTTATGATTAATTTGCTCGATTTGCTTACGTCGTACCGTCTCGCTCACACTCGGCCGCAGTAGGTCAAAGGTGGTACGCACCTCCCTCTTTAACATTAGGCTCGCCGGTGTCCTGCCAGTAATCGTATGAGGGGTTGCTCTGTAAATAAATAAGACATCTTCCATTGCCGTATCTTAGGTCAACCTTATCACGTATAGCTTTTTTTAATGCTGTTTTCACAATTTTTACGCAGTTCTCTGCGGATCCGTTGCTACTAGGTTTATAAGGTGTCACTGTTATATGATGAACGCCATTGTTTTGCAAATAACTCCTAAACTCATTGCTATTGAACGGTGGCCCTTTATCCGATACCAGTTCGAGCGGGAACCCGAATTGACTAAAAATATGGCGCAATTTCGAGATCGTAGTTTTGGCGGAGGTGCCCGGCACGCGGAACGCTTCGATCCATTTCGAATGAGCATCTACAATAACGAAATAATAAAGTGTATTATTCGTTAATGAGAAAAAATCGCAATGTACGCGGTACCACGTTTCTTGTGGCCATACCCACGGGTGCAGGGGCGCCGCGCGGCACGTGTCGCACGCGCGGCACACACGCTCGATGTCAACATCGATGTTTGGCCAGTACACATAGTTACGCGCCAAACTCTTACATTTCACCATACCTTGGTGAGTTTCGTGTAATTGATTTAAGAGGGCATTCAACGAAAACGTCGTAATAATGTAAAATTGATAGTTTTAGTCGGCAAAATGCTACACTTTCCGTCATCTAAAAGACTTATTAAGTTCAGGATTCGATTAGGACATCTTCTTAACTTACATGTTGTGAGACTGGATTTTTAAAAACTAACTCACTTAATTAATTATGATTTTTTTTCTGGTGCATGTTTAGGAAAACCCGCGAAAAGTGCTGACTTAGTCCGTCTAATTTGTAAAATTTGGATAGTTTTGAATGCTTCAAGTGGTAAATTTGTATTATGTATATCCTGTACTACAATCTTCTGAGACTACTTCTTTGTTATAAGGCTTTAGAATAGAGTAAATGAGGATATGATGAATCCAATTTGTTTCAGAAATCACCTCAGAATAAGTGTCAATTTCTTCGAAAACTTACGTGTTTTTGAAGTAGTTTTAATATAAAAATAATCTGCAACGCTTACTCAAACAGATTTTATGCAAAAGTTTTCTATTAATTGCAATTTAATATTTTTGACGATTTTTTAAAAATGCCTCCTTATTACCGGTTACGCGCGCTTGCGATGTCAGTACCGCGGCAGAGCTTGTAGAGGCAGGACGTATGTTAGTCCGCTCCGCACGCGGCTCGACGATCGCGAAGTTATTTTGTCATTGTGTGCGGCACCCGCCGTGTCCAAAACCGCACTTGTGTGCGTGTTTGGCTGTACTGTTGCATGTATACTGCGACCGAAAACTTTGATCCTTGGGTTGACGACTTTGGTAACTAACTAATTAACTTGACTAATATTTTTAGTAAGTATTATTTATTATTGAATATCATTTTAGGTTACTGACTCGTCTCAACAAAATCTTTGACAATAGATGGTACCCAGGATCTGATGATGAAGTCAGATGGTAGTCATGAGTTCTCATCAACCAGGTCTTGAAACCATTTCGTGTTTGGGCTCGTTTGATTCACCTCAACAAGATCTTTGACAAGAGGTGATGGTACCCAGGATCTGATGATGAAGCCGGAAGGTAGTCATGAGTTCTCATCAACCAGGTCTTGAAACCATTTCGTGTTTGGGCTCGTTTGGTTCGTCTCAACAAGATCTTTGACAAGAGATGGTACCCAGGATCTGATGATGAAGCTGGAAGGTAGTCAAGAGAATTCATCAACCAGGTCTTGAAACCACTCCGTGTTTGGGCTCGTTTGGTTCGTCTCAACAAGATCTTTGACAAGAGGTGATGGTACCCAGGATCTGATGATGAAGCCGGAAGGTAGTCATGAGTTCTCATCAACCAGGTCTTGAAACCATTTCGTGTTTGGGCTCGTTTGGTTCGTCTCAACAAGATCTTTGACAAGAGATGGTACCCAGGATCTGATGGTGAAGCCGGAAGGTAGTCAAGAGTATTCAACAACCAGGTCTTGAAACTCTTCTGTGGTTGGGCTCGTTTGATTCGTCTCAACAAGATCTTTGACAAGAGATGGTACCCAGGATCTGATGATGAAGCTGGAAGGTAGTCAAGAGTATTCCACGACCAGGTCTTGAAACCACTTCGTGTTTGGGTTCGTTTGATTCGTCTCAACAAGATCTTTGACAAGAGATGGTAATCACTCTTTTATACTCTGGCGCATCCACTGTCTCAGTGTGTCAACAGTCAACTAAAGCAGGTAGGCGTAGCGTAGAGTTGTATTTCCTTACAAAAAACTAATACCTATATGTGGACCTTCCTGTGCTCCATGCAATTAAAACAACATAATATTTAAAAACCGGCCGAGAGCGTGTCGGGTCACGCTCAGTGCCTACACTGAGCGTGGCCCGACACGCTCTCGGCCGGTTTTTAAAGCCGCGTTGGTAAATAGCCGCTCGGCTCTTCCGTAGTTTTCCATATTTTTCAAAAACTACAGAACCTATCAAGTTCAAAACAGTTTTCCTAGAAAGTTTATAAAGTTCTACTTTTGTGATTTTTAAATATTTTTTAAATATATGGTTAAAAAGTTAGAGGGGGGACACACTTTTTTTCCTTTAGGAGTGATTATTCCCGAAAATATTAATATTATCAAAAAACGATTTCAGTAATTCATTTTTAAATACCTATCCAACAATAAATCATACGTTAGGGTTGAAATGAAAAAAAAAATCACTCCCTACTTTACGTGTAGGGGGGTACCCTAATAAAACATTTTTTCCACTTTTTATTTTTGCACTTTGTCGGCGTGACTGATATACATATTGGTACCAAATTTCAGCTCTCTAGTTCTAACGGTCACTGAGATTATCCGCGGACGGACGGACGGACGGAGGGACAGACAGACAGACATGGCGAAACTATAAGGGTTCCTAGTTGACTACGAAACCCTAAAAACACATTTTAAATATAAAAAAAAACTACTTAAAATTAAAGAAAACCGATCTTAGTTCCATTATATATATGTACCTAGAAAACATCATCATCTTCCTTGGCGTTATCCCGGCATTTGCCACGGCTCATGGGAGCCTGCGGTCCACTTTGACAACTAATCCCAAGATTTGGCGTAGGCACTAGTTTTTACGAAAGCGACTGCCATCTGACCTTTCAACCCAAAGGGTAAACTAGACCTTATTGGAATAAGTCCGGTTTCCTCACGATGTTTTCCTTCACCGAAAAGAACCTAGAAAACATATCATATACAAAATGAAATAAAACTAAGAAAACGGATTATATTCATTATACGCGATATAATCTGATTCCATAAATTTATTTCATGAGTAACTATCGCGGTGACAGAAGACAATATTATATACACAATTTATTATATTATAAAAGTTTTTTAATTTATTTCTTCCAAGGCTACACACGTTTTAATAAAAAAAACTGTGATAAGTTTAATAATTAAACTAAAAGGTCAAGTATTTATGCACGAAATCATGTATGCAAATATGTAATATATATGGTGGTGTTTTTACGCAAGTATCGATAATGGTTAGTCCGCAACGCTACTGACGGCGTGGCGGTACCGACCATGAATGCTATCCCTTTCGCTCTAGCCGCACGTAAGGTTGGTTCGAAGAGGATCGCACGCTATGTCTGTACCGCAGGCTACAATCGTTATGCTTCTGGTTATAGTGTGCGTCTGCACACAGGCGCACGCCAGCGCCGCCGGCGTCGAAATGCGAGCAAGCAGATTTTTTGAAAGCGCTCTTAAAATTTGTTCTCGTAAACTAGTCGGAATAATTACACGATGGCCATATAAAATGCAACCTTGCTCGATATTCAAATTTTGTCTAATATTGAAGTAAGGCTTGAGGTCTACGCTGTTACAATACAACCAATTTGTTTTAATCGCGTTGGTCAGTTGTAAACTTTTATCCGTCGCGGTGTTCTTCGCAATTATTTTGTAATTTATCGGGGCCGAGTCTTCTACAAAATGTAGGTACGTATCGACCGGTAACCGGTATTCTAGACAAACTATCCGCTAAGCAGTTATGTTGGGTACCAATGCATTTCACTTCATAATTATATGCGCCTAATATTACCGCCCATCTTTGGAGTCGGCTCGCTGCCATAAGCGGTATTCCTTTTTTTCGCTAAATATGGACGCTAACGGTTTACAATCTGTGACCAGCGTAAATTTCCTGCCAAAAATATAATCGTGAAATTTAGTGACCCCAAAGATAACCGCTAAACCCTCTCGACAAATCTGCGCGTAATTGTTTTCGGCGGCGCTGAGCGTGCGCGAGGCGTGCAGCACGGCGTGCTCGCGGCCGTCGGGCCCGCGCTGCGCCAGCACGGCGGCCACGCCGCCCGGCGCCGCGTCGCACGTCACCGACGTCGGCCGCCCCTCGTCAAAGTGCGCGAGCACGGGAGCCTTCGCTAATGCCCGTTTTACTTTTTAGGGTTCCGTACCAAAAAGGTACAACAGGAACCCTTATGGTGCGACTCTGTCCGTCTGTCCGTCTGTCACATTCCTAAATATCTCGAGAACTACTAGTGCTATCAACTTGAAATATGGAATAGTTGTGAACATTGTGAACAAATAGAAGGTATATTTTTTTTTTAATTTATTATTTTAATTGTAGAAAATGGCTAAAATGAAAGGGGGGCAAACTGTAAATTTCAAGTTACTAGGTCAAGTGGGGTATCGTTAGAAAGAGCTCAAATTGAACGTAAATAAACTATTTTTATAATTTTTTTGTTGTGGAAAAAAAAAAGAATTTTGAAGGAAAATGTAAAAAAAAATCCCCCCCCCCCTTATCTTCGAAGTTTACCAAAGAAAAATTATGAAAATTTTAGGAAACATTGGTTTTATGCTAAATCACGCTGGGGAAACTTTTATAAACATCCCACATATCCCGTATTTCGACACTATGATCGGTGGGTAAAAAGTACTTTTTTCTATTATCCCTTACAATTTTTTACATTTTGCTTATACTTATCGCAAACGTAATCTTCAAGCAAGCAAACAACGATCGTCTTAGAGCACATTGATTGTAAGAGACCGCCGACCGATTATCCGTATCCCTCTAACGATACCCATATTATCCGTATCCGTATCCCTATCCCTATCGCTATCGCTATAGCTATCGCTATCGCTATCGCTATCCCTATCCCTATCGCTAACCCTATCCTTATCCCTTATCAAGATGTTTTATGATATAACACTTTAAGTTCCCGCGCTTTGTACACATATTTAAAGTCACATACAGGTCGAACGCGATTAATTAACATTATTTTTACCTTTTTTCCCAACGTTTCGGCCAGGTTGCACTGGCCGTGGTCGCGGAAGACTGACGTCCCAGCAAAATGTCACCGGAGACAGACAGACAGACAGACAGACAGACAGACAGACAGACAGACAGACAGACAGAGTTACTTTCGCATTTATAATATTAGTATGGATTACAGGAAAAATATAACCGTGTTTGTATCTTGAAAACTTTTTTTTAATTCACAAAAAACTTTTCAGATTTTTACTTTTAATTTACCCACCTTTGCGGATGTATATAGTATGTACTTCAAATTAATACGAGATATTACGTAAATCATCTTCTTTCCAATAAAGTAAAAATTGTTTAAATCGGTTAACATTATAAAGAATAATCCCTGAAAAACCAACATACTATGGTCGCGCAAATTAGTTAGTGAATTCACCGAGAGATGGCGCTATACACAATAATACTCATTAGTACCTATACTTTTGTCTTCTAGTCAAGTTGTTAGAGTTATGTGAAAACATGAGATTATTTTAACTGGAGAGTTTGAAAGTTTGTACGGAACCCTCGGTGGGCGAGTCCGACTCGCACTTGACCGGTTTTTTTTTTAAATGCCGCGTCGCACTCCGCGCTCCACACAAACTCGTTCTCCGTTCTTAATCCCAGATACGATACCGACGTTTGAAAAAAACTACATTTGTTCGGCGCAACACGTAAACCGCAATCTGATAAAGTACTAAAACTTTCAACAATCGTTTCCAATGATCTTCGAAGTCTACACCCGACACGTTCAAATCGTCCAAATAGCACGTAACATACTCGTATCGCATTCTAAATAACTTATCCATTATTCTTTGAAACTTATTCGGTGCGCACTTTATTCCGAACGGTAATCTATTATAGCAAAACATCCCGTGTAACGTAACTATAGTACATAACTTTTTTGAATCTTCATCTAACTCAATTTGTAAATATGCTTGACTAAGGTCAATTTTACTAAAATATTTTCCGCCTTGGAGTGACGTAAATATATCATCTATTCGCGGAATAGGATACTTATCATCGACTAAAACCGGGTTAAGGGTTGTTTTAAAGTCTCCGCAGAGCCGAACGTCTCCATTTTTCTTGAGCACTGGCACCACGGGAGTCCCCCAGTCGCTCCACTCCACGGGCGAGATGACGCCGTCGCGCTGCAGCCGCGCCAGCTCGGCTTCCACGGCGGGCCGCAGCGCGAGCGGCACGGGCCGGGGCCGCCGCCACACGGCCGTCGCGTCACTACTAATTTCTAATTTCAATTTAGCTTTGTTAAAAGTGCCAATACCGTCCGCAAAAACGTAAGGAAATAACTTCATTAATTTGCTGCAGATATCCTCGTTACTTAATTTTACGTTCACCGAATTTACGTTGTTGTCATCTATGTGTGGAAAGTGTATACCGAAAGCCCTCAACCAATTACGGCCCAGCAACGGCAAACTGGTATTGTTATCGTAAACGATCAATTTCAATCCGTTCACCGTTCGGCCACCGAGTCGGACCGAACACATAATTTGACCTTTAGGTTTCAACTTTTGACCACCATACATTGTTAATATCGACTCGCAAGGGTATAATTTACAATTTTTAAAATGGGTTTTATATGTACCAAAGGATATAATACTAACAGCGGCACCGGTGTCACCTTCCATCACTAACGGAACATTATTAACGTTTACCTTCACCGTCCACTTAACGTCCGGTTCAGCATCGTCGTCGCTCAGCCGATACACCTGCAGGCACCCGTCGTCCGAGTCTGACCCGTCAGATAGCCGTCCCTCGGTCACAATGTTATGCACTCTCTCGGGATCTTTTCTAAAACGACACATTTTCGCGATATGGCCTACGTCACCGCACACATAACACTCACTATTTTTAAACTAACACTGCCGCTCCGGGTGCCGTCCACCACAACGATAACAATGTCCCCCTGACGACGACGACCCTCCTCGGCCGTGGTCGCCGTGGCCTCGACGCTGAGGCCCGTGTCTCGCCCGCGCGCCGCCGCCGCCTCGCCGCCGCCGACCGCGAACACAGGCTCCGCCTCGCCGCGGCCGCCGGGGGCCGAGCCGGCCCCGCCGGCGCCGAGTCTCGAACGGCCGCCTCCAGCGACAACGCCAACTCCCTGGCGCGTTTGAACGTGAGCTCGTCGTCCTCTGTTAGCATTCGCTGCCGTATGCGCTCACTTTGTAGGCCGTAAACGAATTGATCCCGTAAAATTTCCTTTAAGATGCTATTATCCGTAAACTTACAATGTTTACTTAATTTCTTTAACCGCACGAGGTACTCGCTTATCGTTTGACCTTCGACTTGTTTACGTGCCCTAAAAATCATTCTCTCGGCGATCACTGACCTTTTAGGTGAGAGATATTCTTCGACTAAGGTTACGATTTTGTCAAAATTAACACTTTCGGGAGTTTCCGGGTAGCACAAGTCTATGATAAGATCCAGCGGCTCGGTGCCCACTACCGCAACAAGGTATTTTGAAAAATACGCAACTTTCACATCGTGTATAGTGAACCACGCCTTCAATCTGCTCACGTAAGTCGACCACACGTCAACATTCATTTTAAATTCTTTAAGGGCACTAAGGTCAGGTTTTTTATCTTCCGACATGATTTTAGCACTTAAACACTTCTTAGGTACCAAATTTATTCACTGGACTCGTCGCCAAATATTGGGGAAAGACTTTCTAAGGACGGCGAATGAAACACACGCAATTCGAGACTGACATTTATTTTATCTGCCGGTAGGCGGCAGAAAACCAAAGTACCTACATTTCATACAATATAGAGCAGAGATATTAATATATGTGATAGACAATGGTTTTCAGACACTGGGAAAAATAATAAAAAAAATATTTAAGATCGATTTTTATACTAAATCAGTGTTAGAAGTTAAATAGGCCAAATCTGATTTATACAAATATATCGTAATTGGTAAGTTTTATTGAAAAACAAAATACTATTAAAAAGGTACACTATTTGTGAAACCTTTATGATAAAATGTTTAAACATAAGCTAATTATTAACTCCGAAAAAATCAGCCTAAATCACATACTAAAAATCGCCATCGTCCTGTTTTTTCACACTTTTCCGGCCCTTCATCTTAATCCTTAAATAATAATTACTATACTCGTAACGGATTACTATGGCGTAGGGATGTGACGACCCCATCGCCCATTGGTTTTACCAGTGCAATCAGTCAACGCAGGGCAGCTTGTGGCGAGCTGTTGGGGAACAGCGACCCCACGTACCCGAGTGCTCCTGGGGGGTTCTGTTACCCGTAAGGCGGGTGGGTGGGACAGTACTCTCTACCTCTGGCTTGCCTTGGCTGGCCGTCCAGAGTGGGGTCGTTAGGGCTACATGCCCCAGGGGTGGAAGTGAAAATTTGCATAAGACGCGAGTTGGTACAGTGGCTTAACAGCCACTGGACAGAAAGCGGTGTACACCTCTCGACACCCTTGAGTTCTCACACCGGTGTTGCCCTTGAGCCATCTTGGATGTCGCTTTTTGTGGGGGCCCATCTTGTGGGGACGAGTCACCGTCTGCCGGAAATAAAATTGGATACCGTTTTATTAGGCAGGCGTCCGGTTTTTTATCCATAGCCCAGTATTTAGTCCATCACTTTCATCAAAATAGACCAGTTCATTTTCAGATTCCATTAACTCTCAAATAGTCCTTACACCCTGGCGGGTGTTGCCTCTGCGTGTGTCCCATGATACGGGCAAGGGCAACATCCGCTCGGTGTACCCCTTACATTTCATTAAAGTGTCGAAAGGGCCTCTACGCGTTGGCTTCGGCCCCGCGCACGCCTCCCAAAGGTCCGGAACACCATTGTTCCGTGATGGGAAAGACTATACTCGTATAATTAATAATAAATATATTTATGATATTCTTACACAGATTGACTGACCAACGGTAAGCTTAAGAAGGCTTGTGTTGTGGGTACTCAGCCTGTATATTCAAATACAAATACTTACCAAATCTGTGCTCATCACACAAATACTTCCCTTACCGGGATTTGAACCCATAGGACCTCAGCAGGCAGGATCATCAGCCGCTACGCCAGACCGGTCGCTATATGTTCTGAACCTGTAACAATAAGGTCTGTTTCAGGTGGACACGGATGACTGCGTGTCGGTCGCGGCGCGTTCCGACACGTCATGGCCGAGGAGGCTCTCTCAGCAGGAGGAGCAAGCGGCCATCAAACAGAACCAGGTAACGAACATAAGACCTCTTATACTCCATTACAAATACGGAGGCCCGATAGCACTCGAGACAGTTATTAGGCGTTAACAATAGGATGAGTGAAAATAAAAAATACCTCGCCCGACTATTTTTGCTGTTTTAAGTGCTGTCAAATACGAAGGTTTGAAATAGAGTATACATCTTGCCAGTTTTTGTTTTTATTTATGATATAGAACATAGAAAAATATAAGTAAACTTTCTGTTACAAAAAAAAACATTTTTTTTTTCAATATATTACTAACAACAGATTGATTTGTTTCCTGATACATTTTTTTTTCGTTTTCTTTGAGAACTAACAAGCGGCAATGTATGACAACTTTGCTACACTTGTCTCGTTAATAAAAATAAGTGTTTTATTTCTTTTACAGCAAAATGGTGCGTACAAAAAACCAGAAGTCAGTAACAGCCCAAAGCACACTCCACGGCCCTACCAACCGAACAGGTTAGTTATTATAAATGGGCTGGAAAACTTACGGCCCGTGTGGTGACGGGTGAAGAATTTCACCACCGCTTTTCTTCCCGTGGGTATCGTAGAGAAGTCGACTGTGGGATATGGGTTAAATTGTTTCGTAGGTGAGAGGCTGGCAACCTGTCACTGCAATGTCACAGTTTCGTTTTCTTTAAACCTCTTCTATTTGCCAATAGTGGCACTGAAACTTGAGTAGTTTCATGTGCTCCGCCTGCCCCTTTATGGGATAAAGGCGTGATTGTATGTTTGTATGCTGGAAAACGTCCGTGCTCATGCGCGCACGTTTGCATCAGCCGAGCAAATTTGTTCGCAAGATGGCAGCTCTCAGTCAGCTGTTCAAAATGCATGATGCAGATCAAGGATTATTTATATAGGATTTACAATCTTCAAATTAAGTATCGCACCTCCATTTTTATCGCGCCATCTATTAAATACTATCATAACTACACGGATGATGCCTACAAATTTATTTATTTTTCAAAATGGGTATTGACGTGATATCATGATATTAAAATAAAGAAGCATGTCATTTGTTTTTATAAAAAATAAAAACACGCAAAAAATATTTGGGGAAAATATAATTTCGGCCACTTCCGCTGCGAAACAGCGCCATCTAGATTTAAGCCTAAAAGGCCCATACATTTCAGGGATAAGCTTTTTTGTATGGGCTTTGTCTGTCTCGGTAATATATGGACCTTGATGCATAAGTATGAAAAACTATACGTTTTAATTGTTTTGACCTTAATTTTAGTCTCCTCGCAAACTAAATATTTATAATTACCTGGCCGTATTTATTCATTTAATGTGTTGTAGGTCCGGTAGCGGATACCTAAGCGCCACGGCGCAACTGTCAAGAGGCGCGGAGCTAGACTTGGGATCCACCGCCGCGCCCATCTACCCGGAAAACAGGAAGAGCATACTCGTCAATGGATACCCTGTAAGTTATATGTAGGGATGTACTAAAGTAAAATTCATAATCCTACTACCATGTCCGACGATAATCAATTATCTGTCACGCTATGGCAAGTATGTCATAAATATCTATATAATTTTCGAATAATATTATTGCTGCTTCGAAATAAAAAAAATATCTCTAATTAGCGGTCTACAGACCTTTTGATCTGTCGAAATCACAGAAAAAGTTGGTATATTGATTAGCCGATCAAATTGCCAATTTCATTGTCCCGTCTGGGTACACCTTAAATCTACGATGTAATCATAATTTAAATACCGATAAGAACGACACTGGCCAAACTGTGGCAACATTCGTTCACACTTGCTTGTCAATTTGGTCCGTAGGTTTATGGATTTTACTTTAGTCGGTAAAGCCGACTATCCGGCCACATTTGTAGTAGGCGATTAGTCGGCGACTAGTCGGCAAAAAAGGCCGATTAGTCGGCACATTATAAGTGATAGAAAAACAGTACATATAATTAACAGCTGATATTGTTGTATTATGAACCTATTTGTTATGTTGTTAGTCAAAAGAACAACTGCGGTAATCACAGAAAGAAATGTCCTACCAATACAAGGACTATCGGTATCATAGGCAGGATTCCTTCCCACTTAAGTCAAACCGTTTGTTAAAAATGGAAATTGTATTCTCATTGACCTTTGAACCTTTAAAAAATAATGAAAAGCGCCAACAAAGGACCAATGTAATTCAAACATTTTGATAAATTACTCGAAAATTATGTTCTGGCCGACTAGGCGACTAGTCGGCCGACTAATCGGTCACCCAAGCGCCGACTAGTCGGTAGTCGGCCTAGTCGGCCAAATCAATAGTCGGTAAATCCCTAGTTATAAGCTGTGCTTTATTTAGTAGTTATTTAAAATGACAGGCATTTAAAACACGAGTGCTGTTTTAAGAAACAAGCCGAGAGGCGCTTTAACACTTTCGCATCCAAGAACCCGCCTGGTGGGCACTCGTGAACTCAGATACCGGAGAACCCGCTGGGCGAGTTCTAGCCATACAAGCGAGCGTTTATGAATAGGCTACTTGCCTCCTAGTCAAATCAGCTTCTTTTTAAGAACTGTCAAAACGAATTAGAGCGACTTGTATATGGAATTTATACGAAATTGAATTGAGTGACGTCACAGTCAACTCAGTTACTTTATATATTTGTACATGACTTATTAAATAGAAATTGGATTTAAAATTAACTTCTGTCCATGTTTTTCTTATAATTATCTGATGCTTTATTTCGTGCATGGTATATTTTTTTTTTTTTTTATTTTTTATTTTTTTTTTTTTTAACTACAGTCAAGTTCCCTATTATGGTTTATGACGTAGTGCGAATTTTTTTGTCTGGTAGCGGATGTATTATGACGCGTTTTATCACGCTATAATTGACAAATAGAGCAAACAAGGAGTTTACGAGTTCGTACAACCTGGCTGGTATTTGACTCAGTTCTGCCACAATGCCATAGAGGATGTTACTATCTAACAGAACCGAATCGGAAAACAGATGACGGGAGGCTGTTAATCAATCTGCAAGAAAAATGGTGTGAAGAGCTAAGGCGGTGCTTCCTTGAGTCCAAGGAGTGAGTTATGTCGAGTAAATAATGTGAGATGAATATGGTATTTCATTGAAAACTACACTCAATCGCGATTGAACGTCCTACATAGTTCCCGGTATGATATGCCCACAAATCCGGACATAATTATTAATTACCTATATGGAAACCTTTGTGACCGATTGCTGCCCTTCGACGTCTTTTGAGCATGAATTAATGAAAGAATGAATGAATGAATGTTTATTCACAAGAACATATGGTGCAATACAGGTGTTATAAAATATTTACATTAGTGAAGCTGTTCCTTAATATGTTCTACCATAAGGCATGTAAAAATTTACATGTCCACAACATGATAAAGCCATCCATAAAAACGGTTTTAAAAAATGTGTTCAAAAGACGTTATTTTGTGACAGGTGATGACTTGCTACGCGACGTCGGCGCCCGAGAGCCCCGGGGCCGCCGCGCCGCCGCCGCTGCCCAACGTGTTCGACTACGGCCCACAGAACGGGTAACAAAACTATGGATTTTATTATAGTTTGTAGGAAGTTGGTCGCTCTTTTAATAAAAATGCAAGAAATTCTATATACTTCAATTTATTGAACTGGGGCCTATTGCATAACAATTTACAACTCATATTACAAGCGGTAGTCCCCCTCCAATTCATTTTATAAGAAAGAGAGTTCCACTTGTAATACAAGTTGTAAATTGTTATGCAATAGGCCCCTGGTATTTCTATCGAAGAGATTCAAGAGAAAGTTACATTGACAGTGGCGCTAGGTGAGTAAACTAGAAACTATTTTTTTTTTTTTAATAAACGAGACTGGCTTGACATCTAGGTATATGTAAAATTAATTTAATCTAAACTCAATAGATTTTATAGACGGCCAACCAAATCTTGGCACTAAAAGAAGGCGCAAAATTTTAAATTTCTATGGAAATTAATTCTTCGCCCTTCGCCCCTATATCCATATTAATATTATAAATGGGAAAGTGTGTGTGACTGTTTGTTTGTCCGTCTTTCACGGCAAAACGGAGCGACGAATTGACGTGATTTTTTAAGTGGAGATAGTTGAAGGGGTGGAGTGTGACATAGGATACTTTTTGTCTCTTTCTAACGCAAGCGAAGCCGCGGGCAAAAGCTAGTATCAAATATTTTGTAGTCCACCCTGGGCAAATAAAGAAAACGCAATTTTCGAATTTTACGCGAGAGAAGCCGCGGGCTAAAGCTAGTTTTCAATAAATGTGTAAGCGTTATGGCTCGCTAGCGTGGGACGCTAAAGGACACAATATTTCAAATATAGACAGTGAAACAAATGTAGTCTTTAAAAATCATAGAACATTTGAAATTGAATTTTATTCTACAGCGAAACCAGCCAATCAGAGTCGACCCTCGAAGCAGCCAACAGCCAATCAGACGCGACCAGCCAATGGGTGGACGACTCGTTCCCCCCTCCCCACCACTCGCCCGAGCGCCCCTTCCCCCCCTGCAAGTACGACATGCCCGGGACCTCCAAGACTTATGATGAGAACGATATTATGGACAGGTAAGAACTTAGGTCAGAAACCGAATAATTTTAACTGTGAAAAAAAATGTCATATTATAAACTTTTCTGGATTTCACCTAGTTTCAGAGCTTATATAAGAAAGTCTACAACTATTATTTCTTCGTACAAAATGCTATTTTGGTGGCGTCGATAACATTATGATGCATAATCTGACTATCCTTAATGGTAAATGTCAAAAACTATCAAGCATTTCAACAATAACTTAACCACAAAATAAAATTTTGAGAAAACCCCCGACCGCGACATAGTAGGCCGATTTTCATGAAACATGGTTATATGTATAAGAACACTCCCGACTTACTCAGCTTTCAGACAAAAAAAAACTAAATCCAAATCGATTAATCCGTTCGGGAGCTACGATGCCACAGACAGACACACACACAGACAGACAGACAAACAGACAGACAAACACACAAAGACAAACACGTCAAACTGAAAAAAATCATTATAGCTGTCAGTTTTACGAGTGTTTTTTTAAGGTGAAAATATATTCGAAAAATAATTAAACAAGTAACTTTTTTAGCCGCTATTTACTAAAAAATGCGTGGATAAATCTGTCTGATTCCTCATATTAAACCTTGTAGATACTAGACAATCTGAATCAACATTAAAAATCGCGGCCATGTATGTCACTATGTATTAGTGCTACCGACGCCTCAACGCACAATCTCTAACATTCTCAATTCTTTCCCCAGATCCCTGAACTCCAGCGAGAGCTCATTCAACGCTCTCTCCGTGTCGCAATATGATCGCCGCTTCGACTCCGGCATCGACACCGAACGCAACGAAGACCGTTCCGCGATCACCGACCTCATGACTCGCATGTCTTCGGCCACCATCAACACTTCTGCTAACCTGGTCAATAACGTGTCCAGGATCGTCAAATCGGAGATACGGACCAGTATAGTCAGCATATCGTCTTCCAGGTAATCTAAAAAAGCATATTAGCATCTTCATCAAGGACGAATCCATAAGTTATCATGAGAACCTGAAGTGCACTTTGCAACTAATCTCAGGATTTGGCGTACACTAGTTTTAATCAGTAATTTTTCTTTTTAGAATCGAAAAGAAACGCGACACCTCAAACATGTCTCTAAGCACGCTGTCAGTGAACAGCGAAACCTCTGTGTCGGACCGCAGCTCTAGCCAAGACGTCAACTCGGAAAACGTGACGGAGCGGCGCGTGAGCCCGCCGCCGGTCAAGCCTGTGTCCACGGGAGCTATACCTAAGAGCATTAGCTTCGATGCTACGGCTGAGAAGAGTCAGAGGTACACTATAATATCTTTGGCAGATTTTCTACAGCGAATCGTAAGGGCCTCAGTGGACGCTCGGTTAGCGGGGTATGCTGCAGAAGTGCACGCTATGTAGCGTCGAGTCAAGACACTTGTATGACCTTCAATAGTTTGACATGCACGCCGCACGCCTCGCCCCGCACAACGCCCGCGCATGAGAGTGCTAGGGCCACACAGCGCACACTTATGCTTGTTTTTCTCAAATTGTCAACAAAATATTATACACTATATTCCATTTCAGACGGCGCATAACAGAAGACAGTCTCGTCGGCAACCTGGACGAGTTGAAGAACAACGTGAAACGCTCGGGTGGGAACCTGCTGCACAAAATCAAGATGTTCAGCCGGCCCAAGGGCCGCTCGCACCAGCACCCGAACGGTAACCAACAGTAGTACCAATAGTAGACAACTTAACAAAATGCTGACTGTTGTGTACAGAATACCTGACCAACTATCGTATCGTACCGTATTTTCAACTTGATAGTCAGATAAAGTTGCCAGATTGTTAGAACGAAGAATGTATTGTCTGTATAACTCGCCATCGCTCGAATTTGGCCATTTTCTGTTTTATGCGAATAAATCGAGATATGTGTACTTTAGTGCAAAATTAACGTTTTTATCGTAAATTCAAACAGATACGTGCCCTTCCTGTAGTTGAAATGTACTTTTATGTTTTACACGTTAGACAACCGCCATTTATGGTTATTCTTTTGTGCTTGATATCAAATTGAGTTGCAAACGTGTCGCGTTTATCCCATAAATAACCGCTTTAAAATTGTGACAAAATCTATCGTAGACGTAATCAAGTATTATCCTGTATCTTGACTTACATTATTTATCACCAGACATAAAGCTAGCCGAAGAAGAGGCGCTGCGCGAAGACGCTCCGCGCGCCGAGCCAACGGAAAGCTCTGACGACATCCTCGCAAAATACAGGAGAAAGAGCTCCACCGACTCACGGCGGAGGGGACAGCGTCGAGTGTCTGACGTACCGGACATAGCTGACAGGTATATCTTAGCTTACTCTGTCACCAATCGTTAAGCACCTCGCCCACGCTAGCCCGAGCTGCCGGTCGCCTTCACTGCGGCCCCGAAACCCGGCCCCGCTCAAACGGTATCACCGTGGCTAGGCCGGTAGCGGTAGGGCTAGCAATCACCGGATCGCCCAATCGTCCCCAAAATGACGACGTCAGACCGCCCCGTGATTAGATTAGATTAGATTAGATTATATTTATTTCTTGATGAAAATTACATGTTATTTTAACTTAAAAATAGCACCAATTCACAAAAAGATCGTCACAACATAATAATAAGAAAATAATTGATACAAACAATAATAATCATCAAATTAAAAAGTAAACCAATAATAATATGTCATAATAAAGCAATTAAATTAAAAAATAAAATTACATTAATAATGTCCAAAAAACAAATGTTTGTATATAGTACTAGGGCTTCCTAGTGAATATAATGTCAAACGTCATAAGTGCTAAAAACAATGTCAAAAATCAAAGATAATAATAATAATATAAAAAAAGCAATTTTATCAATGTCCATTAATATTTGTACATTTCAGTGTACTCTTTAACTGAGTACAGTGGTGTCGATAGTAAAAGTTCTTTTAATTGGTGACTAAATATGTCGTCGGAGGTTACATTTCTGATACTGGCGGGTAGGCGTTCATAAAGCGATGGACCTATTACTCGCGGGTTCTTGTCGAGAAGCGCTAGTCGGCGCGGCACGGGCAGTAATCGCCCCGTTTGACGGGTTATTCCGCCAAGCATATTTGACCGTTTGAATTTATGAATATGTTTTCGCGTAAACATTATAATTTCGTACACGTAAAGCGAGTAATAGGTCATCATATTGAATTTTTTGAAGAGCTCTCTGCACGAGTGCCTCGGATTCACACCAGCCAATATCCGTACAGCCCGTTTTTGCATCAAAAATACTCGGTCTGAATCTGTTGAGTTTCCATACAAAATTATGCCGTATTGCATCAGTGAAAAGAAGTACGCGTAGTATATTTGTTTTAGAGCGTCATTTGAGACAATTGGTTTCAGTTTGCGCAGAGCAAATAAAGCGCTGCCCAAACTTCCACACAAATTGTCTACGTGGTCTTTCCACTTCAGCTTGGCGTCAATTGTGAATCCGAGGAACCTGCATGACTCGCAGCGTGGTATCGGACTCTGTACCAGTGGAATGTGTGTGGTGTTTCCAGCTGAGAACAGCATTATGTTCGACTTTGTAGTGTTTAAGACAAGGCCGTTTGACGAGAACCACTCGTGTAGTTGGTGGTAAGCGTTTGAGATATTTTGCTCGAGTTGTGTATACGTGTGAGCAGTTACTACCACGGTGGTATCATCAGCAAACAACACTGTCATACCTTCGGTAACAGAGGTAGGGAGGTCATTTATAAATATCAAAAACAGGGTGTTTCCGAGCGCAGATCCTTGTGGGATACCTAATTTGAGTACTCCTGCCTTGGATCTAATGTTTTCAATGGAGCCTGATATCTCCATTTTGACCTCTACCGTCTGCCTTCTATTTTCAAGGAACGATGCAAATAAATCATGAACTTTATTTTTATTCCGTAATGCCCTATCTTTTCCAGAATCAGTTCATGACTTATTACATCGAACGCTTTCGATAGATCGCAGAATACCCCTGCTACCTTCTCCTTTGCATCTAAAGCGGTTGAAATGCAATCGTATATTTGATATGCCGCTGTTGTTGTAGATCTACTTTTTCTATACGCGTATTGTCTGTCCGTCAGTAGGTTATTTGTCTCGAGATGATGCATTAAAGTATTAGATATAATTTGTTCTATAATTTTAGATATATTAGGTACAATGGTGATGGGCCTGTAGTTGTCGACTGAACATTTTTCCCCTTTACCTTTATATACTGGACATACACGAGTGCATTTCAACACGTCAGGGTATACTCCACAAGTGAACATGGTGTTTATAAGATGTACTAGCAACCCTGCAACGATTGGCCAAACACACTCGAGTATGTCCAGAGATATGTCGTAAAAGTCCAAGGTCGTGTTTTTTTTCATCATGGACCGTAACACACGGTTGAGGTCTGTCAGAGTAATTTTAGGTAGGACTAATTCAGGTACGTTTGTGTTGTGTAATTGTTGTTGTACGTGATGTACAGAGTCCGATTTATTAATATTTAATTTAAACTTCGAAGCTACTGTGAGAAAGTGTTGGTTTAAGTGTTCTGGTACTTCCTGAGTTGGTATATTTTTTCCGTTGTCATCCTTTAGGGACATGGTATGTTGCGCTTGTTTTGTGGATGCTTCCTGGTTAACGACACGCCACATTTCTTTCGACGGATTTTTGCTATTGACAATGCGATTTGCATAATAATCTCGTCGTGTTGTCAAGGTCTCGGATTTTATACGATCAGCTTGATAGCTGATGCGTTCCGTTAGGGTTTCCAGTTCCGGGTATTGACGTTTCATTTCAGTTAAACCGTTATAATCTAAAATGTGTTTCGCGGGGTTTCATTAAGCCATGGGACCGACTTATTTTTCTTTAACAAAATATTTTTGATTGGGAAATGTACATCAATATAATACTTTAAAACGTTAAATAATTTATTAAATTTATTGTCAATAGAAATAATGTCGTCAAAAATAAAATTCCAATTGTAATTTTCAATGTCAATATAAAACAATAATAAGGATTGGTCAGTATATAGCCTCTTTTTGATGTGAGTGTTTGGCTTGATTTTTTGTCTCACCTCATCTACGGGCAAAGTAAACACCTGAGCGCTGTGGTCGCTGATGGGGGTGTCGAGCGGCGCGGCCGCGACGCCCCTCCACCCGCGCGCCACCAGCCCGCAGTCGATGCTACTTGCACTGTGCGCGGTCACACGGGTCGGAAACTCAACACAGTTTCTACACATGTAGCTTTGAAGGATCTCATCCACTCGCCGTTTAGAAATGTTATCCGATAAAAAATCGACATTATGATCTCCGACTAAAATGAACTTTTTATCCTCATTTGTAAGTTTATCTAATAATAAATCTAAGTTATTTAAATACATGTCAAAATCACCATTTCCGGTGCGATATAAAACAATAATAATCAAATTTAAATTACATATTTCAATTGCAGTGAATTCAAAATGAAACTCGATAGCTAATGTCTGTAGGTCATTTCGCGGCCGATATTCAACATCGCCCCGTGTGTACAGCGCGACGCCGCCGTGTGCTATGTTTTTACGACAGTAGCTGTTTGCGAGCCGATAGTCACATAACCTAACTCGCTCGATTTCGTAGTTTTTGCACCATGTCTCACTACAAGCTAGTACATCAGGCTTTTCTGAGTTTAATAATAAGTCTAGTAACCCGGATTTGCCGCATATTGACCTTACATTTTGGTGGATGACTTTAAAACGTGAAGATTGTGCTAGCGTGGCGGGCGGTCGCCGCTGGTCACTAGGTAGTTTTTTGGCTTAACCGTGTTGAAGTGCCTGATGGACACGCCAGCCGGCCAGTGCTTGTGACTACGTACTACACCTACTTTATTCGCCGCCACATCAATTTTGAAGGACGAGTAATGACCTCTCGTGACCTTCAGCTGTTCACACCTATCTACCTGGACTCCGATGCTGGTTTGGATGTGATTAACGACGTCGTCGCAGCTGGTTTCCTCGTTCAGGTTGAAGATGTGCAGGCTAACGGACCGCGGCGAAGCCGCTCGCAACCCACCGTGAGGCTTCACCGAAGCCATGACCGTCGACATCGGGGGTGCCACCGGCGCGCACGCGATGTCACGAGGTGCCACCGGCGCGCACGCAGCATCATGAAGTGCAGCTACTCGTATTGGAGCGTATGCAGCATCAGAAGGTGTCAGTAAAGTGCACCTCGCAGGAGGGACCGTCACAGCTGGAAGTGCCAGTGGGGCGGATGCAGCAGTCGGTGTACCTTTCACGACAGAACTTGGCTCCTTTTCCGCTACTCCCCATTCCTTTGGGGGTACCACTACACCCTGGGTGACTGGAGGCCGGACAAGAGGATAGGCTGGTTTTGGTGCTGCACGGACAGGTGGCTCGGAAGAGATGTCGTCTGATGATGATGGTTGAGCAGCGAGGCTTTCTGACTGCAGTTTGCGACGGGTGCGGGTTCGGAGCCGCGGCAGTTCCACCGGCGTTCGATCTGCAGGACCTGGAGGCGTCTTGTAGGATGTCTCGTGCTTCGATGAAGATGTATTCTCTGTGGTTGGTGCTAGTGTTCCTTGTGTAGTGTCGTCAATAAAGTGTAGTGCTTGTGGACCTGAGTCATTCAGTAATGATGTCTTTACCTGTTGTAGATCAAGGTCAGTTTGGTCGTTATTAAGTATTTGTAATATCCGTAAGTTTATATCCCTTTGTCTTGAAATTTCTCGTTGTTGGCATTGAATTAAATCGTATGTAATGTCCATTTTTTGTTTCATTTCGTGAATAGTACTTTGTAAATTTAAAATAACGTCTTTCAACTTTCCGTCACAACACTTTTCTTTGGGCTTTGCTTTTGTTGGTGGCATTTTGAACACTTTTTTATCACACTTTTCTTTTTATCGCTTCAATAAAGTAATATATTGGTTTAAGTCAAACAAAATATGCACTTAATAATTTAAATAAATAAAGAATAACGGAGCAGTTTAAATTTGCTGCTGTTGAGGATGGGGTGCGCCCCGACACAGCCCCCACAGCGCTCAGCGCGGAAGGGGCCACTCACACCCCAGCAGGGATGTCGAATGCAGACTCACCACCACCCAATCGTTAAAGTAGCGGAGAAAGAGCGCTCCGGCGACAAGTACGGCGGAGGGGTCAGCGTCGGTATAGCGGACAAGTATTATGTGCATTAACTGTAAAAGTGTGAAGTCCCCTATCCTTGCAACTCTCGTAAGACACAAGCGTTAGAGAGGGAGTGCGCATGTCGTGTACGTTTATTTTTATTTATTCAAAATATTGTACACCATCTTTGACCCTCTTTTTGTATTTTTTTCTGTACCAGAATCATCAATATTAGTGAGTGCCAGGGAGGTTAACATTAAGGGTCAAAAATTGGTTGTTATACTATTAAGCGCTAATTCAGAATTAGAACCATTCAGTCTTGTTAAGTTATAACGTACCACAACACAATTCAATTATGAAAATAAACTAAAAGACATTTTAATCTTATAATTTTCCGTAATGCTGCTACACAACACAATGCGCCTCCTCAACAGAATGAAATCGTAAAATCTATTTTAATATCTTTTTTTAGATGTGAAGGAGTACTGGACCTGAACGACCCCGAGGTTTTCAACACGATGAAGAAGAAACTGCGGCTCGTGCTGTCCAACCCCGAGCTGTTGTGTACGGAATACGTGCCCAATGTAAGACGTTCTATTTTTAAACTACTCACTAGTCATTTCTAACTAAATCGAGAGTCAAATAGGCTAGTTTCCTACTAGTCAAACCAGCTTCTTTTTAAGAATTGTCAAAACGATTGACGTCACGGTCAATTAATTTACTTTATATCTTTCTCTTTGACTTATTAAATAGAAATTATGTTTAAACATAACTACTGTCCATATTTTTCTTCGAATTATGTGGTGCTTTATTTCTAATGTAAAATTCTACTATATCTATCTCGTAAGTTGCGCATTGCGCGTTTACTGAAGTGACCTTTGAGGGCGTCAATTTCTTATAAGTGCAAGTTTTGCTTCTATTGTTGTATTTATATAGCTTATACGATTGTATTTTATGGCACAAATATGGATGTCTTGTTGTAAATCGTTTTTCTTTGATGTCTTATATCCATTCATTTGACATCCATAAATACATAAAATAGAATAGAATATAATTTCTTTATTTGCCCAGGGTGGACTACAAAATATTTGGTACTAGCTTTTGCCCGCGGCTTCGCTCGCGTTAGAAAGAGACAAAAGGTAGCCTATGTCACTCTCCATCCCTTCAACTATCTCCATTTAAAAAATCGCGACAATTCGTCGCTCCGTTTTGCCGTGAAGGACGGACAAACAAACAGACACACACACTTTCCCATTTATAATATTAGTATGGATTCATTTGTATGGATACTAAACCTTACCTTGTAAGAATAGAATATACATTGAAATACTTCCTCAGCGCTGCACCAGCACGTCCTTGGTGGAATGGATGCGCGCCGCCGCCGCCGCCGCCTCGGAGACCGGCGCCTCCGCGCAAGCGGCCGAAGTGGCTCGAGCCTTAGCTGCCTCCGGCGCTCGCTGCGAGCGGCTAGCGGCGGCTCTGCGGGCAGACCTAGACGCGAGGCGACCGTATGCGAAGTACTTGGCGAGCTGCCGGTCTGCGTTGACGCACACGCTACACGCTCTTAGACGGTAAGACTACTTGATATGTAAGTGAGTGGTAGGTAATTAGGGCGTTATCAGCGTCGGCCGCTCGCCAGCGGCGGCTTGGAGAGCGGATCTAGACGCGAGGCGGCCGTATGTCAAGTATTTGGCTAGCTGCCGGTCTGCGTTGACGCACACGCTACACGCTCTTAGACGGTAAGACTAAACATTAAATATTAACATACATCGGGGTTTTGGGAGCGGGAATGAATTCGTGTATTTGTAATTCTGTTTATAGTCATTTGAATTACTGAAATATTTATTTAACTATGTAACTGGCTCCAAATGTACTTAGAAATGTTTACCTTTTATCGTTTTCACCATTTTTGGGCTAGTGTAAATCATTCCCGCTCCCAAAACCCCGATGTATGAATATTAAACATTAAATCATCAGGTTTTATGACGTCACTACATCGCTGACAGCGTTTTCGGTGGCCAAAGTTATAAATATTACACACATTTTTAATCGAAAATACGTAGTCACCATTCACTTTTAATACTCAAAATCTAAAATTATTGGTTTCTTATGTGAAATACCACAGAAAACAATCATTTCTTGTGCAAAATTCGTAGCCTATTCATATACGCTCTTTTGCTCCCAGGCAAACCAACCAAGTCCGCGCCGAGTGTGCGGCGTGGTCGCGCGCCGCCGCGGCCGCGCGCGTCCTGCAGCAGCTCGAGCGCGGCAACTCGCTGCGCCGGCTCGCGCGCCACCACTCCGCGCACAACAACCACGCCGTCAACGGTACACTACACACACTACACAACGATTTTGACTTTGACTAGTACCCTGGGCAGCAGTGATCGCTTACCATTAGGTGACCTGTCTGCTCGTTTGCCTATTGTCGCATAAAAAAAACGAAAACAGATCGAATACATAGAGAATTACTGTCATAATAAAATGTATAGGCACAGTGTTTAGACTTCCATCTCTCGACACAGGATTAAAACTTTTGAACCTCTGTAACGGCCCAGCCACGACATTGGTCTAAGCGCGACAGCAGTGAGCGGCAGCCATACGTGCGAATGAAAAACCCCATCGCTGTGTCTCGCTCCAATATATGGCCGCCGCTCACCGCTTTCGCGCTTAGACCAATGTTGTGGGTGAGCCGTGAAAATTTTGTGATAAAATAGTCTAATATTAGCGCCATCTCGTGGAGAATCAACAAAAGGTGTAGTACCTTCTAGTCAACCCTACAATCACCGGCAGAAAGAAGTGATGATTTTTGTACCTTGTCGCTTTTAATCGTTTGACATTTCAAACAAGACGTTAATATGACAAGGTATAGAAATCATGACTTATTTATGTCGGTGACTGTACATTTCTCTTGATGTTTCGGAGGTACGTTTTTTTCTTAGACTTTATCTTTTGACGGACGTGCAATCCACGACAATGCTTGGTTTGCGGCATTAAAGAGGCAGCCTGCGAGAAAGTAAGCGCGCCAAGAGTCATCAGCGCGATGCCTGTTCGCCACGGGCACACTACACCTCTGGCATGTGGTCGTTTTTGCCGCTCCTTTATTGACGTACACAGCCATGACAAACGTTGTCGCCCCACTTGACACTGCTTGTATAGTTTGTTATAGAATCGAAGGCTAATGATATCTCTTTATACGTCTGTTATTCAGATTCCTCATGTTTCATCGAGTATTATAAGGCGCGCGCCTGTCAAACTTTTTATTTTTGATACATCAATATTTTAATTTTCGTACACATAATTATTTTTAAAATCGGGACTTAATCGCGTATAACTACATATTAAACTGACCTCCAACGTTTCAAGGACGGCGTTGTCCCCGTGGTCTCGGAGAAGACTGGCTTGAAATGACATCAACACCTTCTGACAGCCGCGCGAGCGCGCACATGTTTACACTTTGAAATGTTTATCAATTATCATATAGGTACATACATTTACGTTGAATTTTTCACTATTAACATATGTGTAAACGTGTGTGCAGGAAGCGAGCTGATGGACGAGAAGGCAAAAAGACTGATGGCCAACATCAAGACCCTGATTGCAGAGGTGAAGGCAGACCCGTCGTGGGAAGGTAATTTACAAAATATAAATTTGTAAAAATAGTTAAAACTGGAAAGTTTTGTTACATTTCGACGACCGAATTGGCCTAGCGCGTAGTGACCCTGCCTGCTAAGCCGCAGTCCTCTGTTCGAATCCCATACGCGTACGGGCATTTATTAGTCCGATGAGCACAGATATTCGTAAAGTGTTTTGACCCTTTCTGCCATGTTGATCAGACGGTGCACCATATAGTCTTCGGGTGCCCCATAACCAAGTTTAGCGGAAAAAGAGCTGATCTTAAGACACTTTCGACAAATGCCGTTGAATATCTTAAGTCTAGTTTTTTAAAAATTTAAGTAGAGAACAACCTGTAAGCCATACGATAAATCAATAAATCGACGGTGAAGTACCATGAACTCCCAACTACTTAGGTTTTCGTACTTATTTAGGAGTTCATGGCACTTCGCCATCGAAATAATGTTGACTTCAGTCAAGTAACTAACAATCAGTTCAGTAACTTTTTATAGCTAGGAGAACACGATTGTGTTAGTCACACTATATTTTCTAAACTTGTCTTCGCTTTCGTATAACTATAAACCATTTCAGGAGCGCCGGCGACATCAATAGAGGTGTTGGAGTTGACGGTAGAGCGCGCCGCGTTCGCTCGACTCTACCTCAACGTGTTGTTTCCCATCGGCGAGGGCGACTACGGACGCGACCAGTGAGTATACAGGACGCGTTCAAATATTTAAATCACTACACACCGAATTATGAAAAGAGCGTGTGGTCACTAGTCATAAATATGACAAATTTTATTGCTAAAATACCACCATATGAGCAGCGCAATTAAGTAGCATTATATAATGCTGCAGCGCAGGTTCAACCCAAAACTATTTTTTTTATAATTTTTTGTAAATTACACGAGTGCTGGTTGTGAACTTTGACACAACTGAATCCAGCGGCTGCGTTCCCATACTAAATTGACGAATGCTCTGTCTTGTATTTGAGGTGCTCTGTGGTTTAAATATACGGATGTACTCACGTGCACGGAGTCTAGCCGCCGCGAACACTCATGCCTGATGATATGACTCGAAACATGTCGCCAATGGCGATATATTAACGTGAGTACATCCGCATATTTAAAAATTTCTCACAAAAATTTGACGTCTAAGTCGTGTGTTCGTGAACTGAAATAATGCACAATAGGCTACTTGCCTCCTAGTCAAATCAGCTTCTTTTTAAGAACTGTCAAAACGAATTTGAACGACTTGCTAATATGGAATTTATATGAAATTGAATTGAGTGACGTCACGGTCAACTCAGTTACTTTCTATATTTCTACCTGAGTTATTAAATAGAAATTGGATTTAAAAATAACTTCTTTCCCTGTTTTTCTTATATTATCTGATGCTTTATTTCGTGCATGGTATAAAATACATACATACATACATACAATCACGCCTGTATCCCATAAAGGGGTAGGCAGAGCACATGAACTACTCAAGTTTCAGTGCCACTCTTGGCAAAAAGGGGTTGAAAGAAAACGAAATTGTGACATTGTAGTGACAGGTTGCCAGCCTCTCGCCTACGCCACAATTTAACCCATATCCCACAGCCGACTTCTACGACACCCACGGGAAGAAAGGGGGTAGTGAAATTCTTAACCCGTCACCACACGGGCAATGGTATAAAATATTTTATTCTAACTACAGTCAAGTTCCCTATTAATGTTTAGAACATATCACCATGCAACTGCTTTACTACACTGTATGTACAATATGTTTTTCTCAATAAATTATTTGTATTGTATTGAGTGTGTTGTCTTTATCAGGGTCCTATCAGAGCACATACGGCGTCTAGGCGCCGGTATGACGGCGTCCCGCGCCGGCGTGAGCGCGCGCCATCTATGGGCGGCGCCGTACGCGCGCGCGCAACTGTTACTGCAACACCTGCCCGTCTATCGTACCCCTCGGGACAAGGTGGGTGTAGCTAGAGTGCCTTCAGAGTCCTGTCAGAGTATATAAGGCATCTCGGCGCCGGTATGACGGCGTGAGTCGCCACCTGTGGGCGGCAACTGTTACTGCAACACCTGCCCGTCTATCGTACCCCTCGGGACAAGGTTGGTGTAGCTAGAGTGCCTTTAGAGTCCCGTCAGAGTATATAAGGCATCTCGGCGCCGGTATGACGGCGTGAGTCGCCACCTGTGGGCGGCAACTGTTACTGCAATACCTGCCCGTCTATCGTACCCCCCTCGGGACAATCTCGGCGCCGGTATGACGGCGTGAGTCGCCACCTGTGGGCGGCAACTGTTAGCAACACCTGCCCGTGTACCCCTCGGGACAGAGAGTGCCTTCAGAGTCCGTCAGAGTATATAAGGCATCTCGGCGCCGGTATGACGGCGTGAGTCGCCACCTACTCGTAGTAATTGTGTGGGCGGCAACGTGTTTGTTACTGCAACACCTGCCCGTCTATCGTACTGTTTGAGTTGCCCTCGGGGACAAGGTGTTGGTGTAGCTAGAGTGCCTTCAGAGTCCTGTCAGAGTATATAATGGCATCTCGAATTCTAAAGCGCCGGTAAACACTGACGAAAATATGTCTTCGGCGTGAGTCGCCACCTGTCCAGCCCAATACTTACCAGGCGGCATCTGTTACTGCAACACCTGCCCGTCTATCGTACCCCTCGGGACAAGGTGGGTGTAGCTAGAGTGCCTTCAGAGTCCTGTCGGAGTATATAAGGCGTCTGGGCGCCGGTGTGACGGCGTGAGTCGCCACCTGTGGGCGGCAACTGTTACTGCAACACCTGCCCGTCTATCGTACCCCTCGGGACAAGGTGAAGCTAGAGTGCCTTCAGACTCCTGTCGGAGTACCTATATAAGGCGCTGGTGTGACGGCGTCCCGTGCCGGCGTCTGTGCAATGCTCAGGAAACTTCACGAATTTTAAGAGTTATATGCGTATCCAAATATTTATTCTACTTCTCTCAAAATAATGTCATCATCGTCATCTTTGTTACAAACAAATAATTCAATTTTGCTGTTTCTGGTTTAATTAAAGATCGTATTGTGTCCACAGTTGCAGTGCGTGATGCGGTGCGTGACGTGCGTGATGGCGGTGCTCGGTCTCACGGAGGGCTCGGCGCCCTCCGCCGACGACCTCACGCCCGTGCTCGTCTTCATCATACTCAAGGTACCCTGTGGACATGAACCACACCTCGGACGCTGGCGATCAAATATATGAAAGAGGCGCGCTCGTGTAGGTGAACGCGTACCATGCTTGTATGAGTGAGATATGACAGGTCGACTGGTCGCGTTTTTCTAGGTGGTAACTGTGAGGTAACCGAGAGGAGGTGGACGGCACTTTCAGCGGGGAGCGGGAGTGGCCATACTGTACGATAGTACTCTTTACTGTGCATAAACTGTACAATGATGACATAGTATAGTACGATTACAGCAAAAATAACTGTCATTTTAGTATGTGACATAGCAGTCACATACGATGTATGGTTCTTCTACCTTATGGTCTACATCGGAAGCTTGTGAAATTAATATTTCGCGCTAATAAACAGAGTGAATGACATAAAGCCTGACCAGTAATATATGACTATTGTCAAGAGGGCGCTGTTATTCTGATGTATGCGATGTTCAGTATAGTATGAAGATAATAGTTCTAATGAAATTCCGCAACATGGCGCGTAGTCATATTTCTGGTCAGGTTTTATATCGATTCCAGCGCGCCCTTACGGCTCAGCCACGACATTGGGCTAAGCGCGACAGCGGTGAGCGGCGGCCATACATTGGAGCGAGACACAGCGATGGGACTTTTCATTCGCACGTATGGATGCCGCTCACCGCTGTCACGCTTAGACCAATGTCGTGGCTGGGCCGTTACGAACGGTAAATAGGATAAAACGCTAGAGTGGGGTAGGGCAAAGTTTCCCCCTTCTTGCTAGAGGAGGGGAAAGAAACGACGAGTCCCACGCATCATGCGTAACTCATTCCCAGCCCGTCAAAAATCTCTCTAAGGCCGATAATACTATCATATGTTTATCATAGAAATATGATCATAGGCAACATACCGTCCTCTTTCTTCACGGAGAAAAAGGGAGGCATACAGATCTATGATCATATTTCTAAGATAAACATATGATAGTGTATCGGCCGACAGTTGATGCACATTTCCTATAAAGCTCTTTTTTATAAACACTTGCAACCAGGAACCCGCCTGGTGGGCACTCGTAAACTTTGCTCAGATGCTGGAGAACCCGCTGGGCGGGTTCTCGCCATGCACGCGGGCGGTTGTCAATTACGACCGGTTACTGACGTAGTGTGTTAAACTTGTATCTTTCGGCAGGTCAACCCACCCTCCCTTCTCTCGACGATCGACTTCGTGAACTCGCTAGGCGGGTCGTCGCTGCAGGGCCCCGCGCTGTACTGGTGGACGCACTTCTGCTCCGCCGTGGCCTACATCAAGACCATGGAGTACGGAGACTCCTAGCCCGCCGTGCGGCCCCAGGTACTGCCACCTTATTCATCGTTCGCCTGCCCCTTTCCCAGTCATTTGGGGTCGGCGCTGCATGTCTTCCTCTTCCATACCTCTCTCCAAAAATCATTGCTCTATCTCCAAAAACCAGGGAGGAAATAGTCGAGAGCGTTTGTATGGAGAATTTACCCCTCCTGTATCGTCTTAAGTGTTATGTAAAAACTCGCTTGCACTTATTTTCACGAATCCACACTTATAATACAATCCCTTTAAGTAGCAGTCAAATAAACGCATATGATGAACTTAACAAACCACTTCTATTGCAGAATGGGCGAGGCAAGAAGGCAGAAACATGGTATTCCATGTTTCGCAGAGAACGGGCTCACACTGTATGATTATAGCAACGTTTGTTGGGCCAGTCGCATCAGCCACAGTCAACACATTCGCTACCAGACAAAAAATAGCGCACTACGCCAGAAACCGGTCGTAATTTAAAACCGCCCGCGAGAACCCGCCCGGCGGGTTCTCCCGCATCCGAGCAAAGTTCACGAGTACTCGTCAGGCGGGTTCTTGGTTGCGATAGTGTTCAGACACATCAACGTCACGCAGCAGGAAATTCCCGTAAAAAAAAATAAGCGAACGCTAAATTCGGTGACAGACGGTTTGGTGCAACCGACCCTTACTCGCAATAGTGACATGTGCAGGTACTCTGGTCACGTACGACGGCTAACGCGTATGGTTTTGTATCAAGGTATAGGTAGTTTCAACTCAGTTGAGGCCACGCACACTATAACACTGTCATGTAATGACAACGAGATTTTGAAATTAGTGTTCTTATGTACCGACTGCAGATTCAACAGTGAATTGTAAGAAAGACCAAAAAGTTTCTATTTACTATTTTGTTAAGAATTACGTCTATAGAACAATTTTCAAACAAAACAGAAAATAAAATATCTCGTATGTGATTGATTAATTGTCAGATTATGATTGTAATAAAAATTGTAGAAATCAAAGATAATATGTAATAAATTGCCTTATTTTATCATCGTAGCTGTTAAAATGGTGTTTACCTATTTTTTCATCTGCTACGGGCTACGAAAAGTACAGCGTAGCAGGTGTAGCCGTTTGAGTCCAATGCAATGGTAAAGTAAACATATGGGCCATTTTTTTTAAGAAGTCCACCCTACTTTTTTTAGATTTGGAATTTTTTATGAGGTTTCCACTCAGAATCGCGAGCTCTTTCAATCCTAATACATATAAGAAAAAAGTGTCCCAAGGTATTTTTCCCATTTCGTTACTATTTTAACCGCCGCCCCAAATCTCAAGGAAAGTGGTTCTCAATTCTTCTGTATTTTTTTAATGTTTGTTCTACGTAAAAACATGGTGTAGATAGAGAGAGTAGACATTAGCGATTTTCAAAATTACACAAATTTCAAAGTAACATAGGGACATCCTTCCGATAAAAATATATCGATAGCTGAATACTTATTTAGAAGTGAAATTTCATATGAGCTATAAAGTTCACCGGATAATTTAATTTTCCCCTCACTAGCTCGGAAACACGTGTTTTGTCCTTTAATACCAGCGGGTAAAAACGCATTTTATCCACTAGTGGGTAAAGTAATTTGACCTTGAATAAAGTCAAATTAACTGGTTTAAAATTCATAAAAGTAGGTGAATCTAGTAATAAAGATGATTTACCACCTGTGGAACTACTGGAAGCAGTGATAAACGCATTTTTTTGCGTTGTAGTTTCCTCGCTATAGTGAGGGGAAAAGTTTTGTGTTACACTCGGGTGCAAATGTATTTTACTTCTCGTGTTTTAAAAAACTCGCAAGTTCAGGATTCTATTCTCGAACCACTCGCTTCGCTCGTGGTTCAACTATAGAATCCTTTCACTTACTCGTTTTTCAATTCCACACTTAGCGTTAAAATACAACTTTGCCCCCTTGTATAACAAATAACTATTAATAAAATAATATCGTTTGTCCGTAGCAAAATTTTATTCGTGCCACCGCGACTTCCAGCTAGTAATACTGAGTTCACATTTAATAGCGTCATGAGAAAATTAAAGAAACTTGATAAAGAAACGTTTCACAGTATTTTCAGAAAAACCCAAGAAAACGAAGAAAGATATAGGGAAAGGGAACCTATGATATGTTGTTTCGTGTATTGAGGTGTGCAATAAAGAGTATTTGTATTGTATTGTAGATGATTTAACCGAAAACCAAAACCTTATAATCAATCCTAACGAATCAGATGAAGATATGCCAAGTTTATAAAAGGATTTGTTCATTATGTTTTACTGCTTTTAATACCATTAATGATAAGTATATCAATAAATAATAATGTTTTTCAAAAATATATTAATCGTTTTTTTTACATTCACTCACTCATTTCATTCATTATTTTTTTTGCAATCAGTACTAATCTTCATTTAGGTGTGTGTGTTATCATTCACTTCAACCTCCGTGGAATTACCTATATATAGGTCTGAAGTGTAGTTAATCTGTAGTGTATTATTTATTGTTAAAATTATGAAAGTTGAAAAATGAAATTGGTAAATTCTCGTTATAAGCGAGATAAATACTAAATAACATTCACGAAAATTGGCATGAATTAATGAAAATATTGTGTGTAAACAGTGAAATGTGATCTTCTCAAATAAAAAGTACGACGTAGTCTTATCATATTTAAGGAGGAAATCACTCATACAATGAATTTTTCGCTCATTCCGTCTTGTAGACATAATGTCTAGAAGTTTTGATATTAAAAACGCCTTACGTCACTGACAACGATATATATCAATAGTACAGGTCATTTGTATGTTTTCTTTTTCAACGTTAGCTAGGCCCATCGTAAGTAGACCAGAGTACTGTCGTGTCCCCTTTTAGTGCACACAAGTGTAATCTAATAAGAACAAGTGAAGATCCGGTAACTGGGACGACCGCATTTAACCGATTTTTTACTAAAAATGGTTCCGCTTTTGTTTGATGACTTATTAATAAGTGTAACCGTTAAGTTATTATGTTTTTATATGTATTTAAAATCGGGATATTATTAAGCGCACAGCAAAAAAATAATCGCCTATCAATTTATCGTCATCAATAATATACTTCTGTACATCAAATTAATTACTTCACTGCAAATAAACTAAATGATTAACAAAACTAGTAATGCAGATTATTCCAAAATACACATCAGCACGACATTACTTTTTTCCTCTAATGCAAGACAATTAAATTCCTTTAGGAACAAAAATACAACAATCTTATCAAAAATACTAATTGCGCAGCAATTTACCCGTCTTCATAGCAAATTATTCAATTCGAAGAGCATACATCCTTTTTTCTTATTTTTTAAGTATTCACGTTCAGCTAATTTAATAATTATTATAGCTACAATATCTTAATTCATTGCATTATTTCTAAGGAACAGAACTGTCACCGTCACGAAAACAAACTTTTGCTAGAAAATTGAGTTAGGTTAGGTTAGAACTGCGACCCTCACGGAAACAAACTTTTGTGAGAAAAGTGGGTTAGGTTAGGTTAGAACTGTGCCCCCCCCCCCTCCCGAGGGTGCCCACCTTGCCGTGGTGGGGGGCTTAGTAACCGTGGTCTGGTCACCCACGGCGAAGCTTAAGAGGTACCCAGGGCCGGCTTGTTGCTGGGCGAGCTGGCCCGAGGAGGATGCTCCAAATGGGCTTGTAAAGCCCACTTGAGACGCATTTGGGAGGACTGCCGTGGGAGGGAAGATCCAGCAGTATGGGATGCCGCTCTGTGCCCTCCCACGGTAGCTGAGGTGGGATCGCAGGAGGAGAGGCGTGATGGTATAGCGGTACGCTACTCTCCCTACCCCCTGCGACCTTGGCGGGGCCGCTCCGCTGTAGCGGCATTGGTGGGGCCGCAAGGGAAGAGGAGTGCCGGTATTACGGTGCGCCGTTCTCTCTATCCTTTGCGGCCGACTAGGTTAGCGGTGGAACCAAAGACCATCTCCACCGCCGGGCGCCGGAACTCTTCTGGCGCCCATGGAACCTGCGGGTGATGGATCGGGAGTCCCATCACCCACCTAAACGAGGTTCCGAGCTGGAAGGCCCTCCCGTGTTCCGAGGGCCTTCAGCGGAGTAAGCTGCCTAAGCAGTCTTCGAGAAGGGCCCGCAAGGGCAACGCTGACGGGGTATCGGAGGCCTGCAACCGAGTGCCCGAAACCCCGTCCAAAGAGCGAGCGGCGGAACGCCCCAGGGGGTTTAGTCCGTGCGAGTCGGACATACCCACTGGCTTCTCCCGGGCCAGTGGGATCCATAACGGATTCCCCTGGGTCAAAAAAAAAAAAGGTTAGAACTGTGCCCAAGGAGGCGGCCATCGTTGAGTCTTGGGGGCAAAGTAATGGTTCAGTGGACGTTAGGGTTGAGCATGAGGTGGAACAACTCGGAGCTGCGCTGATTCGCATCTGCGACGCAGCGATGCCTAGAGCAAAACTTCTTTCGACGAAACGACGGGTGTACTAGTGGATACCAGAACTCATTGCTAGAATTCACTGCCAGAATCAATTGCGAAACGCTTGCGTGGCTGCGCGCCGTCAATACACAAGAAGTAGAAGAAGGCGCATCCGAGTTCAAGAAGAGGAAGATGCTTTTTACGAATTGTACAGGGCCGCTCGTAAAACGCTGCATAATGCTATCGCGCAGGTCAAAGAGGCCAGGGAAGCGCTCAACAGGGATCCATGGGGCAGATCGTATCGGAGCGTAAGGCAAAAGCTCCGGCCCCCCCCCCCCCCCCCCCACTGACCAGCAGTCTCGAGCCAGCGCACGTAGTGCATAGGATTCGGGCGCTAGGTCTGGAAGTCGCACTGCACAAATCCGAGGTTCCGGTCTTCCACGGGCCTCGAAATAAACCTCCGGAGGGAGCCCAAATTACAGTGGGGGGAACTTCCATAGCCATCGGGTCGACGATGAAGTACCTGGGACTCGTTCTCGACGGTAGGTTCGAGGAACACTTCAAGCGTCTGGCCCCAAAATTGCTGGCTGCTGCCGGCGCGCTTGGGCGTATTCTCCCAAATCTGGACGGGCCAGGAGGAGCATGTAGACGACTCTATATGAGCGTGGTACGTTCAATGGCCCTCTACGGGGCGCCAATATGGGCGGACACCCTGAGATCTAAAAGTGAGGCCCTTCTGCGTCGTCCTCAACGAGCTATAGTTCTCAGGGTGGCTCGAGCGTACCGCGACAATTCGTACGCGGCAGCTAGCCTACTAGCCGGAAGCCCGCCGTGGGACCTTGAAGCCAAGGTTCAAACCGCGGTCTATTGGCGGGTGACGGCAGCAAGGAGGGAAGAGAACTGGCCTGCCCCTCAAGAAATCCAAAAGTGGAGAGAAGAAGCACGAGAAGTGCTCTTCGAGCGTTTGGAGATCCCGGGAGCTAGCCGGGAACCAGAAAGAAGCGGTGGGTGGAACGTAAGTACGGCGCACCTTCTTTCCATCTCACACAGCTCCTGACGGGGCACGGCTGCTTCGGCTGGTACCTGTGTGAGAGGGTGGGAAGGGAGCCTACTACAGCGTGTCACCATTGTGATCGAAGAGCAGTGGACACGGCCCAACACACGCGCGAAGAGTGCCCTGCTTGGGATTAGCCTCGCGCTGCCCTGTTCACGGTTATAGGGGGTGATCTCTCACTGCCGGCGCTAATATGCCATATGCTTAGCAGTGAAGAGGAGTGGGAGGCAGTGACCACCTTTAGCGTCGTTGTCATGACGCAAAAGGAGGCCGCCGAAAAAGTGCGCGAGCTCAGCGCCGCAGAAGGCCTGGCAGGCGGCGAAGAGTCTTCGCAGAGAGACTGATGCCGCCCTAACCGAAACTTGCGGGTGATGGACCGGGAGCTACATCACCCGCCTGAAGAGTTTCTGTGCTGGAAGGCCCTCAAGCGTTTTAAGGGTACCTTCAGCGGAGTAGGCTGCATGACCAGCCACAAGAGCCGGGCCCGCAAGGGCAACGCTGGCGGGGCAACGGTGGTCTACAACCGTGTTCCCGAAACCCCGCCCAAGGCGAGCGTCGGAACACCCCAAGGGAGTCCATGGGAGTCGGACATACCCACTTGTCTTTCCCGGGCCAGTGGGATCCAGGTTAGAACTGCGACTCTCAGAGAAACAAACTTTTTTGAGATAAGTGGGTTAGATTAGGTTAGAACTTTGACCCTCACGGAAACAAACTTTTGTGAGAAAAGTGGGTTAGGTTAGGTTAGAAGTAGTCAATAAGTTTTAAGAGAAAAAAACCGCCGCCTTTGGGGTTCTGGTGAAAGCTACTTGCGAATGTTGGATTATGTAGAAATGTGTAGGTATTTTTTTAAACTGCTTTTAATGCTTTAATTATTTGATGGCAACAAAAATCAATATACTATACCGGGGTTTGAGGAGTTTCCTCAATTCCTCATGAATCCGATTATAAGAAATAGAAGCTTGACAAAATTTGACTTGAAAAGTCAATATGCAAAATAAATGTTACTGTTCTGAAATCCATGCTGTTTTTATAAAAATACCAAAGTCACTATAAGTGTGCCATTCAGATTTGAGGAGTTCGGTTCTGACCATCATCTGCAGTTCCACTGCACCAAATGTCACTTTTCTGGACGTAAGTGCATGCGGTTCTTATAAAAATACCAAAGTCACTATAAGCGTGGCGTTCAGATTTGAGGAGTTCCGTTCTGACCATCATCAGGAGTTCCACTGCACCAAATGTCACTGTTCTGGACGTAAGTGCATGCTGTTCTTATAAAAATACCAAAGTCAGTATAAGCGTGCCGTTCAGATTTGAGGAGTTCCGTTCTGACCATCATCAGCAGTTCCACTGCACCAAATGTCACTGTTCCGTACGTAAATGCATGCTGTTCTTTTAAAAACACAAAAATCGCCATATGTATGCCTTGAAAGGCAGAAGAAGATCTGAAGATTTGAGGAGTTCCCTCGATTTCTCCAGGATCCCATCATCAGAACTGGGTTCTGAGAAAAATGCGACCAATCTGTATGTATATACAACCAATCAAAAAAAATTTCAAAATCGGTCCAGTAACGACGGAGATATCGAGGAACAAACATTAAGAAAAAATACAAACTAATAGAGAACCTGACCACCTTCTTTTAAGATATTTTAGGCGGCGGTTAAAAAAGCCGTTCTTTTCTGAATGCGCTTTAAATTTTTTTTTTTTTGCTGGTCACTTTATGTTGTAATTAATAAAAAAAATTATTGCAATTAGAATGAAATGCTGTGTCATTTAGATTAAACTGCTGTATATTATGTAAAAATAGAAGCTACATTTAAAAAAAAAAGCGTTGCTGGGTATACTGTGCGTTAGTAATTATTAGCGATGCAATCATGAAAAAGCTTTACTAAAAGTTAAAATAGATGCACGCCACGAATATTATTGAAGTGTATTTAGTAATATTTTGAGTTGCAAATTTTGCTGTTCAATTAGTATTTTTGATATGAATTTGGACTATATTTGCGTAAAAAAAGTAATTTTTTTGATTTTCGTTTAAATACCACCCTTTAAAATCATTATTTATGTTATGACTAAATCTTACAAAAACAAAATCGGAAAGATTTTATTATAGAACGTGAACCAAAAAAAATCAAATAATTATGTTACTGTTATAAATGAAATCTTTTTTATATCGTGCCAGTTTCCATGTCGTCACATGAGGGGTAAGAGCGAGAGAAATGTACTCTCAAAATGGTGGTCTCTCTCGCACTAGTATTAAAACACCATGTTGAACGAAATAATATGCTACGGCTAAAAAGTTACATTTTATTGAAACGTATATTTTTAAATTGTGTTTGACTACAATACGTTTAGTGAAAATTTACGTTATGGTAGCACATCATTGGCTACCTTATTTCAGTAATACTAGAAATCGTAGTTGATTCTTTTTGTCTTTGGTAATTTATTTGATTCCACTGTTCAACCCGATGAAATTAAAAAATATATAAATTCTGATGTTAATGAGTGATATTTGTTACAAAATTGAATCAATTACGAAAGTTCTGGAGTAAAAGTCACTGTCTATTTTACCTTAAATTATATGACTAAATCATTTTATCATGGAAACCATGAACGAAAAATGTAGTCCTTAGCTATATTATAAATTATACTTTTTATTTCTATTAAGTAGTGAAACATGTTTTTATAACAAATACATAGGTTGCGGTGACCGCTTTCCATCAGGCGGACCGTATACCTGTTTGACACCGACGTGGTATAAAAAAAAACATATAGATAGATAGAATACTCTTTATTGGCACACCTCAGCAAGAGATACAGTGGAGACAAAACAAATGATTATAAATAGAGGCAGACAACAGGCGGTCTTACCGCTAAACAGCGACATATACACCCTGTTTTTATTGAATTCCGTTAACTTTAAGGGAAGGTTCTTTAGGTCAAATACAATTAATTTCTCTAAGAAACTAGCGTTCTCTAATCTCTACTTATTTTTAACTTTTACTAACTCTAATTATTTTTCCAATTTAACGAAAAGCGGTATACAGGGTGGTCCCTGGTGAGGAACCTAATTGCGTGTCGAATTTAACGGAAAACAATAAAAACACGGTGTATTATATTATAGTCAATAATTAGAGCCACGCACACATTCTTTATTTTGCATGTTGGACAAAAACACACTCGTTTGCGCTTTACAAAATTGGAAATACTTATTTGATCGTGTAACTATTTATTGCATTTGTTATTGTTTGTTTTATCTCATATTTGTGGCTATCTATCGGAATTCTCGCGCATGGAACATAGGACCCTTCTGTCATGCCATGTCACATAGAATCATAGACGGATTGGGTGTATCAACATCAACAATAATAGTACTACATTGTGTATTAAGGGCGGAAAGTATTGAAGTACTAAATGACTAATTTTTGACAGGTCGTGGAAGGCCATCATCAGGTATTCACTTTACCGCCCTAAGGCGGTAAAATAGCTCATTATGTATCAGTGTGCCAGCATGTAATAACACCGTTTACGAGCGAGTGTGATGAAAAAATCTTATAATACTGTTCTGTTATTCAGGGGACTCTTATATTTGGCCACTTGGGAGGAATATTGTAATTACTAAGTAGAAAAAATATTTTGGTCCATTTATGCTCCTGAAAACCAGGGTTTGAAGTGGTGAGTTACCATGGCAACGAGTAACTATAGGAACAAAATCATATTGACTCGAATAATTTGTTAAGAGTCTCGAAAGGGTTAAGCTTCTTAGTCGTAGCAAATTGTTTTAAATATTTTGTTGTAATTGTAGGCAATAATTATGAAATTAGATTAGAAAATTGTTGATTATGAATATGAATCAGTTATGCCATAGAAAAATGGTTAAATTAATCACTTTAAAGAGCGTAGCCGTGTTTGCATAGAAAATCGGCCCTTTCGCCAAATGTTCACTGTAATTTTTTTTTAAAGAGCTCTCATGGCAAATATTATTTACTGTAAGTTTAAGGTTTCTATCTTTTTTATTTTCTGAGATATGATTTTTTTATTAATTTACATAATATCCATTTTTTTCAACATTGGCTAATGCGATTCACTTGAACTTTTGGGACAATAATATACATGTAATGACTCACATGTTCTAGCAATAATATTTAATAGTGCCGAAAAAAATCTTGGCTTAAAGTAGGAAACAAATCTTCAGTATTTTTTTCTCGCTTTTTAGAAAAGCGACACCTATAGTTCTTTGTCAAGTAATTGCTTATATAAAGGCCCGCAATATATTTTTTTCAAAATAATCCAGGAGGTACTTCATACTAGAAAATGGAATAATAAAGGATACTACCCATACCGCAAACGAGCTACACAGTAAATAGGTGAATTTTAGTCGCAAACCTCTTTATTATTAACAATATTGGTACTGGAAGATTGCATTCATAAAGGTATTACGACTAAAATTCACCTATTTACTGTGTAGCTCGTTTGCGGTATGGGTAGTATCCTTTATTATTCCATTTTCTAGTATGAAGTACCTCCTGGATTATTTTGAAAAAAAAATATATTGCGGGCCTTTATATAAGCAATTACTTGACAAAGAACTATAGGTGTCGCTTTTCTAAAAAGCGAGAAAAAAATACTGAAGATTTGTTTCCTACTTTAAGCCAAGATTTTTTTCGGCACTATTAAATATTATTGCTAGAACATGTGAGTCATTACATGTATATTATTGTCCAAAAAGTTCAAGTAAATCGCATTAGCCAATGTTGAAAAAAATGGATATTATGTAAATTAATAAAAAAATCATATCTCAGAAAATAAAAAAGATAGAAACCTCAAACTTACAGTAAATAATATTTGTCACGAGAGCTCTTTAAAAAAAAATTACAGTGAACATTTGGCGAAAGGGCCGATTTTCTATGCAAACACGGCTACGCTCTTTAAGCGTTAGCTCATAGACATAAAGATTTGATTGTGTAATATAAATTGTCTTAAGGTTTTTTTTATTTATACAATACAAGTTGCCAAAAATGTAAATATACCAAATTATTATATCATTACATACTCACTAGCCGTGGTTTCTATGATTAGAATTTAAATTGTAGGTCACAAAGGAATATACTAAGACGAATGCAAATTTTTGTGGCCCAACGTTTGATAAATTTACAGAATGGTTAAGATCACCACAAATTAGTACTTCTATTATTGTTTATTACTGTTGGTGATGAACAATTCAACTTATTGACAACTAAAGTTCAAATGAAAATTGATTCTACAAAAAGAACTAAGGTTCACTGAAGTAGCAAGACAAATACGAACGTTTCCGACAAAATACTATGGTTTACGATTATGCACTAGAGTAAAGTCAACCAATTAGAACCCTAGGCCACTGTAAAACTATGTCATAGTGACGTCGTAAATCAGATTGTAAGAAATCTCCTACTGTTTGTCATTTTGACATGGTTGTACCAGTGGCCTAGGGTTCCAATTGGTTGACTGTACATACTTCACAGTATATCCTATGAGTGGTTTTAAAAATATTGTTGAAATAAAACGAAGCGACTTTTGTGTGGTGACCACGAAATCTATGAAAAGCTTTATATTACTGTTGTTCTATGGCATAGCTGTAGACAGTTAACCGGTTGCGTTCAGCACTGACTTTTTATTGCAATACAATTCAATACATAGGTACTCGTATTGACTTATCGACGGAAACAAAATGCTGTTCAGTTACAACTGGAAATATTTTAACTTTACATTCAAATCGTATGTGCTTAAGCGTCACATGCGGAGATGTGACATTGAACTATCGCACTGGGAGACTTCGGCACAAGATCGGCCAAAGTGGAGGCATACAGTGAGAACAAAAGTGCAAGCCTTCGAAGAACAGAGACGCGTGGAACTTGACGCCAAGCGCGACGAGATAAAGGCCCGACCACCTGCAGCCATCAGCTATAATTTGCCACCTGAGAGCTCGCCACTGTCGGTCTCAATAATCAGCCAAAACTCAGTCTCTGAGGCCGAAACCGGCCGGGACAGGAGGATGATGATGGTCACAATGTTTCATTTGATTCTAATTTTATGAATTTATTTATATAGAAACTCATAAATGCCTAGTTTTAGGTGATTGTATAGGATATTAAAAAAAATGTATGTCTCCTAAGCATAGAAAGTCACTGTTTATCGCAACCACGACTGGAATGTAATATACCTACGATTTTTACTAACCGAGCAGACGTAGTGCACCTAGATTTACGACTAAACCAGTTCCAAATATAAAATATATGTTTAATCCAATCGCTTTAATGTTTATTACTAATCTTATATACATTTTTAGAAAAAAAAACTTTGGAATTGAAATTGACCGGAAATATATGACTATTGTGTAGGCGGTGACAGTGGTATGAAAAAAATAGTTGTAATGAAATTCCTCAACATGGCGCTTAGAATTTGTGGTCAGGCTTTACATACTCATATAATCTTATTGAAGTGTGCGCTCCGGATCTGCCTAGTTGGTAGAAATCGTGCATAAGTAATGTAGATACATAAACATTAAGCTATATACGTACTAAAATGTATAACAAACATTTATTCTTCTATTTAGACGTATTAAAGACTATATCACGCACCTGTACATATATATTTATATACGAAGAGAAGCTATATAATGTGCAGGGGTTGTCGTATGTCAGAAAGAAGTCTATATTTCTATCCCAATCTGACTTACTACGGTCCCTGTTGAAAGAAAAGAGATGTGAAATGTAGTAAATGTATTTTTACTCGGATGAATTATCGGAATGGCATTTTGTTTGGCAGCAGGCAAGATATGAGTTCTGAAGGGTGTCCGCTGGGTGGTTCGGTTGTCACGCATGTTACTGCGTTTTCACATTATCCGATCCGATACCGGATGTTGAAAGGATTTCAAAGGTAAAAATCAAAGATGGCGGCTTCAATGTATCCTAAATCCGATATCGGATCGGATAATGTGAAAACGCACTTACGGCTCGCGCGGTCCACACAGAGCGACACAATGTCCTCCCGCGGCAATCGTCCAATGTAGGCGTGCCTCGGCCGAGGCAGTGTGTGCGTTTCGTTCGGCCGAGCATTCTGCCTCAGCCGAGGCATGTATACGTTGGACGCTTGCTGCACGAGCAAATTGTCTCGCGACGTGCCTCGCCGTATGCGGACTCGGCTGAGTTTTAGCAGCGCTTATACTAGTTTACGCTAACCCACTCCGTGCACCCGTGTCATTTAACGGAAGCCCGTAGTAGATAATAGATATTTGTGCTGGAAGATTGGGCAGTCGTATAAATAGTATGCAATTTTTACTACAGCAAAAGTTAGGAATGGCTTTCTAGATGTGTGACATATTACTTACAAAAATGTGCATAATTCCCCTCGCCCCTCATAAGCCACGGAAAAAAAATTGTAGTTACCTATTAAATTTCGACACGGATAAAATGGCAAAAATATGTATTGGCGTTAACCACTATAATTTGTTAAACGAGACTATGGCGTATTATATTAATTACATTTTGTATTAAATTTTGGAACTATGCGACTGCTTATGATATTCTTGGCGATCAAACGGCTAAGGTAGTGTTAGGTGCATGATTTTGACAATTTGTAAGTGTCGATATTTACTACATATTTAACAAAATTGTACAATCTACATGAACATTGTACATTTACAACTTGGTTATCTACTTATATTAAAAAGCTTTTCGCACTACATCTGTATCTAACTAATCCTCGAATATTCAGAGGAGATGGGCAGTTTTTGCTGTAAGATGTGAATTTCATAATACTTAGCTCCTGTTGAAGCTAAACTTATAGTGCAATATTTTTTCCTTTGTGCAACTATAATCATACATAAAAATGTGTATCTCTTTTTGTTTATACCTATTTATTTACAATTGAAACAAATTTTGCGAACCGAACTTTATGCACTAAAATAAAACGTAAAAAGTGGGCATAGTTGTTGAAAAATGGAAGCAGTAATGCATTTTAATAAGAGTTTGACGCATGAACTCCAAATCTTGCCTTTTGTTAGATGTATATATGTATCGCTAATTAGTGTAATATTATGTAATCCGGGCAATGAATTACCAATATTTAGTAATAAATAATCATGTTTCAATGTTTTTTTTTTATTTATCTGTGATAACTACGCAGATGTGGGGGGGCAATGTGAGACAGAGTTGGTAGCCAGTATGTGGGGGACGTGGGGGTTGACTTGATAGTTCCGGTGATGCGTGGCATGGTGTCATCGAGTTTAGTGTCTACCTTCGCCACGTGTGCGCTCTCCAACCACACATGAGCACAGGACTCTGCAGCTGAGTATACTACGGCGACACTAGTCGTGCGTAAACATTTAGCGGATGCTCCCCAGGATGTTCCACACAGTTACTGTGATGATAAAGTTTTAATTCGTCACGTTATTACGGACATACTCGTAGTAGCTCAAAAGGTTGAAAGGGACCATAGTAAAGAAAAGTAAAAACACAACCGATATTTAAACAAAATAGCTTTATTCAAAATAAAGTCATTTGTACAATCATTTGTGTTAGAGTGTGTCCACACATAGTATGGGGATTCAGCGAATATTCTCTTCCTTTCTCCTACGCTGGTTTTTGCCGAATCTTTATAAGTATGTGTGGACGCAGCATTACAAGAATCGCTACTTACAACTAGTAAGTACGTAGGGTACTAGAGATTAGACGCGGCACAAACATAGGCACGTTAGTTTTTTGATTAAAAATACTATAACGATAGACTACAGACATTAACAGGCACAAATGGTCACAGAAGTGACAGAAGTGTGCACTACGCGTGCACACATTGTTACCGTTTGGCGACTACTTTCCCAAAATCATTCGTTCATTTCATTCTTTTCAAATGGCGACTGTCAGAGACGTCAAAGTAAAAAAGAAATAAAATCATTTGACATTAAAATGTAATGGCGTAAGAATTTGTTAAAGATAAATATTGTTTGCATTTGTAATATAATGTGGGCTAATTACCATGGCCAATTAAATTGCTCGAGTGATTTCATAAAATAAGTCTAAATTTATCAACGCGCCATCAATTTACCTCAGTTTAACCAGTAATAATATTATTGACTACTCGGTGTTTGCGTGTTATGTATATTGATTGGTGAAGTTTTAGTGCTCTGATGCATATACTATACTGAAATAATAAAAATAATGCCTAGAAAACCAATAAAGTTGTTAAAATATGGATTAAGACGGTAATATTCCATGTAAAAAACAGTCGCCAAACGGTCACCAAACGGTCAACAAACGGTCGCAAAATGGTCGCAGCGTACACGCGTGACCGAAAGCAGAATGGCTTCTTGTATTCATTTTTTTCAGGTATCCTCAAACTTTATAAACAATTAAATATGCCGTCGTACTCAGTTGCCCTCACTAAAGAAGATTAAAAAAAATTGTAACGTGCGTACCGAGCTGCTGGGTTGTAAAGGATCGGGGATCATATTATTATGGTCTTCTATAGAGCAACTAGTATTGTGCGGCATTTCACAATTGACACTTGTTGAAGTAGTCTTCATTAATATTACTATCAACATTCATTTCAGCGATCTGTACTTCTTTTGTCAAGATTTCTGTATAGATAAGTGTCTACAAATTTGTAATGTTAAAGAGACATAAATAAAACGTAGTAGAGTAAATAATGTGTTTTTTTGTAACCCAAACAAAATACTTGTAGATACGAGTGCGGAAAAGAGGAAAATCGATACGAGTAGCAATAAATTAATACACGAACGAAGGGAGTGTTTTAAATCGACACGAGTTGTGAATGTTCTTTTCGCACGTGTATCGTACGACGATTTTCAGTACCTAAATCTAAGCTAAGAATTTCGACCAGACAAGAAATGAATCATTGCTTGATTTGCTCGCACTACTGCGTTAAAAAAAGCAGCATCTGTACTGAAAAAAACTATCATTGCGCAACAGAAATTCTATTAATATCACAGTAAATACTCTATTTCATTTGATTCCTACTTTTATTGTGTAAAGCAACACTACACTTCATTTTTATCAATAAGAATTAAAAATTATATATTTAATACATTAAGTAACTATAAAGTGCTTATCTATTTGTATTATCATTCTGCACTTTTCTTAACTTTCCCACATTTCTATAAAATGTCGAAGAGTGCTTAAATGGTCGTCGTCGTTTATCAATATTTAATTCGCTCATATTTAAATGATTCAAAGCAACCAGTCCACAACTTCACAAGACAGTTTGAGAAACCTTCGTATTATAAATAGGTGCGAACACTTAGTGTAGATTTCTTTCAGAAACTTGGCGTAACGTTTAGTTAAGCCTCAATAGCCGGGTCCACACAGAGCGAGGTACGAGGCAAGGCTCACGCGGCAAACAACCAATATATACGTGGCTCCGACAAGGCAGGTTGCTTGACCGAGCAAAACGCATACAGTACTGCCTCGGCCGAGACACGTATACATTGCACGTTTGCCGCGCGTCGTGCCTCGCTGTGTGGACCCGGCTATTACCTGTCACATTTAAACTTCGCAAAATCAATGACACATTTCTATAATGAATAGGGAACATCAACATCAAACAAAATCAAATAAGCTACAACATTTTTTTATACTACGTCAGTGGCAAACAAGCATACGGCCCGCCTGATGTAAAGCGGTCACCGTAACCTATGGACGCCTGCAACTCAAACAGTGTCACATGCGCGTTGCCACCCCATTAGAAACTTGTACACTCCCTTTTGCTGTGTTAAGTACACAGTAAAAAGGAGTGTACAAGCTCCACATTACACAATAAATAATTTAGACACACTATAAACTAAGAAAATATTTGAATAAATATTTTTCTTTGGCAATAAACTTGTCAAGTTCATTCTCTTGACATCTTGCATCACAACCGGGTTATACATAGGCAGAAAACGAAATTAACTCGAAGACAAGCTGTTGTCCAATTTCACATTACATGTCTGTATTACCCAACCACCCCATTCAAATGGGTATCTAAATTAAAAAAAGGGACATTCAAGTAGGTAAATTATTCACTTAAACAATCATTTCGTTTACAATATTTGTAATATGAAAAGTCGACGAGATTTTAACATTATGACTCTGGCTCCAAGAGCATTAGGATATATAATTTGTAAGGTGCAATGGGGTAACTCCAAATTCTGGTTAATTCTGAGGTAAGTGTTACAAAAGTAAAATGTGCTTCTAGTCTCATTGATATTTACGGTTTCCAAAATGATCGTGTTTCAAAGTTACTTCGATATACCTTATAAATTGCCTTAAAGAAAGAAGGAACACACAATTATACAAGATGCCGTCAGATATTTCTTTAACTTTTTTTATATAATCTCTTTTTGGACCTCTAGATTATAATTTACATTATATTTAGCAGGTACTCAATTACGGCACGAAAATAAACATGTTATCACAAAGCAAAAATACAAATACAAATTAATATTAAATATAATGAGAAAATAAATTGAATCAAAACAAGTTTGACTATAAGTTGCAATATATTTCTAAAGTAATCATAATAATGGTATACACTTAAGACTCAACAAAATAAATAAAGCATCTGCTTAATTTTATTATAATAAACAATTAAATAAAATCGTAATAATCAACGTCGATAAAATGTGTTAACTATTTGTTACGATACACAACCAAAAGCTCTCTAATGACACAGAGTAACATAGTAACAGTAAAATTAGTGTAAGTTAAGTACTTTATCATATCTTTTTTCTTCTTACTTAAATGTGGAAGGTCCTCGTGCACGCTCATATTGGGCGTGCGGCGTGCATGTCAAACAATGAGGAGGCACACTGACATTTTATGCCTGTGCAGGTGCCTGGGCTTGTCACTGTCATTCATATGTATATGTGAGAGAGAGAAAAAAAATATCATCTCGCTCTCACCTATACAATTCTTTATCTGTGCAATGGACTAATATGGTGGCGCCACCTGTCATAACCTTTGAGTGTGCCTGCTCATGGAAGCTCATACAAGTGTCCTGAGTCGACGCTGCACGCCGAGCCGACCGAGCGTCTACCCAGTAACACGGACGCGTAACCAAAAAGACGCCTCCATATTATGAAGTCGACCTGAACATCTCTAGCACTAAAAACTGTTTTAATAACCTTAGTACATATACATAGAAATTGTATGAAAACTGTACCTATACGCGTTTCAAACATAACATACGCGTTTTAGTCACACAGCCAAGAGCCATCGATATTGTAGTGTGTCGCTGTTCATGTAAAATATTGTGACATTACATAATCTGTCGTTTGGATAAAATGTGATCGTATTTCCATTCTATGGCGACGCCTGGTTACTGTTTCGTGTAAGTCATAATCACCTGTAGCAGCGTCGTCAAACGATAAATAATAGATCCATTCTACTCGATTCATATAACGCGTAACGTTCTAAAGTTCCAACTTTGTCCATGAGATAAGAGTTGTGTACTTTATATCAATACTAAAAATACAAGTTTTTGTTTTGAAGTTAAAATGAAATAAGTTACTTCTAGACATTGTTGGACACCTCATCGTTATTTACGTCTTAAAGCACCTATCTAAACCACTACAGTAAACATTTTTTTACAATTAAGTTCTCTCTTTGGCTAAAAAATAAGCAATAATGCTTGAGCATTTAGAATTTTAATTAATCAGAAGTTGACTAGCAATTCAAGAATAGTAAATCTTCTACGCCGATATCTTGTAGTGACCTCGTGCGTCTGTGTATTGTATATGATAGGTGGAAACTACTCTAGTGTTGTCATGTATGTGTAAGTTCTTAAATATAATGTTTAAAACGTTTTATCTTTTAGGAGTAACTACCATTTTCTGTTTAAAATCCATCTTTTCAGGGAATATATTATTTAAATTCTAACACTCCTACAAAATTAATAACATCGTGTATCTCGGCACAATAAAACTATGTTTCTGTTTTATTTAAACACTACTTAAGATGGTATTCAAAGCAGTTAGCTATATACTCGTAAATAGGCAATTAAAGTTTCCCTAAAACCTAATAACTCTTAAAATTATTGGCAACTATTTAGCCTCGAAAATTCACTTTACACATTAGTTGCTGGAAGAAGACACAGCATAAGGAAGGGTGCGATGCCATAAGATGCTGTTATTTTAACATTAACTTATTTGAGTGAGGTACAGTGCTGTCTATGATATGAAATCTAAAAATGAGTCATACATATCTAGGATAGATAAAAAATATCATCCATGCAAAAAATATAAATTACATGTATTTCTGCTGGATTCAATTTCTTCCAAACTGATGCTTCAGTTAGGTATGTAAGCAATCATATTTCTACATGACGATTATAAGTTTGGTTTTTATACGTAATATAATATAATTAATGACCAGGCAGGCAATTATGGTCGCGCGATAAATGATAAAACATCAGGCCGTCCCTATCGCACTATTGGTAAGTGCGATAGGGACGGCCCGATGTTTTATCATTTATCGCGCGACCATGATTGCCCTACAGATTCATAAAATTAACGTCATATATTCTTTGGCTAAAGGCCTTCACTTAATTTTTAAAAGGCAAGTTATTGCAATTTTACAGCGTTTTGTTACGTAGAGTGATACAGCCCGCCATGCTATAGTGACCATTGTCGTCCAGAGGCAAGGATACTACTTTCTATTAGAAAAAAATACTCTACAGTACCTCTAAATGCATCTTCTATTAGTACAACAGTCACTGTAGCTGAATCTTTAACTGTTCAAATACCACGTGATCGAAAGGCGGAGTAACAGCATCTATCACAACTCTTTAAAATCGGCACACACTCACGATTTGTTGCTATTGCCATAAACAACTCACTCTGAAGATTAACATGTTCACTGCATTGATCGGATTTCGACATTTTCGACCCAACGCTGAACATGTTAATGCTATGTCGCAACTATAACGTAGGTCTCACTCACAGTCACAAGTCGTTCGGTTAGTTTAGTGCGGCCGTCCGCTCTTTCCTCGCTGCGGGCTGCCGGGCATGGATGACAGTCCGGGATAATCCAGATTCAAGAAGTTGGGCTCCCTAAAGTTCCGCTTCAGATATTCCGATATGTGTTGCACTATCAGGTCGATCGCCACTGGAAAGTAAATTATGTTTGTCAGTAAACGTGAGTAAATAAAAAGCAATGTAAGTTTAGTTTAATGACAAGATACATGCGTGGATCGCGCGATAAACGACGATGTAAGGATCCCCTAGCATGGTTAATAGGTACGTGCAGTCGGTACTAGCAATAACCTCGCACAAAAAGGGGGCATTAAAAGTACATTCTTACTGACATCTCATTTAGAGCCCTAAATCTCATAGCAGCGTGTCAGAATATTTATGCAGCCTAATTTTCGTGCGATGTTATTGCCGGTGACTGTACTTGCTTTATTAAGCATACAACTATTGTAATAGATATAATTACATTTTAGAAATCCGAATCACTTGGCTATGAAGACGATACAGCATGTCCTACGAATGTAATATTCATATTTTTATGCTTTTATTTTGAGAATATTAACATGTGTATGAAAAGGTTTCTAACCAGCCGGGTAAACTTCCATGCCTCGGACAAGGCAGGTTGCTTGGCCTAGCAAAATGCACGCACTGCCTCTGCCGAGGCAAGACTACATAGTACATTTGCCGCGCGAGGAAATCGCCTCGCTCTGTTGAACCGGCTAACGACTATTTCAGTATTTTTTATAGCACAAATAGCACAATAATAGCTTCAATTGATAACATGACAACCACCACGTATTTAGGTACATACATATGATGGTATGGATACCTACAATGATTTTCTTTGACTATGCCCTGCCAAGTTTGGCACGTAGCCAATGGAACGGATTACGTAAACGAATGCTCGCATCACTAACATTTCTTTAAGCTGTACTAAGTAGGTCTATCTAATGAAAATAGACAATGCATCAATAGAAATTGCAATAATAAACTTGCAAAATTCCACTTTGTTTAGAGACTTTAATTGGGAAGGATTAAATAAAATAATACAAATAGGTTGCACACTTTATTAAGGGATATAAACAACTAAATGCTTCGAAGATTCTAACAAATACCTATATACAAGTCTTAAAATTGGGACAGTTACTTTTAATAAACCCTGACCAGAAATATATGACTCGAGAGGGCGCTGTTATTCTGATGTATGCAGTGACAGTTCAGTATATTACGAAGAATATAGTTATAATGAAACTCCGCAACATGGCGCGTAGTCATATGTGTCTGGTCGGGCTTTATATTGTAGGCAATGTTGAACACTTACGTATAAACAGGACATGGAAAGTGTTGGGCAGTAGTACAACATAAAACAAAGCACACCACATGTAATAAACGTAAATCTGTAGTCACAAAAAGTAGTACACACATGGAAACGTTGAGACTGTATTACTTACGTACAATCTACGTAGTTTCGTGTTTAAGCTTGGTGATGTGATAACTTATGAATAATTCACTACTCAATATTTGCCAAAACATTCCATAGAACATTATATTATGGTAACTAAACCAGTGAAAACAGGTATATGTACCTATAATACTTATATTTTTTATTTAAAATGAAATGTCCTGCATTTTTTTCGAATCCCCAACAGGTATAACATAACAGACTCAATTTGTATAGCTTAGTTATTGTTTAAATTGTTTTTTATTGTTTCATGATTTTGGTCATCGTTACTCAAGTAATCTTAAATTTCAGGATATAACTTTGCATGCTTTTGAAAATATATTTAATATAAGATATAATCAAAGGATGATATTAACACGATAATGTCAAACAACAACGACTAGAGGTATAGACGTCGCATACAGCTTGGCACAAAGAGTAGATATTAAAAAGTAACAACATAGTCGTGTCGTCTCGCTCACACGTATATTGATAAGAAAAGGACGACACCATGATGTAGCCACTTTTGTTTTCTACTCTTTTTTGCCAATTTGTACATGCTGTTCAGCAACAGCATGTTACAAATATTCAGTGTTCAGGTATACCCTCACCACAACACTTACATTAACATTTTTTACCTTAGTACAGTCAACCAATTATGATCCTAGGCCACTCTAGAACCCTGTCTTATTGACAAAGTGCTTTATTTGCTATAGAAGTCCCTTTGTCTTTTACTGTGAAAGGGTTCTACAGTGGCCTAGGATTCAGATTAGTCGACTGTACACGTCCCTGGAAGTTTACATTAAGTATTAAGATATAAGCTATAAACGCGTAAACTGAACGTAAAAGAACGTTTCACTAACTAAGCTTAACATAAACTAAACTAACACTTATACTGTAATAATAAAGAGAAGCAAATTGTGATATAGGTAAGTTACAATTTTTATTAAATAAAGTTATTCGTCCAACTGCTTTAAAATTTACATTGTATATTGAACAATATACAGTGCCGAATATATTTCACATTTATCGTTTCCGGTAAAAAACGTATACTTAATATCAAACACGCAGAGCATATTCGTAATGACGAAACATCAGTGGCCCATTTCTCAAAACTGAAAGTTACAAGTTACAAGCGGAAGTCTCTTTCTAACTTGTCACATTAAACATTGACTACCACTTGTAAATTGTAACTTGTAGCTTCGAGAAATGGGCCCCAGAGCTACAGAGGTATAACAAAATGTTTTACCATTGTATTGTTACGGAAACGCACGAACGTGTCATGCTATTTCAGCAGTCTCAGTACAAGGAGTAAGTACTGACGGTGATTGAAGTAGCATGACAAATACGATACGAAAACTTGTATTTTCTCGGCCCATTTTACGTAGGATTGTGTTTTCTAAAACTTTAATACTGCAAGTACCTAACTATAGTAGGAGCCTTTGCGTGCTTCAACTATTACTTTGAGAACAGAATAACTTTTCCCTACATTTTTGCCATTTGAGACAAGTCTCTTTCTAGTTTGATATATTTCATAAAAATGAATACCCTAACATTTCAAATTATCACATTAATTCACAGAATTTCTATTGAAGAAACGCCAATGCATGTTTTCAATATGCTTTAATTATTAAAAGTATTTAAAATACACATTATTACTATACACAATCGTAAATACAAAGTGTACAAAGTGTACATAGTACGATATACATAGTGTAATATTTTTTTCTAAGATTACAACCAATCCCTTAGTAGATACATGTAATTGTTTTTTTTTTTATGAATTATCGTTCCAAGTTTTGCAATTGTTTACAAACATGATTCTCGTAATTTTGGTGTAAATTTAATATATATCCTAATATTTAAATTTAATATTATCTGTGTGGTGACGGGTTAAGAATTTCACCACCCCCTTCTTCCCGTGGGTGTCGTAGAAGGCGACTATGGGATATGGGTTAATTGTGGCGTTTGGCAACCTGTCACTGCAATGCCACAGTTTCGTTTTCTTTAAATTTAGTGGCACTGAAGCTTTAGTAGTTTCATACCCCTTTATGGGATATAGGCGTGATTGTATGTATGTAATATGTATCATATTTTATTTGTGAAACCAAATCTGTTTAGTCTTTCACTGACGTACCGCCACTACTTAGTACAAAGTTGTCTTGTAGCAAAACAATTCCTATTATTACATAATATGAAGTTCAAACTGTTCAAAGCAATAATTTTAGGAAGTAAGTACCTACTTACAATATTTGGTATATTAGTTTGTGCGAAAATCCAAGTTACAATCAGGAAAGTATTCCGATTTCCTGTATAAGTAGTTTTTAATAGGATTTATTATTTTCTGTTTGATTAGTAAATAAATATAGTCAAACCTGGATAAGTGAGAACTGGATAAGTGAGAAAACTCTATAAGTGAGAGTAATAGCCAGGACCCGTCATTTTAAGCTCCCAAAACCTCTATTAGCGAGAAACAGAAACCTCTGTAAGAGAGAGTCGTTTTTCCCTCATAGACCTCCGTAAGTGAGACTGCTACTTATCTATACCTCTATAAGCGACAGTCGAGCTTTATTTACAAATTTAACATGTGCTATTTTATGACTCATTCTTAACTTTCGTGGAACTTCCTACCTTTGTTTTTGTATTCTCGTCAATATTGTTCCTATTCTATTTCGTGGAACTAAATAACTTTATTGTTGTTATTTTATCGCATTCTTTTCAAATGGACACGTGTGCCTGTGTACCGTCCTGTTTGTCAGACTTACTCGTACTCAGTTTATAGTTTTCAATTGCGAAGGAAGCTTCGACGATTTCGTTCAAATTGACGACGACGTAACTACCGCTGGAGAACTAACCGACGACGACATCGTTAAGAATTGTGTTAACACCTGTATTGCTGGAAATGACAGTGAAGACGAGGCACAGATTCCGGAAACAGAAATAAAGATCATTCCAATGAAGCTAGCTTTGAATGCGTTGGAGACGGTGCATCAGTACTTTGAATACGCGGCGGTTGTTGATCAAGCAATATTTGACAAAATTTATGAGTTAGAGAAAAACATTCAAAATACAAAAACAGAAACCCAAACGAAATTGACGGATTTTTTTGAGTGCAAATAAGTTCTAAATAAAATAAAATTACATAGTACATGAATTTTTGTTTTGTTTTCGTAAGCATTTAAAAATATATACTTATGTACATAATATATGTTGTGCATATCATGCACATAATTTTATCATAATAAATATTTACTACATTCGCACTTGCTGTGACTTGTTATTGCTGCGTACCCCTATAAGAGAGAAACGCTACCCATGTACCTGCATTAGCGAGAAACTCGGGTTAGTGAGAAACCTCTATAAGCGAGAATGAGATTGTGCTCCCTTGAACTCTCGCTTATCCAGGTTTGACTGTATCTACCTTGGTAAGGTCTACGATCACATGTAACTAGTGATATGTTAAACACCGTTATTGCATAAAAAATATAGCTGACAAGTATGGGAACGATTATTTTACTACATAATATAAGTAAACTAATATGTAATTTTGAGTGCATCAAAAATTGCACTTTAATAACGTCGGAAATTCGCGCTTTTAAGGACAAACATGAAGATTAGTAAAATAATACACAATTTAACAATTTTTTTTACATTATTCTTTGTTTCTTTCAACTATTTACTGTTGTTGAATAGGAAAATGCATTACATTTTTTTTTCTGCGACTCATTTTTAAGGTTTTGAATGGCAAATTGATAAGTATGATCGCGTATGTCCATTAGACTAATGTTATAAGGATCCGTATTTGTTGTTATAGTACCTGGACAAAGGTAACATAAGGTCAAGGGTGTGATGTTTGACTAAACTAACAGACTTTTCAACAACATGTGGGTGTTGGTAATAAAAATCTAAACACACAATGTAAATGCAGACAAGATTTAAAAAATATAACAGCTCAAAATGAAATGCTATTAATTTGGCAGTACGGACATAAACGTATAAGAAATTTGTGCAAAATATAGAACAATATTTTTTGGAAGTACTTTTAACATTGACACCAAAATGATACTATTTTTTATATTTTCAAAATGCCATTAAGCAAAAACTGTTAAACATATTTAAGGGCTATCAAACTATAAGGAAAGGTTACTAATACTAAATTAAAATCAGCCTTAAAAATACACATATTTGAAACACAAATCACCTTAATATTAGACTACGGATTGCTATTTGGGGCATAACATGTTTTGGCCTAAATGGCCAAATACAAAGCTGTAATATCAGCCCAATGAGGGTATTCTGAAAACTTTAAAATCCACCAAACACATAAAATCGACATTTATTTGATTGGTAGATTTTGAAGTTTGCTGCGGAAAGACCGGGGCCCATTTCTCAAAACTGAAAGCTACAAGTTACAAGCGGAAGTGTCTTTCCAACTTGTCATATTAGACATTGACTAGCACTTGTAACTTGTAGCTTCGAGAAATGGGCCCCTGGCGCCTCAGTATCGCCGCCTGGCGAAGAAAACGATTCAAAAAACCCTCATTCCATAGTGTTCCACACTAGTTATGCAATTACAATGTCACCGGGACTATCTAGGACTTACAAGGAACTTAACTAGAACAGGCTTACTATATTGCAGTGTCAAATTGGATTGGATAGCTTAAAATCAACTATAGTCAGAGCTCTTAAAGGGCCCGTTACATCAAACACAGTTAACAGACACATCAACGTCAGCAGAAGAAATACCCATACAAAAAATATTGCGAACGCTAAATTCGGTGACAGACGGTTTCGTGCAACCGACCTTATATGTGACCGCAGTACCGCTGAACCGAGTCTTTTAGTTAGGTCACCCATCGTTAACAAATTTAAATTATATTGAAAATATTTAAATTTGAAATTTAGGCCTCAATATCTAAATCATCTCACTCAGTTCAACCGTACATTGCCATAGGAGGTAGACAGATACACTTTATTAATTCTACTTTTCGCTCGTCAAATTTATCAGTAAAAAATTTTTGAACATGTTTAACAAGTAGGTACTTATACTCTGTACTTTTAGGTATTTAAAGGAACGTATAAAAATAATTTGAAGTTTTTCGGGTAGTTACAACCAACCAACAAACTACAAAACCAAGCGGATCACTGAGTGGGCTGTCTTTAACCTTTTTATTCGGTCGTGTAATGTTGTCATGTACCCTGAACTGGCATAAGAAGTTTTTTTAGGGTGGATTTTGGTTTCAATTATTTAAATACCTAAAGTTACAGATTTTCAATTAAGGTACAGCGGGGCAAATCTCGACTGAAGGGCAAATATAACTGGTCCATTTTTTCCATGTTTTACAATGTTTGCATTATTACATAGAGTGTCCACCGGTTATATATGGTAGGCGTGTTCAGTGGATACTTGTAGAACTCAACATCATAGTGTAATAATGGAAAAAATGGATTAGTTACGATTGCTCCCCAGTCGAGATTTGCCCCGCTGTACTTAATGTTAAATATCTTATGGCGAACGAAAAGTAGAATGGCATAAGTATATTACTCAGTATAAAAACGGAGAAAAAAATTCCTGCAGCATAATAAAATTATGATATCTAGTTTAGTACATAATACGAGGCTAAGGGCCACTTGCACCACCCGCTTAACTCAAGGTTAGTGGGCTGTCAACTGTCAAATTCCATATAAAATGGTGGGTTAACCCTCCACTTTCGTTGGTGCAAGGGGCCCTAATAAGACTAACATCTACCGGAACAAATTGTATAATGTCCTCAAGAAATGCAAGATTGAATAACTAAAAATAACCTAAAAGTCAAATATAATCGGCGCTTAATGTGCAGTCTTAGCAGGGAATTTTGTATAAAAATACATTGCTTTTACAAATAAAATATCATGCGGTTTGTAAAAAAAAACATTGTGTACATGTGTACTGTAAAATTATTTCACCGAATGAGGAGGCACACTGACATTTTATCCCGCCAGGCGGCGCCTGTGCAAGTGTCTAGGCATATCACTGTCATTCATGTGTGAGAGAGAAAAACATATCATCTTCTCGCTCTCACGTATGGACTAATAGGGTGGCGCCATCTGTCATAACCTTTGAGTGTGCCTCCGCATTGATAGCTAATGTAGGTAAAAATTGCACATACATAAATAATGTATTTCATCACATAAGGGCCTACATAATGTAACTTGTGATTAAGTAAATAAGGTAGTACAAATACAGATATATAGGTATATTACTGGGACGCTTGCTTACTTGTGATTTTTCAGGTAACATATAATCGATAATTTCATTTCAAAATATTATAAATTTTACTTCTTATTATATCCTTTGGTATTTTTTTTTAAATGCCGCATATCTGAGACATGTAGGACAGAGTTCACCATAAAAGTACATTCGTACAAATTGCAAAAAAAAGGTACAGCGGGGCAAATCTCGACTGGGGGGCAAATGTAACTGGTCCATTTTTCCATGGTTTACAATGTTTGCATTATTAAATAGAGTGTCCGCCGGTTATATATGGTAGGCGTGTTCAATGGATACAAGTAGAACTCAACATCATAGATAGTGTAATAATGGAAAAAATGGATCAGTTACAATTGCCCCCAGTCGAGATTTGCCCCTCTGTACCTTATTTAATTATTTAGCCGTATTCTTAGCAAAAATATGTTAATTAAAAAATCACAGGTACTCTTACAATATGTATCAATAGTAGGTACTATCAGCCGAAAAAGTGCATGGAAAGCCTAAGGGTCAATTTTGCATATCAACGTCTGTAGCAAGAATGGACTAGTGTATAGATAGAAAACTAGATGGCGTTGAAAGCAAGAATGGAGTAGTGTATAGATAGAAAATTAGATGGCGTTGTTGACCAAAAAAGGTTAATGTAGGTGAATTTGCTAATAAGTAAAGAAATTCATTAAATTATTACGAGTTTTTATGTTCATTGTCGTTTAAAATACATTTTTTTATATTTTAATTTCAAACGAGTGTCACTTAGTCACGGTGGGTAAAACCACATTAGGGAGAGGTAGAAATCATTTATAAATTTTTGTTATGAGTTTTTCTAAATATGCCTTTGTCTTTAAATACTACTAAGTTAATCGTCCAGTGGCGGTGGCACCCTCATTAGTGCGTTTTCACATTGTCCAATCCGATATCGGATGTAGGACCGATATTCCATACCTTCCGACGTCCGATATCGGATCGGATAATGTAAACTGCAGAGAAATTAAACCCTAAAGATCATCGGTCGACGGCGAGCGGGTCACGTGATGTGTGCTCGCCCGAGCCGGTTCTCCCTCATTGTGCCTCCCCCCGCCCGCACCAACCAATTACTTTTCTAGCAACCGTCGTTTCTGAATACATATTTGCTCGTTTTTAATTTTATAATATTTTGTCGGCTTCCAGCCAAACATCATACAAAAAGACATCACACTTAGCGCCACTGCCAGGATTTGAACTCGGAACACCAAGCGCCCGACCCTTCGTATAACCAGTGCTCTGTTCCCCTAGGCTACCAGTTGAGTTGACAACCTTGTCGAAAATTTGCCTTGCATTACTTCAATGCAATCCGTAATCTATGTGGTCTCAGTGGTCTGTTCTCAAACTCTTCTAATGACTACAGGATAAGGTTGAAATTGGCATAATAATAATGTTAATGTTATTCTTCCGAAATTTTTTATACTACCGCGATTTTACTTCAGAAAAGTATCTCTTGATTTTTCGTGTTTTTATTACTTGCTGGTTAAGGTTGAGATTTAAAATAATTTACTTATTTATTGTCTTATTTACTACACTCTAGTTGAGGGTAATATCATTATTACTTTTCAAGTCATTACATTACTAACTATTGGAAGTATGGAACAAACATTTAAAAAAAAACAAGTTTCCTTTATTAACGAGTATCCCTGTCTTAATGCTCCACCTGCCCCTCTAGCACAACTTGCCTTGTCGCGCGCGAGTCCATACTTGAAGTCGCGCTTTATGTATGGACTCGCGCGCGACAAGGCAAGTTGTGCTAAAGGGTCTGATCTCACATAGGTATTATTTCTAATGTGCGTAAACAAAGTTATCAGACATTGTGATACCTATCAGGGAAAGATTTCTATATTTTTTTTTGTAGTATAGTTATAGTATATGTTGGTTCTTTCTCAGTGAGTTACTGAGACATCCCAGTTTAAATAGCTGTAAAATAATAATGTTTTAAAAAGTATATATTATACGTTTATATAAACAAGGTTTTCTATTTTAGTTTGTTAGTAAATTAACTATAGTTCGTTTCAAACCTCGGGTAGTTCCATGTAACGGGAAAATTTAAGTTACCAATTATTGCATGACACTTCAGGTATTTTTTATGTCTATGATTAAAGTTATTAACTTATATAGGCAATATGAGCATTATACAATACTAGCTTTTGCCCGCGGCTTCGCTCGAGTTAAATTTGAAAATTGAGGAATGCTCCATACTCAATCCATTTTAGGGAAGAGCCCGGGGTTGGAAATACACGAAAAGTAGCCTATGTCACTCTGCAACCCTTCAACTATCCGTTCCATTTTACCGTGAAAGGCGGAAAAACAAACAGAGACAAACACACTTTCCCATTTATACTTAATATTAGTATGGATGGTATATCGTTAATTTAATTTACTTCATAAAAATCATAAAAATTTTCACCACACCAACGCGAACAAAATACTGACTATAAAACATCAATTTAAATCAAATCCAGCAATCTATTCAATATTTATGATTTAAAAATAATTATTTGTAGGTAAGTTCTACCAGCCAGCTCAAGGCATCAAGTTAAAATTTGGAAATTACTTTGCACTCTTGTGGATAACATGCAATTTTGGTATCCGTTATCCAAGAGCGCAAAGTAATTTCATACAAATTTTAACGATGTCTTGCCTTAGAATTTACTTAAAAATGATGATTTTGAATCCTAAATATTGAATAAATTGATGGATTTGTTTTAGTTTGATGTTCTATAGTCTGTATTTTGTTCGTGTTGGTGTGGTGAAAAATTTTGTGTTTCACTCGGTGGCAAAGTTTGTTTAACCTTCGTGCCTTGAAACCCTCGCAACGCTCAAGATTCCACTTTTTGAACCTCTCGCTACGCTCGCGGTTCAATATTGGAATCTTTCGCTTGCTCGGGTATCAATATTGGCACGTGCGGTTAAACAACAACTTTGCCCCCTTGGCAAAGTTGGATTCCAATATTAAAACAAAAAACAAATAACTATTACACATATATATAAACAACCAGAAATAACTAAACGCTGTTGTTTTCATTATTGTATTTATTTTCATTTATTTTTTACTAATACCTGGAGGGCGATTTTTGAATCTCGCATACGGGATTTTGTCACTAAAATACCGGTTGAAAACGGTGACTTGTTTATTATTTTCAGTGACAATTTTCTGAATTCGAACGCGTGAGACTCAAAAATAAGCCCGCTGGTCACGATAATGTTCACTTTTATAATTGCCTAAAACCTTATACAAAGTATTAAAAAATACGACAACGGCAAAATAAGGTATACAGCATTATCTTCAGAGAATAACTGCAATTACACATTTTATTTTACCCTAAAAGTTCTTATCTTAAAAACAAGATATATTAAGTTATTTATTTGCTTCTAAATAACAGCCTAGATTAATAATCTAATACCTCGGGTGTTGACATGTGTAGGTAAATAAATTACAAATATCTTTCTAATATGTATAAAATTTCCACCATTTAACCTTACTGTTTGAGCAGTGGTTTAAAACTTTATTTTGGGTGTTAACTATATTATTAACCGCTATTTTTATAACATATTAAATGGTCTAATTTACAGCCGGATGGCAAATTACCCAACATTTTATTAAGGTTTAGGCTTAAGTTGCATTTCCGATCGGAAAAGGATTGAAGCCTCACCCCAATTAAAAAAGTATTTATTGTAGGTAATATGTGAAATAAAGGAGAACTAAGATTGTTAATTTTTCATTATTTCCAGCATAAATAAATTTTAGTGAATGAATCACATTAAACATAAATTTAAAAAAGCACCTTTATAAATCCTTTCACCTGTACGGTAAAACGAGAGTGGATTACAGGACTGGTAGGCAATTACCTACTTAATTACCACTTATTAATAAATTGTGTCAAGTTTGAAATTATTATCACTAACTCCAATATAGTCTTGTTATCAAATAATCAAAGGTAATATTTTTTACTTACGTGTTCAATAGAAAAATAATGTAATTTTTACATATTAATATAGGCATATAAAGTATTATAATGTTATTTATACACTTATTTGACACACACTGTTGCATCGATTAACAGTCTTTGTTATACCTACAGGCTTGACCTGGCCAAATGATTATGTCACTAATATTTGGTATAACCCCCTTCCTTGTCAATTACATCTTGCAAACGGGAACGCATAGATGCGACAAGATTTTGACAAAAATCTGACCCGCGAATGTTTTCCCATATTTGCAAACAATGAGCTTCTAATGCTTCGGGGGTTCGCTCATTGACGTTATCCCAGCGCTGGACCATAACACCCCAGACATTCTCAATTGGATTTAAATCGGGCGACCTAGCAGGCCACGGAATAACTTTTACTTCATTTTTATTTTGCTCCAACCACCTCTTCACAGTATGCGAATTATGAATAGGGCAATTGTCCTGCACTAACGTTATCTGTGTCATTTCGTCTTCAGGATATACGTTTCGAACAGTAGGTAATAACGTTTCCTCTAGCACTTCCACATATGTTTCGCTATTCGCTCGATTGGGAATCCTGACGAGCTCCCCCGGCCCTGCTGCACTCATCCAGCCCCACATGTTCACCGAAATACGGCCCGACTCCATGTTAGGCACGACATTGTTGGTATCGTACCGAGTATTATTTCTGCGCCATAAATGAAGACGGCCATGTTGACTTGATCTGAAAGACTTTTCGTCAGTGAAGATAACATTACTCCAGTCGTAGTCTAAGTGATCCTTCGCAAATTGTAATCTTGCCGTTTTGTGTCTTTCTGTGAGAAGAGGCTTAACAGCAGGCCTGCGATTGTGCAAGCCTTCACTGTGAAGAACTCGACGAACCGTGTCCGCACAAGTGCCAAATAAACGGGCATAGTGGCTTGTCGGTTTGAAACCATTTTCCTCGTATTCTCTCACCATAAGCTGACGTTGTGAGGCGTCTATAAGGTTCGGTCTGCCAGACCTCTGGCGGTGTGACAGCGACCCTTCCATTTGGAAACGTTGTATCCACAAACTAGCAGTTTTCCACTGTAACAATTTATAAACACGTAATTAAACATAAATTATAACCATATTTTGTATAGCATTCCAACTTATTTATTGTCTAAAACCAATTGGTAAGGAAATAAAAAAACTACTTACATTCACACCGGTTTCTCTAGCTATCTCTGAAATGTTTCTCCTTCTTCGTGCAACGCAATTATTTGCGATCTTTTGACTACGTCAATATTATTATGCGAACTCATAGTTAAATAAAAAAAGGCACAAAGAAAGCAAAGAACAGGATACCCAGACACAGAAATGAACTGAATGAGTTATACGTGAATTGTAAGGTAGGTAATTAGTAACGACTCGAATAAGACGGAAATGTCTATCTACCCTCAGTACCCTTACACGTTTTTTTTCTTAATACAAAAAATAACGAAATGTATCGAAAAACTTATAGTTATAAAAAATATTATTATCAATCTAATTTGAATTATAATAAAATTAAATTATCATCATGCTGTAACTTAAGTTTTACTTTATTGCATAGAATTGTTCTTATTTGCCCTCTCTCTTCCACTCATAGCAAGTCGTGCATCGTGCTGTTGCGGACAAAGTTCGTATTTGTTGATGTTGACACAACCAGGGACTAATTTCGTAGGCTTTTTCAATTGGTCATTTGGTGAGGAGGTTTGATGCATGGATTTCTATGCAGGAGGTTCCCAGTTCGAATCCTAGCCGGCGACTATGGAAATTTGTGTTTTGGAATTATTTTAAATTCTGAATGGTTGGTGATGTAAAATGATGGCAGATGTTAAGAAAAATTAGTAATTACTTTCCAACGAAAAAGTAACAAAAACTACAAAAAGTAAAAATAAATATAAAATTGAACGAACAGTTCGAATCGTAGGTAGGTAGTAGGTAGTGGGCTCTAAAATTAAGATAAATTACTTTTTGCGTCAATTTCGTTTTCAACGCCATCTAGTGAGCTGGAAAAAAACCAACAAGGTTTTTTGGAAGCTACGTTGCGTTCGTTTAACGTGCACGCCAATTTTGTTTAGAGTTCGCCATCCACTTTTGCGGCTGATAGTACCTAAAATACGTTAATAGTATACGCAACTTTCGAGATGCAGCGTAGGGCTAGTACTAACTATTTCGTGGGCAGTGATAGTTCTACGCATCGATTTAAACTTTAGTTTAGATCGATGGTTCTACGTCAAGATATGTACTGTAATGTATCTCAGACACCTAAGAAGTGCAACCTGGCCTGTAACTGTACTTGTTTTAAATCTTATATATCAAGGTATTACATATATTTGCAGACAAAGTTCCAAAAATATGTATCCACAAATTTAACGTAGCAATAAAATCCTGTATACATATTTCTGGCACTTTGTTCGGATCTATATTTATTACGTTGAGTACACTGCTTCTGTAGGGAAAGAAAAACTGCATAGGCGAAGCACACTTCTTTAAATGTTTTGAGCTACAGTTAATAATTGATATTAATTTGACATAAGTAGAATATTGCAACGAACAAAGCCACGCCACGAGAAAATACAGAACTTATGACATTCAGTATATTTCATCAGCCCTACCACAAGCTTGACACGGAAATATGTCCTAGCGTGTGCGTAACTTACTCTCTATAAATCTCGTTCGTGTTAGCAAGCAAGTCACGCTAACGCACTGTATACGAACGCCACGCCATTCTAGTTGTACACGAAGCTATTAGATAATAATTTCTTATTGTGTTTAAAAAACTATGAATCTAAGCAATGCTCTTGTCGGATATGTGTTCAGGGTTAGGTCTTCCAAATTTTACGATTATTTGTCAACGCTATAAGATTAGACTTATATTGACCGGGATATAGACCATAACGCCATAAGATGTTAAATAAGAAAAAAAAAAAGCCAAGTCAGAAGTACTCGAAACCGGCGAGCACGTTCCTCACGTTATGAAAGTGCGTGAAGCGAAAATTGCTTGCCAGGCTCTCTGCCTACCCCTCTGGGAAACAGACGTGAGTGTAAACATGAAACATAAGAAGTTATCATCCAAAAACAGAAAAAAAATCGTGTCAACATCTAGTATGTCGTCCGTCCAAGTTTGACGTGTCAAAGTGTTGGTACAAGTGCATCTCAAAAGTCCCCCGCCTCCTATCGGCTCAGCGTGTCCTCCGAACTGCCTGACATGCGTCGTGCCCCGTTTTCCTCCTCGTGCTTGCATCCGTTGAGGCGCGGCGGCGACCGCTTCTTATACATAATGTCCCATATGTGGTGCACTATCAAGTCAATAGCCACTGCAACAAAAATGGACCGTGAGTGGGGGAGTCCGGTTTAGCAGCTACTTAAGGCATAGCCGCTGCAATTTGGGCCCTACTTGCAAACACTTTAAAAAAAAACTTTGTTGCGTCTGTAGTTGGTTTAAGAAAGTTAAATTTTTGAGCGCTAGTCAAATAGTTATGAACCTTTTTTGTTAGATATTTATTCGTTTCATTGCAGTGGCTATGACTTTGTGCTACTTACCGTCGCTAAAATGTACTAAGAACTACAAATGATATCTTAAAATATAACAAATAAGTACGAGAAATGTCTGTTAAAAAGATTGAAAAATGTTCTTCTTTTGAAGTTTCGAGAGCGTGAGTTAGACCATTAGCCAGACCACACTGAAGGAGCAGCCAAAAAACACGTTTACCCCAACCGAGCCAATTTGCTCGGGAATATGATGGATTTCAGTGAGGTGTTCCGCCGTGCCGTGAATCGTAAATAATTCATATTTCTTTAATCCTTATATAAAAGAAAATGCGAAAACCACGAATCACGTGCCACGGGAATAAATATTTGTAGAACTATTTTGAAGCTACATATTAAGTTACGAGAACATTTGTCAGAGAACACGCGCCTTCTTCAATAAAGTTGGTACCACGCCTATGATAGTTATAAATTCGTAAGAAATGGATGGTTGTTATCGATCAACACAATCTTATTTCTAGAGCTATAAGAGCGTGTCAGATATTTATGCAACCTTCTTTTTGTACGATATTATTGCCGGTGACTACCCTCCTTAGTTCCTTTCCTTATACTGTGCCAGAAGAGTTGCAAGCCAGTGCGCGGGCTTCCTTGAAGTCACAGTTCGGGATCATTTAGGTTTTAACCTATGACGTTGAATTTTTAATATATTAACATAAAATAAGTAATAGTAGATGCAACTTACCGATATTGTCAGCGCCTCTAGGAATAATGACGTCAGCGAATTTCTTTGTCTGAAATAGAAAAGGAAAGATACGTGTGTTTTTTGAAACAAAAGATTGTTTTGTCTTGACGCAATTTTGATGTGAATTTTCAATATACATAATAAGACGGGTCCACACAGAGCGAAGCACGTCACGTGGAAACAAACTATTGAATCTTGGATGTATGCCGTGCGAGCAAATTGCCTCGCTCTGTATGGACATGGCTATTTGCATAAAAAATGAAAAGAATTTGGTGTTGTTTCATAATGTTATACTACTGATACTTGTACATAAAGTGGTGTGTGTTCTACTTACCGGCAAACAGAACTCTTCGAAGGCGGGCTTCACAAAGTTCATGTACTGGTTGAGCACCTGCTCCAAGTCGCGGCCTCGCTCCATGATGTCCCGCGGCACTGGACAAACGCATTCACAATCAGGTTGTGAAAACAACTGGTACATGGACATGTATCCTAGGCCACTGTAGAACCTTTGCACAGTAAAAGTGACATCTATGGCAAATAAAGTACTGTGTCACAATAAAGTATAGACAGTAAATCTGTTTGTTTACATTGAACTCCACTTTACTCAGAATCACAAGTTCTACTAATTGTATGAGGCTATGATTGATTACATACCTACCCCTTATTCATAAACGTACACTAAAGTTATCAAGCCGATAAAGTTCATTTGTCCCTTTCTGACGTATTGGTGTGATAGAAAGGGACAAACGAACTTTATGGGCTTGATAACTTTAGTGAATGTTTATGAATAAGGGAGCTAGTGTATGAAAAGTGGTAACAGAAAGGTCATAAAATCTTAAAACATCTATTTTATTGTCCTATAAGCTATATTTTTCAGTAGTCAGCCACACAGAGCGAGGCAGGTCGCGAGGCAAACATTCAGTGTAGACATTGCTCGGCCGAGGCAGGTTGCTTGGCTGAGCGTGCGAGCTGCCTCGGCCGGGAACGATAACACTGAACGTTTGCCTCGAGAGCACATTGCCTCGTGACGTGACTCACTCAGTGTGGACCCAGCTATTAATGCAATAATATATTTGGCAATAAATCATTTTAATGGAACATAACAATACCTCTTGAATAGTTAACAAGGAGTAAAAGCCATGACGGAAAAAAAATACCTCTTCTCGCCAATCTTGTGTCCGAGTCTGTGTCAACAAAGAGCTTCATGTGGAACCGTTCTCGGACCTCGGGGAAGTAGAAGACCAGGATGCCTTCGATGAGCACCACATCAGCGGGGTAGATTGTGTGCGTCCGGTTGCTGACAAACAAATTTAGGTGTTTGTATTTGGTTATGGGTATAAGAATCCCAGAAATCTACTAATACTCCCACTGATCGAGTCAGTCCCGTGGTATGTGATTCGTGAATGTGGTCCTCACTGGCCGCACGCCTCGCGAGGAAAACATCCGTGCTCATGCGTGCACGTTTGCCCCGCGCGGCGTGCGGCCAGTGGGGACCCGGCTGTTTTCGTATTTTCTTTTAGATAAGGAATAAAAAGAAAAATAAATCATTCCCAATTCACGACAGTAAATATATCCACTAATGCACTTGAACAGAACTATTTTGAAAGCTGAGGCCCGCCATTTTGCCGAGCAAATTGGCTCGGGTGAGGCGAACGTGCGCGCATGAGCGACGTTTTGCGCACTGGCGAGGCTGCTCGGTCAGTGTGGATCCGTCTTATGACCAACTCCACAAGTGCATATCACTGCAAGTACCAAATAACATACTAAACATTTAAAAAAAAAGTCTATTTAAATTTTTGGTAAGGAAAGCCTACAAAATTCTATTAAAGAATTTATCTCCGATTCTGAATTGTAGATGAACCACATAGATTAGGTTTAGTCTTAAGTCTTATTTGCTGCATGCTCAATCGACACAAAAATATTTGTATGCCTAAAGGCAAAGCATAGCGACACTAACACAACTCCTTGTAAGATCTATATGTACCTATGTTTTCAAATAAAATAGACCCTGTTTGCTATGCCGCGGTCCTGGGTTCGAATAGGTTAGTTTCCTATACTTAAAATAAAATATTTTATGCAGTGCACGAAATAAAGCACCACATAATTAGAAAAAAAATATGGACAGTAGTTATGTTTAAACCTAATTTCTATTTAATAAGTCAAAGATATATTAGTAAATGAATTGACCGTGACGTCACTTCTCAGTATTTCATAGTAATTCCATATTAGCAAATTGTTTTGACAGTTCTGAAAAAGAAGCTGATTTGACTAGTAGGAAACTAGCCTATTCCGGTAAGGGCATTTATTTGCGTGATGAGCACAGAATATTTGTTCCTGATGGATGTTTTCTATGTATGTAAGTATGTATTTATCTATTTAAGTATGTATATCGTCACTTAGCACCCATAGTACAAGCTTTGCTAAGTTTAGTTTGGGGCTAAGTTGATCTGTGTAAGGTGTCCCCAATATATTTTTAAAATAAATAAAATAAAAAATAATTTATTGCCAAAAAAAGTCTACAATCTAAACTTACAGTTTAAGCATTAGGTACAACATCCTTTTTGGTAACTACAAACATCAATCATCAAGTGGTACAACACAACAGTATAAATTTTATCTTAAAGTAGAGGTACATTACAAAGGCAATGGGTACCAGTCTCAGGCTTTGCTAGATTGATGGTATTATCCAGCCCTGATTTTCAGCCTGGTCCCTCGGGTCGGTGAAGGCGTTTGGCGCTCGCGTATGTGTGTGTGTGTGTGTGTGTGTGTGTGTGTGTGTGTGTGTGTGTGTGTGTGTGTGTGTGTGTGTGTGTGTGTGTGTGTATGTGTGTGTGTGATTTGTGTATGTGTATGTACATAAGAGTATAACTGTGCATGTGTTATGTGTATGCTGTATAGATATATATATATAGTAAGTAATATTCATAGTAGTCTGTGCAATATGTATTTATTATTATACTTATACTTTATTTATTTATTTATTTATTCTTATAGTATATTTAAAGATAATATAATGAAGATAATATATTTAAAAAAAAAAAAAAAAAAAAAAAAGAGAGAAAAGCAACCCATTTACTAAGTTAAGGGAAGGTTCAGTTTTTGTAACTCAAGCAGGTGTACTTTTACTAGTTTTTTAAATTTTAGTAAGGGTATATGACATCTTAGAGGTGGTGGTAAGTCATTCCAAATCTTTGTGGTTGCATATTTGAACCCCCTTTGAACGATTTAGTTTTATGTTTTGGGATTAGCAAGGAGTTTATTCTATGGCTTCTTATTGGTTTCTTGCTTGTGCTCTGCAGCCAGATTAGTTTCTCGTAGAGGTATGAGGGCTTTTCAAAATCTATGACTTTGCGCAACGTAAATGCCAGATGTAGGTTCCTTCTATTATTCATGTTCAAAATACGCTTACTATTAAGATATGGTGTGATGTGCGCTCGCTTTGGTATATGGTAGCAAAACCTTGTGCATGCATTTTGAACCCGTTGTATCGCGTTTTTTGTTTTTTGTAACAACCGTGGGCCATATACAATGTCTGAGTAATTAAACGGGGACAAAATCAAAGCCTCTACGAGTATCTCCCTAACTTGTTCTGATAAGTATTTCCTAAAGTTGTACAGAGTTTTGAGGCGATAGAATGCGTTACGTATTTTAATATTAATATGATGCTCATATCTTAGTTCCCCATCCATGAACAGACCTAGGTTCTTTGCGTAAGGCACTTGCGGTATTGTCTCCAACCCCACACAAACTTTAGGACTCTGGTTTATAATATTTTGTCTCTGGGTTTTACTGCCTACTACTACATACTGTGACTTCGATGGGTTTAATACTAGGTTATTTCTAGAGGACCAATCCGCTATTCTCATGAGGTCGCTGTTTATTTTAACAAGTGCATCCGTTAGGTCCTGTGGTTTAAATGAATAGTAGATCTGTGTATCGTCTGCGTACAGATGTACTCCACAGTGCTGTATTTCAGTCACTAGATCAGCAGTGTATAGTATAAAAAGCAACGGACTCAAAACAGATCCTTGAGGTGTTCCTCGCTCCAGCTGGCGGACTTCTGATTTAGCCACTACTCCTTGTGCTAGTTGCAGTTCCACGTATTGCTGCCTACCCATTAAGTACGACTCAAACCACTTTCGCGACGATTCAGTTATGCCATAGTAGGCCATTTTTGAAAGGAGTAGCGATGGATTCATACAGTCGAAAGCTCGAGAAAAGTCTAACAGAGTGACAATAGAACCTTTTCCTTCGTCTGATGCAGTTATTATATCATCTGTTACCTTTGCCAATGCTGTAGCTGTACCGTGTTTGCTGCGGAACCCCGACTGTATCTGTGGAAGAATGTTATGTTCGTCCAAATACTTTTTGAGTTGATTGCAAACCACTTTTTCTATGATTTTTGACAGGATCGGTAGAATGCTGACCGGTCGCAAGTCTTTGTATTCATCGATCTTGTTTGATTTAGGAATCGGCCTTATCTTTGCTATCTTCCACTTATCTGGGAATATTCGTGTCATTATTGACAAGTTTATGATGTGCGTAATTATTGGCAATGTGGAGCTCAAGGTGAGGCGAACCATATCTATTGAAATATTGTCTTGTCCACTGGCTTTTGTTTCAATCGATTGTATTATGTTACTCACTTCTCCTTCTGTAGTCCTGGCAATATTGAACTCGTGACTGTTATACCTACTATTCTCAAAATAAGCTTGAGTGTCATAGTCTGTTTCGGCATTTCCCGGTACCTCTAGAAAAAAATTATTCAGCTCGTCAGGATCACACAAGTGCTCTGGTATAAGCGGCTTTTCCTTATCTTCTGTCATTGCGCAATTTTTTATTTGCATCCACATATGCTTGGGACGGTTCCTATTGTTATTAACGAAGTGGGTAAAGTAAGCTGCCTTCTCGCGTTCTAACGCTCCATTTGTATAGTTCCTTAAAGTCTTATAATATTCCTTATGAGCTTCGAAACCAGTTTTATGAGCTCTGGCCCATGCGCGGTCGCGCAAGTGCATCATTAGTTTAATATTGTCCGTCACCCACGGGTACGAACTGTTCTTTATACATAAACGTCTTACTGGCGCATGCGCATCGAACAGAGAGATCAACAATGTGTTAAATAGGTTTACCTTGTCATTTATCTCATCCCGCTTGACAACCTCTTCCCAAGGTAGCCGCCTGAGCTCTTCGTTAAAAATCTCCATATCAATTTTTCCTAAATCCCTCTTGTAAATATATTGCGGTGACTGTTTAGGCTTTCTGATTTTAAGCTCAACGATTACCATTGCGTGGTCACTTACATTATGATTGTGATGTACAGTTATAGTTTTACACGTATTCGGACTATCCGTAACTATTAAATCTAATAATGAACCCGCGCTGTTCATTATTCTTGTTGGTTCTTTCACTAATTGTGTTAAGTTTCTTTGTGAAAAAAATGACTGTAATTTTTTTGTACTCGGATTATCCAGTGAATTAACGTCTACATTAAAATCTGTAAGTATATAAATACCCTTACATGAAGCGAACGTGTCTATTGAATCACTAAGTGCCTCAATTGCATTGTTTACCGTAACTGACTCCGGCCTATACGCGGTTCCAATTACAAATGTCCCAACTCCATTTATTTTAAGTGTTAGCCACATTTGCTCTAATTGTGACGGTGGATGTTCTTGTATCTTTACTCGCAGGCCCTTCCGGATATAAAAACCTACCCCTCCTCCCCTTTTCCCATTAGTTCGCGTATTGTTCCTTAAAACGTAGTGTGGTATTTGAGGTACAAACTTCTCCTGCCCATCACGTAACCACGTCTCATTTAACGCCAGTATATCAGGTTTATACCTATCAATTAACGCTACTAATTCATCTCGCCCGGTATTTAAAGATCGCACATTTAAAAGTGCTACTATCAAATTATGTGCTTTTATTCGCTTAATTCTCATAGAATAAACACGTAGGAATCTATTACATAGGTATCTATTACACAGATAGGTATTACCCGGGTATCCTGGCTACAGTGGTGTCTATCAAACTCATTGCATAAGAAAAAAAATATATCGTATTTGAAGTCTACTATAAAAAAATCTGTATGATTTCTACCACTAGATGTAAATAAACTACTGAGGTAAATTGAAAATAAACTCGCAAGTGCGCACAAATATATAATTAAATAATTGTGTAGTGTAATTTTTGTATATAAAATTATTACGCAGCCTTTAAACACAACTGTATACTTCCATGGATCACTTACATACTTTAATTGCATTTCCAAACAAGATAAATTATAAAAATAAGTAATATTTTCTTTTATGGTTAGCCTTAACAAAACTCTATTAGTGTACAAATATATGATATGTGTATTTATTCTTCCTATTAGCCATGCAAAATTAACCCTTACACCCGCGCCATGTAAACTGTCCCAAGTGCAAACTTTATTCACGATATATGTGTATGGCATTGTATATGTATATATGCATTTTATAAATCGTTGATACAGGTAAGTTGTATGTGCAAACATTTTTATGTAATATTTATTGACCTTTAAATAAAGTACATTTACAAATAGGCAGGACAGACGCGTTATGTAGGTATCATTTATTATAAAACTTATAAAAACAATAATTAGTTTCAAATATACGACTATTGACCTAACTAAATAAATACTAAAGCACTTTTTACAGTTATTTACCCTGTGACGTCGTAGGGTCCACACCAAAAACTCGGCCAATTTCTTTCTCGCTTCGAATACGCACTGTTCTACTATCCTTGCCGTCTGTTCTCTTTGCATAAATGCACCCCTCTTTGGTCCAAATGAACCTCCAGCCCGCAGTACTGCCCGCCTGCCGTGCTAGCCAGAAAAGCTTGCGGTTCGTTTTGGTTAATCTTTCATTAATATATACCCGGGACGTGCTATGTTCTATTAAGCCCAGGCTGCTGGTGTCTAAGCCTCGTTTCACCCTCGCGCTTCGCAATAAGTTGTCTCTAAGCGTCTTTCTTGTTAGTCGCAAGACCAAGGGTCGCGGGTTTTGCCTTGTGCTGTTCGCATTGGTCGTTCGTGGTGGTCCAACCCGTTCCACGCTAACCACTTCACTATCGTCCAAGGTAATACCTATGCTGGTCGATATCGTCTTAACAATATGCAGGGTTGATTCTCCTGGGCGCTCTGGCACTCCGGTGATTTCCAGGTCATTCAATATCAATTCTTGATCCCTCTCATTTAGCTCCAGGTGCATCTGCTCGATGACATTTTTAAGTTCCAAATTATTGGGCTGGTTCGTGGAGTTTTTTTTCAACGCAACTACTTCTGCGCTCAGACGTGAGTTCTCTAATTCTAGGATTTTCATTCTATTATTCGCCGTTGCAAGGTCAGCTTGAATGTCTTTAATCTGCTCGCCTATGTAATCCGTGGTAGCCGTAAATTCTATCTTTATTTGCTCGACAGCAGTAGTAATTTCTTTGTTAATACGACTAAATATCTCATCCCTCGTCTTGCTTAGCTTAGAATCAATATTTCGAAACTCGTTTTTTACACTCATCAACTTTGTGTCCAGTAACCTAGATATCACATCCAAACTCAGTTCTTGTGCGTTTTTAGCGTTTTCTGGGACAGTCGTATCTAAATCACTTTGATTAATTGTATTACAATTTTCCGACTCCCACTGACGCGGCTCGTCACATATTGACATGTCGGCATCTGATACTGTTTGACTTACTTCGAGCGGCCCGGCCGGTGGTGAACGCTCAAAGTGTTTTCTTACAGGTGTGTTGTCACCTCGCCGGCGCCTCGACACATTATTGCACGAATGACATTGCCAGCCACTATTCGCATTTTGTACTATTTGATTGAAGTACTCAGTCGGTATTCCAAGACATGCGTAATGGTACTTCCCATGACAACTTGGGCATGTTAGTAGCTCCTCTCTGGCAATAGGATGTGGGCATGCCAAGCAATTCTCCTTACTGCTCATATTGAATACGTTAGCAATACGGTCTATTTTATTATGCTTGCGCTCGCACTGGCGCACTGATAACACTGCCTGACTCGTCCGCCGGCTGTTTGACTGGTCGACCTTGACCACGCACCGATGTCCGTTAAATAAATCACACACAATCACTGTTAATAGTCCAATTGCTAAGAATTCCGTAGGAGGTTTCCAATTCTAACTACACAATCACTTAGATAGTCTTTTTCGCTAGCTTTTGGTATACATTTCAACTATATCCGCGACTATTTACATTTATCCGAGTCAAAAAAGCGAGAGTAACACTGCGTGCACTGTTTGCTCCGCGCCGCGCGCCAGCCGACCTCTATTTATTTATTTTTAGGGTTCCATACCTCAAAAAGGAAAAACGGAACCCTTATAGGATCACTCGTGTGTCTGTCTGTCCGTGATCACAGCCAATTTTCTCCGAAACTACCGAACCGATTAACTTGAAAAATTTCTAGAACTATATTGTGTTACATATCAAATGAAAGAGCTTTTTATAAGTATTTCAAAAATATTTTTTTTAATATTTTTTAGTAAAGTAATTTCCAAGTAATTTAAGAAAATAGGCAAAATATGACCATTAATGATGACTTAAGTTCCTACTAAAAAGGAGGCGCTTAAGCACTTAAGCACTTCTTGTAGTGTATGGAACCCTTGCAATGCGAGTACAACCAGGGGCGGCTCACTCCGCGATTCTATCGCCGCGCTACAAGTACATGCTGGCGGCCGCGAGTTCGCGGCCTAATCAGGGGTGGCGCGCGTTCTCACGGAACGCACGTTCGCACTTTCTATTGTTACTTTACGTCGCGAATTTTTTTAAGGTTCATATGCGTTGTCCGCGTGTGGAATGGCTAATAATGTTTACTTAAAAGAATATCATGAATAAAATAAATACCATAGGACATTTTTACACAGATCTACTATTGATTAAGTCCCCGGAAAGGTTCAATAAGGCTTGTGATGTTGGAACTTAAACAAAAATATATAAATACTATATATATACCTAGAAAGTACCCAAGACCTGAATATAATAGTATAACATTTTATCTGAGTATTCATTCGTTTTAATCCATAGGCAACCCTATCGTCGAACGCCGCGCACGTGCGGCTCGTTTTTTTGTAAGAATTTTGTAGGCATTTAAAAAGGCGGCATGTCGTGAACATCAAAGCAGTGGGCCTTCTGTACTTGTACTATTATATATTCTGTGGTACAACTCGCACTTGGCCGGTTTTTATTTATTATTTATGATTTATGATCTTTATAATTTATATCCTGATGGGATGTCATACATATACTTACCTAATAGAATTTGTGATGTAATTGTATTCAGGCACTTCTACTTTCTTCCCCGCAAGTATATCCTTCAGTGTTGCCAGCAACTTCTTGTCATCAAAGGCATCCGGGTGGTCAAAGTTGAACTGCCCTCGCTCAGCACGGAGCCTCTCAGACGGTGTGAGCTCACGATAGAACGAATCTTGGCTGATGCACACCACCCGCCTCTCCGTTTGCTCCTTGTGTTGTTGCCCCAGCTTTTCTACTATGCGTTGGCATACTGTTGACTGAGAGTAAAAACAAAATCAAAATGATGGAAGTGGAAGTTCAAACTTTACCCCAACTCCATAATTACATATTGGCAAGACTTTTCAGCCACAGATAACAACATGAAATCATTCATTTACATGAACATATTTTGATATATAAGAATCTAAGACTAAGTATAAAAATTAATAGCTAGCATATGAAATAGGCCCTTGTGGCATTGTAGCAATGATGTTTGTGACATTTCTTCTCTGTATTGCAATGAGTTGAGAAAGTCACCATCTCAGCGTCAACTTTCTACTAGAATTTTGCTTGTGCACCTACAGATGTGAAGCTAGAGTTTCAACACCAAAAGGTATGAAATAGGGCAAAACTTTTCAAAGTTCTAAAATTTGCCCACTTTTCCTATACCCCCCATCCCAAGATTCTTGGATTTGTTATGTAAACAACCGATGGATTATGTCATGGCTCGAAACACAACCTGTACTTTTTTGACAAGATAATCCATGATGTCCCTGTTTGGTCATATGTGTCACAAGAGCACATATAGTGTGGCGTACACATCGAAACCCTAAGTCCCAAGCAGTACGCCAGTCTAAGGAAGATTATTTTTTTTAAGTCCATGTGTTGATTTTGTAACTAAGTAAAAAAAAAAACAAGTTAAAAAAGCAAAGACTTTAATTGTGTGCCATACGTGGATAATTCTAAGTTGGTCGGCTTCATAACAATGCTCTGCATTCGTACTATATCAATACATTGTGCAAAAACAATCGAACGACGGATGTTATCTTTCTGGCGCGACAACATCGCAGTCCTTGCATTCCGAAAGGTTATGTTAATAACTTCGACTAAAATTCTCGAATGCGGTCCCAGACTAGATCAAGACCTATCATAAAACATTATGCCGGCATCCCATCTCTTATTTTGAACATTACGTAACTGTATTTGGTAGGGAATCAAGAGGAAAATCAATAATAAAACAATGTGCTCTAGCCTCACCTTGCCGCTGGCTGTGCCTCCTGCGACGCCGATCAGGAACGGAGTTTTGCTCTCCAACCCATTAGTGGTAGTATAATCTACCGTTTTATCAGTCATTTTCTTAAATGTATAGAAATTTCTTGCTGTTTTTATTGAAGAAGTGGCACAATGCGCAGCAAAACGGCAGCCTTGCAGTATTGCTGACATGACATTTGAAAAAATGTTGCCCGTTTTGAATGCACCACAGATTATACAGAAGAGCAAAACGATGGGTTTTAGAAGACAAACATTTTACAAAGTAAACATTTCTGTTAATCTAGGTTTCATTCAAGATTTGCACATTAAATTTATTAAAAGTAAATCCATTTTATATTTCGGACATTGAGAATTTAGGACTGAGATTCTGTTTTTTTTACATCTGGCAGGAAAATATTACTTCCCACCCCACTACTGCACTTGCAGCGAATATCACTAAATTTGAACTCAGTGCTTCCTGTTTAAAAGTGCACATTTTAAAATTCCGTGTTCCGATGTTATGATACACTGATACCATCTGATACTGATCTCACTACAGTCCGAGCTTTAGTTCATCTGACGATAGGGCCCTAGGCACTTGTGCCAGTTGCGCTCAGACGTTCGGTAGATAGAAATCTAAATTTATGCAAGTTCTATGTTGACCGGTGGGGAGTCCAAATAAATAAATAAATCTCTTTCAATAAAAATTACTTAAGCCGGTTCAGTTTGAAAAAAAAATGGTGAAAATAATTGATTTGGACGATTTCATAAGTGAGGACGACGTAAACGGCACCTATAACGATACGACCGAAGAGGAAGATGACGGCATAGAAGCGGACATAGATGAGAAGTCACCAGTTCCTCCAGACCCACCAGACCCTCCATTGTTTGTGTCAGCCCCGGCAGCCTCGACAGCGCTAGAACCATCAGGTGCGGAAGCGACTGCCAGTCCATCGTCTATAGCACACGATGTTCAGCTGCGCGCGTTCGTACCCGGTAACATCCCTCCCTTGCTTCGTGTTGGCTCCACCAGGCACTTGTGGGAAGTTATCGCCCAATACAATCAATATTTAGAGTTTCAAAGATCCATTCGTGGACACGAACCTATAAGACCACCAGGAGCAGACGGTCTCACCAGGTGGATTATTGAGTTACAGGAAAGGTTACTGAACCGTGACTTGCAATATGCGTGCAACAACAGGAATCCATTTCAGTCGAATATAACAGATGAACCACTGACGGACACAAACTATGAATACAACCGAGATACAGCGAGTGAATATAGTGTCTCTGTTACAGACACTGCACCTTATAATAATGAAACTACTGAAGAAGCCATGAATAAGGAGGAAATTAAAGCGGATAGTGATGAGTCCACTAAGGAGAAAAGCAACGGAGTAGGTGAGAAAGAACTTTTAGCCACTGACACTAAAACAGACCGGCTGTCCAGCTCCGAACCTTCTGACTGCGATCTCTCCGACGTATCTGATTCTCAGGCTGCACCGGAATATCAGAACATGCAAGCATTGTTAACTAAAGAGTTTACGAGTAATAAGGAAATAGAATATATTGCAAACGCTTTAACGGGATGTCCGTGGTCAACCGCAAAACAGACCTGTCTCGATGCTCCCGATCCCGATTTAATGAATTCGATGGACGTAAAAGAGCCTTCAGAGGCCTCAGAGGGGGAAGGAGAAACGGCCTGCCTACCCGCACACAGCATCGTCAAAGACTGCTGGGAGCAGTGGGTGGACGACGAGACCCTGTTTAACCTGCCGGAAGATTCCGTCGGCAAGCCTTCCACCTCGACCGCAGCCCGCACACCCAGCCCGGCGAGCCCGACCACGGAACGCCGTCGAGTCAAGATAGAGAACCGACAGCGCGCGCTCGAACGCGAGCGCGCGACACGATCCCAAGATAAATCTATAACACGCTTTATCTTCGTCCCGACCGAAAAGATCGGCCGCATCCTCGGCAAAGGAGGGCGAAGAATCAGAGAAATCGAACAGCTCAGTGGAGCGAAGATCAAAGTAGAAAACAGGCAATCTAACAAACCTGTTACGCAGCTTACGCTAACTGGTACTGACAAGCAAATATCTAAAGCAGACGAAAAAGTCTGCATCATTATTCGCAACTTTAAACCTCCGAGGTTGGGCGAGGCCACGACGGCGTCGGTGAGCTCACATGAGGAGCAGGAATTAAAGAAATTGCTGATCGGCATTAAAAACCAAGTGATTGATGCCGAAAAGAAATGCCGTAAACCGTAGGCACAAAACACACAGTTTAATTTCGTTAATGTTCTTCCGTATTTAAAATACATCGAATACTTATTTCTATTTACGTTTTAAGCAGTATGAACTGAATTCTCTTGTTTCTCTAGGAACTTGGGTATGGCATTTGGATATCCAGCGATTCACTCCCTCTTCCCCCCCGTTTTCAATTTGTCTAGGTCCATTACCAGGTTGTTAGACCCCTAGGTCCATAAGGCTCAGGCCTAAATACGGCCCTGCTTATTTAGCCCCAGTAATATGCACTAGGTAAAGATTTGTTGTCCTAGTTAGTAAGTTAATTTTAGTTAGGTAATTCTTCAATGTTACTCCGTACCGTGCCAATATTATATTTCAATGAAATGTACCTACCTAATTATGATATACTTACGGACCCTAAACAAAATAAATCCGACAAGTATTTCTTGTAATTCTACGTCAGCCTAGCGTTGGTCGATTTTATAGTGAAACAAGAGCAAAGCGATTTTATTTAAGGAAGCGTACACATTAGATTTAGTGTACCGCTGGTACTGCTGTGTACTGCATCCTACTCGCAAGTGTCGCAACGCGAATGTTACTAGAGTCGAACCAAACCAAGCTAATAACTCGATTATCATCTTTATGTAATTTCACCAATTGAGATACGTATGTAAAGTTGAGGAAGATTGAAAGGTTTATCTTCAGTAGGTAGTATCTTCCCCCACTTTACCTTATTTCAAGTCTGTTAGGTCTGCCGTGAAAAAACAAAGTCACAAATTGTCTTTCTGCCACTCGCCGAAGAGATCCGGTTTTCGTTTTCCGCGGTAGAAATGGTAGAATTAAGATTAGCATAATTTTCTCGTATGTAAAAATTTGTTACGCTCAAATGTTTCGATTATAGATAAAACCCATGTCAAATACTTTTTTTAAATATAATGGACTTGAAGAGATATGTCAAATACTTGCGTAGGTGGCTTTAAAATTAAGTACACTAAAGGGTCCATTGCACGCACCTTATAGGTATGGAATACTGTCAATCTATGCAGGGCTATTATAGTGAGAATCGGTATATTTCTACCTAAGTCGAAATGAATTTCGAAAGAGCTTTATTATCCTAAAACTATAAAGTTATCATAAAAATTAAGAAGGTTAGAAGGCTTTTAAGGCCGATTTATAACGAATCCTTAGAACTGAGAAAATGCTCAAAAAATGTACGTACTAAAAAGAGATTTTTACGAAATCATGGGAATTGCACGCGCCATGTAACCGACAGACAGATGCGCTTATAACCTAGCCACCGCCACTTTTTCGTACTTATAAAGTAGCTAAAAAACAACCGCACCGCACCGTCGTGCGACAATTTGTTAGCTACGTACTTAATATGTGCTCGAGCCTTCATCTTTTCATGGCGACCCTGCCGGTATAAAGGCGCACCTGGACGAACAGATCGACTGTTATAGCCGTTATAGGTACATGTTTATCGCCGCCAAAAAGGAAACAGTCTGTAGATTGAAGAACTTATAATTCTGTAGACTTGTATTATATAGATGCCCCGTGGATGGGAAAATAAAACCTAATGTAAACCTTATGTAATTATGGTTAACTACGTAACCATTATTCAATGATTTTTCGTTGAAATTGACTAGCTAATGGTTAGGCAAGAGCTGGAGCAAGCTCCACAAGTCCAGTTATTTCCGTCTGCTAATGAGAGAGAGAGACCAATACTGAAAGCTTTCTAAAACTGAGGAAGGTGTTATGTAATTTTAGATAACAAATATTATAAAAAGGATGGAAACAAATAGGTAATTTTATTGAATACCGAGTTACGGATTTCAATTAAAGTTAACAACAAGAAGAAACGAATTTTGGTTGTGCAAACTCTGTACCTAATTTAATTATAATAATATTTCCTTTTTACCTAGTATTTAACGTTAAACAAGCTGGGTTGTGTTAAGTTAGAAAAAGTACTAAAATTGTTAAAAAAAATCATCGATGTGTATGTTTAACTTATTTATTACATAATTATGTAGGTGTATGTATGTATGTTAAGTGTTGACTGTCTTAATATTATTACAGCTATATTTAAAAAAAAGTAATAAACACAGACAGTCAAGCAAATCTTGTCACTATAAAAAAGTTTAGTGACAAGATTTGCTTGACCGTCTAATCCGTGTGTACTTGTCTTATCAACAGACCTTTTGAAAAATAATTATTATTAAAGAAAAATGTATCCATACTAATATTATAAATGGGAAAGTGTGTGTGTCTGTTTGTTTGTCCGTCTTTCACGGCAAAATGGAGCGAACAAATCGACGTGATTTTTTAAGTGGAGATAGTTGAAGGGATGGAGAGTGACAAAGGCTACTTTTTGTCACTTTTTGACGCGAGCGAAGCCGCGGGCAAAAGCTAGTACCTAATAAGGAATAAAATATAAAGAGGGTTAGTGTGCTAGTTTTCGTCAATTTGATCAATCTTAAATGTAAAACATTCTAATATCACACTTATTATCTAAACAAATATCAAATTTGCTACTTGTGCTTAGATAACTAGCAATTATAAAAATAATATTTCGAAAGTCATTTGCTATACGCGTAGACGAAAACTAGAATACGTGGAAACTAGCACGCTAACGCTACCTAGTCGGATCTACATCCCTAGGTAATAGCTAATTTATTATTATGTAATTTCAATTAAATAAATGTGATTGGTGTGTTCCTCTTCAGTCTTAGACAATGCCCAGCATTCAAATTCTCTCTAATGTGTAAGTTTGTTGCTAGTGATGAAATGGACGTATACAATCAATTATATGTACTTATTAGATGTTTACAAACTCATTATTGTTAGTGTAAAGCCTGTGTGCACGCTCATATTCGGCGTGCAGCGGGGCGAAGCGTGCGGCGTGCATGTCAAACTATTGAAGCTCTCATACAAGTGTCCTGAGTCCACGCTGCATAGCTTGCACAAGGGCGAGCCCACCCTGCCGACCAAAAGGCCACTCAGGCTTTACACTTAGGGCACGTTTTCCTTCCCCTGCTGCGTTTTACAGTGGACTGCAGTATTCTGGCATACGTCCTAGAGCAGCAGTCGGACTAGTGAGAACGCGCCCTTATAGTTAAGGTTCTCAATCGATGTTTGATGTGATATTATTAGAAAACCGTAAATCCCAAAGCATTTTGTGCCATGTAGTTTTATAATCTACATAAAACATAATTTTATCTTACCTGTAATATACCTATAGTTCTAAGCGTACTAAATTGTGATTCTACTTCGTAAGGAACAAGGATTTTTCGATTTAACTCGACATCAATTCTTAGTTATTGTTTACCAATTTGAAGACATCTCTGAGAGCTGTGCCGGTCCGATGGACCAATGGTCAATGATCCGGTTCGAAGGACCAATTAAATATACCCATGTCAATATACGGTACAGTGAATTGTCTGATGTCTTTGACCTAGATTTAAAAATTAAAAATAGGCCCTTTCAAATAATTCCGACCAAATATTATACAAGTTATTATGTAATTACTCGTCTGGACTGTCCTTCCTAAGTTATCTTTTGTAAGTGGGACAATAAATGTTATTTGTGATGTGTCAATCGCATTGTTTCACTAATTGCCTATCCTTCTATAATAGTTCCTTCTCCTATACTATGTCCTTCTATTCCACAAGATCACACAGAAAGATTTTTAGTACTTTAACTTGACCCAAAAGGGTCGAGCGCAGCGCGACATTCGAGCGAGCTTTCTTACTTTCGGCAATGCGAAATAGTCATACTAGTTATGAAAAAAAAGCTGCACTTTTGGATGGAAGCAAGCCGCTTTGCATGGTGATAGTAGACATCATAGTAAACGATTTTTTCCGAGGATATCGAAATTTCATCCCTTAGGAAGCCGAGCGGAGCGAGGTGTTTTATGAAAATTAAAAAAATTATATCTTTTTATTGTGTAGTCCGATTTTGACAAAACGTATCTCAAATGAAAGGTATTAATTTGTGTAATTTAAAAAAAAATACAAAGAAAAAAAAATTGAAAGAAAAGTAAGAAAAAAATAAAAAAAGTAAATTTACGTCTCGCACTGAATAACTTCAAAGAATGACAGACAAAATGTACAATGTCGATATACGAGTTTTTTTTAATCGAAGACAGATAAATTTTTAGTTGAAAACTGAAGACCGCATCGAAATCAGATTAGCATTTTTTAAGATACAAGTTGCCAAAGTTGGGAAAGATCGCTTTATATGGCCACTTTGAAATTCCTTTGCCAGAAAGTCAGAAATAATATGTTTTTCTGACACAGAAAAATACATAGTAACAGTACACATCAAAATAAAATTAAAAATTCCGAGGATATTATAATTTCATCCCTTAGAACGACGAGCGTAGCGAGGTCGGTTACGAAAACCGAAAAAAAAATCTCATTTTTTTGTACGTCGTCCGATTTTGACAAAACATGTTTCGTTTGAAAGGTATTGCTTTATGTAACTTAAAAAAAAATATTGAAAAAAATTGGAAAAAAAATGTAAGATTTTCAAAAAAAAACCTTAATTTTCGTATCACACTGAATAACCGCAAAAAACGGTAGACACGGTGTATAATTTCGATATATGATTTTTTAAAATTAAAGACAAATAAATGCATGATTATAAACTAAAAACCGAATCGAAATCGAATCAATAGTTTTTAAGATGCAAGTTGTCAAAGTTGGCTTAGTTTGTTTATATGGTCGCTTATAAATTCCTTAGCCAGAAAGTCAGAAACATTATATTTTTCTTACAATTAAAAGTATGCATAGGTAATAGACATCATAATAAACAATTTTTTACGAGGATATAAAAAATTCATCCCTTGGAAAGCCGAGCGTAGCGATGTCTGTTACGAAAAACAAAATAAAGGCAGTTTTTTTTTATTGGATCGTCTTTCTAAGGGTTTCTAAGGAATGAAATTTTTATATCCTTGTAAAAAAATATTTATAATGACCTTTGCATACTTTTAACTTTAAGAAAAATATAATGTTTCTGACTTTCTGGCTAAGGAATTTATAAGCGACCATATAAACAAACTAAGCCAACTTTGACAACTTGCATCTTAAAAACTACTGATTCGATTTCGATTCGGTTTTTAGTTTATAATCATGCATTTATTTGTCTTTAATTTAAAAAAATCATATATCGAAATTATACACCGTGTCTACCGTTTTTTGCGGTTATTCAGTGTGATACGAAAATTAAGGTTTTTTTTTTTAAAATCTTACATTTTTTTTCCAATTTTTTTCAATATTTTTTTTTAAGTTACATAAAGCAATACCTTTCAAACGAAACATGTTTTGTCAAAATCGGACGACGTACAAAAAAATGAGATTTTTTTTCGGTTTTCGTAACCGACCTCGCTACGCTCGTCGTTCTAAGGGATGAAATTATAATATCCTCGGAATTTTTAATTTTATTTTGATGTGTACTGTTACTATGTATTTTTCTGTGTCAGAAAAACATATTATTTCTGACTTTCTGGCAAAGGAATTTCAAAGTGGCCATATAAAGCGATCTTTCCCAACTTTGGCAACTTGTATCTTAAAAAATGCTAATCTGATTTCGATGCGGTCTTCAGTTTTCAACTAAAAATTTATCTGTCTTCGATTAAAAAAAACTCGTATATCGACATTGTACATTTTGTCTGTCATTCTTTGAAGTTATTCAGTGCGAGACGTAAATTTACTTTTTTTATTTTTTTCTTACTTTTCTTTCAAATTTTTTTTCTTTGTATTTTTTTTTAAATTACACAAATTAATACCTTTCATTTGAGATACGTTTTGTCAAAATCGGACGATACAATAAAAAGATAGAATTTTTTTCATTTTCATAAAACACCTCGCTACGCTCGGCTTCCTAAGGGATGAAATTTCGATATCCTCGGAAAAAATCGTTTACTATGATGTCTACTATCACCATGCAAAGCGGCTTGCTTCCATCCAAAAGTGCAGCTTTTGGCCAAAAATTCTCCATAACAAGTATGACTAAAACCTAACCTCCTGGACCTGGTCGCTATGAGCCTTCGGCCCTACGAGGAACTCTGCCTTCGGCCATCGTGCATCGCCTTACAAACTACTTACTCACTATTACTTTTAGACTGCGTGGCATCAAATCGCACAGAATATGAGCGAATGGCGGAGTCTAGTGTTGGAATCCAAGATCCACTTCGAGTCGCTGAGCCAGCGCTATTGTTCTGTGTTTGAGCTCTGCTCTGACTTCAGCCCTACGTTGATCTCAGCCTTCGGCCTTTCTCAATAGCGATGGTTCAGACAAGTATCACGTACGCCTACCCTAATTTTCTTTGGGAACTTCTTATTTTTCAAATCCCCGTTATCCTCTGCTGGAGTGTAGGGCTTGAATCATATTCTAGCTTGTCCTCCTTACATCCTTAACACTCACCTAAGACTGACGCCAAGGGCGGCATGCTTTCCGTTTGCCGGGGATATTATAATATTCTTTTGGGAACAGTAAACACTAACGCATATAACAATAAAGTTTATTACGGAATGTAAGATACAAAACTGGATACACACTTAAAGTAAATTAAAGTCTATTAATGATGTGATATTCAAAGGCCACAATACTGTTTACACCTTGAGGGTCCTGAGTTCCTGGTCAGCCTGGCGGAGGCCGGCGGCCATATGAGGCTGGTTTTAGTGTCAAACGGAGGGGGTAATTGCACAAAAGATCCCGATGGGTCGAAGTGTATCCGTAAGGGCCCCCGCAGATTTAAGATAAGATAGTGTCAAACGGACCGACGGATACACACCGGACTAATATGTATTAAGTTCAGGGAACGTTTTCCGTCCGCGTGACACAAAAACCAGCCTAGCCAACCTAGCCTGCGTCTGCGTGACACTAAAGCCAGACTAGGCAACGCTTGGCGACCCACACGAGGTAATCCTGCAGGCCTACGATCTGAACTGTTTACACCTTGAGGGTCCTGAGTTTCTTGTCAGCCTGCCGGAGGCCGGCGGCCATGTCGAGCTGCTTGGCGCGGAGGCGGCCCCACACGAGGTAGTCCTGAAGGCCTATGATCTGGGCCGCCATGAGCGCCGCGCTGTCAGGATACAGGACAGTGGCGCAACCGAGGCCGGACGGCACAGAGAGGGAAGACCAGATGTCCTGAAGAATTTGTGAGAAATTTTATAATGATTGTAGTGGTCATACAGATTTAATAGTATGGTTAATAATTATGTATCTAAGCGCCGGGGCCCAGCAGTAAAAGCGTGCGACTTTCAATTCGAGGGTCGCGAGTTCGAACCCCGGCTCGTACCAATGAGTTTTTCAGAACTTATGTGCGAAATTAATATCATTTTGCTAATCGCTTTTTGGTAAAGGAAAAGAGCGTGAGGAAACCGCACTAATCCCAATAAGACCTAGTTACCCTTCGGGTTGGAAGGTCATATCAAAGCAGACCCCTGGCCCCCCATTAGCCGTATAGCGAATTCCGGGATAACGCAAGGAGGATGATGAGTATGGCTATATGTCTCTCCTATGGAGATGACGAAAAGTTTTGGGTACTCAGACAAAGATATTATATTAATAATACACAAACAGGTACTTAGTTTTAAGAAAACATCCATTACTCAGAAACAAATATCAGTACACACAAATAAATGCCCTTACATCCTACGCGTGGTCCTAGAGGTAGGTATAAGCTAGCGGCGCCATGCCCCAACGTTATTTTTATTTGACATTTTTCTCATTTTTAATATAAGCTTGCAGTTTTGTTTATGGTACGGTCACAGACTTTAATTGTTTGAGTCCATAGCTTAACTCAGACTCAGGCTCTACAATGAAAGTTCTTGAGTGTAATTACGAACGTGGAGAGGGAGACATAATAGCCCATCTATAATTTCAAAATTATTAAAATTTAAAGTGGTAATGCCTAAGAAAGTAAGAACCAGGCTACCTTAAGAGCCGATCGCGCATTCGCGTAGTCATGCTATTAAGATTATAAAAATGGCACGATCGAATGCATTATTTCAATGTGTGTAATACTGATATAACAAAGAAATATGCTACTTTCCTTCTAGTCAAATCAGCTTCACGAATATGAAAGATTTTCTAATACCGAATTAATATGATCTCGAGTTTTCAACTCATTTGAAATGTTTCTATCCGACTTATTAAATAGAAAATGGTTTTAAATATAACTAGGTAGGAAGTACATTTCTCAGAGTTGGCCTGATTTTAGGTCAATACCCAGGTATCCAGACAAAGCCCCCACGCAACTCGGCTAGGTCGTTGCCCGCCGGGCCGTCGTCAGATATTGATTAATTGTATACAGGATATTATTAAAGGATCTTGTAATAGGGAGACTGCAATACTCGATACTCGCCAACGCTACATGCAAGTTTGGGATGTTTGTGTACACAATCGAACCGTCAGTATCGGCTCAGTTATAACTTATTGGTAAAATATAAGAGTGCAAATAAGTACTGATGTATTAGTACTTCATATAAGTTTTGTTTCATAAAAGTTTTGCTTCCAGCAACTTCTAGCGTAATTAGTAATTAAATGCATGGGAGAGATTATTCCAATTAAATGTAAATATTGATAGCGCGAATCAGCTTCTTCATAAACATAGCAGCGACGACGAAGAAAAATCTTGATAGCGTGATTCAGGACTTACATCACACGGAACAGCGTCATCTAAGGTAACATTTTGTAATTTCAAGAAAATTTCTGATAGCGCGATTCAGAATTTTCACCACACTGAACAGCGACATCTAACGTGACATTTATTAACTAAAAGGAAACTGGGGCCATTATTCCGAGGAAAATCTTGATAGCGCGATTCAGGATTGTCACCACACCGAACAGTGACATCTAACGTGACATTTAGTAACTAAAAGGAAACCGGGGTCGTTATTCCAAGAAAAATCTTGATAGCGCGATTCAGAATTTTCACCACACCGAACAGCGACATCTAACGTGACATTTAGTAACTAAAAGGAAACGGGGTCGTTATTCCAAGAAAAATCTTGATAGCGCGATTCAGAATTTTCACCACACCGAACAGCGACATCTAACGTGACATTTAGTAACTAAAAGGAAACCGGGGTCGTTATTCCAAGAAAAACCTTGATAGCGCGATTCAGAATTTTCACCACACCGAACAGCGACATCTAACGTGACATTTAGTAACTAAAAGGAAACCGGGGTCGTTATTCCAAGAAAAATCTTGATAGCGCGATTCAGCATTTTCACCGCATTGAACAGCGACATCTAGCGAGATATTAAGTAAATTACCTGAGGTAGTCGCTCAGCGGGAGGCGGGCAGTTGATGACGGGATAGGAAGTGTTGCCGGAGAGCACGGGCCCGAGTCCGTTGGAGCGGCCGGCCACGGCGATGAACACCAGCGCTCCGTGCGTGTCCTCGTACTGTTGCATGATGCGGAGGGTCTCCTCGGTGGCCTTGTGGGCTGAGGTGACTCGGAGGTCTACGTCAAGACCGAGCTCGCGCGCCGCTGGAAATGGAAAAGGATGTTAAAAAGTGGCAACATTGTGGTTGTAAATTGATGTGAAAGGGGGCCACCTTTCACATCAATTTACATATCGTCACTACTTATAAAAAATCTCGTATCTCACGCTGTTCCTCAAAGTTAAAACGCAGTAAGTCCATATGCATTCCATACATACTTACTACAATTTTCTTTTCATTGACAGAAGAAGATACAAGTTTTTTTAAAAGTAGGTAGTGACGATAAATAGAAAACGACACTATACATATACGGCCGTATTTTGATAGCGGGTTAGTAAAGACAGCTGGGCTGGGGTGCGAGTGAATAGTACATTACTACAGAGGCCGGGACAAAGGGGGTTGCCGGCCGAAGACATATAGACATATAGATAGGTCTGAGGCGGGCAACCCCATTTCCCGCCGAGGTATGTATAGTGCTTTTCTCAAACATGGTATGAAATAAATAAAGTCTACTGAAAATAGTAACTTTGGATGGCTGTATCTCCTAAACGGTGCGTCGTAGCGCAAAAATAATCGAATTTTCGTTCCCCTTTGATACCCCGTATACGCTTATAAAAAAACAAAAAGTTAAAAAAAAATTTTTAAAAAAACGAAAAAATTTTTTTTTGTATGAAAACGCAACCAAAATCAAATATTGTCTAGGGCCCGTACCAGTTGCAGTCGGCACGTCTATAAAGCCCCTTATAGTTTTTTTGTTAATTGGCTAAATACCTGGATGTTATGTCACAATTATCTGTGTTTGGAAATTAAAAAAGAGGACTTTGCCGGCCTTGGCCTGCAAGGTTTGTATGAAATTCCATTATCTATCAATCGTCCTAGCCGCACCTGCAACGTCATACTTCGCTGCCAATTATAAGGCACATAACATCAATATTTCATACCATGTTTGAGAAATAGTACATTACATCAGAGGCCGGGAAAATGAGGATTTCCGGCCAAGTGGGTATATACGGCCGAGCGAGCGTGCGAGCGAGGCCGGATAGGGATTCGAGGCCGGGAATCCGTTTTCACGCCGAGGCATGTATAGTGCTTTTCTCAAACATACAATGAAATAAAAAAAAATGCTCTAAAGGACAATATTTTATAAAAAAAAGTTACTTTGCAGGCCTAGGCCTAAAAAATAATATGAAATCCCTTTACAGTCCTCTCGAGTTGTTGCGCCCAAAAAGCGATACTTCCCAGCCCATTTTAAGGAACGTAAAGACAATATTTCATTGCATGTTTGAGAAATAGTACATTACATCAGAGGCCGGGAAAATGAGGATTTCCGGCCAAGTGGATATATACGGCCGAGCGAGCGTGCGAGCGAGGCCGGATAGGGATACGAGGCCGGGAATCCGTTTTCACGCCGAGGCATGTATAGTGCTTTTCTCAAACATACAATGAAATAAAAAAAATGCTCTAAAGGACAATATTTTATAAAAAAAAGTTACTTTGCAGGCCTAGGCCTGAAAAATAATATGAAATCCCTTTACAGTCCTCTCGAGTTGTTGCGCCCAAAAAGCGATACTTCCCAGCCCATTTTAAGGAACGTAAAGACAATATTTCATTGCATGTTTGAGAAAAGGTAATTTTCCTATCAATGATCAAAAGCTTGTATGGGACTAAAAAAAATTCTGGCTAGAAAATCCAAAAATAGAGAAAAACTTTTCCCATATAATTGGTCTGAAAAACTTTATTTTTTATTTTACATAATATTTAATGACAAACGATTCCATTCTTATTCTGTATCAATAGTTTCCTAGATGGTAACTGTGAGGTAGCTTTATTTGACGTTCATATGCGCATTGTAACATGCCTACTTGAAAATAAATATTTCATTTCATTTTAATTTTTCATTAACCGAGAGCGAGTGGCCGGCACTTTCAGCGGGAAGCAGCGAGTGTCGCGTCAAGGAGCAATATAGCTTATATACCTTTAGCGATCTTCAAGCAGTGCTCCTGGTCAGCGGGAGAGCCCATGAACACGACGACCTTGTGGTGGATGGTGGGCCTCAGGTGGTCGAGCTGGTCCTTGATCCAGGTGAAGTTGCGCTTGACTGTGTCGAGGTCGGCAGCGGTGACGTTGGTCAGGTTTCTGTATACCTACAAATATAGTATTTTTAGACATTGCGTCTGAGCAATCAGGGATTAAAAGCGTAACGCGAAATTGAGCAGCGAATTTGTTTATCGGCATCTGAATCGCTTGCTCTTGATCTACACGACGTTTTATTCACAAATACGCCTGTTTTGGCTGATATTGTCCTACTTTAATCCTACTCCGTTTTCACATTATCCGGTCCGATATCGGATGTCGGAAGGATTTCAATGGAAAAAATCCAAGATGGCGCCTGTAATGTATGGGATATCGGTCCTACATCCAACATTGGATCGGATAATGTGAAAACGCACTTAGATTGGACAAAACTGAGTGTAATCGTTAATGACTAGACAGAAAAACAAATAGACAAAGTCAACCAATTTGAATCCTATGCCACTGTAGAACCTGTTCACAGTAAAAATCGAAGTAATTTCTATGACAAATACAGCAAGGTGTAAATAAAACAGGGTTCTAGAGTGGTGTAGGATTCAAATTGGTTGATCGTAACAGGGATACACGTACCTGTTTGTCGACCATGAGTCTCTTGTCGCCCGATGGCCACAGCCTCCAGGAGTCAGAATCGATCACATCAGCCAAAAGGATGTTGCCTGACAGACAAGAAATAAAGCAATTAAAAGACTAACTCTCGTATATAGTAGAATATTCTTAGTGACAAAAATGGTCCTCTAACCGTATTGTAAACGACTTAGGGCCACTTGCACCGACGAAAATGGAGGGTAACCCACAATTTAGTATGGAATTTGACAGATGACAGCCCACTAACTCTGAGTTAAGTGGTTGGTGCAAGTGGGCCTTAGTGACATAACGTGAGCTAATCTAGTATGTGGGCTAGTCGACACGACTCTCACGAGACCTCGTTAGGTAAGTGCCTAAGTTTAATATGTACAGTATACAAAAATTTGAATTACGAGTAGAAGCTAAATCAATTTCTAATGCAACCAAAATTTTACTACAAAAAAAGAAAAAACATCGCCGAATCCTTTGCGGAAGACGAGATTTCGAAATTCTCATGTTATTTCTGACACTTTTTAAGTTTAACCTCGTAAGGCCCAATGTACCTTACAATGTACAATGTACATAGTGTTGCAATCTAATTTGAACCTTCCATGAACTGGATAAAGTAGAATTTCCATTATTACATTGATTTTTGAAACAAACGAAAATTTTACCAATTTATTTATAGAATAAGGTTCAAATTCAAAATGGGAAAACTAACTATAGTGGGCCTTACGAGGTTATATTATAACCAAACCAACATACCTTCTTTGTCGACACCAAACTCGATCTTCATGTCAATGAGAGCGCAGTCGCGGAGGGCCCACGCCTTCTCCAGGATCTCGAACACCAGGATGGTGCACTTCCTCATGTAATCCACCTCATCCTGACCTGATATGGAAAAAACAAGTGAGTTTTTGGACCTAATTTAGGGTAAGCATTCGATTTAGAGTCCGTTCAAAAGTCCTCGATGTCTTGATCGAGATTAGAATTCTAAAGAAATTTCACATCATTTTTGACATCTTAGTAGAGTTATAGAGATCTGTCTACATTTCTACAAGGCCAGTTATGTTTCGACTAACTAACCTAACCACAAATTTAAAATTTTGAAAAAACCCCTGACCGCGACTTAGTAGACCGATTTTCATGAAACACGGCTAAGAACACCCCCGATTAACTCAGCTTTCAGACAAAAAAAACTAAGTATAAATCGCTTCGGGAGTTATTATGCCACAGTTCATCTGTTCGGGAGCTACGATGCACAAACAGACAGACAGACAAACAGACAGAGACACACACACAGATAGACACGTCAAACATATAACACCCAGTCGTTTTTGCGTCGGGGGTTAAAAAAAGCGAATTTCATGAATTTATGGCGTTCAAAGAAAAATAACTGTTTGATATCTTAAATTAGCGCAGAAAGGTAAGTTTTAAGTGTAGGGTTGAGTGGACGTTCGGTTTGCATGGCGTGCAGCGAGGCGGGGTGGCGCCTATGCAGCGTGGACTCAGGACATTTGTACGAGCTTCAATTGTTTGACATGCACGCCCCACGCCCCGCCCCGCACAACGCCCAATATGAGCGTTCACTCAGACCTTACAGTTTTAAGAAAACAGTCTCACCAATAACAAGTCCATTGATGTTAAACTTGGCGCACACGATCTGCTCCTCCGACCACTGCGGGTCGTGGTTCGCGTCATCCTTGAAGAAGGTCTCCTGCTTCGGCGGCGTGAACCTGAATCCTTCGGGCACGCCCTCGTTCCTCTTGAGGAAAGAGCCGGTTGCTAGGCGACGGGACACCCACTCGATGGGGACCATTTCGCATTTCTTGGACAGGAATGCCGTGGGCGAGACGAGCTTCACGAAAGCCGTCTTTATGCCTGGAAAGAATAACAATGTTATTGCAAGATTTTTTTTTCATTGTTTATGTAGGACTTAGAATTCAAAAGAAGATAGTTTACATGCCGTCGTCTATGGAAGTATGAACAGCTGAAAAATCGGTGGCATGCATGTTGCCTTCAAAATGGAAGCGGAATGTAGGTACGTTCTCCAGAAGGTAACGGTGATGCCTAAGCGTGGACTGTCTGGTACTGTAGGGATAGTAAACTTTTTCCCTCCATATAATATGTACATGTCTAGATACATTAGGTAGGAATTTATACATACAACCACGCCATACGTTATATTGATTGTATGTAAATAATATTGCTATACTTGTCAATAGTTGTCATGCTTTCTAAATTTATTTTTCTCACTGCACCCACATTCGCGAATTTCTGTTTGGCCCTATGGTTGACTGGTAGAGAATGCCTCAAGGCATTAAGTCCGCCATTTGTACTTTTTTTTTTCAATTGTGCAATAAAGTTTAAATAAATAAATAATAAATACGTATCCCATAAAGGGGTAGGCAGAGCCCATGAAATTACACAAGTTTCAGTGCTACTCTTGGCAAATAAAACTGAAAGAAAACGAAACTGAAATTCCAGTGACAGGTTGCCAGCCTCTCGCTCTCGCCTACGCCACATTTTAATCCAGTAGATAGTAGGAGTTGAGTATATTTATTAGGTAATAGTGTCAAATGTTGTATTGCCCAAACAATTGAAAGTATTGCGTAATTTTGTCACAGTATACCTATCTACTGCTCTGACCATACAAGGAAATAACAATTATCCCTATATTTACAGTCAAGTATTTAATATAGATGTGGACAAAGTGCCAAAAATATGTATCTACAACCTTAACGCATAAGCAATAAAATCGTGTACACATATTTTTGGCACCTTGTACGCATATATATTTAATAAATTAACTTTATAAACGGAACATTCCACCAATATCGTTCAATTACATTGACAGAAGCGTCATGAAACAAACATCGTTACGATAAGTTGCAAGCTTATGCATGCAACCAACCTTGGTAGCTTATCGGTCGGGTCACAGGTCGGCTCGCCAATAACAACGATAGCAATACAATAGATGTAATCAAAATAACTTATTGCTTATTGCTTTGAAAAAGATGCGGAAATATATCTATTATGGACACTTGCAAATTATTGAACTGAAACTTCTAATGGGACTTCTAACTGACAGCGCGTAACACTCAGTCAGTGTTACGTTGCGAAACGCCAATTCACTAATTCCATCTACTTGAAAATTGGCAGCACATACCACTTAAATCTGCACCCATTCGTATAAACCACGGTGGTCCAGTTGCATTCATAATACATTTTTGCCCTCACGCTATAGTTTCTAGGTTCGAGGCCCGGCAAATGCAGACCTTTTTGTATTTTTATTATTTTTTGTTCTCATCGTATACTTCCTTCCAAAATTCCTTAAAACGATGTAGGCAGTGTGCAAACGTGCTTAAAACATGCTCGAATATTTATTAGGAAGATAGGATACGTAACTACGTAAGCCACCTAAAGGTGCAGACAGTCCAGACAGTTGTTCCTACACTAAATAGGTATTATATGTACTTATAGCTTGAACTAATAATGTTTATTCCGAGAGCAGAGGTCAGGGGAGAGGAAATACTACATTGTGTAACTACCTACATTGTGTAACGTAACGTGGGGTGGAAGTTTAATTTTGCAAACGAGAGTAAGCTAGATAACGACGGCTTTAAAGATTCGAGTTTAAAATTTTAGATTTTTCTACTCTTGATACTTCAAAAAAACCGGCCAAGAACGTGTCGGGCCACGCTCAGTGTAGGGTTCCGTAGTTTCCCGTATTTTTTTCAAAAACTATTCAACCTATCAAGTTCAAAATAATTTTCCTAGAAAGTCTTTATGAAGTTCTACTTTTGTGATTTTTTTCATATTTTTTAACTTAGGGTTAAAAAGTTAAAGGGGGGGGGGGGGGGAGGGGACACATTATTTTGACTTTTGGAGAAAGAAAGAAGAAAAAATATTTCGGTAAACCCCTATTCATTTGAAAATACCTATCCAACAATATCACACGTTAGGGTTGAAATGAAAAAAAAAACACTCCCCTTTACGTGTATATACCCTAATAAAACATTTTTTTCCAATTTTTATTTTACCAGTTTGTTTGTCGGCGGGATTGATATACATATTGGTACCAAATTTCAACTTTCTAGTGCAAACGGTCACTGAGATTATCCGCGGACGGAAGGACGGGCAGACATGGAGAAACTATATGGGTTCCTAGTTGACTACGGAACCCTAAAAAAGATGGCAAATAACAAATAACCACTGTCATTGATAAAACGTAAGGGATGAAGTGCATATAGTTAGTACAAGGGGTTCATAAATCCTCCCCCTCCCCCCTTTCCCTCGCCTAGAGCTTATGATATTGCTTAAATTATTTTGCATTGTATGCTTTGCACAAAATATGAAGGTAGGTAGTATAACCAAGTATAACTATTGATTAAAAATAATCTAAGGCGTACGTACTAAAGCCTATTTGTACGAAATCCGGAATTAAAATGTTTAGACAGAGCAGATAACGTGTGATCTGCCGTGAACTGAGATAACGGGCGTATTCGCTAATATGTTTCTTAATTACCCGAGGGTTAACCCACCATTTTATATAGAATTTGACAGATGACAGCCCACTAACCCTGAGTTAATTTAAGTGGTTGGTGCAAGTGGGCCTTTATAGCAGTAACTTGTACTATTATATAATATATTCTGTGGTAGTAGTAGGATATTTTGTAATTAAAGTAAGCTAAGTATTAGGCAGCAACTTTGACGGGAATATATATATTGTTTACTAACAACAGTTACCAGCAGACTGGTCTGAGCCAGAGCATTGGTCTGGAGATGACTGCCTTGCCCTCGAGATTGTGCGCCTTGACTCCATCTCCCGCTATGTTACGGTCCTTGTTGATCAGCAGGCAATGCGATAGACAACTGACGATCTGTTGTTTTGTTCACTTACCAGCAGACTTAAGAATCTCGAAGACCTTAGCATTGGTCTGCTTGGAGATGGCTGCCTTGCCCTCGAGATTGTGCGCCTTGACTCCATCTCCTACTGTGATACTCCTTGTTGTTCAGCAGGCAATGCAATAGACAACTGACGATCTGTTGTTTTGTTCACTTACCAGCAGACTTAAGAATCTCGAAGACCTTAGCATTGGTCTGCTTGGAGATTGTAGCCTTGCCCTCGAGATTGTGCGCCTTAACTCCATCTCCTACTGTGATACTCCTTGTTGATCAGCAGGCAATGCGATAGACAACTGACGATCTGTTGTTTTGTTCACTTACCAGCAGACTTAAGAATCTCGAAGACCTTAGCATTGGTCTGCTTGGAGATGGCTGCCTTGCCCTCGAGATTGTGCGCCTTGACTCCATCTCCTACTGTGATACTCCTTGTTGTTCAGCAGGCAATGCAATAGACAACTGACGATCTGTTGTTTTGTTCACTTACCAGCAGACTTAAGAATCTCGAAGACCTTAGCATTGGTCTGCTTGGAGATTGTAGCCTTGCCCTCGAGATTGTGCGCCTTGACTCCATCTCCTACTGTAATACTCCTTGTTGTTCAGCAGGCAATGCAATAGACAACTGACGATCTGTTGTTTTGTTCACTTACCAGCAGACTTAAGAATCTCGAAGACCTTAGCATTGGTCTGCTTGGAGATGGCAACCTTGCCCTTGAGATCGTGCGCCTTCACTCCATCTCCTACTGTGATACTCCTTGTTGATCAGCAGGCAATGCGATAAACAACTGACGACCTACGGTTGTTTTGTTCACTTACCAGCAGACTTGAGAATCTAAGACCTTAATAGCATTGGTCTGGTTGGAGATAGCTGGCTCCGTGTTGATCAGCAGGCAAGATAAACAACTGACGACCTACGGTTGTTTCGTTCACTTACCAGCAGACTTGAAAATCTGGTTAGCAAGCAATGCGATAGACAAGTGACGATCTGTTGTTTTGTTCACTTACCAGCAGACTTAAGAATCTCGAAGACCTTAGCATTGGTCTGGTTGGAGATGGCAGCCTTGCCCTCTAGATCGTGCGCCTTGACTCCATCTCCCGCTGTGATACGGTCCTTGTTGATGAGGAGGCAGTGACCAGAGTCCTCAGGGAGGTCGAAGACCTGCTTCGTTTTACCCTCGATGATCAGCTTCCCGAGCTTGTAGCCGGCGACTGAAAGGACAGTGGAAATAAATGTTGGGGGACAGTTTTACACAGATATGCAGGCAAGTATGGTCGCGCGATGAATGATAAAACGTCAGACCGCCCCTATCGCACTATTTGTAAGTTCGATAGGGACGGCCTGATGTTTTATCACTTATCGCCCGACCATGCTTGTCTGCCTGGTAGGCATTAGCCAAACATGGTTGCGTGATAAATAATAAAACGTCAGGCCGTCACTATCGCACTTACAAATAGTGCACAAAGGACGGCCTGTATATATGGGTAAATATATGGGATATCGGTCCTACAACCGATATCGGATCGGATAATGTGAAAACGCACTAAGTAGACCCTCTGTTCTCCTTTGCTGTAGGACTAAGGAAGTTTTTGTCATTTGTTGTCACCATCGGTGCGTGTCACTTTCTTTGACAAGTGTTGAAGTGATTGAGTGATAAATGACAAAACGCGACTAACATTACACCATAGACACCTCACGGTTATCTTTCTAGTCCGATTCATTAAAAACGTTGTTTCGAAAGATTTGGTATGCTATGGTGAAAAAAGAATACATGAGAAAATCATTTCACTTAGATTTAAAATAAAAACGTAAAAATGATAGTTGAATGTCTATCAAAAACCTTCCTTATGCACACGGTGCATAAGGTTCCTTTAAGCATAGCATAGCACCATATTCGACAGATCTTCAACTTCAAGCAGGTTGGAAAAACACTACCTACCCGCACTACCCGAACGAACGAGGATTTTGTTAGCTTTACTTTACAAATGTGCATAAATGTGTCAATATACCTACCATTATACATACCATCATACATACCTACAATCACGCCTGTGTCCCATAAAGGGGTAGGCAGAGCACATGAAACTACTAAAGCTTCAGTGCCACTCTTGGCAAATAAGGGGTTGAAAGAAAACGAAACTGTGGCATTGCAGTGACAGGTTGCCAGCCTCTCGCCTACGCCACAATTTAACCCAAATCCCATAGTCGCCTTCTACGACACCCACGGGAAGAAAGAGGGTGGTGAAATTCTTAACCCGTCACTACACAGGCAAAGTATGTAAGTACATAATTCAATTATAATAGTTAGACGTCACCGTTTTGTGCATAACATATTTAAAGTTCGCGCCCTTTCTACTGACATGCAATACTTTAAAATACTCAATTTTTTTTGTAATTAGGCGGCAAATAATATTCAAGGTCATATCGGTCAGAATATGCGTAAAATACCAATAGCTCTATTAAATGTCATCAATGAAAAATATCAATGTACTAATTTAAAAACAAGGCCAGACACCGTACACATGGTAACCCGGCAAAATCAAGTACTGCGCATGTACTGCGCATCACGATTTCCAGTCCAAACCGCCGCACCGAAATTGGTCGGATAATAGAAAACAAAAAGGATTTTTTAAAGTTTTTTTTAACTTACCTTCTTTGGGTTGCGACATTTTTTGTGTTGAAGCGTGGAGTGTTTGGCAGCACGATGGGAGCAGGCCGGAGTGGGAACCTTTTATAAAGTTCTGGTCAGCATAAACACCACGTGCTCTCGCGCAGCTCAAGCCGGTCTGATAAGGACGCGGTGGGATCAGCCATACTTGATACTTGCGCGGCCGAAATATATAACAAAGATTTCATGACATTTTTTTTCTCTGATATTTCTATAAAATACCTTCAGTTGAATGTAAATAATTAAGAAAATAATTTTATTCCTTGGGCGCTGCGACAAAACTATTTACAAATTATTTTGTTTAATTTAAGGATATCTACCTCTTTCATTGTTTCATACCGGAAACTAAAATATCACCTAACTTATTTTTCAGATTTTTTTCTTATGGGCTCTCAATTCAGTAGGTTAGGTAGGTGTTTCATGCCCATAGATTTAGTTATCAGTCATTTAAATCAGGCTTATTTTTCTAGTTACTGACGAATTGACGATGTCTGGTGCATAGTCTGGTGCAAAACGGAGTCAAGGCAAAGCGGACTTCATTCTAGAATAACTAGAATTTATCAAATATGAACACTCAATTTTGAATTATGCCAAAATTAATTAAGGTGTCATTTAATTTTATTCTGCTCCCTGGGGAGCCGGCGGCCGGCGGGTCTTGAAAGGTTAAAGTCTAAGATTAAAATTATAAGTATGCCTCCTTTTAAAGAGCATGTAATGTACTATTGAAACAAACTGCGCCTATCCTGGATATATCTAAGAACGATATTTTTATAGGGATAAATATAATAAAAAGAAGCTTAAAAATGAAAATACCAAAATTGTAAATACAATGAAATTCAATGAATGGGATTCAGTTTCGCATATGAATACCTACATAGCTGATACCGAGGGGAACATAATATCAGCATGATGGGTACATCACATTACTACCTATGGAAGCAATAAAGATTACTGATTACATTATTGAACGGCTGAAAAAGAAAGCTCTCCCGAGAAATGCCTGATTTTTAGTAGCTATTACAATTTTAAATAATGCTTAACAGCGTTAACAGATGCAACTGTTAAAACAACATAAAAGTGCAAAAGTATCAAGATATATCAGTCTGCGTAATATATTGCTGTTTCTTTCTCTTAAGATGATTATCTCCGTCGCACGTTAACTTCAAATACAACTACTATTCAATCAATTAATTTCTTGATACACTTACGCAGAAGTCGCTTCGCTACGCAACGAACCGAAGTTACTTTAAACTAGTTAAAATTACAACAGTTTACTTCAGAAAACAGGTAAATACCTACATTTATTCATTTTTTGACACTATTTGCTACTATAAAAATCATCTGATCAGCTGAGGAACAAGTTTGAGGAAATTTATTTTATATTATACTACCAAAAAATATTGCCCTTCAAACGACCAAAACTGAACGCTCTTCCTAGCCTTCTAAATTTAATGTCGTAATGACAAATGTCAGAGCAATGCTAACAAACTTTAGCCATGTGGTTTCATTTCAACTTTCTAAGTTTTCATAACAAAATGGTTAGTGTTTTGTTTATTTAAAGAATTGTTTTATGACAAATTAGAGTGCATAACTTGAAGTTTACATAATCGAATGCGTGACTTAATGTAACGTAGAGGAAAACTCGATCATTTTTGGTTATAATCAACAAACATCGGACGACTACTGGGTATTTTATTATTTTTGATTTTTTTTATTGTCTACACATTAGAGGGCCATGTGTTGCATTTTTTTCAACCACTATTGTGGAACAAATATGTTTCCTGGAGAGTAAACCGTATTAATGTCACATTTCTAAAGTTATATTACTTAATAACTCTGTATTTTCTTTATTCTGCCTTTCTGCCAGCCATGCGATAGTCGTAATAAATTTGTTATAAGCATTATCGTGAAGTCACGAATGGGTATCATATGAGTCAGGGAATTTACCTATTTTGGTAACTAGTTTGAAGTTCTTAGGGGGCATGTTGCCTGGAGATTTAAGATTAAAGGGAGAGGCTAGACAAAGCATCCTATCTTACCTACTTTCTAGTTACTAAATAAGTAGTTATATCGATGCTGTAAACAAATTGAGAAAGAAGCAAGTATTCTGCATGTAAATAGCTGTCTAAATGTTTTTTGAAAAATTTTGTCCAGAGCTTGAAATTTTTATTTGAGTGTCAACATCCATTTCATACAATGAAAACATTTAGAATAAAACTTACAAGGAATAAAATCCATATATTAAAAACATTGGTTTAACAATTCATTAAAAAAAATTCATCGTATAGGGTCACTAAATATGTTAAGATTATCTTAAGTCCTATTGTTGGAAAGTTGATATGTATTTATGACATTATCACAATTTTGTGAAAGGATAACTTTGAGTAACTCTATATGAATTCTTATTAATATATCAATATGACCTTTATTGATATTATTGACTGTAACAAGTATCACTACACTTTATAAAACAAAGTGGCCCGCCACATAATCTGTCTGATTGTGTATTTGCAATAAACTCCAAAGGTTGATATTCTTGCAGTTTTCACCTATGAATTCTTGAGGAACGTTAAGGTTTTCGTTTTAATTTTATTGAAATATATTTTGTAAATCAAGTTAGTAAAAATGGCTGCTCCAGGGCTTTTATTGCATACACTGCCCATACTGATTCAGATATAATTAAACAATGTGGTAGAATTGACTGTGACGTCACTCAATTTGATTTCATATTAATTACATATTAGCAAGTTATTCAAATTTGTTTTGACAGTTCTTAAAAATAAGCTGATTTGACTAGAAGGTAAGTAGCCTATTGTACTTCTTATACAGGCACAAAAAAGTCCATGATGGCATATGCCCATCTTTTACAGATAACTTACTATCGCCATTTTTATTATTTAATCTCTGTGAGAGGCTAGCGGGTCACTAGTAAGGACTACATAATAATACCAGTATGATATACTGAACATAACTGCTTACTTGTGATGGAAATTATACTATTTTCTGGTTAATGATAGCCTTTGATCAATTATCTTGACCTAGTTGTTTATGTTGCATTGCAGCCGTTGCAACGCATAAGTAGACTTTATAGTATCATTCCACCTAGACTTAGATGTGGTCTTGAGTATGACATTTACACTTGGAAAATGACCGATGAGTTCAAGAAGGTTTGTGTTGAAGGTACTCAATGATATATACAATCAGTTTTTATTAATTTCCACGTTTAAAAAAAAACACGGTGTATAATATACAAATACTTAAATACGTAAGAAAAGGTGTTACTATACAAAACCATGTGTATTTATTTCTAGTTAAGTACAACATGTTTTACAAAACCATGTGTATTTATTTCTAGTTAAGTACAACATGTTTTGGGTCTTCAACTAGGTATCTCCATCCATACAATATTTCAAGCAAATCAATTACTTTCAAAAATCTAATAAATTAAATATTAAAGTCTAAAACCCACCGACTAAACCCTACCCCCTCGGCAAGGTGCCCATCACGCAGGCAGTATTCCCGCGATGTATTGCAATAGGTTAATGATATTATAAATAGTTAATAATACAGTAATTATAAGTCTACAAGAACTCTGGTTTGCTTATCTTGGCAGGTCACGTTATTGGCCCATTTATTGCTAGATAAGTATGATTTAACTGAACCAGTTGCTTGGCACAAGATGAGCTTAAATAAAACAATAGGCATTCTAAATGTGTTTATATTTTTTGCAGATTTGAACCAATTTATACTACAGGCAAGATACTAAACATAGATGCTGATAAAGTGCCAAAAATATGTGTTGAACCTTAACATATAAGCAATAAAGTGGTGTATACATATTAATGCAATTATGCAATTTGCCCGAATCTTATACTTTTAAACGAGCAATTCTTGTATATTTATTTATTTATATATACCGACGATCTCGGAAGCCGCTCTAACGATTTCGCTGAAATTTGTTATGTGGGGGTTTTCGGGGGTGATCCCGGAAAATGCGAATTTTCGAGTTTTCATGAGTTTTTCTTTCGCGTTAGTAAACGTAAAATATGGTCGTTAATTTCGCCGCGCGCGCATCGATTCCGCTTAGCTCAGTCGTACGAGGTCGGTCTAATGTACGCAGATAGATCGTAGGTGTCAGGGTTTCGAATCCTGGCCAGAAATAAAGTTTTTGTTTTTTGTCTTTTTTTTGTTTTTGTATTTATAAGTTTTTTTTTATCTAAAGACGTGATATATTAAAATAGAACCGAGCGAAGCTCGGTCGCCCAGATATTCTATATTTAATACCTTGACTGTACCTACCTGTTAAGATTATGTTTTATTAGTAAAATAAAAGCTTGTAATTAATTTCATCAAATGTCCCTATGGTGGTCGTAAGTTACTTATAGAAGTTAGATAGAGTAACATTTTTAAGGTACATTAAATTAAAACATTTGAGTGATGTTGTTATTAAACTCGCTTTCAGCTCATTTCATAAACCCACACACATAAAACAACTATTTTGACATCTCCCCCGTTGCAAATGTCAAACATCGAACAAATTATAACGTTTGCCAAATAAATGTCAAACTTCGAGCAAATTAAACCCTTGCAAAGGCAGGGATGTCAAAATCTTGTCCAATTTGGGTATGCTCCCACGGGTAACTTTGTCGCCGCAACTATTTTAGTATTTTGTCTCTCGCATCCAATCTATGGAAAGTTGCGTCGCTACGTATGTGCGCACTTTCATACTAGCCCATAGGAAAACTGGATGTGAGAGACAAAATAGTTGCGGCAGCAAAAGATTCCCGTGGGCGCCTACCCTTTATCACAGTATAATAAAGAGTACTATCGTCCAGTATGGCCATTCACGCTCCCTTCTGAAAGGGCCTCACTCGGTTACCTCACAGTTACCGCCTGTCAAAAACGCGAACAGTCGACCTGTCATATCTCACTCATACAAGCATGGTACGCGTTCACCTACACGAGCTTAGTGTGTGCTAGGAACGCGCCTCTTTCATATATTTGATCGCTAGTGTCCGAGATGTGTCTTTATCGTAGCCTGAATACAGTAGTATCCACTTAGAGGTCTGTAAATATTTTCATTAGTTTCGCCAGCTGTAGGCCTAGCACATGATTGCCGCGAGAGTATGTCGCCGCGAGATCAGACACGTCTTCTTCTAACTGTATTGATGACAATGATGACATAAGGACGGATAGTCTATCTCGCGGCGACATACTCTCGCGGAAATCATGCGCTAACCCTGCTGAGTATCGGTTTTATCACCCCTCCGCAGAATCTATAAGTGTCCGAGCGTCACATTGTTTTCAAAGCTATTTGCATCATCCCAGTATAAATACAGTTTATCGTGCTTTTATCGTTGTTTGTTGGAAATGTACGGGTGTCAAGTGATAACGGACCCCCCGCTGTATGATGACATAGTGGGGCCGCTTGCGTGCTGTTTTGCTTGTCTCTCCACTCTTTATTGAAATGACATAAGATTCACCGGTGGTGTTTGTACAGCGCCCTCTGACCTTTACAATGACATTAATGAGGTTCTACTGTTTCTAATACCATTTTGTTTAACCAATTGTATATACCACCTACAATTGGCTATTTTTTAAGGATAATAAGCATAAACATTAGTATTGTTCTATTGATAACTAGTAGATTCAATTATGTTCAGAACAGATCTTTAATTATAACTATAGAAGTTTCTTTTTTACAGTTTTCTTTATAGTAATACAAAGTTTTGCTTAGTTTGGGGCTAAGTTGATCTGTGTAAGGTGTCCCCAATATGTATTTATTTTTATTTATTTATTTATTTTTTATGATCACCAAATAACGTTTGTTTGTTCATTGTCACGTTTTTCATTAATACATTAGTATTGTTCTGCCTAAAATGTACTAAGGAAAACATGTACCTATTGTACCTACCCCCATTCTGAACTTGTACTGTTGTCAGTGACTCAACTTTACAGATTGATATTACGAATTCATTATTTATAAATGCATGTACACCTAATTTGTCATCAGATTTGAAATCATAAATATGAATAAAATTGTATCCCATCGAAGAATTCATTAGCGCAACTCAATCCACGATAGGTACGTAAAATAGCTCGTGAAATTTATTCGACCATGAACTTGCTGACACGTTTGAAACATGTAACGCGACTTCGTAACAAATCTAAATATTAGTAATTGGCAACTGTCTTAGGTACCGGCCACATCAGAGCGTCGCGTGTCTCGGGGCGCGCAACGGACGTCCGCGCCACGCCACCTGAGTGTAATTAAAAAAGCGTCTCCTCAGTACATTTTGTATAGGAAGGACGTAAGACGCGCCCCAGGTGGCGTGGCGGCGGCGTGGCGCGCGCCGCGCCGCTTGGCGATACAAAATGTACTGAGGAGACGCTTTTTGAATTACACTCAGGTGGCGTGGCGCGGACGTTCGTTGCGCGCCCCGAGACACGCGACGCTCTGATGTGGCCGGTCACTTAAAGGTTTGCATAGGTGGCGCCGTCGTAGCTTACCATAGATTATTCTGCAACATTTTACTTATATAGGGGCTAGCTGGGGATAAAATTCTAAACTAAGTACCTATATTTAAAAAAAAAATAACTTGACACATAACTAAATTATTTATCTACTCAAAAAACGAACATACAAATTTCTGAATTCATCCTCTATATCGATATAGAAATTTTGATTAATATAGAAAAAATAAGATCGAAATATCTTCTAGGTGGCGCTGTCAACTTTTTGCCTTTTAAGCCAAATCTCATGAAACAAAACGTGAGAGCGCCATCTATGCAAACTTGACAATTGCCAACATCAGTTACGGTATGTGTGCTATCAATGCTATAATTTATTAGAACTCTTGTTTACCAACGCATTTTTGACATCAGCACTTTATGTGCGTGTTGACAGGGGCGGCTAACTCTGCGATTCTATCGCCGCGCTACAAGTACATGCGGGCGGCCGCGAGTTCGCGGCCTAATCAGGGGTGGCTCGCATTCCCACGGAACGCACGTTCGCACTTTCTATTGTTACTATACGTCGCGAGTTTTTTTAAAGGTTCATATGCGATATCCGCGGGTGGAATGTCTAATAATGCTTAGTTAAATAAACATCATGAATAAAATAGGACAATTTTACACTTTCTACTATCGATTATGTAATTTATGTCCCACGGAAACGTTCAATAAGGCTTGTGACGTTGGGACTTAAACAAAAATAATATAAATACTGTATATATACCTAGAAAGGACCCAAGACTTGAATATAATTGAATAGGTATTAATTTTTATTAATCCGTAGTCAACCCTATCGTCCGACGCTGCGCACGTGCGGCTCGTTTCTTTGTAATAATTTTGTAGGCATTTAAAAAGGCGGCATTTCGTGAACATCAAAGCAGTGGGCCTTCTGTACTTGTACTATTATGTATTCTGTGGTGTTGAACAGTTTCTTGTTCCATTCACACAATCACAATGACGTAAAACTTTTCTGGTAATACAAAGTCAGCAGTTCTATTAGGTATGTCCGTCCATAGCATGCTTTTATTGAATAATGTCCACAATTAAGTGTATCGGCAAAAGTCGGCGGTTTCACAATAATTGAACCTTTTGACGAAACTTCTTGTACGCATGCATGTCGCTTTTTGGCGCTCGGGAAAAATCGAAATTCGAAGATTCAAAGCATTCTGTTTGACCCCGGTTTAACAAAATGATAATTATGTTCGCGGTTAGGGTGCCTTTACACCAGAGATGCGCTACGTGGGTGTGTTTGATATTCAATTATCCACCAAAGCTCAGTCGAACCTCTTAGATACTAGAGAGCTCTGGTAGGAACGAGTTCGGGCTCTGACGGCCCTGTCTTCACAATGGTAGTGACAACAAAGAGGGTTTTATTTATTTCCGTTACCTCCGTTGGATATCAGACACGTGGCCATGAGCCAATTACTAGACCCCAAAATACAAGGGTGCCTACATAACGTCCTCTGACGCCTCTTATCTCGTCATAAAAATTATGTTTATCAATGACGTCGAATTAGGTCTCCTAATCAACACATTACGCTTATAAAACACAACGCACGGGTCTTGTTTTCACTATCCATCTTGACGTCAGGCGGCCATCTTTGAATTTTGAATTGCGAACGCGCTTTTGTTTTTAAAGCGGAAGTTGGTGGACGTGTGTGTAACTGGCAGCTTATGTGCGGTGTTATTTTTTTTTATTTTATTTTGGAGGATTGAATTAAATAATATAGGCGGTTTTTAGAAGGTGAATGTTATAACTGCTACTGTATTTTTATACTGTTCCATATTATTGCGAATAAGTAAACAAGTTTTTCTCTGAATGAAAGTTAATTATAATATTGATACACACTTAACTTTTAGTAGGAAAACGCGTAAAATTAGTTTTTGCGCCAGATCTTTCTTCAGACAAGGTCGCCGGGGGGAAATATAATTATGTACATAATACCTACTAGTTAAAATGTTAAACATTATTTTTCAAACAAACTTTGTGGACTTTCTGACTTTTTATATATTGTTGCAGAACCATGGACGGTCCAAAGGGATCGTGTGAAGAGAGGCTAGCAGACAACTGCAAGTGCGAGGGAGAGGTCACTATTCAGAGCAAGAGGCATGGCAGGGGAGCCGTCGAATCCGGTAAGTTTAATTTTATTTATACACCCTGTTTTTATTGAATTCCGTTAACTTTAAGGGAAGGTTTTTTATATCAAATACAATTAATTTCTCTAAGAAACTAGCGTCTCAACTCTTACGGTTATCGAGTAATAAAAAAAAATAAAGAAAATTACTGAACACGTGTGTGACAGCCTTTGCCAATTTCCTAATGTTATTTGTTTTGACATGTGCCGTCAATCACTTGACACTAACTTGAATGTTATTCTTAAGGGTCTCTCACACTAATAAATTCATTTATTATGTATGATTTTTTTTTTGCGAATTTAACTAAATGTTATATACAGTACAGGGTGGTACCTGATAATGAACCCAGCTATGTGTCGAATTTAACGGAAAACAAAAAACACGGTGTATATAAATGCACAAAATTCAAAACAAATGGCCGCTGCACGCTCCAAACGATCTTGACAGACTACCGGTAGTTCGAAATGTAAAATATAGAGCAATATGTTGTGGCTTGTGGCACAGTGAGACATAGACAGCAAAAAAAAAATTAGGTCCTCACATTTATAGACGGTCAAGCAAATCTTGTAAGTAACTCGATAATTCCGCGAACGTCAAGGTTTAGGAAGGCACGCGATTTATGAAGACAATTGACCGATGAACCCTACATATTTAAAATTTGCCGCCTGTTTTAGTGACATGATTTGCTTGCCCGCCTTTATTAGTTATCGTCCCATATAAATGATATAAGTTTCTTCTACTCTAATGATTTATCATTGGGGATCTTTATTGGTAGCGACACACTGAAACCCTACATATTTGTAATTTTGTAAATAAATATACCTACCACCTTCTTCGAAGGAACCAAATCCCAGTGCCCATTAAGGTCGTCGAACATCTAGGTCGGTCTAGTGTTTCACTGCGCTTTCGAAACCAATTGGTCCTATAAGGGCGGTCTCAGAGCGGCGCTTACGACCTATAGGTCTGTTCTACACAATATGAGATACATGCCAGTATTGTTACAATGCGGAATTTGATCGGCCGACTGGATGTAACCTCAGCAGTCCGCAATGTAATTGAAATTATATGCAAATCCGCACACCGTGTATATGGGCATGGGCCTTAAGATCGGGACGTCACGGTATGGTGGCCTATAACGAGGCTCGTGAGGGTGTCATAAAATATTTACATAGAAAACATCCAAATTCAGGAACAAATACCTGTGCTCATCACACAAATAAATGCCCTTACCGGGATTCGAACCCAGGACCTCTGCTTAGAAGGCAGGCTATCCGCTATGTCGAAGTGGCCGTCAAATAATATATTACAATTATTGAACACGTAGTTTTATAATGAGAATGTAACTTCGTTTGAATCGGAAGTTATCATTCGGCCGAGCGCCAAGCTTACTGCTCTCGCGAACATCGACTTGGAACATTCAATTGGAACAGAGTTGCATTTGTTTTGTTTCGTGTATTTTTAAAACAAACGAAAAACGAAATACACTCAAAACGAAGTGTCTTCCGGGCTCCGTCGAACAGAATAGTTATTTTCACCACACCAACTGGTAAAGGCTTGTAAAATTGTATTTTATCCACAAGAGTGCAAAGTAATTTCATACAAATTTTAACTTGATGTCTAAAGCTGGGTGTTGGAATTCCCGTTTAAATGATGATTTTGAATCATAAATGTTAAATAAATTGAAGTAATTATTTATTTTGATGTTTACAGTTCATATTTTCATAGTGTTGGTGTGGTGAAAATTTTTGTGTTTCACTCGGTGGCAAAGCTTGTTTAACCTTCGTGCCTTGATACCCTCGCAACGCTCAAGATTCCACTTTTTGAACCACTCGCTACGCTCGCGGTTCAATATTGGAATCTTTCGCTTGCTCGGGTATCAATATTGGCACGTGTGGTTAAACAACAACTTTGCCCCCTTGTAAAACAAATAATTATTGTTAACGCCGAGTGTGGAATCGAAAAACAAGCAAGTGAAAGGATTCTATAGTTGAACCACGAGCTTAGCGTGTGGTTCGAATCCTGAACTTGATGAGTTTATCAACACACTTTTCCCCTCACTGTAGCAAGGAAAGCAAAACACAAGAAACGCATTTATCACTGATGAGTTCCACAGGTGGTTCCATCTTCATCACTACATTCACACACTTTTATCAATTTTAAAGCAGAAAATTTTACAATATTCAAGGTCAAAGTGCTTTATCCACTAGTGGATAAAACACGTGTTTCCGAGCTAGTGAGGGGAAAAATTAGTTTACAGACCTTGGCCAGTAAATAAGAAAGCTCAGATTACACGTGACGTGATCTCTGACTTCACTGGCTTAGGTAATGTAATCTACTATTACTTCATTCATACATTATAGGTAGTTTCACTTATACAGTGAAACCTGGTTAAGAGGGCTTTCGTGTTAAAAATAGTGAAATCGCAACCGAGCGCTCGATCATACCGTGTGTGGTATCAAATTAAAGGGCTTTGCGAGTAGTTTATAAATATATATCACATTATAGGACTTTTTCTACTTGGTCTAACAAAATATGAGAAAATGTCCAAAAGTGGTAATAATTGTACCGGTGAAGGCTCGTTTTCAAAAAATTGGCAAAAATCAATAATAGCAATTTATAATCACTAAAGCATAACAGCAATTTAAGTAAACGTTGCAGATTAATTTAGTACAAAACTTACTTCGATGTGATGTAGATTTTCAAAGAAATTGTCACTTAATTTTAGGTAATTTCTGAAAAAAATTGAATTCGCCTTAGGCTAGTTTACTCTTTTTCAAAAACTTAAAATAAAAATCTAGTCTGAAATGATTGTGGTACAGGATATACGAATTATAAATTTACCCGTTTTAATATTCAAAATTGTCCAAATTTTACAAATAAGATCGACTGATTCAGCTCTATACGTGCGTTTTTCTAAACGTGCATTAGAGAAAAATTCATAATTAATTTAGTGAGTTAGTTTTCAAAAATCCAGTCTTATAAAAATCAAGATAATAAGATGCTCTAACTGGAACTTGAATTAAATAAATCTATTGGATAACGGAAAGTGTAGTATTTCACCGACTAAAACTATCAATTTTACATTCTTTTGACGTTTTTTTTGAAAGCAGCCTTAAGTGGGACCTGGATAAGTGAGATACCTCTTTAGCTGGGACCCAAGGTGCGGTCCCGACACTTTCGCACCGATTTACCTCTGTTAGTGAGACAAAACAGACCTCTATAACTGAGATTAGCCTTTTCGATTTTTTTGTCACATTTCCCTCTATTAGTGAGACAGATTGTGTATTTTACCTCTATTACTGATACTATATTTGAAATGTATATTCACTTAATTGTTTGTTAAGAATTTTATAGAAATTTACCTCTGTATCTGAGATACAGTCAATCTATGACCTCTGTAACTTAGACTTTAATCATCTCATCAATTTAAAAATCTATTTCCATATTTTTAATAATTCTTAGCCCATCTGTAAATTACGCGATTGATTCTTTGTGTTTCGGTGAGTTAAGGGTTTTCTTGGTTATTTTAAGTAATTAGAACTAAAATTTTTGTAACTTAAAATACTTATTTGTATTATGTTAAGTTACTACTAACTAAACGTATTATATATTATAGGGTATGTATATATACAAGGTGCTCGCGAGGAACCCATATTACAACTTTAACGGCATATTTTTGGTCACATTTTAAGACTAAAATGTCATATAAACTTTTCTAGATTTCGTCTAGTTTCAGAGTTATTGCCAATTTAAAAAAACATTTCCGTATTGTCACTCAGTAGAAAAAGTTTCTTAACGGCGCTGATGCGCAATTGTGGAGCATAGTCTCACAGTAGTCATTGATAGATGTCAAAATGTGACAAGAAAAACTTCCAAATAATTTGGTTTTTAGAAAAATAAATGAAGGAACTCATTTTAATTGCCAACTTTATGGATAAAAAAATTTTTTTTATTTGAAAATACGTCCAAAAAGTAAAAAAAAAAAAAAAACAATTTTTTTTTAACATTTTTTCTTTCTTTTTTTTTTTTGCGGGTTCCTCGCGAGCAAAAATTTTAAAATTTATATAATATTTTTTCTTTCTTTTTGCCTCAGAAACGCGTGGTTCAATTCGAAAGCACACAGATAATAAACAATTTTACACTGACATAAAAGTGCCTCTAAATGGCCTCGCCTCAGCATGCTGGCGACTTCTAGCGCAGGGGCCTATTTCTCGAAGCTACAAGTTACAATTTACAAGTGGTTGTCAATGTCTAATATGACAAGTTGGAAAGAGACTTCCGCTTGTAACTCGTAACTTTCAGTTTTGAGAAATAGGCCCCTGGTCTTCCGGTGAGACCATTAAGAATAAAAATTGAATAGATAACCGCTCTCATAATACGACGATTTAGTTCCATAGTTCACAGTTAAAATTAAAAAATATAAGATGGGAAGACAAACACTGCGGCAAAACTTTTAATGAATCGTCAAGACGTTTCTTCTTAAATTATGTTTTTCTTATTCCGCTTGAATTTAACTTAAAGACTGCATTGCGAATTTTCGTTCTTTTTAATAAGAGTTTTTAGTGATTCACGGTTATATTCATAAAACTTGATCGAGATATAGACCGTGATATTTCGACGCAGTTATATGCATCATGATCACGGAAAACGGTGTTCCAAATCACTGTCTATATCTCAGTCAATATATTATAATTAAGTAAATATTTTACTGTTTTTTTTTGCTTTGGCTTTAGCGAATTGATGGGATGATTGTAGAATGGGCTGTGTACAGGTTCTTTATTAACTCTTAAAATATGAATCGCAGTAAAATAATTATAATAAACAATATTGGAGATAATAAACAAATATTATATAAAAGATACGAAGCTTATGTAATCTGAAACATAACGACGCAATAATTCTGTAAATATTATTATTTTGGCACACAAATGATTATGACTTCGCTTATTACGACTATCATATTGCGTCACTCAGATACTGACATACTCGTACTCTTAAGTTATATATTAGATAGAAGTGATAGAACAGACGAAGACAGGGTACCTACTGTAACCCGGGCCAGGCGAAAATATGGATCATTATCGCTTCCCGTGGGATACTTCGTAGAATGGTTAACAGCCATGAATAAACAGCCTTTGCCATTTTGTCAGTGGGTTCAAGAATGACATCCACAAAACACATAAAAAAATTGTAAATGCAAACATCATAGTCAGATAATAGTTTAGAAGAGATTATTAACAAAAACAATCGTCAGCCGGTTGTAGCGTGGTCGAAAAATCGTCGGTTGCATGAACATGTGAAATATAAGGGCCTTAAAACAAACCCCCAATGTCTGGTAATAACGCAGGGAAGCTGCAAATAATCAATACATTTGCAGGACCTATGTACGTAAACGTACATAAATACAACAACTCAGGTGTGTTGGCTCAATTCCTAGAATTCCAGGGGCGAAACGTGAGTGGGCGAGCATTAACCACACTGTAAGTGTATTGAAGTATCGTGTAACATACAACGTGTTTTGGCGCAGTATTATGGGGCACGCTTGCGTATACAGCATTTCTCATATTATGGGGGAAATCAATGTCGATAGATCAATAAAGCTATTTCTAGGAATGGCCAATAGATAATTGAATGTACTTGTACTGTACTTGCCCAGTACTTAGTCCATCAATTTCATCCAATAGCCCAGTTCATTTTAGATTCCATCGACTCTCAAATAGTCCTTACAAACTGACGGTTGCTGATGTTACCTCTGCTTGCGTCCCATTTCATTAAAGAACCGCCTGGCATCCGTTGGCTCGTTGGGTGGACGACATTCGTAAAACTGCATGGCACCTCTCTATGAGTCTAGCCGGACTGGGATAAGTGGCGTACACGAGGGAGGCCTATGCTCAGCCGTGGACGATTAACGGCTGAAATGATGACGAAAGAGTCAAAAGGGACTACGTGATGGCTTCGGCTCTAAAGGTTGGAAATACCTAATCCTTTCCGTGACGGGAAAGACTTGCTTTTAAAAAGCTAATAAAACGATATTTCTAGAATACCGCCAACTTGGCGCCACTGAAAAGTAATCTATATTGTTTACTTGTAAGAAACAATAGGGCATCTCGGGGCACTCTATTCTGACCTTTTAGGTTCAGTCTGAAGTCTAACGTTACATGGTGTCCGATCATGAAGCAATTTATCTACAAATATATCAACTCTAAAGTAGGTTTGTTTATGTTTAAAAATTAAAATGTACATTTTCAAACTAAGCTAAAGTTACCTACAACCTAAGGCTAGTTACAAGCAGCTAGTTCATTAAGGGCCTTTTGCATCAACCACAGTTAACAGACACATCAGCGTCATGTACCGAGGTCTATGGAAATTGCCATACAAAAAAAATTGCGAACGCTAAATTCGGCAACGGACGATTTTTATAATACCGAATCGTACTTTGGCATAATGTTGATGAGCATAATAGTCTTCTAGTCCAATAGTACTTTCGCAGATAATATTTGTGCAGAATATTTTGGCGGCATAAAGTTGCAATTTGCTTTTTGATAGTGAGTTGGATCGTTTGAGGATGCAAGATACCTAAAACTCCTCCTCGCTTCGCTCGTCGTCGTACCTAACGGGACCTCTGGGGCTGTATTTTCCTTTTCGATATGTCATAATTCTGCTCTTGAAATTGTATGCTATAAGATTATTATGGTACATAAAATTATGCTAAATCAAAGTCGACCAAAGTAATGTTCTGTAAAACATTATTCTGCCTAATGTGTCGTATGCGTGGTTGTAATAATGCCAACTAAATTTTCTGCAAAATTAACATTCGACCGAAAGTGTTTCTGTGAAACATGTTATGCGAAGTGTGTTTCTGACCAAAATTATTCTACCAGATGGTAACCACTCTAGAACCCTGCTAGAGTGGCTTATGGTTTTAATTGGTTGACCGTACCCAGAACGTAGCGACCATAATCGGTATAGTACTAGGTACTAGAAATTGACACTCTCGAGTTTATATTCAATATGTGAATACTTCTTCTCGTATACTTACATATAAAGTTAGCCTTTCCCGCTCAAAAAGTCCCTCACTCTCATAAAATGTTTATATACTTAGATACGTTTTTTTAGTTGAATTATCTATTTTATTTACCTGAAGTTAATTCTGGAATATCTGGAACAGTATAATATCCAACTGCTTAACACGGTCACGATCAGATTATTTCTATTTTTGGCCATTCATAAAATTATGCTAAATCAAAGTCGACCAAAGTAATGTTCTGTAAAACATTATTCTGCCTAATGTGTCGTATGCGTGGTTGTAATAATGCCAACTAAATTTTCTGCAAAATTAACATTCGACCGAAAGTGTTTCTGTGAAACATGTTATGCGAAGTGTGTTTCTGACCAAAATTATTCTACCAGATGGTAACCACTCTAGAACCCTGCTAGAGTGGCTTATGGTTTTAATTGGTTGACCGTACCCAGAACGTAGCGACCATAATCGGTATAGTACTAGGTACTAGAAATTGACACTCTCGAGTTTATATTCAATATGTGAATACTTCTTCTCGTATACTTACATATAAAGTTAGCCTTTCCCGCTCAAAAAGTCCCTCACTCTCATAAAATGTTTATATACTTAGATACGTTTTTTTAGTTGAATTATCTATTTTATTTACCTGAAGTTAATTCTGGAATATCTGGAACAGTATAATATCCAACTGCTTAACACGGTCACGATCAGATTATTTCTATTTTTGGCCATTCGATTCGGACTTTCGGACGCAATTTGTTATTTATAATAAATATAATAATACATAACTTCTGTGTGATAATGATACCTAAGTATAAATATTTCTTCCTGGAATGTTTTTGTGGATAATTGAGTGATAAGTACAATTAATGAGTCTATGATATTACATCATATTAAAGTGATAAGTACAATTAATGAGTCTATGATATTACATCATATTAAAAGACATTGTACTTAAGTTATCAATTATTATTGTGCGATTTGTGCGGCATGGTTGCGTTACGGGTACCTACTCGTACTATAGGTATATTATAGAGATTTGTATATTGTAAAATAAAAAAATCTAAAATCTCGTTACTGTAATTTAAAACTTCGTCTACGTCGTTTAGGTGTGATCATGTGTGATACTGCGAATATTTTTATTATAAAAAACTCAGTATTAAAAATAAAAGTGATACCTAGTTATAGTACAGTCAAGTGCTAAAATACGTATCGAAAAAATCATCTCATAAATATGGTACTACTAGCTTTTGCCCGCGGCTTCGCTCGCGTTAGAAAGAGACAAAAAGTAGCCTATAGCACTCTCCATCCTTTCAAATTTCTCCACTTAAAAAATCACGTTAATTTGTCGCTCCGTTTTGCCGTGAAAGACGGACAAACAAACAGACACACACACTTTCCCATTTATAATATTAGTATGGATATACGCTCATATTACACCGGACTAAGATGCTATGGGACATATTTGAGTAAGATGTGTACACCCATATTTTTACACTTAACTTGTACGTGCACCACAGTAGTACTGTACTATAGTCGGAGCCTGCCGGTGCCAAAGTTAAAATTACATTGAAACTATGTATATACATCAATATACATTGGGCGGCAAGAGGATAGGACACCACACATTCACGGCCCTTCTCTTTCCGAATAGACTGCCGGTGCCGTTATTCGACTTCAAAAATATGCTGAGAGCTCCGTCACCCTTCCGAGCATATTTTACATACTTTATCAACTATTTAAAATATATCGCCATGGTTACCAGATAGCTAAGGTCGATAAGACCTTGACAAAAGATAATGCCAATTTGTCCCATGGCGTATCTCGGGTCGTCAGCTGATCTGACCTCGGCGAATTTCATCATATACAACTTCGTAATTCTGACGTCTTTCGCTATGTGGCGAATAAAGACGGTCAAAGATGCGATAAACTTTGTCGCGTGTTTGGACGAGTAATAGTTCATTAGTTCAAAATTGGTGCTTCACAATGTCGTACACGTACCTATTTAGTTTATTATTTATTTGTATTGTATAACATCTACGCGGAATGGAATAGGTATCGAGACAAACCTTATTGGTTTAACGATACTGTGTAAATTAATTAGAGATTTTTGTTTGTAATTACCTAAATAAATAAAATAAAATAACTTCTATTATAACTTGCGTTGTCTTACATCTTATGTTAAGCGATGACACATACAGGGTGTAATTTTTATGACCGGCAATTTGTTCGGGATATGACGGACTGTGTAAAAAAAACTATCAATAATCCTATTTCCTTCAATTTTATTTTGAACCAAAGAGGATCGAGTATTATAGAGAGTTAAATGTCTGTCGAAGTAAAATGTGTAATCACAGTGCATTGACTGTCATCTCTTGACAAAGGCTTAAAACTTTTGAATCTCAGTTTTGATAATTTAGCTCATCTAGCTGAGCGTACCCCAAACCCCAAAGATGTAATGCCATCTAGGTCACCGTACCTTTTTCTGTATGGTACTCAGGTACGTTTTTTTTAGACTTTATCTGTCTAAGATACGGAGTTATATATGTCTTTGATATGTACCCTTTCATATGTCTCAAAAACTGCCGCACAGCGGATTTTTTCTCTATTTCAACGTTGCGCGCTTTGTGTCCATACTTTATGGAAAGTCAGGAAAATATCGAGTAAATTTAAGGTACACTTTTTTTTGTTTATATGATCACCTTAAATATTCCCGGTCACAACAAATACATCTCGTACGCTAAAGACTTGCAATAACACGGAGCGGGTAAGCGGATTAACAAAGTTAGCAACTGACGCGGACTTGTGCGGTGAGTTCTGCCTATTTGGATCCACAGCAGCCAGCAGACGCTTTAACTCAGCGGTTCCATAACTGGGGGCAAAACTGGTATTCCACAGGGATAATACACTAATAATCGAAGATATACAGTGTGTAAGCACAGTATAAAACCAGTAATAACTCTTCTTACAAACTTCACGCCGCGCGGTGTGTCCCCCTCCCACCCCTCGCATGCGGCGAAAACATGCGAAACTGGTGATTATTGGGCTGGACAGTCGGGGCCGCGTTTGCGCGCTGTGTTGACGTGTTGAGTTCGGGAGAAAATGACGTCAGCACCGAAGACATATTTTCGTTACTGTAGTGTTTATGGGTGTATGGAAAGTTCTCAAAATGCGGAAATGTCATTCTTTAGAATTCCTAGACACCCAGAAAAGTAAGTGGTTGTTATATATTTGCAGTGTTAGGTACATTATTGCTTACGTAAATGGCGTAAAAGTGAGATTTAAAGCTAGAATGACACATTAAAATCAATAAGGATTTATCTGTAACGACATTTAGGTAGATGCTGCGATCTATCTAGCTCGAAAGTTTGGTACCTACTTAAATATTGTGCAAACATCTATTCAAACATTTTATGTAAATATGATTTCGTCAGTATTTAAGAAACAAATACGTACTTGAATCTTTATTAGATAAAAAGGTAGAAAGAGCGTTGGTACTAGCATAGCGCCATACACAGTTACTAATACGAGTAGGACAGTAGGTACCTACGTTTCTAGTTCAAACGAATCTTTTTTTTTTATTGTGATGGATTGGGTGTATTCTAGAGAAAACATATAAAATGAACACTTAAATTAACGCTTTTGCAATTATTGTTACACAATCTACTATTGCGCGTATGAGAGTAATATATTTATAATGATTTTTTGTGTCTTCAATACTGACTAATGTGGTGTCATGACGTGGTATTGTTATACTAAAACCTACTTACAGTTAATAGTACCTATTAGATTTACAACAACTTACATTGTACGAAGTCGATTATAGTAACGTTGTACAACCCTGCGTGACCTTGCGCAGTAGTAACGACCGCGCCGCCGCTGCCGGAGATTAACTACTGATATATCCTTATACTGTGGTGTAAGCGTTATCATCATCCTCCATGCGTTATCCCGGCATTTGCCACGGCTCATGGGAGCCTGGGGTCCGCTTTGACAACTAATCCCAAGATTTGGCGTAGGCACTAGTTTTTACGAAAGCGACTGCCATCTGACTTTCCAACCCGAAGGGTAAACTAGACCTTATTGGAATTAGTCCGGTTTCCTCACGATGTTTTCCTTCACCGAAAAGCGACTGGCAAATATCAAATGACATTTCGCACATAAATTCCGGAAAACTCATTGGTGCGAGCCGGGGTTCGAACCCGCGACCTCCGGAACGAAAGTCGCACGTACTTACCGCTAGGCTACCAGCGCTTCGTGTGCGTCTGCGCTCAGTGTGTAAGCCTTATATGGACGATAAATTAAAACAGCCAAAGAATTCATTAGTGTTATAGGTTATAGGTAATTATAATGTACTGTGAACATGGATGCGATGACAGTTCTACGACATTGCATATGCGATATGAGCTGTATTATAACTTATAACTGGCCACAAGCGTTGAATGCAAGTGTATTTTCATTGCATTACGAACCTAATTGTATTGTATGGATAAATTTTTAATTTCATTTGTATACTAACCACCCCGTTTACATTTACACATGATAAGAAAAAACATTACCGATTTTGGAGGATGGATATAATCAAGTCCTAATGCTAACTTAGTCAAACTGTGACTAGGAAGTAGGAATATAGTAAAGGTTAGCAACCACTGTCTTAACTATGTAGTCTGAGGAGAAGTTAGCCTTGTTTGTTTATTACGGGCCCAAGTTTAAGTTGTTGCAAAGTTGGTAACAAGCGTTAACACTGTTCTTTGAATTAGTCGCTTTTGACATTCTTTTTTTTTAATACTAATCTCTTAAAGGTTATCATTATAAGACATTGTTTGTCATTTTTAATAGCCTACATAGGGTACATACTACATAGTGCCCAGTGCTGGGCAAAGGCCTCCCTCGTGGATCTCCACCCGTACGGTCAACCAATTTGAATCATAGGCCACTCTAGAACCCTGTCTTGACACCGTGCATCGTGCATATTGGCCCTTTTGACACAGTATAATAAAGAGTACTATCGTACAGTATGGCCACTCCCGCTCCCCGCTGAAAGTGCCGCCCACCCCATCTCGGTTACCTCACAGTTACCGCCTGTCAAAAACGCGAACAGTCGACCTGTACACGTTCACCTACACTAACTTAGAATGTGTCTTAATTGATTGATCGTACATGACATAAGAAATCTAATTAGGTAACTTTTACTTTTACGTAATACAAACATGCGTCAGTCACTTCTGGACAGTTACTATTAAAAGCTCATATCGCAATTTAATCGCATATGATATGTCATCAACTGTCATCGCTAACATGTTTTCAGTAAATTGCTGTTGAGAACATTTTCAAAGATAATTACGGGGTGAAAATTAAGAGTAACTTAAAAACACCTAATTAATGAACCAACCATTACAACCAATGAAACACCAATGATTTCCATCTAGTTCAATTTATAGCCCGTATAAGGCTTACCACGCCAGGCATAGCCACCAAGTGGATGCCTCAAATTAAAGCGCGGACGTGACAGGCCCAGACGGAGATGGCGGGACGACCTTGATACCTTCATGATTAACTGGCCAGAAATAGCACACTAACGGGAGCTGTGGAAATCACGGGTAGAGGCATTTGCCCAGCAGTGGGACACATAAACGGGCTATAAAAAAAGGCTTACGGTGCAGGCCGGGGTTCGGGCAGACCAAGAAGGATGGATGCATTCTACCCAAAACAGTGGGAAAACGCCGAAGACAGGGTCGAGTGGAAAAAGCCAGGGGAGGCCTTTGCCCAGCAATGGGACACAGAGGCTAAATAAAATGCGATGTAACATAAACAAAATTAACGCCCAGGAACATGTAGGCGTTGCTCTTTGTGCGTCCTGCGTATTATATAAACATAATAATATCGGATATTAAGTTCTTGGAATCCTGATCGATGCAGCCTGTTGCATCCTAGGCAACCTGGATCGATATCCGCGCACATGCGTGCAGTCTAGACTTCCGTTTGATCAGGAAGAGTTTATGCGTATATGAACTGGAGTGTACTTGAGCCCTTTGGTATTGGTTGATTGGATTAAAAGAGTCCTGGGTGCTGCTATTGCTAACGTTTACATGCAGTCCTGCTCACTGGGGTTACACAAGTATTGGTTACGGGTTTTCAATCAACAAATCAGCATCTCTCTTTAGGCTTCCTGTAATTTTTATTGGTATATCAACAACAGTGTACATACACTGTGATTAACATAAATACAGACATTTTGATTATGATCACTAAACGTAACAATTATAGCATCAAATACGTTATCCGCTGTCCGTGATCTGATTTATTTCCGTCATCGGATCAAAGAAATAGTTTTACGGCTACTACGGAACGGACCATATTTTCACGAATTCGGATCCGATGTAGTACGAAACTACACTTATTACTTTATTAGGTCTCATTGAAGAGATCAATTGTGCATATTGACCCATGCAGTCGAGAAAGTCTCGGCAGTTTGTTTACAATATACTTCAAACTGTAGTCTTTTGTTTTTGCTTAACTAATTGGAGAGACTGTTAAACAATCTGTACAGTTGCCATCTGAAATATCGGAGCTGGCAAAGTGCTCATAAATATCGGAACGCACTTTAAAGCTTTAGTAATAGAGGCGTGTTACGATATTTGTGAGCACTTTGCCCGTTCCGATATATCTGATGGGGACTGTACATGGATCCGACGAGATTAAAAGTCTCTTGTGAAAACATATGTCTACAAAAAGTCCGCGATAGCATTACGAGTGTGTCTATATTTTACGGATAACTTACTAGCATCATTTTTATGATTAAATCCCCGTGCGTAGCTGTGGCGGACCGCTAATATTTAACTATATGAAATGACACAGTAAGTTTGTTCGCAGGTCTCACACACGAATGTGGCGTTTTCGGTGCCATCGGCACCGGGGAATGGCCGACGCAGGTCGACGTGGGGCAAGTCATCTGTTTGGGACTAGTCGCCCTTCAGCACAGGTCAGTTGCTAGGCAGAGTGGCTGGTGGACTAAATGTTAACGGAATGAGTGAACGCTCATATTGGGCGTGCAACGGGCGGGGCGTGCGGCGTGCATGTCAAACAATTGAAGCTCATACAAGTGTCCTGAGTCCTCGCTGCATAGCGTGCACAAGGGCGAGCCCACCCTGTCGACCGAGCGTCCACTCAGACCTTACGGCCCGGCCACGACATAAAGCCATAGGTGCGAATGAAAAGTCCCATCGCTGTGTCTCGCTCCAATGTATGACCGCCGCTCACCGCTGTCGCGCTTAGACCAATGTCGTGGCCGGGCCGTTACACTTACAGTTGAAGCGCTTGGCAAACTGTTGGCTTGTTGGGTGGACGACATTCGGAATATTGCGGGTCATAACATAACTGAATGGGACTAGCTCAGGATCGGGACATGTAGCGTAGATGGGAGCATCAATTGATATCTCGTGTGCTATGTCATTTGATATTTGCCATTCGCTTTTCGGTGAAGGAAAATATCGTGAGGAAACCAGACTAATTCCAATAAGGTCTAGTTTACCCTTCGGGTTGGAAGGTCAGATGGCAGTCGCTTTCTTAAAAACTAGTGCCTACGCTGAATCTTGGGATTAGTTGCCAAAGCGGACCCCAGGCTCCCATGAGCCGTGGCAAATGCCGGGATAACGCAAGGAGGATGATGATGTTTTGGGAGTGCGATGAGATGATGGCAGGAACATTAAACAACAACCGTGTATGGGATACAAATCGGTTTATTTGGATTACGTCGACAAATCTTAGTTTTGGACAAACATAAATTACACGTGTTGTAATCTCTAGATCTAGTTTTCGACGAGTGTCAACATGACAGCTCGGTGTTGCTGTTGTATTTTATAAAGGCGGCTATACATTAATGTAGATGGTCGCCACAATGTGCTATCTCAATTTGGTTCTCTTTCAACATCTTTCCCAGACCGGCACTGAAACTTGTGCAGTTTCATAATTATGCTCTATTCCTGCTTTGGGAATACAGGCGTGAGTTTATGTATGTATTTTCTTAGTTCTTGCGTTATCCCGGCATTTCTGAGGGTCCGCTTTCACAACTGAGAGAGGAGAGATATAGGAAGGAAGGAGATCGGAGATGCCGGGCGATTTGTATTGAAGACGCTCCTATTGCGCGCCATACCAGAGAGGATCAAGTATTATAGAGAGTTACTGTCAAAGTAAAATGTGTAATCACAGTGCATAGACTGCCATCTCTCGACACAGGCTTAAAACTTTTGAACCTCAGTTTTGACAATTTGGCCCATATTGTTAGCTCGATATGTGTTAAAATGTCAAATATTAATATTAGCGCCATCTAGCCGAGCGTTCCCCAAAGGTGTAACGCCATCTAGGCCACCGTACCTTTTTCTCTATGGCTTTGAGGTACGTTTTTTTCTTAGACCTTATCCGTCTATACGGAGTTACATATGTCTTTGGCCATACACATCATTTCCATGTCTGTGTACAGTCAACCAATTGGAACCCTAGGCCACTGTAGAACTATGTCATAGTGACGTTATAAATCAGATTGTCAGAAATCTCTTACTGCTTGTCATTTTGACATGATTGTAGAGTGGTCTAGGGTTCCAATTGGTTGACTGTACATGCGAACGATGCGAAGGCGTGTCATCACGCACGCACACAACAACAACGCTCAACTGCGATATGTCCGCCGGCGGCTTTGCTCTTTAGTGTTATATGTTCTGAGATTGTACTATAAACCTATAATTGTATTAAATGGTTACAGAGGCCAGGAATCGGCGGGCATCGTGACGTCAGAGGGCAAGAGCGCCCGCACGTTCAACTCTCACAAGGGCATGGGGCTCATCAACAACATATTCAACGACGAAGCTATGAAGAAGCTTAAGGGGAACCTCGGCATTGGACACACTAGGTGAGTTCTTTATTTTTCATCACACCCGCACTTTAAATATGCGTTCTCCCAAGGGAATAATGAAATTTCTTGTACCGTACTTAACTTTTTTACATCTATGTACATATTTTTTACATTGCCAGTGTGATGTAAAACATTGTGTGTAACTCGGGGAGTATGAATATTATTAACTCGAGTCTTTAAATCGCTCCGGAAAGCCGTCGTGATTTAACTTACTCTCGTTAGTAATATTCAACTTCCTCCCCTTGTTGCACAATGTACTATTAACTATAAATCGGCTTCACACAGAACAGCCGAAGACCCGTGGAGCGAGCGATACACGTGCGAGGAAATCGTAACTCCCTTCGGTCGTGTTTTAATTTATCTCCGCTCGTTTCGAATTTCCTCTTTTTAACCCCCGACGTAAAAACGACGGGGTGTTATAAGTTTGACGTGTCTGTCTGTTTCATCGTAACTCCCGAACGGGATACCCCCATTTGCCAGAATTTCATTTGCCATAATTTTATTTGCCATCCTATTCAACAATCATAATATTGTTTCTCATAACATCTTATGCCATAATCATTGTTTACTATATTAATCTAGTGCCAGAAACTTTGTTTCCCATAAAGCCAGTTTCCATAATGTCATTTGTCAGAATCATCGAAATCCGTAATTACCACATTCCATACCATCATTTGTCATACAAATTAGCGTCCAGAAAAGTCAAATTCCATAATGTGCTTTGGCAGAATCGAAAACTACTATAATAGGTACTAGAAGGACTAGAGAATGAAACTGCTATCAGAAAGTAGGTTAGGTTAGGTTAGAACTGTGACCCCTGGAAAATGAAACTGCTATCAGAAAGTAGGTTAGGTTAGGTTAGAACTGTGAACCTCTGGAAAAGGAAACTGCTTGAAAAGTAGGTTAGGTTAGGTTAGATCTGTGACCCCCGGAAAATGAAAATACTATCAGACAGTAGGTTAGGTTAGAACTGCGACCCCTGGAAAATGAAACTGCTATCAGAAAGTAGGTTAGGTTAGGTTAGAACTGTGACCCCTGGAGAATGAAACTGCTGGAAAAGTAGGTTAGGTTAGGTTAGAACTGTGGCCCCTGGAAAATGAAACTGCTATCAGAAAGTAGGTTAGGTTAGGTAATAATATGGGCAACAATTAATATGGCAATAATTGCTTATGGCGTTTGAATATTCTATGAAACCATATTATTGCACTTAATAATATGGCTAACAAATAGTATGGCATTGTATGATTATGGAAGGTAATATTCGGATAAACAACGAGTATGTCATATGATTTTTATGGTAAACAAATCATTCGGGCAAATGAAATTCAGGCAAGTTAGATTCGGGCAAATGAATATTATGTTAAATGACTGTCGGGCAAACAATAGACAACCCTCCCGAACGGATTATCCGATTTAGATTTAATTTTTTTGTTTGTTTTAAAGCTGAATTAGTCGGGAGTGTTAGCCATGTTTCATAAAGATCGGTCCACTATGTGGAGGGTTTTTTCAAAATTTTAATTTTGTGGTTAGGTTTATTATTCAGATTGTTATCCTATTAACCCATGACCTTTTGATTCATATGCATACCTAAAGGAAAATATGTAAGTATGAAAAAAATAGCTTCAATTGTAATCAAATTATATGTTGAATATACTTTAGCTGAGAAAACGCATACACATAACTATTAATTTATTTATTGTATCAGGTAACAAAGGACCCATTTGGTAAACATTAAAATCACATACACATTTAAAAGTAACAATCACAGAAACAAATATAAAATACTAGCTTTTGCCCGCAGCTTCGCGTTACAAAGAGACAAACAGTAGTCTATGTCACTCTCCATCCCTTCAACTATCTACACTTAAAAAATCACGTCAATTCGTCGCTCCGTTTTGCCGTGAAAGACGGACAAACAAACAGACACACACACTTTAACATTCATAATATTAGTATGGATATGGATAACAATTATAAATAGCAAGTCAGAATTTGGTATAGAAAATGTCCCCCTTATTCATAAACGCTACACTAAAGTTATCAAGTCGATAAAGTTTGTTTTTCCCTTTCTATCACACCAATACGTCGGAAAGGGACAAACGAACTTTATCGGCCTGATAACTTTAGTGTACGTTTATGAATAAGGGGGTAAGAGTATATCACAGTTAGAAGATAAGTAAATACCTTTTATTTGTACAGATACTCGACATCAGCGGCGTCTGAGGAGGTGAACTGCCAGCCGTTCGTAGTTCACACGGCGCACGGCGCCCTCGCCGTGGCACACAACGGCGAGCTCGTCAACTGCTCCAGTCTCAGGAAGATGGTTAGTATCACCAACTTACATACATAAGCGACTAATAAAGACTTAAGACGCTACAGGAGCGAAAATGCTAAAATGGAAAGGATGTTATTAACTAGATTTATCGAAAAAAAATTGTCCATTCAGAACAAACAACTCAGTTAAAAGGTATTGCGAAAAAATCTTTTATATCGAGGTTCCGCTCTCGACTGTTTGCTCCTTCAATACTTATTCAATCGTAACGAAAAGAGAAGAGACATGAGAAATTTGGTTTTGATTATTAATTTGTTACCAATTTTGAATACCACAGCTTTTTTTGTGACTTAATCAATAAGGCCGTTTGTGGAAGTTTTGATGGGCTCTAGCGTCTATAAAAATAAGAATATCAAAATAATCAAAACGGTCCGATACACAGATAAAAATAATAATAATCTGTGTTGAAAAAATCATTGCTTCAAAAACCAGGGAGGAAATAGTCGAGAGCGATTGTATGGAGAATTGACCAAATATTTAGATCTCAAATTAACCTTTTCGTTTTCAGGTACTCGGCCGAGGTGTAGGTCTCTCCACACACTCGGACTCCGAGCTGATTACACAGGCGCTGTGCCTCAACCCACCCGAGGGTGAAACCGACGGCCCGGACTGGCCGGCTAGGATCAACCAGCTCATGAGGTACATATGACTATTCACTTTTGATTTCAAAAAGATCCAAGTTATAATGACCTGGAAATAGACGTGCAGGAAGTGAGTTCCACTCCTTTCATTTTTGAAGTTTACGGTGAAGGAAAACATCGCGAGGAAACCGGATTAATCACAATGCCTAGTTACCCTTCGAGTTGGAAGGTCAGATGGCAGTCGCTTTCGTGAAAACTAGTGCCTACTCCAAATCTTGGGATTAGTTGTCAAAGCGGCTCCCATGAGCCGAGGCAAATCCCGGGATAACGCAAGAAGGATGATGGCGGACGGAGGACGCAATTCATGCTAGCAGTGTTGTGGCCCATTTCTCGAACTTAAAGTTACAATTTACAAGTGGTAGTCACTGTCTAATATGACAAGTTGAAAAGAGACTTCCGCGTGTAACTTTCAGCTTTGAGAAATGTGCCACTGGTCGTGTTAAATCGGTTCTACAAACTATTATACCACAATTTAAATATATTAATAAATTATATTCGCTCCCAGGTTGGCGCCCCTCAGTTACTCTCTGGTGATAATGCTGAAGGACAAAATATACGCCGTGAGGGATCCTTACGGCAACCGGCCGCTCTGCCTCGGCAAGATCCTGCCTCTGGGCTCCTCATGTAAGCTTATTGACCGAAAGTTACATTCTTCATTTCATACATACATAAATTCACGCCTGTATTAAACGGGGTAGGCAGAACAGACGGAACTGCTGAAGTTTCAGTGCCTCTTTTGGCAATTAAGAGGTACAATACGGATGACGACTACATAAAAAAATGGCATTCTATTTAGTCCGTCAGTTAGATCGTCCAAAAATACTGAACACATATTTTTCGCTTTTACTAATTAATGAAAAAATACAAAGTTATAGAGCATCAAAGTTCCGGAGTGGGGGCTTGTGACGTCACTTCTAAGTAAAAATTGTACCTACCGTGACGTCACGCGAAACTTCAACGCACTGTACCGTCATCATTTTTCGTTTACGAAAAAATACGTGTCTAAAATTCTTTGATAATCTAACTGACGGACTAATTAGATTTTTTTAGTCGTCTCGCCTATTGACTTGTAATGGAACGATCACCATATTTACAGTGCACGTGTCAGCTTGTTACTTCAAAATATCATTGCTCGGGCTCTCACTTAGATCTAACTTTAGAACTATTCCAACTCCTTACTAAGTATTACAATCTTTAGAAATAAAGTCATCATCATCATATCAGCCCTTTATCGCCCACTGCTGAGCATAGGCCTCTCTTCTAGTACGCCACTTGTCCCGGTCCTGAGCTAGTCTCATCCAGTTGTGACCCGCAATTCTCCGGATGTCGTCCACCAGCTAACGGATGCCAAGCGCTTCTTACATCTGTAAGCGGCCACCATTGTGTTAAATTTTAGTCCATCTGCCATCATTCATCCATTAGGTCTGAATGCCTCCCTTTTACTCTAACGTGAACAAAAAGGACGGCATGTTGCCTATGATCATATTTCTATCATAAACATATGATTGCCTGTGTGGTGACGGGTTAAGAACTTCACTACCCCCTTTCTTCCCGTGGGTGTCGTAGAAGGCGACTGTGGGATATGGGTTAAATTGTGGCGTAGGCGAGAGGCTGGCAACCTGTCACTGCAATGTCACAGTTTCGTTTTCTTTCAACCCCTTATTTGCCAAGAGTGGCACTGAAACCTGAGTAGTTTCATGTGCTCTGCCTACCCCTTCATGGGACACAGGCGTGATTGTATGTATGTATGTATGTATGTAAACATATGATAGTGGACTATCGGCCTAACTCACAGTTTTGGGCGGACTAGAAACTTGTGAGTCGGAAATAACAGCCCCCTCGCTCTTCCAAATGAGCTGCCGTAATGTTTGGAGAAGACTAGCTAAAGTTGACATCAATATCTTACAATCACACGAATTACTATCCGCACTTGGTCTTATCAGGGGCGGCTCACTCTGCGATTCTATCGCCGCGCTACAAGTACATGCGGGCGGCCGCGAGTTCGCGGCCTAATCAGGGGTGGCTCGCATTCCCACGGAACGCACGTTCGCACTTTCTATTGTTACTATACGTCGCGAGTTTTTTTAAAGGTTCATATGCGATATCCGCGGGTGGAATGTCTAATAATGCTTAGTTAAATAAACATCATGAATAAAATAGGACAATTTTACACTTTCTACTATCGATTATGTAATTTATGTCCCACGGAAACGTTCAATAAGGCTTGTGACGTTGGGACTTAAACAAAAATAATATAAATACTGTATATATACCTAGAAAGGACCCAAGACTTGAATATAATTGAATAGGTATTAATTTTTTTTAATCCGTAGTCAACCCTATCGTCCGACGCTGCGCACGTGCGGCTCGTTTCTTTGTAATAATTTTGTAGGCATTTAAAAAGGCGGCATTTCGTGAACATCAAAGCAGTGGGCCTTCTGTACTTGTACTATTATGTATTCTGTGGTCTTATTTGTGATGTTATCTGGGTAAAGGTACCTTATTGTCGATGGCGCTTACGTCCCGCGGCGTCGTATTTGTGTACGAACATCGTTCATTCGCCACCGACAATAAGGTCCCTTTACCCAGATAACAGCACATTTTATCGTCTCGTCTTTAACGTTATGCACACTTAACGATATCCCATTTATAGGCAACTGGCCATATGCACAAACGCTTAACAATATTGCTATCGTATCTCTATCGCTCTTTCGTATTGGCGCGACAGAGCCAGACTGCGTTTCGATCGGCGTCTAATGTCATCGATTGTCATTTCGTCTAGGCCGGCTGATATCCGTTTGGCAAAGACATATGTAACTTCGTATAGACAGATAAAGTCTAAGAAAAAAACGTACCTCAGTACCATACAGAAAAAGGTACGGTGGCCTAGATGGCATTACACCTTTGGGGTACGCTCAACTAGATGGCGCTAATATTAATATTTGACATTTTAAAACATATCAAGCTAAGAATATGGGCTAAATTGTCAAAACTGAGGTTCAAAAGTTTCAAGCCTGTGTCACGAGATGGCAGTCTATGCACTGTGATTACACATCTTACTTCGACAGTAACTCTCTATAATACTCGATCCTCTTTGGTTCTTGGTAACATTTGCCAATAACTGAATTCCATATGGGAGCATTAGCGTAACATTTGTACGCACTTACACTTCCTAACTATGTGTCTAATTCAATTTTTTATCATTACAGCACTCACTGGAGTTTAACTATCACTAGCATGACATGACCACTTTGAATGTTTTTTTCAGATGCCTACAAAAACTCATCAGAACGCCATAACGAGGGTAAAGCATGCTCCATTATCCATAACATTATGTTAGTCATTTTATTAACACATTCTGATTTAAAGTGTCGTGAGTTATAAGTGGGCCATTTTTTTCAAAGTTGTCCAATGTCCACCCCACTTGTTTTGTAACATGGGTATTTTTTACGCGATTCATACTCAGAATCGCGAGGTCTTTCGATCCTGATAGGAGAAAAAATATGTACCAAGATTTCCATACATTTTTTCGAACAACCTTGCATTCCGTTAGCGCCATACAAAATGTATGAAATGGTAACGGAAGGGAAAAACCCTTGGGACACTTTTTTTCTCCTATTAGGATTGAAAGAGCTCGCGGTTCTGAGTGGAAATCACATAAAAGTTTTCAAATCCAAAAAAAAGTGGGGTGGACAACTTTGAACAAAATGGCCCAAGTACTAACCTTTAGAATGTTTTATGGATTAAAGTCACTTGCTCGGTGTATCTCTGACAGCCAAGTAACGTAAGCGATCGTCAATATCTGCGTAACTTTTTATTCGTAATTAGTGCGAGCGAGATGTACAGAAAGTAATGGCGCTACGAAACATTTTAATGTTTGCATGCAATGATAACACCACCAATTTTGGGGAGAATAACTTTCGCTTGTGACCGATTAAAAATAAACTGCATGACCATAACATATGGGCTAATTGGGCTATGGTTATGGGCTCCGATTTCCGCACTTAGCCTCATAGAGAGAGGCTATTGTGCGTACATTGGGCTAAGCCCTCATTTAACGGGAAGGCTTTCGTGTGAAAAACAGTGAAATCGCAACCGAGCGCTTGATCATACCGTGTGTGGTATCAAATTAAAGGGCTTTGCAAGTAGTTTACAAATATATAACATATCATAGGAATTTTTTCCACTTGGTCTAACAAAATATGAGAAAATGTCCAAAAGTGGTGATAATTGTACCGGTGAAGGCTCGTTTTCAAAAAATTGCCAAAAATAAATAATAGCAATTTATAATCAGTAATCACTAAGGCATGACAGCAATTTAAGTAAACGTTGCAGATTAATTAAGTACAAAAATTACTTCGATGTGATGTAGATTTTCAAAGAAATTGTCACTTAATAAGATGCTAACTGAAACTTGAATTAAATAAATCTATTGGATAACGGAAAGTGTAGTATTTCACCGACTAAAACTATCAATTTTACACTATTTTGACGTTTTTTTTGAAAGAACCCTTAAGGATGACCTGAAAAGTTTTGAAATTATATGTTCTTAAAAAAAAGGTTTCATCGGAGATATAATTCGCCAGCATCATGCTGCTTTTCTGCTTCCTATGTTTTTCTCTCTTCTACTTAGGTTGGTTTTTGAATGAAGTGTTACTTATTTTTGTTAACTGTTTCAGTTTTGATGAATGGTAGCGCGAAAAACGGTATCGATGACAAAGCGGAAGGTTGGGTCGTGTCGTCCGAGTCATGCGGATTCTTGTCCATTGGTAAGTTGCATAACATCTCAAGACTAAAGCCCCCGTCGCGTGCTTAACCCGCGTAAGCCAGTTACGATCGAATAGTTTTTTTTTTACAGGATCGTGCATAGATCTTTAAAACCCTACATAACAGTCTATTCCCCAAAACCAGCGCCCGCCGGCTTCCGCGCACGCGCGCAGTAACGAAAAAATTTAAAACGCATTGTTCGGCTCTATAACCATGGCAACGCATTGTTATAACGATATTGCGCGGTAAGCCGGCGGGAGATGGCTTTGGGCAGCTGCGCTGGCAGTGCAAAATACAGGAAACAGTGTGAATTTCACGAAAGTTATTCTAGAAAACGATTAAAAACTAAGTGCATGGTCGTAGAAAAAGTATTGTATGCAACAGTGTTTAACTGAGTCAAAAAATACTCGTTACACGTTTGTTTGAGCCTGAACTCAATTGTCTAAATAAAACAGTATAAAATATTACCATTTCTTTTAATGGAATTTAAATTACAGGTTTTTGTCTAGGACACGCGACAGAGAGAGTTTTCGATTAGTAAAAAAAAGGGGGGCGCTGGTGACGCGCACCGTGCTTTTATAGTGTCGCGACGGGGGAAACCGCGGCGCTTCAGTCTTCATTCCTATTGATCCGGCAGCTCGAGGCTCTGGCCGCTGCTCATTGGATCAGCGGGGTGACCGGAGGTTGGCTATCCTGTCTGTGTTGCCAGTCAGGGCGTTAACACGTTGTTACCCACGCCACTCGTCTTTTTTGACCTCCTTTAAACGCCTGTTGCACAAAATACTATATCCGTTGTAGGAAACTTTAATTGTACCTATTATATTATACGGCATATGTATGTCTACCTTTTACGGATAACTTGTTGTCGCCGTACAAGCGGGCCGTTATAGATAACATCCGGTTTCTGACGTAGCGCGCCATTTTTGTCTATTAATGTGCTAAAAACAAAAATTGCTAACCTCATTTCCACTCCACAGGCGCCAGATACGTACGCGAAGTTCTCCCCGGCGAAATAGTAGAGATGTCCCGACACGGAGTCCGGACTGTGGACGTAGTGGAGCGCCCTGCGGACAAGCAGCAAGCCTTCTGCATATTCGAGTATGTGTACTTCGCGCGAGCTGACTCCATGTTCGAAGGTCAGTGCCTAGTGTAGTGAGTATAGTAGAGATGTCACACTGTGACGTAGTGGAGCGTGCGGACAAGCAGCAAGCCTTCTGCATATTCGAGTATGTGTACTTCGCGCGAGCTGACTCCATGTTCGAAGGTCAGTGCCTAGTGTAGTGAGTATAGTAGAGATGTCACACTGTGACGTAGTGGAGCGTGCGGACAAGCAGCAAGCCTTCTGCATATTCGAGTATGTGTACTTCGCGCGAGCTGACTCCATGTTCGAAGGTCAGTGCCTAGTGTAGTGAGTATAGTAGAGATGTCACACTGTGACGTAGTGGAGCGTGCGGACAAGCAGCAAGCCTTCTGCATATTCGAGTATGTGTACTTCGCGCGAGCTGACTCCATGTTCGAAGGTCAGTGCCTAGTGTAGTGAGTATAGTAGAGATGTCACACTGTGACGTAGTGGAGCGTGCGGACAAGCAGCAAGCCTTCTGCATATTCGAGTATGTGTACTTCGCGCGAGCTGACTCCATGTTCGAAGGTCAGTGCCTAGTGTAGTGAGTATAGTAGAGATGTCACACTGTGACGTAGTGGAGCGTGCGGACAAGCAGCAAGCCTTCTGCATATTCGAGTATGTGTACTTCGCGCGAGCTGACTCCATGTTCGAAGGTCAGTGCCTAGTGTAGTGAGTATAGTAGAGATGTCACACTGTGACGTAGTGGAGCGTGCGGACAAGCAGCAAGCCTTCTGCATATTCGAGTATGTGTACTTCGCGCGAGCTGACTCCATGTTCGAAGGTCAGTGCCTAGTGTAGTGAGTATAGTAGAGATGTCACACTGTGACGTAGTGGAGCGTGCGGACAAGCAGCAAGCCTTCTGCATATTCGAGTATGTGTACTTCGCGCGAGCTGACTCCATGTTCGAAGGTCAGTGCCTAGTGTAGTGAGTATAGTAGAGATGTCACACTGTGACGTAGTGGAGCGTGCGGACAAGCAGCAAGCCTTCTGCATATTCGAGTATGTGTACTTCGCGCGAGCTGACTCCATGTTCGAAGGTCAGTGCCTAGTGTAGTGAGTATAGTAGAGATGTCACACTGTGACGTAGTGGAGCGTGCGGACAAGCAGCAAGCCTTCTGCATATTCGAGTATGTGTACTTCGCGCGAGCTGACTCCATGTTCGAAGGTCAGTGCCTAGTGTAGTGAGTATAGTAGAGATGTCACACTGTGACGTAGTGGAGCGTGCGGACAAGCAGCAAGCCTTCTGCATATTCGAGTATGTGTACTTCGCGCGAGCTGACTCCATGTTCGAAGGTCAGTGCCTAGTGTAGTGAGTATAGTAGAGATTTCACACGGAGAACTGTGGACGTAGTGAAGAGAAAACACAGAGAAGAAAAAAAGAAGACTTATAACTAACATGTACACTGTAGGTAATTACACTGAAAAAGGTGAACACTCAGCATAATGTCCGGTCCTACTGGAGTAGTACCCGACGCTGGTCTTCCGTGAACACCTGTAAGGAGCGTAGTTGCACGCAGCTATTTATAGTTACTACATATAGGGTTAGGGTCGCTGTTTTAGCGATGAGACCGCCTGTTGTTACCTACCACGTTGTATCTGTTCTGAATTATGTTTCTTTTTCTTCTGTAGTGTGCAATAAAGTATTTTATTATTATTATTATTATTATATACTTATATTATACATATACGTACTTAACAAAATTTTTGACGCTTACAATTAATTATGACAATTAGTCTATTAAGAGAAAGGACAAGTTAAATGGCTATTCTTGTTTTATATTTATTTAAAGAATTTTTTACTACAATCAAATTCAATAACAATTTGGAAACCATGCAGATGAAAGCTATAAAAAGCTATAAAAGATCGTAGGGGGTAATGGCACAGAAGATCCCTCTAGGTCGAAGTGTACCCATAAGACATATCGTCACTACTTTTAAAAAAACTTGTATCTTCGTCTGTCAATGAAAAGAAAATTGTAGTAAGTATGTATGGAATGCATTTAGACTTACTGCGTTTTAACTTTGAGGAACAGCGTGAGATACGAGATTTTTTAAAAGTAGTGACGATATACATTCTTAGACTTTTCTTTTTTACATAGAGTACAATAAACATATTGTCGGCAGGTCAAATGGTGTACTCTGCGCGTATGCAGTGCGGCCGTATGCTGGCCCAGAGAGTCGCCAGTGGACGCCGACATAGTATCGTCCGTGCCTGAATCCGGCACTGCTGCGGCGCACGGATATGCTAGACAGGTATTTATAAAGCTACAGTAAACGGCCATAAAGAATACTCATGGGTTTTTCGACTTCGTAGGGCGTTGTCTCTTTCTTGCTTATGTGACGTTAATTGTCTCTTTCCAAAGACCGATATGCATTCTTTATGACCGTTTACAACGTTCTTCGTCACCAATAATACCTTTAAACAAACGAATGACTTACTTCTACTTACATTCCTCACTTGATGGTACCTAACGGCCTGGCCACGATATTGGTCCCAGGCGACAGCGGGAGCCATAGGTGCGAACGAAAAGTCCTATCGCTGTGTCTCGCTCCAATCTATGGTCGCCGCTCGCCCCTGCTGCTTTAAACCAATGTCGTGGCTGGGCCGTAAGAATACAAACGTTCTCTATTGGTATTATACAACATATTATACTTTGAACGCAAAAGATCCTCAAAATTACGATTCTATATTTATAATTATTTTTTTATCGCACAAAAAGATACATCACAGGATAAAGAGTAAACCTTCATGGATTAAGATAAGATTTAGGATGGCGCGATTCGATTCTTACTCGTAAGCGTAGCTTTCGAACTTTACTTCTAAAGCTGAGTTTAGACCAGCAAGTTATTGCTGCAAGTTTTGAGACGCAACTATAGGTAAGAGTGAGTGGCAAATATCTGCATCTCTTTCTAGCATATACTTCTGTCTCAAAACTTGCAGCAATAACTTGCATGTCTAAACTCAGCTTAAGGGTCGGTTGCACCAAACCATCTGTCACCGTCAAAACGTTCGCTAAATTTTATTGTATGAGAAGTTCCATAGACCTCTGCCGCGTGACGTCTGTTAACTGTATTTGATGCAACTGGCCCTAAGTATAATATTTACATATAACATGTTATATTTTCAATCCCCAGTCCGGTATTCCCTTCATGGAGGTCCTGTGCAAGAACCGCTACGTAGGCCGCACGTTCATCCAGCCATCCACCCGACTGCGCCAGCTAGGCGTAGCCAAGAAGTTCGGTGCGCTCTCAGAGAATGTCTACGGCAAACGCATTGTGCTCATTGACGACTCCATCGTGCGAGGGAACACCATTGGACCTATTATCAAGCTGCTGAGAGACGCTGGGGCTGCTGAGGTGAGTAAAAATAGCTTATTATGGAAATTAGTCAGAAAGCAAGTTCATCCAGCCATCCACCCGACTGCGCCAGTGCAAGATTCTAAATATTGGAATCTTTCGCTTGCTCGGGTATCAATATTGGCACGTGCAGTTGAACAATAACTTTTCCACTTGTAAAACAAATAACTATAATTTTAATGTTAATAATCCATTTGTTTTTAAATATAATCATATAGATTTTTTCTTTTTTAGATATTGTGAAACGTACCACTTTATAAATCGCAAATTATAAATGCAGACATCAATCGCAATGAAAAAATCAACAGTGATCGACTCTGGCCCACGTGGGACTCCAGCCGGCCTAACACTACTGTGTGGTGTGGTCGGGAGGTTAGTCTTGCGCCGATGCAAGTCCTCAGGGTTGGCTAGGGTTGTAAACCTTGAAATGTAGATGTCGCTGGTGATGCATGACTACGTCACGGTGACGTAGTCTCGCATCACAGTCGCAATGGTTAAATTCGCAGTCATGGACGGATGGTCCGCTGGCGCAATTGGTAACGCATTGGACCGGCAATCCAAGGATGTGGGTTCGTGTCCCACGTGGGCCAGAGTCGATCACTGTTGATTTTTTTCATTGCTATTGATGTCTGCATTTATAATTTGCGAACTATAATTTTACTTGAGAACTGTATGAATACAGATATTTAAAGTCACTAACAGGTCGAACGCGTTTAAATATCGTTACTTTACCTTTTTTCCAACGTTGCTGGGACATCAGCGTTCCGCGACCACGACCAGTGCAACCTGGCCGGAAAAAAGGTTAAATAATATTTAATCGCGTTCGACCCGTTAGGCCCACTTGCACCAAACACAGCTCAGGGTTAGTGCCCACTGTCATCTGTCAAATCCATACTAATATTGGTGTGATCGTGGTCAAACGTCTACCTATTCATATTTAAAAAAAATATATAAATGGGAAAGTGTGTGTGTCTGTTTGTTTGTCCGTCTTTCACGGCAAAACGGAGCGACGTATTGACGTGATTTTTTAAGTGGAGATAGTTGAAGGGATGCAGAGTGACATAGGCTACGTTTTGTCTCTTTCTAACGCGAGCGAAGCCGCGGGCAAAAGCTAGTTCCATATAAAATGGTGGGTTAACCCTCCATTTTCGTTGGTGCAAGTGGCCCTTAGTGACTTTACGAGTAAATATGTGTACAAAACGCGAGAATTTAACATTGTCTCATAATTTATCATATTGCATGAATGCGTTTATTACAGGTGCACATCAGAATAGCGTCCCCGCCCCTAAAGTACCCGTGCTACATGGGCATCAACATTCCCACGCGGGAGGAGCTCATCGCCAACAAGATGGAAGCGCCGAAGCTCGCCAAACATGTCGGTTAGTACAACTGTAAAAGTGCACTGCCGGCGTATCATGCTGTCAATTTTATCACTTATCCACGTGGATAAGACATCTGTCACTCTCACACTGACATACTTGCTAAAGCGTGACGGATGCTTTATCCACGTGGATAAGTGATAAAATTGGCAGCATGATACGCCGGCAGAATACCATTCCTGAAGCATCTCAAAGCGAGAAACGTAATAGACAATAGTGTACTTATTATGTGTTATACATAATTGCAGTATTCGCTATGGGCACATAGAATAGAATACACATTTATTACATTGTGCACGACTGCTGTCCAAACTTTGTCAGAGTTCCATATTATATCGCGTGGTGTGAAATTACTTCCAACGGGCGCTATGTTTTATGTTGATATTATTAAGGATCTCTTGTGGAGTAAAGGCCACTGCTACCCAGTCGTCACTTGCAATTATTTTTATTTCTTCTGTCCATTTTTCTACTAGGCGGTCTGACTTTCCGGGAGGGCCCGACCACGAAGTGATTCTCTTACTCGTTTCATTTCATTTCAGTGTCATGCAATGTGACAGTGATTCGATAACTTTGGTCTTTTCTCTTGTAGCTGACGTATTTAAATTAAATTTTAAGATGTAACCAAGTATGTTTTTCAATTGGTCCTTTGATTCTCGAACCATAACATGCATTTTTCATGTTTCCAGGTGCCGACAGTCTCGAATACCTAAGCGTGGAGGGTCTCGTGAGCGCGATCCACTACAACATGAAATCGACGCCGAGTGACGGCGTGGGCGGCCATTGCACGGCCTGCCTCACGGGCGACTATCCTGGAGGGCTGCCCGAGGCCGACTGGTGAATTTAGGGTAACCATGTCTCTGAGCTCGAGCTTTCACTCTATGTAGGGTAGGCGAAAGTCCATTAAGCTAAACTATGTGTCTGGTTGGAGGTAAAACCCGATAAATCGAGATAATTTTTCACTGAAATAAGAACGTTGTGGAAATTGCATTATACATAGTACGAAATTCGAGAACAAGTTTGCTCATTATCGGGTTTGATCACTAACCCCTCGTTACTCGATGCAGGGTAGGCGCCCGCGCTTGTGCTGCCGCTCAAGGGGTAACAATGTGCTTGCGCGGCAAACTTCTAATATAGACATGCCTCGGCGGAGGCAGTAAAACTCATGTGCTGCCTTGGACGAGGCATGTATAATATACACAGCATGTTTGCCTAGGAAATTGCCTCGTGACATGCCTCGCCTTGTATGGACCCAGCTATTAACCTAAACTATGTGTCCGGATTATAACTCGATGTAGGGGATGGCCCATCGTCCAAGACACTTTAAAATTCTACATTATGAAGCCTACATACATTTCTTCAGTAAATCTATGGTAAATATAATACTATTTCCAAGTTTTCCAACACATATTTTAGCGTTAAATGGACCAGAGCCTGTTCAAGAGACAATACAATAAGTACAACTAACTATAACACATTTACTGTTTCCTAAAAGTACATAATTTAACTATTTTTGTACACATTTTTCATTTACACTGTGCCTTATTTTTTACACTGTGCCTTATAAACTTTTAAGTATAAAGATAGGGGTACACTAGGAGAAAAAAGTTTTGAGGTATCGACAGTCGAGCAATTTCGATGGTCATCTAAGGACCTTTATTATCTTACCTGACTTATATTATAGACTATACATAATACCGTATTGTGCGATGTTGCCAGACTTATCAAGCACAGTCAAAAACGTCGCTACGACCTGCGTGCTACAATTTTATTGTCTCCTAGTTTATCTCTGTCTTAACACGTATTTTTAGAGTAAGAACCGTCGGCTGGTTTCGACTTAAATGAATAGACATTATTTCTTGTTGATTCCAGTAAAATTTTGTTAAATGCATTTGCTGCAAGTATGAAACTTCTTTGTACTTCGTTTTTGAAACCTAATAAAGGTGTAAACGACGTGGACGTGTATTTTAGTTGGACATATTTTTTGTTATACATATATAACAAGCGTAATAACTGTACTGTTGGCATTTCCTGGAGTACCATAAAATGTTAGAGCCGTGCCCCGTGCCCGCACACGTCACGCAAACGATGTACTGTACCGTCTCTCATAAGGATCCATATATTACATCGCACATAATGCACAACCATTAGCCAGGTCCACACAGGCACGTCGCGAGGCAATATCCTCGCTCGGCAAAGGCAGTGCGTGCGCTTTGCTCGGCCGAGCAACCTGCCTCGGACGAGGCACGCCTACATTGGACGTTAGCCACACGGGCACATTGCCTAGCTCTGTGTGGACCTGGCTATTGTCGAAATCGAGTTAATAAAGTTTTACTGTAATATATTTTTGAATAATTTTAATTAGTATAAGGGTAATTCTCAAATGATTCCTGTTTATACAATAATTTACGTAATAATCTAATAATTTAGTTATGTTTACAGAATATTTGTTGATGTAAAAGTTTACACGCTAAGTTTATCTCAAATCATGAGGCCTTAGGAAATTTTGAAATACATACCTACACATATTATTTTGTGCTTGATTCTAGAACATTTTGAGGTATCCGGATGTCACAGGCCTTTTTTATCCTCTATCGTATGTGACTGTCAGAACATTGTCATATATATAATGCCTTATCTTTAATCAATTGTTTTCTCAGACTTCTTGCTTGGTAACGCATGTTGTGTAATCTGTGTTCCTATCCTTTAAGTTATGCCTCATTCACAGTGACATCTTATTTTTTTCCTTGTATTGTATAGTCTGTTTTACGATCTTAGAAAACTCTCGAATACTTAGATCTGACACCGAAGTACATGGATTTTGTTTTTAAAACATTGTAATTATATTATTGTGTAGTGTACCTAAACAATGCTAAAATTATGGACCATTGGATTATTTCATTATTATTGTTGTCAATTGTTAAGTATATTTTTTTTTCTCTTTTCTTTCTTTCAAAATCACTTTGCTTCAAAAACGTAAAATTTATCGTAAATCGATTTTAGAAGATAGAGTTTAAACGTAGACTTGCCATGCCTTAGTTCTACTGGCAATTTCTTTTTACAATAAAGATCGATTGAACTGCAAACACTGACGCCAATCTATTAAAATAAGCAATATAAAGTTTATTGTGCGCATCAGTCAAAATGCTTATTTATTTGTTTTACTTCATTTTGCGTCTTTGGCGTATTGATATGTATAATTGTATCTAGGCGTGTCCACACAGAGCGCGAGGCAACGTCCTTGCGTGGCAGCAATTTTAGACGTGCCTCGGCCGAGGCAGATTGCCCGGACAAAAACACGCACTCGCTCTGTTTGTACCCTAGTATTGGCTACTTTACGTAGGTGTATCTTTATTTTATTTCCAATTCTATAAAATTGTTAATAGAGTATAAATTGCGATCAGTTGACAGTAGTTGTAAATTAAGAACATTCCACCCTATCGGTATAGAATTAGTTGTTGTACGAACGTACAACTATATTATCGAGAATGAATTAAATCATTTTATTTTTAATTATGTGTTTTATTTTCTGGCCATTTCTTTACTAATAAGTAATTATACTAAATTTAATAAAAAAATAGTAAAGGTTGTAAATAAGAATAACAAAGATTGATTTTGTCTTTACATATTCCAATTTATTTACATAATTTACTAGCTACTTAAATATACCTAATACATTTGTCTATACAACTAAAGTATAATTTAATTTTAAACACCTCCCTCAGAGGAACTTTTTACATTTCACATACAACAAACGGTTCACAATACAAAACACAATTTGAACTTATTACACACAATTTGAATATGTTATTGCTTCAATGTAATTTGAATCTTCCACCTTCAATTCAAAAGCGCTTTATTTTAGTTCCTTCAATTTTTTTAAAGAAGAACCATAATAAATCCAGCCTAAAACTGCACTTTAAAAAATACAAAAAGTGTCAAATGATGTATCTTTAAAGATACACTGTCAATAAAAGGATTATGAAGAAGTGAAATAATTTGTAACATAACATTTTAGTGTAACATTACCCTAACTGGTAAATTAAATCATATTTTTCAGTACAGATGGAGTTTTTTTTACGCACTAGTGCGAAAAGTGGTTCATTATATGCCAGGTCGAAACTTCGGAGGGCCATCTGTACTGAAAAACGTCGTACGATACACGTGCGAAAAGGAAATTCTCAACTCGTGTCGATAATTTATCGCCACTCGTTTCGAACTTCCTTTTTTAGGCACTTGTATCGTAATGTACTATTACATTATAGGCAGTTCATAATACCGACTGGTAATCTGTACACCAAATTATATTTGTAAGTATGTATGTATACTAATAAAACAGGAAATCTCCATCTTATTCACTCTGTATCAAATATTTAAGCTTCAGTTAGGGTTTTATTGAGAAATAAGCAGTCTTATATATGTGTTGTGTTTTTGACTAATCTCGGAAATCTCAATTTAATAATATTTTATGTTACATCTGTAATATCAAATTGGACGCGAATCATTTCAAATAGGACTAATTTTGAACAGCTGACTTAGGGCCGCCATCTTGCGGAGTAAAATGTCTCGGGCGAGGCAAATGAGACGTTTTGCCTGGCGAGGCTTCTCGGTCAGTCTGGACCTGGCTATTCATAGTAAGTTCCCTCTTACACTGCATCAGATTGCATATTGGCCAGTATTTAAGGAGTAAAGATTAAATAAATTATGCTAATAAAAAATACGAGTCGAAAAGTCAGTCTCCCAACGGTAAACTAAACTAGACGTATAGTCATTGTACAAAATTGTACTTACGTATGTTACGTGTGTTACCTACACGTACAGCGAATAAAACTACAACGGAACGCTACACGAAACATTTCTCACCAGGCCCCGTAGCCGAATGGCATTTCTCCGACGCCAAACGAAAGCGATACGCCGCTGGCTCTGTCGCGCCAATACGCAAGCGCGATAGAGATAGATATCTACTAGCGCTTCGTTTCGTGAGCGTTTCGTGAGCGATTGTGCCATTCGGCTAGCCACCCAGCAGTCTTAATACGTTTTGTAACAGATGTTGGTTGCCCAAAGAAATAACTAGTGGGAAAAAAATTACAAGTAACATGCTTTTCTTTAGCGCTCCATAGCGAACGAAAAGGAACAGTCATTCGCCCGGCCCACACAGAACGAGACACACCTCGTGAGCAATGTGCTTGCGCGGCAACCGTTCAGTGTAGACGTGCCTCGGCATAACTAGGCATTGAGTACGAGTTTTTCTCGTAAGTCACCATAAAGTAGTTTCCACACATTAATTCGGGTCGGTTAACGAGAACTAAGAAAAAAATTACCTGCTTTGAGCAAAAAAACTTCAAATCACTCGTTTATTCAGTCACAGACTATGTTTTCCAACCACCGCTTCTACATCGTCCGGTTCTTTAAGGCAGGACGCGGTGAGCACGACCGGCTCGCCGTCCGTTATCAGCACGTCGTCTTCGATCCGGATTCCGATGCCGCGGAATTCCGGAGGCACTGACGTGTCGTCCGGACGGATGTATATGCCTGGAATAAATACATACATACAATCGCGCCAGAACATGAGACGCCTCAAGTTTCAGAGCCACTCTTGGCAATTAAGGGGTTGCCACTTTCCAGCCTCTCGCCTACACCACTATTTAACCCATATCCCACAACCCACAATCCACATCTACGACATCCATCGACAAATTCTTAACTTGTCACCACACGGAATAAGTTACGTTTTAGAAACTAGTTTGAGGAATCCAAAAATTCACTTCCACTATTGGTATACGTAAATGCGAAAAAAAAAAAAAAAATAGAAAAATAGGCGGATCCACAAAGGTCGATCACGGTCACGAGGCAAACGGTTAATGTAGACATGCCTCGCTCGAGGCAGCGCGCTTTCTCTATTTTCGGCCGAGCCACCTGATTAGGCACTTCTTTGCTTCGCGACTCTTGTCGCCTGCTCGCTCTCTATGGACCCGTCTAGCAAAGAGCACAAATTAACAAGTGGCAACATCGCAGTGTCGTTTCGTTTTCTCACACATATTCGTAACAAAGGGAAGACGATGTTGCCATATTTTCATTTCTACTCTTTACATATGTTTTTGTTAAGCTGTACATATGTTTTTTTAAACCCCGACGCAAAAACGACGGAAGAATGAACCGATAAAGATTTCTTTTTTTTTTAAAGCTGAATTAGGCGGGAGTGTTAGCCATGTTTGATGAAAATCGGTCCACGACGTCCGGGGCTTTCCATTTTTTTTGGCAATCTCTATGTTTCTCTTTTTTTAACGTACCCGGTTCAACGGTGACAACCATGTCCGTCCTCACGGGCATGTGGCGGCGCACGAGCGGCGCGTCGTGCACGTCCAACCCCAGGTAGTGCGACACGTGGTGGGGACACAGGCGGTACGCTTTCTGAAACATCCATAATACACACACTTTTGAGGTAAAGCCTGATCAGAATTGGGTAGGTAAGGTTTTTTTAAGATAGGCAAATAATTATTTTTTTCTGATAGAATTATAACGATCACAGAAAAGTGGCTCTTTTATTTTTATTTCGATATATTTCTGGCAGGAACGTAGACAATATTTCAGGCAGGCAAGCATGGTCGCGCGATAAAAAATAAAACATCAGGCCGCCCCTATCGCACTCGCCAGATGTTTTATCATTTATCGCACGCCCATACTTGCCTGCCTGCCGGCGTACCAAGCTTCCAATTTTATCACTTATCCATGTGGATAAGACATCTGTCACTCTCACACTGACATACTTGCTAAAGCGTGACAGATGTCTTATCCACGTGGATAAGTGATAAAATTAGAAGCATGATACGCCGGCTGGACGGCACAAATGGTAAAAACTCGTAAAGTTAGGTGACAACCGATATTCACTAATGAAAATTAGAACTAAACATAAACTAGTGCTACTTACCCCTACAAGGTCGCTGCCGTCTATGTTCCTAGGCAAGATGCCCTCCTGCTGTAGATGCTTGCCTAGTAACCTGCACATGGAGTCGAACAACTGGTCCAAAGCCGGCCGGTGCTCACCTAGTATTTGGATTAACCGTTTCTGTAATAAAAGTTATACCACTTTTTAGAATAGGATTTAAAGAATTTATATTCAAATAATTTGTGTCGGAGAATTTAGCTATAGAGTCTCAATAACATAGACAGTTAGTCTATGGAAATTCTCAGAGTTTTTCTTTGCAGCGTAGTAAATTAGGCCGTTTTGACCATTTTTCAAATCCTCTAGCGCCTTTTTAGACAATAATATAAAAAAAGTTAATTTGTCCTATACAAGTATACCTCTGCGTGTGTCCCATGATACGGGCAAGGGCAACATCCGCTCTGTGTACCCCTTACATTTCATTATAGTGTCAAAAGGGCCTCTACGCGTTGGCTTCGGCCCCGCGCACGCCTCCCAAAGGTCCGGAACACCATTGTTCCGTGATATGAAAGACATACATCTGCGTAGAAATACTCATTCCTCTACTGCCAGTCTCTTATAGTGTCATTATCTAATGGTGAGATTGGTGAGTACTCACTTGTACATTAAGTATGAGCTCGTACAGTATTCTCTGGTGCTTAGTGAACTTGCCCGACACTGGCCACGTTCGCGAGATGTCCGAGTTGTACAACCATCGTTGACTGCCTGTCGATAATAACATTGGCATCATTTATTTTTCATAAACAATATAATAGTATACCGGGAAAAAAATGCTGCGTCTATGAAGCTATAATCTAGTAGTGTCAGGTACTTTAATAGTTGAGCCATTTACGTGTGACGTGTCCAGTGTAAAGTGATCCCATCACAGCGAGTAAGCGATGAGCTGTCGGCTATAAAAAGGAACAAAAGTTACTCGCTCCCGTGAAATAAAAGAGACGCGATGATAGCGCGTAGTTATAGTTTGTAGCCGAGCTATTAACTACAAATCGCTCGCTCTCTGTTCTATTTACATGGGAGCGACTGTCTTTTGTTCGTTTCTATCGCCGATAGCTCATCGCTTAGTCTGGGCATATTTTTATTTTATTATCTGTTTTATTTTTTCTTCTAAATTTGGGAATTTTTGTACTTTTTCTACTCAGAATTATGAGCTCTTTTGATTCCACAGGAGAAAAAAAATGTCTCACAATGTTTTTTCCACTGAGTTACAATTTCTCATACAACTTGTTTGATTGTATCTCAGAGGAAGACAAAAAAAATTATGGAAATTTTGGGACATTTTTTGTCTCCTAGTAGAATCGAAAGAGCTCATAATTATGAGTAGAAAAAGTGAAAAATATCCACAAATAAAAAAAGTGAAATCGACAACAAAATAAAAATATGCCCTACTAGCTTTTGGGAGTCCGTGAACGTTCAATGAGCCATTTTTTTTAAAGTTGTCTACCCTACTTTTTCGTAACATGGGTATTTTTTACGCGATTCATTCTCAAAATCGCGAGGTCTTTCGATCCTGATAGGAGAAATTTCAAACCTTCCATTCCGTTACCGCCATTCAAAATGTATGAAAACATGGTAATGGAATGGGGAAAAAACCTGGGGACACTTTTTTTTCTCCCTTCAGAATTGAAAGACCTCGCGATTCTGAGTGGAAACCACATAAAAATTTCCAAAAGGCCCCACTACCTGAGTCCACTAACACCATCTCGTCTGCCTGCAGCAGCTGGTTGTTGGTGACGTAGTGTATGTGCGTGGCTCGCGCGCCGCCGGCGACCACGGGCGGGAAGGCGGGGTGCTCCGCGCCCGAGGCGCGCGCGCTGTAGTCTAGGACTGCCGTCAGGTAGTGCTCCGATACGCCTGCAAAAATAACTGGTTTTACAATATATTAAATAAATGACTAAATGACTAAATGACTAAGGGTCGGGAACTGAACAGTCTGTCATCGAATTTAGCGTTCGCTTTTTTTATGTTAGAGGCCAAAATTCATTTTGGGTTATCGCGCCAGCCAAGTAAGTAAGTAGTATTAAATTGTTTTGTATGGGAATTTCCATAGACTGCTGCGTGACGCTGACGTGTCACTACTGATTGATGCAACTGGTCCTAAATTTAATTTGCTCTGTCATGCCTTATCAGCTTGTTACTTAGGGTCGGTTGCACCAAACCGTCTGTTACCGAATATAGCGATCGCAATATTTTTTTTGTATGACAATTCCCATAGACTTCTGCTGCGTGACGTTAATGTGTGTTACCTGTGGTTGCAACTGGAACTTAATCATTGGTGTTTTTTTCGTCTTGGTGCACGCTGTGCTGCGTGGAGTCATGTCACTTGTATGAGCTTCAATTGTTTGACATGCACTCTGCACGCCTAATATGAGCGTGCACGAGGGCCTTACACCTACAGTTTGCAATATTTCTTACCTGGTTTAGTAACCGCCATAGCCATGTTAACCGCCTGGCTCCCAATATAGCACGTCTCCTTCATGAGTTCCTTCTCGGCCGGGCTCTTGATGGACCGCATGACGTGTAAAGCCTTCTGCGGGTCTCCGGACGCGGCCCCGGCCTGCCAGACCGGCGCCAGCAAGTCATTGACCTCGTGGTTGGCGTCGCGGAGGTTCCAGAGGATTGAGGGGCGAGTTGAGGACGCTACTCTGGAAAATATGACTTGTTAGAGGTGTGTGAAGGGAGATCACGGGAGATAATCGCGCCAGCAGTTTTCTCGCTCAAGGAACCTATTTCAATACAACGCGTGAATGGTGATTGCGTAATGGGTTTTTTGGACTTACAGATATATTTTTTTAGGTAAATTTAGTTTTAGTTTTTCTCTCTCAATTTTATGATGATTATTTCATAATTTTATTACTGTAACTTGACTTTGCCTAATTGCATATATTTGGAGAAATATTACGTCAGCAACTAGGATATATTATGGAATTTAATATGAATACAGCCAAAGTGCCAAAAATTTAAAATACCGATCATATTCTACAAGCCTTCTTGAGCTTACCGTGGGACTCAGTCAATCTGTGTAAGAATGTCTAACTATAATATTTATTTATTATTTATACTGTCTCAATTTTGACAATTTGGCCAATACACTTATACGTGAGAACCAATGAAAGGTGTAGCACCATCTTGACGACCATAGATTGTTCTCGATGGTTCCGAGGTACGTGTTTTTATTAGACTTCATCCGTATACGCACTTGGCGATGTAGCTCGGGAAGTTGCCAACAGGTCGCGCCTCGTCGACCGCGAAGAGCCGCGCGGCCGCGTGGCAGCCCGTCCGCGGGCCCTCCCACAGCTCCGCGTGCTCGTCCTTGTCGTGAACGAATAGGACTGACTGGAAGACAATTCCGAGGTTATAAAGTGATCTTATACTTAGAGTGAGGCATGTTGCGAGGAAATGTGCTCGCGCGGCAAACGTCCAATGTAGGCGTGCTGTTGATTGAGGCAGGTTGCTCGGCCTAGCAAAAAGCGCGCATTGCCTCCGCCGAGGCAAATTGCCTTGCGACGTACCTTGCTGTGTGGACCTGGCTATTGCTTTATTGATTGCAATGGTTTATTGCTGTATGCATACCATGTATGGCCATCAATTTTCTTTTTATCTACATAATAACATACAAGATTAGACGGCGCAATTATATGAATCACCATGCATAAAGCCTGGCAAAAAAAGAGTAGAAAAAATGAAGCCATTTTTCAAGTGACAACCATCAAGAGTATCAAGTCACTTTTGTATGAAAAGAGTAAATGTTTTAAATAATTTACATCATCCATTTCTACTTTTTTTTGCCAAGCTGTACATTTGTCAAATTCTACCTTGAAGTTGTTAGTTTGTGCAGGTTTCACCATGACTAGAATCGCCGAAGCCTCCATGCAGCCCGTTAGGTAAAAGAAATCCGAGTTCTGTCGGAACACATATGGAATTTTGTCTGACATGTATTGCTTGCTTGCTGCTGGGATTACTATCTGAAAATTTACAAATACGCGTTCATAGTACAGTATTCTAAACAAGTCACAATAAATTGCAAGCAAAAGTTGGTCTTGGTCTAGAGCAATGCTTGGTAAGAATGGCAGTACTTAAATTATTACAACTCCACCGCATATATTAATAAAATTACAGATGCACATTGGAGGTTTTTTATTTTTATTTATTTTATTATTGGAGAAGGTATCAGTAGGTTGTAGGACTTCATCGAGAGTCACAATAGATCAGAAATGGTCACAGTGATACATAAGGCGCTCTGAAGCCTTACAAAGTCCCTAACCAAGAAGAAGTGGGGCCAAAGAAGGCAGTTATCAACCTTAAGGTTTGGTTAAGGAGCTTGGAGAATTAAACTAGCTCTAGTAGCTCCTTGTTTTTCATACAAAACAGCCTTATTCTCAATTTCACTATCACTATCTACTAACTATGTGTGACTGATGCTCATTATGAACTTCTGCTACTAATTTCTGCACCAACGTTTCCCGCCTTTCTCTGTATTCCATCTGTGTGATGCCGCACGTTAGGAAATCTGGCTCAATCAGGTGAGGGTGAGTGTGAAATGTAGGCTGGCCCATGATTCCTTTAGGTATTTGAAATTTTGAAGACATTTTTTCGTCAGAAGGATGATCAATGACCGACATACGCCTTATTATCTGTAATGGTTTGCCACATATTTTCCTTCGGCTTTTGGAAACTGGAAAAAATAAAAATAGTAAAACTTTTACTCTACTCCATGTGTGTTGCGTAAACTCAATTCTTCTGTATTTTAAAAGGAAATGATATTATTCCTTAAGTAATTGATCAGGAATTAAAACTATTATGAGTCAATGACCGAGTGACAAAATATATTCCTGTAATAAACGATTTTTTTACAAAATATGTATATGTTTCTACTCGACTATTTTTAAAAAGTAATATAACCTATACGTTACAACTTACCTGTATTAAGCAAAGTTTTCCGAAAATTATGCATTATGTTAATTGAAAATAAATAGCAATAAAGGATAGAAGAAAGGAATTTGTTTATTTGGGCCAGTGGAAGAATACGAAAGAATTTCGGTGCTATGTGAACGGTATGTGACTGACGTTTGGTAAAGTGTTGCTAGCAAAAAAAAAATAAAGTGTAAAAATTAATTGAACGCCAAGTTTACACCTTGCGGCACCTGTGCGACACAAAGCAACCAAGAATCAAATTGAGGTAAGTGTAAGCCAATTTTTATACCTCATTTTATGCCAATTGTCTATGAGACTCTCTATCTTGTTTATGTCTCTAATCAACTTTTATTTTGTGTTTTGTGTCTGATTTTTGGCCTTTATTATCTTAATTTAGAATTATTTATAAATAAAAAAACGTGATTAAATATACATTTTATATTACCCTTTTTACCTTCAACATGTTAGTGTTGAGGAAAAGTATGTTATTCAAATGAAGAAAGTATAGACCTTCAGGAGTATTTTGTTTTGATATGCAAAGGCCTGTGGATGAAAAGGGCGATTGTGAGGCCCAATCTGACCTCGAGCGCTCTAGCAACATGCTAGCAGCGCCTGACAACAAGAAGAAGACCGAGTTGGACAAATCCGACGCGAAACCAAAGGCAAGTGAAGAGGACCCAAAACCACGAATAGTTCTCACATTTCGCTCCGAAAAGACAGGAACGCGTTCCAGCAACATGAAGATCGTTTCAGCTGAAGAGAAGCAAGAGGAAATCTCGCCGCGGCGCTCCTCCCGCATCAGAATACCCGTTATGTGGGACTCGGATGAGGAGACTGAATTTACGTCGCCCAAGAAAGAAAAAGCTGTAAGCAGCGTGTCGGAAAACGAAGAAGCTTCCGACGGGAGCACGCCCAAACGCTCCACGCGTCGAAGAAGCAAGGAGTTCTCGGATAATGTGATTGCTAATGCCATAGCTAGGAAAGAGAAGTATAATGAACCTGGACCTACTAAGAGGCCATCTCGACAGATAAAACCGACCCCTAAGGTGCTGGGGAACAAAGAGCTGAGGTGGCTACAGTCTCAGCCAATAAGTAAATTTATTGACAGCTCGGAGGGTGTGACGACCCGCAGGTCTCGGAGGAAGAGCTGTGAACCTGTGGAGGAGAAGAAAGTTGAGAAAGTATTTGAGGAGGAAGAAGATATTGAAGGGGAAGAGATGGAACTGGAAGGTAATTTAGTTAATTATTGTACCAGGCCAAGTTTTGTCCAAATTCTTAATTTTTGGGGTATTTCTAGCTCATCAAAATTATCCAATTTGTAACAATATAGGAAACATATAATATAATAGTACCCAATTTATAAAAAATTACAGAAGCCCAGGCAGAGGAGTCTGAAGTGCAATCAAATGATGTGAAGAAACTGAAACACCTGTGCGAGCTGGGGCTCCGAGCCATCAACCCTGCCGGCCTAAGTGACAGCCATGAGGCTGAAGACAGGTAATATGAATTAACCTTGCTTCCATACAACTGAAGTTACATTCACATTTAATTTAATCAAGGTCTTTGGTGCAAAATATAGAAAGTAAGGTGCACGATGGGGACCTGAGAGGCGCAGTTCGCTTACTTTTGTCAGATTCATCACTAGCGCCTACCAATGAGGAAACTGTGACGTCTCTCCGCGAGAAGCATCCAGCACCTTCTAGACCACTCGTAGTGCCCCCTGCGCCAGAGGTTCCGGTTGATCCCATAACAGTGACAGTGCCAGAGGTAAAGGAGGCAATAGCGGGTTTTTATAATGGATCGGCGGCCGGGTTAGACGGTTTGCGTCCGCAACACTTAAAAGAGTTAACGTCTTGTACGTCGGGCAGCAACGGTCCTCGTCTACTAGAATCGTTGACGAAGTTGTGCAACTTTCTGTTAAGGGGCTCGCTTAACCCTATAATTTGTCCATATATGTATGGCGCGTCACTGTGTGCCCTTGCGAAAAAGGATGGGGGTATCAGGCCCATTGCCGTGGGATGCACAATTCGACGCCTTGCAGCCAAGCTTTGCTGTCGGGCTGTTAGGGACCGAATGGCAACTTATTTTCGGCCTGTTCAGATAGGTTTTGGGACCGCGCGGGGATGTGAGGCAGCGATTCATGCCACTCGGGCATATGCACTCGCGAATGAAGGGTCAGATGCGGTTATTCTTAAAGTAGATATTAAGAATGCGTTCAACAGCGTTGAAAGAGACGTCATTCTAAATGAAGTAGCGAACCAGGTGCCCTCCCTCTTTCCATTTCTGCACCAATGCTATTCGACACCGAGCAACTTACTTTTTAATGGGACCACCATTTCGTCGCAGGTTGGTGCTCAGCAGGGTGATCCGTTAGGACCTCTTATATTTTGCTTGGCAATTCAGAAAGTTGTTTCTTCTCTGGATTCACCCCTAAATGTTTGGTACTTGGACGATGGGACTATTGGGGGTAGTCCAGAGACAGTGTTGAATGACCTTCATAAACTCGTGCCAGCGTTGAGGGAGATAGGTCTGGAGGTGAACCCTGCTAAGTGCGAGCTTTTTTGCTGCGACTCGTCTGTTGGTGTACGGACAGATTTTGAAGAGGTGTTGCCCGGCTTGCGGTACCTTCAGAAATCTTCTTTGTGCCTTTTAGGAGCGCCAATTTTTCCTGAGGGTGTCGGTGCTGCACTTGAAGATAAAAGGTTAGCGTTGGTTCGGGCCAAGGAACACCTGGGAAACTTGTCTGCGCATGTTGCGCTTATTCTGCTGCGGAACTGTTTTGCTGCACCGCGTATAATGTACATTCTAAGAACAGCTCCAACCTGGTTGTTTCAATCTGAAGTCGCAGCGTTAGACGAGACAATCAAGGGGTGCTTGAATCCATCTTGAATGTACATTTGGATGAAACGCAGTGGTGTCAAGCAGCCCTTCCAGTCCGTCACGGTGGGTTGGGAATACGGCGCTGTAGAGAGTTGGGAGTGGTGGCATTTCTTGCTTCGGCTCACGGGACATTGGGTCTTGTTGCTCGGATCTTATCTAACAATGGTGACATTACCCAGGTACCGTTTGCTTCGGAGGCGTTAGCCAAGTGGACTACTTTCTACGGTGGCGGGGATCAGCCCGAAAATCCCATTGTGCAGAGGGGCTGGGACGACATGTTGTGCAAGAAGACTGTTGCAAACATGCTAAAGGGAGCGGTGGGATCCAACTTGGCCCGCCTTAAAGCCGCTTCTAGGGTTGAGTCAGGGGCGTGGCTGCACGCATTACCTTCCCCGTCACTGGGCACGCTTTTGGACAATGACTCCTTAAGGATCGCGGTGGCCTTGCGATTGGGGTGTAAGGTGTGCGAGGCGCATCGGTGCGTTTGCGGGGTCATGGTTGAGGAAGACGGTCACCATGGTCTCAGCTGCTTGAAGTGCGCGGGACGTTTCTCGAGGCATCATGCTATCAATGATGCAATCCGCCGGGCTTTGGTGTCGGCCAACGTTCCTTGCGTTTTGGAACCTCCAGGGTTGTGCCGCACGGATGGAAAGAGGCCTGACGGTCTGACATTGGTTCCATGGCAGAAGGGTCGGTGTCTCTTATGGGACGCGACGTGCGTCAGCACGTTTGCGCCGTCCCACTTGAACCTTACGGTTAGGTCTGCAGGGTCAGCCGCGGAGTATGCGGCCAAAATGAAGCATGCCAAATACTCTGCCCTGGAACCAATGTACGACTTTGTGCCAGTCGCAGTCGAAACTGCGGGACCTTGGGCTCTGGAGGCGAAGGAGTTCATAAGGGATTTGGGCCGGCGGCTAAGGGACAAGGGATGTGACCCTCGGTCCGGATCGTACCTGGTCCAACAGATCTCATTGGCTATTCAGCGTGGTAACGCTGCCGGTGTGATGGGGACATTTGAACCGGGTACGATTCGGGACGGTTTTATTTAGCTTAAAGTAAATATTTTATGTGTGACGAAGCCTGTTGCGGATATCATCATTGGTTTGTTTGATTTAATGAAATAAGGAATAAATGTGATATTTTCAATCAAAAGATACCACATTGGCAGTTCTTCTATTCTTTACCTACTACCAACTAGTCGGCGCTTGGGTGGCCGATTAGTCGGCCGACTAGTGGGCTAGTCGGCCAGAACATAATTTTCGAGTAATTTATCAACATTTTTGAATTACAATGGGTCCTTTGTTGGCGCTTTTCATTATTTTTTAAAGGTTCAAAGATCAATGAGAATATTGATATACAATTTCCATTTTTAACAAACGGTTTGACTTAAGTGGGTAGGAATCCTGCCTATGAAACCGATAGTCCTTGGTAGGACATTACTTTCTGTGATTACCGCAGTTAATTTATGTTTGTACTCTTTTTCTATCACTTATAATGTGCCAACTAATCGGCCTTTTTTGCCGACTAATCGCCGACTACAAATGTGGCCGGATAGTCGACTTTTCTGGTCTACTAGTCGGTACATCCCTACTTTTAATCCATTGTTATCATGTTCATCCTATAAAGGTTTTAACTTAACACACCTCGGACACTGGCAATCAAATATATGAAAGAGGCGCGTTCCTAGCACGCGTAGCTCGTGTAGGTGAACGCGTACCAAACTTGTATGGGTGAGATATGACAGGTCGACTGGTCGCGTTTTTGACAGGCGGTAACTGTGAGGTAACCGAGAGGGAGTGGGCGGCACTTTCAGTACATGATACCCTTATAATTATCTGATGCTTAATTTCCTGCATGGTATATAATATACATATTTTATTTTAAGGACAGGCAAGTTCACTATTGCCTAGTGTCTCGGTTCCCATTGTCATGCCATCAAACAGAATTAAGTGTCAGTATGAATACTATGAATTACACAACCTACAGTTTCCTGTTGAACGCAATATGGGTGAATCAACTTTTTCTTGCCTGATATTGCCATGGTTACGGTCCCCTGAGTCACGTTGGTTTTATGCAAAATTATGCTACTGAAATTGTGCAGGCATGCATGTAGTCCATGTTTGTAGGTGGCAAATTAAGGAAAGGGCTTGTTAACACCAGAAAAATGCATGTTTGCATAGTTTAAGTAGCATAATTTTGCATAAAACCAGCATGACACAGTTTCGTTTTCTTTCAACCCCTTATTTGCCAAGAGTGGCACTGAAGATTTAGTAGTTTCATGTGTTCTGCCTACCCCTTTATGGGATACAGGCGTGATTGTATGTATGTATGTATGTAAAACCAGCGTGAAACAGGAGACCGTAACCATGGCAATAAAAGGCAAGAAAAATTTGATTCCCCCTTAACTATATTTAAAATCAAATTTTTGACCAAAACCTTTCACATCACCAGAGACGAAGAAATGGAAGAGCTAGAAGACGAGGAACTAGACGAAGAGCTGATCAGCAAGCTGGCCGAAGAGACGGGCTCTGAAGAGGCGGGCTCCGATGAAGATGACGATGAGTTCTTCTGCGCCGCCGATGCTTCGTGCGAGCGGCCCCGGCGCTCCACCCGGCTCTGCTCTGGGTACGGGGAGGACGAAGAGATGGCTGATGACGGGAAGTGAGTAGCGCTATGTACAATATTGCCCTACTAAGCCGAATGGCGCTATCTCAAAACCAAATGATTTTGAAAATCGAACTGTCAGCTATAGATACATAAGTATAAGTTAGCTATGGATTTTTGTTTGAGATGGCGCGTTTCAGCTTAGGAGGGCAGAATATTGTTGTATTAATTGTATATTAATTAGCCGGGTCAGTGACCCTGACCAGCCTCGCGAGGCAATGCGTCGTCAATTCGTCATGACTCATGAACGAGCACGGACGTTTTGCGCGCGATGTATTTGCTGCTCGGTCAGTGTGGATACATGCTTGATTATTATTGTATGATCAAAAATACGTCAGGTTCTGATAAAATTTCGTGGACAGTCACTAATTAACACAATTATACTTTATTTTCTAATAAATCATCCACTGAAAATAAACGGAAAATTTAAGTATTATATTGTTTACCTTTCCAACACAGATCGCAGCCGCGTCGCTCGTCGAGGATCCCCAAGAGCGTAGAATACTTGTCAGACACCGAAAGGTAAACCGATTTGAGTGGCCAGAAATGTAAACAACAATATACTTTACAGCTAAACTAAGAGAACTGTCGCCTGCAGTATTTCCTGGACCTATTGATCCCTTCAAGCTTTCAAGATAAGAGCGTACACCGTACAGTCAGTCAGCGTCAAAAAGAAGTCCGCGTAAATATCTGACCCGCTCTTATGGATCTAGATATAAATCTGCATCAAATATTTTTGCGACATTTCTTTTTTAACCCCGGACGCAAAACAACGGTGTTATAAGTTTGACGTGTCTGTCTGTCTGTCTGTCTGTTTGTGTGTTTGTCTCTCTGTGGCATCGTAGCTCCCGAACGGATGAACCGATTTATAGTTTTTTTAGTTGAAAGCTGAATTAGCCGGGACTCTGGAGTGTTCTTAGCCATGTTTCATGAAAATCGGTCTATGTCGCGGTCGGGCGTTTTTTTTCAAAATTTTAATTTTGTGGTTAGGTTATTGTGCGATGTTATTGCTGGTGACTGTATTCCCATAATATTGTCTTCGGTTACCGCGATAGTTACTCATGAAATAAAACTATGGAAACGGATTAAATCGCGTATAATGAATTTAAAATACATCCCGACGTTTCGAACTCTTTACAGCGTTCGTGGTCAACGGGTGACTGAGGAAAAATTACAATGTGCAAAAGCTACCCACTTACAAGAAATATTAACGAACCATGACCACAAATAATATAGATTTAGATTTGTATTCCCATGTTAAATTCCGGAGATGAACCTTCTATCTTTCTTGTGTTTCGGGTATCACGAGACCTGTCCTCGTTTGCCTCCTATCGAATAAAACAAGGAACCCCAAAGAGCATGCTACAACATGGTGAATCATTTGCATGTATGCCAATTATCATGCTATATATACTATATACACTATCTATTCCTTTACATACAGATGTAGTGGGAAAAGGGTTTCCTTCGTATTTTTCCGCAAATATTCGTATTTGTAATGCTAGTTCCGTCAATGTCAGTACATCTTGTACTGAGACTGACTGGAATAGCATGATACCTTCGTACGTTTCCGTAACTGACGAAGGCAAATCTTTTCGCACTATAACTATCTGTATATGTAATTTAACCCTTTTACTGCCTATCCCTTTTATAACTGCGGTAAGTAACATGGTGTACACGTCTTGAAAGCTTGAACGTTTAAGGAAATTAAAAAAAAAAACAAGTATCATTTCTATAGCGCGTCCTATCATTGTCTACATTTCTGGTCAGTAGTCCTTGTCTGTAACCCACGGTGTTTCATATGTATGTGTCCGCTTGATTTAGTTTATTGTGTAGAATGCTATCAGTGTACATCGCTACTAATAAGCGCTTTGCTTCTGTAATATTCTTAGATTTATCTTATAAATCTGTGGCGTATTTCACCACAGTGACATGGACACTTGACTATTCTGTGCCTATTTCTGGGTAACATTATTACTCAGCGTCAATATTTCTTACTTTTTCTATGAATGGCGAAGGGCGACAATATACAATAGGTTATATGCATGATTTTTTTATACGATTCTACTAGTTAATACATTACTAAAAATAAATATACCGAACACATCCAAAATATAAACTAAGAAACTAGAAAATTTTGGCGCGCTCGATCGAGCGTAATCTGACGTCACACGTACGCGCGTACCGTACACACGAGTGGGAGCGAGAAAAGAATAATTCTTTCTCGTTCCCACTTACAGACGTCAAGTGAAACATGACGTCACGTTTGAGAATTTGTGCAGCAATTTAAAAAAGCCGCTTTTTAAAAATTTTATTTCTCTATTAAATTACGATAAATTTCAAAGGTATTTTGTAAACGTATGTTTTTAAGCAATAACAATATTTTGGTAATTTTGGAGTTACGTGCATATCGTCACTACTTTAAAAAAAAACTTGTATCTTCGTCTGCCAATGAAAAGAAAATTGTAGTAAGTATGTATGGAATGCATATAGACTTACTGCGTTTTAACTTTGAGGAGCAGCGTGAGATACGAGATTTTTTCAAAGTAGTGACGATATTCCCTTTGTCTCTGTGATGAAACAGGCCAAAGGTGGTACTCCACTCAACTCTAATATAGCACACGTTAATGTATAACACTTATTCAGTAGGTACCCAGCGGGGGCGGATGACACGGAGGCGGCCTGCCCGGACGAGGAGGCGGGCGTCATAGCGACGTGCTTCTGCGAGGCCGCTAGCAACGTGTACGCCTCGCCTAAAGACTTGGAGGGTTAGTGTGTACACGGGTGCTGTAAAATAAACGACGCCTTTGATACCTTTTTTTACACTGCAAACTTTGCGCACGCTTTTATTTCGGGCAACAATACATCCATATTATGTTAGTGATAACTTAAAAACTAAACTAAATATACGTTAGTAGAAAATATAATTACAATAGGCTACTAGACTCATATCGAATTTGGGAAAATAGATGATTGTCTTTTGTAGTATTTGACATAAAAAAACAATATTTATAGAGTTTGGGTATTAAAAGTGTATGATGACTACGTATTTTCGATTAAAAATTTGTGTAATTTTTTATTTATTTTGGCCACCGAAAACGCTGTCAGCGGTGTAGTGACGTCATCGAATTCAAACCTTACTGCAAGTCAAAACAATCACTGATATATTGAACTTTATGCCTTCATACTTAAAAAGACAGAAAATGTTGTTTTCGAGTAGAATGGCCTGATGCACAGATACTCTATAGATTAACATGACTGTGTTGTTTTCGCCTGATTACGTAAAAGTATATTTATAAAATATTTTTTGCTGTTTTTAAGTCATAATACAATATGGTAATATTTTATTTCGGTTAATTGGACAGTACTTAATCATATAAGACACACTTTAAAAAAAGGTCAAGTAGCCTATTCGATATATAACGCTAACGCTATGAATATAGCGTTAGCGTCCCGACAGTTTTTTTTTCTCTACGCGAAACTCGGCCTTCCACTTTCGAAAATAAAATACATACTATTATTATTATTAAACATTTTCGTTAATCGTTTTATTCCCCAGCGGAGCCAGTGTTCTGCCAAGCCGTGGACCTGGTGGACGGTATCCGCGTGGGCTGCTCCCACAGCGCGCTGCGCACGGCAGCCGGCCTGCCGCTGGTGCGGAGCGGGCCCCGCGCGCCCTACGTGCTGGCGTGCGAGCAGCACAACAAACAGCTGAGGCTGCACATGGCTTGCGCTGCTTGTGGCTGCTTCTGTACCCAGGTAAGTACCAAGCAAAGACACCTAGTAGGACACCTACCAGGCGTAGTGGACACGATACAAGACAGATGCCTGCTCGGTTACATGCTTGAGTGCGAATAGAGTACGAAGGTCGGTGTGACACCGAGTGAAGCGAGAACAACTGTGCTTTTTCTTTAATTTTGATTAATGTGTGATGTACGGTGAGAAATTAAGAATTTAATCACCCCTTTTTCGTTCCGAAAGTGTCTTAGAAATCTACTGCGGGATATAGGTTCATAATATGTCTGTTTTTCACTCTGCAACCGTTATAAAGTTGAATGTTCAAAACTTTTAACTTTTCCCCAGGGCGTGTTCTACCGCTGCAACAAGAACCACTATTTCCACGTAGACTGCGGGATCTCCAGCGACCCAAAACAGAAGCCCGGCTGTCCTCACTGCGGAGTGTATTCATACCGCTGGCAGCCGGTCAACAGAGAGTGTCACAGAGTGCGCATCACAGCCAAATGTTCCAACAAGAGAGTGTTCCTACCTGATCAGAGGGTGCAATGGTGAGTTGACTACAATCAGCTTCTTTATTTATATACCAAGCGGTTTTTAAAGGTCTCAAATAGAAGCTTAGCTGTCCGCACTGTGGACTATAATTGCTGTTATAGCTCTGGTGGTCGTGGTACGAGCGTGTACACCGTGTCCAATAAGTCCGAATACTCACATTTTACCTCAGTTCTAAAGATATAGGGATCACAGGCCATCAAATTCTTATTTAAACTGAAGAGTATATTCCTTTTAATAAAATACAAGCACAAAGTTCATGAAATTTCCGAAGTGTCTAAGAAAAACAAAGAGGTAAAGTGCCAACAAAATACTTGCTCGGCACGCAGGTGACGAGTTATTTTTTATAAGCAGAATCTGTATGTGATAAAACAGACGCCACGTGTCCAAAATAAACTATTATGGGTACCGAGGATAGATAACGTTCCGGGCAACTAGAAAAATGTGCCTAGGTTCCAGAGCTCACCATCGGCCCAGGTGTGGGATGCAGTATGTAAGCGAGGTAAACTACCTTCAGTACTTACAGATAAAAGCGTTAAAATCAACGTTTTTTTCTTTAAAACCAAGGTTTTGGAGAAAAAAATGCCTTAAAGTTAAAAAGGATGCTTGGGAATGAGTATCATGTGTCCCAACAAGACGCACCTCCAGCACATTCGGCAAATGGTATTCTAGCGTAGTTTCAGACTAATTTGGTAGTTTTTTATCCGAAACATGAGTGGCCACCCAGGCCTCCAGGTTTAGGCGTATTAGACTACTTTGTATGGTCATACATGCTTTGAAGACTAAATTTTTATAAAATCATAAACCTAGATCATTTCAAAAAGATTATTGAGAGTATTTGGAATGAAATGTGAAGAAAACGGTGCGTGCCGCGTGTGATCCGTTTGAGAAGCGTTTGAGGCTGGTAAACAAGTTAATGCTGGAATTATTCCAAAACGTAGTAAATAAGAGTGCCATTCATAAAATATAAAAATTTTACCTTCCAATAAAATTGTTATTATTTTGCCTGGTATATCCGAGGTCTTTATAGAGAGAGTACGTCGTAGACGTCGCATCGGACCGATAGATGGCGCCATCGTTCGTTGTAAGTCGCTCCGGCGTCACACCGCCGCGATGTTGGTAGTCCCGTTTTTCCCCACCTGCAACACAAGGCCCCCCCCCCCCCCCGCGCCCCGACCCGCCACCAGCCACCCTCATTGTTGAGGAGAAGTGCCGACGGTATATTAAGCCTACCAGGAAGGCATCACTCAGACCTCGGATATACCAGGCAAAATAATAACAATTTTATTGGAAGGTAAAATTTTTATATTATTTGTGCCGTTTGTATATCCGAGGTCTTTATAGAGACCTGTTTATTATTTGTGTGTGGATTGAGTGAGCACCTTCCGAAAATAAAAAAAAATATGCTAATCATTTAGTAAAAGTTCTAAAACAATTGTAAAACGAATCTCTGAATTTGTAAAAAGATAAATCAAAAGATACAGCCATTAACATGTGCTCACTCAGTTCTCACAAACTACCAACGAAAACAGTGAATATATTCATTTAACATATAATATTTATATACTAACATTTAGTAAAAAATAGGCCAACCTACCTCTATAAATATTAGATCACCTAGTGACGTATTAAATTTTTTACAAATAGTTTCTTATGCTCACTCAATCCACACACTTTTGAAAAGCCGAATTTTGATGAAAAACATAAGATTTAGACCGCTATTATATGTGTATAGTTTAGTAAAAGTGAAATGGGAATTTGTAAAATACAAAACGAACCACTAACGTGTCAGGTTTTTTTATAATAAATTTTTGTAAGTGCTTACTCAGTCCACACGTTTTGAGAAAGTTAAAAATGTAAATATCTTACGATTTGTAGCACCTAAGACACTCGAAAGTACTTCAACATTTAGTAAAAATTTTTACTAAATATCCACCATCTAATATTTTATATTCGTTGTCTGGTTTTAAAGATATTCAGACATAACTTTTCTCATACAAATGTATCAAGTAGGGTGACCACACTATGTCGGCTCCTGATTTTCCCCACCTTCCCATTGTCATATTGAGATTGGGGAGTTTCGTTCAATTTTGATAATAGTTTACCGGATTTGTAAGTGGGAGCGAGAAAAGAATAACTATTTCTCGCTCCCACTTACAAATCCGGTACGCTCATCTGTTAGCGCGATTAGATTACCAGGTTCCGGTTTCTTACTAGTGAAGTATTATATTCTTTGTTTCTTACCAATTATCATTCATGTCCTTTTTAATGCATGCATGTCGATATGGTTATTATCCTGACGTCGATAAAAATTACACAATACACATCATCACTAGGCCAAGAACATAACCTAAAAACAGTTTGCAGATGGATAATTAATATGGTATTAGTTTAATATTATCAAAATTGAACGAACGAAACTCCCCAATCTCAATATGACAATGGGAAGGTGGGGAAAATCAGGAGCCGACATAGTGTAGTCACCCTACTTGATACATTTGTATGAGAAAAGTTATGTCTGAATATCTTTAAAACCAGACAACGAATATAAAATATTAGATGGTGGATATTTAGTAAAAATTTTTACTAAATGTTGAAGTACTTTCGAGTGTCTTAGGTGCTACAAATCGTAAGATATTTACATTTTTAACTTTCTCAAAACGTGTGGACTGAGTGAGCACTTACAAAAATTTATTATAAAAAAACCTGACACGTTAGTGGTTCGTTTTGTATTTTACAAATTCCCATTTCACTTTTACTAAACTATTCACATATAATAGCGGTCTAAATCTTATGTTTTTCATCAAAATTCGGCTTTTCAAAAGTGTGTGGATTGAGTGAGCATAAGAAACTATTTGTAAAAAATTTAATACGTCACTAGGTGATCTAATATTTATAGAGGTAGGTTGGCCTATTTTTTACTAAATGTTAGTATATAAATATTATATGTTAAATGAATATATTCACTGTTTTCGTTGGTAGTTTGTGAGAACTGAGTGAGCACATGTTAATGGCTGTATCTTTTGATTTATCTTTTTACAAATTCAGAGATTCGTTTTACAATTGTTTTAGAACTTTTACTAAATGATCAGCATATTTTTTTTTATTTTCGGAAGGTGCTCACTCAATCCACACACACACTGTTTATTATCTCCTGGTGGCGAGTCAGCTGGCGCGCAAGCCTTTGGTAGCCCTATTGGCATATCATAGAAGAATAAGTGAATCAGTTGTTGAACCGATTTTACAGATGTATCAGTCGAAATAGCCTTCGATCAACGAATATCTCGGCGCCAGAAACGCCTAAAGAGATTTTCGTGATGACGTTTAGCTTTAGTCAACGAATAGTTAGAGAAATGACATTATTATACATCGCAGATCAAAACCAAAAAAGATGTAGGCGAGGATGACTTGAACAAGATACAAAAACCTTAGATACACTATTATTATTAACAGACACGTTATTTTATCAGGTTATAAACCCAATTTCAGACACAAAGTGTGGAAATTAACTGTAAAAGTAGTGTAACTATCTGTACTGTAGCAGGGTAACGTAATTGATACTGCTTTTGTCAACCCTTCGTAAAAATTATCTAAATCAATATTAGCTTTGATATGACTATTTAAAGTCCAACGTCTTACGTCCATATCAAACACAGAAAAAGGTCATCACTCACGCGCACGCGCCCATGGGCTATTTGTTACAATACTGGTATTTTCGATCAGACTATTTCGCGTCAAGCGAGCGCGGTTGCAAGCGAGACTCCTGAACTCTGAACTCTTTTTAGTGAGGGCATTTGAGGATACCGATCGCTCGGTAAAACTAGCCTAGAAGATGAAAAGTACGAGCGCTGTCGATTGCTACTACACTGGACGGAGGTATCAGTCGATTTCTTTAAGTCAGTCATTGACTCTTAGGGTAATCCATTACCTAATCCAAAACCCGATGCGACGGATTTCTACTTCGTGCAATGAAGGTCGACAGAGTAGACTGAGAGGTGGAGACGTCCGTGTCGCATCGCTGGTGGTTGCTGAACACGTCGTGGTAGCAGGTCAAGGGGTGAATTAAAACACCGCTACACATGCGCGCTTTAAGAGCGTAGGCGGAGCGCAATAATGGCGGTGCACCGCACAAACGCTGGCGTTGCGCCCAGTGGGCGCTAGCGGGAACTAACGAGCGCTGATTGCGAGCGCAACGCGCGCGGGACGCGAGCGGAATGCACGCGCATTCAGCGCGCTGATAGCGTGGCGTTAGCGAAGCGGAATGCGCTTTATGTGTGGCGGAGGCTTAATACGTACCGTTGTACGGCGTAATGCAGGGCTCTCGCAGACGAAGAGGTACGATGACGGGCGAAGCAGAAGAAGGCGAGGTCACCGAAGGTCACTTACTTGGCTCCCAGGGGGTGCATACTGACCTCGTACGACAGTCTGTTGGAGTCAGCAGTTACTGTCGTAGTTACTCGTAACAGAAGAGATGTAGTCCTGCCATCGTACAGCATAACATAACATACAACCGAACTGTGCATAGCATATAGTGCTATGCGAACCTTAATCCGGCTGCATGTCACTTCAGTCGCCAGCGCCACCGCCTGTTGAAGATTATTTTCCATCCGAAGAGCTTTACTTCGTACAATGTTCCGATTATTGAAGGTCTTATCGGGCTGCAGATGCAAGCAAAACAGGGGCGATTGGCCTACAGCTATCGGCAGCTGTACGAGGTAATGCTGGAAACTGCAGCGGTGCAACCTTCCTCTGTAGACTACGAAAGTTGTGAAATTGATGAAATCACGTTCTACGATCGAATCAAGCACTATATTAATTCAGTATAGTCGAGCCAGATGATAACTACTGAAGTCCTCCTGAGTTCCTGGCCCCTTTCGCTTTGAGCTGGAATCTCAAGTTCACTAAGGCGAAGCGGGTTTATTTTTACCAATTTGTTTATTAGAGGCTCGGCGAATAAGTTAATCTCTCGAATGGACAGGGGGCGCCACAAGCCTCCGGGAAATCGTCGTGTACTTGGAACCCCCGCGGCCAGATTACCGATCGGTTTTGGTGTCCACCCGGTAAATAGTTGCACGCTCAGGATGCAGGACGCTGGCTCGAATTCAGATCTGGACATTCTGAAAGAGATTTTTTTTTTTTTATTTCCGCAAACCTTTACGATGTCTTTGACCTACACAATGAGCGATGTACAGGAATCACAGGGTCTTCTCGCGAGGCGCCTCTCCGATTAGATAGCTCGCGAACATCGTCAGGACACCCTCGCAGCAGTGCGGCTCCTCGTCCGGTTATTGACGTCTTACCTCGTTCAACTATGGGTGTCCAAACCACGTTAGGACGTAGCATCTTTAGAATTTATCTGTTCTCACTTCGGCGACGGAGGAGTCCTTGGTCAAAATAGAGTGTAAATACTGTCGTACTTCACGGGAACTGGAAAGAGAAGAGTGGATACCATAGTGTACGGGATGTCAGCTGATAGCGGCGCCCGGCGTCACATTGGAGGGTAGTATCAGCCTGGTCAGCAACAGAGTCTGCAACGATACCGTAGCAGACGGAGCCTGGATAGTCGTGGTCGTGGCACCATTGTAGGGGAAGACAGTGTTCGCGGTGAGCGTGACATCTTAGGCGCGACGGGCGTTATCAGCGTGGCGGCTAGCAGCACCAAGGGCCCACATCAGCAATCTTACCAGCTTGTCACTGCAGCGGACGCTGTTATGTTCGGCGGTCAGATTGAGACGGCCGTCGTCAGCTCGAAAGGCGTCTCGATGCCCTGTCGCGTCACGCAGTATCGTGCTCGGTGGCCTTCTCGAGGTCGCCGCCGTCAGCGCGGGAGGCACCGGCGCCAGCGCCAGCGTGGCAGTCAGCTACATCGGTGAACAGCATCAACAGAGTTCGCGGCGTCGTCACGGCAAACGCGGCAGGAAAATTAGCGACGCCTTCGCGGCAGCCGCAGTATTGCGCTCGGTGGCGCGATGAAGGTCGCCGCGTCTGCAATCTTACCTCGTGCGATCGAGGCGACATCAAGGCGCCAGCATCAGCGTGTCGGCCGACGACACCGGTGGAAAACTTCAAGTAGCTTGCGGCGTTGTCACGGCAGACGCAGCAGAAGGATTGCGACGCCTGTGCAGCGGTTAACAGTATTACGCTCTGCATCACCCACAGATGTCATATATACCATAGATCAAGCAAACGTATCTACTTAGCGTGTCAAATGAACTCAGTGAAATCCACTGAGTTGTCCGTCTTTAATCGCAGCTTGCAGCTTTCGGGCGTCAATATTTGTAAGTTGAAGTCAACCAAAACATAAAAAATGCCTCGTTACGTGATATTCAATTGCAACAACACAAAAATTATGAACAATCAAGAGCCTGAGACATATTTAAAATTACAGGCAAGAATCAACTTCAGTACAAAATTTGATACGCTCGGCCCCTATACAAATATATGAATTTGTTTCTTCTATCTAAATTAAGTTCTGTGGCATCACCACTGAGGCGCCAGCATAAACGTGGCGGCCAGCAATACTGGTGGACAGCTTCGGCAGGGTCGCGTCGTTGTCACGGCATATGAACGCTCTACATCACCATCGAGGCGCCAGCATAAGCGTGGCGGCCGGCGATACTGGTGGACAGCTTCAGCAGGATCGCGGCGTTGTCACGGCAGATGAGCTCGCTGCATCACCATCGAGGCGCCAGCATAAGCGTGGCGGCCAGCGATACTGGTGGACAGCTACAGCAGGTGAACAGTCAGCAGGATCGCGGCGTTGTCACGGCAGACGAACGCTCTGCATCACCATCGAGGCGCCAGCATAAGCGTGGCGGCCAGCGATACTGGTGGACAGCTTCAGCAGGATCGCGGCGTTGTCACGGCAGACGAACGCTCTGCATCACCATCGAGGCGCCAGCATAAGCGTGGCGGCCAGCGATACTGGTGGACAGCTTCAGCAGGATCGCGGCGTTGTCACGGCAGACGAACGCTCTGCATCACCATCGAGGCGCCAGCATAAGCGTGGCGGCCAGCGATACTGGTGGACAGCTTCAGCAGGCTCGCGGCGTTGTGGCGGGGGCAGAATGTGGCCGCGCTGGTAGCCTGCGTATTGACGACTGATCACTAACGGCACGGCGCTCGCGTCGGGGCAGCAGCAGACATACTTACAGCGTCGCATGCGACGCCTATGCGGCGGCCACAACGTTGTTCGGCGGCACCGCAGAGATGGCCATCGTTAACGAGGAGGCAACTTCTACGCAACCTCGGCGGCGCCGACGCGGCGGACAACACTGCCGCGGTCAGCGGCGCTATCGCAGCGCTACAGTAAGTTTCGGCGCCGACACGTGGCTTGGGGCCTCCGCACCGAATCGGAAACCGAACATGTTCTTTCTAAAATAATATGAATCTGCTCACCCATTCGTCGGAGAAATTCAAACCTCCTTGGAGCGCGGTATTCCTCCACCGCGCCCGCCGCCGCCGCCGCCGCCGCCGCAGCCCGCAGGTCGCGCAGCCCGCGGTCGCGAAGCACGTGGTCCCGGAGCACGTGGTCCCCGGCGGAGCAACTTACCTACGTTACCGCTTATATTCTCGCGTGAAACTTTTAATACGCGGATAACACTTCCTACTTTAGTCTCGGAAATGCGAATAGTTTAAAAAGAAAACTGATTAACGGTAACGATTTTTGCAGCATGGAACTTTCTTACAAAAAAGTGGGTAGAATCATAAAGCACCGCTCGTTCATTTCTATAGTGAGAACCCCGAAAGACGAATAATGATCGCTAGCGAGGCATAATATATCTCATTATTCAAGACGAACGAGCGTAAATTAAAAGGGAAGAAAGAATTGACGGATGAAATTGAAATTGAAAAATTTCATAATTCCGAAACGTTATAAGCCACTTTTTAAATAAAAACACGAATAACTCTGGTTTGACCAGAAATAACAAGGAAATAGAAACTAAAAGATTAATTTCAAGACACCATGCTGCAAAAATGTTCGAACGGAATACGCGACAACCGGTCACTTCGGCGTTCGACGAAACAATGAGGGTGGCTGGTGGCGGGTCGGGGCGCGGGGGGGCCTTGTGTTGCAGGTGGGGAAAAACGGGACTACCAACATCGCGGCGGTGTGACGCCGGAGCGACTTACAACGAACGATGGCGCCATCTATCGGTCCGATGCGACGTCTACGACGTACTCTCTCTATAAAGACCTCGGATATACAAACGGCACAAATAATATAATAATAATGTAGTAACTATTTGTTCATTTTGTTTTATTGGCTATTTGTGCTGTATTCAAACTTATTGGACACGGTGTACATTTCAATTCGTAGGAACCAAGTTCAAACCTCCAGCATGATCAGTTGTATTTTTTCATGTGCTGTTTATAAAGTTTAAAATACATACTCATATACATACCGGTCAAAATCATAACCCTCCTTTTGCGTTGCCGTTGTCGGGTAATAAATAAACTCCCCAATGTACATTTGGTCATCGTGGGTACTATACCATAGCCCACACCTTCTTACGTTAAGAGAAGGCCTGTATTCATACTCCCCCTTTTTTCAGCACTCCAGCATACCTCGGCTTTTCCACACTGGACCCCACGAGCTTAGACCAAGACCCCATAATCCCCCCAGAGCTGCTACCGGCTCTCTCAGTAGACCTCGAGGGTTTAAGGTCTCGGGAGCCCTCGGCGGACGCGGGAGACTTGCACCCCGCAATACTGGCCGGCGCTAAGGCTGACGAGCTGCTGCCTATGATAGGTAAGGGTCTCCACAAACCTATCGACACGGAGTCGGCTTTAGACGACCAAAAATCGCTATATAGACAAACAAAGTTCAAGAAAAAACGTACTCGGAACCATCAAGATAAATGTAGATGGCGGTTAGCTACACCTTTGGTTGAACCTCGGCTTTTGAATTTAAACACATATTCTAGAATATCGGCTAAATTGTCAATACTGAGGTTCAAAAGTTTTAATCCTGTGTCGAGATATGGCAGTCTATGCACTGTGACTACATCTTTCGATCTTTGCAAACTGTAGAACATTCTATAGTAATGTTTTAATCGTAACTTTTTTCACAGTGTCCTGCCCCGACATAAACAAGCCCGTAACACCCAGCGGGGGCACAGTGGCTCACGCGGCGGCGCGCCGAGGCCATCTCGCCGCCCTATACCTAGTACAGTACGCGGGCGCCAACATCGACGCGGAGGACGCGCGCTCGCTCACGCCGCTCATGTGCGCTGTCAGAGGTGGGTACAGTGGCTCACCTAGCCGCGGGTACAGTGGCGCGCCCTGCCTCGTGCATTACAAGCCTTTTTGAGCTTACCGTGGATCAGTGCGCACTGCCAAGGAGTGGAATTCCTTGCCGGCGGCTATATTTCCGAGCTCATATAACCCGGCAACCTTCAAATCAAGAGTGAACAGGCATCTTCTGGGCGAGCTCACTCCATCGTAGGCCACGTCTTTGCCTTTGGCTTGTCTGTGGCCAAGAGTAAGCCCATTAGTAATTTAAAAAAGTCAATCTGTGTAATAATCTGTGTTACACAACGAAGTAAGATAAACATGGAAGCCGCCTTTAAGAACATTACCGTTCAAATTCTTGGCACCGTTTAGCACACATACACAATTACGCCTACATTTACACAAGACAATACGTTTACAGGCCCTGTAATCAAAACTGGTAAACAAAACAATAGTCATCTCTTTTATACTAATGCACACAGATAAGTGTAGCTGAAATGAATATAATGTCACTAACTACCAATCAGCGATTTTATTCGGCTAATAACCTTCTTGCTGTACGTACTGGCAGCTAAGAATTCGCGGTTCATATTTGACTAAAATTTGACACGAAAAGGGATGGGTTTATGTCATACATTAAAGAACCAAGCAAAAATAATTTTCATTTTATGCATATTAAAAAATAACTACATAATTAATTTGTTGTTATGAAGTAACAACCTACACATGAAAATATTAATTATGTCGTACACGTATTCCGCTATAATAAGTATTTTTATGGCTAGATAAATTCAATGTATATCTGTATATCAATGTATAGTCACGTTCAGGTTGTTGTCAGTTGCCATCTATTGTTAACAGGTGTTAAACGCAGGCTTTCATTTTATAAATTTTACCTTTTTAGGGCTGGTTTTTCAATCGCCAGATAAATAATATCTGTCAGATAAATGTTAGCTGTCATTGTCATTTATACGTGTGATGAAAAGGATAATGATAACTTTATCTGGTAGATATATTTATCTGGCGACTGAAAAACCGGCCCTTAAATATGTAATTACTTAGATGTCGCCACCGAAAGATAATAACATAGAACACTACTTTCAAACAAAATGTTAGCCGAAAAGTGGTTCCAAAATCATAATACGCCGTACTGACACCGGACCACAGGTCACGTCTATTTCTATTCTACAGCCTTCTAAATTAACACGTTCAGGGACGCTTAATAGTGACGTCATCTGTCATAGACCAAAAGAAACAAATGACTACGCGTATGCTATACCATACGTGTCCACGAATGTGTTCAGATTGGCCATTTAAACCACTATACCGGTGACACAAGGTCTGTGATCAAAATAATCGAACTCCTATGCCACTGACACGTACGTGTGTTTAAACAAGTTTACTGGCCTATGTCGGCCGCACAGCAGGCAGGCAAGCATGGTGGCGCGATAAATAATAAAACATCTGGCCGTCCCTATCGCACTATATATTTAGGGGGGACGGTCAGATGTTTTATCATTTATCGCGCGACCACACTTGCTTGGCAGATGTGTTTAAAAACTTCATATCCCTATACCGCTGGCATAGGAATAAAAAATTTACTTATGTCAGTTGCATAGGAATGAGAATTTAGTAATATCTACCGGCATAGTGTAGGCATTTGAGTAGTAAAACAGTGCCGGGGAGAAACGCTCTGAATAAAATTATACAAAAATGAAAGTTTTTAAATATCAATGGCTATTAAAAATATTGCATAACATCATCCCCATACAAAAATAGCTCGTACAAAATAAATCGAAATAATTATGATCCTCGCCAAATTACACATGAAACTTAATCCCATATTTTTCTCCGTATTTGTTGGAACGACTAGCACATGATATTACAAAACAGTACGGCATATTCTTTTTGTAAACATATATTCTAAATATGCCGTACTACAACTGTTGTTCCGACTGGCCGCCATTAGCGCACTGACAAGCTCCGTGGCACAATATTTAGGCCCCGCCTACCGTGGCACAATATTCGTGGGGTCATTTTTGAGAGCTCTTTAGACATCTAGGTATATTAACAATCGCTGGTGTTACAGGATAAATAATATTTTAATCTATTTAAGCAAGTTTTTGTGCAATGGGGTAACTTTTTGAAAGAGCTGTTATTCTTTCAGCACTCTCCAAGAGCACCGAATCGAAGCCCAAAGCCGCCGACTCCGACGCAGAAATGGACGCAGACGGAGAGAGCGAGAAAGAAGATGACAAGAGCGAGACGGGAAGCGACGCGGAGCTGCTCAGAGTCATCCGGTACCTGGTCGCGGCCGGGGCCGATGTCAACCTGCCTGTGAGTATTTTTTAAAAGGTATAAGGTATAGCGTGGATTAAGGACACTTGTATGAGCTTCAATTGTTTGACATGGACGCCGCATGCCCCGTCCCGCAATATCAGCATGCAGCATGCACTCAAGCCTAACATTTACTTTTCATTCGTGTTTCAGGGCCCCGAAGGCATGACAGCGCTGCACACAGCCGCCCGTTACGGCCACAAAGAAGCGTGCGCCGCCATCTTGAATTCTGCCAAGTCTCAAGTCGACCCGCGCGACCACGGCGGCTGGACGCCACTAGTCTGGGCCGCGGAGCACTCGCACGCGGCTGTAGTGAGGTGTGTAGTAGAACTTGATACCCTGTGTTTTCTTCTGTCATCAATGGTGGTACACAAACACAAAACATCGTACGGAATCATCGTGACCTCACCTAATTTTTTTTTAGACACTCAAGGGTTCTCTAGGACTAGTTACGTACATAGCGGCTGCCCGCACGGCTAACCGAAAATATAATAAAATACCGACAGCCTTTTCAACGTTCATCCTGGAAATGCTAGCCGCGCGGGTTGCGGTTGCACTTGCGACCAACCTAACAGCAAACAATTCTTTATTTACAGAAAAAGTTTCTAATGGGGTGGCAACGCGCATGTGACACTGTTTGAGTTGCAGGCGTCCATAGGTTACGGTGACCGCTTTATATCAGGCGGGCCGTATGCTTGTTTGCCACCGACGTAGTATATATATATATATATATATATATATATATATATATATATATATATATATATAAAGGGTATAAATTACATGTGACAGTGTAAAAGAAAAATTGTTTCACCTTTTTCGACTGTTTTAAACAGTATGCAAATATTTACAAATGGAATACAATCGTTAAATTTGACTTGTGTGCGACAGCTTTACATTATACAATAAATATATTATATTAGACATTTAACTATTTGTCATTCTGTTTTCTGTATAACTCATAAAAACAGTCAGCAGGTAAGTGCGTACCAGTGGTGAGGCGTGAAGATTTTCATTGGTAAAGCCGGAGGGGTTTTTGGGATCTGATTTGTATGGACTTGTACAGATACTGCAGAATTTTCGAGAACCCGTTGGGAATCGAATTGTATCGACGCTACGCCACTGGTGCGTGCTAGCCCTTATAGTACATTCTTAACACGAAAGTTAAATATAGTGTTATTATTTTGCTACCAGATTACTACTGGAGCACGGCGCGGACCCACGGCGACGGACATCGAAGGCAACGCGGCGGCGCACTGGTGCGCGCTCGCCGGGCACGCGCCGTGCCTGCGGCTGCTGGTGGAGGCGGCCCCGCGCGCCGTGGCCGTCGTCAACGCGCACAGGGACACGCCGCTGTGAGTATACATACACACCCATGCACGCACACATACGCAGCGACCGCTGGCCGTGACTGCTGGTGTACACGCCGCTGTAAGCACACACACACACACAGCGCCCGCGGGCCATGCCCGCTGTGAGTATACACACAGATACACACGTTGTTAAGTTGTTATCAACCTCAGTAACAAAACTGAGAGAAAAAAAATAGTGCCGTCCCGAAGTTTATGCGGTAGTTTTTATGAACTGATTGTGTATCCAGCAAAGAGGATCGAGTATTATAGAGAGTTACTGTCGAAGTAAAATGTGTAATCACAGTGCATAGACTGCCATCTCTTGACACAGGCTTAAAACTTTTGAACCTCAGTTTTGACAATTTGGCCCATATTCTTAGCTTGATATGTTTTAAAATGTCAAATATTAATATTAGCACCATCTAGCTGAGCGTATCCCAAAGGTGTAATGCCATCTAGGCCACCGTACCTTTTTCTGTATGGTACTGAGATACGTTTTTTTCTTAGACTTTATCTGTCTATACAAAGTTATATATGTCTTTGGTATCCAGTTAATGAAGTGGCACCATGCCACTGACTGGTTAGTTACTTGTCGTTATTGTATCCACTGTAGGGCACAGACTCCAACACTTGTTGCAATAAACATGTATGTGATTTGTCAAAGACAGCAAGCGGTTTTATTGGTCCCACTTATTATGATATCCTGTACATATCATGGAAGCGCTGGTAGCCTAGTGCGACTAGCTAGCGTGCGACTTTAGTACCAATGTATTTTTCGGAACTTATGTGCGAAATGTCATTCTATATTTCGACGACAACAACGTACAAGGCGAAATCTGCGATTTTTTTTTGTAGCAGATAGCACCTTGTACGTTGGTGGGTAAGGTGCAATTTTCTGAAAAAAATAATTGCAGTTTGCACCCTATACGTTGTTGTCGTCGATTTGCTAGATGCTTTTCGGTGAAAAAAAAGAACATCATGAGGAAATCGGACTAGTCGCAATAAGGCTTACCCTTCGGGTGGGAAGATCTCATGACATGATAGTTGATTACGTAACACTAGTGCTTACGCCTAATAATATCATAGTTTTCAAAGCGGACCCTCAGGGTCTCATGAACCGTAGCGAATGGAGGATGATCACCTATCATGAATTCATGATAAATTGACAGTTTGCTTCCTTCTCTTTTTCATGAATTGGCGTGATTTTGAGGACACATTTTTCCGCTTGTTTCAGGCATGTCGCGGCGAGACAAGGTCACTACGCGTGCGTCGTCATACTACTGGCACACGGAGCGAGAGTGAGTACTCAATATTCTAGATTTTTCCATCCTATATTCTCGGAAATGTTCGTATTGCTCGTGCTAGTTCGGTCCACGCCACGCGAGTACTACTTGTGCTGAGACTGACTGTAATAGCATACCAGATTCGTGAACTTTCGTGAAAATACGAAGGAAAAACGTTTCGCAAAATATTTAATTACCTACAAAAATGCGAAAGCTGCAAGCTGTCAGTAGGGATAGACTACATACTACATAGACGTTTTGACTTAGTTCGTTGAAATTACAAATCATTTATTCAGCAAATAGGCCACAGGGGCACTTTTACACGTCAATATAAAAGTTGAACTGAAATTACAATTGATAATACTAATTCTAAGTTCTAACTAAAGTATTACGCTACTACAATGATTAGAGATGTATAAGGTCTCTAAATGTCGATATTCAACTAAAAATTACACATAATAATATAGAAAAGTAAAAATACAAAAACAGAAGTCTAAAATTACTTTAGAGATTCAAATGACTCTAAATGTCACAACTAAAGATAACATGTATACTTAATCTAATTATCCTTAGAGATGTATAGGGTCTCCAAGAGTCAAAATCGTATAGGTAATCAAAATATTAACTAAAAGAAAAGAAACAAACGAGAACCCAACAAAGTGTCCTAATGAAATATAAATCAGAATGAATGTTACTTATTATATTAATATTACTTACCCAGACCGGTCTTCACAGACAGCACCCGTTCACGAGTATGACGCGTATCTCAGCCATCGCCTCCCTCAACCTTCATTCGGGAAAGTGGCGACCCGCCCGATCAACGACGCCAGCGTGAGCAAAGACTTTTAAGCGAGCATGACATGTTTAAGCTGCCAGGCTAAATTAAATATTCAAATGATGAAACATATAGCTGTGTTCCTCGCACAGCTAAACCACAGTATAATAAAGAGTACTATCGTACAGTATACCTCACAGTTACCGCCTGTCAAAAACGCGAACACTGACCTGTCATATCTCATTCATACAAGCATGGTACGCGTTCACCTATACGAGCTTAAAATGTGTGTTACATGTGGCTAAACTGTGGAATTAACTGTCGCCTGCGGAATTTCGGGCCCGATACGACCTTGAAAGCTTCAAGAAAGGAGCGGAGCGTACACCCATCTTAAACCCCGCCAACGCGCCTCCAATCCTTCTGATGTTTTGGGCGGCAGTGATCCTGATCACTTACCATCAGATGACCTGAGAGCGCGTTTGCCTCCATTAAAGAAAAAAATTGGGAAAAATCGAACTTTTGACGATTTCGAGTACTTAACCTTTTTAAATACTTTCAGACGGACGTCGAAAACATAGCAGGCGAACTGCCAGTGGAGGTGTGTTCGGGGCAATGTCAAAGCGCCATCTCGCTCAACATGCAAATGTCTATCGCTTCGAGGGAGCGACTGCCGCGGTACAAGATGTTGTCAAGGTCAGTGCCCTTACTATTATAGCTTCTACATCAGCCAATACTGAGGTTCTACAGCCAATACTTGACTTATGTAAAACATGAGAGCATGTATGTAATACCAAAGATATATGTAACTCCGTATTGACAGATAAAGTCTAAGAAAAAAACGTACTTAAGTACCATACAGAAAAAGGTACGGTGGCCTAGATGGCATTACACCTTTGGAGTACGCTCAGCTAGATGGCGCTAATATTAATATTTGACATTTTAACACATATCATGCTAAATAGTTCCGCGTCTTCGAGATATCAAATACTCAGAACGCAATACATTGTTGCTCAATTTTTTTTTATTAATTACGCTCTGGCAGTTAGGACCAAACTTATAATTACTTGTTGTATGGGTTCTGAGTACTAAAATCTTGGTCTAGTTAAAGTTTGAGGTAATATTAAAAATACGCCCTGCATTGATTTCTCGACGCAACAAGTTTAATAATCTTTTAGTGTTACGTTATACAGTCAACCAATCTGAATCCTAGGCCACCGTAGAACCCTTTCGCAGTAAAAGTAAACTGACTTCTATATCAAATAAAGCACGGTGTCCATACGACTGAGTTCTAGAGGGCCCTAGGATTCTAATTGGTTGACTTTTTTTTATATAGCCTATAATATGTCCCACTGCTGGGCAAAGGCCTGTCCTGTTTTTCGCCACTCGTCACGGCTCTGTGCATGCTCTCGCCAGCCGCCACAAAATGAGTCCAGGTCTTTCCGCCATCTCATCTTTGGTCTACCTCGGCCTCTGGTAATTTGTGGCGCCCATTCGGTCGCTACCTTGGCCCATCTCTCCGGATGCATCCGACAGATATGATTTATTCCCTTACCCTCCGCAGTGACATATCAAACGGGCGCGAGCCTCACCCGGTCCCCTGCATCAACGAGGTGGACGACACGCCCGCCCCCGCGGACTTCACGTACGTGGTGCGCCACGTGACGCCGCGGCGGGTCGACGTCGACGACACTATTGACACGCTGCAGGTCACTATTTTATTTTCATCACATTTGCTGTTTAAAGGTCGTATTTAATGACCCCCTTGTTGCACAATGTACTATTTCAGTACAGATGGTGTTGTTTACGCACTAGTGCGAGTAGTGGATCATTATATGCCAGGTCGAAACTTCGAAGCGCTACTGCTATCTGTACTTAAAAAACGTCGTACGATACACGTGCGAAAAGGAAATTCGTAACTCGTGTCGATTTAAAACGCTTCCTTCGATCGTGTTTTAATTTATCGCCACTCGTTTCGAACTTCTTTTTTTACGCGCTCTTATCGTAATGTACTATTATTATCATTCTATAATAAATAAATAAACTATACTTTTTGTCTCTTTCTAACGCGAGCGAAGCCGCGGGCAAAAGTTAGTAATAAATAAATAAACATTTCATTTCTAGTTATAGCCTGTCAACCAAATTTTGGCAGTAGCAATGTACATCAAACTAAAGTATGGTATCCCTATGAAACGAACAAAAACCAGCAATGTACGTCGAACAGCCACAGATATTTTTTTTTCAAGGGGCTCCCTCCTTCCTTACGAATTAGATAATGTATTAAAAAGGGACGGATATGTGCTAGTCATTTCTCTTTTTGGTAGGTTGGAGATTTCCACAGATAAGATACAAATGACACGCGAATTTCCACCGATTTTCTAAACTATTAGTGTTGCTAGCCCGCGATTTTTCAAATTTGCCGCCTTTTTCTAGTGACAAGATTTGGTTGACGGTCTATATTACTAACTACTACTTCTTACTAGCTTTTCCCCACAGCTACGCTCGCGTTAAATTTGAAAATTGCGGAACGCTCCATACAATCTTCCACCCCCCATTTCAGGGTAGTGGGGGGTTAGATAGAGACAAAAGGTAGCCTATGTCACTCTCTATCCCTTCAACTATCTCGATTTAAAAAATCACGTCAATTCGTCGCTCCGTTTTGCCGTGATAGACGGACAAACAAACAAACTCACAAACTTTCCCTTTTATAATTCTTCTTCTTCTTTAAATCTTGTTACTGGGGCACAGTATAATAAAGAGTACTATCGTACAGTATGGCCACTCCCGCTCCCCGCTGAAAGTGCCGTCCACCCCCTCTCGGTTACCTCACAGTTACCGCCTGTAAACGCGAACAGTCGACCTATCATATGTCACTCATACAAGCGTAGTACGCGTTCACCTACACGAGCTTAGACTGTGTGCTAGGAACGCGCCTCTTTCATATATTTGATCGCCAGTGTCCGAGGTGTGGCTGGGGTATCGAATCATATTTCTCCACTTACTCCGGCCTTCTTTTTTGAATACCACGTCGGTGGCAAACAGATATACGGCCCGCCTGATGGAAAGCGGTCACCGTAACCTATGGACGCCTGCAACTCAAGTGGTTTCACATGCGCTTTGCTGACCCATTAGAAACTTGTACACTCCTTTTTTGAAGAACCCCATACAGTAGTTCATCGGGAATACCTCGGCAGGGAGCTCATTCCGGAGCGTTCGCGGGAGGAAATTCCTCTTAAACTGCACGGCGAGCCACCACTTACATAGGTTGCAAGGTGTGTGGATGAGCACCCAGCCGCGGTCTTGGGCATCTTGGGTGACCTCCTCCCATCCCATCTCTAACCCCCCTAAGCTCTTGATGAACAGACCGACGCCACATCTCTGACACTGGCGATCAAATATATGAAAGAGGTGCGTTCCTAGCACACATTCTAAGCTCGTGTAGGTGAACGCGTACCATGCTTGTATGAGTGACATATGACAGGTCGACTGTTCGCGTTTTTGACAGGCGGTAACTGTAAGGTAACCGAGAGGGGGTGGGCGCCACTTAGTACGATAGTACTCTTTATAATACTGTGCCGACGCCAAGTCGACTTAGGGCGGCATGGTTGCCGCTTGCTATAATATCAGTATGGATTAACTTTATAAACATGTTTGCAGGGCTGCACGTGCACGGACGGTTCGTGCTCGGCAGATACGTGCTCGTGCCAGCTGCTTGGCGTGCGTCGCTGGTTCCACAAGGGCCGGCTCGTGCCCGACTTCCCCTACCACGAACCCCCCATGCTGTTCCAGTGCAACCACACTTGCGGCTGCAACAAGGTGCGTTAACGACAACTAGAGAGACAAGCGGTCTCGTGGTACAGGCACGCCTCGCTACCACGAATCGGCCGTGCTCTTGCAGTGCAACCACACTTGCGGCTGCGTAAATAAACCAAAGCAACAGAGTATACTAAAATAACTTCGATAACATGTAGATTTTCGGAGAAATTATGACTTGTTTCGATGTATTTTTCAAGACAAAATTTAGTTCGTTTTACTTTCAATTTCTCAATTTCAAAGGATTAAATGATAAATGTTGTTATTATTTGTTCTAAAGTAAAAGATATTAGGAACTCAAATTTACCGCATTCATGAGAGTGAGCTTATCAAATTTGACATAATAAGAGCTCCCAAATCAGTGCTTCACGCGGTTTTTCCTAAACGAGCATCAGAAAAAATCATTACTAATTGAATAAGCTTTTTCTTCCATATGTTTTTTGTTTAACCTTAAGTTAATAAGATGTTCTAACTGAAACAAGTACTTTTACTGTCTTTTAGTATAGGTAAAGTGTACAATTTTATCGATGAATATTGTGCATTTTACAATATATCGCCTTTTTTGTCATAGCGCTCTTAATGATTATATGCCGTTACAGAAACTGTGCTCGAACTCAGTGGTGACCCGCGCCACAGAGAACGGGTCGATGATGATCCGCGCGTGCGTGTTCCGCTCCGCCGGCTCCAAGGGCTGGGGGCTGCGCGCCGCCGCCAAGGTACCCTTGTACTATCTTTTAAGAGTTGAAACTGCTTGCTGCGTACTTAGAGCCCCCCCCCCCTTCCTCCCCCTCATCAGTGTGAGCGCAGAGCCGGGTCAAGTGTATGGTCGCTGTAAGCAAAACATGGTCAAATGGGGATTGCTCCGCAGCCCTTCGACCCAATGCACCTGCGACACAGCGCCGCAAACCATGGCGCACCTACTGGCTTGCCCCGCGTGCCCGCATCACTGCTCGGAGCTCGACCTGAGAGACGCTACAGCCAGGGCTGTTAATGCTGCTGCCTATTGGGCATCTACTGTATAAGAAAGGAACCTCGACACGATAAGAAGAAGAAGTGTATGTCAAAGCCTGACGACGTCACTAGATGTGGGGGGGAAGCAGAGCTTAATATCATTAATGTGAAAGTGTCTGTTTGTTTGTCCGTCTTTCACGGCAAAACGGAGCTATGAATTGACGTGATTTTTTAAGTGGAGATAGTTGAAGAAATGGAGAGTGGCATAGGCTACTTGTTGTCTCTTTCTGACCTCTCTTTTTTCATGTTCTAGGTGTAATGTAATGTATGTTACAGTTTATGTAATTAACACAAAAGCAATATTTTTATTAAATTTCCATGCTTAATCGTCGTCACAAAACTGACATCGAGTTAATTTTTGTTAACAACTTTCACAAATTTTGGGTCCCATTTTTTGAAAATGCCATATCTGTGTCTTTTTCCGAAGGTCCTCCGAGGGTCGCCAGTGGCGACGTACTGCGGGGAACTGCTGAGCATGGGCCACGCCGACACACGATCTCCTGATCACTACATGTTCGCTTTAGACGTGAAACCTGACCTGCTGGAGGTGAGTCTAATATACGATCAGCCGGGTCCACACAGAGCAAGGCACGTCTCGCGACGAACGTCCAATGTAGACGAGTAAAACGCACGCACTGCCTCGGCCGAGGTACGGGGTTAAGAATTTCACCACCCGCTTTCTTCCCGTGGGTGTCGTAGAAGTAGACTACCAAGAATCTTATATACATGGATGTTGCACGCCGAACATTACTTTGAAGCCAGAAAATTTGACCTTGAATTACGTCACGCCGGTCTTGCATCTCTTTCTTTAGGGTGTCCATGATTAAGCATACATTAGGGATATCCCGCGGAATTTGACGTATTACATCTCTCGACACAGGCTTAAAACCTTTGAACCTCCGTTTTGACAATATTCTCAGCTTGATATGATATTGATATGTGTTAAAATGTCAAATATTAATATTAGCGCCATCTATCTGAGCGTACCTACCCCAAAGGTGTATCGCCATCTAGCTCACCGTACCTTTTTCTGTATGGTTTTGAGGTAAGTTTTTTTCTTAGACTTTATCTGTCTATACGGAGTTACATAAGTATTTGTCTTTTACTAACTGACACCTGTGTTTATTAAAGCATGCAATGGAATATATATTTTAGTGTTTTGGTCATCACAATAATATTTTGGTAGTAACTACTGGGAAAACTAATCCCAGTAGCTATCAACCCCGGTGTGGTAATTAACAATGTGGGGAAATCCCAGTAGTTAGGACAGGTAAAAACTTGGTGGTAACTAGTGGGAATAGCCACAAAAATATAAGGGAAGTATTTGTCAATGGGGAAATAATGAAATACTAGGACGTTTTAAAACAGTATCTTTATTTTTAAGCGCCGCCCCAAATCTCAAGGAAGGTGGTTCTCAATTCGTACGTATTTCAATTCTCTTCGCATGTATATATGTATCTCAATTTAATGTTTAGGCCACGATATATCCGTCGTTACTGGACTGATTTTTAAAATTTCTTTCTGTGTCATAATCTTCAGGCTTAAAGTGCAAATCTGCAAATTGTCGAACGCTCTGAAACATTTCCTTTTATCGGTACAATCGACAGCCAACAGCCAATGCTGCCTCCTTCCTTCATCTTTTGGAACACTGAAAAGTTTAATATTATTCATGTTAATTGTAAAGACATAAATTATATAAAGTTGGTATTATTATACTGTGATATGAACTATGAACATAGAAACCGTACCAAGTTGATAGATTTAGCTCCATTCAATAAGAGTAAATACCATGCAAGAAAAAGATTGGTCACCCTAGTCGTAAAACCACACATAGCATTATTTTTCTTTAAAGGTCATATTTATCGTTCTAAACCTATTCGTGGGAATTTTGATATAATTTGAGACAATGAAACCAATATAATGATAAGAACTAACCAAGATTACAAGCAAAATAGAAGAAAATTTATTGCCAGTGAGGTTTATGAACATTTTGGTAAAATAAGTACTTACTTGTGAAATTTTACGTCGGATTTCGGTTTCCATTTACTTCCACAATGGTTCACTATGCAATACATAGCTCAGAACTTAAGTAAATCGTCGAAAAACGTTTATTTTGCAAAATAAATCTCTGAATCGGTGAATGAATTTTGACAATTCTGACATATCGGGCATATTTTTTTATTATTAGTGTTCCCATAGTACGCAGGAGGTAAATACCGGAGAAATAAGGTTTTTGATTGAGTTTTTTTTTTGTATAATACAAAGAAAAGTAAGTCAATTTGATTGAAGAATGTTTTATACGTTTTTTTTATTAACTTATCTGGCAATACATCACAGTGTTGGAATGAGATAGAACATAGGAGTAAAGGTGAATGAACCTGGCTTCAACTCATTGGTCGGCACGCACTATCCAGAGATATATATAAAATTCTTGAGAGGGAGGAGCGATATCTTTAAGTATCAAATGTGCACATATAAAAGAGGAGATAGGTGGCGCGGCAATCGCTGGTACATAAGGATTTGACAATCTCTTAGCCTTCTCGGTAGTAACCCCGCCTACGGAGCAAGAGGTCCCGGGTTCAATCCTGATGAGGGTTTTTTATATGTTTTTCTACAGATATTTTTTCCTTATTTTATTATTATCCATAAATCTTGTTACAACATTAAAATTAAATTTATGCGAAAATAAAGGAAATTTCATTCGAAAGACTTACAACATTACCTAGGATGGGACAAACAATGTAAATAGACATATCATAAATAAAACAGTAACTAAACACAATTAAAATACACAAAAAGATAATTCAAATAAAATAAAAATAATAACAAAAAGACCGCTTGTCAGGATCGAACCTGGTTACATCTGCATACGATGCAAGCGCACTACCACGGGACTACGTCTTGACATGTACAACTTGACGAAATCAGCCTACAGAAACGAACGTCTAATGTCATGTCATGTTCCTGTCCATTGAGTGACACATGCGCTCCTAGCGGAGAGATTTGTAACTTCAGTTTAACACTGACAGCCGGTCATTTTTGCGACTGTTCTACTTCGACAGTTAGGCTTCCTTTAAATTCTACATTCCATAATACCGATGTAAGTGTCACTCACAGCTCTAATGAATCGACCTGTACATGTACAGTCAAGTTCATAAATACGTGCACATTTTTTCATCTTAACCCTATGAAATAAGGTGAATAAATGTACACATATTTATGAACTCGACTGTATGTGTGCAGTAATTCTCGATACCACTCCCCTTTGGCTACAGCAATGCGAGTACAAAGTGCAACTGTGCGTGGACGCGGCGCAGTACGGCAGCGCCGCTCGCTTCATCAACCACAGCTGCCAGCCCAACCTGGCGCCCGTCCGAGTATTCACATCCACCAGGGACCTGCGGTTACCCGCCGTGTGCCTATTCGCCACCAGGGACATCGCGCCCGGCGAGGAGCTCTCGTGAGTGTTCACTAGCCAGTCTAGCCACACAACCAGCCGCCGGCGTATGATCCAATTTTACGAGTTATTACTTATCTATCTGGATAAAGTTTCCTTCACGCTTTTTTTTTTTTTTTTTTTTTTTTTTTTGCTTTGGCTTTTACTCCCTGCCAATTTGCACAGGGTGAATTTGCCAATGTCAGTGTTGGCTTGGTGTTATCGTAGCTTTGACTTTCACACGTGAGGAGAATGTTCGGTATTTTTATTTTTTTTAATTTTTTATGAAGGATGTGAAGGGAAAACCTAAAACAAAACATTTGTTATGAACGTCACTGACAAACACATGACAACACTTACACAAATTGATTAGCGAAGAAGCGGAAGCGGATGATAGAATGTTAGTAATGCCAACATGAGGGAAATGAAAGAAAAGAAAACCATATTATATGTATAATAGGAATAAATGAAGTAATAGAATATTATAGATAGTGAGAATGAATTTACGTTATTTATAGTTTAATGTTATTTGTTTGTAAATATTTAATTAGGATAGAAGTTAAGGTCGAATCCATGTAACAAAGTAGCGAGCTAAAGCATATAGGTCGTGGTACACTTTCGGGCAATACATCGTACAGTGAGTAGCTACACATTGAACAAGAAAAGAAGATGTGATCCAAGTTACCCTCCTCTTGCCCGCATTGGCATAATGAGTTCGCGCGGACACCAATCATAGCCAGAAATAACGGAGTGCATACTTTTCCCAATCGCAACCGGCAAATTGTGGATATAACCCATTTAGGAGAATTACGAAAACGATAGAACCACGGCTTCCGAGTGATACGAGGTTGCACACATCCATAGTGCTTGCCCGTCTGCAATTTCGAGATATCCCATTGCTCCTGCCATGTGGCAAACATGTCTGCGAGTGCGCCACTCAAAAGGTCAGTACTGTAAATTACCGATTTCACTGAACCAATGTCGATAGCTTGCCTTGCCCATGTATCAACCATCTCATTGCCATTAATGCCACAGTGGCTAGGAATCCAACTCAGAACTATGGTTAGACCCTTTGACTCACACCTGCGAAGTACGGTTTTGATTTCTAAAATCAAAGGGAACTTTATTTTCATTTTAAATTGGTTGCCAATAATAGCCTGCAGGCAACTTTTACTATCAGTAAAAATAATAGCTTTACTAATGTTGTGTGTCTCTGCATATTTGACAGCCTCAAGGATAGCAACTGCTTCGCCTGTAAAAATTGAAGATTGTGGAGGACATTTAAATGGGAGAGCTATATTGTATCGAGGAATCCACACTGCTGCTCCCACGCAACTGGTCGCATCCATCTTGGAAGCGTCAGTAAACATCGGTAAGTAATTTGACCATTTTTCTAAAAATTTATTGAATTTATTGTTTGTTCCTGGATCATTTTTGAAAATGCCTATATCTAATATTACTTTAGGAGTATATATAAGGGTTTCAAATGCTACTTCAAATATGGGATTAGTACCGGATTTATATAAATTGGGGTAGATATTAATTAATTTGGAAAAAGATATTACTGTTCTTGGGAAAACTTTAAAAGTCCAATATCTGTTTTCAGTGACCTCCAGCGCCAGCGGCCACAAGCGTGGAAGCATCAAGTGGCTATAGTATGAGCTGCTCTTGATTAAGAATCTGTCCGCAAGATACTGTCTGCGGAGAGCCAGTGGAGGGTCAACACTTTCTACCTGCATGCCATTCTTCGGAGAACACCTCATAGCGCCAAGTATAATCCTCAAGCATTTTGCCTGGATGAGGTCTAGTTTGTCAAGGCCATCCTTATTGCAAGGTTCCATTAAAAGTGACCCATAATCTATATGACTGCGTATGATGGCATTATATAGTAACTTCTGGCAATAAGGATGAGAACCCCACCACACCCCGGACAGTGCTCGTAGTATGTTGATATTTTTTTCACATTTACCTATTATGTATTTGTGGTGCAGAGTGCCAGACATTTTATGGTCCAAAATAACACCTAGAAACTTTACAGACTCCTTACTCGGAATTCTGACACCGTCATAGTATACATCAGTTGTTGGCATGTTCCTTCTGCGGCTAAATGTAACAGTACAACTCTTTGTCGGAGATAGAGTAAGCCCATGGTCACCGAGCCAATCCCCAAGGTAACCCAGAGCCGTGTTCAGACTAGCAGTTGCTTTATCCATTGACTTTGCCATCGTATATAAGACAAGATCATCAGCGTACTGCAAGATGTTACAGAAGGATAAGACAGATTGTTCTAAGTCATATGTGTATATGTTGTAAAGAAGGGGCTGAGTACCGATCCTTGAGGGAGACCTCTCCACAAAGTCCGAGGAGGACAATAGGAGTTGCCTTGTCTAATTTTGATAGACCTGCCCATGAATAGCGAGGTGACAATGTGTACAATCTTCGCGGGAATGCTCAGTTGTAGCATTTTAGCCCTGAGCACCGGAAGAAGCACATTGTCATATGCAGCAGAGATGTCGAGGAAACATCCCAGCAGATATTCGTTTTTTGATAAAGTAAGTCTAATATCACTCGTTAAAATGTTTAGGCTATCCATAGTGCTACGCCCCTTTCGGAAACCGAACTGTGTGTCTGCTAAAATTCCATTGTTTTCCACAAACCATTCAAGCCTATTTTTAACCAAGTGTTCTAATATCTTTCCCATTGTTGCAGAAAGAGCGATTGGTCGATAGGAATTAGCCTCGTCTGGGTTTTTAGACGGCTTTAGGATAGGAATGACTACCTGGGACTTCCAATCTGCTGGAACCTCTCCTGTGTTAAAGGCATGGTTTATGATGCCAAGCAGATATTCCTGTCCGGGAGTATTTAGCTTAGACAGGAAACAATATGGAATCCCATCCTCTCCAGGTGAAGTATTCCTTAAACCATTAATTACCAGGTTAAGCTCTGAAAATGAGAAGGGCTGGTCGAGAGAACAGGAGGAACGTGGCAGCGGGGGGATATCAAACAGGACGCCTCAGGGACAGTTGGCGGGGCAAGCCTATCTGCGAATTCTGCCATCCAGGGGGAATCTATTGTTGGTTTAGATTCTGGATTAAATGAACCCCTAAATCTCTTAATATTTCGCCATACAAGAGATGGAGGGGTTCTAGGAGATAGGCTCTCGCAGAACCCCTTCCAGCCCCTCTTTTTAGCCTTTGCTAAGAAACGTTTTGTATGAGCCGAAACTTTTTAAAAGTAATGTAATCGTCCAAATTACCGGATTCATTGAAGAGGCGCTCCGCATCGTTTCTTTTTTTGATGGCAGTCGTGCAATCTGCGTTCCACCATGGGGGGAAGGAATTTTAACCCTGGCAGGCTTCTTTTTCGGGATAAATTTGTCGGCAGCTTCCAAAATGATATTTTTGAAGTACGTATACTTTCCCTCTTGGTCCATCTCAGTGGGGTTCCTCTCTTTGATACTCTCTTCGACAAAAAAAGCATAATTGGGCCAGTCTGCTGACTGTATTTTGTATTTCAGCAGCGGCTCTGGCAGTGGTGAAGGGAGGATCGACGTTGGTTTAGTGATAATTATCGGAAAATGATCACTACCATATGATTGGCGCAAAACCCTCCACGATAACAAGGACGATAGGTTCGGCGAACATACAGTCAGATCCAGAACAGATTGGGGGTTCTGACCTGGGTAAACCCGATGCGTGGGGGTACCGTCGTTAATGACTCCCACGTTAATGTCATCAAATAAATCCAGCAGAGCTGTTGAAAAAGCATCGGAATGGTATGATCCCCAAGAGATATTGTGGCAATTGAAGTCTCCTAGAATTACTCATACTCATACTCATAATTTATTGATAATATATAATTACATGTCATCTTACGTATCTACTATACAAGTAATTGTTATTACAATTGGCTTATACATATATAATTAATATTTACTAGTCAGGAATTCATCAAGGCTGTAGAACGACTGCTCAACAAGCCAAGTTTTGAGTTTGTTTTTGAAAATTGTCATAGTAGGTGCATCTGTTATTACCGATGGTAAGTTGTTATACACAGCGGGACCCATAACATGTATAGTTTTAGCCGTCTTTGCTAGGCTACGGGGCACCGCCGCTAGTTTGTGTCCGTATCGCGTGATGCGGTCGCTTTTATCTCCCCTCTTGGGGTATTTATCTAGATTCTCTCGCGTGTATACGGCAGTTTGCAGTATCAAGAGACCCGGCAACGTAATCATCCCCAGCTTTGTGAAAAGAGGCTTTGCAGACTCGCGCCATGGAACTCGAGAGATTGCTCTTACAGCTCGTTTTTGGAGGCGAAATACACGTTGCCAATCGGCCGCACGTCCATTACCAGAGGGTGTGGTACAGATGAGAGAATAGAATGCAATTCGTCTATATCAACTACCTCAGTATGGGGTATATATACAGAGATGAAATTAATGCCCATAACCTTTGCAGCTACGGCATTAATCCCATCCGAGTGGGGAGGGATAGAAATTTGAGAAAATGGGTAACAATGTTTAATCAATAACGCACATCCAGCACGTCCGTCACTACGGTCCTCCCGGAGGCACGAGAACCCCGGTACTCTAAAAAGAGCCCCGGGACGTAACCATGTCTCCGAGATGGCTGCAACGGACACAGCATGATCATTGATCAACTGGGTAAGTTCTGGTTTCTTTGGGATGATACTCCGACTATTCCATTGTAAAAAGTTGACCTGGTGACCTATTATGAAAGGTGAGTCGCTCTGCAAGTGTGACCATTAAAGGCGCAACGTCGTTCGGTAGAATGTCGCTCCATTTGGCGATGATATTTGTTAGTAACTTCAAACACAGCTCCATTAGGTCCTCCTGAGGGGTGACTCTATTGTAAGCACCATTCAGGGCCTGGCCATTGGGGAGCTGTGGTGGGGGAGTACGAACAATATTATTGTGGGCCTCTCTGTCATAACCTGGGGAGAGGGGGACCCTCGCCCGGGGCGCCCGATAAATGGTCTTACGATAAGATGTCGTAGGCGGGGATGTTGGCATAAACGTATGGCAGGGTGACTCGGACGATCTAGAAGAGTCTGGAATCTGCTCAAACATGACTCTCGCTACGTCAGAGTATGGGCGGCGTACTGATGAGAACTGAGCAGCTGCCTCTGCATACGAAATACTCTGTTCAGACATAGCCAGTTTGATGGCTTTCTGCCGACCAAATTCGTTACATGTCTTGTCAGTCGCATAGTGTCTGCCGGAACAGAATATACATCTTACATGTTCAGGAGCAATGTTACATCCATCCCCAGGGTGTTTTTGTGAACATTTGTAGCACCTAGCATCAGACCGGCACTGTGCTTGGATGTGACCAAACCTGAGGCACTTCCTACATTGGATTATTGGCAGCTGATACACGTCCACAACTAATGAGGTGTAGTATGCAAAAATTTTGGCAGGCAAGCTTTGACCCTCAAAAGTTACTACTACCGATTGAGTCGGAACCCAAGACGGGAGCCATCATCTTTAAGTATCTTCCGTTGAAGTCGACGAGCTTTAAGGATCTTCCCTTTACCTTCTCTAAGGGACGTTCCATTGACCAATTCCTCCATAGTCCAGTCTGAAGGAACTCCTCGCACCACTCCCATTCGAGATACATGATATGAAGGGATATCAGCTATAAACTTATTTTTGCCTAGAAGCGGGTGCTTAAGGAAGTTATTTGCATCCGCAGCTGTGGAGAAAGTGACCGCTACTCTGTTGCGACCCACCGATTTAATGCCACCGTCCTTCTGGATGTTATTGACGTTTGCCTGAGTTAGTAAAAAGCCTACATTTATGGGTTTTAGAGTGGCACTGGAGGAAGGGGCGGCCTCTCTAGAGACATGCACTATGAAAGGTCCATCATCGTTGGCACCATACTCTCGTGATTTGCTGTCTAGACTGGGGTGTTTGTATAGATGCGGGTTAAATTCAGTTGAGTTACTTTTGTTTATTTCAACTGACTCTTTTTGACTGTTCGCATGAGACTCGACCATCCTACTAGTACCGGGCTCCTCAACTGCACTATTTGTATTACCCGACTGCTTTTCGGACTCTGCCGGGTCAATTACAATTTTTTTGGGGGAAGGCTCCAGCTTGGTTGGTGATAAATCCAAGTTACGCTTGCGCGTGTATTTCTCCCAGTCCATACCGTTATCACCATCCTCGTCTGGAGGCTTCTCCTTCTCGTTGCCGTCCATCTAAACTAACCTTTGGTTTTATGTATTAATAAACCACCACCTGATTAGAAAATAAGGAAAGTTGTTTTATTTACGGGAATATAACCTAAAAATCGAACCACTCACACAACGCGCTACTCCTCAACCGACGACAACCTCCTTCACGCTTTGGCAATAATGTCAGTGTGAGAGTGACAGATGTCATCCACGTGGCGATAAAAATGGAAGCAAGTGTGCTTGTTGATGTTTTTTTTTTATTTTATAAAATAAATATTGGGGGACACCTTACACAGATCAACCTAGCCCCAAACTAAGCAAAGCTTGTACTATGGATGCTAGGCGACGATATACTTACTTATATAGATAAATATATACTTATATACATAGAAAACATCCATGACTCAGGAACAAATATCTGTGTTCATCACACAAATAAATGCCCTTACCGGGATTCGAACCCGGGATCGCGGCTTAGCAGGCAAGGTAATGTAAGATTCTGGTTGTTTTTAGTTCTCTAACGACAATGTGGTAGCTTTTGATGACGAACGTCATAAATAAATGGTTGTTTCCTTTCCAGTTTCGACTACGGCGACAAGTTCTGGTCGGTGAAGTCCAAGTGGATGAAATGCGAATGCGGCAGCGCCGAGTGCCGGTACCCGCAACAGACCACCGACGAATAACCCTGAGATCAGATCAGACCTTACAACATACTCATAGAGCATTTCACTGCAATGACAGTTTACCTTCGGGGCAACACTGGCTTCCGACAAATCGCAAGTTACGGCCACTTGCACGAGTTGCACGTTCTTGAGTTAGACCTACTATTTAACTCTGAGTTAAGATGAAGTCAAGAGTCAATTGGTATCTACCGTGTAAAAGGCTTCTAAGAAAAAAGAATTAGTAGAACATTTGTAACAATCTGTTTGGCATAGACGAGACACGCATGTCTGGCTCCACCTATATATTGAGATCAACTAGCATTGATATATTTAAGCATTCGATCTAAATGTAAAAATAAGTCGTTTTTAAGAGTTAGAAAACTTACTTTACACAACATAGGAACTATAATGATAATTTGATAAACCATAAATGTAGAAAAATAAAATTAGGTTAAGTGAAATTTTGAATAATTTTATATTTATTGGCAATAAGAGATATAATCAATGTTTGACTGTTTGTGTTAGGTTCTTATATGTATTGATTTAATGTTGATTGAGATTTGTATGGTAGTTCGAAAGATTATTCCTCTTTACTTGATTTTGAATTTATTGTAGTTTTCAATATAGCATTGAGATCCGATGATTGCCGATGAAGATGAATTATCTGCAAAAACTTATTTAATCGAAATGATAATTGAATGTATCTCAATTCACCTGTTTCTGTATTGTAATATAAACATGTGATTATTATAACATATTATAATAATGAAGCATGATGATGTTTGTTTTATTTTGTACTAGCTTTTGCCCGGAGATTCCCTGTTAGAAAGAGACAAAAAGTAGCCTATGTCACTCTTGATCCCTTCAACTATCTCCACCTAAAAAATCACGTCAATTCGTCGCTCCATTTTGCCGTGAAAAACAGTCAAACAAACAGACACACACACACTCTCCCATTTATAATATTAGTATGGATGTCTTACATGGAGCGAGAACTCTCATGTCAGTTTCATTACATTACATTTTGCATCTGATTAGTTGCTAAATTGTATGTGACCTCAACTCTGCGCAGTACAGCAATATAGCTAAAATCTGTTACGGTTAACACTTTTGCAACCAAGAACCCACCTGGTTGGCATTTGTGAACTTTGCTTAGATGCCGGACAACTAGCTGGATGGGTTGTCACTGTACAAGCAGGCACTTATAATAGTGTATATTGCCAGTTTCTGACATAGTGCACCATTTTTAGTCCGGCAGTGAATGTGTTAATTTGTAGTACAGCAAAAAGAAACATTTGCATGATAAGACAATAGCTTCAATTGCAACTTAGTCAACATGGATTAGTTCAATCTATCCTATGTCCTTCGCAATGCCTCTAAATATATCAAATAACATCTTAATTAATTTGGAGTATATCAGTTCTCATATACTTTCGCATTCATTAAATTAGCAATGGCCTTACTTATTATTATGCAAGATCTTTAAAAAACTGGCAATAGACAGTAAACACTTTTAATAATTGTGAAAACAGAGAATAAAACAACAAGATCTTCTTAAACATTTTATTCTTAAAATTACAGAAATCCACACTTTTCACTCAGTCCACCTATGCTTACAGCTTGTACACACGTAGTAAAGCCTCATCTCCTCCTCAGCGCGTCTGGTCTGGCCCTGGAAGAACACCGCTTCCCTGTGGTTACACTTTGGGCACATGTGATCCTTGGTACGAGGCAGCGTGGGGTCGCTCACCACATCAGGGTTTATATGCGTCAACTCGTCCACTTCGTGCATAATTTTGTTCACATACACGCAGTTGGAGTCGGCAAGCTGCTTGTAGTCACAATTTCTGCAGGCATAAAGTAAAACTTTGTTGTTCTTGTCTTCGCGCGGGTAAAGCATGTTGTTGCACTCTTGGCAAAACTGAATGCCGACATAACCAGGCCCACCATCTTTCCTACCCAGATTTAACGTCATATTTGCGAATTTTAAAGCAATATAATTATTTTGAAAATATGAAAAAACGAGTTAATAGGTGCGCAGCAGCAACACAAGCTTTCTAATAACGCCAACGCTGTCAGCCGTTGACATTGACAGTTAGTTTAGCTTGTCTATGATTGATTTAAGCCGAAGTTACACGTATGGTTTGGCTTGGAGGCCCTAACCCTGGGCGCACACGGAGGCGACAGTTGCACGGCGACATTTTTTGTCTCTGTCGTTACTACATGCGTCCAAGACAGAGACAAAAAATGTCGCCGTGCAACTGTCGCCTCCGTGTGTGCTCAGCCTAAGCTTCCTAGAGCAGGCTAGGAAGAAAATAGCATAGACCACAGATATATAGGCATAGACAAGTTAGTGTTGCCCATTTCATTATTTCTCCCAACAACTAGGGACTTAATTGGATAATTAGATTTATTACAGAAAGACACTAAAAACACTATAAAATATTTTCCATTACCTATCATTCAGAAGTGCAAAGATGGACTGTGTCTAATTAAAGAAGATTAAAAACAGCGTATATTACAAAGCGTAATCCATTCTTGTTTTATTTCATCAAATTTTAGTCTAGGAATGTTACGATGAGCTACTAAAAATACTTAGAACCGTAGTTAGTTATGTCCACTGTGTTACTCCTTACCTGTTAGCGGGGCTATCAATGTCGCAGACAACTTACAATAACTTATTTCCAGTATTGAAAGTCGTCAGGTATTGGATACCTTATATTCATATGACTCTGTGGCACATAATACAGTTTTTTATCGCCGTCAATTTAACTTTCTGGCTCCATTTATTTATAACAAAGTCAACGAACGTTTAGACATCTACAACAATAATAAACACTATTTGATAAAAAGCATTTGCAACTGGACTTTGACCCTTAATTACTCAGAAACTGAAAAACTCCTTGAAATTAATAGGTGATTGTTAAAATTAGTGCGAGCGTAAGTAATTTAAATAGGTCAAAATAATTAAATAAAGGTAAATAAGCAAGAAGTTAATATACCAGGTAAAATCTAATAATAAACATACAATACAATACAAATACTCTTTATTGCACCCGTCAATACAGGAAACAACATAGTAAGTATAAACATAAAGAATTATCTGTTGATTTCAGAGACAGGAAGCCATCTTTTTAAAGTAGAGTAGTTCAAAATTCATAACACCACTTATAAAACGTTTTCTTTTCTACAGCTTATAATAAATATATTTTGGAACAGTTCTTCATTCCACCTCACACTCGCGTTCTTCTTCATACACTACCACACGTAGGTACACACACACACACACACGTACACACACACACACACACACACACACACACACACACACACACACACACACACACACACACACACACGCACGCACGCACGCACGCACGCACGCACGCACGCACGCACGCACGCACGCACACACAGGTAATTATTCTTATTCCTAAAGTTAATAGTAGGTAATTCAATGTAGTGTTAGAAGTATAGGTATATACTTAATACTGATAAAAACAAAAGTCTATCTATTATGTTTAATTTACTCGTTAATTACTATATCATGTAACTGTCCATATATCTTCCTGCAGCTGTTTTGTTATTTGTTGAATATTCATAGTATATAAAATTCGAAGCGATGTCCTAATAATATGATTTATATGATACTTTAGTAAGCGATTCGAACATGTTTAGAAACAATCAACGGTGGTTTATTCCCTGATCCCTATATGACAGGTTAACCTAGTTTAGGGCTCAGGACACTATTTCAAGGCTATTTTACATTAACTCCATTATTCATATGTACTTTAAGCAATAACATACATCTCATGTAAATGTACTTAATAGGCTGACACTTTGATACCTAAATAAAGCATTTTTCATTTTCATTCAATCATATTTCAGTAATTTTAGTTTGGAACTTTTTCTGCATACAAATTAAAAATATTAATTACTTAAATCTCACCTTTACCGCCATAAAAATATGTGGTTTGTTACAGTGTTCTGTGATATACAGGCACATATTTTTTTTATACTATACTAAACTGTCACCTCATACATAACGTCTCAATTCACGGTAACGGTACGATATATCTGTACGATCCGTCGCAACAGATTAATCGAAAAGACTGATCAACAGTGTATGTCAACATCGTTAACGATTTACTTGATCGCATACGATATCGCAAATCGCAACAAAATCCCGTGCGATCGAAAGTATGTGGGTGTGGGCCCCTTGCGACAACCGATTCTATTTTTATCTCATACTTACCTACTGATTTTATTATTCCGTCTCGTGCGAGTAAAGCTAGGAACATACTACGCGGACGTCCGTCGTAAAACGACCGCGACCGCGACCTATCAGTGTGCACGGAACAAAACATCCAGAGAGCCAGATTTCGATCGGACGTCCGTGCGCTCAAGGCCACGTCCGCTCCGTCGACCGAAGGCCACGTCCGGACGTCCGTCGACCGATGGAGGAATCTGACAATGGAAAAACACATAACCGTGCAAACTATCGGTCGACGGACGTGGACGTGGCCTTGAGCGCACGGACGTCCGATCGAAATCTGCTCTCTGGATGTTTTGTTCCGTGCACAGATAGGTCGCGGTCGCGGTCGTTTCACGACGGACGTCCGCGTAGTGTGTTCCTTGCTTTAGTGTAACAGATTCCCGTCCGCGGTCGATTCACGACGGACGTCCGCGTAGTGTGTTCCTAGCTTGACGGGGACGGGGCGGGGGCGGGGGGGATCGTTTACGATATCGTAAACGATCGATCGCCTCGTCTGAGGTTGGCGCTTTCGATGCGACCGATCGTTCACGATATCTGTCCGATGTGAGGTAAGGTAATCGGAATTCACAGCAGGAATTCAGATTATGATTTAAGTTGTGTGAGGGTGGCCATAATATTCAGAAATATATTTTTTTATCAATGAACCGTTACATTCATAGCTGGGTAAAAATAATTATACGCTGGCAACTTTATTTTTTTGTTTGTTCTGTTGGCAGCTTTGTCAAGTTCACGCTGCAGTCTAGCTGACAATTTCTTTTCCCATCTGTAGCCGACTGGTGTCGTGCTATCCAAATGGGTAAGGAGCAGTTTTGAGATTTTATTTTAATTTATTGATTATATTTTTATTTTAACGTGTTATTAAGTGTTTTATAAGAGCATTTCTATTGTGATTGCGAATTAGTTATTTCAATATTCCTACTATTTCGGTATTTAAACTTATGTGCACCTAGCCTAGTACTAAGTCGGCCATGGCGGCGACATGTTTTTCTCGTGGTGTAAAAGTAATCTATTTGCATCTTGAATTCGCGGCTCTGTTTAGGAGGTGTAACACTATAATTTCGGCTGAAGTATCGTAATAGATAGTATGTTGTGTTAATTTCCTGGTTGGACGTGTTAGTTACCGGCGTCTCGAACTTTCAGGTAAACCGAGGGGAATCCGCACGGCGCGGAAGCACGTGAACCATCGCAGAGAGCAGCGATGGGCAGACAAGGACTACAAAAAGGCCCACATGGGAACGAGGTGGAAGGCCAATCCCTTCGGTGGTGCATCACACGCTAAGGGCATCGTCTTGGAAAAAGTGTAAGTAACCTACTTATGTTCGATCGATGTGAATTTGTTATTTGGTGTTAGGTTGGGCCAATGAAGTGAATGTTACGACGCGCCTGCGCGACGCTGCGGGCCGGCAGCGGCGTCGGATGCTCCCGGGGCTCCCTCGCGTGGTATTATTCCTGTGAATGTGTTTCCTATACAATCACAGGATAATACTGCGAGTGGTGGCTCCCGGCCTCTACGTTCCGGATTCCACGCATCAGGTCAACGAACCTGTGTTTGTATCCAATTTCTCGTGCGTTTTGTTTGAAAGCTTAGTAAATAAACACGTTACACATGTCGCGTGCTACATTATCGATTTTTTAATGCATTTAGCTTGTACATTTGCAGAGTAATTGAGTTAAAACTGTAATTACTTTTAACGAGTTGTTTAATTGCAATGCTATTAACTGTTGGAAAGTTGTACACTTAATTCTGCTAGATCACCATCCTCATTTACTCTGGAAGGTAGTTTTTTAATAGTCGCCATTTTGACTTCTCTTTAAAATACGGTATGAATTTAACGGTTTACGTGTTTCTGTACTAATTGCCTCTATCCTAGTTCAAGGGCCACTTCTCCTTAATCCTTGCAATTATTTGATCCGTTCAATTGATCATCGAATCTTATAGTTGTTAGATATAACTTTAGTATTGTCTTGTAACAAAGCTTACAATGTTTGCTAATGTAAAGTTGGTATTTTTGCCTCTTAAATGTCAAGTAACTCTAGTGTATAGTTCAGTAACTGTGTGAGATGACTATTCATAAACATATTTCTTTTAGGTTACTCTAGGACTTAAATACACCATGTCACTTTAATTTCTTAATTCCCACCTGCCTAGTGTAGAGTAAACACCACGTGTTCGTAATATTTACTATACTGACGGACATAACCTAGCCTCGTTAGGCCCACGTGGCATCGCCGTACTTGGCCCTTGATTTCATGGTAGACCTTTGTGAGGCACCTTTTCTACCTGCTATTGTCTAATTTGTAAATTACCGTTATTCCTGGATCTGTTGATATTTTTGAAGGGACATTTTTGTTTGCTCAAGCATTTTACTCATCACTGTATCATTACACATTCTCGTAATTTATTTTATATATTTCATATCCCTGTACTTGTCCTTTATATTAACATTATTAACCACTGCGAAATTAATTCTATCATTGCAATGCATCTGTAATGTTCTGGTACATTACTCTAATATGCCAGTAGTTGTACCCCTGGTCCCAATGATAATTAAATAGAAATTACCCTCTTTGTTTACAACATACATTAAAGACTAAATATTTTAATAGATATTTGCTGTTTGATCAATAACTAACAATCCTATGTGATGGTCAATGTGGTCCAATTATTTTGGTATCCAAGTTATCAGTATATTAGTTCCACATGTTTTTTGCATACCACTCACATGGCCAAATTCTTTAAACCTGAATAGTACAGTCCCTAGCTTTTTTGTAACATCAATGTATATTAGTACCTGCTTACAATGCCCTTTCTTAAGTTCTGTTAATTATTGTTTTTATATGCTTTATAATACATGTGGGGTTATGTTGGTTATGGCAACCTGTAGTCCCATGGTTTCTGGATGCTTGTTAGGGCTTATTACATTAATGTTCTTGCTTCTGAAGAGTAATGTACAATTAAATACAGATTGCATCTGAGATGCCAGTCTATAATTAACACTAGTTTTATTACTAACATATGCCACTGAAATAGTCCTTTGGCTATTATATGCATTCAAGGGCTAATGTTAATGATGGATATACACACTAACACACTACAAGAATTTCAGGAATGAATACGTACAAACTACTTCTCACATGGCACATTATCAGATTGTGTTGGTGTGAGACATGTGAGGTTCACACTTACAGCCAGCATTACATTTTTCCAGGGCATTAAATTAAAGTAAGGAATCTCTCAGAGCCCATGTAACTATCCGTCAACTTCGAAACATGACCTGGTTATAAAATTTTCCATAGTGTTGTAGTTGTAATGGGCAACTCTTCAGTATCCCAAAGCTTGCTCTTCAATATTTAAAGCTTTAATCTGTCGTACAGTGCTTTGAATTTTCTATCAATATTTATTTAATGATCATCTCGGCTGACCCCTCATTTATTACATTCTGAAAATAAACTGTTTAGATACGTTCATTATTATTAACACGTTCTTTGTTCAACAGTGGTGTGGAGGCCAAACAGCCCAACTCCGCCATCCGCAAGTGCGTGAGGGTACAACTCATCAAGAACGGCAAGAAGGTGACGGCTTTCGTGCCCCGTGACGGTTGTCTCAACCATATTGAGGAGAACGACGAAGTCCTAGTCGCGGGTTTCGGTAGGAAGGGTCACGCCGTCGGTGATATCCCCGGAGTCAGGTTCAAGGTATACCAATTGTTAAGTTGTAAAGGCATTTTGTCTATTCATGTAACAAGTAGCATTAATAACTTTGTTTTATCAAAATTTCTTTAGATTGCATTTTGCAAACTCATATATTTATGATAACTTTCTGAGATCCATATCTTACTAAATTACAAAATAATTAAATGCTTATTGCTTATTCTTGTTCCACAGGTCGTGAAGGTAGCCAACGTATCCCTCCTAGCCCTGTACAAAGAAAAGAAGGAGAGGCCAAGATCGTAAGATGGTGAAGATCAGGTAAGATTAAGATTTCCTAAGATTAGTCCTTTTTTACACCTTGATGATAGTAATTCCCATGCCTTTACGTCAGTTACATATTTCATTAATAGGAGGATAAATTGGCGCTGTAATAAGACATAGAATTCCCTAATTTTCCTGAGTGATGTCACAAATTATGTATTTGCTACTACTGAATGCCATGAGGTTACCTTTTTTACTGACCGGAAACTAATACATTAAAAATGTATATGTTATTAAATAAGTATTAAACATATATTTCCTTGTTTCAGTTATAACCTGCGGCTGGGTCCGAGGCAGAAGGTTGTAGGTTAAGTGATAATCTGTATGTAAGAATAAAGTGTTCTACGTACTCCAAATTTTTTTTTCTTTTTCATCCATCTTAGGGCAAACCAAACCATCATACAGTCAAAGAATTTAATTTCCTACCCATTTTGTACCATGTCACAGTAACAATGTTACCCATTTTGTACCATGTTACAGTAGCAATGTTACTGTGACATGGTACAAAATGGTAGGAAATTAAATTCTTTGACTGTACAGTAAGAAGATGCTCGCCAGCAACCCTAATTTTGCGTTTTGGCTTTTCATTTTCATGAAAAGCCAAAACGCAAAATTAGGTCCCCGCAGCTCCCCGCTCTGCTCATTCACGCCCTACCGGTGGAAAACCACCTTGAGGCTCCCGACTTTTCCAGCAAATAAATAAAAACTAGGATATTAGCCTTTACGGCATTTATAAATCCTGTGCTTATCACATCACCCCGCTCGGTTGCCTCACAGTTACCGCCTGTCAAAAACGCGAACAGTCTACCTGTCATATCTCAGCAGTTCTGAAAAAGTTTGTACATAGCCACGTCAGCAAATTTCAATGGATCCTATTTTGTTACCAACATTTAGTAATTACGTCTACTTTCGTAAGATATATACAGGATAATTGTTATAATTAAGAAAATTTAGATACTAGAGAACCTTATGACGAAATAATATAAAAAATTTACCTTCCAATAAAATTTGTATTATTTTGCCTGGTATATCCGAGGTCTTTATAGAGAGAGTACGTCGTAGACGGTTGTACGGTCCACATACCGCACATTGCCATCTCAGCGAAATTACTTACAATTGCGTAAAGCATTAGAATACGAGTCAGTTCACGTGCATAATTACCGCCCATCACGCGTGTTCTCATTAGCATTTTCATTCATTATTTCGCGCTTTTATACTTAAGGTATTTTAGTGACAATAAAGTGTTTCGGCAATAGTGAGTGTTATCATTACATCAAGCAACCAACAGAATACAATTGGTGTACGGAGCACTAGCAGCCCATACATCAATTTGGTCCTTCGAGTCTTTATAGTGTTTTTCGAGTGCCTAACGTGTAGTATCGAATCGGTTTGGCTGGCCTCCCACAAGCGGGTCTCACCAGTCGGATTGAGAAGGCGTCTACGCTACACCGGGCATAAGGGAACACTGTTTGACCAGCATAGCAGCACCAGCAGCTGCATCATAGAGCAGAATATCAGACCTTTACAGCAGTATACAGCTAAATAAATTTAAGCAGCACCAGCAGCTGCACTTATTTAGCAGTTTACATCATAATCAGCATATCACAGCATATCAAAAGCAGTAAGCATATCATAGCAAAATGGGATCTACACAGGAAATGTTGGAAACCCAATCAGAGCTTATGGAAAGCATGAGCAAGTTTCTTGAAAATTTTAAAAAGGATGGACATGATCGCAAGACTCCTGACAGGATCCCGAGAAGGTTACAAATTCTTGACCGGTATTGGGAGGATTTTCAAGCAAACCACAAGAAACTTTGTGAAGGGGAGGATGTCGAGCATCCTTACTTTTACGACAATCAATTTGAAACCGCGGAGCAATTTTACAAAACCACAAGGCAGTACGTATGTACCTTCTTGAAGCAGGAACGTAAGTTAGCAGATATACCATCATTATCAGAAGCATCTATATCAAAGAGGGAACCATCACCCCAACCAAGTCATCGTGACAGGGCGGAACAACCCCGCCCGCCGGTGGCGGAGCAGCTCCAGGTACCAACTACATTGCAGACGGGGTCTACTCACAATAGTGACCCCGCTCCTATCAATACAGAAGCAACAGATACAACATCTCGTGGGTCTCTTAGCAAAACAGATGAGATGTTGCGTAAGCAAGCCAGCAATTTTAGAGCATTCGTCAGAACTGTATCAAATACTGTCTTAGAGCATCTTAACGAAAAATGGGAATTTGAGGATGCTCTCAAGACTCTACAAGCACGGTGGACCGCCATAGATACCCTGCACTGGGAACTTGACAGCATTTTAGAATCAAGAAATCTCACGTATGAGATGAATTACAACACTTATGAGATGCAGTTTAACAAAGTCAAGAAAGAAATAAACACCAAAATGTGGTCGGTCTCTCACAGAGAAAAGTCAACACCTAAGATGGAAATTCCAGTATTCAGTGGCAGTTATCAACATTGGACCTCATTCAAGGACCTTTTTACAGAAGCAATCCACGCAAATCCATCGATCCCTAACGCCCAGAAAATGCAATTTCTAAAAAGCAAGGTGAAAGGGGAAGCAGAAAAACTAATTCAGCATCTACTTATCAGTTCGGACAACTATCATACATGTTGGGATATTCTAAACCATAGATATAACAACAAGAAGATGATTTTTTCGTCTCATATCAACGTTTTACTCAGCATACCAAACACACTGCAACATTCAGCAGCATCAATTAGAAAATCCACGACACTACCAACGAATGTCTACATGCCATCAAAAACCTTGGAGTGGATATATCGACGTGGGATCCTATCATAGTCCACCTTCTCTCTCAAAAATTGGACGTGGAAACATACAATGATTACGTCGAGTCACAGAAAACGCCACGTGAATTACCTACTCTGAGCGAATTTTTGGATTTCTTAGAAAACAAATTCACATCATTGGAGTCATCTCGCCGCAAATCTGACCAGCCGAAATCATACCAACAGCATCACCAGCAAAATGAACCCTCAACAAGTAGCAAGAAGGGTCATTATTATAAAGCATTCAACACTAATCAGAACTCTAATTCATATTATAACAATTCATTTAAAAATGCAACAAACAATTTAAATGAATGTTATAAATGCCCACATTGTCAGAATGACCACAAGTTATATGCGTGCAAAGCATTTCTCGGATTACAAGCAAACAACAAACGGGAAATGATTGCGAAATATAATTTATGCAAAAATTGTTTATACGATCATAAAGGCAATCAGTGTCATTCATACAAAAGATGCCGCGTCTGCAATGGAAATCACAACACATTACTTCATGATGCCTACGGAAACCCGAACCCAAGCACATCGGGTCACAAAGCAATTACCGCCGACAGCAAAAAACCTTACATAGGCAACAGCAATCACGTGTATCAAGATGAATTTCCAGAAACTCTCTTAGGAACAGCATTAGTCAAAGTCATGACAAAAGATAATACAATGGTGGTCTTGAGAGCCCTAATTGACCCGGGAGCTCAGCCAAACCTGATATCAGAGAAAGCAGCACAAATTTTGGGGCTACCACGTGAACAATATAGTGGAGTCATTTTTGGCGTCGGTGAAAAGGAAAACAATTGCAGAGGCGTTTTGAACATAACATGCGCGTCTCTAGTCAATGACTACGTCTTTAACGCAGAGACTTACATTATGCACAAAGTCGCAAAAAATTTGCCCAACGAATCATTTCAGAAACCTACATGGGATTTCTTAGAAGAAATTCAGCTAGCTGACCCAGACTTTAACATCTGCCGCCAGATAGACATAATATTCGGAGCAGTCATTTATGCAGATATCATGCTACCTGGTATCATGAGACGAGAAAAAGCCACCCACTAGCACAAGCAACACAATTGGGATGGATTTTCAGCGGCAACGTCCAACCAATGAGATGCCACGTTGTTTGCAACAACATTGACGACATACACAAATTTTGGTCGGTAGAAGATATATCAGAAACTTCAAATATGTCTCAAGAGGACCTCGATTGCCTTCATCATTATCAGAATACAACGAAACGCAACGATGAAGGTCGTTACATCGTGAACATACCTTTTAAGCCAGATTTTGAAGAAAATTTGGGAGCCTCAAAACCTATGGCCATAGCACAATTTCGTCAACTCGAAAACAAATTCAGCAGATACCCGAAATTAGCAGAAGCATACAAAGATTTTATCAATGAATATTTATCATTAAATCATATGGCAGAGTGTACCAGCAATGAGATACCCAGCTGTTACCTGCCGCATCATAGTGTCGAACGGGAATCTGCAACGTCAGCACTACGTGTTGTTTTCAACGCGTCAGCAAAAATGTCAACAGGCTACACATTAAATGATTTAATGTACCGAGGCCCAAATTTGCAGCAAGATCTTCTAAGTCTTATTTTGAAATGGAGACAATATCAATACGCATATACAGCAGATATAGCAAAAATGTTCAGGCAAGTGTTATTGAACCCTGAGCATCAGCAATTTCAAAAAATAATTTGGCGGCCATCCCCAAATGAGCCGTTGCGAGAATACAAGTTATTAACAATCACGTATGGAACAAAATGCGCCCCATTTCTAGCAATGATGACATTGAGACAGTTAGCAACAGACGAAGGTCACAAATACCCAAATAGCAGAGCAGCAAAAGCATTACAAGAGGAGTTTTACATGGACGACCTCCTCAGCGGAAGTTTCACTTTGGAGTCAGCAAAACAATTACAATCAGATTTAATGAAGCTACTCAAATCAGGGGGCTTTCATTTACGAAAATGGTCTTCGAATAAAGCCGAACTTTTAGAAGACGTCAGCAAAGCACAAAATCATGAGGAAGAGTTCAACTTCAAGCACTTACAATCAACAACAAAAACGCTCGGCCTCAAATGGAATCCAGTTGAAGATCAATTTACATTTCAAATGAAAAACGACACTACAGCGCCTACGAAGAAACTTACAAAAAGGACATTGCTCTCAGAAATTTCGAAAATATTTGACCCGGCAGGCTGGTACGCGCCTTTAACAACAAAATTCAAACTCCTGTTCAAACAAGTTTGGCTTAGCAATATACAATGGGATGATGAGTTACCTGACAACATCAAAGAGGAATGGGGGAAAACTCGACTTGATCTCCAATATATCAACGATTTCAAGATTCCAAGATGGTACCAGACTTCCGAGGCCGACCATGTTGAACTACACGGATTCTGTGATGCATCAATGAAAGCATTCGCTTGTGTCATATATTGTAAAGCAAACAATCAAATCACACTGGTCGCAGCTAAATCAAGATTGGCCCCCGAGAATAAAAACCTCACATTGCCGCGACTAGAATTATCAGGAGCACAATTATTGACCAAACTCATGGTCAAAACACAACAAGCATTGACAGGTCACCATATCAAAGTTTTTGGGTGGACAGACTCAACCGCGGTCCTAGGATGGCTTCAAGGAGACAGCGGAAGATGGAAGCCCTTTGTAGCAAACCGAGTCGAGCAAATAAAACAAGTAATACCATCAAGCAACTGGCGATATGTAAAATCAGCTGAAAACCCAGCTGATTGTGCTAGCCGAGGGATTTCCGGAGAGCAACTACAACAACATTCATTATGGTGGAAAGGGCCCGCTTTCCTTCCGTCATTCAAAGAAGAGCAAAACATAGATCATCCCGCCTTTATCACAGATCAAGAAGTACGTTCAACAAAAGAAGTCAACGTCACAATACGTCACAGCGACGACGACGTAATACAACACATATTGAGCAAATTCAGCAAAATGACACGAGCGGTACGTGTACTTGCTTGGATACTACGAGTGATAACGCGTCAAGCAAAACAAGAGCCCTATTTGACTACAACGGAGTTAGATCAAGCAAGGCAAAAAATCGTCAAATACGTACAAGAATGCGAATTTAAAGATGAGATCAACAGTTTGAAAACAGATAAGCATGTACATAAAAGCAGCAAGATTTTAGACCTTAACCCGTTTTTAGACGAACAAGGACTATTAAGAGTCGGCGGCCGAATCAAGCACGCACATATAAGCAAGGACAAAAAGCATCCCTACATAATTCCACATCGAGGCCGTTTAACCGAGCTTATAATAGACCACGCACATCGAACTAAGTTACACGGAGGCGCACGCCTAACATTGTCAGAAACTCGAAACCACTTCTGGATTGTTGGCGGAAACAGAGCAGTTAAAAAACAGTTACTACCTTGTGTGATATGCAAAAAGATTAAAGCAAAACGTCTACAGCAACTTATGGGAGATTTACCACATGCCAGGGTCAACCCTTCGCGACCATTTGAACATACCGGAGTTGATTTTACAGGGTATGTCGACATAAAACTTAACAAAGGTCGTGGAGTGAAAACCACCAAAGGGTATGTTGCTGTTTTCGTCTGCATGGCGACCAAAGCCGTGCACTTCGAACTGGTGTCAGATTTGAGCACATCCGCTTTCATAGCAGCATTGAAGAGGATGTCTGCCCGGCGTGGAAAACCTAGTCACATGTACAGTGATAACGGCACGAATCTGACAGGCGCAAACAACGTACTCCAGCAAGAATTAGCAGAAATACAGCAGATTTACAACAACGACTTCCTAACCGAAGTAAGTGAGATGTCAATACAATGGCATTTTAATGCTCCCGCCTGGCCAAGTGCGGGGGGAGAGTGGGAAGCCCAGGTGAAAGGGCTTAAGTATCATTTACGTCGTGTGATCGGCGAGCAGAAACTCACCTATGAAGAATTTTATACGGTGTTGGCTCACATAGAGGGATGCATGAACAGCAGACCACTCTGCGCAATATCAGAAGATCCAGATGATTTGGACTACCTGACACCATCGCATTTCCTTAGCAGTGGTCCTGTGCTAACCATATTAGACACGGAACAGGACGAGCGAACAAGGTGGCATAGAACACAAAAGATACATCAAGACCTGTGGAAGCGATGGCAGTCAGAGTACCTCTGCCAACTATCAGTCAGAAGCAAATGGAAGCAACAACAGGAAAACCTTAAAATCAATGACATTGTTATCATACACGAACCCAATCTGCCATCTGGAAAATGGGCTATGGGCAGAGTAGTACAGTTACATCCGGGGAACGACGGCCTCGTCCGCGTTGTAACTCTAAGAACAAAAAGTGGGATTATAAAACGACCAATCGTCAAGTTGTCGTTATTATCAACAGATACATCATTAAGCACAGCATATAAATCAATGACGACGACACCACACCAATCAACAAGCGACAACGAAGCCAACAAACAACAAGCACAACAATCAAACGTGGAACCCACTGCGGAAAAGAAAAGGAAGACAAATCCACGGAGATCAGTCTTATCATCAATGGCTTTATCGCTATTTCTATTTATGACCTTACTCACGACCGGACACTGCTACTATAACATTACGAAATTGAGCAAATCACTTTATTTGGACAAACTATCAAACATGCAAGTAATCCGAGACGAGTGGAAACTGGTCGTATATTACGACATGGGCCCCTACTGGGAAGGTTCAGAAACATTCGAAAAATATCTCAAGCAAATCGACAATGTTTGTTCTAAAACAAAAACAAAACACTTTTGTGACATAATAATGTTACAATTGCATCATAGCTATAGCGAATTACAATATTATAACAGCATGTTACTTAGTCAGCGTTTTGAATCACATGTACGGGAGCGTCGCGGCCTCGCGGACGGCGTAGGCTATATCGCAAATAGCCTATTTGGAATTTTAGATCAACGATTTGCCGCACAATACGAGAAAGACATCTCTATTGTCAAGAACAATCAGAAACATTTGGCACTACTATGGCAAAATCAAACATCGGTCGTTGAAGCAGAATACAACATGCTGAAAAGAACAGAAGAAGCAATGAACAAACAACATAAAGTTATCAACAAACACTTGAACAGTTTAATCAACGCAACTAATACACTGCAAACAGAGGTTCAAAACGCCGAAGTCATGAATGAATTAGCACTCTCGGCAATCATCGCTAACAACATGCTCAGCAAGTTAAAATCGATTCAAGATACATTGTTAGACACAATAACTGACATTCACCACGGCATGTTTAACATTCATCTCCTAGCACCTGAACAGTTACGTAACGAACTAAGCATCATCTCAGGGCAATTATCTCAAGACTTAGCATTGCCAATCAATAACATACAGACTGGTATGGCAAACATATATCATTTACTCAAGGTAAAGGCAAGAGTTACGCAGCGGTATTTGATGTTCGAGATTAAAATACCCCTGGTCAACAGAGAGAGCTTTGACCTATACAAGATTATAACGATCCCGCAACAATATCAAAACAAAACAGTCAGCATTAAACCAATATCCGACTATGTGGCCATCAACTTACACAAAGATGTGTATCTCTCTATGTCGGAAAAGGACATACAACAGTGTCTACGCTATGAAGACTCTACTCGACTTTGTCACACAAAAAAGCCAGTATTTCATTTCAAGCCAGATGAAAGTCTCTGTATCAAAGATCAGATCACAAACAAATGTGAAACAACAATCACAGCATGCCGAAATAGCTGGACAGAATTAAATAAGTTAAACACTTATTTGTACTACTGTTGTGATAAATGCACTATGCGAATCATATGCGACGATCAAGTTACTGCAACACAGACAGAAAAGGCCGGGGTAATCGTACTCGGCCAGAGCTGCGTCATCAAGGGCGTGGACTTCACTGTATTATCACATAAGGACCAATGGAGTGAAATTAAGGCTACATCAGACATTTACACCCCAGAAATAGCTCAGATAAATCATATTTTAAATATTTCACTCCCATTATCCGATATAAATATCACAGATAACAGAGTTGAGCTTGAGCAAATCCGAACTCAAATCAAACAAATGAAGACAGAGACAGCACTACAAGGCGACATCTCGTACCACGACGTGCATCAATTCTCCATAATTTACCTACTACTGCTGGCTGCGCTCATAGCAACAGGAGCAGTCATCTGGCGCCGCTTGCGCCGTCGCCGTAGCGGAAGCGCCGATATTCATTCAGCACTTCAGGAACAGACAATATCTACCATCGTAACTAACACTCCACAAATTCAACCACGAATCCTGAGTCACTCATCCAGGCACGAGACACCTATTAACTTGGAAGTTAAGACGACACCCAACACTCTCAGCATACGTAAGACGTCGAAGCAACATAGAGGAACTTCACCCGTCTTAAATTAACATTACGTATCAAGACAGTGATCATACGTTTTTAAATTTATATTGTATCAATTGCTTTTATCATCAAATTTGTATCATCCTCATCTCTCGCTTCTCTCGTGGGGCAGCATGTACGGTCCACATACCGCACATTGCCATCTCAGCGAAATTACTTACAATTGCGTAAAGCATTAGAATACGAGTCAGTTCACGTGCATAATTACCGCCCATCACGCGTGTTCTCATTAGCATTTTCATTCATTATTTCGCGCTTTTATACTTAAGGTATTTTAGTGACAATAAAGTGTTTCGGCAATAGTGAGTGTTATCATTACATCAAGCAACCAACAGAATACAATTGGTGTACGGAGCACTAGCAGCCCATACATCCCAAGGGCTATTTGTTACAATACTGGTATTTTCGATCAGACTATTTCGCGTCAAGCGAGCGCGGTTGCAAGCGAGACTCCTGAACTCTGAACTCTTTTTAGTGAGGGCATTTGAGGATACCGATCGCTCGGTAAGACTAGCCTAGAAGATGAAAAGTACGAGCGCTGTCGATTGCTACTACACTGGACGGAGGTATCAGTCGATTTCTTTAAGTCAGTCATTGACTCTTAGGGTAATCCATTACCTAATCCAAAACCCGATGCGACGGATTTCTACTTCGTGCAATGAAGGTCGACAGAGTAGACTGAGAGGTGGAGACGTCAGTGTCGCATCGCTGGTGGTTGCTGAACACGTCGTGGTAGCAGGTCAAGGGGTGAATTTAACACCGCCACACATGCGCGCTTTAAGAGCGTAGGCGGAGCGCAATAATGGCGGTGCACCGCACTAACGCTGGCGTTGCGCCCAGTGGGCGCTAGCGGGAACGAACGAGCGCTGATAGCGAGCGCAACGCGCGCGGGACGCGAGCGGAATGCACGCGCATTCAGCGCGCTGATAGCGAAGCGGAATGCGCTTTATGTGTGGCGGAGGCTTAATACGTACCGTTGTACGGCGTAATGGCCCTGCATCTCTCATACGAAGCATACATCATCTCGCAGACGAAGAGGTACGATGACGGGCGAAGCAGAAGAAGGCGAGGTCACCGAAGGTCACTTACTTGGCTCCCAGGGGTGCATACTGACCTCGTACGACAGTCTGTTGGAGTCAGCAGTTACTGTCGTAGTTACTCGTACCAGAAGAGATGTAGTCCTGCCATCGTACAGCATAACATAACATACAACTGAACTGTGCATAGCATATAGTGCTATGCGAACCTTAAGCCGGCTGCATGTCACTTCAGTCGCCAGCGCCACCGCCTGTTGAAGATTATTCTCCATCGGAAGAGCTTTACTTCGTACAATGTTCCGATTATTGAAGGTCTTATCGGGCTGCAGATGCAAGCAAAACAGGGGCGATTGGCCTACAGCTATCGGCAGCTGTACGAGGTAATGCTGGAAACTGCAGCGGTGCAACCTTCCTCTGTAGACCACGAAAGTTGTGAAATTTATGAAATCAGGTTCTACGATCGAATCAAGCACTATATTAATTGAGTATAGTCGAGCCAGATGATAACTACTGAAGTACTCCTGAGTTCCTGGCCCCTTTCGCTTTGAGCTGGAATCTGAAGTTCACTAAGGCGAAGCAGGTTTATTTTTCCCAATTTGTTTATTAGAGGCTCGGCGAATAAGTTAACCTCTCGAATGGACAGGGGGCGCCACAAGCCTCCGGGAAATCGTCGTGTACTTGGAACCCCCGCGGCCAGATTGCCGATCGGTTTTGGTGTCCGCCCGGTAAACAGACGCACGCTCAGGATGCAGGACGCTGGCTCGAATTCAGATCTGGACATTCTGAAAGGGATTTTTTTTTTAATTCCGCAAACCTTTACGATGTCTTTGACCTACACAATGAGCGATGTACAGGAATCACAGGGTCTTCTCGCGAGGCGCCTCTCCGATTAGATAGCTCGCGAACATCGTCAGGACACCCTCGCAGCAGTGCGGCTCCTCGTCCGGTTATTGACGTCTTACCTCGTTCAACTATGGGTCTCCAAACCACGTTAGGACGTAGCATCTTAAGAATTTATCTGTTCTCACTTCGGCGACGGAGGAGTCCTTGGTCAAAATAGAGTGTAAATACTGTCAAAGTACTTCACGGGAACTGGAAAGAGAAGAGTGGATACCATAGTGTACGGGATGTCAGCTGATAGCGGCGCCCGGCGTCACATTGGAGGGTAGTATCAGCCTGGTCAGCAACAGAGTCTGCAACGATACCGTAGCAGACGGAGCCTGGATAGTCGTGGTCGTGGCACCATTGTAGGGGAAGACAGTGTTCGCGGTGAGCGTGACATCTTAGGCGCGACGGGCGTTATCAGCGTGGCGGCTAGCAGCACCAAGGGCCCACATCAGCAATCTTACCAGCTTGTCACTGCAGCAGACGCTGTTATGTTCGGCGGTGAGATTGAGACGGCCGTCGTCAGCTCGAAAGGCGTCTCGATGCCCTGTCGCGTCGCGCAGTATCGTGCTCGGTGGCCCTCTCGAGGTCGCCGCCGTCAGCGCGGGAGGCACCGGCGCCAGCGTGGCAGTCAGCTACATCGGTGAACAGCATCAACAGAGTTCGCGGCGTCGTCACGGCAAACGCGGCAGGAAAATTAGCGACGCCTTCGCGGCAGCCGCAGTATTGCGCTCGGTGGCGCGATGAAGGTCGCCGCGTCTGCAATCTTACCTCGTGCGATCGAGGCGACATCAAGGCGCCAGCATGAGCGTGTCGGCCGACGACACCGGTGGAAAACTTCAAGTAGCTTGCGGCGTTGTCACGGCAGACGCAGCAGAAGGATTGCGACGCCTGTGCAGCGGTTAACAGTATTACGCTCCGCATCACCACTGAGGCGCCAGCATAAGCGTGGCGGCCAGCAATACTGGTGGACAGCTTCGGCAGGGTCGCGTCTCGCGTCGTTGTCACGGCATATGAACGCTCTACATCACCATCGAGGCGCCAGCATAAGCGTGGCGGCCAGCGATACTGGTGGACAGCTTCAGCAGGATCGCGGCGTTGTCACGGCAGATGAGCTCGCTGCATCACCATCGAGGCGCCAGCATGAGCGTGGCGGCCAGCGATACTGGTGGACAGCTACAGCAGGTGGACAGTCAGCAGGATCGCGGCGTTGTCACGGCAGACGAACGCTCTGCATCACCATCGAGGCGCCAGCATAAGCGTGGCGGCCAGCGATATTGGTGGACAGCTTCAGCAGGCTCGCGGCGTTGTCAAGGCAGACGCACGCTCTGCATCACCATCGAGGCGCCAGCATAAGCGTGGCGGCCAGCGATACTGGTGGACAGCTTCAGCAGGATCGCGGCGTTGTCACGGCAGACGAACGCTCTGCATCGTCACCATCGAGGCGCCAGCATAAGCGTGGCGGCCAGCGATACTGGTGGACAGCTTCAGCAGGATCACGGCGTTGTCACGGCAGACGAACGCTCTGCATCACCATCGAGGCGCCAGCATAAGCGTGGCGGCCAGCGATACTGGTGGACAGCTTCAGCAGGATCGCGGCGTTGTCACGGCAGACGCACGCTCTGCATCACCATCGAGGCGCCAGCATAAGCGTGGCGGCCAGCGATACTGGTGGACAGCTTCAGCAGGATCGCGGCGTTGTCACGGCAGACGAACGCTCTGCATCACCATCGAGGCGCCAGCATAAGCGTGGCGGCCAGCGATACTGGTGGACAGCTTCAGCAGGCTCGCGGCGTTGTGGCGGGGGCAGAAGGTGGTCGCGCACGGGTTCACTAACGGCACGGCGCTCGCGTCGGGGCAGCAGCAGACATACTTACAGCGTCGCACGCGACGCCTATGCGGCGGCCACAACGTTGTTCGGCGGCACCGCAGAGATGGCCATCGTTAACGAGGAGGCAACTTCTACGCAACCTCGGCGGCGCCGACGCGGCGGACAACACTGCCGCGGTCAGCGGCGCTATCGCAGCGCTACAGTAAGTTTCGGCGCCGACACGTGGCTTGGGGCCTCCGCACCGAATCGGAAACCGAACATATTCTTTCTAAAATAATATGAATCTGCTCACCCATTCGTCGGAGAAATTCAAACCTCCTTGAAGCGCGGTATTCCTCCACCGCGCCCGCCGCCGCCGCCGCCGCCGCCGCCGCCGCAGCCCGCAGGTCGCGCAGCACGTGGTCCCCGGAGCACGTGGTCCCCGGCGGAGCAACTTACCTACGTTACCGCTTATATTCTCGCGCGAAACTTTTAATACGCGGATAACACTTCCTACTTTAGTCTCGGAAATGCGAATAGTTTAAAAAGAAAACTGATTAACGGTAACGATTTTTGCAGCATGGAACTTTCTTACAAAAAAGTGGGTAGAATCATAAAGCACCGCTCGTTCATTTCTATAGTGAGAACCCCGAAAGACGAATAATGATCGCTAGCGAGGCATAATATATCTCATTATTCAAGACGAACGAGCGCAAATTAAAAGGGAAGAAAGAATTGACGGATGAAATTGAAAAATTTCATAATTCCGAAACGTTATAAGCCACTTTTTAAATAAAAACACGAATAACTCTGGTTTGACCAGAAATAACAAGGAAATAGAAACTAAAAGATTAATTTCGAGACACCATGCTGTAAAAATGTTCGAACGGAATACGCGACAACCGGTCACTTCGGCGTTCGACGAAACAATGCGGGTGGCTGGTGGCGAGTCGGGGCGCGGGGGGGCCTTGTGTTGCAGGTGGGGAAAAACGGGACTACCAACATCGCGGCGGTGAGACGCCGGAGCGACTTACAACGAACGATGGCGCCATCTATCGGTCCGATGCGACGTCTACGACGTACTCTCTCTATAAAGACCTCGGATATACAAACGGCACAAATAATAAAACTTACTAAAATCTCAATCCAACAAAAAATCTTTGTAACAAAATAGGAATTCCTTAATTTTTAACCCCCGACGCAAAAACGACAGGGTGTTATAAGTTTGACGTGTCTGTCTGTCTGTTTGTCTGTGGCATCGTAGCTCCCGAACTGATGAACCGATTTAGATTTTTTTTGTCTGAAAAAAGTTAGTCGGGAGTGTTCTTAGCCATGTTTCATGAAAATCGGTTACTATGTCGCGGTCGGGGGTTTTTCCAAAATTTTAATTTTGTGGTTAGGTTATTGTACAAACTTTGCGAACTGCTGATCTCACTCTTACAAGCATGGTACGGTACGGGTTCACCTACACGGATTAGAATGTTTGCTAGGAACGCGCCTCTTTCACATATCCAAAGTTTCATCCTTGAGAAAATGAGGAAGGTCTGACGGCTCTGGCTCTTAGTCCATAAATTATTTTTTAGTTAGCAGTTTATAAAATACAGACCCATCTAATAGGTACAGTCAACCAATTGGAACCCTAGGCCACTGTAGAACTATGTCATAGTGTCATTTTGACATGGTTCTAGAGTGGCCTAGGGTTCCAATTGGTTGACTGTACTTATCTGCGACCCTGTGTGTCATAGCTTCCAAGACGACTGTTCGCCACTGGACCCGATCATCTATTTTCAACCTGGAGCTGGTGCAGATCCGCACCCACTGTTTTTGTAAATTCGGATTTTAGTTTTCCTGCTGAGAAGCCTGGACACCAATACTTTATGCAGAGCAGCACCGCACGGCAAGGCATTCTGTACCTACACGAATGTAGACTTCTTATCACATGTAATTTGATTCTAAAAAAATTATATTCTATTCTAGTTATTTATATTTGAAGACCCTTTAAACACGGTATATCTAACATGTAGATCTTCACATACATCATGTTTACCTGTGTGGTGACGGGTTAAGAATTTCACCACCCCCTTTCTTCCCGTGGGTGTCTTAGAAGGCGACTATGGGATATGGGTTAAATTGTGGCGTAGGCGAGAGGCTGGCAACCTGTCACTGCAATGTCACAGTTTCGTTTTCTTTCAACCCCTTATTTGCCAAGAGTGGCACTGAAGCTTTAGTAGTTTCATGTGTTCTGCCTACCCCTTTATGGGATACAGGCGTGATTGTATGTAGATCTTCAGATTTACCTCGACCTACTTTGTACCTACCGTCGCATGTTACTCAGTCTTCTCGTGGTTTATACGTACGCCTAACATTCCGAAATTAGATCATAAGTAGGTCTAATTTCGGAATTTTGGCGCTTGCTTAAGTAAACTAAAGCAGTTTAAGTACTATTCTTGTACTATTATATATTCTGTGACTATACTAGAAATTTATACAAACAAGCACAAGGCCCGCCTGATGATAATCAGTCACCGTAACCTAAGGGACCGGCCACACTTAAAAGAGACGCATGTCCTGCGGCGGTGCGTAATGGACGTCCTTACACTGGTATAATAAGGACGTTATTTTGACACGAGACCATTTTATGCAACTGTGTTACTATCAAAAGGGCTGAAGACTGCAGATTAGTAACCCCTAATATTATCGGAGCCCCTGCGTCTCAAAATTCTTGCCAGGTTGCACGTGCACATGGGCTTTGTGCCTTGTCCCGGGTCCCGTCTCGAGGGAAACTTAGGCCTCAGGATTTGGATTTCTTGGCGCTATCTCGACTAGTAAAATGAGTAGCCTTAATGGCTCAAGACAAGTAAAATGAGGTAACATCGCAAAAATTAAAAAAAAAAACTAACCAACTTTATAATTTATTCGTATTAAAAATAAATAAAATTTATATTTTAATTTATCAATAACAGACATCAAGTGGGAAAGTGTAATCCACGGAATACTTTAATGTGTAATCTACGAAATTCTCAACACCATTGCTTTGGATTTACAGTACTTAAATAAAATGGTCAAGCAAAAATTGTCACTAAATAGAAGTCGGTTAAAAATGGCGACAAATTAAAAATTGTAGTGCTCCACCAGCCAATATATTGTCTTCATAAAGCGCGTGCATGCTTCATAAAACCTTGAAGTTGGCGGAATCATCGACGAGCCATATCACTGTAAATGTAGGGGCGAAGGTATCGTGCATAACTTGAAATTCGCGCTTTTTAGTGATAGATTTGCTTGACCGTCTATATTATACGTTTTTATTTTAAATAGGAAAATATGTAGCATAGTGCAGTGATTGCGGGTCAGCATCGGGACGAAGGTCACCGCTTCATCTCGTAACGATCATTTTGGGATCTTCGGATCTGCTGAAAAAAAATCTCCGTTCAAAAATGACAATATTGAACGCGTTCACCAGGTGCTCGGCATACCGAAACCAACAAGTATGTGACACTTTTAACCCTTTTACCGCCAATGACGTCAACTGACACGCGGGGCTATAGCTTTCGATCATTCAGAGCAAGTTGCATCAATCACAGTTGGCATACAAGTCAACGTCACACAGCAAAAGTATCGAAAATCCCATAAGGTACAGCGGGGCATATCTCGACTGGGGGGGGGGGGGGGGGGGCAAATGTAACTAGTCCATTTTTTCCACGTTTTACAATGTTTGAATTATTAAATACTTAGAGTGTCCACCGGTTATATATGGTAGGGTAGGCGTGTTCAGTAGGATACATGTAGAAGTCAACATCGTAGTGTAATAATGGGAAAAAATGGATTAGTTACACTGCCAAGCTGAGATTTGCCCCCCGTACCTTACAAAAAATAATTGCGGATGCTAAATCGATCGGTGACAGACGGTTTCGTGCAACCGACCCTTAATGACGCGCCACATACGACGGGCGTGACGTTCAAAGGGTTAAAAAGTCAGATGTTTTTGCGCGTACATATTTGTAGCGCAGATATTAGCCTACATTCACCATTTTTAAGGAAACAAGCTGGGTGAGCTATACAAGATTTAACCAATTTCTGTGTCTCTGGTCTGTTAGGTTGTTAACAGGATATAAATGTTAAACCATTTTTCTGATAACGTGATGACTTTTATAGAAGCTTTGACGCCAATGACGCCCTACCTAACAGTCCTAAAACGCAGGTCGGAATACCACCAGAGAAAACCGAGACATCCCTGACATGTCACGATTTCTAGTTTTTCGTCAGGTCTCCGAGATTGGCGTGTGTCAGGTTTATTTTAGAAAGCTAAGCTAAGTAGGTACTAGAAGTTAGGCAAAAGTTGAGTGTTAGGGAGAGGAAAGGAAAGTTCTAGTTCCTAGTTCACGAGTCACGAAATGATTTGGAATAAAATAGAGGGAATTTATTTAGAGTGAATTGATAGATAAGGAAATATCTTGACTTTTGTCTTGATTTACTACATTCCAGTGGTAACTTGTGTATATTTTCGTCCTAGATTATCTACGTGCTTTTATGAGACAAATAAAATAATTAGGTGGCGACTAGCTTACAATGGCAGCGAAGGAATACATGGTTAAAAGCGGATAGCAATAAAAAACCATCTACAGTTAAAATATTTATTGATTATCCGAACTAATACAACGGAACATAATCAACACAACGCGACTATAATAGAACAATTAGCCTAGTCGTAACGTATATAAAAATAAAAACTTACATGTGCTAGTCTTAATTAGATTTTCTTACTATTCGCGTCTACTGTGGCCAAGGTATAGAACCGTTTTAACATGCTTAATAAGGCCTGCGATACACATGCCCGTAGCTGGCACAACTGCCATGTCAGTTCATATGTCAGTAATTTTGTACGCTGCTAGCATGCCAGTCGTGCAAGCTGCAGGTATGTGTATCGCAGGCTTAATGCCTGACTACATGATATGATAAGTAAAGAGAAATTATGTATTTATCCAAATAACCGTATTTCATTTTGGATGTCAAATAAGTATTTTAAATACGTCGCACTATGGGGCGAAACGAAGAAAAAGCGGACATTTGTACTTTTTTGCGAAAAGCGAATTCAAAAAAATACTATTCGATATGAAATAATATGGCGAACAATAAATGTGCTATAACATTTTTCAAAATAACGCAAATATAAGGCAAAAATAAATAAAATGTGTTTTTCTTGTATGGGACCCAAATTTAGGTGCCCTGTTTCAGGGAAACTATGAGTTACCTAGACTAACGACATTCAGAATGTTATTTCCCTACTTTTCTAGAGTACGAAATGATAAACAGCCATGTTTAGTAGGCGCCCCTTTGTCTGCTTAGTCCAGTCAAAAAGTCATCAAATATCGACAACTTTTTTGTAAACTTATGACGTTTTTTTGATACTTTTATGCTACAACTACAACAATGAATTAAGAATTTGACAATTTATTGGCTTTTTTACTAAAATTGTAGATTGTTATCTAACGACTTTGAGTCCCAGATTAAGTATTGGGTTTGTGGTGCAACATTTCGGTATGCAATCTATAGAAAAATTATCGGAAGAAGCATCAGAAGCAAGAAATAAGGGTTTTCGAAAATGTAGCAGAATAAACACAAATGAAGATATCTTAAAGAACTTTTTGATATCTTCTGATCCTCAGACATCATTTTTGAGGCCAAGATTGACTAAAAAACTAAGCCGCTGCCTCCTGAAGCGTTGGAATTATTAGTTATTGAAAATAATATGGACGAGGTAGATGAACATAGTCATCTTTTTGAAATGCCATTAGAAGATAATGAATAATTGTTTTTATTATATTTTTTAATTTTATCATTTAATATTTTTTTACTAAACGAGCCAATAAATTGTCAAATTCTTATTTCATTGTTTTAGTTTTAGCATAAAAGTATCAAAAAAACGTCAATTGTTTACGAAAAAGGCATTAAGTAAAATGTCGATATTTGATGACTTTTTGATTGGACTAAGAAGACAAAGTGGCGCCTACTAAACTTAGTTGTTTATCATTTCGTACTCTAGAAAAGTAGGGAAATAACATTCTGAAGGTCGTTAGTCTAGGTAACTCATAGTTTCCCTGAAACAGGGCACCTAAATTTGGATCCCATACAAGAAAAACACATTTTATTTATTTTTGCCTTATACATATATGCGTTATTTTGAAAAATGTTATAGCACATTTATTGTTCGCCATATTATTTCATATCGAATAGTATTTTTTTTAATTTGTTTTTCGCAAAAAAGTACGAATGTCCGCTTTTTCTTCGTTTCGCCCCATAGTGCGTCGTGTATTACCGTGGCTGTAGCATCAAGAGCGTGTGTTATGGCGCTAACATAAATTATCAAAATATGGTGTGAACTGGATTCAAAATTCAGTGAGCATCGAAATGTATGTGTAATTAAAACAGTAACATACCAGCCCGTCCCAATTCTACAATACATTGGTTATTCTGTCTGTAATGGGCAATGCCGTATAAATACCTTAGCATGCACCTACATTAAACTACCGCATTAGGGCTCTATTCTAGTGTAGTCACCGTATAGAAATGAGAAACAGGCGGGGTGTCAAAATTATCTCCACACGCACTACTGATCATCTTAACCCTCTGAACGCCACGCCTATCGTATGGGGTCACCATGTAATTTGTCGGAATGCACGAAGGTTAATATAGCGCTGTAGGCGCGCGTATGACGTCTTTGGTCTTAGAAGGGTTAACAATAAAATTAAAGTTGTGTTTAGATCATTTTGACCACGTCATCGCTTACACGCCTGTTATACTAGCTATACTCGAAAACTCAATGGGTAAATGCTGTAATAATGCAAAGTATATCTTTAATGAGCTGCTAAAATGGAATGAAAACTATATATTTTGCATCTATATCCGTCCGTACAGTTCGCACACTAAGGCTGAGAATTTTCGCAGCGTTTATGATGCCTATCCATGTTCATGCAGGCATAGCATTTGAAATAAAAAAGTGTGGCATGTCAAACTTCTCATTAACCTATTCCCCGCCACGTCAAAAAGGTATAGCATGTCAACATCGACAAGCGACAAAGTTAGTTTTAATAGACGGAAGCAGGTACTTTTTCAGGTTTACGTAAACCTTTTCCAGGCAACACCAATCTTTAGGGTTTTCCCAAATATCCACAATTCTAAATGAATCCTACTTTAACCATTTATTTGAAGACACATAAAATTTTCCCCGAAGTTCAATTAAACTTGAACCTTAAAATGGATGCTATAGTTGAAATTACTCTAGTTCTATCGTATTTAAATCGTATTCTTACCCGGAAAAGGGTTAAAATCCTCAGGCTACGTCTACGGCTGACGGCGTTATCAAACTCGCTGGTAACTTAGCTTGCTCTAACCAACGGTGATCTCTAAAACGAACTTAGTTAAATTTTCTAACAACGGAGCCTATTACAACTAGCCTACGATAGTTTAAACTAAGTTTGTGTACAGAATAGTTATACATATACAGGAACAAGACTATTACAGTACAATATTTGCGGCAGGTGTATTTACTGTTATTGCTCAACTGTTACGCCATTTGGCCCGGTGTCTAAAGCAGAATAATAGCTAGCTGAATATCTATTTTATAACGCGTTGACCCAAAAATGACAATATATGTTGTCTGTATTTTAACAGTTTTAACGTCTGATAGGTTAATAAAGTAATGAGTGTTTTCTGAATAGTTTTTTTTTCGCCAAGCGGCGATACTGAGGCCTTTCTGACAGCAAAACGTCAAGTCCCAATCATATTATTAAATCACCGCACATGCGTCAATTAGTGGATTTAGAACTACACCGTATTAATTAGACTACGGATAGCAATAAGTGTGGCCGAGAAAGCATACTAATCCTATATATTTATATAAAACACCGTCGTAAACCTTTTAAGAGTTCATGATGGTTAACACACTTCGAGTTGACATAGTTTGTAAATAACACGTACTTACTACGAGCCAACATATTTGTCACATTTGTATTTGACACTTAAGCCTCGGCCAAACATACGAGCGTTTTGATAGCGTAGCGGAATGCGAGCGTATTCAAAGCCTGCGCATGCGCCGCCGATCCGCTCTGAATACGCTCGCGCGGTCACACATAACACAGCGCGCGTTGTGAGCGGACTTGTCTGAATTGGATTAAATGTTTAACCATTTAGCTTTGTTTTATTCCAAATTGTTGTTTTGATTTCTTATGTGTCATTCAATAGTTAGGTATTAGAAGTTTACAGTTGCAAATTATAATAGGCTACGTCTGGCGCACCGCCTCTGCTAACACTGCGCAAAACGCGCGTGTGTGGCCGAGCTTTTAGTGAGATTAAAAAGAGTAGACATTATTTTAGATAAAATGCGTTTGAAGTTCTAGACATTATGTATACATAAGGTAGAGTTAGTAATAGATAAGTAGATATAATATATATACAGACTATAGAGTAGAGACATATTGGTGTTACTTTCGTATAGTGGGAGTAGTTAGACATTATTATAGATTTGACTTTTATAGGCAAAACGGCGTAAATATGATATATTTTACAGACATGACATGAAATTTACAACACTGGTTTTAATTACTTTTTCTTTCTATCACGTTCAGAATTATACCATAAATTATAATTGAAAACTGATGACGTACGAAAATGTTTAATAATCATTATCAAATTATGTCAACGACTGCACAAACACGATTAAAATGTATTTATTATTATTATCTAAATAAATTATACCCTAAAACCGTACCCTAGTTCACACTCGTACCTACTAAGCTCATTAACAGTGCCCGTAACTTTCATGCCGATGACATAAATTTGACGTCACTCTGCATATAGGATGATTCAAGAGTTTTATTTAATAATTAATCATTATTCTTCAATCATTTTAATCATGCAAAACTAATAATAAATACTTAGGTACTTGATACGTGAAAAGTAAATTAAATTAGTTGTTTATTTTTTTACATTCATTTTATTAAATATATTTTTTACCATATTTCAATAAATTATTAAAACGAAACAACTTGTTTCCTTTTCGTTTCACGTATCAAGTAGGTATTAATTATTCCACGTATGAATTGCTTACTTTTGAAGTCATTTGTACATGATAAAAATTGATTAATGAATAATGATTAATTATTACAATAAAACTATTTGAATCACCTATAAGCAGCGTGACGTCAAATTGATGTCATCGGCATGAAAGTTACGGGCCCTGCTCATTAACAACTACGCGGGGAAAAGGCAGGATAGGGCCTAGGATGGCAATCTATAAGATGTGTGTAGAATAAGGAGCGGCTTAGTAGATACATACTACAGGGCCTAACTCTGGTGCGCCTACCACCATAGCTGGGCACCGTTAATCTAATAGTTAACTTCGATAATCGTTAATCCGTTACTAAAAAAGTTAACTTCGTTAATCGTTAAAGCGATACATTTTAACAAATTTAACGTAAGTTAAAGTTAATCGATAATCCGTTAACACGCAAAAAAAATTGAATGTGACTGTAGGGATTCACTGGAAGTATGGTCATTTCCTGTACCGTTGGGGTTGCCAAAGCTACCCGATTTTCATACACAGCCCCTGCGTGTCTAGAAAGAATTTTTGGCTGGATGTAGAAGGCTGTGACCTGAGCTACTGCCGAGAGCTATGTCAGGAGAGCTACAAGGTCGGGGCGATAGAGGCTAGGAGAGTTCTGCTGGGAAGTGAATGTGGTCGTAAATTGGGCTCTAATTTGTTGCTCTGACACTAATACAGTCGCCATGGTAAAACCTAGGATTCGCCGAATCAACATTGGTGAAGCGAAGCGAAGTGAACATATAACAATACTTCTTTAAGTAATATTTCGGGCTTTTAGCAATCGGAATCGGTAAAACCTAGGATTTACCGGTAAATCTTAGGAATTGCCGTACTTCGGGCTTTTATAATAGCGTTCAGAACCTGTTTTTCGCGGCGCAACTATCGCGTGCCGTGTTGGATTAACGATTAACGGACCGGGAGAAATTTAACGGAAGTTAACGAGTCCGTTAACATTTTTAAAGTTAACTTAAAAGTTAATCCGTTCATCGGAAAGTTAACTTCATTAATTAACGTTTAATGGATTAACGAGTTAATGCCCAGTTACCTACCACGAAGGGCATTGGGCACCGTGGGGGGCTGCCGCCGGTGTGGCCGTGGAAGAGTAATACATTTAGCTGTGAGTATGAACTAGGGTAACTAAATTATCACAAAAAAACTCCAGTTGCTTGGAATTTTATTAATGCATTTCTTAATTTGGTTAATAAATACGGACCAGTGGCGAGCGTGAAAATTTTCGTTGGTAAAGCCGGAGTGGTTTTGGCATCTGTTTTGAATGGACTTATACAGATACTAAAGAATTTTAGGGAACCCGTTGGGAATCGAGTTGTATCGACGCTCCGCCACTGATACGGACACTATTATTTTATTCTAAATTTCGTTTATTTATTAGGATATGGCAATGAAGATTTTCAAAGGATATACATACTAAATTTACCGCAATTTCTTAAATGTTTTGTCTATCTTAGACGCGGAATATCATGATCCGTATTACGACAGTTTATTTTGGTGGCTTACTGTCGGTGTCATTATTTAAATTTTTCTATTTCTTGTAAAATTATGATTTGGTCCTGCTCTTGTCAGACACGAAAAAAATAAGACCCTACAAATCTAGTTGGAAATTACATAAATATTTTGCATTCATTTTGGACACCGTTTCACTCATTTTCATAAGTGCATACAACGACACGAACAATCATATCATTAACAATTACTAAAGTGCACATCGGTTGGAATCATCAGAAATTTAAGCACCAGTGTTTATACCATAGGCAATTTCAGTGCTTAATTTCTGCCAATTGCAATCAAGGGGGCCTGATCCTGAGGGCCTATTACGAAAATATAAACTACACTATAGATACAGTAGCGGAAAATAATCTATCATATTTTTTGGGACACATTTGCATACTTATTACATTAATTTTTAAAAAACGGCTATTATACGGCAACTGAAGGTTCATTTTTAAAACAATTCGTATGCCCGAGTTATGCAGGGTAGCTCTGCGGGCCTCAAATAGTATAATAGTGATGTGGTGTAATTTTCATACCAACGACTTCTGGGATTGATAAATCCATCCATCTGTATTATATTGTTAGCAGGATTCGCTATTTGGTGTTTTTATAATAAGAAGTTCAATATTAGTAACATACGCGATCGGTGTGTGTGAAGTCTCTACTCCGCATCAGGCTCTCGTGGCTGCCCAAGGGCCACGTGCAGTGTGTCCTAAGACTCGTAAGTATTCAAATCCATATTTGTAATGATGATCCAATAGTTGTTTTCTTGATAAGAATTTAATTTTAAGAATTTTCGACTCATTATTTTCGATACATAACCAGTATGATAGATTTTTTTCCGCTACTGTACTATTGTAGTGTTCTGCCATATTGATTCGTATTGCCTAAGTACTAAGGTTACGTTACGCGGGTAGTCGTGATTCGAAAGAAAATTATGGCTAAGAGGTAATTTCTGCGATCAGACAGTAGTCAGTAATACTGACCACCTCGGTCAATATAGTTTGAACACTATAACACTCCACAACATACTTACAGGCTGGCAGCCTGGCATATAAGAGTAGAAACTAAAAGTGGCAACATTTCTACTCTTTTATGCCAGGTTGTAACTTTATGTTGACCGCTATTGGTATGCGCGCGCGTTTGAGAGAGTACTTGTGTAGCAAAAGTATGAGTTTTTGAAGCTATAAGTAAAGCAAGTTTTAATATGAATGACAGTGTCTCGTCTAAATTAATATATACAACTGTCGTTAACATCTTACCTGTATTTAAGAGCCCTGCACGGGTAGCATGGTCGCGCGATAGACGATAAAATATCAGGCCGTCCCTATCGCACTATTAGTAAGTGCGATAGGGACGGCCAGATGTTTGATCATTTATCGCGCGACCATAATTGCCTGCCTGAATGACTTTTTAGTTGTATTTTTCGGGAAAAAATCCACCTTTAAGCGCGAGATTTTGACCAATCAAAAAGTATGAAAAGGTAATAAATGTAGAGCAATATCTACGTACGGATATGTTACAATATTTTTTACGTGTCTCCGTCGTTTATTTACAGCCTTACAGCTTGGAAAGAGTAGAAAAAAAGTGCCAACTCTACGTCTGTTTCAAATCAATACGCATTAGTAAACTAGATGACGTTACGATGTTGCCACTTTTTAATTTCTACTGTCTTTGCCAGACTATACCACTTAACTCTTGATGGTTTTCTAGCAGAGAACACGCTCTGGGTGTCTTACCTTTCCAATGAATGTTACAATAGTAAAGTTAATCTTCTCAAGGACCGTATGAGTTAAGGTAAGCGTCCACAGACTCGCATCTTACTACGGAATTTAGCTTTCATCATATAGCACGTCACAAAGTACACAATAAACAACAGGAGACACAGTGCCTCCACCGCTACGCTACGATACTACCGTGTGGACGTCTACCTTTAAGCGGTAGAGTAAACAGTCTTGGCAACATGTAGAGTCAGTGCGGAAAGAGAAGAGTCAAGGAATGTATTAAGTCCCTTATATTCCATGAATCTCCACTTTCCGCGCAGACTTATTATATATAGCAGCCCCGAATACACGCACACCATTAAATAAAGGGACTAAAGACAGTTAAAATGTTAAATGGACATCAACAACACCCCACACCATGTATGGTAATTGAAATAAAACACACATTATTAATAAATATAATGAATTTTTATTGCATATTATACATTAATTAAACGGTAAAAACTTAAGAATTGTTTTGCATACGTAGTGTGCGGTGTTCGTCATATAAAACCCGACTGAGAAGGACGAACAAACAAATGTCAATGAAATTAGATCGTGTATACCGAGCATTACTACACTGTTCTAAAGAAAAAGCATGCGACCCACTTTAAACCCGAACTATATCACGATAAGTTTTATTATTCAGTAATAATTCTTTAGGACAGTGGTTTAGCATACATTGGTTGACATTATACAGGCAGGTTTACGAAAGCTGGAACGAATGGAATGAAGGCAACAGTTGTCGAGATATTTTCATTCACCCATTCATTCAATTCGCGCCAGCTCTGTGAACCAACCTGTACACTAGGATAATAATAATAACTAATGTACAGAGTCGTCTGGGCTCATTGGTCGACTGCATCCCGCACTATTAACACAGTCACCAAGTAAAATATTACCAACATACAAATTAAAACTGTAACATTTTAGGCAAAGACACTTTTTGAATGCTGATACTGAAAAATAAAACCATTTACTATGAGACCAACCCCAGTTTTGTTCAAAATCTGCAGTACATATCAATTATTTATATAGGCACCTTTTTTTTCGAATTCAAGGTAGGTCTATTCTTTAGGCTTCAGGAAAAGTAAAGGTCTATGAGTTACATTACATGTTTCAGTTTTTACCATGGGATTTCAAATAAATAATGTGTAAAATTGTATACAGATTTAAAAATTTGATTGTGTCGTCATAACGCTTGGCATGCCTTTCGTTGGCCGCGTGCGACACCATACTTGAAGTATGCACCAGACAACGTGTAGTGGTTCATGCTAAACGGTCGGATGGGAATGGTCAGCATCGTCGTTCGATGTCGGCGGCCAATCGTAAAGTTCTCGTATAATATTTAGACGCAAGTCACATGAATCTAATAGGTTCATTAGGTTGATGTGTGTCCAAAGGGCAAATTGTCTAGAGAAACAGGTCACTTCACAAGACTTGCCACCAATGGAATGAAAGAGTGAATGAAAATATCGGTGTGTGACGTGAGTGTGTGACAGATTAATCAATAAAATACATAGTGCCTTTTGACAGTTACGACTGTATAACCGATGTTACTCACAATAAAAGTTTCGTTAATTCCATTCGTGGCATCTTTCGTGAATCAACCTGTAGAACGGGCTACACAGACTCGGAAACGGAGTCAAAGATTCTTTTCACGATGTTACAATCGGCCGCAGACAATTAGTGTAAGGCCTGAGTGGACTCTCGGTAGGACGCTATCGACTCAGGGCACTTGTATGATCTTCAATTGTTTGACATGCACGCCGCACGCCCCGCCCTCCAATATGATGAGCGTGCACTCAGGCGTTACACTTATACAGAACCGTCGACCAATCAGCCCAGGCGACGGGGTGGTCGTCAGCGGACAGAGCGGCCGAGCGCGCGCAGGAGCGCGGCGCGCCCCTAGCGTTTACCGTTGTTGTAGGAGAGTAACCGCAGCGGCGCCTTGAAGTTGGCCGCGGCTTGCTGCTGGATCTGGTACGCGAGCGGGTGGATTTTGAAGCCGTATAGTCTGCAATACAAATTGGATTATAAAACAGCTGTTTTAGCTTTGTAAGACCTAGACCTAGATATATTTTTACAGTGCGTCATCATTCAATTACTTGAGGTCGGCGTAGCATGTCTTTTTCTTCCATACCTCTCTATCGGACGTCATCTCATCTCATAAATACATATTAAATATTGTAGGACTTCTTACACAGATTAACTATTCGAAACCCATATGTCAAAATAGGAACACTCAAATTTGAATAATACCAAAACTAGTTAAGGTGTCATTTAAATTTTTGACCTTGTGAGCCAACGGGTCCTGAAAGGTTAACTGAGTCCCACGGTAAGCTGAAGAAGGCTTGTGTTGCGCGTACTCACTCAGACAACAATATATGTATATAATATACAAATACTTATTTACATAGAAAACATCCATGGGTCAGAAACAAATGTGTGCTCATCACACAAATAAATGCCCTCACCGGGATTCGAACCCGGGACCGCGGCTTAGCAGGCAGGGTCACTGCGCGCTAGGCCAGACCGGTCGTCACATCTCGTCTCGTCATTCACTTGCATCCGTTTCGTATCTCTCGCACAGTCCATTCATCTTTTCTTCGGCTTTCCTCTCCCGCTATTTACACCTACATCACCGCACTAGTTAGGTAATGAGCTCATTACGCAACTATGTAAATGATTGAAATGGCAATATGTACTGTAAAACGTTAAGGGGCTCCACACGCTTTTCATAGATTTTTGACAAGTTTTGAGTTAAAACTCCTAAATTTGCACTACAGATAGAATTATAAGACCAACGGACATCGGTTCTTCAATATTTTATCTTTATTCGTAAGAGCCATATTTTGAAAAAAAGTTATACTTATTTTTTTATGAATTGTTTAAACATGGTCTAAAAAAACACTCTTATCGAAATTTGATTTTAGTGAAAGGTCTTACATACATGAAATCTACATGTTTGGATTCACCTTAGACTTTTCAAAAAATTCAAGAGAGATTTTAATTTTATAAAGTAATTAAAACAAAATTTACGAGGGCTGATTGGAAAGTTCGCGGCCTGACCATTAAAAAAAAACTTAGTTTCTTTTTTCTGCCGTCATTTTGAACTGTCATTATTTAGTTGTCATCCCGCGAAATTTTAATTAAATGCAATATTTTAAAATAAGTTTTTCCTCTTACGATGGTAAAAAAGTGGGCAGCTGAATTCAAGCGTGGACGAGTCAGTATCGCAGATGACCCTCGCTCCGGGAGGCCAACTACTGCGACCAATCCAAATAATGTGGCAACTGTATGCAAAATGATAATCCAAGACCGACGGTTAAAAGTGAGAGAAATAGCCGACATCGTAGGCATCTCCTATGAAAAAACTCAAAACATTATAGTTAACGATTTAGGGTTTTCCAAGGTGTCGGCGAGATGGGTTCCAAAGCTCCTTTCAGTGGAACAAAAAATCACTCGTCTAACAATTTCACGCGACTGTCTAGACCTGTATGAAGCTGACCCTCAAGACTTTTTGGACATATATGTTACTGTGGATGAGACTAAACAGCAATCAAAACAGTGGGTTCGTGCTGGATCTCCGCCACCCAAAAAGGCAAAGGCCATTTTGTCGGCAAATAAAGTTATGGCATCAGTGTTCTAGGACGCAAAGGGTGTAATAATGGTTGACTATCTCCAAAAAGGTACGACTATAAACTCGGACTATTATTGCGAACTTTTACGTCGATTACGTCGACTTTTACGTCGACTTTGAAAGTAAAAAGACCTGGAGTGCTGACAAAGAAAGTTCTTTTCCACAGAAATTCATAATTGCGGGTTTGAATTATTGCCGCATCTGCCTTATTCACCCGATTTGGCACCATCGGACTTCCATTTATTTCCAAACTTAAAAAAACACATGGGTGGTAAGAAATTTTTGACCAACGACGAGGTCCAAGCTGAAGTGGATACCTATTTTGAAGGCCTGGAGGAATTTTTTTTTAAAAGTGGTATAATGGCTTTGGAATCCAGATGGAATAAGTGCAAAGACCTTAACGGGGACTACGTAGAGAAATAAAAATATTATAAAAAAACTTTGGTTTTGATTTCATACTTAAGCCGCGAACTTTTCAATCATGCCTCGTATGACCAAAAAACCAGTTTATGGCCCCAAAATTTTTCAACTTTGATGCCAAATATCACAGAAACAATGAGCTGTCAAGTAATTATGAGCTACAATTTTGTTTAAAGACGATGCTGTTAATATGATAGGCCTTAGAAACTATCATAATATCAGGGGCGGCTCACTCTGCGATTCTATCGCCGCGCTACAAGTACATTCTGGCGGCCGCGAGTTCGCGGCCTACTCAGGGGTGGCGCGCATTCTCACGGAACGCACGTTCACACTTTCTGTAGTTACTTTACGTCGCGAGTTTTTTTTAGGGTTCATATGCGTTGTCCGCGTGTGGAATGGCTAATAAAGCTTAAATAAATATCATGAATAAAATAAATACCATAAGACATTTTTACACAGATCTACTATTGCTTAAGTCCCCCGGAAAGGTTCAATAAGGCTTGTGATGTTGGAACTTAAACAAAAATATATAAACACTATATATATACCTAGAAAGTACCCAAGACCTGAATAGAATAGTATAACATTTTATCTGAGTATTAATTCGCAACCCTATCGCCGGACGCCGCGCACGTGCGGCTCGTTTCTTTGTAAGAATTTTGTAGGCATTTAAAAAGGCGGCACGTCGTGAACATCAAAGCAGTGGGCCTTCTGTACTTGTACTATTATATATTCTGTGATAATATCAATAAATTCAAATCGAAGGTCATTAATGCAGGTAACGCCCTTAAATCGTGTACATTTAATACACTCCCTTCGGTCGTGTTTCAATTTATCGCCAGTCGTTTCGAATTCCGTCTTATATACTTTTTTTTTATGGGACAGGAGGCAAACGAGCAGACAGGTTGCCTGATGGTAAGCGATCACTGCCGCCCATGGACACCAGAAATACTAATCAGATTTCCCTTGATTGGAGAATGTTCGCCCTGCCGAACGACATGGACCTTTGACCCTCTTTTTGTATTTTTTTCCGAGTCAGAATCAAGAGGCTTGAACTCACGACTATGACCATTTTCTGCCGAATTAAGGGTTAATTTGTGTCGCTTAACTTCAAACTTGGGTAAATCCATTCTGCTATAAGGTTGATTATCTTTCAGATCATATTACATTTTTTATATATTGAACCTTAAAGCAAAATGGATTTACCCAAGTCTGAAGTTAAGCGACACATTTGGAACTTTCCTTTTACCATCCTCCTTGCGTCATCCCGACATTTGCCACGGCTCATGGGAGCCTGGGGTCCGCTTTGACAACTAATCCCAAGATTTGGCGTAGGCATTCGTTTTTACGAAAAGGTACTGCCATCTGACCTTCCAACCCGAAGGGTAACTTGGGCCTTATTGGAATTAGTCCGGTTTCCTCACGATGTTTTCCTTCACCGAAAAGCGACTGGCAAATATCAAATGACATTTCGCACATAAGTTCCGAAAAACTCATTGGTACGAGCCGGGGTTCGAACCCGCGACCTCCGGATTGAAAGTCGCGCGCTCTTACCGCTAGGCCCCCAGCGCTTTCGTTTATTTCTACTAAATTCAAATATAATTTTATTAGTATTTGTACAAATACGCCGGTACTTACGAGATTAGGTAAATCAGTCTAAAATAAATTGCCTTTACCTAGAGATTTGCCCCGTGACTTCTTGACTAACCGCTTTTAACAGACTTCTTTTAGAACTTAATGTTTCAGAAAGTTTAAGAGGTTTTAATACAAAAGGTCATGGTTTACAACAATAGCATATTGAGAAGAATAAACAACCTGGTTTTGTTGATTTACGTTAACTTTAAGATTTTTTACGTCAAATAAAATTAATTTCTCTAATAAACTAGTTTCTTGACTCTTAATTCATACTCTTAATGTTATTGAGTTTTTCAAAATCATCATCATCATCATTCGCCTGCCCTTATCCCATTCATTTGGGGTCGGCGCAGCATGTCTTCCGCTTCCATACCTCCCTATCATCCGTCATTTCATCATTCACTTGCTTTCGCTTCATATCATCTCTCACGCAATCCATCGACCTTTTCCTCGGTTTTCCTCTCCCGTTACTTCCTTCCACACTCATTCGCAATGCCTTTCTCGTCACATGACTTTCATCCCTTCGCATCACATGCCCATACCATGCCAGACGATTAGCTCTTACTTTTTCTACTATCGGTGCAACTATCAGGCTTCCTCTTATATACTCATTCTTTATCTTATCCACCCTTGTCACGCCACACATCCATCTTAACATTCTCAACTCTGTTACATGCAATCTCTTTTCATCCATCACCTTTAGGGCCCAGCACTCTGACCCATACATGACGACAGGTCTGATGATGGATTTATAAATTTTACCCTTCAATCGAAGAGGCATCAGACTATTTTGACAAATGAATTATTGAATGTTATGTTTCTCTAAATATTATGTTTTGTTATTGCATGCATGTGAATATTATGTTTTGATCTTGTGTGCCTAGATTTAAGATTCAAACACAATGTAATATTGTTAATGAATAAATAACTATGAACTATGAACTATGAACATCCGGGCGTCGCAAATAGTTCCCGTAACCTGTCTCCATTTCATCCACCCTGTGCTAATCCGGTTTTTCACGTCCCGGTCGATATCGCCATCGCACTGTACGAGCGAGCCAAGGTACTTGAAGTCGGAGCAGACCGGCAATAAAGTGCCATCGAGTTCTATGGCAGCAAAACTAGAGAGACCGCCGAAATCACAGAACATATGTTCTGTTTTAGATCTGCTGATCTTCAAGCCAACATTCTCCAGCCTTTGCCGCCATGTCTCGAGTCTGCTCTGTACCTCGTGTCCGTCTTCACCGACAAGCACAATGTCATCGGCGAAAAGCATACACCAGGGTACATCCTCCCGTATGTCCGACGACAAGGCGTCCATAATAAGCAGGAAGAGGTACGGGCTTAGAGCCGATCCCTGATGCATGCCCACCGCGACACTGAACCTGTCGGTGGTGCCGGCAGCTGACCGGACGCGTGTACAACATTGGTTGTACATTGACCGAATTAGCTCCACATACTTCCCAGGCACGCATTTCTCTTTCAGAGCCCACCACAAAACCTCTCGGGGTACGCGATCGTATGCTTTTTCGAGGTCAACAAACACCATATGCAAGTTCTTTTTTGCACGTCTGTATTTTTCGCACAATTGGCGAAGTGCAAAAATGGCGTCTGTAGTACTTCTCCCCGGCATAAACCCGAACTGGTTTTGTGTTATATTACTCTCTTCTCTCAGGCGTCTCTCTATCACTTTTTCCCATAATTTCATGGTATGTGACATGAGCTTTATTCCTCTGTAGTTGTTGCATTCCTGTACATCCCCCTTGTTTTTGAAGATGGGCACCAGTAAACTGTCGCACCATTTATCGGGGATAGTTTCTTCGTGCAACAACTTATTGAAGAACAAAGTCAGCCACATACATCCATCCTCACACAACAACTTTCATACTTCTCCTGGTATGTCGTCTGGTCCTACCGATTTTCCATTTTTCATACTTCTCACTGCCGTTCTTACCTCATCCATACATACATCTCTCACTGCACCCATATTTATCGGCTTGTGATGCAATACCCTGCTCCTATCATTTTCTTCATTCATCAACCTTTCAAAGTATCCTTTCCAACGTCCTCTTATATCATCATCTTTCGTTAGCACCTTCCCTACATCATCTTTCACACATTTTATGTGGGATATATCACGAGAACTTCTTTCTCTAGCTTTGGCAAGACGATACAGCTGTTTTTCTCCTTTGGGACTGTCTAAGGAGTAATACAATTTGTCCTGTGCTGTTGATTTGGCAATAGCAACTGCACGTTTTGCCAACTTTTTAACCGACTTCAAAAAAGGAGGAGGTTCTCAATTCGACTGAATGTTTTTTTTTATTTTTTTTTTGTATGTATGTTATTCGATATCTCCGAGAATCATGGACCGATTTTCAAAATTTTTTTTTCATTCGATCAGGTATAACCTCGAGATGGTCCCATTGGCACCAAGTCGGGGTCTGATGATGGGATCTTGGAGAAATCGGAGGAACTCCTCAAATGTTATAGGCACATGTAATGTTTTTAGTGTATTTTTCAAGGTACACCAGTATTTACGCCTGATGGTGATAACTTTATGTGGCTGAGCTGATGATGGAAGGTCAACTCCTCAATGGTTAGGAGTTAAAGGATAATTCTTTCACTACTGTACATATATTCGGACTGATACATAAAATATCAATAGGAACCACTAAAAATCAACAAATAAATAAACTTTTTAACAAAAAATAAAACCGCCTTCAAAAATGAGCGCGTTACAAAACACGGAGAAACTAAAAAGCAAAAAATAATAAACCTTTGAATTCAGATTTCTTATCGGATTGCAATAATCTAAACATCCAAATTATAAACAAATCAATTATTTTTGGAGTCGGTACCAGCCTGCGTATGGTTGGGTGGTGCAAACAGGAATAGCAAGGCGATGAACAGGTCTGGTACCGACTACAAAAGTAATTGATTTGTTTATAATTTGGATGTTTAGATTATTGCAATCCGATAAGAAATCTGAATTCAAAGGTTTATTATTTTTTGCTTTTTAGTTTCTCCGTGTTTTGTAACGCGCTCATTACACTCTAAGTAGGCACTCCTTTTTATGGCCTTTTCAGCCGTTTCCTGTCCAGTTTTAACCTTCTGCCATGCTTTAAATGCCTGTTTTTTTTTCTTTTAATACATTCTGCACTTCCTCGTTCCACCACCACGTTTCCTTGTCTATAATACCTTTTCCCTTCGATTCCCCTAACACTTCTTTTGCTACTATCCTTATAAAGTTTGAGTTTTTCAAAATATACATTTATTTAATGGCTCAATAAGTGTTAATCCACATATGACTTCATAGTATTATTTATTATGACATGTGCCGTCAGATACTTGACACTATAATGTTTAAGGATCTCACAGACTATTTATTATGTATGAAAACAATAAAAAACAGTACATTTCGTTACTAGTGCGGGACGTATGTCATTAATTCAAGAGTCCGGAGACATCTCAGGGTGTCCACTACTAAACCCAAAAAAAATACCTGACTTTTCCCTGACTTTCCATGACCATTTAAGAAAATTTCCCTGACCAATTTCATTCTATGATGACATTTTTAAATTTTTTAACACTTTTGCTCAGGATTGCAAAAAAAACCGGTTTTTTGGCTTGGAAAAAAAACCTGAAAAAAAAAGCGGTTTTTTTAGGGTTCCGTACCTCAAAAAGGAAAAACGGAACCCTTATAGGATCACTCGTGCGTCTGTCTGTCCGTTTTTTAGGGTTCCGTAGTCAACTAGGAACCCTTATAGTTTCGCCATGTCTGTCTGTCCGTCCGTCCGTCCGTCCGCGGATAATCTCAGTAACCGTAAGCACTAGAAAGCTGAAATTTGGTACCAATATGTATATCAATCACGCCAACAAAGTGCAAAAATAAAAAATGGAAAAAATGTTTTATTAGGGTACCTTCCCCTACATGTAAAGTGGGGGCTGATATTTATTTTCATTCCAACCCCAACGTGTGATATATTGTTGGATAGGTATTTAAAAATGAATAAGGGTTTACTAAGATCGTTTTTTGATAATATTAATATTTTCGGAAATAATCGCTCCTAAAGGAAAAAAAAGTGCGTCCCCTCCCCCCTCTAACTTTTGAACCATATGTTTAAAAAATATGAAAAAAATCACAAAAGTAGAACTTTATAAAGACTTTCTAGGAAAATTATTTTGAACTTGATAGGTTCAGTAGTTTTTGAGAAAAATACGAAAAACTACGGAACCCTACACTGAGCGTGGCCCGACACGCTCTTGGCCGGTTTTTTTTACCTTTATGTTAACTATTAAACTTTAATTTGGTTTTATAAAACTAACATTAACAAAATCTGTAGTTGGTAGTTGGGCGTTTTTCAAAATAAATCTCGAATATCGAATTTCACCAGATCTGGACGTGTTTGGGCTCATTCTTCTCAGAATTATGAGTTGATTCGATCCCGACGATAAAAAAATGGTGAATTTCGATATTCGAGATTTATTTTTGAAAACGCCCAGTTATCGCCATTTGCTTTTGGCTATACCAGTGCCGGCCTGTGCACTCTATCAGAGTAGAGCGAGTTTGAGTTTCGGCGCCCTTAGATAAGCCACGCTAGAAAAAAAAAGCGCAGCGAGCGCGAAATTTTTTCTCTTTTGTCAGAGTCAGGATGCCCATTTAGGTGTTTTGCCACTACATGTCTTTAGGTTTCAAAGTGATTTGAAGTTATTTTATCGTCAGGCTTATTATCCTCCTATGCTCCTTTGACTCGTACAAAATTGCACCTCTATGTGACGTTTTGCGCCATTGGCTTTATGAGGAACTCCACTTTGGATTGTCAGATAGATATTTATTATGATTCGGTCAAACTGTGTTTTTTGAAAATAAAAAAATTAAATCTAAATAAAACGAAATGCGGTTTGATACCTTACGGTAAGGTGCTTTGGTACCATACTACATTAAAGTTTAGCTGGATTTAATTTTTTTTAATTTCCCATACATTCGAACACAACTTGACCGAATCATTAGAATTTGGACAGCGACGTTACTTTGTCGTTTTCACGTCGCCCTAGCAAAAGCACCTACCTTACGAATGTTGTACATGGTGCAGACATTGTGGTGAAACTTTACAGTTAATCTGAATCACAATAACTGAATTTATTCCCGACCCCCTTCGCCATTTTGGAATATGTGGGTGGGCCACGCAATGTAAAAAAAATCTGGATTTTCCGCATTTAGGATTTTGGGCCGGATAAATTAAGGTCAGCTAGAGCATGAAGATATCCCTCATTAGCAATCACTGGGATCTAGGCCAGGTATACTTGTCATAAAAAGTCTAAAGAGACAATTCTAAGTTGCCTTAAAATCACTAGGTATCGGGAATCCATCTTTGCTGTCATGGATGTGGCCAACCCAAGAAATCATATTAAGTTTTCCATACTTTTTTTTTTTTTTTCTTGGTGCATTTCTATGACTTTCCCTGACTTTCCATGACCACTATGAGTTTCCCTGACTTTCCTTGACTTTCCAGAAAGTGGACACCCTGCTGATCTTGACACGAGCCGAAAAAAGAGTGGCAATACTCGGGACGAGTGAAGAATGTCATCCCGGCACGTGTAAGTGACCGGCCACATCTAAGAGACGCATGTCCTGAGGTGCGGAACGGACGTCCGCGCCACGCCCCCTGAATGTAATTCAAAAAACGTCTCCTCAGTACATTTTGTATAGGAAGGACGTAAGACGCGCCGCCAAGACGTTTTTTTGAATTACATTCAGGCGGCGTGGCGCGGACGTCCGTTGCGCGCCCCGAGACACGCGACGCTTAAGTGGGAACGCTGCCTAACGAACGACGTTTTTAAATACTGTTGAGTTTAATACAGAGGACCAGGCCTTAGTAGAAACGGCGTAAGTTACCACCTAATTTAGATAATTAAGTGTTACTTTCCCGATTTATGAATAGTTAATTTCATTTGCAGCTGTAGTTCAAATAAACAACACGACTCACGTTACTTTTACGTGGATTCACCTACGTACGTACGTACACAGTACAGATGTAGTGCGAAAAGCTTTTCTTTCGTATTCTTACGGAAACGTACGAACGTGTCTTGCTATTTCAGTCAGTCTCAGTACAAGACGCACTGAACTAGCATGACAACTACGAAAGTTTCCGGAAAAATACGAAGGAAAATAAAATCAGTTCGCAGTACGTCTGTATGTAGAGCAAGTTACCTCGGCACGAACTGCACGGTGGCCCTCTTGGGCCGGTACTCGGGGTGCACCATGAACACCATGTGCGGGAAGCCGGTGCCGAAGTACGCGCCGTCCGTGTGGTGGTGTCGCGACGACTTGGGCGTGTACACGTCCATGCACTTCGGGCAGTACACCTTCACCATGGCCTCACCGGGAACGTCCGACAGACCTGGGAGCAAATTTTACGTTCAGGACCTAAAAGGAACTGAAACTCGATCGTCCTTGGCCAACGTTATGACGATACGATACAGGTCAATTCTCCATACAAACGCTCTCGACTATTTCCTCCCTGATGGTTTTTGAAGATAGAGCAATGATTTTTTCAACACAGATTATTATTATTTTTATCTGTGTCAGACCGTTTTCATTTTTTTGCTATTTTTATTTTAAAAGACGCTAGAGCCAATCAAAAATTTCTAAAAACGGCCTTTTTTCAATATGACTCAAAAAAAGGTGTGATATCTACTCAAGATCGGTAACAATTAGCCAAAAAATCTAAACGGTCTGACACAGATTTTTCACTGTTATTCAGATTCTCAAATTTCGTTCCGTTTAAATAAGTTTTGAAGGAGGAAACAGTCGAAAGCGGAACCTCGATTTTAAAGATTTTTTTCGATAAATCTAGTTAATAACACTAGTATACAGCGTGTGTATTCCATACGGGCGAATATTTGAATAACGATTAGTATTGGACCTAAGGAGCCTAACTACAACTGGTTTTTTTATTGAATAGATGAGATATTTTTTTTCATACACAATAATTTAGCACGCAATGTATTACGTCCACATCAATTAGCGTACCTACCTAAACGTCAATACGACATGACGTTTATGTCATGTCAAGTTAATATGGACGGCGTACAATCTGCTTGGTCAGATTTAAAAAAATAATTACTCTTAAATTAATAACACTTTTTAATAAAATGATTATACTATATGATTTGTATGGTTAGATTAGATACTATAACTGGATACATTATTCGCCCGTATGGAATCCACACGCTGTATTTAACTGAAATTCCCAAATTGAAAGGGGGACTCCTTTCCATTTTAGCATTTCCCTAAACCTATCGACTCGGAATAGGTTTTAGCCGACCAAAAATCGCTTATCAGTATGAAGACGCTTACGCGGCGCTTGACGCTGCCGTACGCATGTTCATACTAAGTTCGTTCGCACGTTCTACGATAGGTTTGGGGAGACCCTAAGTCTCCTACATTAATAGTCGGGTCCACACAGAGCCAGGCACGTCACGAGGCAGTGTGCTCGCATGTTAGCAGGTTTCTCGACCGAGCAAAACGCGCTCACTGCCGCGATCGAGGCACGTCTAAATAGAACGTTTGCCGGGCGAGGCAATTGCCTCGCGACATTCCTTGCTGTGTGCGCCCGGCTTACATTGGCAGGCGGGCGGGCGAGGTGAATCATTTTGACCTTCGTTGTAAAGATGCTTACGATAGTTTTATAGTTCCATTTCTTCCAAAACAGTTCCTTAGCAGATATTGCGAACATGTTAGATGATTTACAGCTACATACTGCAAATCATATTCCGGCACCGCTGTAAAACTCATGCCTATCAGGAAGTGTCCAGACATTAACCCGGATAGGCTACTTGCCTCCTAGTCAAATCAGCTTCTTTTTAAGAACTTTCTAAACGAATTTGAACAACTTGCTAATATGGAATTTATATGAAATCGAATGAGGAGGCACATTCAAAGGTTATGACAGATGGCGCAACCTTAATAATCTATTGCACAGATAAAGAATTTCAACCGTGAGAGCAAGAAGATATTTTTCTCTCTCTCTCTCACATATGAATGACAGTGACATGCCTAGCCACTTACACAGGCGCCGCCTGGCGGGATAAAATGTCAGTGTGCCTCCTCATTGAGTGACGTCACAGTCAACTCAGTTACTTTATATATATTTCTACCTGACTTATTAAATATAAATTAAAAAAATAACTTCTGTCCATGCATGGTTTTTTTTTAATTATCTGATGCTTTATTTCGTGCATGGTATAAAACATTTTTTAACCCCCGACGCAAAAACGACGGGGTGTTATAAGTTTGACGTGTCTGTCTGTGTGTATGTCTGTCTGTCTGTTTGTCTGTCTGTCTGTCTGTCTGTCTGTCTGTCTGTCTGTCTGTCTGTCTGTCTGTGTGTGTGTCTGTCTGTGGCATCGTAGCTCTCGAACGGTTGAACCGATTTTGATTTAGTTTTTTTTGTCTGAAAGCTGAGTTAGTCGGGAGTGTTCTTAGCCATGTTTCATGAAAATCGGTCCACTATGTCGCGGTCGGGGGTTTTTTCAAAATTTTAATTTTGTGGTTAGGTTATCTCCACACTAGCTCGGAAACACGTGTCGTGTTTTGTCCTTTAATACCAGCGGGTAAAAACGCATTTTATCCACTAGTGGGTAAAGTAAGTTGACCTTGAATAAAGTCAAATTAACTGCTTTAAAATTGATAAAAGTATGTGAATCTAGTAATAAAGATGATTTACCACCTGTGGAACTACTGGAAGCAGTGATAAACGCATTTTTTGCGTTGTAGTTTCCTCGCTATAGTGTGAGGAGAAAAGTTTTGTGTTACACTCGGGCTCGGGTGCTAATGTATTTTACTTCTCGTGTGGTAAAAAACTCGCAAGTTCAGGATTCTATTCTCGATCCACTCGCTTCGCTCGTGGTTCAACTATAGAGTCCTTTCACTTGCTCGTTTTTCAATTCCACCCTCGGCGTTAAAATACAACTTTGCCGCCTTGTAGAACAAATAACTATTATACAGTAATATTATTGTATAGTCAAGTTCCCTATTGCACAAAATGGCCGTGAGTTTATAATGGCTTCAATTTTACACAAAAACGTCGGAGTTCCTTAACCTTTTCAGTGTTGTATAGGTTTCACTTGCAAAATATCTTAAGAATTGAAATCCACGTCCATTTTAATCTTTGATACAGTATTGACGTCAATCTGTTGTCTAGTTGTGTCATTTCGATAGTATCGTTTTTGAGAGGTACCATAATCGTATGCATCAAAGGTACAGATGTCGAAGCTTTGTCACCGACAACACGCACGAGGAACATTTAGATGACACGCGAAAACGCATGCTATTTTAGAAGATACAATGCGGACTATTGAGGATACATAGGTTAGGATTCAGCCGGCCGGGCGATCAAATATTGTATTGTATTGTTTTTATCCATACTAATATTATAAAAGGTAAAGTGTGTGTGTCTGTCTGTTTGTTTTTCCGTCTTTCACGGCAAAACAAAGCGTCGAATTGACGTGATTTTTTAAGTGGAGATATTTGAAAGGATGTGGAGAGTGACATAGGCTACTTTTGTCTCTTTCTAACGCGAGCGAAGCCGCGGGCAAAAACTAGTTCACCATAAAGTAATATTGCATTACATGGTACGTCGTTACAAATAATCAACTTATACATCCTGTTTTTATTGAATTCCGTTAATTTTAAAGGAAAGTTCTTTAGTTCAAGTAGAATTAATTTCTCTAAGAAACTAGCGTCCTAACTCTTAGGCCTGATTTACACGGCGTGCGAACTCGCATACGATTTTAGTTACATTGCGGGCTGTTGAGGTTACATACAATTTTGCACAGCCTCAAATACCGCAATGTAATAAAACTCGTATGCGAGTTCTCGTACCATCTAAATGGGCCCTTACGGTTATCTAATTATTAAAAAAAATAATTATGTTATTTGTTTTGACATTTGCCGTCAGACACTTGACACTGACTTCAATGTTAAGATTAAGGTCCTCTCACACTAATTAATTCATTTATTATGTATGGAAACGAAAAAAAAATATTTTTTTTAATTTAAACCTGTTCCTGATAATGAACCTAACTGCTTGTCGAATTTAACGGAAAACAATAAAAATACGGTGCGGTGCGGGTACATTTAAAGATAAAATTGAAAATATTTGATGACAAGCGAAATAATTATTGATATGTATATCAGATATTTGGAGAGTCCATTTGTTTGTGAATTTCTAGCAAAGAAGTATATGAATAATGAGATTACTGTCATAATGCCTAGACTTCCAAAAAGTGGTTTATCGCGTTGTAATGGAACTTGGAAAAAACGCACATGGTTTAAATCATTTTATTTAATGAGACGTGCAAAATGATCGAGCGGAATCTTATGAAACTTTCAGTAGGAGTGACAGAGATAAAGGCCATACCAGGATAAGCTAAGTTTTTTTATAGGGTTGGCCTTAGACATTGATTCCAGTCTATGCAAAAAGTGCGTCCTCCTATTATTATACCTACTGTCGGCGAAACATGCACTCGTACTTGCCATCTCGATTTTACTCCGTTGCGTAAATTACTTTAAATGTTAAATTAAAACTACTCCAAGAATAAATTGAAAAACAGGAGGCAATCATGATCGCGCTATAAATGATATAACATCAGACCGTCCCTTTTGCACTATTTAACGTTTATCGCGCGACCATGCTATCGGTACTGGTTAATTGTTTTTCTTTTTCAGCTGAAACCGACCGAGAGGTACATTTCATGTGTTTGCAGTTTTAAGGCCGAAACAGAATCTTCGTTCGGACATCGGACACGAATGTTAATTGCTAGCTCATGATGAAAATATGAGTGGCAAGAAAAAGGTGAATAAATTGGGAAAATGTTCTAATGAATAAATTAGCTGGCTGGGTGTTGTTCAGCCGCCATTGAACCAGTGAGCTAGCCGATTGGATATCTAATTTAACCAGTTAACTGACAGGTATAGTTCAATGTATTGACGTTAGTTAGTCACGCTGCTGCAGTGTGACAATGGCCCAAGGACAGACCAGGACCGGATCTCGGCTAGAGCGAGTCGAGGGGCGCCAAAAAGCAAAATAAATAAAAAACAGATTGTACTTATTTTTTTGTGAAAAAGTGACACTCTACCGTGACATTGAGTCAGACTTCAGAGGAACTGTGAATTGATTACACAGTACTGGGGACTGGGAACCTGATGCTAGAATGCATATTTTTATATCTCAATTTTTGTACCTTGAAGTTCATTTGGAATGATATTGAAATTTTGATAAACAAAAACAATAGAAATGTTATAATTTTTTTCATTCTCAGATTAACGCAGAAAAACTTACCAAGCGGCAGCATAGGGTGAGTCTCACAGTAAACTCTAGGGCAATGTCCGAAGTCTCCAGCTTGGAATTTTTCTAGCATCTGACCAATACCTCTGTTGACAACACATAAGACATATTATCTCTATGGCACAGACTACTAGATACAAAACAAAAGAGTTTTTATCACACTCCTTCAGTTCTATGACAGTATGTTTTATTGGTTTCTGCTAACTTTAATGGAAGTTCCTGCAGGTGAATTACAATTTATTTCTCTAAGAAACTGGTGTCTGAACTCTATTATCAACTTATTCAAAAAATTTATTTAATGGGTCAATAAGTGTAGTATAGCCTTTATAACTACTTGACACTTGATTGTTATTCTTAAGGGTGTATCACACTGATTAATTAATTTATTACGTAATGTAAATGATGAAGTTTTTTTTCGAATTTAACAAAAAGTGATATACCAAGTGATTCCTGATAATTAACCTATTGTTTGTATTGTAGTATGGGCGATTTTCCGCAACTCAACGTCTTGCGCTTATTTTGAGTGGCATGTCGAATTTAACGGAGAACAAAATAAACATGATACTGTATATTAAGCCTCCAAATGCCTTGTACACTCAAGGACTTTAATTGCTCAGCCATTTAGGTATCACACCCATTTGTTTTTTAACAGCTTAGAGCTATAACATGTCCAATATAAAGTGAGCTAGAAGTGGCTCAACAATGAAAGTCCTTGACCATACCACAAAGTGAAATTTCACAGTTAACATTGGTAGCAAAAATTTCATGGCCTATGAAATAAAAAAAAAGTTAGTAAATATCATTTGAGCAAAAGACTAACCTGTTGGTCAAAATGTAGCGGGCGTGTATCAGCCCGTACAGTATCTCGGAAGCCTGCTCCACAAGGTCAGACTGGTTGGGGTTCTCGTCCAAGTCATCATCTGTACAATATTACCATCAATGAATTTGCGCTAACATTAGTTAGTGTTGTGAATTTATAGAATTAATACAGTGAGCTGCAAACCTGCATGGAGGAATTATGAATGAATTTATTGATAAATTTGCCATATACTTTTGCTGCTCACCTTACAGACAAAATTGAAACGAGGGACTCAGTCAATCTGTGTAATGTCCTATAAAATATATATATATATATTAATTTTTTTAATTACACCACCAACCTCAACTTTTGAAATGAAACACCAATGAAAACTATGCTCTCATTCACTTCACAACATAAGTGTCATCAAGTTTTTTTTAAGATAAACAAAACATGCAAGACAAGATGATAATAAAAAAATATATAACAAAAATAACTATGCCCCATAATGATGACAATCTTTTAGGAAAATTATTCAGTAACAATAAATTTATGTAATTAATGTGCAGACTAATTTCTGTGTTGTGTAATTTTTTTGCAAATTTAAAATTTTTGAAGTATACACTAAAAACGAAACATACTGAAACAGATTTCTCTCGGAGATAATAAAATTACAGCTAGTAGGCAAGAATAAAAATACGGGTCTTACCAGGCTCAAGGTCCAGGATCATATCCAGGGCTTGTCTGTAGTGCGGCACTTGTTCGTTCAGCCCCGTCAGATTAAATTTATCATTAATATAATCCTCGTCCACCTAAAATAGAACATAACGATCAATAAGGGCATTATCTTCGCGCATTAATGCAATCAGTTTTCCATTATTCGTTTTACTCACCTCGCAAAAGAATTCGTTCCCCCGCAGCCCGCAGAACCATGAAATCCATGATACCTCCTCCGAGCTACTCATTTTCCTGGAACACACAAATATTCACTAACTTGGTTGTCACAATTTCTTGCATACAAAACCAACGCCTGACTGGCCACATTTCATCAAATTCGCATTCCTAAGATTGTAACGATGACTTGAACTATTTGACGCTAATTTTAGATTTAAACTATAATGCAGTGTCTCTAGCAGGACTTACTTGGTCGTAATTGGCGGTTTTTAACGTGTTAAACAGGGAATTAAAGCCGATAAACCTCACCTTTTGGTGCCTTGATTAGCCACGCTTGACGATCTCCTCAGAGGGAGACAATTTCATTCATTCACTGTTTCGTGTAGTGATGCGGATATCCAGCTTTGTCTATGGTCGTTCACAGATAGAGTAGGATGAACACTAGTTTGTTCATGTAAAAATATAAAGTAATAATATTTCATTTATTATTATTGCAGAGATAAAATAATGAATTGGTTTATTCCTTAGTTTTTGTTGCTTGAAATAAATCGAGATGAAGTAATACTTTATCTATGAATCTGAATGAAATGAATGTAAAGAATGAAAGGCGAATGAAAATAAAAATGCACTATAGTGGCACTATATGTGACTTAATGTGACTATATGGGCAGATTGGCACTAACTATATTTTGCCTTTTTGACAAACAGACATGTCTGCAATCTTATTGCAATTTGATTGCAATCTACTGCAATCAAACTGCATTCGATGCTTCTAGGGCACTGGTGGGAAAACTTTTTTCACAGGGGCGAAAATTGTTAGGAACTTGAGAGGGCCAGATTTACACCAAAAATTTATTTTTCCCCCTCACTAGCTCGGAAACGCGTGTTTTATCCTTTAATGCCAGTGGGTAAAAACGCATTTTATCCACTAGTGGGTAAAGTAAGTTGACCTTGAATATAGTCAAATTAACTGCTTTAAAATTGATAAAAGTAGATGAATCTAGGAATTAAGATGATTTACCACCTGTGGAACTACTGGAAGCAGTGATAAACTCATTTTTTGCGTTGTAGTTTCCTCGCTATAGTGAGGGGAAAAGTTTTGTGTTACACTTACACTCGGGTGCAAATGTATTTTACTTCTCGTGTATTGAAAAACTCGCTAAGTTCAGGATTCTATTCTCGAACCACTCGTCGCTTCGCTCGTGGTTCAACTATAAAATCCTTTCACTTGCTCGTTTTTAACCCCCGACGCAAAAACGACGGGGTGTTATAAGTTTGACGTGTCTGTCTGTCTGTCTGTTTGTGTGTGTGTCTGTCTGTGGCATCATAGCTCCCGAACGGATGAACCGATTTCGATTTAGTTTTTTTCATTTGAAAGCTGTGTTAGTCGGGAGTGTTCTTAGCCATGTTTCATGAAAATCAGTCCACTAGGTCGCGGTCGGGGGTTTTTTCAAAATTTTAATTTTGTTACCTGTAAGAATCTTGTTCAATTCCACACTTGGCGTTAAAATACAACTTTGCCCCTTTGTATAACAAATAAATAATTACTACAGTGATGGCCATCATGGCCATGGGACACACTATTTTGAAGGACCTAGTAGAGGACCGAATTAGTACTACCGATGCCTTTTTCAGGCGGCGTAGTTTAGGCGTCACAAAATCAACTATTATAGTCCCGTTCTTCACAAACTACAACAGGGGACCGTTATAACGATCACTCACACTACTTTTAAATCTTTATCTACCCACAGTTGAGTCAAAGTTTCAAAACCATTCTTTTTTTTTTTTTTTCTTCGTCCTTCTGGACAGGCTAGGACCTCAAAACCATTCAGATCAAATTTAGATGCATACCTACTTACGCAATTTGATCTGATTTGCAATCGTATCGTGTACAAATGGACTTGTAAATTTTTGACATATTATAGTTGATACTTGCATAATGAGTTCATTACCTAACTAGTGTGGTAAATAAAATAGCGTCATATGTACTGTAATAGTAGATTACGATACAATTAAGTGCGGTAAAAAGGGAGTTCAAAACGAGTGGCGACACGAAAAACGTACGGTACACGCGTGAAAAGGAAATTCGTGACTCGTTTCGTTTTAAAACAGTCGCTTCGGTCGCGATCGCCACTCGCCTCGAACTTCCTTTTTTCCACACTTGTAACATAATGTACTATTCCATACTAACATAAGGGACCATCCACACACACACGACGCATGTCCTGAGACGCGAAACCAAACGCGGAACGGACGTCAGCGCCACGCCGCCCGAAAGTAATTTAAAAAAAAATCGGCCAAGAGCGTGTCGGGCCACGCTCAGTGTAGGGTTCCGTTAGTTTTCCGTATTTTTCTCAAAAACTGCTGAATCTATCAAGTTCAAAATAATTTTCCTAGAAAGTCTTTATAAAGTTCTACTTTTGTGATTTTTTTCATATTTTTTAAACATATGGTTCAAAAGTTAGAGGGGGGGGGGGACGCACTTTTTTTTCCTTTAGGAGCGATTATTTCCGAAAATATTAACAAATCAGCCCCCACTTTACATGTAGGGGGGGGGGTGCCCTAATAAAACATTTTTTTCAATTTTTAGGGTTCCGTAGTATAGTCAACTAGGAACCCTTATAGTTTCGCCATGTCTGTCTGTCCGTCCGTCCGTCCGTCCGCGGATAATCTCAGTAACCGTAAGCACTAGAAAGCTGAAATTTGGTACCAATATGTATATCAATCACGCCAACAAAGTGCAAAAATAAAAAATGGAAAAAAATGTTTTATTAGGGTACCCCCCCCTACATGTAAAGTGGAGGCTGATATATTTTTTTATTCCAACCCCAACGTGTGATATATTGTTGGATAGGTATTTAAAAATGAGGAAGAGTTTACTAAGATCGTTCTTTGACAATATTAATATTTTCGGAAATAATCGCTCTTAAAGGAAAAAAAAGTGCGTCCCCCCCTCTAACTTTTGAACCATATGTTTAAAAAATATGAAAAAAATCACAAAAGTAGAACTTTATTAAAGACTTTCTAGGAAAATTGTTTTGAACTTGATAGGTTCAGTAGTTTTTGAGAAAAATACGGAAAACTACGGAACCCTACACTGAGCGTGGCCCGACACGCTCTTGGCCGGTTTTATTTATTTTTGCACTTTGTTGGCGTGATTGATATACATATTGGTACCAAATTTCAGGTTTCTAGTGCTTACGGTTAATGAGATTATCCGCGGACGGACGGACAGACAGACAGACATGGCGAAACTATAAGGGTTCCTAGTTGACTACGGTACCCTAACAACTCCACTCAGTATTACATTTTGTATAGGAAGGACGTAAGACGCGCTGGATGGTCCCTAACACGGCCCTTTAAGTTTCGACATGACTATGTATGTTCAGTAGGTACTTGACTGTGTTTACTACTAGGCCTACGTCACAGGCTCGCGGTCGCGCGACTCGCGCGTTTATTACCTACCCGCTAGCAGTTGCCTCGAGGTAACAAGTGATCGAGAGGCGCCACGCGTCCGACTGTGTAATCGCGTGACACGTACCTACTATTCTTCTGAGTTTTACTTAGTAACTTATTTATTATTATTAGATGTTTACGGAATGCCGCCTTTTTAAATGCCTACAAAATTCTTACAAAGAAACGAGCCGCACGTGCGCGGCGTCTGGCGATAGGGTTGCCTATTGATTAAAACGAATTAATACTCAGATAAAATGTTACTAATTATATTCAAGTCTTGGGTACTTTCTAGGTATATATACCGTATGTATATCTTTTGGTTGAAATACCAACATCACAAGCCTTATTGAACTTTTCCGTGGGACTTAATCAATAGTAATTCTGTATAATAATGTTCTATGGTATTTATTTTATTAATTATGTCTATTTAACTAAGCATTATTAGCCATTCCACATGCGGACATCGCATATAATTTTCACGACGTAAAGTAACAATAGAAAATGTGAACGTGCGTTCTGTGAGAACGCGCGCCACCCCTGAGTAGGCCGCGAACTCGCGGCCGCCAGCATGTACTTGTAGCGCGGCGATAGAATCGCGGAGTGAGCCGCCCCTGCTATTAGTTAAACAAAGCGTAGGTATTTGTCGTCTTGCAGGCAAGTGAAGGATCCTGTTACGTTAGTAACTTATTAATAATCTGTGCTACTACTTTGAAGCTAGGAACACACTACGCGGACGTCCGTCGTAAATCGACCGCGGACGGGAATCTGGACAATGGAAATACATAACCGTGCAAACTATCGGTCGACGGACGCGGACTGACACGGACGTCCGATCGAAATCTGGCTCTCTGGATGTTTTGTTCCGTGCACACTGATAGGTCGCGGTCGCGGTCGTTTTACGACGGACGTCCGCGTAGTATGTTCCTAGCTTTACCGTTACCTAGTTTAAGAGGAATTTCCTCCCACGGACGCTTCACTCCTTGTCGATGTTCTCCTTTGTCTATAGTTTGGGGCCTTTGGGATCTTCAAAAAAGGAGTGTACAGATTTTAAAGGGTCGGCTACGGTGCCGCTTACAGGTCGCTACCTCGTAGTGATCGAAGCCACTAATAAAATAGTTCTGTTGAGATGTCGGGAATTATGGTAACGTTTTTTGTAGGTACGTAGCCAAATGGCACATACGCTCACGAAACGAAACGCTCGTAGATATCTATCTCTATCGCTCTTGCGTATTGGCGCGACAGAGCCAGACAATGAGACTACCTTTCGCGGCGTTTCGTTTTCGTTTCGCGTCGCAGAAATGCCCTTCGGCTATGGCACCTGGGGTTGTTACCCCGTATTTAGACAGGATCTACATTGGTATAATGTCGTTTCGGTCGGTTATAATATCGTTTTTTTGGTAGTTATAAATAAAATCTTAAAATGATTGCAATTTTGAGAAAAACGAAAAAAATAATGTAATTTCAAGTTTATTTGTAGACTGCAAAATAAATACAAAGATATTTCCAACTGGAATTATGATTATGTAGGTGAAAATTCGGAAACAAATGCACAATTAAGCTTAAGCTAACACTATAGAAGAGTGCACCTCGATTGCGTCACATAGGACACTTGGACAAACATTTGTTTGCGTCAGAATGCCTCATACTACGCGGCCGCTCCCTTGGTCTCTTGCTGCTCGAATTTGGGGTATTTCCCTTCAACATTGGCCCAGGAGATCCTGCTGTTCGAGAGGTCGCGGACTACGTTTGGTACGTCAGCTAGAGGGAGACGGACTTGCGACATGCTGTCCCGTTCTCTCAACGTCACCGTGTGGGGCTCCTTCGTCGTATCAAAGTCGACCGTGATAGCGTATGGCACGCCAAGCTCATCAGTGCGAGCGTAGCGGCGGCCGATCGAGCCGGAGGAATCGTCGACTTTGTGGGATACATCAGCAGATGTCAACTCTTGAGAGAGCTCGCGCACAAACAGCTGAAACTCGGCGTTGCCGCTCAGTGGCAGCACTGCGCACTTCATGGGGGCGACGGTCGCCGGCAGCGAGAAGTACGTCCTCTGTTCATCACCTTCGCGCATTTTGAAATTGTGCTCCAACAAGCAATATAAAATTCTTCCAACACCAAAGGATGGCTCAATTACGCTAGGTATGATCTCTTCTACATGAATTGTCTTTTCTGACTTTTTAACGCTGACAAGATCGGCTGTAAGCTTGAATTCACCATTTGGTGTAATGAGATTATATGCTCCTTCTGCATCCAGTTGCTTCTGTAGCAGGTCCAAAGCAGCATTATCCATGGCTGCCAGGGTGTCATTGATTACTTTAGCATCTTTCTTGAAAGCTTTGCCAATGGCTGCTTTGTTGGCAACTGCTTCTACAACCACTACTTGTTTAGGAGCTGGCAGTTTCTTTTCAGCAGCTAATCTGACACCTGTAGCTTTAGTATGTTGTGTCAAATCATAAGCAGATCTGTCAGCACAGCCAACACACTCAATCCAGCCATAACTGGACAGGCATTCCGCATCCCAGCAGTCACAGGCGTAGTGAGCCATCTCATTGCCCATATGCTGCCTAAACCTGAGCTTGTTAGCATCAATACCTACTGCTAGCAGGTACAAATGAATTCTAGCCATGAAGTAACCAAGGGTTTCATTGTTGACTGTACCTCTGGCCACAGCTTCCCCAATAGTGACAATCTCAGCTGGCCGCCCCTGTTCCTGGTTGTCAGCAGAGTACAGTAACATCTTAGTGTCTTTGACTGCCTCAAACTTGGGATGGTCTTTGGAGTCACAGAAGTGCTCAATCTCACACATGGTGAATTCTCTCACTCTGAGCAGACCAGAGCGGGGAGAAATCTCATTTCTGAATGAGTTACCAATCTGTGCTGCAGCAAATGGTAGGCGGCCCTGGTTGAATTCTAAAAGTCGCTTGAAATTGACAAATATGCCTTGGGCAGTTTCAGGCCTAAGGAAGCCCTTGATTAGGCCAGATGGGCCAATTTGAGTATTGAACATGAGATTGAACTCAATAGGTGGTGTCAGCTCATTCCCACTGATGGGAGACTTCATTTCGAACCTCTTCATAAGTGCAGCCATCTCATCAGCAGTCATGCCATCAAGCTTCACAAGGATATCTTCAATCTCTGCTTTGAGCTCAGGCTTTGTGTTCTTCTCACTCTTGATCTTCTCCAAATGCGCCTTGATCAAGTGGTCCAAGCGGAAGCATTCTCCAGATTTGACATCTTTAGTCATCAGGTCAGCAAACCTCTCTACATGCCCGGAAGCCTTCAGTACAGGTTCAGGTGTAAGAATAGAGCAGTCCACTTCCAACATTTGTTCATGGAGGATGAAGTACTTTCTCCACAGCTGAATCATGTTGCTTTTTAGCGCGCATCCCATCGGCCCGAAGTCGAACTGACCAGTGATACCTCCATAGATGGCGAAGGATTGGTCGTAAAAGAATCTTCTCTTGATGAGATCCTCCATCTTGGCGCGATCGAAAGATTCTTCAGTAGGCGCCAGCGCTAATTCTTTGTCTTCCAGAATTTTTTTCCTAGCTTTGAGTTCGGCAACGGCTTTCTTCACGTCGATTTCAGGAGCCTTGTCTTCTTTTAGTTTACGCACCAAATCTCCCTGCTCCTTCACGCTCGCGCGGAGCGGCGCCAGAATCTCCTCGATCTTGGGGTCACCCATTATTATTTCACGAAGAGGATTGGGTATTTTGATCTTCCTGTGGACCTTATTGCTGCCCCACTGCTGTAGCTGGTGCGACAGACGGCGCGGTGTTACGACAACTGGCAAAAGTTTACTAAGTACACTACACTTATTAAATAGGGAGGAAAGGTTTCTCATTTATATGAAGTGTGTGCGTTTACATATTATTCACATATGTTCACCGGTAATTAGGGTTTTGTTCGCGTGGTAGCTGACGGTGAAAGAACGTGAGTGATGAAATTCATAAGCCACGTTCACGATACATTCTTTTGCAACAGCTGTCAAACTTGTGCTACGCTGCGTTCATGTACGGGAACATTTTTTTATGTCGAAACGATAAATCAGGTCTTTCGGGGTCTTAAAATTCATGTAATTCATCTCTGTAACGAACATAACAGATAAGTCCTAAATAAAAATGAAAATAGTAGAAAAATAATCCGCTATCTAAACTTTTATTGGGCCATTTTATGTGCATCCAAACAAGCTTTACGACGCGGCAACAAGCCATGAAATCAATTTTGTGCGTCTGTTGTATGGCAACATTTGTTTAACTATCTCTTTCACTCTTTAAATCACAGCCTAAACAATTGTGAGATGAAGCGTGATAGGAATAGTTTTAATTATTTGTTTTCTTTTCGGATACATATCTCAGATTTGACAGCACAAAGAAGTCGGCCATTTTATTGCTTTGCTTGAGAAGCTGTGGCTTTTCTCCCGTCGGGAGATTGTTATATTTTTTATCTAATTATTTTTATTAGGCAATCGTTTTAACAGCGTACAAATCGGTATACGTATTTAGTGTTTAAGGATAGATTTTATTTACGTGAAGAGATGGACGATCCGAATAGAATGATGGCGCACAGCGGCGGGCTGATGGGTCCGCAAGGGTACGGGTTGGCCGGAGGAGAAGGCGCCCCGGCGGCCGGGGACGGCGAGGCACGCAAGCAGGACATCGGCGAGATCCTGCAACAGATCATGAACATCACGGACCAGAGCTTGGACGAGGCGCAGGCTCGCAAGCATACGCTCAACTGCCACAGGATGAAGCCAGCACTCTTCTCGGTGCTGTGCGAAATCAAGGAGAAGACGGGTGAGTTGACTACTTGCTCTTTACCCTGAAATCAACTTAATTGTTGGGGACAATATTTAACAATTGTTGTTTATTCTCCAATTGAACAAAGTCCCACGAAATGTACAAACATTTAGTAGCTGCAGTCACCTGAATAGTGTAATGACAATGACCGTTGTGGATTGTTGTTCCTAGTTATTAATAATATGTGTTATTAAACAATTCACACACAATCTGCAGATATTAATGTCAGCTTTTACAGCTGTAGATTATTTGGAAATAGGCATCCATTCATAGATTCATATTTTTCAACTATGTTCGTACATGCATGGTGTTTATTACGTTAAGATGTGCAAACCCTAGTTTAGGGGAAATTTTATGTAGCATTTCATATAAACTCTTAGTTAATATACTTGGACACACAACATGTGTTATTTTGTACATACAATGTATTTTGAATATTTTTTTAAAACCTAGCAGAAAAAGGACTATATTCCATATTATTTATCAGGAATTCATGTCCATAAAAGTTATAGATTTTCTGCTGTTACCTCTGACCCAATTCTATTTATAGATCAAGAATTGAAATTCTTGTAATCATATCTTTCATTTACTAAATGTTCTGGCACAAGTCTATTAATGATTGTATGCCTTTAGTACTGTCACTCCGCAACACGCAAGAGGAGGAGCCTCCAGACCCACAGCTGATGCGCTTGGACAACATGCTGATCGCTGAGGGAGTGGCCGGGCCAGAGAAGGGTGGCGGTGCGGGCGCCGCTGCCTCTGCCTCTGCTGCGGCTGGTGAATGGGGTAATTTGCTCTTTCCTATTACATTTCAAATATTAATGGACTTCATGTGACCTTTGCCTCTGGACAATTCCTTAAAGTTTTATACAAAAATAAAATTATAGATGTAGTAGACCAGGAGTTTTATACCTAGTTAAATTAATGTACCTGCTGCTTCTGGGTGGACAGTGTTCAGAAGGCATGCCAGGGATTAATACAGGCCTATTATTAGGACTGCAGAACACCGTGCGGAATGGAGAGCCCCATTGCACAAAATAACTACTCAGCCATGACAAATCAAGGAAGAAGATGAAAATGTAAACAGTATTTGCCTGCTTACAAAATAAGATTCAATATAGGATGCATAGGCTGGAATTGTTATAAAACAAAAATAATATGCTTTATGTTGAGTTATAAAATGTTATAATTTCTCATCTAACAGTCTGATTGTTATTTGTTATACTTTACACTCCGAATTACTCTATAATTAACATGTTCAAAGGCCAGAGGTTCAGAGGTTTTATTTACTAGTAAAATTAATAAACAAACAACAATTATAACAGATAACATCATCTAAATTTATTTTTATCTAGTGAGCTCATGTTTTAGGTATGTTTGGTTCTTACTTTATTGATATGACTACTTATGCACTTTTCTTTTTGGTCTCAATGCTTACCTATTGGCCCAAAAAGGAGGTCAGTACTTGTTCTACTATTACACTGTTTGTTTCATGTCGATGAAGCCACCATGTTTCATACATTCTAATTTAATATTTATAATTTATAATACAGGATACTCTTCAACTTCATGTTTTAGAAGATGAGAGAAACATGGAAAATGTACAAAGGCAGATATTCAGAGATAGACAAATGTTGCAAAATAAAAGTTGTTCACCTTGCAGGCAATATGAATGAATGTTATTATGTTAAACTCATAAAACGTGAATGATAAATATTTGTGAAATATTTGCGCAGAACACACCACAGGCGTTTAGGAAATGATAATAGGTAGCCTGAAAAGTATCCTCTCACTTTTATTGATTTTGGAATCCCACATTTCCATAGTTGTTTATTTGCGATGGGGTGCCATATTTGAGTTTCAAAGATGTTACCAGCAAAAATATACACCAGTCCCGCAGAAGTTTTATATTATGTAACATGTACAGTACATTGAAATGCATGCAACTGGTGTGTATTGGGATTTAAGATTAGACTTATTTTAAATTTACACAGATATTATTGATAAAGTAAGAAACAAATAGGAGCATTCCATGGACTGTCCCGTACAAACACATTATATTTCGTGTGTTGTGATTTTTTTCCTCTCTTCCTTCTCTTACACCAGTAAATTTTTAGAAAATTCGTGTTTGTACGGGACAACAGTTGATTATATCATGGAATGCTAAATAGATTTACCAATACATGGGGAAATTTTATTAAAAAAGTGAACACATGTGGTTTTAAAACTAATCTAAAACTTGGACACTTTAGAAACCTGTGACTTTACTTATTTATAAATACTTTTATAATCATTTGCAATTGCTACAATTTTTGCTTTGCTATTTATCATCCTCTGCTTGCTGTTGCGATGGCTATATATTATTATTTTGCAGTTTATTTAGTTAAGCTTAATGTTTTATAATTTTGCTGAGATCCAGATTTGTGTCGTGAAACTTCAAACTCAGGTAAATCCATTCTGCTATAAGGTTGAATTGGTGTTCGATGGACGTACAATCCACGACAATGCTTGGTTTGCGGCACTGGCAAGTAAGCGAGCCAAGCGTTATCAGCGCGATACCTCTTCGCCACGGGTATACTACACCTGCCAGAGTTGTGGTCGTGTTTGCCGCTCCCGTATTAGCAACTGTTACAAATGAAAATAAACATATTTTTACAATAATGTAATTTATTTACCACAAGTAAATGTTTATTTGTAGGTAAGTTAATAAGGTTTCTAAACTGTTTATTTTCATTTGTAACAGAACTTATGGCTAGACTAGGTACAGCCCCGAAAAACGTTGTCGCCCCACCTGACACTACTTGAATAGTCTTTTAGAGACTTGAGGGCCGATGATGATAAGGTTGAGTCTTTTCAGATTATATATATTTTTATACATTATCAACCTTAAACCAGAATGGATTTACCCGAGTTTGAAGTTAAGCGACACATTTATACAACGTAAAATTGCTTCAATAACATGTTTTAATAAAATTTTATATTTAGTTATTGCTCAAGGCGAATAATTTTATTTAACATGGTCACTATATCCCTGACATTATTTTCCTATTCTTGATTGCCTAGCGATTGTTTTTGCCTAAAATAAATCAATTCTTGCTGTGAATACGGGTAGAAGAATACTGATTAGTAAGGTACTAACAGTAGCCATTAGATACATCAGAGCAGCTGAGATTCTCAGAAATATCTGAAAATGGATGCGTTTAGATATTTGCGAGCGGCTTGGTTGCGCGGATACATCTGATGACGACTGCGTGGTGCCCACGAAAGTTACCTGCGGTGTGGTTACTGTGGATTTTCGTAACACACTCACCCTTCCCGTCTGTTGCAGACAACGCCATCGAGCACTCGGACTACCGCGCGAAGTTGGCGCAGATCCGGCAGATCTACCACCAGGAGCTGGACAAGTACGAGAACGCGTGCAACGAGTTCACCACACACGTGATGAACCTGCTGCGCGAGCAGAGCCGCACGCGGCCCATCACGCCCAAGGTCAGTGACCTCTCTCTTACATGTGTGGTGTGTTTGCGCTTTTCCCGTGACGCATATCTGTGTTACGCTATGTTAGTTGTTTTGTTCTTTATTATACAACAAATAAAAATATTTTCTGAAACCTAAACACTCCGGACTATGTTATTGAGCGACCTTCAGCTTTGTAAGTTTGTACCTGTAATTGCTTGTCCCTTAACTGCCGGCCTACCTTTAAGAGGGGGTAGAGCAGGGAGAATTTTCAGAATCTGTCAAATTACCCCATTACACACACAAACACCCTTCACTCACACTACCTCAATTTACTGTGAAAGGTCAGTGACCCTTAATTTTTTTCAAGAGTGTTATTTTGAGTTTGTAGTCAACTACTTACCTCCTTTGAGAAATTAAACTGTAAAAAAGGTAGCATACAAGAAGACAGAAAAAATTCGCATCATCTACATTCAGCCCTATCGCACTATTTGTAAGTGCAATAGGGACGGTCCGATGTTTTATCATTTATCGCGCGACTATGATTGCCCTGCAGGTCTTCAGAGGCCTGTGCTGTTCATTACGTATATGCGGGTTGTATTAAAGACTATCAGATATTTTCTTTATTCTTTTTGGTCGTTAGGTTTTTTTTATCATTTAGTTTGATACAAAAATAAAGTATGTGTATAAAATAAAAACCTAATGAATAGAGTACAGCTAGCAGCAGTCAAGTCAGAGACACAGAAAGACAGGGAATATCGACGCATATCTTATCTTATCCCAATACCGCCATCGCCATCTGCATCAGACTCTTTATCTTACCCAATTTCCGAGTCTCTTCTCTAAATTTCAGTTTCTTGAGTTGAAAATGTTGAAACTCATACTTAGTAATAAATAAAACACAAAAAAACATATAAAAATCACAATATAATTTTAAATTATAGCTTAGACCCTGTACCAGTTGCAGTCGCCACGTCTGTAAAGTCCCTTGTAGTTTCTTTTAAATGGCTAAATACCTAGATGTTATGTCATAAACATCTGTGACGTGACTGAAAATTAAAAAAACATCGCTCAGAGATAAGGTTCAAATTAGCATGGCAAAAAATACAACAGTGCAGTCAAAATACGAAAAAGCAAATGTCAATGTCAATATCACTGCCGTATTTCAGGCAATAAGGGCTGTTTTCTCAAATATGAAAAAATCTCAAAAGCAGGACTTTATACAGACTTTCTAGAAAAATTATTTTTAACTTGATAGGTAGACCAATTTATAAAAGTTGTACGAAAAAAAATTCTGAACTAAGTTTGTAACTATATATGAAAAGCATTTTTATCTTAGATTGCATATTTTAGTATCGTAACGATTTTTCTTTCAAATAAAAAAGAATTATTAGAATAGATTCACGGTGTCTACCGTAAACTGGGGTTATATTGACCAATTTGGGAATTTAAACTTCTCTAGCTTCTACATGTAATGGGTAGCTATAGCTAGCTTCTACATTTAATGGGTATTTTTATCCATTAAATGTAAAGAAAGAAAAAAAATGGGGCCATCAACTTTTTTAGTCTTTTCCTGCTAAAAATCTAGAAAAGTAACAAAATAATGTACGCAGAAAAAAAAACTATGAGATCAAACTTAAACTGACATTGGGGTTACTTTGATACCCTATGTTTTTTTTAAATGGTAATCGAATGTAACCCCTTGCAAAAGTATTTTATCTCAAGAAAAGATAAAAAAACGATTCGCACAGTCAAATATTAGAACTCTTTAACGCTATTTTGGGGTTACTTTGATCAAAAATAAAAATTACCTACCATCTTCGAAAAACCAACTTTATTTGTAATTGTTTCAATATTTATCACACGAAGAGATCAAATTATCTGCCTCAACTCAACAAGTACCGTGACATAATCAGACAATAATCAACTATGTGTCATTATGATCAATGTTACCCCATGCAAGTGATCAAAGGCACCCCACAGAGTAAATCATTAGTAATAAATGCCTAGTTTGACTTTATGATACAAAACTCAATACTTACAATGGTAGGTATAGCTAAGCAGAAACACGTTTCTGGCAAGCTACTTAATATTCACTGTGAACCTTTTACTTGAATACCACTACGTTAGTTTAGAAGTTATTTAAACATGAAAAATAGCAAGTTTAATAAAGCATAGTTTGTGCTTATATTTTAACACGTTATCCGCACTGCCCACAACCATACTTACTTGTTCACTGCGTCAGAGCACCATTTATAAAGGTTGGTTTAAGGTTATCATATGTGTAGATTTCGATAAATTTATTTTATTAATACATAACCGACTACTCATAACATATTAGTTAGTCAGGTTTTGTTCGTAGTCCAAAAGGGTCAACCCTAGCACTTTTCCCTATTCACCCCAACGTTAGGGTGAGCGAAAATTATGAAAAATGAAAATGAAATGAAAATGAAAATGAAATATTTATTTTTCAAGTAGGCATATTACAATGCGCATATGAACGTCAAATAAAGCTACGCCGGCTCTAACCCTACGCCTCAGCCTCGAGAAGATTTCAGTCCCCCCTCAGTTGGGAGGGGGGTATCCACTATGGGACCGGCAAGAAACTCGGCGGGCAACTTCTTTTCAAAACATTACATCTTATAATTAACATGCATTAAATAACAACATACAATTTACTAAATAAAACCGGCCAAGTGCGAGTCGGACTCGCGCACCGAGGGTTCCGTACAAACCTGCAAGGTTTACAAAGTTCGTTCATTACGACAATCGAGTCATAACTATGGTATTTTTATTGCAAAAAAATGGGTAGTAAGGTTAAAATTATTAAAAAAAAATATATTATGTGATGTAACTAAAAATTTATGGTTTTCGTAATTTTTCCTTTATCTATGCTATAAGACGTTGCTTCGTACCAAATTTCAAGATTCTGAGTTCACGGGAAGCACCCTGTAGGTTTTGATTCCCTTGCAAGTGTCGAAAATTTGCGGCATAAACGGCTGTATCTTTTGATTGCGTTGGCTTAGAAGTTTGAATTTTTCACAGCTTCAAGGGACAGTAGACCTGAGTAATTGATATAAATTTCAGCTTCATACCTCCACGCGTTCCTGAGAAAAAGGGTCTTGACAGACGGACGGACGGACAGACGGACAACAAAGTGATCCTATAAGGGTTCCGTTTTTTCCTTTTGAGGTACGGAACCCTAAAAACGACATATTTTCAAAGACAAACCGAAGTTCACACCGCTGAAAGATTTTTTGTGTAAAAAATTAGCATGGAACATATAAAAAAAGTGCTATCGACGTTCAAAAGTCGGTTTTGGTCTTATTCAGCACAAATTACGGTAGTTCATACCCGTTCCGACCCCATGTATCCAAAATCTTTAGAAAACGATGTACTAAGTAGCCCAAATTGCAGCGCCGTCTCTAGATGAATTGGGTTACTAATTTATGCAAACTACTTAAGTCGCAATAGATGTCATTTCATTTAGTATTTTAGAGGTAACTAGTAAAGATAATTTAGTTTTACAATTGTGCGAAAAAAGATTCTAATTTGGCCAGATTTTTTAACCGACTTCCAAAATTCAAAAGGTTATAAATGTATAGTTTTTTTTAATATCACTTCTGGTCCAATTTCAAACCCCACAAATATTAACGGCAAACTGATAATGACATTAAGTTTTTTTGAAATAAATTTGTGACATATGTGGGTAGTTTAGTAATTATAGGCACCGACTGATTGTGGATAGGTTTATATTTTCGCTCTCTGCTAATAAATCTTGTATGGAACGGACGTGTTTTCTTTGGTGCCTCTTCATCAGTGCTGATCTTCGGCTGGGAGCATACCTTACAAAATTAAATGCCAAAAAAAAAGTTTATCAGTAAAAATTACTTATTTGAAAATATTTCAATAGTTTTCATGCTTATACATTGAAATAGATATCACGCACGAAAGTAAGAACGACAAGGCCCCCTGGTGGCTGAGCCGGGAATCGAACCCGCCATGTCTCTCGCTATACCGTAATCCTCTAAGTGCCACTTGCACCAACGAAGATGGAGGATTAACCTGAGGGTTAACCCACTACTTTACATGGAATTTGACAGTTGACAGCCCACTAACCCTGAGTTAAGTGGTTGGTGCAAATGGACCTTATAAGATTCATATACGAGGTGGTCAAAATGTGCCTATCAGAGATAATATACACTAGAGAAATTTCGTTGGGTACCACACGGCGGGCGGGTGACCTAGTGGTAATGACGTTAGCTGCGTAAGCTGAAGACCCGGGTTCGATTCCCGGCTCGGCCATCAGTAGGCCTTGTCGTTTTTTCTTTCGTGTATGATATCTATTTCAATTTATGTATGTATGTATGTGAACACTTTATTGTACATAAGACAAGTTAGGACATATAAATACAGTATAGTTATGGTGTACAAAGGCGAACTTATCCCTATAAGGTGTCTCTTTCAACCTTTGAGCGAATTGAGAATTTATTATTTATATAAACTTGAAAAAGAACAAATCAAAAATTATTCAATAAAATAATTTTATTTCTTCCATAGTTGTATAGTTTCATACTTATGATTTTTATTTTAAAGTAATCCATTTATATTATAGCAATCATGGGTGAAACGTGGAGGTTGACAGAAGTGTAATTAACATTTCTAAATGTTGATTTCTTGTATCTAGTCTAACTACGAAGCAATACATTGACTTATAAATTGCATCCATATACAGAGAGGTCATTCATAAAAACATCACTTTAGGTAAGTTATATATCTTTTATACAATTTGACAACCATTGACCACACATCCCAATTCACCCCTCTTCCGACCCTAATCACCCCCTTCGTACACCTATTCACCCCTTTGCGACCCGATTCCCCCATTCCTGATCCTATTCACCCCTCAGGCCGCGGATATTTATCCATCAAATTGAAATTGAAATTGAAATCGTCTGTCAATGAAAAGAAAATTGTAGTAAGTATGTATGGAACATAAACTTTAGAAGTGTATGTATACACTACATTCAATGCTCTACAAAGGTATACACAATTCTGAGCAAAATTTTACACAAAAATAAAGTTAAAATGAGTAAATAATACAATAAATTTAAATGCCAACTTTGACAGACATTTTCATGCCCCTAACTAAATATATTATTTTCCCTGGAACTACGGAACCCTACACTGACCGTGACCCGACGCGCTCTTGGCCGGTTTTTCTTCTCAATGAAATGCAGAGATAATAAAAAATTACACCTCCCAATTTATAATAATTTTTTTTTGCAAAAAATTCATTTTTTGCACAAGCTTTACCTTAGCCGACTGTACCTTTCTTTCAACAATCATCTTTTGCTCTCCGAGATGTTTCTATTAAAAACCCCTTACTCAATGGGGATACGACGTTTCATAACAGAGTTCCTCTGACCACCTTTCTGCTCCATCATCAGATCACCTCCATGATACCATAATATTGCATTGTCACGTGATTTACATATGTGTGCAAAATTTCAGCTCAATCGGAAACCGGAAAGTGGGTCAAATTTAGCTTCTACGTTTTGACCCAAACTAACAAGGCAAGTTGAATAAAAGCTTGTAAAAAAGGCTTCTGATATCAGATTTGTAATAAGTTTAGTTGTCATAGTTTAAGAACAGATGAGACAGACATATGCAATGACAATATAATACTGCACGTGTTTCGTGAGATGTCAGATCACCTCATACAATTTACCGCTCTAAGGCAACTAAGGTAGGGTTTGTTATTGCACTTTAATTACATATTAATGATTTCTAGCCCGTAAGATATATATTTGCTTTAACAATGGATAGATAATTATGCGAGTGAGAGTGTAATTTAGATTTTTATAAGGAAACAAATATTTTTAAGCGACCCGATCAGATATTTGGGCGAATCAACTTTTTGACCGACTCAAATCTGTCCGCACATTCCTAACATAGTTGTGAAATTTCACCCTTAAATAATGAATTTTATTGGTATTTTTCACTTTACCCTGTATATTAAAACATAACCCTAACTGTGAAAATGAAAAATGAAAATGAAATATTTATTTTTCAAGTAGGCATATTACAATGCGCATATGAACGTCAAATAAAGCTACGCCGGCTCTAACCCTACGCCTCAGCCTCGAGAAGATTTCAGTCCCCCCTCAGTTGGGAGGGGGGTATCCACTATGGGACCGGCAAGAAACTCGGCGGGCAACTTCTTTTCAAAACATTACATCTTATAATTAACATGCATTAAATAACAACATACAATTTAACATGCAAAAGTATTCATCAAAGAATATGAACAGACTAGGTACTCTATGGAAATCAATTTCAATAAATTATATTATTGCTTAATAATACGTCGTTCTTCTTCAGAGAAAACATATCAAATTGTCATAGAAGAAAAAGATAATATGAATCTCAATATCATTAAATATGTAATTTACCTACACAACATAAAATATAAAATATTTGATGTGCTTTCTTAACTGAACTGTGTCCTCTATACATAATACAATTATTTTAATTGCTATTCGTTTTTTGTAGTTTCTGGTTCGGGCCATGCATGTTTGTCTGTCAAATAGTCCTCGACTCTGTAATAAGCCTTTAACATCAATGATTTTTTTAAGTAGTTCTTAAGAGCTGGGAGGGGTAATCTCAAAGCAGTGTCAGGTAACTTATTATAAAAATGAATGCATTGCCCAACAAATGACTTCTGTACTTTACGGACACGAAACTTCTTTATGGCAAGCTTATTTTTGTTTCTAGTGTTATAATTATGGATATCAGAATTCTTAGTGAAACAGTCTAAATTCTTAACAACATAAATTATACTATCATAAATGTATTGGGAAGCTACAGTTAAGATATTAATTTCTTTGAAGAGTTCTCTTACTGATTCACGTGTTCCTAAGTTGTAAATAGAACGAATGGCTCTCTTTTGTAATACAAAGATAGTCTGTATGTCAGCTGCTTTGCCCCAAACCAGAATACCGTATGACATTACACTGTGAAAATAACTATGATACACTAGGCGAGCTGTCTCAACATTAGTCAGTTGCCTGATTCTCCTAACGGCGTATGCGGCTGAACTTAATTTGCTTGCTAGTTTCTTTATATGAGGACTCCATTGTAGATTTTTGTCCAATGTTAAACCAAGAAACAGTGTTGTATCTACCATCTCTAAGCATTCATCATTCAAAAGTATTTTTGTATCGATTGGTTTAACATTCGGCAGAGAAAATCGAATACATTTGGTTTTCTTAGAATTAAGAAGTAAATTGTTGACAGTAAACCACTGCAGTACATCAGCTAACGTGCTATTAATTACATTGTAATCCGTAGATTTTCGGTCAACATTAAAAAGCAGTGATGTATCATCAGCAAAAAGTACTATTTCACAAAAGTTTTTCACTATACATGGCAAATCATTTATATAAACCAAAAACAGGAATGGACCTAAAATTGAGCCTTGTGGCACTCCTAATTGGACTACAGTCCCGCTAGAGCGAGTTTTGTTAACAACTACTGTTTGTGTTCTATTGCTAAGGTAAGAAGACATAAAGTTTAGGGCATTTATAGACAAACCATAGTGTTCTAATTTCAAAATGAGCGTTCCATGATCCACACAATCAAAGGCTTTTGAAAGATCACAAAATATGCCAATTGCATCACAAGAATTTTCCCAAAAATTATATATATGTTTAATGAGTACCGAAGCAGCATCGGTCGTGGAACGGCCCCTTGTGAAACCGAACTGTTTGCTTGTAAGTAATCTATGTCTGTTGAAGTGTCCCAGTAGATCATTTAACATTAGCTTCTCAAAGACTTTACTTAGTACAGGAAGTATTGATATGGGACGGAAATTGGTTATATCACTCGAATCACCCGATTTAAAAAGCGGTATGACTTTGCTACATTTCATAAGATCTGGAAAGGTGCCTTGTGAAATTGAAATATTATATATTACGGCCAAGTAAGGTGCTATTATATCTATGACATGACTAATTACTTTAACTGATGTTCCCCATAAGTCTTCCGTTTTCTTTAAATTGAGTGACTTGAATGTTTTAACAATATTTACAGAGTCTACTTGACTAAATTCAAATGAATTATTACATTTCTTAACATTAGCACAAAGTAATGAATGGGCTTGAGCCGCAGAAGAATGTAAACATTTTGTGGTGTTAACGGCTATATTTGAGAAATAATCTTCGAATGCCGAGGCAACATCGCTGTTCGACACTATTTGTTGATTATCTGATACAATGTTGACTTGACAATCGCGTGATTTACATTTACCAGCTTCTTTATTTATAATACTCCAAGTTGTTTTCACTTTGTTGTCCGACACTTTCAATTTAGAACTAATAAAGTTTTTCTTGGCAGTTAAACACACTTTCTTGAAGATTCTTGAGTAGTTTCTTACATAGTCCAGGAATTCTGAATTCTTGTTCAGCTCTCTCTCACCATAAAGTTCATAAAGTCTTTTTCTACTTTTGTGAATACCTACAGTAGCCCATTCACTAAACTTTGTTTTAACTTTTGACCCACTAATAGATTTCACTTTGAAATTGTTATTAAATTGATTAAGAATTACATTGAAAACATCTTGATACAAATGATTACAGTCATAATGCGAAAATGATATTATAGACAAACTATGTAGAATTTCATTTTTGAATGATTCCAAGCGAGATCCAGTAATGGGTCTATATGTTATTGTTTGTGGAGTATCATGAATAACGTTTAAGAAAGCTGCCCTTTGGCCGCTGTGATCGGAATGAAAACAGTTAAATAATTTCTTATCTATACATTCACAGTTACAAAAAATATTATCTAGGCATGTTGCACTAGTCACACCTACCCGGGTAGGTTCAAGAAATAAATTAAATAAATTAAATGATTTAAACAAACAGAACATTTTAACAGTATTACTAGATGACTCGAGCAAGTTAACATTAAAATCTCCACATACAATAACATGTTTTTGGCCCTTGCATACTAAATTCAGAACATTTTCCATTGTGGATTCAAATATGCTGAAGTCAGCTGATGGTGGTCTATAAACACATACAATAATATATCTGTCTAATTCAACACATGAAATTTCTATAGTTCTTTCTATGGAATATTTTACAACATCTTTGCGCTCTTTACACTTCATACAATTTTTAACAATAATAAGGGAGCCACCATGAGCAGCAGATTTTCTGGCAAAAAAACTAGCTAATTTAAAATTAACATAATCAAATATCAACTGTTCTTGTTTCAACCAATGTTCAGTAATACACATAACTTCAACATTATTACTATCTAAAAATAATCCTACTTCTAATTCTTTGCTGGAAAAACCCTGAATATTCTGGTGAACAACGTTCATATTCAGGTGTTTTTCCGCTGTCTTACAATCTAGTTTAAATGAGGCATGGGGTCCTTGGCTTTGTCAGCTGACTGAGACTTATATATAACACTATTACATCTATTTGGCTCAATATTGAAGGCCAATAACTCCACTAAATATACAAATAATTTCTTTGGCAAAAATACCTTCCGTGGAGCTAGCATGAAGCGCTCAATGAATTTATTTAAGTCAAAGAAATGGTACTTTTTATTAACAGCTATGGCATGGTACATTAAAGAATTATAGTAAGCTATCTTACAATTATAGTCATATGATACATTTTCTGCATAAGGTAGTGCACATAATATAATTTTCCCCACACCAGATTTTTCAATAACATTTAGTGTGGACATCAATTTATCTATGCTAAGCTTATCTACATTAAGACTATTTCCTAATAAAATTACTAATGTAGTACTGCTATCATAACATCCCTTTGAAATAAGGTCACATAAATGAGACAAAGTAATGTTTTGATAACAGTAATTTGTCACTTGTTGCTCTAACTGGTAGCTTAATAATGGGCCCATTCCTAACCCAATCTGATCTGAAAAAACAACAGTCTTACTGACTGCTCTAGGGGCTGTTTAACTACTGCCGCATGCCTAGTTGTGTCGTGGGCCACATCGGCTTGAATAATCTTTGCTGGTGGCATTTGGCCACAATTACAATGTTTTCCATTTAATAATGCCTTACACCGCTCCTCCAAATCTCTATTTTCTAGCAGCAATTTATTAAAAGCCCGTATGTGCTCCTCAACTTGTTTTTTAGTAGTCTCATACATGGTGGATACTGCCAAAAGCTCATCTTTCAGCCTGTTAATGTCGGCATTTAATTTCAGAAAATTTGATTCCTTGACTTCCAGCTCTGAATGACAGTCTTGAACCCTATTTTTCATAACTGTTAATGTATGTTTTAATTTACTATATTTTTTAATACATGCCTGGCCTTTGATCAGCTTTTGGGTTCTCCTAATATACCTATTAATCTTAATGTACTTTTTTAACTTATTACTACTATTAAAGAATACTATGTGTTTGGAGTCCCTACTCAATTGTGTTTCACCGCTTACCAACTCTTGGTACACATTCTGTAACTGCGAAGCATCATAGTGCTCCCGCTCTTTCCTAAACAAATTAAGTTCCTCATTAGCCGCACCCAGTTCTTCTTCTAACTGTGTGATGCGGGCCAAGGACACTTCATGTGTCGAAGCGCACTGGTTGAAGGTGTCTATTGTGCCTTGCAAACGGTCCACTTCTCCGCGGGCATCAGTCAGCTGCACATCATTGTCCGCCAGCTCCCTTTTCAATTCTGAGTTTTTGTTGATTACTTTCTGGAGCTCCACTTCGCTTTCCTCCCTTTCCTCCAACAACTGCTTCGACAAGGCCCTCGACTCGTGTAGGTCCTGTGCTGTTGTTTTTAGCTGCATCTCTAGTTGTCGTGCCGTTGCCTTGCGAGTTTCGGTCGCAATTTCGGTGTTCATTGTCACTCGTCTGGCTTTCTGAAAGATGTAATAAAAAAGGATGAGTACTTATCTCAACAGAGATTGAAAGATTTGCCAAGATGACGACAGAGATGTGAGCTGTAGGAATGAATAGTGTGCAGTGTGTCAGTAGTCGGCAGTGTCTGTGGCGAATGTGTCTTGTCTCGTCTTGTGCTTCCACTAGTTCGTCAAGCAAAGGGAAACTGCACGGTGCCAATGTTGTTTGTTTGACGTTGCTCACGGCCGCAGCAATGAGCTTTGTTTGAGTGTAGAAATAAATGATAAATAAAACGGAATACTCTCCCCGTTTCAAACGCAGATTCCAACGGCTGCGATCACTCGTTGACAGTTGGGTAGTCCTGCCTCAAAGTCCAATAAATACTCGGTGTAACGTTGTCAATTTCACCAAAACTGTATCACTGATAATACTTTACTACTTAAATTAACTAACAATGAGTAGAAGTCCTCTTTAAAGCTAAAAATATAATTAAATTTCAATATTTGAAATCAGCTGGTCACAGAGTCAACTTGACAGCTCGGCGACCGTTCGGAAAACCTGTTAAATCCAATAAACTGAAACTTTGTTCATTAGAAGTTCGATTTCTTGGTAACTCCAGAGACATTTTGAGTAACGCCAGAGACACCAAAAATGTCGGTCAAAAAGTTGATTCGCCCATTTATACGAATAAGGACCCTCCCACATCTACCGTCTCGCGATCGTAGCGTCGGGCCAACTGTATGGCTAAGCCGCGCCGACGCGACGCGGCGTCTTTTTCCATACAGTTGGCCCGACGCTACGCTCGCGAGACGCTAGAAAGAGAGACTATGTTTTTGCCGGTCACGAAGCATCACAATTTTTTGCCGGGAATATGTCGTCATATATTTATGGCCTCTATAGAGAATCGGATATATTGTCACGGCCGTTCATAGTCATATACGTATGCTGGTGACTGTTCCATGAACATCTGGACTAGTTGAATGGAGAAGTGCCATTCAAGACGAGCGTTACTTTCTAAACAACGATGAACTTACGGTTACTTACGTGTTCGTGGTATGCACAGGGTAATCTCTAATGAAATTAAAACTTTTTTATATAAAAATTTGAACCAGAAGCACACCATACGGAATATTGTATTTAATAAATAGGTACTTATATACCCGCCCGCATTTCCCTTTCTTCTATTCTAAGTAAGAATCGATTAATAAGTATCTAAATATGTAAAAATAAATTAAATTATAATTGTTTACATACAACCTGGTTGACAGAATTTGACGTAGGTGCTGTCATATATATTGGGTTGGTAAGAAAGTAATGAGCGATCGATTGAATTCCACATAAAATTTTTGAGAGAGTTCTAGAATCTTCTATGGTCGAAAGTATATAAAGGGCGAGTCGCACAGTTTCTCGTCAGTCATTCACTAGCTGTCGCCGAGCTAATATAAGGAAGAAAATGGACGAATTAAAAGTGCATGTAAGGCATTGCTTACTATATGAATTTCAGTCTGGCCATTCAGCCGCCGAAGCAGTGCGTAATATATGTCAGCGTCTTGCTCCTGAAGTTGTGTCTGAGGCCACGGCGAAACGATGGTTCCAGCGGTTTCGTAGTGGGGACTTTTCATTATCAGATCAACCTAAGTCTGGTCGACCGGTGAAGATTGATGTAGCCAAATTAAAAACCTTAATTGAAGGAAATCCGAGGCTAACGAGTCGTACTATTGCTACCGAGTTAGGCTGCTCTCATGTCACCATAGAAACACATTTACACGAGTTGGGAAAAAACTACAAATACAGTGTTTGGATACCGCACGAACTTGATAGAGATCAACTAAACCGCCGTGCCGATATCTGCATACAACTTCTGTCTTTTCGCCGCACATTCAACTGGTTGGACCATCTTATCACTGGAGATGAAAAATGGGTCTTATATATAAATCACACACGCAAACGTCAGTGGCTAGCTCCAAACGAAAAAGGAATAGAGGCACCAAAAACAGAGCCTCACCCGAAAAAAGTTATGCTGTCCGTTTGGTGGGATATTCATGGTATTATTCACTGGGAACTCCTACCAAGTGAAATGACTGTTACTGCATCAGTATACTGTAATCAGCTTGAAAATTTAAACCAAAAAATCTGTCAGAATCGTCCACAGCATGCTAAAGTTTTTTTCTTACACGACAATGCTCGCCCACACATTGCAAAAGTGACTCGGCTAAAGCTATTGGAGCTAGGTTGGAAAGTGATACCTCATCCACCGTACTCTCCAGACTTGGCACCTACGGATTACGCATTGTTCAGATCGCTAAGCAATGCCTTGAATGAAAAAAAGTTCGATGATCAAGCCCATCTACGACAGTACATAGCTGAGTTTTTTGAATCTAAACCTAAGAACTTCTTCGCCGATGCTATTCATTCTTTACCAGAACGATGGAGACAAGTAGTAGATAACGAAGGCCGTTATATTTTTGATAAATGATTAAAATAATAAATTAAATAAAAATTTCAATATTGGTTATGATTCGCTCATTACTTTCTTACCAACCCAATATTTTTAAAATGACGTACTGTTAATACCATCGTAATGAAAATTTATTCCAATGAGTAAAAGAAAACATGAAACTCTTTTCAATTTAACCGAACTAGAATGAAATCATTTATACTCATTCGGTTGTGTTCGTTATTTTCTTTAATAATGTGATATATTTTTATTTATTTTTGATGCACAAGCCATGCACCTTTACACTTTAAATTAGATTGGATCTCCACCTGACATTATCGACTTACCCTATTTATTTTGAGCACAGTTTTACACTGGTATGGTTTTTCGTGTACGTACACGATTTTCTGTCAAAATATTTGTCAAATTTAATTGTCAACGCGGAGCGACCGGCGACACGTCTGCCTCCGATGAGCCGCTCACGGCATCTAATCGAAAGGAGAATTCTGACAGCAATGGCGAATGTATGGAAATTTTACGATAGTTTAAATTTAAGGTAAAATTTCTTTTCTCAAACATGCAATGAAATATTGTCTTTACGTTCCTTAAAATGGGCTGGGAAGTATCGCTTTTTGGGCGCAACAACTCGAGAGGACTGTAAAGGGATTTCATATTATTTTTTAGGCCTAGGCCTGCAAAGTAACTTTTTTTTATAAAATATTGTCCTTTAGAGCATTTTTTTTTTATTTCATTGTATGTTTGAGAAAAGCACTATACATGCCTCGGCGTGAAAACGGATTCCCGGCCTCGTATCCCTATCCGGCCTCGCTCGCACGCTCGCTCGGCCGTATATACCCACTTGGCCGGAAATCCTCATTTTCCCGGCCTCTGATGTAATGTACTATTGTTGCCTTTGAGAGGAAAAATATAAAAAACCTCAAAACTTGTAGTCCATTTATCTGGCTTTCAGAATCACATAATGTTATAACTAGAGTATTGAATTTTTTTAACAAAGTTTACTAAACGGCGACATACGTTTTTCTCATTTTAGGTCAACTTTGTGTGGGTTTAGTTATTACACCGTTAATAATTGGAGATTGTGAATAGTCAAAAGTTGTAGACACACTCTTTAAGATAATAACTACATTTATTTTATTTCATTTAATTTAGAAATGTGAGCAGCATTTGTTAAACGCCGAATGCACTTTTCGAGGATTTCCTACGACCCCCTCTTAACTATACCGGCCCCAAAAACGGCCACTACCTATTAAATTTGTTTGATTTTTTAGAGTTCCGTATTTTGTACAGAACAAGCCTTTTGCTTCAATCTTTTCCTTAGGTCTATAATGTTTTTTTAGGCCCGTTTTCTGCAAGCCATACCACACTCTGTTATACGTAGTGCGCTAGTGCGACTTACCCGAGTGTATACGTGTGTCCCTAGCTTTGTGACTTACCCAAGTGTATAACACCCGTGTCCGAATTCGCAGGAGATCGAGCGCATGGTGCAGATCATCCACAAGAAGTTCAGCTCCATCCAGATGCAGCTCAAGCAGTCCACTTGCGAGGCGGTCATGATCCTGCGCTCCCGGTCAGTAAACTATTATTATCTATTTTATTTAATCAAACAGTAACACATTACAGTTTACACTATGCACAAACCAACGAGTAACTACTCGATGGAGCTTCAAGCAAACGCAAAGTCATATGACTTCCCAAAGTAATTTAGTATGGGAACACAATCGCTTGATTCAGTTGTGTCAAGTAATTTAGCAATATTTATTTAAATAAAATTGTTTTAACTAGCCCTAGTTCTATTATATTATGTAATGTTGTAAAATGCCACACAGTGGCGCCACACCTCGGACACTGGCGATCAAATATATGAAAGAGGCGCGTTCCTAGCACACAGTCTATGCTCGTGTAGGTGAACGCGTACTATGCTTGTATGAGTGAGATATGACAGGTCCACTGTTCGCGTTTTTGACAGGTGGTAACTGTGAGGTAACCGAGAGGGGGTGGGCGGCACTTTCAGCGGGGAGCGGGAGTGGCCATACTGTACGACAGTACTCTTTATTATACTGTGGTGGCGCTGCTCAAATCGTGGTATTTTACAAATAATTTGTGTCATATGTCTACTATGTCTAGTGCCCACGCGCTCTTTAAACTCTTCATAAAGCGGTGTCTAGGTAGTCTGTGAAAAAAAGAAACACAAAAATCATTAGATTTGGGCGACGACTTAACAATGTGGCTCCTTTGCGTCGTCTACATAAACCTAATTAATACTATATAGTTTAATGGCCAACTATATCTGCAATATTTGTTCAAATTGTAACTTTTTAATTTTGTCGTCTAGTTTCTTGGACGCCCGTCGCAAGCGCCGCAACTTCAGCAAGCAGGCGTCCGAGATACTCAACGAGTACTTCTACTCGCACCTCTCCAACCCTTACCCCAGCGAGGAGGCCAAGGAGGAGCTCGCGCGCAAGTGTGGCATCACCGTCTCGCAGGTATTACCCGCTTTATATTGATTTTCGATGGTTCATTCAACCCCTAACAGCTCAGCCACGACATTGATCTAAGCGCGACAGCAGTGAGCGGCAGCCATACGTGCGAATGAAAAGTCCCATCGCTGTGTCTCGCTCCAATATATGGCCGCCGCTCACCGCTGTCGCGCTTAGACCAAAGTCGTGGCTGAGCCGTAAATCACACCTCTGACAATGGCGATCAAATATATGAAAGAGACGCTTCCTACGCACACAGTCTAAGCTAGTGTAGGTAGGCGAACGCGCACCATGCTTGTATAAGTGAGTTCTTGTAACTGTGAGGTATCAGAGAGCGAGTGGGCGGCACTTTCAGCGGGGACCTGGAGTGGCCATACGAGGGCTGTTACGTATGTTTCCGGAATGGACCACTTACAGGAATATTGAATATGTTTATATAACAAATAATAATAGAACCCTTTGCAAGTAGAATACAGTTTGTTTCATATATCTATCAGACGGTTTCTCATTGTAACATCATTTTTAAAAATGTTTGTTTCATCTTCAGCGGATTTACTAGTGAATTTTTTCGTGTGATGTTTTTTTTACGATTTTCGCCTTAGGGTTTCTCAAAAACATCGCATGGATCGGATTTTTTCGACTTTAGGGGAGGAAGTCCCATCAAAGATCAATATGTATCCGCGGTTTAATGAGTTTGATCGTGGTCATCGTATGTTTACGGATGAATTAAAAAAAAAAGGCCCAAAATCAGCTATTATCCCATAAAATGTTAATGCTGTGCGCGACCTCATAATGCAAGATTGTCATAGTATATATCAGAAGATAGAGGCGTCTTTTGGAAACAGTATGACGCGCATTTGTTAGATATTACATGAAAATTTGACTGTAAAACAAAGATAAGTTCGCAAAATAGCCGTTTTTACGTACAAAATGGATGTTTTGTATACATCAATCAGAATGGAAAAGTGCTATGAAAAGTGCAATAAGAATGGAAAAATGCATCATTGGTCTCGTCTAACAAATATAAAGGCAATAAAAGCATTTACAACTATGGATATTTCTTAGTTTTTTGTTTTCCGGATACAAAAGTAGCAGCCCTCGTACTGTACAACCCATACCAGGCTAGTCGATTCGCTCTTCATTTTTCTACTTTCGGTGAAATTTACAAGCTGTCTTAAATATGATACTAATATGTTGTTACTGGTGCAGGTGTCCAATTGGTTCGGCAACAAGCGCATCCGCTACAAGAAGAACATCGGCAAGGCGCAGGAGGAGGCCAACCTCTACGCCGCCAAGAAGGCCGCCGGTAAGCCCACGCTCCATAACGCTGCCCTAGTGCCTAGCCTCGTCCTGCCCTCCGTATACAGTCTGAGCCATGCCAGTTTAATATGCTCTAATATTTCCCACGTACCCTTACTTATACAACGTGGGCCTGTAACTGTATAACCCGAAAGATTTTAACCACGCGTTTTTGAAGTAAAAACAAGCAAAAAGTATTATATGAGCTTTGTAATTTATCAAGAAACCCCTTTTTTTTTGCACTATTTTTGAATACTTTTAAATGGCCTTTTTTCTAATATCAGTCAATTAGTATGACAAGACTAAAATACACAGTGGTTTAAATTTCAATTAATAATTCGGTTTTGCCAGAATTATAACGAAAAACAGTTTTAGAGAAAGATGTATCTGAATCTAAGCTAAATCCAGATAAATTCATAATGACATTATAGTCTCTAAATGTGGTCAGGTACACTGTTAAAATCATTCGGGCTATTCAGGCCCACGTTGTATGTTTTTGCCAATATACATAGTTCATTTTTAGTACAAGGTGGCCAGTTGTAAGGGGCTAGCTACTGGCATTTACCCTACATTTAAAATATAGTAAAGAGATGGTTTTCACACAGACCTGTCCTGGATCGGCGCAGCGCGCGAGCGCTCGCCCCCCGGCAGGGCTACTTCAAATTACAGTAAACGACAAAAGCCGGCTCCACACTGACCGCGCTGCTTCGCGAGGCAACGTCCGTGATCATGCGCGCACGTTAGCCTCGCCCGAGTCACTTCGCTCGGCAGCTTTCAGTCAGCTGTTCAATATTTCTGCACATACTTATTCCCGTGTCACGTGATTCGTGGTTTTCGCGTTTACTTTCGGATGAGCATTACTAATAAAACCGGCCAAGAGCGTGTCGGGCCACGCTCAGTGTAGGGTTCCGTAGTTTTTCGTATTTTTCTCAAAAACTACTGAACCTATCAAGTTCAAAACAATTTTCCTAGAAAGTCTTTATAATGTTCTACTTTTGTGATTTTTTTCATATTTTTTAAACATATGGTTCAAAAGTTAGAGGGGGGGGACGCACTTTTTTTTTCTTTAGGAGCGATTATTTCCGAAAATATTAATATTATCAAAAAACGATCTTAGTAAACCCTTATTCATTTTTAAATACCTATCCAACAATATATCACACGTTGGGGTTGGAATGAAAAAAAATATCAGCCCCCACTTTACATGTAGGGGGGGTACCCTAATAAAACATTTTTTTCCATTTTTTATTTTTGCACTTTGTTGGCGTAATTGATATACATATTGGTACCAAATTTCAGCTTTCTAGTGCTTACGGTTACTGAGATTATCCGCGGACGGACGGACGGACGGACAGACAGACATGGCGAAACTATAAGGGTTCCTAGTTGACTACGGAACCCTAAAAATTAAACATTCACGATCCACGGCAATAAATATGTGCACTTGTGAAGAACTATATTTTGAACAGCTGACCGAGGGCCGCCATCTTACCGTGCAAATGGCTCGGGTGAGACAATAAGCGCGCGAGGCTGCATGGTCAGTATGGACCCGGCTAATAATCAGTGATATCAATATTTCTATTCCTAATAAATTGAATAATAAAATAACTTTTAGCGAATCTTTGACGTATCCCTGCATTTAGGTATTGGGGAAACGAAGCATTTCACTGGAGTGTCCGTTACGAACGATATTCTTTTGATTTTACTGACAATTCTAGAAAACCAAGCGGTAAAGTGACGCAAAAATAAGCCGTGTGACATTGATTAACGTTCGTAAAGTACACTATACTAGAATGCTCAAAATATTGCAAGACCTCCATTATTACTGTTAAGCTGGCCATAGACACTAGGGTACTCTTGAAGAGTTTTGCCTGTACAGTTCTACTGCAAAATTGTGTTTGAAAACGGTACAGGCAATCGTCACATACGCTACTCAATACCAAAAATGCACAGGCGGCCCCTAGTATGGATGGTTAGCTTTACAGGACCTTGGCTTCTTTACTAAAGATTCGACATTACTGAGTTTTATAAACTGAAATAGATACCATACACTAAAGAAAAAGATAACATAAGGTACAACGGGGCAAATCTCGACTGGGGGGCAATTGTAACTAATCCAATTCCATTATTACACTATGATGTTGAGTTCTACATGTATCCAGTGAACACGCCTACCATATATAACCGGTGGACACTCTATTTAACAATGCAAACATTGTAAAACATGAAAAAAATTTACTAGTTACATCTGCCCCCCAGTAGTGAGTAGAGATTTGCTCAGCTGTACCTTACACTAGAGAGAGAGACTCAGAGATAACATACACTATAGAAATTTCGACGGGTACCTCGGCGGTGAGGTGGTGTAACGGTTTAGCACGTCAGCCGCGTTAGACCCGGGTTCGATTCCCGGCTTCGCCCACCAGTGGGCTTGATCGCTTTTTCTTTAGTGTATGGTATCTATTTCAGTTTATAATTTATATATAGTAGTGTTACTACTTAAAAAAAAAACAAAAACAAATCAAACAATATTTAATAAAATAATTTGATTTGTTTCCTACATCGATTACTGAGTATTAGTTATCACTTGTCTTTGGTTACCCTTTAAGGGTTTACAATAGTTTAAGCCTCCGCCACACATAAAGCGTTTTGATAGCGTAGCGCAATGATAGCGGTGCGCCGGCGGAATGCTGGCGTTCCGCTCGCAATCCGCGCTCGTTACTTCCCGCCGGCGTCCGCCGGGCGCAACGCCAGCGTTCGTCCGGCGCACCGCTATCGTTGCGCTCCGCTGACGCTCCGCTACCGCTCCGCCCACGCTATCAAAACGCGCATGTGTGGCCAAGCTTTTATTGTATAGTTAGTTTCATAGATATTTGTTGCGTGACGTTGCTCTATCAGTAAACTTGTGCAACTGTCTCCTACATGACTATATAAAAACTAAATGAGAGTTAACCATGAACCGTGTTGAGTGGAGTGAGGCTACATGAGGACGTTCTCCGTAGCGGCAGGCGCGTCCCCGTACTCGATGGGCGCGGCGTCCGGCACGGCCACGCCCATGATGTCGCCGGCGCCCACGCAGGACTCCATGGGCTACTCGCTGCCCGCGCCCGGCTACGACCAGCCGCAGCCCGGCTACGACGGCTCCATGGGCTACGACCCCATGCACCAGGACCTCTCGCCGTAGTCGCCAGGTATAACACTCCCGTTACACTCCACATACCATACCGGGTGTCCCTAAAACCAACGCCGAAACGAAAAGGGGTGATAGGACCTCTCATTAGCTATCACAATGCGAATTTGACCTTAATGAAAATGTCATAGTGTTTGAGATATTTTTTCCAACCTCTTTCTGCTTTAAATTTGATAATCTTTGTCAACAGCCGGGTCCACACAGAGCGAGGCAATGTGCTCGCGCCGCAAACGTTCAGTGTAGACGTGCCTCGTCTCTTGCTCGGCTGAGTAACTTGTCTTGGCCGTGGCACGCGTGCATTGAACATTGCCCCGCGACGTGCCTCGCTCTGTGTGGACCCAGCTAAAAACATTTTATTTCTGCCAAAATATCAATGAAATGTTGTTTCTTTTTCAGGCTACGGACCTTATTCACTTGCGCAGCTTCCACTGAATTGCCATTTACGTAACTCTACTCTAGGTCCTTAACGGCTCTCAAGCCCTAGCATAGTACATTGTATACTGTAACTTATAATACTTACAAACTCACATGTAGCGTGCTATTTTTGGAAAGACATTTAATTTCACCTTGTCTCACGTTCGATCCGACAGTGTCCAGTATTTATTTGTTTAGTTTCGGACACAAAAAGTACTTAAAAACGTATTTGTACCTCAATTGTACTGTAAATGGTTGATGCGTGGACTCTCATGCACAGGCCGTCCTTGAGTGGCACTTCCGTGTTCGAAAATTACCGAACAATGTGACTATGGTCTCCCGGCTTTGACAATTTATCGCACTTTTCTGATCCAAGACGGAATTGTTGAAATAGCCTTCTCATTTATACTAGGAATGTAACAGAAAATTATTAGTGTCAGCTGTGAATTATCGACGTTGTGTAATAGGTGACCAGTATCCCTTTTTCTTCTAAACAGATTAGATTCGCAGGCTTTTTATTTTATATACACGCTGCATAAAATTATCAAATCGTGGTGATGTTACAATTTTAATCAACTCATGATAGACTCATGATTGTAAGAAACAGTGTGAACAAAACAAATCAAATAATAAGAGCTGGGATCAAGCCAGGAAACCAGTTCTAGGAACCTAAATGTTTGCTTACAAGGACCTGCGTCTTATGTTATGACAATTATTTTGTCTATTGACTAACGGAAGTGCCACGAATAGTCCTTTATTATGGTATTATTTTTATTTCGACCAGTGAAATCAGAAATTATTGGAAGTTATTATTTGGCAGTATTAGTAGTAATCACTACGGATGGGGTCGTTTCATTTTGTCTTTCTCTACGGTGGATATGATACGATATGTAGATTTAAGCTATCTTATAGTTAGTAAGTGTTCGGATATTTTGTGCTGACGCGGCGATGCGGTGGAGTAGTGGGGCTGACTATATTTATACAACTACCAATACGGTAACCACCTTTTTTACAAACCTTATTTTGTTCAAGATGTCGATCCGACAATAGATACTGAAATGTCTATACTAGAGTATATAAAAAACTTATTTTTAGGTTACTAAAAATATACAACAAATAATTAAATATACGCTTGCATTTACTTAGTTAACTGCCTAGACTGAATTACTATCAAATATAAATAATGCAATTTTTGTGAACAGGGTTTACTCTATTCATAGGGTTACCCTATTCATATATCCGGTTGCTCCACCGCACGCGATGTCTTCTATTTGTGTGCAATTTGAAAGCGTACTATATTCACTAGAGCATTTGCAATGTCTCGATATGCCAAGGCAATAGTTCAAAACATGGGAAAAAAGTAAAGTTGCATAAAAATTGTGCATTTTGCTTCATTACCAGATTCAAATATCGAGTAGGCTCGCTTTATCACTATATTTATATTTTGTTTTTGTTGATTGCCGCTATGATGTAGTACATAATAGTTCAGCGTCGTATTTCCTCGGAAACGTTCGTATTTGTCAGGCTAGTTCGGTCGACGTTAGTGCTTCTTGTACTGAGACTGTAATTGAATGACTCGTTTGTGAGTTTCCGTGAAAATACGAAGGAGAAACATTTACTACATCAACGGGGATAGACGAACAGGCCGTCCCTATCGCACTATTTGTAAGTGCGATAGGGACGGTCTGATATTTTATCGTCTATCGCGCGACCATGCTTCCCGTGCTGTACATTATTGCCACGTGCATAGATTGCATAGTTAAGTTTTTATATTTATATTTACGAGGCATTTAAAGAACCCTATTGTGACACTCTCATGACTAGTGGATATGGTCGCGCTGAATTTTAAATATTTTATTATTGTAAAGGTTGTGCCTATTAGCTCCGATGCACTTGATTTGTTCATTCAACTGTAGCTCAACTGGCTTTTACTATAAACATGTATACAATTTTGATGCGAAAATATGTACCACCGTCCACGCTTTTTAGCAGTTTTTGTTATTTTAAATCTTGCAATATTGTAAGAGGACTAAGAGGTACAAACATTGATTGATGATGGCCTTTGGGTGCCTGTTTGTTGTCTTTGGCGTTCAATGGGTAACCTTATGAACCCCATGGTTTTTTATACATCAATTTATGCATCGTAAATTTTATTGATTTATTATAAGGATATTGAATATATTTTAGTGTAACCGTGGACGCGTTTGACTTTCAAGTGTTGCCTTTGTATACATGTTTATGAACGTGACTATGCCTACGACTTCCGCAACCGCCTCTATCGAACTGATCTTATCAAAAAGAGATAAACAATGTCTGTCTCACAGCCAGTTGAGCAAGAATCGTTTCTTTTGAAACTTGGTCGTACGGCTAAGTTAGGAATTGCGAATATCAAACGAAGTATTTTATTGTCCAGGCGGTATGACGAGCAGTGTGCTGCTAACATTTTTTTTATAAGACGGAGAGAAACAAGAGTAATTGAAGTTTATTTTACTTTTTCAATTTTAGTTTACACATTTATTTAAAATGCAAAGGCTCCAGCTACTTATATCGAAGTCAATTATGATGGGAGCATCTTCTTCTTCCTCCTACCCTTATCCCACGTTATGTGGGGTCGGTACAACATGTCTTTCTCTTCCATTCTCCCCTATCTTTCGTCATCTCAACACTCACATCTTTCTTTCTCATGTCCTCTTTCACACAATCCATCCATCGTTGTTTGGGTTTACCCCTCCCTCTCCATCCATCAACATTCATCTCCAACATTCTTTTGCCTATATGACACTCATCCCTCCTCATTACATGACCGTACCACGCCAACCTGCCAGTCCTCATCTTTTCCGTTATAGGCGCAACTTTCAAACTTCCCCTAATATACTCATTCCTGATCCGATCCATTCTGGTCACTCCACACATCCATCTCAACATTCTCATTTCCGCTACGTGCAATCTCCTTTCATCCTCCACCTTTGTCGCCCAGCATTCAGATCCATACAATACAACAGGCCTCACAATCGTCTTATAGATTTTCCCCTTAAGTTTAAGGGGCATCCGTCGATCGCATGTTGTCCCTGAGACCTGTCGCCATTTCATCCATCCCGCATTTATTCTATTTTTCACGTCACGGTCGATGCTTCCGTCATTTTGGAATAATGACCCAAGGTACCGGAAGTCGGAGCAGACTGGTAGGTATACACCATCTAAGGCAATAGGGAAAAACTGGATAGACCACCGAAATCGCAGAACATCTGTTCAGTTTTGGTTCTGCTGATTTTCAGTCCCACACTTTCCAGTCTTTCTTGCCATTTTCCCAGTCTGCTCTGGACCTCAAGTGCATTTTCCCCAACAAGAACAATGTCATCGGCAAACAGCATACACCAGGGTGCTTCCTCCTGTATGTCCGATGTCAGAGCATCCATAACCAGGAGGAACAAATACGGACTTAAAGCCGACCCCTGGTGTAGACCTACCGCCACATTGAACTTGTCGGTGACTCCAGCTTCAGACCTGACGTGAGTACTAGCTCTATCATACATCGCCTGAACAAGCCGCACATACTTCTCTGGCACTCCCTTCTCTCTCATACACCACCACAGAACCTTACGCGGAACTCTATCGTATGCCTTTTCCAGATCCACGAACACCATGTGCAAGTTCTTTTTGGCTTTTCTGTATTTCTCGCATAGTTGGCGAAGTGCAAATATGGCGTCCGTGGTTCCCCGGCCCGGCATAAACCCAAATTGGTTCTGTGTTGCCTCACTCTCTTCTCTTATTCGTCTCGCTACCACTATTTCCCATATCTTCATACTATGTGACATGAGCTTTATTCCCCGGTAGTTGTTGCAATCCTGTACATCACCCTTATTCTTAAAAATGGGCACCAATGTACTGCTGCACCGTTCATCAGGGATCGCCTCTTCTTGCAACAACTTATTAAAGAATAAACTCAGCCACTTCCAACCATCCGCTTTCAGAACCTTCCATACTTCCACTGGTATATCATCTGGCCCTACCGCTTTCCCATTCTTCATACCTTGCACTGCCATTTTTACTTCTTCTACAGTAATTTCTTTCACCATACCTATGTTACTTTTAGCATCATCTAGCACACCTGTCCAGTCATTCTCTTCATTCATAAGTTTATTAAAATAGTTCTTCCAGCGTTCTCTTATGCTCTTGTCATCCGTCAAAATCTTTCCTGCTTCATCTTTCATACATTTCATGTGATTGATATCTCTTGCATTCCTCTCCCGCTCTCTTGCTATTCTATAAAGGTCTTTTTGGCCTTGTGGGCTTTCCAAATGGTTATAGAGCTTATCTTGGACCTTGGCCCTCGCGATTGCAACTGCTTTCTTGGCCTTCTTTTTACTTATTAGATAAGCTGACCTCTTGTTTTCCTTTTCTCTATCATTACCCTCTTCCACACTTTTCCATTCTTTAAAAGCATTCTTCTTTTCTTTCAAAATCATTTGCACATCATCATTCCACCACCATGTATCTTTATCAATCTTTCCTTTCCCCCTTGTTTCACCAAGTACATTCTTCGCCACACTTCTTAAACTTACAGCCATTTCATTCCAGCATTCATTCATCTCTGCCATATCATTCATTTTTATCATCTTATCGACCATTCTTTTCTTAAATTCATCAGCCAACTCCCTGTCACTCAATTTGTACCACTTCGTTTTAGGTGGGGGCTTTAGGTTATTATGCTTACGTGCTACTTTATGCTTCAACTCCAGAATCAGTAACCTATGCTGGGAAACTAAGCTCTCACTTGGTACAACTTTGCAGTCCTTAGCCGAAAGTATTTTACTCCTTCTCAAAAGAAAGTAATCAATTTGGGTAGAGTGTTGACCACTACGGTATGTGACAAGATGTTGATCTTTCTTTTGATAGTAGGTGTTAACTATAGCCAAGTCAAAGGCTAAGGCTGCTTCCAGTAGAGCTTCACCCTCCTGATTCCTGACTCCGTAACCACGCCCCCCATGCACTCTTTCATATCCATCATTCATCCTTCCCACATGTCCATTAAAATCCCCACCCACGTATATCTCCTCATATTCTGGTATTCCCATAATTAACAAATCCAAATCACTCCAGAATTTCTCTTTCAAACTATTATTACACCCAGTCTGCGGTGCATAAACACTTATTACATTCACAATCACGTTTTCTAGCAACAATTTCACGGCAATCATTCTATCATTCACTCTGTTTACATCCATCACCTTGTTCTTGAGTTCTCTATCCAGAACTACACCCACCCCATTTCTTTTCCCGTCACTTCCACAATAATAAAACTTGTAACCCGCCCCAATTTCTCTTGCTTTCTGTCCCTTCCACTTCGTCTCCTGCAGGCATGCTACATTTATTCGTCTTCTTTCCAAAACATCCGCTAACTCTCTTCCTCTCCCAGTCATCGTACCTACATTCCAGCTTGCAATCCTCAGTCTTACTTCCCGGACTAGCTTCTTACGCTGCCCCCGTCCCCGGTGCAGCAACCCTCGTCCACTTCCCACAGCCGCCGGGTGCTGCGCCTGCGCGTCGCCTGCGGGGTACGCCCTAGCATTATCACATATTCCATCCGTTGCACTAATACTCATGTTGTGTGGGATTTGGCATGTCTTTTTTACGATCGGCCGCCTGCCTGACATCAACCCTCCTTGGGAATTCTTCGCTTAGAAGTATAGAAAGATAAGATTAGGTAAGGAAAAGGAAAGGATATTAAGGGCAAGGGTTTGGGATACTAGGGTCACAGAGACAGAGGGGCGTGTGACACTAGCAGCTAGAGCAGTCCGGGGTCGCGTACCCGTAGTGATTCCATTCATTTACCGGACAGGTAACGTGATGGATCCACCCTCTGGACCACTAGTGGATAAAATGCGTTTTTACCCGCTGGTATTAAAGGACAAAACACGTGTTTCCGAGCTAGTGAGGGGAAAAAGTTATTTAATAATCATGAGTCTGGCAAAGATGTAGTTGTAACGGTTGTATGAAAATATAAATAAAATGTCTAAAGACTTCGAATACTACCAATACTAGAGTAAATAAAAAAAAATAAAAATTCAGTCGAATTGAGAACCTCCTCCTTTTTTTTGATGTAGCTTAAAAATGTATTACCTTTCTTAGATAATGTTGATCATTTCCTAAGTTGACGACTTTACGCATATGTTTTGGATCATATTTGTGCTCCTCAGCCTCCTCAAGTTTCAAAATGCAATCACAAATTATGCAATTTAATCTTCCGCCGTAATATGTCCTATCAAAACTGTGAAAATGGTCACTGTAAATACTTATTATTTCATTATTCATCATTATACGTATAACGTTTGATCTTTCATTGAACTCGAAGTAACATTTACTGTCGATAAGTTTGCGAAGTTCTTCTCCATAATCTTTTATATGATAGTTTACATTTGTTTCTACTGTTTTTGTTATCTTAACGGAGTCGTTGCTATTTTCTAACATAACTCTAGCTTCGACTGTCTCTACATCACTGTTAGTAATTAGATAGTTTGGATCGTATATTGATTGAGTACTGTCAGATTCCTCTGTGCTTGTATTGTTAACTTCGTTAATGTCATCATTCTCGACGCTCAACTTCTCTACTGTCTCTGGATCGGCATTAAGATTTTCTGAATGGCAATGAGGTTCACATTTTTGTTCTAATTGATTGATTACTGTGGGGCTATTTTTTATTCTGGTGCTGTCTTCTACAATGACGTCTTCATTGGCTTTTGTAGGAACGCTTCTAGTAAACAATCTTTTGCCGAATTTATGATAAAATAATTCTTTGTGGGTTGCCACGTCTATGTTTTCAATTTTCAAATTGCATAAAATACAGTGACTGTGTGTTTTGTTGATCTCTCTAATATAATGACCATCTTTTCCTAAGTTTGCAATTTTCCGCATATGTTTAGAATCAAATTTATGATTTTCGCCAAGTTTTTCATCGAAAACGGAATCGCAAACCATACATTTTATAGTACCTTCGTCGCTCAGTCTGTTGTAACCATGAAAACGATCACTGTACGTTTTCAAAATACTGTCGTTTATCTTTATTTGGGCCATGATATAAGTTTCTTTAAATTCGAAAGAGTCTTTGTCGTCTATATATTTGCGTAGTTCTTCTCCATATTGCTGTGAGTTATATTTCACAGTATTTTTGAATTCTATTCGTTTCTGTTTTTCCTTCGGTTTCAATATTTGATTTTCTATCTTTTCCATAATTTTGTTCGTGATGTTATCTGCTAATTTAGAAATTTCGTCATTGACTTGTATAGGTATATTTTTACTATAGTTGTGATGGTCGTCGCGGAGGGCGAGCCACACATATCCTTCAGCCTGAGGGGCCTTGTGAAGGTTTCCAAGCTAACTCAGGGTAGGGAGGATGAGCTGATAAGAAACACCACTTAAAAGTAACAAACTGGCGTCTTACGCGCCTTTTATTTATAAAGAACTCTTAGGTCTAATTACACTGGTTTCGCTCCAGACGGGAGCGAGCTATATCCAACTATATATATGAATATGATACGTATATGTGATAACCCGAGGTTTGGCAGCGTGCCCTGGAAATAGTGGATAACGGAACGTTCCCCGGGGAACAAGGTCGGGAATAAACTGTCCTGGCTAGCTACGCGGGCTTCCACGCGGCCGGGATAGGTCTACGGTGGGAACGGTACTGGGGATAACCACCCTGGCTGACTACGCGGGCTTCCACGCGGCCGGGAGAGGTTATACTACGGGGGAACGGTGCCGGGGATGACCACCCTGGCTGACTACGCGGGCTTCCACGCGGCCGGGAGAGGTTATACTACGGGGGGAAGTCTCCTGGCTAACTACGCGGGGCGCCACGCGGCCGGGAGACTTATACCTAGGGACACTTGGGGCGAACGCGGGCTTCCACGCCGCCACACCAAGCGGAGCAGCCGTTGTGCCTTGCTCGGGCTCAGCACACCGACTGACTACCGGTCCGCGCTGCGCGCGGTTATATAGGCGCGCGGTGTCGGCGGGGCACGGTGGGGTGTGTAGCCGGAGTAGGCCGCTCGTCGCGCGTCGCGCTACACCGCTCCGGATGCCGTCCGTTGTGACGATGCCGGGTCGTCACAGTGCCTCCCCCGACGAGGAGATTTTTTCCTGGGGTAAAAATCACCGTTAGTGAAACTGGTTCGGCCATACCTACCCTCCTTCAGTATTATTATTATTTTATTATTTGCTAATGCACAGGCAGCTTAAAGCTGATACGTGCACGTCAATGTCCTGATGCACTTGTGTTTTGTCCATTCAATAAATATTTGTCGAGTCTGTTTTTAAAAGAGTTTGAGAGTTTGTTTTTATTCCCTTTCTTATTAATATAGTTATTTGTTCGGGTTATCTAATGTCTTGTTATGTATTTACCTACGGACTAGGCATCATTGTTACGTTAGTTTTATGTGTTTGGGGTGTTATTTACTTAATAAACTCAACTGCATATTTTAAATGTATAATAAAAAAACAACAAAAACAAAAAACAAAAAAAATAAATACACAAGGTCTTTTCCTGTGCAAAAACAACAGAAGAAAAAAAACAACGAGAAAAAAAAAAAAAAAAAAAAAAAAAAACTGGGATAGATGCTAATTCTATCGGAATGTTGTGCGTAACTTATTTTCCCCCTCTCGGGTTTTGTTTTTTTCGGCGTGATCTCTTTAGCGCGTGACGTCGCTGTGTGGCATCCCGTTTCCTTTCCATCTTTATATCGGGAACTCGGGGTTGTTTTCCCTAAGATGTGGGTATTTCTTTACTAAGGTTTTATCGACTACCCTTATCTTTTATAATGCCCGGATTTATTTATTTTCAATATTTTGTACCTATCTCATTAGTAGGTATTCCTTAGTATATGTTTATAAGTAGTTATTTAGTTAGAATTTAGCTTTGTTTTATTTGTAAGGTTTTAACCTATGTGTTTTTATTATGTTTTAATTGTTACTTGTATATTTATATGAATAAAGGGTACATAAGGTCAATTATTCAATAGTATGGCCGATTCCTGGGTTCCTGTTTACCACCGTATCCCTCATGGAAATTTCCATCCACCATTGTTGTAGGTATGTGTCTTTCCACCTTTAGGTACTAGGCAATACGATAACAACCGCGCCGTGTAGGTATATCCGATACACGGGTGGCTTAAAAACAGTGGTTTTGTTAAAATCGTATGTTAGGGTTATTCTATTATGGTTGCACTTTTAGTGGGAATATTGTTTTAAGTCTTTAATGTGTGCTGTGACGGTTCGGCCGTTTTTATTGGTCTGGCGTAGTAGGTATACCACTGGTGATTTTTTTTCCTGGATTTTGTATGGTCCTACGAACTTTGGCGCTAACTTGGCGCAAAAGTTTTTATTTGCATCTGAAATTGCGTGGTTTCTTTTTAGTACTAGATCCCCTACCGCTGGTTCCCAGTGTTTCCTGTGTCTATCATAATATTGTTTTTGAGTTTCGGATGCTTTTTTCTGGTGAGCTCGTACTAATGTGTATATTTCCTGAAGTTTTTTCTTTTCCTTCAGTTGTGGCGTCGGGAATGTGTTCTTATCATTCGGGTTCCGTAGTTCCCGGCCGTAGAGTAGGAACGCTGGTGTGTACTTCGTTGATTCGTGTTCGGATGTATTCAACGCGAAATTAAATTCTGGTAAATATTTATCCCATTGTTTATGATTTTCGTTTATAAATGCGGCGATCATTGTTTCTAGGGTTCTGTTGACCCTTTCTGTGGGGTTGCACTGAGCTGAATACGGTGGGGTTAGTCTGTGTTGGGTTCCGTACCTTTCAAGGGTTTCTGTGAATATTTTACTCGTGTACTGTCTTCCGTTGTCACTCACGATTATTTGCGGGGTCCCATGTCGCAGTGCTACGGTTTGTTCGAACGCTCTTGCTATCGTGTTTGCCGTCGCGTTTCTTAAGGGTGATATTTCTGACCATTTGGTGAACTTATCGTGGAAAACAATGATCCAAGTATAACCTTTTGATGACCGCGGCAGCGGACCGATCAAATCTGTGGTTACAATTTCCCATGGTGCTTCGGCGTTTTTTATTTGCATTAACCCGTGCGTCTTTTGCTGTATTGCTTTATGTCTCTGGCATACGTCACATTTCTTTACGTAATCTATTATTTGGTTCCTCATGCCTGGCCAGTAGTGTCTTTGTGCTATCCTTTTCAGCGTTTTGGCTCTCCCTAAGTGGCCTGCACTTGGTACGTCGTGATTTTGTTGTATTACTTGTATTCTGTCTTGTTCCGGTACACATATTCTCCACTCGGAGCTGGGGTCCGTTTGGACGTGTGTGGATTTATGTATTTTCTTATACAGCTTGCCGTCCTTCACACAGTAATCTTGTGATTGATTCGGAGTATTTTCCACTTCTGTGCGTTTTTTGTTATACCAGCTGTTATCTTCGATCATACATATAGGGTTCCTGGATAGCTCGTCTGCGATATGGTTTTGTTTGCCGCTTCGGTACCTTATGTCAAACTGGTATTGCTGTAGTTCTAGGGCCCAACGTGCCAATCTGCCCGACGGGTTTTTTAATGTGTTGAGCCATTTGAGTGCTTGGTGGTCTGTTATTACGGTAAAGTGGTATCCCTCTATGAACGGCCTCATCTTCCGGATCCCCCAGACTATGGCAAGACATTCTTTCTCCGTCGTGGAGTATCTTGTCTCTGGTGGTGTTAGGGTTCTACTGGCGTACATTATAACCTTTGGTGTTCCATTGTCTTCCTGTATTAGTACTGCTCCCAATCCGACGTCACTGGCATCTGTTTGCAGTAGGAACGGTCTCGAAAAGTCCGCTCGGGTCAGTATTGGGTCTGTCGTCATTAACTTTTTTATGCTGTTCACGGCTTCTTCTTGTTCCTTGCCCCATACAAACTTTTCGTCCTTCTTAAGTAACTTTACCAGTGGTGCCGTTAATTCCGCGTATTTAGGTATGAACTTCCTGTACCACGATGTCATTCCTAATAGTGTGCGTATCTCCTTTATGTTTCTTGGTGATTTAATACTAGTTATCGCTGTAATTTTTGCTTCATTCATTTTTATACCTTCTCTGGTGACGGTGTGTCCTAAATATTCTATCTCTGTTTTTGCGAATTCGCACTTATCTTTGTTTATTTGCAAGCCAGCCTGTCGTATTCTCCTGAAAATTTCCTGCAGGTGCTGTATATGCTCGTCGAAGGTGGCGCTGCACACGATGATGTCGTCTAAGTACACGTACGCGTTTGGCTCCAGTTCTGGGCCTATTACCTATCCAGTAGTCTTTGGAATGTGGCCCCGCTCGAGTGGAGGCCGAATGGCATGACCTTGAACTGAAATAAGCCTCTGCCCGGTACCGTAAACGCCGTGGCTGGTCTACTAGCCTCTTCTAGTTTTACATTCCAGTACCCGTTTTTCAGGTCAAACTTCGAGAAGTATTGCGCCTTTCTCAGTTTCTCTAATGTATCATCTATCTGCGGTAAAGGGTACGCGTCCTTCTCTGATATTTCGTTAATTTTTCTGAAGTCGATGCAGAACCTGTGTTTCCCATTTTCCTTTTTTACTAACACGACCGGTGAGCTGTACGGGCTATCGGACTTCTCGATTATACCTTGTTCCAGCATCTCTTGAACCTGTGCATCTATAATTTGTTGTTGTTTAGGGTTTCTTGGAAAATATTTCTGCTTAATGGGTTCCCTGTGTTTTAATTTAATTTTATGTTCAACCCATGTATTTCCTTTGGGTGACCCCTCGCATTGTTCAAACTCTCGCTGGAGTAGCTTGTTTAATTCTTTTTGTTGTGACGCTGTTATTTGGATCGGTGTTTCCCTTTTTGGACTTTCCGGCGCGGCTCGACCTTCATCGTGTTCGTCGGTGTTTTGTGCTCCTAGCGCGCCTTCTGTGTTTGTCCTGCTTTGTGTGTCTTTGTTTCCGCCAGTGCCCCCGTCCTCTCTATGGGAATCGACCGCGGCCCATGCGATGGTCATCCCGACCCGTCGTAGGATATCCATGCCTATAATTATCCACGAGGCTGAGGGTAACACCCGTACCCAATGTTTTATTCGTATTCCTTTTATTTGTACGTCGACTAGTACTTTAAATTTTATCTGCGCCCTTTCACCGTTTGCAAGAGTTACTTCCCGGTGAACCTCCTCCTGCACTGCGCCGTTCTCCAGGCACTCCCTGTATGTTTGTTGATCTATGTATGTATTTGTAGAACCCGTATCTACCAGGCAGCGGTATTCCTTTCCCATGAACTTGGCTCGTTCGTAAATACGGTTGTCCTCTCGGTCTTCTGCGGCTCCTGCTGACTCATTCTTTCCCCAACGTCCTTTTTTGCAGCAGTTCTTACTGAGTACCCCTAGTTTCCCGCATACGCTGCAGAATAGCCTCCCTTTTGATCGACATTCCTTCGCAGCATGTCCCGGTTTCCCACAAGACCAGCAACACGTCTCCGTGTCGTACCTGGGGTGTACTTTCTCCCCTTGTTCTTGTTCACTCCCCTTCCTATTCGGTCGTGACGTGTTTGTGTGACGTTCTGTCGGACGTGACATCCCGGGCTCTACGTGGGCACTCGTTGTTTCCTGATTTTCTCCCTTATTGAACCATCTATTATTCCCTGATGTTATATTTTCATACTCTGAGGTGAGTTGTAGTAAACCTGGTAGGTCCTCGAAGTCCTGTTTCTTTATGTAAAGTTTATAATTTTTCTGCATGTTCTCATATATTCTATGTAACTTTTCCTTTTGTGAGAGGCTTCCATAGCGTCTCATTAACGTTTGTAAATCAGTTAGGTAATCTATGAAGCTTTCCTTATACCTCTGTTTCCTCGCTGCGATGCTCGCGATCAAGTTTTCCTCGTAATTGGCGGGCACATAGTACAGTTTAAATAACGCTATGAACTCCTCCCACGTGTCCCATGTGTCCGCGTTGTTTCTGTACCACAGCAAGGCCTTCCCTTGCAGTATCCGGGGCAATGCGAGCAGGACATCCTCCTTTGCTATGTCACTAGCCGAGATTAGTTCTTCTATCCTTTCTATGAATTCGACTGCACTGTACCCGGGTTTGAAAGTGAGGTTCCACTCCTTTATTATCTTTCCTATGTTCTTCGGTCGGTCCATCCTTCCAAGTTGGTCCAACTCTGCGGTATGCTTTCTCTCCGGTGTGATGAGGTCGACGCGTCGGGATACTTAGGTCCTTCAGACCAGTGTTTTCGCTCGACTCTCGGTATCGGTACGGACGGATTAACTTTCTGCGGTTGCCGGCGTAATGCGGCTAAGTCTCGGTATTAATGTTTCTAAGCGGGTGGGTGGGACGCGTCGAGTGCACGCCCTAGCCTATCAAAATCCTCCTGAGCTAACGAAATTCCTAGTGAGTTTTAAAGTTGGGCGCCAAATGTGATGGTCGTCGCGGAGGGCGAGCCACACATATCCTTCAGCCTGAGGGGCCTTGTGAAGGTTTCCAAGCTAACTCAGGGTAGGGAGGATGAGCTGATAAGAAACACCACTTAAAAGTAACAAACTGGCGTCTTACGCGCCTTTTATTTATAAAGAACTCTTAGGTCTAATTACACTGGTTTCGCTCCAGACGGGAGCGAGCTATATCCAACTATATATATGAATATGATACGTATATGTGATAACCCGAGGTTTGGCAGCGTGCCCTGGAAATAGTAGATAACGGAACGTTCCCCGGGGAACAAGGTCGGGAATAAACTGTCCTGGCTAGCTACGCGGGCTTCCACGCGGCCGGGATAGGTCTACGGTGGGAACGGTACTGGGGATAACCACCCTGGCTGACTACGCGGGCTTCCACGCGGCCGGGAGAGGTTATACTACGGGGGAACGGTGCCGGGGATGATCACCCTGGCTGACTACGCGGGCTTCCACGCGGCCGGGAGAGGTTATACTACGGGGGGAAGGAGGGGGGAAGTCTCCTGGCTAACTACGCGGGGCGCCACGCGGCCGGGAGACTTATACCTAGGGACACTTGGGGCGAACGCGGGCTTCCACGCCGCCACACCAAGCGGAGCAGCCGTTGTGCCTTGCTCGGGCTCAGCACACCGACTGACTACCGGTCCGCGCTGCGCGCGGTTATATAGGCGCGCGGTGTCGGCGGGGCACGGTGGGGTGTGTAGCCGGAGTAGGCCGCTCGTCGCGCGTCGCGCTACACCGCTCCGGATGCCGTCCGTTGTGACGATGCCGGGTCGTCACATAGTCTTTGCAGTTATCTTCGGATTCTTCATTTTCACTGTTTTCTTGCGAGTTGTCAACAGGTTCTCCTTCTATGTTACATTCATCAAGTGTATTATTGAGTTTGTATTTTTCTTTGTTTTCATTATCAAAGTTATGGGTAGGTTCTTCATTATCACTGTAGTCCTCTTCATTAACACCGTGTTCTTCGTCTTCACTATATTCTTCGGCACTTTCGTCAGGTTCTTCAACTTTGCTATATTCCTCATAGCTTAGCTCGGGTTCCTTGTGGTTCTCTAGTTTGGTGCTGAAATCTTTCATTTTCATAGTTTTCCTGTATTTTATGGCCGAAATTCTCATTTTCACTAGGGTCTTCATAATCTATGTAGTCCTGTTCATAATCTTCGTGTTCCTCATTTTTGTTATTTTCTTCAGCACTATCATCAGGTTCTTCATTTTTTATGTATTGCTTTAACTCAGGTTCTGTGCATTTCGATCGTTCGGGCTTGGGTTCGTTTTCATATGTTTTCTGTACTTCAACACAGGGTATCTTATTTTGACTGTGTTGCTCTAAGTCATCAGACTCTCCATCGTCACTTAATTCCTTGAATAAATATTTGAGTTCATTATTTTCAAAGTATTTTTCCATGCTGTCATTGGTTTCTTCGTTATCACTAAATGCCTCCGAGCCATCATCAACACTAACTATGAAATATTCATCAAAACTATAATGTTGATTACATTCATCATTATAGTCTATTTCTTCATTTTCACTGAGTTCTTCCAGTTTGACATTGCACACTTCGACTTTTTTTTGTTCCTTGACAATACCAGAACGAGTGTTAGTGTATAAATATTCTTTTACGTTGTGATTTGCAGATTGCGTGTGGGATTCCAGGTCTAGGTTTAGGATTTTTAGATTACAGAGAATACAATGACTGTAGTTTTCATTTATCTCTCTTATGTAATGACCATCGTCTCCTAGGCTAGCAACTCGACGCATATGATTCAAATCATATTTATGGTCTTCGGCGTCTTTATCACTGATAAAGCAATCGCACACTATGCAGTGTAAATTGCCATCGTCACACGTTCTGTCGTAGCTGTGATAATGATCACTATTAATGTTGTTTATAATATTATCGTTTAACTTGATACTTATTTTAACTAACTCCTTGTACTCAAATACATTTTTGTCATCTATAAATTTGCGCAACTCCTCGCCATAGTTTTTTGTTTCGCGTTTCAAAATATCTTGTTTATTTGTGTTTTCTTCATTTTTGTTGTTCATGTCGATATTCTCAGCGATGATATTTGCAATATCTTCACTACATCTCTCTGAACTATCATTGTCTTCACATTTTTTCTCAAGTAGAGTCTCCTCCTGTTCTATTATATTTTTATCTATCTCTTCTATGAGAATAGTTGGTTGACTGTTGTTTAAAGTCTTGTCAATTATATCGTTATTATTTTTGTCGTTCCCCTCTACTTGATTAATATTTGATATTGGAGAAATCCTCATAAAGATGGAAACCTTTTAACATTGTAGCCGCCTCAGTATAAATCTTTGGCAGTCATATATGTATAAAAATGAATGTATGCCTTGCACCGCTCGCCAGCCTGCTCCACTCGGTGCTAACATATACTAGCACAATTTTTATTTAGCTATTAGTTTACCCTGAATCCGTTCACTATCCGCACACAGCGGAATAGGTTATCATTAGCGTATCGGTACTTTAGCACTGTCTTCTGTGGTCACTTCCTCTACGGCCAAGAGCTTGGCTAGCAATTTCTTATACATCCTGCTTTTTAATGATTATATGAGTGAAAGTGATAGAATCTCATTTTGGATTCAGAATTCTAATTGCATAGGTAGATGGAGTCGTTAATGAAATGCGCGTCCAATATTTTCTTTCTATTTAAAATTTACCCTATTTATATTATGTGATGTAAAATATGGACGACAAATCCAAATGTGGCCTAAGGCGATAGTGCTACAGTTCCTACTTTTATTATGTTAGTCTCACTTCAATTAGATTTAGATCGGACTTGAATCCTAGCATTAAGTTGATGTGTTCTAAAACATTATATCTGAGACAGTATACGAATAACGACAAATTAAAAAAAATGTTTAAAATTTTCTGAGGTTCGATGTTTTGCAAGTGCGCCGCCGAGGCGGGGAGGCTCGCGACCCCGTCGCCTGTCGTTGTGATTGTGCAGTGCCGGGCATTATAGTTAAGATATAACTATTTTATCTTTATGTCTATACTATAACTACTATAGGATAGACTGTATACTTTGACTTTAGGGAGGCTATGGGCACATATGGATACCACGGAAAGCTGCCGGTCAGAAATTGAATAAACTATAGACTTTCACCATCCAAATGTGCCTGAGGTAGCCCTTAATAGCATATAGTTTTACTTTACGCCCAGTGTTTTTTATTTTATTTATTTTAGGTACAATACCCGACTGAGAGGGCACCACTTAAAACTACAGAAACTCTGCATGTCAAACAACAACCCACATAGACACTTCTTTGCTAACAGAGTAGTCACGCCTTGGAACAAGCTACCAGAGGAAGTAGTCTCAGCACCCAACATCAACAGTTTTAAGAACAAATTAGACAAACATAATAATATGAGATAAACCTAGAAAAAGATACCAGGATACAGGCCATATCAGTTGTTTTTTCAACTGCCTGCCTGAATTATATAAATAATAATAAATAATAAAGTACCTACATATGATTTTCACGCCCGGCACCGCTGCGTGTAATAATTAGACTACACCCTGTTTGAGGCGGCGCTACACCATGTATACGATGATAAGTTCAACGTTATTGTGACCATCAGATTTGATTCAAATACATTTTTGTGTAGTTTAGCCGGTTGTTTTAATTTGTTCCCTACATTCTTACAGTCCGTGGAGTTCAGAGAGGATTACTAATATAATATATGTATAGTGTGTGACCTACATCATTTATTAAAACAAATATTAGATCATACTCCTCAATTAAACGATGATAGGTTTTATTTATAAATGAAAGTAGCGAAAACAAGATTTATGTTATCATCACATTTATTCACAAGTAAAATACACTTATCTAATTGAGCTGATCTCTGACTCAAGCAACATAATTATATTGTCGAAGAATTTGTTGATGGTCACGTCTTCATTGAGGCCCTTGCGGGCTTTTGTAGGCCATAGTTGAGGAGTGTCTTTTCAAAAGGGCTTATTTCCATTTTTTCTTTTTTTTAAACTATGAATGCAGTTTTTTTAGTATAGAAAATTACGTGTTGTTTTGAGATTAAAGCTCGAAAAGTCTCGCCCTGATCTTTAAAAAAAAGAGTAACATCAAAGTTTAGAACACATTTTGAAAAATGTGTAATGATTATTTATGTGGATAAACCAATGTATGTAGTACAACAACATTGATATCAACTAACTTAATACAAAAACCAAAAATTAAATAAAACTATTTTAAAATAATAACGTTTACGCTACGAGGCCACAACAAAAGGGCTTAATTCCCAAAAGTTCGCATCAAAAGTGCTTAATTCTCAAAAACATATGGTAATTAAATATTTATTTAGGTACACATGTTACGTTTGATGTAATCATAGCATTAACGTCAACTTACAATATTACAATTTTGCAAATTAAATATCTTATACTTTTAAACGAGCAATTCTTGTATATTTATTTATTTATATATATATTTATTTACACTGACGATCTCGGAAACCGCTCTAACGATTTCGCAGAAATTTGTTATGTGGGGGTTTTTGGGGGTGAAAAATCGGTCTAACTTATCCTTAGGTCCCGGAAAACGCGAATTTTCGAGTTTTCATGCGTTTTTCTTCGCGCGCCATCTCGTGTGCAGTAGTTGTACTGTTAAGACAGAATTCTTTCGGTCGATGTAAGTACTATTTATTGCAAACACTAGATGGCGACACAGGTCAAGGCTAAAACGAATAAAAAATACACTATTTGAGTTTTTGTGGCGAAATGCGCGCCATCTCGTGTGGAGTAGTTGTGTTGTTAAGGCTGAGAATTCTTTCGCTCGATGTAGGTACTATTCATTTTTGAACTAGATGGCGACACATGTCAAGGATACAAAACAGAACCGAGCGAAGCTCGGTTGCCCAGATATTTAATTTCAAAATCAATACCGTGGAATTATGTTTTTCTCGATTTCCCAAAAAAAGTTCAAAGTGGAAATAAGCCCTTTTGAAAAGACACTCCTCAGTTATAATATTGGACTAAAGTTACTGGGTGGTTTGGCGGTAATGGTTAAGTTAAAACCAAGTAAAAAACCACATAATTTTCTCACATTTATTGACAAGTAAACTAAACTAATTAAACTGCACGTCCTGCCGCGCCAGCTCGAGCAACATAGGGTCGTCGAAGAATTTGTTGATGGACACGTCTTCGCTGAGGCCCTTGCGGCGGCGCGTCTTCACCATGAACTCGCGCGCGAGGTGCGTGGCGGGCTGCGGCTCCAGTGGCCTGCAAATATCATACAATAAGTACAGCCGAATGGCAATCGTCGACGCCAGACGCCGACGGAAATGCAGTCTGGCTCTGTCGCGCCAATACGCAAGAGCGATAGAAATAGATAGCTACGAAACAGGATATTATCGTGAGCGTTTGTGCATTTGGCTACGTACCCCGATCAACTCACAGGAGCTAACACGAATGAGCGATTGAAAAAGATATGTATGGCGATTTGCATTGAATACGCCTAGCTGTCGCATGTTATTGACACTTGTAGATGGACGTTCCTATTGGGCTATTGTGCAATGCACGCGCATCAATTCCATGTCTGTGTACATGCAAACGCCCAGAGAGTGTTATCACGCACCAACACAACGAGAACTACATATATATGTTCAATGAGCTAACAATTACGTTACTGCAAAATACTAACCTCCGTATTCATAAACGTGCTCTAAAGTTATCAAGCCGATAAAGTTCGTTTTCATCACACCCGCACTTTAAACGTGCTATTGCGGAGCGTGAGTTAAGGTGGCTCGCTTTCCATACAAAAAACATCTACCATTTATTTAGTCACCGCACACTACAACTAAATAAAAATATGCGCATACATCTACTATACATTATCCATCGTCGCAGTATTGAACGAAATACATTGTTTCATACAGAAATCATGGACAAATCCATGTGAATTTTTTATTAATTTTACGAAAATGTGCGTGCCAAATTTTGTGTACAGACACAGAGCCGTCATATTTCGCGCATTTTTAGTTGACATTGTCATCAGTGACACTTGGCTCTTGACAAGTAATTATTTAAAGATATTGGTTTACTTAACTCAAGCAGACTCAGAAATAATGACGCATTTTGTCAATAAAGATACATATCGTGTATTTCGACATTTTCGACACTGCTAGTGTAAATCGAAATGGCGTCTCGGTCAAACGCATTGACTATGAAGCAGAAGATCTCGAGTTCCATTCCGGGGTCTTTTTTAATCATTTGAACTTTTTTTGGATTTATTAAGTTTTTTTTATATTATTTGTGCCGTTTGTATATCCGAGGTCTTATATAGAGAGAGTACGTCGTAGACGTCGCATCGGACCGATAGATGGCGCCATCGTTCGTTGTAAGTCGCTCCGGCGTCACACCGCCGCGATGTTGGTAGTCCCGTTTTCCCCACCTGCAACATAAGGCTCCTACGCGCCCCGGCCCGCCACCAGCCACCCTCATTGTTTCGTCGAACGCCGAAGTGACCGGTTGTCGCGTATTCCGTTCGAACATTTTTACAGCATGGTGTCTCGAAATTAATCTTTTAGTTTCTATTTCCTTGTTACTCCTGGTCAAACCAGAGTTATTCGTGTTTTTATTTAAAAAGTGGCTTATAACGTTTCGGAATTATGACATTTTTCAATTTCAATTTTCACCGTCAATTCTTTCTTCCCTTTTAATTTACGCTCGTTCTTCTTGAATAATGAGATATATTATGCCTCGCTAGCGATCATTATTCGTCTTTCGGGGTTCTCACGATAGAAATGAACGAGCGGTGCTTTATGATTCTACCCACTTTTTTGTAAGAAAGTTCCATGCTGCAAAAATCGTTACCGTTAATCAGTTTTCTTTTTAAACTATTCGCATTTCCGAGACTAAAGTAGGAAGTGTTATCCGCGTATTAAAAGTTTCGCGCGAGAATATAAGCGGTAACGTAGGTAAGTTGCTCCGCCGGGGACCACGTGCTCCGGGGACCACGTGCTTCGCGACCGCGTGCTGCGCGACCTGCGGGCTGCTGCGGCGGCGGCGGCGGCGGCGGCGGCGGCGGCGGCGGCGGAGGGCGCGGTGGAGGAATACCGCGCTCCAAGGAGGTTTGAATTTCTCCGACGAATGGGTGAGCAGATTCATATTATTTTAGAAAGAACATGTTCGGTTTCCGATTCGGTGCGGAGGCCCCAAACCACGTGTCGGCGCCGGAACTTACTGTAGCGCTGCGATAGCGCCACTGACCGCGGCAGTGTTGTCCGCCGCGTCGGCGCCGCCGAAGTTGCGTAGAAGTTGCCTCCTCGTTAACGATGGCCATCTCTGCGGTGCCGCCGAACAACGTTGTGGCCGCCACATAGGCGTCGCGTGCGACGCTGTAAGTATGTCTGCTGCTGCCCCGACGCGAGCGCCGCGCCGTTAGTGATCTGTCGTCAATATGCAGGCTACCAGCGCGGCCACCTTCTGCCCCCGCCTACAACGCCGCGAGCCTGCTGAAGCTGTCCACCAATATCGCTGGCCGCCACGCTTATGCTGGCGCCTCGATGGTGATGCAGAGCGTTCGTCTGCCGTGACAACGCCGCGATCCTGCTGAAGCTGTCCACCAGTATCGCTGGCCGCCACGCTTATGCTGGCGCCTCGATGGTGATGCAGAGCGTGCGTCTGCCTTGACAACGCCGAGAGCCTGCTGAAGCTGTCCACCAATATCGCTGGCCGCCACGCTTATGCTGGCGCCTCGATGGTGATGCAGAGCGTTCGTCTGCCATGACAACGCCGCGATCCTGCTGAAGCTGTCCACCAGTATCGCTGGCCGCCACGCTTATGCTGGCGCCTCGATGGTAATGCAGAGCGTGCGTCTGCCTTGACAACGCCGCGAGCCTGCTGAAGCTGTCCACCAATATCGCTGGCCGCCACGCTTATGCTGGCGCCTCGATGGTGATGCAGAGCGTTCGTCTGCCGTGACAACGCCGCGATCCTGCTGAAGCTGTCCACCAGTATCGCTGGCCGCCACGCTTATGCTGGCGCCTCGATGGTGATGCAGAGCGTGCGTCTGCCTTGACAACGCCGAGAGCCTGCTGAAGCTGTCCACCAATATCGCTGGCCGCCACGCTTATGCTGGCGCCTCGATGGTGATGCAGAGCGTGCGTCTGCCTTGACAACGCCGCGAGCCTGCTGAAGCTGTCCACCAATATCGCTGGCCGCCACGCTTATGCTGGCGCCTCGATGGTGATGCAGAGCGTTCGTCTGCCGTGACAACGCCGCGATCCTGCTGACTGTCCACCAGTATCGCTGGCCGCCACGGTTATGCTGGCGCCTCGATGGTAATGCAGAGCGTGCGTAGCCCTGACAACGCCGCGATCCTGCTGTAGCTGTCCACCAGTATCGCTGGCCGCCACGCTTATGCTGGCGCCTCGATGGTGATGCAGCGAGCTCATCTGCCGTGACAACGCCGCGATCCTGCTGAAGCTGTCCACCAGTATCGCTGGCCGCCACGCTTATGCTGGCGCCTCGATGGTGATGCAGCGCGCTCACCTGCCGTGAAAACGCCGCGACCCTGCTGAAGCTGTCCACCAGTATCGCTGGCCGCCACGCTTATGCTGGCGCCTCGATGGTGATGCAGAGCGTTCGTCTGCCGTGACAAGCCTCAGTGGTGATGCGGAGCGTAATACTGTTAACCGCTGCACAGGCGTCGCAATCCTTCTGCTGCGTCTGCCGTGACATCGCCGCAAGCTACTTGAAGTTTTCCACCGGTGTCGTCGGCCGACACGCTGATGCTGGCGCCTTGATGTCGCCTCGATCGCACGAGGTAAGATTGCAGACGCGGCGACCTTCATCGCGCCACCGAGCGCAATACTGCGGCTGCCGCGAAGGCGTCGCTAATTTTCCTGCCGCGTCTGCCGTGACGACGCCGCGAACTCTGTTGATGCTGTTCACCGATGTAGCTGACTGTCATGCTGGCGCCGGTGCCTCCCGCGCTGACTGCGGCGACCTCGAGAGGGCCACCGAGCACGATACTGCGTGACGCGACAGGGGCATCGAAGACGCCTTTCGAGCTGACGACGGCCGTCTCAATCTCACCGCCGAACGTAACATCGTCTGCTGCAGTGACAAGCTGGTAAGATTGCTGATGTGGTCCCTTGGTACTGCTAGCCGCCACGCTGATAACGCCCGTCGCGCCTAAGATGTCACGCTCACCGCGAGCACTGTCTTCCCCTACAATGGTGCCACGACCATATCCGGGCTCCGTCTGCTACGGTATCGTTGCAGACTCTATTGCTGACCAGGCTGATACTGCCCTCCAATGTGACGCCGGGCGCCGCTATCAGCTGACATCCCGTACACTATGGTATCCACTCTTCTCTTTCCAGTTCCCGTGAATTTACACTCTATTTTGACCAATGACTCCTCCGTCGCCGAAGTGAGAACAGATAAATTCTAAAGATGCTACGTCCTAACGTGGCTTGGCCACCCATAGTTGAACGAGGTAAGACGTCAATAACCGGACGAGGAGCCGCACTGCTGCGAGGGTGTCCTGACGATGTTCGCGAGCTATCTAATCGGAGAGGCGCCTCGCGAGACGACCCTGTGATTCCTGTACGTCGCTCATTGTGTAGGTCAAAGACATCGTAAAGGTTTGCGGAATTAAAAAAAAAAAAAACTCTTTCAGAATGTCCAGATCTGAATTCGAGCCAGCGTGCTGCATCCTGAGCGTGCGTCTGTTTACCGGGCGGACACCAAAACCGATCGGTAATCTGGCCGCGGGGGTTCCAAGTACACGACGATTTCCCGGAGGCTTGTGGCGCCCCCTGTCCATTCGAGAGATTAACTTATTCGCCGAGCCTCTAATAAACAAATTGGGAAAAATAAACCCGCTTCGCCTTAGTGAACTTGAGATTCCAGCTCAAAGCGAAAGGGGCCAGGAACTCAGGAGGACTTCAGTAGTTATCATCTGGCTCGACTATACTGAATTAATATAGAGCTTGATTCGATCGTAGAACCTGATTTCATCAATTTCACAACTTTCGTAGTCTACAGAGGGAGGTTGGTTTCCAGCATTACCTCGTACAGCTGCCGATAGCTGTAGGCCAATCGCTCCTGTTTTGCTTGCATTTGCAGCCCGATAAGACCTTAAATAATCGGAATATTGTACAAAGTAAAGCTCTTCCGATGGAAAATAATCTTCAACAGGCGGTGGCGCTGGCGACTGAAGTGACATGCAGCCGGATTAAGGTTCGCATAGCACTATATGCTATGCACAGTTCGGTTGTATGTTATGTTATGCTGTACGATGGCAGGACTACATCTCTTCGGTTACGAGTAACTACGACAGTAACCATGCTGACTCCAACAGACTGTCGTACGAGGTCAGTATGCACCCCCTGGGAGCCAAGTAAGTGACCTTAGGTGACCTCGCCTTCTTCTGCTTCGCCCGTCATCGTACCTCTTCGTCTGCGAGAGCCCTGCATTACGCCGTACAACGGTACGTATTAAGCCTCCGCCACACATAAAGCGCATTCCGCTTCGCTAACGCTACGCTATCAGCGCGCTGAATGCGCGCGCATTCCGCTCGCGTCCCGCGCGCGTTGCGCTCGCAATCCGCGCTCGTTAGTTCCCGCTAGTGCCCACTGGGCGCAACGCCAGCGTTTGTGCGGTGCACCGCCATTATTGCGCTCCGCCTACGCTCTCAAAGCGCGCATGTGTGGCGGTGTTTTAATTCACCCCTTGACCTGCTACCACGACGTGTTCAGCAACCACCAGCGATGCGACACGGACGTCACCTCTCAGTCTACACTGTCGACCTTCATTGCACGAAGTAGAAATCCGTCGCATCGGGTTTTGGATTAGGTAATGGATTACCCTAAGAGTCAATGACTGACTTGAAGAAATCGACTGATACCTCCGTCCAGTGTAGTAGCAATCGACAGCGCTAGTACTTTTCATCTTCTAGGCTAGTTTTACCGAGCGATCAGTATCCTCAAATGCCCTCACTAAAAAGAGTTCAGAGTTCAGGAGTCTCGCTTGTAACCGCGCTCGCTTGACGCGAAATAGTCTGATCGAAAATACCAGTATCGTAACAAATAGCCCTCGGGCGCGTGAGTGATGACCTTTTTCTGTGTTTGATATGGACGTAAGACGTTGGACTTTAAATAGTCATATCAAAGCTAATATTGATTTAGATAATTTTTACGAAGGGTTGACAAAAGCAGTATCAATTACGTTACCCTGCTACAGTACAGATAGTTACACTACTTTTACAGTTAATTTCCACACTTTGTGTCTGAAATTGGGTTTATAATAACCTGATAAAATAACGTGTCTGTTAATAATAAAAGTGTATCTAAGGTCTTTGTATCTTGTTCAAGTCAGCCTCGCCTACAATGTATAATAATGTCATTTCTCTAACTATTCGCTGACTAAAGCTAAACGTCATCACGAAAATCTCTTTAGGCGTTTCTGGCACCGAGATATTCGCGGATCGAAGGCGATTTCGACTGATACATCTGTCAAATCGGTTCAACAACCGATTCACTTATTCTTCTATGCTATGCCAATAGGGCTACCAAAGGCTTGCGCGCCAGCTGACTCGCCACCAGGAGATAATAAACAGGTCTCTATATAAGACCTCGGATATACAAACGGCACAAATAATATAAAAATTTTACCTTCCAATAAAATTGTTATTATTTTGCCTGGTATATCCGAGGTCTGAGTGATGCCTTCCTGGTAGGCTTAATATACCGTCGGCACTTCTCCTCAACAATGAGGGTGGCTGGTGGCGGGCCGGGGCGCGTAGGAGCCTTATGTTGCAGGTGGGGAAAACGGGACTACCAACATCGCGGCGGTGTGACGCCGGAGCGACTTACAACGAACGATGGCGCCATCTATCGGTCCGATGCGACGTCTACGACGTACTCTCTCTATATAAGACCTCGGATATACCAGGCAAAATAATAACAATTTTATTGGAAGGTAAAATTTTTATATTTTTTAATAGAATAAATATTCTATTAAAAAAGACTCTTACTATATTTCTTTCCTATTTTTTATTTTCATACAAAAATACAATACAATCTTTATTGTGCCTTTGTTGATAAAATAAAATATTACACGTCAGGTCAGGTACATAGGTCATAGTGTGGGCATAGTATTAGTCACAGAACTTAATTTAGATAGAAGAAACAAATTCATAATATTTGTATAGGGGCCGAGCGTGTCAAATTTTGTACTGAAGTTGATTCTCGCCTGTAATTTTAAATATGTCTCAGGCTCTTGATTGTTCATAATTTTTGTGTTGTTGCAATTGAATATCACGTAACGAGGCATTTTTTATGTTTTGGTTGACTTCAACTTACAAAAATTGACGCCCGAAAGCTGCAAGCTGCGAGTAAAGACGGACAACTCAGTGGATTTCACTGAGTTCATTTGACACGCTAAGTAGATACGTTTGCTTGATCTATGGTATATATGACATCTGTGGTATTAGTAATGTGCTGACTTCCTTACATTTACTGAGCTAGTTGACCTATGTTATTGTTGTGTGAATGTTTTTCTTCAACAACTAAATAGTTATATATATGAATATGTATGGTAGGTATGTGGGTAGCTTTTGCACATTGTAATTTTTCCTCAGTCACCCGTTGAGCTCAGAGACCACGAACGCTGTAGTGTTCGAAACGTCGGGATGAATTGTAAATTCATTATACACGATTTAATTCGTTTTCATAGTTTTTATTTCATGAGTAACTATCGCGGTAACTGAAGACAATATTAACTATGGTTACAAATAATAATTATCATCAATATAATCAGGTCCAGGCAGGCAATTATGGTCGCGCGATAAATGCACGCACTTACTAATAGTGCGACAGGGACGGCCTGATATTTTATCGTCTATCGCGCGACCATGCTACCCGTGCTGTACTAGCTTTTGCCCGCGGCTTCGCTTGCGTTAGAAAGAGACAAAAGTAGCATATGTCACTCTCCATCCCTTCAACTATCTCCACTTAAAAAACATGTCAATCCGTCGCTTCGTTTGGCCGTGAAAGACGGACAAACAAACAAACAAACACACATTATCTTTGGTGAAACAACGAATTCTTCCACTTCAGATTATAGAGTAACCAGCTTTTCCCATTTATAATAAACTAGGTTTTGACCGCGGCTTCGCTCCCGTAAGAAAGAGACAAAAAGTAGCCTATGTCACTCTCCATCCCTTCAACTAAATCCCCTGAAATAATAATCACGTCAATTCCTCGCTCCGGTTTTGCCGTGAAAGACGGACAAACAAACAGACACACACCCATTCTTATTTGTAATTTTAGGATTTGACATTATTATTTATATTTAAATAATTATATACGTATAGCCTAATTTCGTCGGTAACAGCGTGTTATGTAATGGCGTCGTTGGTGGACAGTCGCCTGTCACGCCGTGAAACTGCGTTCGAATCCCGGGATTCTGAAAACTTTTTGTATTTTTTTTGGATATAAATTTCGTATTTTTTATTGACCGAGCAAGAATGGAGAGCCGAAGGTATCAATTTTATCTTAGAGAACATATTGATTTTTTTATTGTCATTTTGATTTTCTATTTATTAAGTTGAGATATAAAACACAACTTTTGATACCCTCGCAAATATAATATATTCTCGAAATTACTCCTTAGATAAAAAAAGTCCACTTGAGTTTTTAAAGCACTACGATACTCAGTTAACTATTGCATTTTCATTTACTAATTTAAGATTTCAAAAGCGATTTGAATACCCTTGCTCCATCGAAAATAAACAATTAGAAAAAAAAATCATTCGAATCGTACTTTAGAAACTAAAATTTATCTATACTTTTTGGAATTTTTTAAAATATCAGATTAGGATAATTATGTTAGAAATTCTGAGTTCGACGAACCCAAAAATTATTACCATATAAGAGAATAGTTTTTTAATCTTTTTTGTGGAAAACGCTCAGTAACTACTGTACGAGTACATATACATTTATGTATAATAATAAAACAAAAAATAGTGTCTCATAGTGTTGTGTTCCTGCCGGTGAGTAAGGCTGCCAGAGCTCAACGAGGGTGCGGGGTGCTGACGACGGGAGGACTTACGGGACTAATTTGTTCCGTCTATTGTCCTTTGAGTCGTCGGCAACCCAAACCATCTTTTGAACTTGTACACTCCTTTTTGCTGTGCACACACAGCAAAGGGGAGTGTACAAGTTTCTAATGGGGCGGCAACGCGCATGCGACACTCTTTGAGTTGCAGGCGTCCATAGGTTACGGTGACCGCTTTCCATCAGGCGGACCGTATGCTTGTTTGCCACCGACGTAGTATTAAAAAAAAAAAGAGAAAAAGTCCTGGATTCGAACCCAGTACTTCCATGCAAATCATGCGAAAACACGTATTTACCGCAAGGCTATTTAAACAAGCTGTCGCCGCGTGAAATTATCGACTAGAAGGAATACAAGAACACTGTTTATATGTGTGAGTGGTACTTAAAAATAGTGTAAAATAGTAAATTTATCTACATTAAGGGGATTAACGTTACAATGAGAAGTTGAATGTATGTTGTAATACGTCAATTTTAATATTAAATGTTCGCGAAGCATAATTGAAAGTATATAAATGCCTGTACGACTCCACAAAAAAAATAAGACCGTTAATTTGCAGATTAACGCCATCTAACGCAGCCCGAGCTTCGGGTAACCTAGGCGAGCCACCTTAAAGAAAAATCGTTCTCCCAAGGGAATAATGAAATTTCTTGTACCGTACTTAACTTTTTTACATCTATTTACATATTTTTTACATTGCGAGTGTGATGTAAAACATTGTGTGTAACTCGGGGAGTATGAATATTACAAACTCGAGTCTTTAAATCGCTCCGGCAAGCCGTCGCGATTTAACTTACTCTTACTAATATTCAACTTCACCCCTTGTTGCACAATGTACTATAGTCCCTTTCCGACGTATTGGTGTGATAGAAAAGGACAAACGAACTTTATCGGCTTGATAACTTTTAGAGTACGTTATGAATAAGGGAGTATAATACTATACACGGTGCTCGTGAGTATTGCGAGAGGTTTTAACAGCATATTCCTGATCCCATTTTAAGACTAAAATGTCACACATATTTTTCTGGATTATGCACAGTTTCAGAGTTATTACTTATTACCAATTGAAAAAAAAAATCTTATTGTTACTCGGTACAAAAGATTTTTTTAACGACATTGATGCCATTATGGAGAATGGTCTCACTATCCTCATTGACAGATATTTAGAGATATCCTAGTTCGTAGTTACCTGATGACTATGCTCTTGTCGAGCGGGTCTCCCGGCACGATCTGCCAGTGGTGGAACACTTGCAGACAGAAGGCCTGGCCCTGCGTGTGCGTCCGCAGATCCGTCTCGAAGCCGAACGAGTCTATAGCCGGTACGAACGCCTTGATCGTGTAGAGGGGCGAACCGGGTACTGGCGCGTCTTGGGTTACGTGACCTGAGGAAAGTGGTGTTATAAATATTGTATTTTGAGTAAGAATGGCGGTAATTCTGAAAGTTACATGTAATGTTATCGTATCGAAAATTATGAGTCAAGTTTATGGATAGCCAAAGAATGGTCAACGTTACTGTCAATGATTTACGGGAGATGTCGCTAGCGATTACACAGTGATTGCAGATGGACCAATTATCACTTCTGCATGCGATCAGATTAACCAGGACAAGCGGCGTACTAAGTGTGGGGCCAAGCGACTGGTATCTATGCTATCTACTAGTGTCTACGCTAAATCTTGGTATAAGTTGCCATAGCGTAGCCCCAGGCTATTACGAGGAGATAATAATTGATAATGCTTTAGTGTACCTCTCCGCTTGGCGAGCACTGTGTACACGGCGGAGACGCAGTCAGCGGGAGCCTGCACTTCCACGAACAGGTAGGGCTCCATGAGGCGCGGCGTCGCCATTAGGAACGCTGAGTACGCCACCTGAGTACAACACAAATTATTTGTAAACTATTTAATTACACTATGTATATAACCTAACCACAAAATTAAAATTTTGAAAAACCCCGACATAGTGGACCGATTTTCATGAATCATGGCTAAGAACGCTCCCGACTAATTCAGCTTTCAAACAAAAAAACCTAAATCAAAATCGGTTCATCCGTTCAGGAGCTACGATGCCACAGACAGACAGACACGTCAAACTTATAACACCCCGTCTTTTTTGCGTCGGGGGTTGAAAATGCGGTTCAAGTTACGTTCATTAGCCAACAAACTGTTCCGCAGTTTGGCGAAGTTTATTTTGTCTTACTTAGCAATAAATTATGTCTAATATATTAAAAAAAAGTATGTCTTAGTTCCGGAACAAATATCCTGAAAATATATGTTTTTAAATGCTGTGGCTCAAGTAGTAGTCTCGAAACGAAACTGATAGACATTTTCACACTTTTTATAAGGTGTACTTGTTTGATTCGGTCTTTACACATTATAGGGAAAAGGAGAAGGTATTACGAATGAATGGAAGGTGGGTGGACTGTGTGACAGATGATATGAAACGAAAGCAAGTTAACGACGAGATGACGTGGGATAGAGATGTATGGGAGAGGAACACATGCTGCGCCGACCAGTGACTGATGATGATGAGGGAAAAGGTGGAAGTAATAGGGAACTTGACTGTTCTTAAAATAAAATATTTTATACCATGCACGAAATAAAGCATCAGATAATTATTAGAAAAACATGGACAGAAGTTATTTTTAAATCGAATTTCTATTTAATAAGTCAGGTAGAAATATATAAAGTAACTGAATTGACCGTGACGTCACTCAATTAGATTTCATATTAATTCCACTTTAGCAAGTCGTTCAAATTCGTTTTGACAGTTCTTAAAAAGAAGCAGATTTGACTAGGAGGCAAGTAGCCTATGATTGGGAGTACAGAGGCGAGCGTACTGGCACAGTATAATAAAGAGTACTATCGTACAGTATGGCCACTACCACTCCCCGCTGAAAGTGCCGCCCACCCCCTCTCGGTTACCTCACAGTTACCGCATGTCAAAAACGCGAACAGTCGACCTGTGACCTGTGATCTCACTCACACAAGCATGGTACGCGTTCACCTACACGAGCTTAGAATGTGTGCTAGGAACGCGCTTCTTTCATATATTTGATCGCCAGTGACCGAGATGTGGTACTGGCTAGCAGCAACCACATGGACCAATCAATTGAATTACTTTTTCTGGGTTTGAGAACTAGAAAAATAAATAGAGAGGTACGAACTCTTCTAGCTGTGGGAATGATTTGTCCTCCTCCTCTGTGCAGTGGCTCCTGTGCTATGACGGCGTCTAGAATCTTGAACTTCACGTTGCGGATCGGCTCTTCGCACAGTGGGCCTTCTCGTGTGCCCCATTGGAAACCTGCGACACAATACAAAAATGTCAGTGACTATAAGTGTGCCGTAAGCGTACCGTTTGGTAAAAAAGAGTAGAAATTAAAAGTGGCAACATCGTCGTGTCGTCTCGTTTTCCCACACATTTTCATAATGGCCCCTGTACACACATGGCCAACGGTTCCACCAGCCCTTTGTGAAACCCCTTGGCCAAGATAAGAGCCGCTGTTTACACATTGGCGAACCAATCACTTGGCATTGGCTCTTCATGAAAGATGGACGTGGAATCTACACGATTATTGGCATAGATAAACTTATTATTTTCGTAAATATATCACTACTGTCCTCTCTGACGGCTGACGACCAACTGAATGAAGCGCCAACGTGTAAACGCAGTTGGCCATTGGCGCCAAGATCCTTTGATGTGTGGACAAAAAACCGACACGAATCGGTTGGCCGGCAAGCGCAAGCGCCAACTGCCAACTTACGGCCAAGTAGCCCTCTACACACATGGCCAAGGGGGTTGGTGGAACTGTTGGCCATGTGTGTACAGCGGCCATAAGAAAGGGAAAAACACGGCGATGTTGCCGCTTTTTCATTTCTAATACTACTGTCTACTTTCGTTAAAAATCACACGGAAACAAAACAAATTGCACTTGAATGGGTAAAATGTAGAGTTTACTTTATAGAAAAACAGTAACCCTGCGTATTACAACACATTGACTTTAGTATGAAACAGTTTGTGATATTTCAAGTTTTAAACAGAAGTATATTTTGTTTTACCCATAATATAGGGATGGGATAACATGTCTTCACTATAGGTATTGCTTTAAAATACCTTGCACTATGCTCTCTTTGACTGACGCCAGTAGATGCTTGTCGACCTCGGAGGGCAGCGTGTCGTCGACCAGAATGTTGGGGCCGGTCGCTGTTGGACCGAACGCCCAGATCGATCGGGCGGCCAGCAAATCCCAGTCGTACCTGAGACGGTAAAAAAATAACTGTTATAAATACGCCTGCTTTGTAGGCAAAGAAAGGCCTAAACAATTATGTGTATGTAGTATGTACATAACTTAAATATTTAAAAGAATTTGTTTAAATACAGTACAGTATTTTTTTATTATTATTGTGCGCGGCGCTGTCTTTGATGGTCAAAAAGCAAAGTTAACAAAATTAAATTGTAGTTTTGGCCTTGGCAGACATTTTCTACTTGATTTGAACTTTAAAGTACCACTACTAGGTTGGCGTGACGATAACAGTGACCCTTGGTTTCCAACACAAGAGCACGCCCATGCTCAGTGAAAAGTTTACATAACAGAAGTTGGCTTGAGCTTCAAGGGCCTTTCTTGTGGTTCGGCCTAGGAACGAAATCATAAAATACGCTATATTTTCGGGACTGAACGCATTACTCAGGTTTAAAAAGAACTGACTTGTTCTGGAAGAACTCTCCCAGCTTCCTCCGGTCCCAGGTGACGCAGACGGCGCCCGCCTCGATGTCCTCGGCGAGCCCGCGTTCTAAAGGCTCCGCTATCATGGTCAGCTTGTTGCGTTTGTTCGGAGTCTCGGCGAAACACTTGAGAGATGATGTCTCGACTACCGTCTCGCAGAAGGATACTACTGGGTCCGCGACTGAAATTAAAAGTGTATATTAAGGCCCTAATTTTATTGTATTAGTATTTAGTACCTATACGAAAGTGTGAAAGTTCAGAAAACGTCTTAAATTTTAGTGGATGACATCCGACTGAAAACTGTTGCCGAAACCAAAAGCGAAAGATGGGTTTTGACTGTAATTTCGGCCGAAAGTAAACTTGCGTTCATTGGGAGTCTCTCGACTCCTGTCTCGCCGAAGGATACTACTGGGTCTGCTGGAAATGGTTTCGTTAACGAAGTGTCTTAAATCCTTAAGAGTGACCGAATCGAATTCGGTACAATGGAAAGGTTCAGTAGTTTGCCAGAATCATTGGTTGAAACATGTTTTATGCCGAAAGCTACCGACACCGAAACTTTGATCGACCGCTTTAGACTTTGAACTTCTACTTTAAGTAGATTGTAGAGTACACGGCCTCCTAGCCGCCGCGAGCACTCATACCTGATTATGAGTCCCCATATTACTCGAAACATGTCACCGAGCACGATGTATTTACGCAAGTACATTCCGTATATTTGAGTACGTCTCACGATAATTTTAACGTCTATCTATTGCTGTGATTTTTACTGATTAAAAGTAGTACTAAATAAAGAAGGTACCTTTGATGTCTATTTCCGAATACATGTCCCGTAGGTCGTGCATGACGCAGTCGAGGTACAGCTCGCCCGTGCCCAGGATCACGTGTTCGCCGCTCTCTTCTACTCGCGTCGATAGCAGGGGGTAGGATTTGTTCACCTGCAAACATGAAGGAATACAAATCGATGTATCGATCGGTCGCTGACTGCGTGCGCTAAAACATTACAGCCGTTCACAATAAGACTACACGCACAAATCCTGCATGCACAGGCTTTAAGACTTCGCCGACCGTTCATTAAAGCTAATCCTTTTAATTTCTGTGTAATTCAATATATTTAAGAGAACACATAAAAACCGTGTAAACGTGTGTAGCTCCCTCTTCGTGTTGGCACTGACAAGTACAGATGTATAGTGCATAATAGTAGTACAGTCAGTACAGATGTCGATCTATCGATCGTGCTAGTTCGGTACTTCTTGTACTGGGACTGATTGAAATAGCATGCCACATTCGTGATTTTCGTGATGAAAATAAGAAGGAAAAACATTTCGCACCATCTGTCAATGTGAGCTAGTATGTTCGGGTACGACAACATCTTCTGTGTTGTGAAAGGCCAGACTCACCTTCCTTAGTCTATCCAACATCTTGGGCAGTTCAGAAGGGTTGACGGGCTCCACAGCTATCTTGACTACAGCCTGTCTGTCGAACCGCAGCGGCCGGAATGTGTGTAGCTCCTAGCAAGGTCAATCTATGAAGAAAACAGGCTTAACCCACCTTTCTCAACCCGTCCAACATTTTTGGTAGCTCCGAAGGGTTGACGGGCTCCACAGCTATCTTGACTACCGCCTGTGTGTCGAACCGCAGCGGCCTGAATGTGTGTAGCTCCTCCGTCTCGTCGGCGCCGACGAAAGTGCACGTCTTCACTATGGGCTGGTCGATGCCTTCGACCAGGGCCCAGCAGCCGGCAGGGACGCGATTTAACTCCACCTGACGAATAATAGAAATTTAGTAAGTGCCCCTATTACACACAAATCCCATTGTACTATATCCGTCATTAGTTTGTATAATTACGACAGATAAAAGCTATCGCGTACAGACGCTGTTTAAATCAGTTCCGATCCGTAAGCGTTTATACCAATATGAGTAATCCACTAAATAGTCTACCGTTGTCCTTTACAAACGTGAATTTTCTGCGAATCGGCTGGTGTAAGAGTAGGTATATTTTCCTAAGGCAATGTTCATAATTATGCACAGAAACATGATCGCCTGCTTTAAACTAGGGCTTGTGATATACGTGTTACACGCGGAACCGTAGCTACGTAGCCTTAGCACCGGCGGTGCTAAGATCCCGTACTACACGGTCACGTCAAAGATACGTATCCGTTTCTGGATTCGGCTACGTTCCCGCGAATCTCGGCTTCGGCTCCTCTCCGCTCGGTTGTTGAAAGAGAGCTTGTAAGTGTCGAACGGACCCTTCGCATTATGTGTTATACTCGTGGTCTTTGCATTGATTTGATTCCAGATGTTTTTTTAAGTAATTACATATTGGTATTATTCTGTTCTCTGATAACCAGACATTATGAGTTTGTACAAAAAAACCAGAGGTGGTATTGGTGGGATTTTTGAATCTCACCGGTGCCTTGTTTTGTATGCAGCCGATGACTATTTAGTACGAAATAAGCCACCCGATGAGAATCAAAAATCGCACCTCAGGTAGGTACTAGGTACTACTTGGCGATGTCGATGAATATGAAAGTCCATCCAAATAAATATATTAATATCTCTAATTAATATTTACTCCCTAGTAAGAAATGCTACAGGTAGGTAGACCAATGCAACAATTTAAAAGTATTTTAAGTGAAATAATAATATACACTGTTGTTCATAAATATTATTACTGTCTGGACAACCGTCTTTCGTCGGTGAAAATACTAAGAAATAGTTGCACGTGCAGATAAAGATAACAAACAATAGTGTGCGGGCCATTGATAATAATTACCTTCAAGTAGCTTTGGGATTTACCTGTTAAGTACCATGTGTTCCTATTGTTTGTGAAGTTAAGTGAAAGCAAAAATAACAAACTATTTGACTACTTCGGATACTACCAACTATAAGACGCTGACTGTACATGTTAGATTATTTAAAAAAAGTTGATTAATTATAGTCTGTGTCATGTGAATGAAAATTAGAATTTTACCTATTTTTTTATATGTTGATTATACGCGAATTCTTTTGATATAATACACATCTTTTACAATTTGTACTGGTCTATTATTTTTGCCTCCAACATAATATTTGCATCTTATTATTTTTGATCACTCTTAAAACTTTATTTAAAATGCAAAAATATGGAAACTGAAATTAAAAACTCGCCCCTTGCATTACATTCGGGGGTCTTAGTGACACGCATAAAATCTACACTAAACGCCACGGTCACGACTGGATCCGATCTACGTATAAATAAGATACGTAATCTCCGTGTACACGTAGCTACGTATCTTAATTACACGTAGCCGAATCACACGGAGCAAACGGAGCGGATCTCCGTTGCCGAGTAACACGGCAACGGAGATTCGGCTACGGGTACACGAAACACGGTCACGACCAGGAGCTCTACTTTAAACGTTGACAAAAGACATCGCAACACACGAAATATAAAGCGTTTGTACGGGACAGCCCAATAAGCGATGTCTTGGCCACGAAATGCGGCTCAATGCTGAGAGATCTAATTGTAATCCCATCATTCCTCCCAAATTATAGTATGTACATACCTTGTATCTGGCTTCGTATATCCAAAGTCGCCCCACGTTCATTATCCTCGAGTCTTCCTCGTCCTGTGTGCTGTAGTTCTCTCCCAACACTCGCACGGACTGCCCCGCGTACAGTGTGCCCGACATTATGCGCGCGAGAACCTGAAAAACGGTTTAGGTTATCCTCTTGATAGAAGACGACGTGGATCTTTATATTATAGTGGATGATTTAAGACATAACCACAAAATTAAAATTTTGAAAAAAACCCCGACTGCTACATAGTAGACCGATTTTTCATGAAACATGGCTAAGAACACTCCCGACTAACTCAGCTTTCAGACAAAAAAAAAACTAAACATAAATCTGTTCATCCGTTCAGGAGCAGCGATGCCACAGACAGACACACACACAGACAGACAGACAAACAGATAGACAGACGGACAGACAAACAGACAGACAGACATGTCAAAATTATAACACCCCGTCATTTTTGCGTCGGGGGTTAAAAAGAGACATCAACAATTTTTGCATTGGTCTCAAACACAACGTACAATTTTGAGGTGTTTCAGGATCAAATTAAAATTTTATGTGCAATTAAATATACAGTTTTTATGGGGCTATGATTATAATTAGTCTTGTCTCCTTAGATAATAAAATTAAATGTATTTATTTATTCGAAACAACACATCTTGGCAGTTATAAGTGTAATAACAGTGGTTAATGTGAATAATAATTGTCCCAAAGAGGATGCCACTCAGCATGTGTCGGAGCACTTAGTGCCACGACGATGATTTTGAATGGATTCTTAAATGTATATGTAACAGACATGTTCTTATACTTCCTATGATAATATCTCACCAAGCGCTGGTGGCCTAGCGGTAAGAGCGTGCGACTCACGATCCGGAGGTCGCGGGTTCGAACCCCGGCTCGTACCAATGAGTTTTTCGAAACTTATGTGCGAAATTATGTCATTTGATATTTGCCAGTCGCTTTTCGGTGAAGGAAAACATCGTGAGGAAACCGGACTAATTCCAATAAGGCCTAGTTACCCTTCGGGTTGGAAGGTCAGATGGCAGTCACTTTCGTAAAACTAGTGCCTACGCCAAATCTTGGGATGTCAAAGCGGACCCCAGGCTCCCATGAGCCGTGGCAAATGCCGGGATAATACAAGGAGGATGATGGTGATAATATCTCACCAGGAAGAAGCTGCAGTCGTCGGTGGGATACATCTTGGTGGTGTGCGCGACGAGCCGGCCCGACTGGTCGCAGGTGCGCATGTCCTCGAGCAGCGCGCCCTCGGCGCCGCGGTACGTGTGCGCCACTTTGCGAGGGGCCGCGTCGAGCGGAGACGGCACGTGACGGACCACCATCTCTACGAAACCTCTGGAAACGGAGATTTTATTTAGATAATGACTACTACAAATATACTGTAATATATATTGTCCATAGCAAGGATTATTTATATCGGATACATCATACTAAGAATCGTACCTCGAGTCTTTAGCGCCACCTATTAAATACTATCAAAACTACACTGATGATGCCTACACATTTATTTTTTTCAACATGTGTATTGACGTAATATCATGATTTTAAATTATTTTTTTCAACATGTGTATTGACGTAATATCATGATTTTAAAATAAAGAAATATGTCATTTATTCTTATAAAAAATAAAATCACGCAAAAATATTTGGGAAAAATATGATTTTGGCCACTTCCAGGCTGCAAAACAGCGCCATCTAGTTTTAAGTCTAAAAGGCCCATACATTTCAGGGGTACGCTTTTTTGTATGGGCTTTTTGTCCATAGTAAGCTCTTCCGAACTGGAGAGTGATAGGACCTCTATCGTACTTTTCGGCGGCTTTAGCCAAGCCTTTATTGACCATACACCAATCCGGATACTACTTATTCCTCTGGTAAAGCGGTGTGCATTGGCCTTCAATACGACTGCTCGCCAGAGATTCCGATCCTGCTGTTTCTCGCCAATTTTCAATCTAGAACACTAGCAGATCAGAGCCTACCGCATGGGCAACGGTACTTAGGTCAACCGGCCAGCTAACATACCTACTGTTGATTTTCCCAGTTTATTTCCCCAGCCTGCATGATAGATATATCCACTTAGCTGTGTTTGTTGTAAAAATGCTCTACGACGAGCCCTGCAAAATATGACGTACGATGATACAGAAAATTTACTTATGGTCGTAAAATAATAACCTACTGAATATTGATATGTAATAGTTCGGAACCTACTAAAATAAGTCTTGTGTTTATTTAAGTGAATAATTAAAAATAAATCACCAATTTAGTCCTTCCTTTGCCTTGAACACAAGAATTATCCTAGCTCAGGCATTTGTACAAAACATCTTTTATATGTATAACAATTCTTAGTCTTTAAGAACATTCACTGTACAATTACGTTTTTATTAATGAATTATTAGTATTTGTGTCTGTAAGTAACTGCGAGGCTAGATACCGGAAGTCCCCGAAGAGGCGGCTGCACACGAGCCGCAGCAGCGGGCGCACGTTGAGCTTGGACTCCTGCTTGGACAGCTTGCGTCCAGCTCGGAACACGCGTCTACATCCGGTTACTCGTGTAACGTACCGGAAGTCCCCGAAGAGGCGGCTGCACACGAGGCGCAGCAGCGGGCGCACGTTGAGCTTGGACTCCTGCTTGGACAGCTTGCGTCCAGCTCGGAACACGCGTCTACATCCGGTTACTCGTGTAACGTACCGGAAGTCCCCGAAGAGGCGGCTGCACACGAGGCGCAGCAGCGGGCGCACGTTGAGCTTGGACTCCTGCTTGGACAGCTTGCGTCCAGCTCGGAACACGCGTCTACATCCGGTTACTCGTGTAACGTACCGGAAGTCCCCGAAGAGGCGGCTGCACACGAGCCGCAGCAGCGGGCGCACGTTGAGCTTGGACAGCTTGCAGCTTGCGTCCAGCTCGGAACACGCGTCTACATCCGGTTACTCGTGTAACGTACCGGAAGTCCCCGAAGAGGCGGCTGCACACGAGCCGCAGCAGCGGGCGCACGTTGAGCTTGACTCCTGCTTGGACAGCTTGCGTCCAGCTCGGAACACGCGTCTACATCCGGTTACTCGTGTAACGTACCGGAAGTCCCCGAAGAGGCGGCTGCACACGAGCCGCAGCAGCGGGCGCACGTTGAGCTTGGACAGCTTCCGTCCAGCTCGGAACACGCGTCTACATCCGGTTACTCGTGTAACGTACCGGAAGTCCCCGAAGAGGCGGCTGCACACGAGCCGCAGCAGCGGGCGCACGTTGAGCTTGGACTCCTGCTTGGACAGCTTGCGTCCAGCTCGGAACACGCGTCTACATCCGGTTACTCGTGTAACGTACCGGAAGTCCCCGAAGAGGCGGCTGCACACGAGCCGCAGCAGCGGGCGCACGTTGAGCTTGGACAGCTTGCGTCCAGCTCGGAACACGCGTCTACATCCGGTTACTCGTGTAACGTACCGGAAGTCCCCGAAGAGGCGGCTGCACACGAGCCGCAGCAGCGGGCGCACGTTGAGCTTGGACAGCTTCCGTCCAGCTCGGAACACGCGTCTACATCCGGTTACTCGTGTAACGTACCGGAAGTCCCCGAAGAGGCGGCTGCACACGAGCCGCAGCAGCGGGCGCACGTTGAGCTTGGACTCCTGCTTGGACAGCTTGCGTCCAGCTCGGAACACGCGTCTACATCCGGTTACTCGTGTAACGTACCGGAAGTCCCCGAAGAGGCGGCTGCACACGAGGCGCAGCAGCGGGCGCACGTTGAGCTTGGACTCCTGCTTGGACAGCTTCCGTCCAGCTCGGAACACGCGTCTACATCCGGTTACTCGTGTAACGTACCGGAAGTCCCCGAAGAGGCGGCTGCACACGAGCCGCAGCAGCGGGCGCACGTTGAGCTTGGACTCCTGCTTGGACAGCTTGCGTCCAGCTCGGAACACGCGTCTACATCCGGTTACTCGTGTAACGTACCGGAAGTCCCCGAAGAGGCGGCTGCACACGAGCCGCAGCAGCGGGCGCACGTTGAGCTTGGACTCCTGCTTGGACAGCTTGATGTCCAGCTCGGCCAGCACGGCCGGCAGCGTGTCGTCCACGTCACCAACCACCTGCATTTATACATTAAAACCTATTTATTTCCTCATACACATTGCAATGACATGCATATTAAAATTATTTAGTAACCTTTATCCTCGTAAACCTCATTTTTCAGTTCATGTCTGGATAAACCCTGACCAGAAATATATGACTATGTTATTCTGATGTATGCGGTGACAGTTCAGTATAGTATAAAGAAAATAGTTCCAATGAAATTCCGCAACATGGCGCGTAGTCATATATTTCTGGTCAGGCTTTACATGGTACATGTGAATCAACTTTATAACCAACACAATTTGTCCACAACATTTAATCACCAATTTGGCTTTTTCATGTTTGCAGATTTAGGGTCCCAACTGTCAAACATAAAAAGCCCGATTCTTGGTAACTCTAGAGCCATTTTGGAATACTGTAAGATACACTTAAAATTCTTAAAACTGTCAGCGGCACGGAGCCCTAAAGTAGGGTGTGTTATATCTGAGCGAAGATCTTGTAGAGCGGCTTAAGGATAAACTCGAGGAAGCTTCGCTGCGAGGAGGAATGAGGCTGTTTTTTCGTAAATCTTCTTGTTTTCGTGTTGAACTAAACGTCGCCCCATTGCCAGCTAACCATGTCGGCAGCACGGATCCCTAAGATATGTGTTAATATCATGACATACCTGAGCGAAGGTCTTGTAGAGCGGCTCAAGAATGAACTCGACGAAGCTTCGCTGCGCTGACGAGTGTGGCTGCTTCTTAGTGAATCTCCTAGTCTTGGTATTGAAATATACGTCCCCTCATAGTCACGTGGCCATGTCGGCGGCAGCTACGCTAAAGGTGGGATGAGTTACCTGAGCGAAGATCTTGTAAAGTGGCTCAAGGATGAACTCGACGAAGCTTCGCTGCGCGGAAGCATGAGGCTGTTTCTTCGTAAATCTTCTAGTTTTCGTGTTGAAGTATACGTCGCCCCATAGCCACGTGGCCATGTCGCCGGCACGGAGGCCGGAGGTGGGGTGCGCGGCCGCGTACATGGCCGCGAAGGACTCCAGTGTGAAGCATACGTCGTAGAGCGATGACGCGAAGCAGACGTTGCCTGCGAAGTGGATATAAGTTTACTGTTTAATGTTTACTGACTGGGGATTTTTAAAGACATATGACATTTTAAAGAGACACGTCTGTTTAGATCAAAGAGTTCACCACGACCACACCACACTGGCGATCAAATTGTATACGAAAGCGTTTCTAGCACACAGTCTAAGCTCGTACTATGCTTGTATGAGTGAAATATGACAGGTCGACTGTTCGCGTTTTTGACAGGAGGTAATTGTGAGGTAACCGAGAGGGGGTGGGCGGCGCTTTCAGCGGGGAGTGGCCATACTGTACAATAGTACTCTTTATTATACTGTGCCACGACTATAATATGCCTGGAGGGATTATTTCGCCGCTATCCATCCTTGTCAGTACTAAAATTAGAAAAAGACGAGCAACCTAGGCAGCAGCGAGTTACTGTCGCGCCAATCATGCGCAAGCCTTACTTAGCTTGTGATAGGATATACTCGTAACATGAGCCGGCCTAATATATGGCTGATATGTCCTGCCTACCATGAACTACGGTGCCGAGACATGGAGGCTCACTAAGAAGGCTGTGCACATGGTACGAGTAGCACAGAGAGCCATGGAGCGCGCCATGCTCGGTATCAAGATGCAAGATCGACTGAGGAATACCGAGATCCGTCGTCGCGCTAAGGTGCAAAACGTGGGTTTCGTTATTACCAAACTAAAAAGGAGTTGGGCGGGACATGTTGCTAGGCAGAGTGATGGCAGGTGGACTAAAATGTTAACGGAATGGTGGCCGCTAACAAATGTAAAAAGTGCCTGGCATTGCGAGTCACAACTGGATGAGACTAGCCCAGGACCGGGAGAAGTGGCGTACTAGAAGAGCGGCATATGCTCAGCAGTGGGCGATAAAGGGCTGATATGATGATGATGATGGATAATATGTCTGAGCTTGTAATATCCGTCAGCAGGCGGTAGTTTGAGCTGAGACTGTAGATCTTGATGATGCTAATGATAGTTACTTCTACGGATTTTTACTTAAAACTTACCCAGTAAAGGAGAAAACACTGTAGAGGGCTCGTCCGGGTTATCTTGAGGCTGATTTGTTTCAATGAGTGTATTCAACTCGTCTAGAGACAGTTTCTTTAAAGGATTGACTAATAACTTACCCAGTAAAGGAGAGAAGACTGTAGCCGGCTCGTCCGGGTTGTCTTGAGGCTGATTTGTTTCGATCAACGAGTTCAATTCATCTATAATATGTCTCAGCTTGTAATACGCGTCAGCGGGCGGTAGTTTAAGCTCCAGCATGAGACGGTCGATCTTGTTGATGCAGATCGTGAGAGGCACCCGCTCTTGCACGGCGTGACGGAGGAGGCGCTCCGTGTTGAGCATTATGCCTTCGGCTGCGTCCACGAAGAGCACCGCGCCTGAGCAAAAATAAGTTATCTAACTTTTTGAACGGCAAGCTCATTGAGTGAGATGCAGTATAGTAAACCTTGCACGAAAGTATATGATCGGTTAGTAGGCGCGCACGTTAGTTGAAGAAGTCTTTTAAAAAGTGTTAAATACGAAAGAATATGATGATAATACCTTGAAAATTACGCACGAATTAGGCAGATAGACATCGAAATATTTTTTTTCACATATAATTAATATTCTAATCTTCTGAAAAAGCATCATTTGTAACTGATAATGTAGACTACAAAGTTTACACGTAAGGAGACTTACCATCAGATATCCTCAAAGCAGAAGTGACTTCATCGCTAAAATTCACATGGCCCGGGGTGTCCATGATATTCAGCAGATGAGACTTTCCCTTGATATTCTTAAGCATGAGCGTGACTGGCATGGCTTTTATGGACACCCCGCGCTCCTGCTCGACGAACAGGGTGTCTGTGTATCGCATCGGGATGGTGGTCTCATTGTTCACGGTGCTGGGGTGGGTTTGGCGGATGAGACAGTCCACGAACGAAGTTTTTCCTGGAAAAAAATATTATATTAGCAGGTGTACAGATGACTTCGGAAATAGCCAATAGACCAAAATGTTAACATCAGTGTCTTGGCGCGACACCGCTCAAGACCGAGCAAAGTGGCGTGCTACTCATTTCGGATTATCGCGCCAGCCAAGTTAGTGGTAAGTAAGTATTGTCTTAAGGAACATCTGACGTAATTACAACAAATTCAAATAAAACATAGGCCTCTCTGGAAAACAATGAGGTATTTTTTTTTTAATATTTCAATTACAAATTATGATACATTAGTGGCTGAGTAGTAAGCTCTTGCTATGTGCACACATCTTATATTTTAATCCATGTGAACATGTGAACTGAAATTCAATGCTAAAAGTTTATCATAAGTACTAATATAGTCAGAAACAGCCTAAAGAATAGGCTAGTTTCCTATACTTGAAATAAAATATTTTATGCAGTGCACGAAATAAAGCACCACATAATTAGAAGAAAAATTGGGGAAAATGCACTTGAGGTCCAGAGCAGACTGGGAAAATGGCAAGAAAGACTGGAAAGTGTGGGACTGAAAATCAGTAGAACCAAAACTGAACATATGTTCTGCGATTTCGGTGGTCTATCCAGTTTTTCCCCTATTGCCTTAGATGGTGTATACCTACCAGTCTGCTCCGACTTCCGGTATCTTGGGTCATTATTCCAAAATGACGGAAGCATCGACCGTGACGTGAAAAATAGAATAAATGCGGGATGGATGAAATGGCGACAGGTCTCAGGGACAACATGCGATCGACGGATGCCCCTTAAACTTAAGGGGAAAATCTACAAGACGATTGTGAGGCCTGTTGTATTGTATGGATCTGAATGCTGGGCGACAAAGGTGGAGGATGAAAGGAGAGTGCACGTAGCGGAAATGAGAATGTTGAGATGGATGTGTGGAGTGACCAGAATGGATCGGATCAGGAATGAGTATATTAGGGGAAGTTTGAAAGTTGCGCCTATAACGGAAAAGATGAGGAGTGGCAGGTTGGCGTGGTTCGGTCATGTAATAAGGAGGGATGAATGTCATATAGGCAAAAGAATGTTGGAGATGAAGGTTGATGGATGGAGAGGGAGGGGTAAACCCAAACAACGCTGGATGGATTGTGTGAAAGAGAATATGAGGAAGAAAGATGTGAGTGTTGAGATGACGAAAGATAGAGGAGAATGGAAGAGGAAGACTACTAGACTACTACAATAAGTCTCTTCTCGAGATTGACTTATTCTCAAAGTCCCGCGCCCAGTTCAAGACAGCAGTAACAAATTTGTATAAAAGCAGTAATACAAATATCTAGCAAAGCTTTTTTGTTATTCCCTACTAGCTAAATTAGTTTTAATTAAGCACATTTACAGAAGTCTCTCTTGCTTGTAACTTGTGAACCGCATGTTAGTTTTTAAGTTTAAAGTTAAGTGTTATTCTTTCATATGTTATTCGTGAGATACGTATATGGAAGCATCTGTGTCTATAAGGATTTTTGTTATTTTAAGACTTTTTATGTTCATGTCATGTATGTCCTCTGTGTTATCTCCTTAATAAATAAATAAATAAATAAATAAGACGTGTTGTACCGACCCCACATAACGTGGGATAGGGGTAGGAGGAAGAAGAAGAAGAATAGGCTACTAGACTCGTATCGAATTTAGCACATCAAGTTATTGTTTTCTGTAGTATTTGACTTAAGAAATCAATATTTATAGCTTGCGGGCATTAAAAGTGCGTGATGACTGCGTATTTTTAATTAAAGATGTGTGTATGTTTTTTTAAAATTATGGACTCCGAAAACGGTGTTGGCCAATGGAGTGACGTCACATAATTCAGATCAACTATGGAAATAAGAGGTAGTAATCTGATCTCCATAGAAGCAACCTCTATTGTATTAAAATTCATAGTCGTTGACGGGTGTGACAATGTGAAATATTTTTTCTAAATATACTGACGTCATGTCATAGATATTCTATAGATTAATATGGCTGATGTTGTTTTTGCCTGATCACGTAAAAGTAAACTTTAAATAATTTTTTTGCGGCTTTTTAAGTCGTAATAAAATATGGTACTATTTTTTTTCGTTTAATTAGACAGTAATTAATAATATAAGACATACTTTGAAAAAGGGTCAAGTAGCCTATTAGAAGAAAAATATGGACAGTAGTTAAATATGTATAAACATAATTTCTATTTAATAAGTCAAATAGAAAGATTTAAAGTAAATGAATTGACCGTGAAGTCACTCCTCAGTATTTCATAGTAATTCCACATTAGCAAATCGTTTTGACAGTTCATAAAAAGAAACTGATTTGCCTAGTACTAGTAGGAAACTAGCCCATGCAATTGTTACAACAGTGAGACAGTCACTCATCAAATGAATAATAACATCCCATGTTCCCAGTAATCCCAGTACTTATGCATGAGACTTCTGTAGAACCTTTGTCTTCTGTAAGACCTTTAAACAAATATTTGTGAGTATGCATGGGAAAACGTCCCACTTTGTCGATTGCTATAAAGCTTTGTCAGTTTATTCATATAAATAATGGAACCTTAATGGTAACCAACAAAGTGGGATGTTTTACTAAACACACTCACATTTATTTTATGCACATTAAAAGTATGAAAATGAAATGAAAAAGCAACAATATGTCATGAGATCTAGTTATCCAGAAAAGATCACAAGCCAAGCGCTTTTTAAGATTATTCAATGCTTACCATTATGCAGATGCCCCATAAGCGTAACATTCCTCATCAGATTCGTGTTGTCCAGCATATCGGCCAAGTACTCCATATCGTACGTGGTCTCCAGCAGCTCCTGCTGCTGCATCTGGAACTTCTTGTGCTTCACCGGCTCCACCAGCGGCTTGTCCAGCGCTTGGGTGTCTTCCTCCTGGACTACTGTCTCTACGTCCGGACCGTACACTTCTACAGCTTGTGGATAGTACCTGGATTACAACCCACATAGACACTTCTTTGCTAACAAAGTAGTCACGCCTTGGAACAAGCTACCAGAGGAAGTAGTCTCAGCACCCAACACAACATCACCAGTCTTAAGAACAAATTAGACAAACATAATAATGTGAGATAAACCTAGAAGATAGCAGGATACAGGAAATATCAGTTGTTTTTTTCAACTGCCTGCCTGAATTATATAAATAAATAATAGATTAGGTTTTTTATAATGTGTTTTAGCCTAGAGAATGAAAATAAATACCGAAAATATTAATAAAATAAAATACCATGTTCAGAAGAAGAGGCTATATAGATATAGATAGATAGGGATATAAAACATTTGGAACTGGTGATGAAAAAATCTTTCTTTCTTTTTTTTTTTGTATGGAAGTAGGTAGTTTACCAACTTACAAATTGTTATGCAATTGACTTCACATCTCAAGCAATTTCGTGTGGGTTATAAAAGTATTATAATATGACTCTACTGGCTTAGCTCAAGATTACTGATGTTGTGTGTTAAGAGTAGCTCAACTGCAAGATAGACTATTTATAAACACAAATGAATAAAGTTACTTATGAGATTTCATAACACCCCAACCAATTTTTCCGAATTTGAATTTAAAAGTTACTTTTACGTCTATAAGAGTTAAAAAATTTGTATTTGTACAAGTATGCTGGGACTTATGAAGTTAAAATAGGTGTAAAGTCTAACTAAGTGGCTCAGAACTCCAACCCAGCTAACAAAAACTGCCCATTATTGGTGCAACTCTTGGCAGTGATAAAAATGAGGTTAAAAATATTATAGGTATCTCTTAGAACAAATTAAATTATTCTCATTTGAAAATATTTTAATTTGTATTTTTAAGTAGTAACACTACTATTATACTATAAACATTAAATAAATGTCATATACAAAGAAAAAGTGACCAAGGCCTCCAAGTGTTCCGAGCTGGAATCGAACCAGCGTACTCCGTTAACCGGACGGATGCCTGTAAAACCACTCGGCCATCGGATCACGAAAGCAAGGGTCGAAATTTCCAAGTATATGACACAATTACCGAAGGCTTGGCGCCCCCCGCCATCTCTGAGGTAGAACCGAAACTAGTTCGACCTCCTAACTGAATCAACACATGTGATTACGAGCTAGCGAAGAGAGATGGCGCTGCCGTGCAAATCTTAGAACAAATTAAATTATTCTCATTTGAAAATATTTTAAGAGGGCATTCAACGAAAACGTTGTAATAATGTAAAATTGATAGTTTTAATCGGCAAAATGCTACACTTTCCGTCATCTAAAAGACTTATTAAGTTCAGGATTCGATTAGGACATCTTCTTAACTTACATGTTGTGAGACTGGATTTTTAAAAACTAACTCACTTAATTAATTATGATTTTTTTTCTGGTGCATGTTTAGGAAAACCCGCGAAAAGTGCTGACTTAGTCCGTCTAATTTGTAAAATTTGGATAGTTTTGAATGCTTCAAGTGGTAAATTTGTATTATGTATATCCTGTACTACAATCATCTGAGACTACTTCTTTGTCATAAGGCTTTAGAATAGAGTAAATGAGGATATGATGAATCCAATTTGTTTCAGAAATCACCTCAGAATAAGTGTCAATTTCTTCGAAAACTTACGTGTTTTTGAAGTAGTTTTAATATAAAAATAATCTGCAACGCTTACTCAAACAGATTTTATGCAAAAGTTTTCTATTAATTGCAATTTAATATTTTTGAAGATTTTTTAAAAATGCCTCCTTATTACCGGTTACGCGCGCTTGCGATGTCAGTACCGCAGCAGAGCTTGTAGAGGCAGGACGTATGTTAGTCCACTCCGCACGCGGCTCGACGATCGCGAAGTTATTTTGTCATTGTGTGCGGCACCCGCCGTGTCCAAAACCGCACTTGTGTGCGTGTTTGGCTGTACTGTTGCATGTATACTGCGACCGAAAACTTTGATCCTTGGGTTGACGACTTTGGTAACTAACTAATTAACTTGACTAATATTTTTAGTAAGTATTATTTATTATTGAATATCATTTGAGGTTACTGACTCGTCTCAACAAAATCTTTGACAATAGATGGTACTCAGGATCTGATGATGAAGTCAGATGGTAGTCATGAGTTCTCATCAACCAGGTCTTGAAACCATTTCGTGTTTGGGCTCGTTTGATTCGCCTCAACAAGATCTTTGACAAGAGGTGATGGTACCCAGGATCTGATGATGAAGCCGGAAGGTAGTCATGAGTTCTCATCAACCAGGTTTTGAAACCATTTCGTGTTTGGGCTCGTTTGATTTGCCTCAACAAGATCTTTGACAAGAGGTGATGGTACCCAGGATCTGATGATGAAGCCGGAAGGTAGTCATGAGTTCTCATCAACCAGGTCTTGAAACCATTTCGTGTTTGGGCTCGTTTGGTTCGTCTCAACAAGATCTTTGACAAGAGATGGTACCCAGGATCTGATGATGAAGCCGGAAGGTAGTCAAGAGTATTCAACGACCAGGTCTTGAAACTCTTCTGTGTTTGGGTTCGTTTGATTCGTCTCAACAAGATCTTTGACAAGAGATGGTAATCACTCTTTTATACTCTGGCGCATCCACTGTCTCAGTGTGTCAACAGTCAACTAAAGCAGGTAGGCGTAGCGTAGAGTTGTATTTCCTTACAAAAAACTAATTCATAGATGTGGACCTTCCTGTGCTCCATGCAATTAAAACAACATAATGTGCCTACACTGAGCGTGGCCCGACACGCTCTCGGCCGGTTTTTAAAGCCGCGTTGGTAAATAGCCACTCGGCTCTTCCGTAGTTTTCCATATTTTTCAAAAACTACAGAACCTATCAAGTTCAAAACAGTTTTCCTAGAAAGTTTATAAAGTTCTACTTTTGTGATTTTTAAATATATGGTTAAAAAGTTAGAGGGGGGGGACACACTTTTTTTTTCTTTAGGAGCGATTATTCCCGAAAATATTCATATTATCAAAAAAAAACCGGCCAAGAGCGTGTCGGGCCACGCTCAGTGTAGGGTTCCGTAGTTTTCCGTATTTTTCTCAAAAACTACTGAACCTATCAAGTTCAAAACAATTTTCCTAGAAAGTGTTTATAAAGTTCTACTTTTGTGATTTTTTTCATATTTTTTAAACATATGGTTCAAAAGTTAGAGGGGGGACGCACTTTTTTTCCTTTAGGAGCGATTATTTCCGAAAATATTAATATTATCAAAAAACTATTTTAGGAAATTTCAGTAATTCATTTTTAAATACCTATCCAACAATAAATCATACGTTAGGGTTAAAATGACAGAAAAAAAATCACTCCCTACTTTACGTGTAGGGGGTACTTTACCTAATAAAACATTTTTTCCACTTTTTATTTTTGCACTTTGTCGGCGTGACTGATATACATATTGGTACCAAATTTCAGCTCTCTAGTTCTAACGGTCACTGAGATTATCCGCGGACGGACGGACGAACGGAGGGACAGACAGACAGACATGGCGAAACTATAAGGGTTCCTAGTTGACTACAAAACCCTAAAAACACATTTTAAATATAAAAAAAAAACTACTTAAAATTAAAGAAAACCGATCTTAGTTCCATTATATACAGAGTGGGGCCTGTAACAAAGGCGAAGAATTGAACTGTAGGCTATTCTCCTTATACTGATCAACATTTATTCAGTGACTTTTAAAAATTATGAAGTCTTTAAATTTTTAATTTTTCATACAAAATAGCTTCAATGTACGCCATTATTGTTGTCATTGACGTTGTCTGTCACACTTTAGACTTAACAGAATTCGCAATACATTACCTCTTAGAAAAAACTTTCAAGGGTGATAAAAATCAAAATACAAGTTATTTTTAAAAGTCGCCGAACAAATGTTGATCAGTATAAGTGCGTTTTCACATTATCCGATCCGATATCGGATGTCGGACCGATATCCCATACATTACAGGCGCCATCTTGGATTTTTTCTATTGAAATGCTTCCGACATCCGATATCGGATAGTGTGAAAACGGCTTAAGGAGAATAGCCTAGAGTTCAATTCTTCGCCTTTGTTACAGGCCCCACTCTGTATATGTACCTAGAAAACATCATCATCTTCCTTGCGTTATCCCGGCACTTGCCACGGCTCATGGGAGCCTGCGGTCCACTTTGACAACTAATCCCAAGATTTGGCGTAGGCACTAGTTTTTACGAAAGCGACTGCCATCTGACCTTTCAACCCAAAGGGTAAACTAGACCTTATTGGAATAAGTCCGGTTTCCTCACGATGTTTTCCTTCATCGAAAAGAACCTAGAAAACATATCATATACAAAATGAAATAAAACTAAGAAAACGGATTATATTCATTATACGTGATATAATCTGATTCCATAAATTTATTTCATGAGTAACTATCGCGGTGACAGAAGACAATATTATATACACAATTTATTATATTATAAAAGTTTTTTAATTTATTTCTTCCAAGGCTACACACGTTTTAATAAAAAAAATTGTGATAAGTTTAATAATTAAACTAAAAGGTCAAGTATTTATGCACGAAATCATGTATGCAAATATGTAATATGGTGGTGTTTTTACGCAAGTATCAATAATGGTTAGTCCGCAACGCCACTGACGGCGTGGCGGTACCGACCATGAATGCTATCCCTTTCGCTCTAGCCGCACGTAAGGTTGGTTCGAAGAGGATCGCACGCTATGTCTGTACCGCAGGCTCCAATCGTTATGCTTCTGGTTATAGTGTGCGTCTGCACACAGGCGCACGCCAGCGCCGCCGGCGTCGAAATGCGAGCAAGCAGATTTTTTGAAAGCGCTCTTAATTTGTATTTTTAAGTAGTAACACTACTATATACTACTATTCGCTAGCTCGTAATCACATGTGTTGATTCAGTTAGGAGGTCGAACTAGTTTCGGTTCTACCTCAGAGATGGCGGGGGGGCGCCAAGCCTTCGGTAATTGTGTCATATACTTGGAAATTTCGACCCTTGCTTTCGTGATCCGATGGCCGAGTGGTTTTACAGGCATCCGTCCGGTTAACGGAGTACGCTGGTTCGTTTCCAGCTCAGAACACTTGGAGGCCTTAGTCACTTTTTCTTTGTATATGACATTTATTTAATGATTATAGGTATCTCTCAGATTTCAAAGTACATTCAAGGCCCACTTAATATTTGCTTGCAACCTCTAGATGCCCCTTATTAATAAACATTCACTAAAGTTATTGGTCCATGAAAGAGCAAATGAAGGGTGACTTCCCAATATCTTTAAAAAGAAAGCTCATGGACATGTGCATTCTCCCCATCCTGACCTACGGAGCACAGACTTGGTCTTTGACAAAAGTTCAGAAATCCGGCCTCAAGGTCTGTCAGCGTGCCATGGAGCGTAGTATACTCGGCGTGAAGTTGACCGATCGCATCAGAAACACTGTACTACGCTCCAAAACACGGATAACTGACGTGGCTGAAACAGCCGCCAAGCTTAAGTGGGACTGGGCAGGGCACGTTTGTCGTATGCCGGATGACCTGTGGGCTAAAGCGACAACCAATTGGGTCCCACCAAATCGAACCCGGGGTCGCGGAAAGCCTCGACGGCGTTGGCGAGATGTCCGTGACGCTTTTGATGAGAATTGGTGGGAAACGGGTCAGGACCGGGATACGTGGAAAGGGAAGAGGGAGGCCTTTGCCCAGCAGTGGGACACTCTAGGCTCATATAAATAATAAATAAATATAAAAGTTATCAAGCCGATAAAGTTTGTTTGTCCCTTTCTATCAACCAATGGGTCGGAAAGGAACAAACAAACTTTATCAGCTTGATAACTTTAGTGTACATTTATTAATAAGGGGGTAGAGTATAAGAACCCTTTTGGATTTGGGAAATGTTCCATTGGGAAGCATTCCATCAGTAATTTTTCGGTTTTTAGTATGCATATAAAGTTATTTAGACCAAATTAACTTCCCATAGCATCTGCAAACACAATTTCCATGAAAATGAAGACTTTCCCTCATTTTGGGACTTTATAGTCTTAATTTAAGCTGGTTGCAGAATAGACACCAAAAACATGGTTCATAACGCCCTTAACTTTTAACACTCACCGTTTGTCCTCGTGCAGCACGACCGACATGGGAGCAGCCTCCGGTTCCGCATCAGCGTCTTCATCATCGTCCATGGCATCCTCATCACCTTCACGGTTATCATAGACGCTCTGGTCATCGTCAGAATCCGAATCCAGATCCGGCCCTATGTAATTCCCGAACTCGTCGTACAAATCACCGTCCATCTCGACGACGATTAGTTTGTTATAACTGTATTAAAATTAAAACTAAACTCTTGCAAATTATGTAAAAACAACAATCAAAACAAAAGCCGCTGTGGATGGCGATTTTTTCAAGATAACCTAAAAATGTACAGCTCGTTGCGTTTAGTTTAGCGTCACTTGTGTTGACAGTGCCACAGATAAAACATAATCGGATTTACACGTAGCAATAACTAAACGCTTGTCATGCACAACCACAGATAATAAAATATTGATTATTTGCGCCATTGCGCAAACCGCTACAAAATTTAAGAAATGGGCAAAACAAATGTTTGTTTTGTTTCTCAAAACAAGTGCTTCATTAAAAATAGCACACATGTATAATAGCATTTCTTTAAAAATATTGATGTAAGTGAGAGCGAGAAAGAAGTATTTTTTTTGTCGCTCGCTTATGTGAAAAAACATTCCAAGGTCGTGGTGCAGTGCAATCGTTTGCTAGTCTGTTTGGAAAGAGAAGAGTCGTGAAATGTATGGGGCCCACGACTCCTCTTGGTAAGCGACAAAGTAGCCTTCGAGACAACTTCGGTGAAGAATCTAAACTACTCTCCACTCATTTCGGAATGAGACTGATAATCTGGGGATGCTAGGAAACCATAATTATATCAATTATTCTTTATTTATTCCCCTTGAGTTCCCATTGCCAAATCCATAGAAATGAAATCGTAGGTTATAGGAATTTGATCAACTGTTTATGATAGCCGGATCCACACAGAGCGAGGCAATTTCCTCGCGCAACGTGTTATGTAGACATCCCTCGGCTGTGGCTGTGCCTGCGCTTTGCTCAGCGGAGGTACGTCTACATTGGACGTTTGCCGCGCGAGCATATTGCCTTGCGACATCTGGATCCGGATTACAAGATTGAAATTGGGTTTGCGGCAGTAAAACAACAGGTAAAACATTATCAATTATCTTTATTAATTCCACGTTATCTATATCTGCGGTCGCGTGATCGCGACCGGTGCCGGTCGCGGTCTCTGCGGTCGCGGTCGCTGCGGTCCCGGTCGCGGCGGTCACGATCTCTGTCGCGGTCCCGCCGGTCACGGTCGCGATCACGATCCCGCTCTCGCTCGCGGTCGCGTGTGCGGTCGTGTTCGCGCGATCTGTCGTCGCGCTTTGGGGGGTCGCGTTGTCTGTCTTTTGATCTGAAACAAAGTATGGAAATTTATATATATGGATACCTATAATTTTTCAGGACACGTCTGCTGGACGTCCTGTGGGCCAAGACAGCCACGCGTGACGAGCTTGGCGCCTTTGACAAAGATTGGTGGGAGACTACAGGGAGGGATATGTAGAGGAAAATTTGAGGGAGGGTAAATTTGGTTTCGCCAGTAAACCCTCGATATGGGCTCATAAGCCATACTAATATTATAAATGGGAAAATGTGTGTGCGTCTGTTTGTTTGTCCGTCTTTCACGGCAAAACGGAGCAACGAATTGACGTGATTTTTTAAGTGGAGATAGTCGAAGGAATGGAGAGTGACATAGGCTATTTTTTGTCTCTTTTCTTACCCTTCATTTCCTTAAAAATGGGGGAAAGAAGTTTGTATAGAGCATTGCGCAATTTTCCAATTTAACGCGACCGAAGCCGCGGGCAAAAGCTAGTGAATAATAAATTAAGAATGTGTGACCTGTCGTCGCCATAATCTCTGCGGTCGCGGTCGTCGTGGTCGCGGCGGTCGGGCTCCGCCCTGCCCGGGTTGTACGCTCGCGCCACCGGCTTAGCTGGCGCTGTGTTTCTGTTGTGCTCTCCTAACCTGTACAGAAATAAGTTATTACGAGTATGTAGTAGTAGTATACAATACAGTTCTACCGTAGGTATGAAAACCTATGCATTATAAAAAAAAAATACAAAAACGTTATACATTTATTATAAAAATAAAAGGCTGGGTCGACTATGTTTAGTCAGGTAGCGATAGCTTTTGAGGTTTCGATAATATTCACGTTGCTTCTTTTTTGCATATAGTTTTTACACTATTGATCAAATATAAAAATAATATTTTGGGTCGTCCTAGGTACCTGCTTAGCTCGAAATTTAGGTATTTCTATTTTTAAGCAGTGTTCAGTCAAAGAAATATTCGAGAAGAAATTATTTGTATCTATATAAAAACAACGTGGTTGCCGATGTACATATGCATTTTGGGTCATTTTCATCCATGGGTTTAATGATATTTTAAAAATGTCTAATATTGGCCCTAAAACACCTAACAAAATATTAGAGTTGGTAAGTGAAGTCTTATACCATTCAGGACATTATTATATATATATTTTGTTAAAGTGTGTCACATTTTATCCATTGCTTATATATAAAAAAAATTTTTTTTAATAAAAACCCTGTCAAAGCCTGAAAAAAAAATTCATGTTAATAAGTTGACGTCTATATTATTATAAAATGATATCAAGTCATCATTTTTAATTTGGGTCACTTTCATCCATGGGTTTTCAATATTTGGCAGAATAAAACGCAACGTAATAGAGTAGTATTTTAAATTTTTGCGCTGTGTGGCGCGCAACCGATAGCCAATCAGGTTGGCGCATGCCGCTGGCGCGACGCCGCGCTGTGACACGAGGCGTAGGTACCTACTTCTCGTGCGCAGTCATACATAATTTAAGATTGCCAGAGGGTCGGGCTTTGGCGGGATTCTCCCGATTTTTTTGTAAGTCTTCCCAATTAAAACTTATACATAGTAGGTAACCTTAAGAACTTTATTACATTAGTAACGAAAACAGACCAATTATAAATGTCGAAAACACGTAAAGGTCTACTATCCAAAATAAACGAAGTAAACTAGCTAAACTATCGTAAATTTTTATTATGGTGCATTAGGGTAATTCCGAATGACAAAAATGCTCTGGTAATTCCGAAGAGGGAATCTTGATATGATGGAAATAATGGTGATTTTTATGTGACTTTCGTAATTAGACGACTTTCGGAATTACCCTAATGCACTATTATTTTACATTTCCCTACGAAATCCTCGAAACTCCAGAACCTTTTGTCCCGATATTGAAGTACCTAATTCGATCCGGCGCTCCTATTCATACACCGTGATTATATTATTGTAACTATTGATTTCAGTTTTTAGTTCCACAATACAGGGTGTAATTTTTATGACGGGAAATATTTATGGATGCAAATGGATACAAAACCCAAAAACAATAAATTGTAACTTGAATATTATTTCCTATATTTTCCTTAATTTTCATTTATAATGAACACGAAGCGCACGGCGGCATAATATATCTGTACACCTTATAAAACAAAGTCCCCCGCCGCGTGTGTCTCTGTGCGCGCGCGTGTGTGCAAACACAGGTGGTGAGACTGCGGTAGCCATTATTGTAATTATTCTCATTATATGGCATTAGTATCCTTTTTACAGATTTTCGACATTACCTCAATTGGTTTCGAATTTAACCCTACCTTAGAAAAATGGTAATCAAAATACGTATGTATTTTTTTTACTTACATTTATCTATCCATACTAATATTATAAATGCGAAAGTATGTCTGTTTGTTTCTCCGTCTTTCACGGAAAAACGGAGCGACGAATTGACGTGATTTTTTAAAGTGGAGATAGTTGAAAGGATGGAGAGTGACATAGGCTACTTTTTGTCTCATTCTAACGCGAGCGTCGCCGCGTGCAAAAGCTAGTGTAATATAAAGCTGCAACACGACTGACATTTTTCAAAAAACAGCCAGAAGGAGGTTCCGCCGGTGGCAGTGTTTGGTGTGGCCGTATAGAGGTTTGTCCTGCAACCCTGTAAAAATCCGACCGTCGGTCTACCTGTTCCAGGTAAAAAAATGTTGGACGACCTGACCAAACGGCGGGAAATAGCCAAGGGGTGTTCGACCAAATGTCATAGAGGACCCTGGGTTGTTTTTGACGCTGCCATTTTTTTTCAAAATGACCGTCTTTTTTAGACGATTTTTCAAGTTTGTCGTAGAGCACTCTAATTTTGGTCGTAGAATCTCCAAGCAGCCTTGATTAGAATGAAATAAAAAAAAATTGAAAAATGCGACAAATGTGAGAAAACTGGCTACTTTTGTTTTGTATGGCAACTTTTAAATCGTAAGAGATAGCCGGGGGTGCTCGACCAAATGTCATACAGATCTCGGAGTAGAAAAAAGTTGTATTAAAAAAATTCAAAATGGCCGACTTTTTTTTAAATTTCAAAATGGTCCTAGCGCGCTGAGATTTGGCACACGAGTGGACGGCCGACGGATTAGTATTCAAAAAGAATATTATTGAAAAATTTCAAATGGCGGCCTTTGTGGGCAAATTGAAATTTGTATGGAAGATTTTTTTAATAACCATATCTCCGTAACGGTAGGAAAAAGGTCAAAAAAGCTTGAACTACACAATTTCAAAATGACCGACTTTGATTTTGGGAAATTTGACTTTGTCCCCTCTCGCCGCCGTTTTTGACTTTTCCAAAAAAAAATTCTCATTCCTATTTTTGGCCCCCGTTTTTACCACGTGCCAAATTTTACCGCGCTCGGACCGAAGATAAAAAAAAATAATTCAAAGTCGGCCATTTTGAAATTTTGTAAATGCTATTCGATGGACCTAAGATAACTGTACAACATTAGTTCAAGCACTTTAACCTTTTTCCTACCGTTACGGAGCTATGGCGATTAAAAAAAACCTCCATACAAATTTCAATTGGCGTTCAAAGGCAGCCATTTTGAATTTTTAGAAATTTTCTTTTTATATACTAATCTTGGGGCGGCTATCCACCCGTGTTGCGACGTACAGACTTGCAATTTTGAGTTTTAAGTATGTTATTATAGCTTACTAGACGACGAAAATTTCTGCGTTCCGGTTCTCAAATAGGGGCCTGAAAATGCGGCGAAATGGTTCCAGTAAAGGATGGTACGGCAGTGTTGGCTTCGTGCTCGACTTGGCGGGGGTACTGCCGTGCCCCCAGATTAAATTATAAGATAGTTAAGTTTAATGAAAATGTTTATCTATTTGTATTCTTTTGCAGCAGCGTCTCAGCGAATCACAATGAGTTGTCTTGCCTTCGGCCGACCAATCGTATTAGTCTCTCGTACTATTCTCGTATTAGTCTAAGTACTATTTAACGATGTTATTATAGCTTACTAGACGACGAAAATTTCTGCGTTCCGGTTCTCAAATAGGGGCCTGAAAATGCGGCGAAATGGTTCCAGTAAAGGATGGTACGGCAGTGTTGGCTTCGTGCTCGACTTGGCGGGGGTACCTACTGCCGTGCCCCCAGATTAAATTATAAGATAGTTAAGTTTAATGAAAATGTTTATCTATTTGTATTCTTTTGCAGCAGCGTCTCAGCGAATCACAATGAGTTGTCTTGCCTTCGGCCGACCAATCGTATTAGTCTCTCGTACTATTCTCGTATTAGTCTAAGTACTATTTAACGAGAGCTGTGATAGGCCTGTTTAAAATTATGGATATATATTAAAATCATAGTTCAAAACGATGGTTTTTGCCATACCTTTAACAGGCTTTAACACTGGCGTGTTTATTTTTGATAGGGGATGATTTTATTATTTCATAGTATAATTCCTCAATAAGGAAATGATGTATCTATTATTTTCGAGATACCTACAGTATCAACCATTTCAAAAGCTTTAACTGTTGTTTTGTGAAAACTTTTTATATAGTACTTTGGAGACTAGTTTCGAAGTCGTGACAGTTTTCAGACGTCCGTGACTGGCATCGCCTCGGCCATTTTGTACAACCGCGTTAAGAGCAAACGTCACCCAGCGTAAAAATCAACAAAACAAATCATGCAGTGATATCATAAAGAGATACCCAAAAACGCTGGCTACGCTAACAGGACTCAGGGTTCAGCATGAGCTAAAGCTTAGGTACTACTTTCCCAAGCGCTTATCATGATGAGTCGTACCAAAACAGCGTGTCTTTATATAATCTCTATATTGTACCAAACCTGAGTTCTACTAGGTACAGCCGAGCCAGTGTCAGCTCAGTGTCAGCTCTATCTTGGATACTGCTCACCCACGAACTCACCGTGACGATTTCTTTAATTACGATGATAATTTGTTTGTTATTTTTCGAAATACATTAACTTTAATGACAATTGGCGTTCATTAATTTTTAATGGTTAATGACAATTAACCTTTTGACTGTGTAATTTTTGTTAATTACCGTTCGGCCAATACTCCTAGGCATTTCTTGCAGCCAATCAATAAATAATATCCTAAAACATCTGGACGACCGAGCTTCGCTCGGTTCTATTTTATTATATCACGTCTTTAGAAAAAAAAACTTATAAATACAAGAACAAAAAAAAAAACAAAACAAAAAATTAAAACTTAATTTCTGGCCGGGATTCGAAACCCTGACACCTGCAATCTGTCTGCGAACATTAGACCGACCTCGTACGACTAAGCTAAGCGCAGCCGATGTGCGCGGGGCGAAATTAACGACCATATTTAACGTTTACTAACGCGAAAGAAAAACTCATTAAAACTCCATAATTCGCCGTTTTCCGGGACCTAAGGCTACGCTAGATCGATTTTCCAACCCCGAGAACCCCTACATAACAAATTTCAGCGAAGCTAATCTTCGGGTGGCCGTCCACCCGTGTGACAAATCTCAGCGCGCTAGGACCATTTTGAAATTTTTCAAAAAAAAAGTCAGCCATATTGATTTTTTTAATGAAACTTTTTTCTACTTAAAACCCTGTATGACATTTGGTCGAGCAGCCCCGGCTATCTCTTACCGTTTAAAAGTTGCCATACAAAACAAAAGTGGCCAGTTTTCTCACATTTGTAGTATTTTTCAATTTTTTTTATTTCATTCCAATCAAGGCCTCTTGGAGATTCTACAACAAAAATTTGAGCACTCTACGACAAACTTGAAAAATCTTCAAAAAAAAGTCAGCCATTTTGAAAAAAAAAATGGCGGCGTCAAAAACTGCCCAGGGTCCTCTATGACATTTTGGTCGAGCACCCCCCGGCTATCTCCTGCCGTTTGGCCAGACCGTTCAACATTTTTTTACCCGGAACCGGTAGACCGACGGTCGGATTTTTCCGGGGTCGCAAGATCAACTTCTATACTACCACAGCCACACCAAATACTGCCACCTGCAAAATCTCCTGGCTATTTTTGGAAAAATGTCAGTCGGGTTGCAGCTTTATATTATATAGAAAAATAGAATAGAATATAGAATTGATAAATAAATGAATATACAAGAATTGCTCATTTAAAAGTATATGATATTCTTAAAGAAAATATATAAGTTATATTTAACCAAATTAACATGCAAAGAACTAAGTTATTTTATTTCATCTTTGTTTAAACGACAGGTAGGATAGGATAAGATTGGCTTAATAGTAATTTGAGGAAAGATTTCGTGTAGGTGTAAAAACTACTGAACCTATCAAGTTCAAAACAATTTTCCTAGAAAGTCTTTATAAAAATTTTTTTCATATTTTTTAAACATATGGTTCAAAAGTTAGAGGGGGGGGACGCACTTTTTTTTCCTTTAGGAGCGATTATTTCCGAAAATATTAATATTATCAAAAAACGATCTTAGTAAACCCTTATTCATTTTTAAATACCTATCCAACAATATATCACACGTTGGGGTTGGAATGAAAAAAATATCAGCCCCCACTTTACATGTAGGGGGGGGGGGGGGGTACCCTAACAAAACATTTTTTTCCATTTTTTATTTTTGCACTTTGTTGGCGTGATTGATATACATATTGGTACCAAATTTCAGCTTTCTAGCGCTTACGGTTACTGAGATTATCCGCGGACGGACGGACGGACGGACGGACGGACGGACGGACGGACGGACAGACAGACATGGCGAAACTATAAGGGTTCCTAGTTGACTACGGAACCCTAAAAACACTACGTGACGTCACGCGAGGCAAGTCCATTGGGCGTTTAGTGTTTTGTATTCGATATCAGTTATATGACTTCACCACGTTAAATATTGCCGGTTATAAAAAGTACATCCTGTATTTTGCTTTATAATCCTGTATTTTTAACCGACTTCAAAAAAGGAGGAGGTTCTCAATTCGACTGAATGTTTTTTTTTTTTTTTTTTTTTTTTTTTTTATTTTTTTTTTTGTATGTATGTTACTCGATATCTCCGAGAATCGTGGACCGATTTTCAAAATATTTTTTTTGATCGAACCGGTATAACCCCGAGATGGTCCCATTGGCACCAAGTCGGGGTCTGATGATGGGATCCTGGAGAAATCGAGGGAACTCTTCAAATGTTATAGGCACATGTAATGTTTTTAGTCTATTTTTCAAAGGTACACCAGTATTTACGTCTGATGGTAATAATTTTATGTGGCTGAGCTGATGATGGAAGGTCAACTCCTCAATGGTTAGGAGTTTAAGGATAATTCTTTCACTACTGTACATGTATTCGGACTGATACATATAATATCACTAGGAACCACTAAAAATCAACTGAGCTGATGATGGAAGGTCAACTCCTCAATGGTTAGGAGTTAAAGGATAATTCTTTCACTACTGTACATGTATTCGGACTGATACATATAATATCACTAGGAACCACTAAAAATCAACAAATAAATAAACTTTTTAACAAAAAATAAAACCGCCTTCAAAAATAAGCGCGTTACAAAACACGGAGAAACTAAAAAGCCAAAAATAATAAACCTTTCAATTCAGATTTCTTATCGTATTGCAATAAGCTAAACATCCAAATTATAAACAAATCAATTATTTTTGGAGTCGGTACCAGCCTGTGTATGGTTGGGTGGGGCAAACAGGCAATAGCAAGGCGACGAACAGGTCTGGTACCGACTACAAAAATAATTGATTTGTTTATAATTTGGATGTTTAGCTTATTGCAATACGATAAGAAATCTGAATTGAAAGGTTTATTATTTTTGGCTTTTTAGTTTTTCTACATATAAATTCCTCACCATTTTACGATATAATATGATCTCGTACCAACGTCGATCCCCACATGTACTTCAAAATAAAATATGAATAATCGGCGGCGCGTGTGTTAGCTCATTGAATTATATATATTTTATGTATGTGGATTCATATTGAAAGATAAGCGCTCAGCTACCTGCATAGTGAGTGACACGCTTAAATATAAGTCTAAAGTACTTAGATGATAAATCGCATTATTTTATTTGGCAGTAGTAGTAGTAGATTCCACGATGTATACTAAATTTATTATTTCTAATTAAATTATTTACTGACGCATGTGGAAAATAGGTATATTAAGTTAAAATTGTTACTCTAGTAGTCTTATCAAATACAACCCTTTCAGGCTTAGCATTAAATAGCGTGATGCGCACAGTTGAAATAAATTTTGGCGTTTTGTACACAACGTGCGGTTTGTCGAATGTCGAGATTCATTGCCTTTCCCCGCTGCCGCGCCACGGCCGCGCGGTCGGTATCATAATACCTACACTACCCGCGCCACTGCGCTCGCTTGACTTGATCGAACGCAAATATTAATACCGTATTATTTTTCGAAGCATTCTATTAAACTTACCCAAATTCACGTATCTTATTTATCTTGTCTTTTTAGTTAATAAGATAAGAACTCTAGTAACTTTAATATTTTTTTGGAATGGTAAAAACCTATTTTTGCTAAATTATCGCAAATTTTATCAAGCACTGGAGTAGGAAAACACAATTTCAGTTTATTGATATATTTAAAGGAGGCAATGCGACGTTTCTTATTTTTTTTAACATGAATATTTTTTTGTGTCTGTTTCGCTAGGTATGACAAATTGTCATATAGCACTCGAGTAAATTGACCCAAACTACGTATACACGCTAAAAATATCATTCTAAATGCAATACAGTTACATTTTTTCTCTCGAATATTTTTTTTACCACATTAGGTCAAATTAAAAATTATAACCACAAATTACCAAATTACTAAAAAAGCACCCTAGGAATGTGACCCAAAACGAAATGTTAAATTTATATGTTATCAATGTATTTATAAACGAAAACAAAATCGACTTTAATATTTTTTTAACTTAGGGCCCAAAATATAGCCAGCGCCGCAGGACTATGTTTACCAAACAGTTACATTTGTCTTTCTACTCCCGTGCTGTTATTCGTCATTTACAGTGTCGTGCATAGATCTTTAAAACCATACATAAAAGATGCCAGCTCGCCGCGCACCCACGCAATACGTTATCGTTATAGCCTTTAACACATCGTTAGGAAGCCTTTAATGGATATAGCGAGGTGCGCGGGGAGCCGGCCGGGGGCTGGGGGCGACATCGGGGAGTGAGAGCGACCGGTTGAGTGCAGGAAGTGAGGGGAGGCCGCCGCGTCCAAATACAGGAAACAATGTGAATTTTACGAAACGTATTCTAGAAAACTAAAGTAAGTGCATGGTCGTAGAAGAAGTACCTATTGTATGCAACGGTGTTTAACCGAGTCGAAAAATTCGGCTTCGCCTCAAATTGTTACCCACGACACTCTCCTTTTTTAATCTCCTTCAAACGCCGGTTGCATAAAATACTATAATCTTAGTCAAAATCATAATCATTTATTCAGCAAATAGACCACGGGGCACTTTTGTGAAAACATGATCTGTTAAAACCCCCAGCATAAGGACTCCAGGATCTATTCTCCTCATCATCCAAACAGATCCTAGTTTGAAACTTACTTGAGCTCGATCTGCTTCTGTATAGAGACCGGTATCCTCGGGAACAGTGTGTTGAACCAATCCAGCTTGATCAGCATCTGTCTGACGAGCGCTCCTATGGTGGTGGTGGTGCCGCCGCCGGCGCGAGGGTCGATTTCCTCCTCATCTTCGAGGTAGTCGGCGAACCAGTCGAACAGGTCGGCCGGCGGTTGCGTGTAGCGGATATACATGAACCCTGAAATAGGTCACCGGGTTAGTACTGACCAAAGCGGATCGGGTATATAAAGAATTACTGTAACAAGTGTAGTCACAGTGCATAGACTGCCATTTCGACACAGGCTTAAAATTTTTGAACCTGAGTTTTGACAATTTGGCCCCTATTCTTGACTTGATATGTGTTCAATTTGTCAAGTATTAATATTAGCGTCATCTAGCCCAGACCAGGGGCGGCTCACTCCGCGATTCTATCGCCGCGCTACAAGTACATGCTGGCGGCCGCGAGTTCGCGGCCTACTCAGGGGTGGCGCGCGTTCTCACAGAACGCACGTTCACATTTTCTATTGTTACTTTACGTCGTGAAAATTATATGCGATGTCCGCATGTGGAATGGCTAATAATGCTTAGTTAAATAGACATAATTAATAAAATAAATACCATAGGACATTATTATACAGAATTACTATTGATTAAGTCCCACGGAAAAGTTCAATAAGGCTTGTGATGTTGGTATTTCAACCAAAAGATATACATACGGTATATATACCTAGAAAGTACCCAAGACTTGAATATAATTAGTAACATTTTATCTGAGTATTAATTCGTTTTAATCAATAGGCAACCCTATCGCCAGACGCCGCGCACGTGCGGCTCGTTTCTTTGTAAGAATTTTGTAGGCATTTAAAAAGGCGGCATTCCGTAAACATCAAAGCAGTGGGCCTTCTGTACTTGTACTATTATATATTCTGTGCCCAGACTTAACCAAAGGTGTAGCGCTATCTAGGCGGCCGCATGCGCATATTTCTCTAGACGATTCGGAGGTGTTTTTAGGGTTCCGTAGTCAACTAGGAACCCTTATAGTTTCGCTATGTCTGTCTGTCCGTCCGTACGTCCGTCCGTCCGTCCGTCCGTACGTCCGTCCGTCCGCGGATAATCTCAGTAACCGTAAGCACCAGAAAGCTGAAATTTGGTACCAATATGTATATCAACCACGCCGACAAAGTGCAAAAATAAAAAATGGAAAAAAATGTTTTATTAGGGTACCCCCCCTACATGTAAAGTGGGGGCTGATATTTTTTTTATTCCAACCCCAATGTGTGATATATTGTTGGATAGGTATTTAAAAATAAATAAGGGTTTACTAAGATCGTTTTTTGATAATATTAATATTTTCGGAAATAATCGCTCCTAAAGGCAAAAAAAGTGCGTCCCCCCCCTCTTACTTTTGAACCATATGTTTAAAAAATATGAAAAAAATCACAAAAGTAGAACTTTATAAAGACTTTCTAGGAAAATTGTTTTGAACTTGATAGGTTTAGTAGTTTTTGAGAAAAATACGGAAAACTACGGAACCCTACACTGAGCGTGGCCCGACACGCTCTTGGCCGGTTTTATTATTCAATTTGAATCTGTTATATTATACACCGTGTTTTTTTTTCCGTTAAATTCGACATGTCGTTTGGTTCGTTATCAGGAACCACACTGTATATCACTTTTAGTTAAATTCGCCAAAAAAATGTTTTCATCGTTTTCATACATATTAAATGAATTGATTAGTGTGAGAGACCCTTAAGAATATTATTCAAGTTAGTGTCAAGTGATTGACGGCACATGGCAAAACAAATAACATTGGGATGTGGTAAAGGCTGTCACACGTGTTGAGTAATTTTTTTTTTCTTTTTAATAACTCGATAACCGTAAGAGTTAAGACGCTAGTTTCTTAGATAAATTAATTGTATTTAGTGTAAAGAAACATCCCTTAACAGGAAAATGAAAATGAAAATGAAATATTTATTTTTCAAGTAGGCATATTACAATGCGCATATGAACGTCAAATAAAGCTACGCCGGCTCTAACCCTACGCCTCAGCCTCGAGAAGATTTCAGTCCCCCCTCAGTTGGGAGGGGGGTATCCACTATGGGACCGGCAAGAAACTCGGCGGGCAACTTCTTTTCAAAACATTACATCTTATAATTAACATGCATTAAATAACAACATACAATTTAACATGCAAAAGTATTCATCAAAGAATATGAACAGACTAGGTACTCTATGGAAATCAATTTCAATAAATTATATTATTGCTTAATAATACGTCGTTCTTCTTCAGAGAAAACATATCAAATTGTCATAGAAGAAAAAGATAATATGAATCTCAATATCATTAAATATGTAATTTACCTACACAACATAAAATATAAAATATTTGATGTGCTTTCTTATCTGAAGTGTCCTCTATACATAATACAATTATTTTAATTGCTATTCGTTTTTTGTAGTTTCTGGTTCGGGCCATGCATGTTTGTCTGTCAAATAGTCCTCGACTCTGTAATAAGCCTTTAACATCAATGATTTTTTTAAGTAGTTCTTAAGAGCTGGGAGGGGTAATCTCAAAGCAGTGTCAGGTAACTTATTATAAAAATGAATGCATTGCCCAACAAATGACTTCTGTACTTTACGGACACGAAACTTCTTTATGGCAAGCTTATTTTTGTTTCTAGTGTTATAATTATGGATATCAGAATTCTTAGTGAAACAGTCTAAATTCTTAACAACATAAATTATACTATCATAAATGTATTGGGAAGCTACAGTTAAGATATTAATTTCTTTGAAGAGTTCTCTTACTGATTCACGTGTTCCTAAGTTGTAAATAGAACGAATGGCTCTCTTTTGTAATACAAAGATAGTCTGTATGTCAGCTGCTTTGCCCCAAACCAGAATACCGTATGACATTACACTGTGAAAATAACTATGATACACTAGGCGAGCTGTCTCAACATTAGTCAGTTGCCTGATTCTCCTAACGGCGTATGCGGCTGAACTTAATTTGCTTGCTAGTTTCTTTATATGAGGACTCCATTGTAGATTTTTGTCCAATGTTAAACCAAGAAACAGTGTTGTATCTACCATCTCTAAGCATTCATCATTCAAAAGTATTTTTGTATCGATGTATGTCTTTGGTACTAACTGAGGCCGATGGAGTATCTAATTTTAGTTGGGAATAGGAATATTTTTTATGCGAAGCTGACTACTCGCAGACGACTGGATAGATTGGGATTTATATTGTTGGCTCTATATTCAGTTACCTCAGTAAAGTTTTCATTGTTCAAATAGAGAGTTAATCACAGTACCATGCTTAGAGAGCCGCAGTTACAGTACCATTAACATCAGTTAACGATTCGGGTTTTACATCTATCTTGCTCGCACTTATGCGATCCCGATAAAAGCGGAAGCCGAAGGGTAAAAGCCGAATCGTTAACTGACTTTAATCGTACTGTACTGGTTCGTCAATACATATACATTTTCATCAAAAAATCCTACATTGTTCAACCGAATTTATTCGTTATAGTTTACCTAGAAAGATTAGATACTGAGAGCTTGAGCTTTATTTATCTTTTAATTAATTCCCAAAATATAATTATTACAATCTAAATATGGTTTTTAAATTCAGGTTTGAAGAAAATAAATATCGCATAGGAGAGCTACTTACTTTCTAGTTTGTACCACTAAAGATCAGAGTCAAGCCGCTGGCAGACCTGCATTAGATGCCTTCAGAAATTCGCAATGTTGCCCCTTGCAATTATTAATATCGTTTAATTCGCTAAAGCAGCTAAGGCAAGTAAGGCAATCAGCATTTTATAAGAACAAAATAATTTATATAAAACATTTTCTTTGCATTGATGTTGTTCGCAATGGCAATAACTTGCCTTATCCATACTAATATTATAAATGGGAAAGTGTATGTGTCTGTTTGTTTGTCCGTCTTTCACTGTAAAACGGAGTGACGAATTGACGTGATTTTGTGAATGGAGATACTTGAAGGGATGGAGAGTGACATAGGCTACTTTTTGTCTCTTTCTAACCTCCCACTTTCTCAAAATGGGGGGCCGAAGTTTGTATGGAGCATTCTGCAATTTTCTAATTTAACGCGAGCGAAGCCGGGGCTAAAGCTAGTTGTTTTATATTGTATCGTGACGGGGTTCCTGAGGCAAGGTCTCTGCTTAGTAATAATGCCAAGAAATGGTGACAACCATATGAACTGACGTAAACTGGAGTAAATTTTAACTTCTGATTAGCAGAAACGTCTGCAATCGATGCCTTAGTGGAAAATTTCGCTGGCTTGGTTGAAGTCTTGGTGGCTCAGTTGGCAGAGCGCTGGAGTATCGATCCAGAGGCCGTGAGTTCAAGTCTCACCCAGGGCAGACATTTTCCACTTTTGCCATGCATATTAGGTATTCATAATCTAATCACAGGTATTTTAAGGATCGGTTCACACCGGAATGGTAGCGACGCGGAGAGCACTTTTAGTGTGAAATAATTTTAAACTTTATCTACATATTTCCATTCCGGTGTGAGCCGACCCTAATGGTAGGCGCTGCAATGCACATTGGCATTAGTAGCACAATGTTGTAGACTAAGTGATGCTGCATTCTCAATAAATAAATAAGACTGAAATGACACAGTTCGCAAATGCCAAAGGTGACTGTCAAATCGCATTGCAAAGGGAAATCTGGTGATACAGATAAGAATACTGCTAGGATCCTATCAGTGTTCGTTCAATAGTTATCTAAATAGATTCTCAATCGACAATAAATAACTATTTCTAACGGTAGTTTGATTGACATGCATGTCTAATGCAAAAAACGGTCATTCAGTTGGTTTTAGCTTAGCATTACTCATAATGTAGGCACATCTAAATATACATTCCACTAGATTTTGTCCATGACTTCGTCTACGTATTTTATTTTCAATAAGGAAAACATCGTGAAGAGAGCCTAAAAAATGTAGTATGCTAATCATTATCATTTGATACAGAATTTCAGAGCACTGACGTTCGCAATGCAATGAATATGGTAAAATAAATCGCTTATGCATGACTATACGGATTTATTATACGTCGCATACAATATTTATGTCTTTACACAGTTGAATTAAATAATACAGGACAACAATAAACATGAGTTCGCCATGCGGAGAAAAACGTGAAAAGTAGAATTTCAAATAAAAGCAATCATGACATGATAGTTTACTCTTACCAATAAGAACAGTCTCAAGAAAAAATAAAAGAATTAATAAAAAAATACAGCTAGTAAAAAAATAAGCGCGTTACAAAACACGGAGAAACTAAAAAGCAAAAAATAATAAACCTTTGAATTCAGATTTCTTATCGTATTGCAATAATCTAAACATCCAAATTATAAACAAATCAATTATTTTTGTAGTCGGTACCAGACCTGTTCGTCGCCTTGCTAAGCCTGTTTGCCCTACCCAACCATACGCAGGCTGGTACCGACTCCAAAAATAATTGATTTGTTTATAATTTGGATGTTTAGATTATTGCAATACGATAAGAAATCTGAATTCAAAGGTTTATTATTTTTTGCTTTTTAGTTTCTCCGTGTTTTGTAACGCGCTTATTTTTGAAGGCGGTTTTATTTTTTGTTAAAAAGTTTATTTATTTGTTGATTTTTAGTGGTTCCTATTGATATTATATGTATCAGTCCGAATATATGCACACTAGTGAAAGAATTATCCTTTAACTCCAAACCATTGAGGAGTTGACCTTCCATCATCAGCTCAGCCACATAAAATTATTACCATCAGGCGTAAATACTGGTGTACCTTTGAAAAATACACTAAAAACATTACATGTGCCTATAACATTTGAAGAGTTCCCTCGATTTCTCCAGGATCCCATCATCAGACCCCGACTTAGTGCCAATGGGACCATCTCGGGGTTATACCCGTACGATCAAAAAAAAAATTTTGAAAATCGGTCCACAATTCTCGGAGATATCGAGTAACATACATACAAAAAAAAAAAACATTTAGTCGAATTGAGAACCTCCTCCTTTTTTGAAGTCGGTTAAAAAGCTGGAATCGCAATTCATACTTGTTTATGTTATAAGTACTTAGCTAATTACCACCAATACCAAGTCACATTGTTCTTAATAACGTGTTTAAACTGTTTAAGAGTTTTTTTTATATCTTGACAGTTATGTTTAAAGACTTTATTTGATATATCTCTTGATAGTAGCACCAACTATATAGAATAGTATATTTTCCAACCTAACAACTTATTTCCTATTCGATCCAGCGTCTTTGAGATACATCTGAAATTTAGTGCAAATTACAAAACAGACCTATTGATTTATGATGGTTATGTTATTCTTATGGTAGTAGCTAGTAAGAAGTCTACTTATTTATTAATAATGAATATGGCAACCATGTCCATAGTACCAATACCTTACACATAAGACTTCAGACAATATAACCTGGCCTGGACCATAAAATCGAATAATTTATGGCTATCAAATCAATGCCAATTCCAATTGGAATTGTAATGATTGGACGAAATTAAGGTTAGTTTTAGTTTTGTACTTCGTTATTTTTATTTTATTGTAAGTTTCTTTATACTAATGATACCATGATTTGAACAATTGTATTATAACCAGAGATCGGACGGATTTGCGACATTCTTAGTGACTTACGTCATTTTAATGACTTTTAGTATGAGGTGACGCACAAAAATCCGATCTCTGATTATAACACAGAATATATAATAGTACAAGTACAGAAGGCCCACTGCTTTGATGTTCACGAAATGCCGCTTTTTTTTAAATGCCTACAAAATTCTAACAAAGAAACGAGCCGCACGTGGGCAGCGTCGGATGATAGGGTTGCATATAGATTAAAACGAATTAATATTTGGATAAAATGTTATACTATTATATTCATGGCTTGGGTACTTTCTAGGTATTACGAGGGGCGTTCAATAAGTAATGATAATGAGTATTAAAACATAAGAATGTAATTATCCTTATATTTTTATAATTAAAAGTAACTCTTTTGTGATTTATTTACATATTCAATTTTTTCAATTATTATTTTTTTGCCCCCTTTAAAAATTAAAATCTTAACGATAGTCTAAATACCATGTCAGTAAGCACTTCACTTCATTATACTTCAGAGTAGCGATTATTTTACAATTTTATTTAAAGGTCCGGTATAAAATATTAATGATCCTTATATTACCTTCAATATTAGGTATGTCACTTGTAGCTTTAAATACACTAACTTGAGCAGCACCCTCGGCAATTTGAGGGTTCGGTCCTGTCGACTGTCATTTTGAAGGCCAAAAACATTATTATTTGTTTGTTTAAAATGTTCTTATTGTAACTAATCATTTTTTTAATATTAAAATGATTGTATGTTCTTCTTTAATACTAACGTAATTTTGTTTCCAATCTATATTCTCAATTTTCGTGATAATCTGTAAAAATCGTGAACATGACCCAAAACGGAACCTAGAGTTTTTTTGGATACCATACCGTTTGAAAATGTATCTATACGACCTTTTACATTGATGTTACTAACAAAGGATAAACCCAGCTTTAATTTAAAGTATGATTATTTTTGATATTCATGTCAGAAATGAACTCACGACATGTCAAATATTCATGAAAACATGCTCTTATTTTACTGAAAATTTTCATTCCCCACCTTGTGTCAATTATTTACATATCAAAGAAAAACAAATGAAAGTAGTAAAAATTTGAATTATGCAATTTCACTTTAATGAGTACTGCTACATGGACAAGTTAAGAAAAATTAAATCAAGATACAGGAACATATCCATTCTCATTACTTTTTGAACGTCCCTCGTATATACAGTATTTATATATTTTGTTTAAGTCCCAACATCACAAGCCTTATTGAACTTTTCCGTGGGACTCAATCAATAGTAGATCTATGTAAGATTATGCTATTTTATTCATGATGTCTATTTAACTAAGCTTTATTAGCCATTCCACACGCGGACATCGCATATGAAACTTAAAAAAAACTCGCGACGTAAAGTAACAATTAGAATGTGCGAACGTGCGTTCCATGAGAATGCGCGCCACCCCTGATTAGGCCGCGAACTCGCGGCCGCTAGCATGTACTTGTAGCGCGGCGATAGAATCGCGGAGTGAGCCGCCCCTGATTATAATATAACCATTATAAGGGTTGGCTATACTATAATATTATATTTGTATGTATTGTTTCCTTTTTTGACATCATGAACAAGCTTTGATTTTTAACTAATCTTCGTAATTACCAGTATGGACAAAAATGTAGTTTGTAAAATACAAAGATACTTCACAAACGAATGCATGTTTGCCTCAACTATACCCTACGAGTGTAGATTCCCACAGAACCGACACACCTTCAGTAGGTACCATAATCATGACCAACTCGCAAGGAGCTCGAATGTTCGATGTTTCAGTTTCCTGCAGCAGTCTGTTCACTTGCTTCCTGGTTAGATGCGGGGTGTACAGCTTTTACAGGAGACAGTAGACTCTGTTATACCATGTTAAACCATAGATTAAATATAAGAAGATTATCTGTTTGTTGGTCCGCCTTTCACGGCAAAACGGATCGATGAATTGTCTTGATTTTTTAAGTGGAGATAGTTGAAGGGATGGAGAGTGACATAGGCTACTTTTTGTCTCTTTCTAACGCGAGCGAAGCCGCGGGCAAAAGCTAGTATCTCTTATATTTAATTTATGGTTAAACTCACCAAGAGTGTCAGTTTGGTACAGTAGTCTGTTGACCTGCTTCTCACTTAGAAACAGGTTACACCACTTGCACAGGAGACAGAAGGTGGATGAACCTGTTATATCATGGGAATGAAACTCACCAAGTGCTCGGATGTACGGTGAGTCAGTGTGCTGCAGTAGCCCATTGACCTGCTTCCTGGTCAGACGCAGGGTGTACAGCTTGTATAGGAGGCAGAAGGCAGTTGACACGATGCCACCGGCGCCCACGCCGCGAACCTGAACAATATGTGTTATCGTTACTACTTCTGCTAAAGTGAATTTACAAAATAATTTGTTCCAGGGAACTCCTATCTTTCTATCGAATATAATTATAATCTGTCTCATTACTAATATAATACATAAATTTGTAAAATACAAAACGAACCACTAACGTGTCAGGTTTTTTTATAATAAATTTTTGTAAGTGCTCACTCAGTCCACACGTTTTGAGAAAGTTAAAAATGTAAATATCTTACGATTTGTAGCACCTAAGACACTCGAAAGTACTTCAACATTTAGTAAAAATTTTTACTAAATATCCACCATCTAATATTTTATATTCGTTGTCTGGTTTTAAAGATATTCAGACATAACTTTTCTCATACAAATGTATCAAGTAGGGTGACCACACTATATCGGCTCCTGATTTTCCCCACCTTCCCATTGTCATATTGAGCTTGGGGAGTTTCGTTCAATTTTGATAATAGTTTACCGGATTTGTAAGTGGGAGCGAGAAAAGAATAACTATTTCTCGCTCCCACTTACAAATCCGGTACGCTCATCTGTTAGCGCGATTAGATTACCAGGTTCTGGTTTCTTACTAGTGAAGTATTATATTCTTTGTTTCTTACCAATTATTATTCATGTCCTTTTTAATGCATGCATGTCGATATGGTTATTATCCTGACGTCGATAAAAATTACACAATACACATCATCACTAGGCCAAGAACATAACCTAAAAACAGTTTGCAGATGGAGAATTAATATGGTATTAGTTTAATATTATCAAAATTGAACGAACGAAACTCCCCGATCTCAATATGACAATGGGAAGGTGGGGAAAATCAGGAGCCGACATAGTGTGGTCACCCTACTTGATACATTTGTATGAGAAAAGTTATGTCTGAATATCTTTAAAACCAGACAACGAATATAAAATATTAGATGGTGGATATTTAGTAAAAATTTTTACTAAATGTTGAAGTACTTTCGAGTGTCTTAGGTGCTACAAATCGTAAGATATTTACATTTTTAACTTTCTCAAAACGTGTGGACTGAGTGAGCACTTACAAAAATTTATTATAAAAAAACCTGACACGTTAGTGGTTCGTTTTGTATTTTACAAATTCCCATTTCACTTTTACTAAACTATACACATATAATAGCGGTCTAAATCTTATGTTTTTCATCAAAATTCGGCTTTTCAAAAGTGTGTGGATTGAGTGAGCATAAGAAACTATTTGTAAAAAATTTAATACGTCACTAGGTGATCTAATATTTATAGAGGTAGGTTGGCCTATTTTTTACTAAATGTTAGTATATAAATATTATATGTTAAATGAATATATTCACTGTTTTCGTTGGTAGTTTGTGAGAACTGAGTGAGCACATGTTAATGGCTGTATCTTTTGATTTATCTTTTTACAAATTCAGAGATTCGTTTTACAATTGTTTTAGAACTTTTACTAAATGATCAGCATATTTTTTTTTATTTTCGGAAGGTGCTCACTCAATCCACACACACACTCTCTTTCTTTATGATGAGCTTAGTGATGAAATTAAAGAAGAACTTTGTACCAAACGCGATCGTCGGCTATAGCTGTATCAAACTCATTTGGAAATGCCTTTTGCTTATTTGGCCACCCTTTGACTTGCCCGCCGGTGCTCAAAGATGTGCCATGTAAACTAATAAACTAGAAATCGTTTTGTTGGTTACTTTATTTTCAATTCGTAGTCTTTTTGGTACAATCCAGGCCCGAATTAGCGCTGCTTGGGCAAAATGGCGAGAAGTAATTGGTGTCCTCTGCGATCCCAGGATACCGGTGAAGCTTAAGGGTCTTGTGTACAAAAGCATCATCCGACCAGTCTTACTATATGGTAGCGAGACCTAGCCTGCTCTCGGAAGGCATGTCCAGCAGCTACACGTCACAGAAATGAAGATGTTGCGATGGATGTGTGGCGTTACGCGACTAGATCACATACGTAACGAACACATCCGTGGCAGCCTCGGAATCCGTGACGTTGCGAATAAGCTGCATGAAAGTCGCCTACGATGGTATGGCCACATACGCCGCCGAACGGTAGACTACGTCGGAAACAGATGCCTCAACCTCACCGTCCAAGGCCCTAGGTCACGCGGCCGCGGTAGGCCTAAGAAGCGCTGGCTGGACGTCGTGATAGCGGACATGGAAGAGAACCATCTCTAGCCACAGGATGCCGAAGACCTGGCAAAGTGGAGAAGGCTGAGCAGGAAAGCGGACCATGGCGCTAGACCGGGAAAACGCTAGGTTGAAGAAGAAGAGTCTTTTTGGTACAGTACAGAAGGAGTAGTATAAAATGGACTTGAATTGATGAATGCCAATCTTTCGAGCAGGCCAAGATGCAAGACGTGGGTTTCGTCATAAAACCAAACTAAAATGGAGTTGGGAGTGGGGCCCATGTTGCTAGGCAAAGAGATGGCAGGTGGACTAATATTTTAACAGAATGGCTTACAAATGAAAGAAGCGCTTGTCATCCGTTGGCTCGCTGGGTGGACGACATCCGGAAAATTGCGGGTCATAACTGGATAAGAGTAGCTCAGGATCGGGACAAGTAGCGTACTAGAAAAGAGGCCTATGCTCTGCAGTGGGTGAAAAAAGGCTGATATGATGATGATGATGATGATGATAACGGACTTCTTTGATCGGGTCACGCCAAAGCTGATTTTTATGAGGTTGGGTCTACGCCAGAAGGGTAAGAAAGCTGAATTTACATCGGTGGCCTGAGTGGCCTTTCAAAAGCATACATCGGCAAAATTCCAATGATACCGTCGTTATCTGTGTCGAGGAAAAAAGAGCTTTACACGCTGAACTATGCTGGAAACGAATGTCCGGCGTATAGGCCTCGGCATTTTGAGTTGGACGCAAACAGTTTATTAGAAAATGTGGTTCTGTTTTTTGCGTCTTGGAACCACTGAATAATTTTCCATATATGCTATACGATACGTGCAGGACATGTTTGCACCTGATCGGTGGGTTAAAGTAACAACTGAATAGTTACCGCAGCTTCGCCGGGGAAAGGCAGACCAAAAATAGAGATATCACTCGGACGGCGGGAGCAGGCATCAAACCGTGATGAGTGGACGAAGGAAGAGGAGGCATTTACCCAGCAGTGGGACACATATTAGACTTTAAAAAAAACACGATTCTATCAAATGAAGTTTGACACTTGCCAGTGATTGGAACCACAGAGAATGGAATGAAAATCTTCATTTCCTGCAGAACCAGATCAGCAACGAAATTAGGATCATGCAAATTGAAGCAAACCTGGGTTACCTGCGTGCGTAGCCGAATGGCATTTCTCCGACGCCAAACGAAAACGAAACGCCGCGCCAGTTAGTCTGGCTCTGTCGCGCCAATACGTACGAGCGATAGAGATAGATATCTACGAGCGTTTCGTTTCGTGAGCGTTTGTGCCATTCGGCTACGTACCCTGGGGGCGTAAGGCGCAAAAAACAATCGCCTCCTATTCAATCTGCTGATTTGCAGTCTTACACACAGCGACTATAAGCAATTTGCCGACGCGGTGGGCACGTGGGTATTTTGGAACGGACAATATTTCGAGGAGCCATGATATCTTGAATGGATTCAATGGTGATCTAGAAATACGAACATTGAAAAACTTGCCGAATATGCCGAATACCGAATATTTACCGAATATTCGGCCCATCTCTAATACATACATACATTAGTTCACGCTATTCTACTGCTATTTTGTAATATAATAATATAAGTACTGACTATGTTGTGATCAATATAGTCAGTACTTATTTTTTTTCCAGAATTTTGGTAAAGGTTATCTGTGAATGACTAGTCACTATACTCTGTGAAGGATAAAATAACTTAAAACTAAATGTTAGATTCATACTCATACTCACACCGCCGCACATGCCTGTCTGGCCAGCGGTCTTCCTGCTGCCCCTCTCCCAGGGCTCCAGGTGCTTCACCTGGTAGTAGATCTCGTCCACCACCTCGTGGTACGTTTTCAGCTTGAACAAGTGAACTGGAAACATGAAACTGGTTAGAAATGAAGATTTGATGATTTATTTGGTCTATTTACTAAGAATACTTATAACTAATTGGAAATGTAAAGAAAGTTTCATAGATATCTAAAGCAACATGTTTAGAAGGTGAATATTCAATACAGTAATTTTGTGACAGAACATAAGTATTTGGCATTAAGTCCGAACTAGGGAAGATGTACTTGGGCAAGGATATATAGAAATAGGTCATTTGTGTAAACTACAGAAGAACACACTTAAAATTATTTCCCACATATTACACTGATCCTTGCAAGTTTAGTTTTATTTTCATGTTTAATATGATTTCCACATGCTTTATTTACTATGTCCCATTAGGACTGTCTTAAGCAGGTTCTACTGTATTGTATGTACGTCATTGCAATACCATATAATGTTAAAATGAAATCGGGTTGGTGAAATGTGTCAACCTAATTCACAATATATCAGAGTGACGGCTAATAATTATGGTAAGTAAAAAGTAATGTGAATAAATGGTCTAATAATGTGTGTGTGAACAAAGAAATTATCTATCTATGCTCCTGACAACCGAGGTTCAAAATTTGCTAGATTGAATTTTTAACTCTATCAAGTTTACTAAGAGTCGTAACTTATTTGGATTCTATGTAATATGAGTTAGATGTAGGTTCAGAAGGTTGTCAGAAGTTTAAAAAGCCAAATGGGTCCAGCATTAAAAATACTAATAGTATGACAAAGATAGAAGATAATACATTACTTAAAATATTGAATAGAAGTGGCATGAAGAAGTAACTTTATTTATTTTGGTAAAGGCATTTTTACATGATTATATTTTACTAAAAGAGAAGAATCCAGTGAGCTGGTCGATTAAGTGTTTATAAATCATGAAATTTAAGATTAACTGAGAGAATTTTACAAAAATATCACTGAACTGAACTAAAACTAATTTACTAAGACTTGTATTGCGTTTAATCACATCTAAAAGTATTAAGAATAAATATTTTACCGAATAAAAAAGTGAAAGTAAAAAAAATATGTGTTCTGTTGTCGAAACTCCACTGCGTCGTTATGTTTGCTTACCTACCTTTGAAGTAACTCGAACCTTGTATATTAGCTAATATTAAATGGTTCAAATTCATGGTTTCCTGACTACCCCATATTGGTAGTACGTTGTGTTGCTTGCTCGTCTTCGCAGCCTTTTGCTGTTGATCTGAAAATCACATCACGTTAAAGCATCAAACAACAAACATTCTCACTAAATAAATTGGTACGATATCTACCTTCGGTTTCGGACATTGTAATATACTTATCGTTAAAACTTGTTGTGAAAAGTCTATAGCACCCTATTAGCTAAATGAAAAACGCTTCAAAGACAAAATCAATCAATATAATACAATTAAAAGAGTTGTACAATTATGAGTCTTCACTACACACGCTAAGTCGACATGACGTTATGCAGTAATGGCGGCGAACGAACTAAACCGGAAATAAAGACTGAATTGACCGAAATCATGTCTCATGTTGCCAGCTGTAAATAAAAATTACCCCATTTAGACTCCGCGCACACGGGCGACAAAGTTGCTCGGCGACTTTCGTATTTGTATGAAAAGTTGCGTCGCCTCGTGTGCGCACCTTCATACTAGCACATAGACCGAGCGACGGAGACAAAACAGTTTTGTTGCCCGTGTGCGCGGAGCCTTAGCTAACATCGAATTCTTAAGCTAGGAACATACTACGCGGACGTCCGTCGTAAAACGGCCGCGACCGCGACATATCAGTGTGCACGGAACAAAACATCCAGAGAGCCAGATTTCGATCGGACGTCCGTGCGCTCAAGGCCTCGTCCGCGTCCGTCGACCGATAGTTTGCACGGTTATGTGTAATGTCATTGTCCAGATTCCCGTCCGCGGTCGTTTTACGACGGACGTCCGCGTAGTGTGTTCCTAGCTTTAAAGGAGGTCCCGACGGGATGATGTAATCGACCGATTTTATTATATGTCATAATCAGTATTATATTCTTTGTTCATAATAATCATAATGGGCAAGCCAAATTGCCGTTAGCGATTTCATCTCTTAGGAAAATCGAAACAGTGGCGATTTGTCTGTCTTACTTCAACGACGAGGCGATCGTAATAAAATAAGAGCAAATACTATATAAACTCTAGAGTTAATACGTGCAGCTTCTGACGTTTCCCATACAATGGAGCGGCAACAATTTTACTAGCGCCATCTAGCGGTACGAGTTGTTCAAAGTAGTTTGTCAGACTTTTATTTTAGTAAATTAAAATAGAAAATGCGATTACTTGATCTACTTTAACATTTTTAGACGGAATAAAACAAAAAAATAAGAATGTGTGACTTTTTTTAATTTTATACTGTATGAACTAAACTATTTTGATCAACTCATGCCGCTAGGGGCGCTAGTATCGCATGTTGCCAACTTTGGCACCAAGCTGCACGTATTAACTCGTAGAGTTTACATAGTATTTGATAAGAGTGACATGACCAAGACATGAGCATGACAGAGAAAGTTGCGCGTAATTGGCTTTCACAGGCCAATCTTCTCAATCCATGTTACATCTACCTCAGAGTAATAAGATCTATACGATAGTACTCTTTATTATACTGTGACGTATATTTACAATTTTTTTATGAAATAGGAGGTAAACGAGCGGATGGTTCGCCCACTGGTAGGCGGTTACCGCCTCCCATGGACACCTGAAACACAAGACGGTATACCGACAGGTGTAAAGTAATTGAGCCTGATCTCTGAAAATACTTTTCCAAATTTCAAGTTCCTAACTCAAAATGAAATTTGATCTCCATACGAACTTTCACTACTTTTTTAATCCCCTTAGGAGTGGGATTTCTTAAATCGCTTCTTATCTGTTGTACACTCTAGCAAATTTTAACTTTCTAGCTGAACCCAGGTTAGAAATCAGGATTTTTGTCTACATATGTACATACAATACAATCATGCCTGTTTCCCAGAGGGGTAGGCAGAGAACACAGATTTCCATTTACTATGATCCTGACAAACCACTTTCGCTTCACACACTTTCATAATGTCTACAATATAATACTATAATGCATGTAGTGCATTCCATAAAATGAAGGATGAAATAAAATAAAAGAGTATAAATTGTCAATTATTATGTTATTAAAGTAATGCTACGGTATAAAAAGAAGATTATAGATACATTTAAAGTTAACTTAAAAGTAGTGTTGATTAAGGACTTATTGGTAGTAGAGCTCCAGGTTCATTCCGTCGTGGATTTCATCTGTGTAATAGAGTTAAGAAAATATGTTTGTAGAACAAATTATTCAAATATCAAAAAATCAAGTTCAGCAACCATAAGTGGATTTTGGTTTCCTATACATATGTATAAGTCTTCTCCATTTGTGAAATTTTGATTCTAGCTAAATGTTTGGTTGGTTTTGCGCTGAAAGTCAAACTTTGGTTGGACTCAAAAATAAAATACAAACAAAAGTTCATAATAAAAAAAGTAGTTTAAGGCTCAAATCTGTTAAATGGGTATGTTCTCAGTCTATCTTTCAACTCTGGTGGCAAGAAATAATATATTTTTTACAGATGTTGTCATGGAAAATTGCAACAGATATAGAAATATTGCTGAAATGTAAATTTTAAATTATTATGATTAATTGAAGACAGTATTATAACTTAAAACGAAGTTGGGAAATGCAAAATCACTGGAGATATATGCATTAACTGTGAAAAGGATACAATCCGATAGTTTGATGTGGTCTTTGAACACGGTGTACCATTTCTTCAGAACTATCTTGTCGTATCGCGTGCCGGTCTGCGCTGCAATCAGCTTCTTGAGGTCCCCCACAGTGTCGTCGGGATTGCATTTCACCCTCACCTTCTTCCCAAGACGATCGTTGCAAGTTACTTCTAGCATTTTCTAGGACAACGAAAACAAAAGTTAAATAGGTTGTTTTCTAGAAGTAAGTTTCATGTATGTTGTATAAGTTGTATTTGACTTACAGATTGGATTATTGGTGACAATATTTAGTTGCTCTTGGAGCAAAACTCTTGAGGATATAAGATGTTTGGCTATATCAACAATACAAAAACACGCAGCGACATCGATGTCGTCTGACAATAGATATCAGCGTTTAGATATTGCTATAGATCGTTGTTCATGTCATACTTGGATTTGAGCTTATTCGAAATAAAGGTTAATTTATTGAATTGAAAAAACTGTTCCAAAATTATCATGCTATTTTTAGTTATTATTTTAGACTCGTTGTAGAAACCATTTACATTCTCGTATGAGCATAATTATTTTTAATTACTCTTCTGCAGCAAAAATTTCACTTTCATTAAGTTACTTTGAGGAGTCGAAACGCCCGTATTTTTTTTACATTCTTTTAACGTCACATCCCAGTTGAGAAACTTTAATGATGTTGAAATTAGTTCATATTACATATATTACAACACAAATTTCATAGAAACGATTTAAAAATGCTGATACTATATACCAATTCACAACTTTGTGACTGATGTCATAAACAAAGTTATAAAGTCAGTTACTTGAACCGGAAGGGTCTTCCAACTATCCACACGTCACTCACTCGCAGCGACAGTGAGAAAGACAGTGTAGTGAATTTTCTTTTCAGTGAATGTGGTCTTGTGGTTGTGAATACGCCGAGGAAAATGCAAATTCCAAATGAATACGTCTCTACTGCGGAAGATGTGGCAGATCAGGTGAGGACTAGCATTTTTTTGACTGTTTTAATATAATCGGTGCTAAGTCAGTTCGTACTTTGGATAGGTGCTGTCACGTCACCGAACTTTTTCTCTTGGCTTGCACCCTGTTGCTCGGTTTTATGAATGTAAATAATAAAAATAGTTCCGGCACGTTTTGCTGCGTGTGCCAAAAAGATATCTGCGAATTACACAGTCTTCCGTGTCCACATTACATTCGGGCTTACAGATGTTTGCCCCTTTTAACCTACTTATCTTCTTATTGGATTGACGTATAAACTGATAAATTACAATGTTAAATGTAATTGATGTCCTTCTGCAGCTTAGCCAAAGCATGATGTTTTAGACAGTTAAGCCTGTAGTCAAATAACATGTATTTTTTATGCTGAAAAACTTCTTTAAAAAGTTAGTCCTTTCGCGCGAAACTCGTTCAGGATGCAACATTTATAACTTTCACCATTACGTAAAAGCGAAATGTAGGTAGTTTGATATTCATGCATCAATATGCCATCTCTAGATTACCAATAACTTTGTCCCTTGACATTATTGCTTTGAAATGAACACTAAAATCAGCCACTACTTGTAGGCCAGTGAAATCTGAAACTCTTGTCTGTGTTTGTTTAGGATCCAATTTTTTTAACATCTGCACATATAATGCATGATTTCATAGCTTCAACCCTCTAGTTTCAACTTAAGCCTTAGTTGTATAAATTTAACTTTTAAGTAGTTTTCTTTAAAATTGTAACTAATTCAGTAACACAATGTAAATGGTTCCCCGCGACACAGGCACAGCCTAGTGCGGAGACCCCTGGAAATGCAGAAACCTAACTCTGTTAATAAACTTTCTTTCTTCCTTTCAATGAACCTATAATTTAAACTATTTATTAAAACAGAAAGCTTTAAGTTGGCTAAGTATGAAATAACACATTACACAATTAAAACACCAATCTATTATTAACAAATTTCACTAACTAACATTTATTAACTAACTTAACTAACATCAGTCAAAAATACCCCCCCCCCCCCCGCAATTTGGCTAGGAGATACACATATTGAGTTCAAGACACCCTACAACTTACTTAATGTCACTTTCTATTTCATTAGACTTCATTAGAGTAAGGCAGACAGAACCTATATTATATTAGTCCATTTAATTGAGTATACTGCCTCTATTAATATGTAAAATAAAAAGGGACAGCTGGTAACTACAGTTATCAAAAACAATTGAGCAGCTATGAACAATACAATTTCAATATCCATAACTTATGAAGACCATCTAAATACCACTTCCATCGTTCCTACTGTAAAGCTCCAATACTGTGCACTAGTAAAACTTCTTCATTGGCTGAGAATTATTTGGAATTATAACAATATTTTAACCAGACATGCAATGTTAGCCAACCGTTTAACCTAGTTAAACCATATTAAAAGTACAAAATTTAAGTTAAAAGTGGTTTATACTCTACATAAATTGGGCTAAAATTGAGGTACCACATGAGCAACTTTCTCTTTATGCTAATAACATTGGCAAATAGCTACACATAACAGTGCAGTGGACAGTAACTATACTGGGTAACTATAACTATACATTACAAGTACTGTCAGTCTAACAAGTTATGTACACATTTGCTATGTTTATAAATGAAAACCATAACAAGCTAGAGTTATAATGGCATGGTTTTCATTATATGTCAACATAACAACCTAGCATCTGATAAGCGTAAGTACATGGGCACAGATTAAATAGTACTACCATATGGAAAGGAGACAAGTGATTCTGTGATTCAAGCATGTAATGTGTTGTCCCTTTCATTTCTATGCCATACTAGCTTTAGCCCGTGGCTCCACTCGCGTTGAATTCGAAAATTGTGGAATGGTCCATACAAATTTCCTCCCCCTCCATTAGGGAGGTGGGGATTTAGAAAGAGACAAAAAATAGCCTATGTTACTTTCCATCCATTCAACTAACCCCACTTAAAAAAATCACATCAATACATTGCTCCGCAAAGATACAGGCACTTTCCTATTTATAATTATTGGCATGGATATCACTATCCCTTTCAATAGTTCAAATAATTATGTTTAGCCGATCCTCATATTTGATGAGTGCTTTATGCTTTGACAAGCATAATGGAGCCGAAATTGCTTGAAAGACCTAGTGTGCACCACTGATATAGATCTTGGTGCCCAATGATAACCTCATCATCCTCCTTGCGTTATCCCGGCATTTGCCGCGGCTCATGGGAGCCTGGGGTCCGTTTTGACAACTACTCCCAAGATTTGGCGGAGGCACTAGTTTTTACGAAAGCGACTGCCATTTGACCTTCCAACCCAAAGGGTAACTAGGCCTTATTGTAATTAGTCCGGTTTCCTCACGATGTTTTCCTTCACTGAAAAGTGACTGGCAAATATCTAATGACATTTTGCACATAAGTTTCGAAAAACTCATTGGTACGAGCGGTTGTTTGAACCTGCGACCTTCGGATTGAAAGTCGCACGCTCTTACCGCTAGGCTACCAGCGCTGCCCAATGATACCTAATGATTGTAAAAAGCTGTACCTTTCACAAGAATCACGCAAGTGATGCGTGAAAAGAGGGAAAACCAGCCATTCGTTGTTTTTGAGTTTTGCTGAACATACAGACATACTGATAGTAGGAGACTTTGTAAGATGTTAGTGAATTGCTACAGCAGATGGATACCATGTTTGCAAAGAATTTGTAAATTGAAAACAAATCTACAAACTATAAGTTTTCCCAACAATATTTTCCCATAAATAGGTATAAGGTACAGCGGGACAAATCTCGACTGGGGGGCAATTGTAACTAATCCATTATTACACTATGATGTTGAGTTCTACATGTATCCACTGAACATGCCTACTATATATAACCGGTGGACATTCTATTTAATAATGCAAACATTGTAAAACATGAAAAAAATGGAGTAGTTACATTTGCCCCCCAGTCGAGATTTGCCCCGCTGTATAGGTAATTCCACGGAGGTTGAAGTGAATGATAACACACACACCTAAATGAAGATTAGTACTGATTGCAAAAAAAATAATGAATGAAATGAGTGAGTGAATGTAAAAAAAACGATTAATATATTTTTGAAAAACATTATTATTTATTGATATACTTATCATTAATGGTATTAAAAGCAGTAAAACATAATGAACAAATCCTTTTATAAACCACCGTCACTTGGCATATCTTCATCTGATTCGTTAGGATTGATTATAAGGTTTTGGTTTTCGGTTAAATCATCTACAATACAATACAAATACTCTTTATTGCACACACGAAACAACATATCATAGGTTCTCTTTCCCTATATCTTTCTTCGTTTTCTTGGGTTTTTCTGAAAATACTGTGAAACGTTTCTTTATCAAGTTTCTTTAATTTTCTCATGACGCTATTAAATGTGAACTCAGTATTACTAGCTGGAAGTCGCGGTGGCACGAATAAAATTTTGCTACGGACAAACGATATTATTTTATTAATAGTTATTTGTTATACAAGGGGGCAAAGTTGTATTTTAACGCTAAGTGTGGAATTGAAAAACGAGTAAGTGAAAGGATTCTATAGTTGAACCACGAGCGAAGCGAGTGGTTCGAGAATAGAATCCTGAACTTGCGAGTTTTTTAAAACACGAGAAGTAAAATACATTTGCACCCGAGTGTAACACAAAACTTTTCCCCTCACTATAGCGAGGAAACTACAACGCAAAAAAATGCGTTTATCACTGCTTCCAGTAGTTCCACAGGTGGTAAATCATCTTTATTACTAGATTCACCTACTTTTATGAATTTTAAACCAGTTAATTTGACTTTATTCAAGGTCAAATTACTTTACCCACTAGTGGATAAAATGCGTTTTTACCCGCTGGTATTAAAGGACAAAACACGTGTTTCCGAGCTAGTGAGGGGAAAATTAAATTATCCGGTGAACTTTATAGCTCATATGAAATTTCACTTCTAAATAAGTATTCAGCTATCGATATATTTTATATCGGAAGGATGTCCCTATGTTACTTTGAAATTTGTGTAATTTTGAAAATCGCTAATGTCTACTCTCTCTATCTACACCATGTTTTTACGTAGAACAAACATTAAAAAAATACAGAAGAATTGAGAACCACTTTCCTTGAGATTTGGGGCGGCGGTTAAAATAGTAACGAAATGGGAAAAATACATTGGGACACTTTTTTCTTATATGTATTAGGATTGAAAGAGCTCGCGATTCCGAGTGGAAACCTCATAAAAAATTCCAAATCTAAAAAAAGTAGGGTGGACTTCTTAAAAAAAATGGCCCATATGTTTACTTTACCATTGCATTGGACTCAAACGGCTACACCTGCTACGCTGTACTTTTCGTAGCCCGTAGCAGCATTTCGTAGAGACAATCCGTAGCAATAAATAAATCAGGTTGAAGTATATTAAATATACTTCAACCTGATTTATTTATTTATCAATTATTGATGTTATTACTACTGCGACTTCTATGTCTGCTAATCAGTAATGAAAAAATAGGTAAACACCATTTTAACAGCTACGATGATAAAATAAGGCAATTTATTACATATTATCTTTGATTTCTACGATTTTTATTACAATCATAATCTGACAATTAATCAATCACATACGAGATAAGTATTTTATTTTCTGGTTTGAAAATTGTTCTATAGACGTAATTCTTAACAAAATAGTAAATAGAAACTTTTTGGTCTTTCTTACAATCCACTGTTGAATCTGCAGTCGGTACACGGTAAGAACACTAATTTCAAAATCTCGTTGTCATTACATGACAGTGTTATAGTGTGCGTGGCCTCAACTGAGTTGAAACTACCTATACCTTATGTATAAAATTACCTAAATATTTATGGGTGAACGAATGAGTATATTGAAGTGACCAGCACAGGCATAAATGTGTCGCTTAACTTCAAATTGGCTAAATCCATTCTGCTATAAGGTTGATTATGTTTCAGATCATATTATATTTTTTATATATTCAAACTTAAAGCAGAATTGATTTACCCAGGTTTGTAGTTAAGCGATCACCTAGAGTTTGAAATTCTTAGTGTTTACATTATTGATATTTTTCACCACCTAATATCTAATGGGGATGAATTTTTTTTGTAGCAAAATCGTAATAAAAAACATACGGTACCTTCGTAAAATTGAGTAGATTATATTCGGGGCTATTCAGACTTTATATTTAGTCCCGAGTCTAATATAGATCACATTGTGTACAGTCAATATTTATATATATTTCGGCTATATTTCCGAGCTCATATAACCCGGCAACCTTCAAATCAAGAGTGAACAGGCATCTTCTGGGCGAGCTCACTCCATCGTAGGCCACGTCTTTGCCTGTGGCTAGTCTGTGGCCAAGAGTAAGCCCAAGTTTGAATGCTGAAAAATGTACAGTGCTACAAGTTGGTAACCGCAATCCACATCTTGCTTACACCCTGGAAGGAACGAAACTTACACCAGTTAAAGTGCAAACAGACTTGGGAGTCAAAATTACTGAAAACCTCAAGTGGGAAGAACATCTAACAAGTATCACCAAAAGAGCTAAATCTTTAATATACCTCGCTAGAAAAGCCTTTGGGATACTAACGCCTGAACTCATGCTTAAGATATACAAGACATATGTTAGACCCATCTTAGAGTACGCTTTCCAAGTCTGGAACCCTTATTTCGCCAAAGATGTTGAGATGCTTGAGAAAGTGCAACGTAGTTTCACAAAAATACCCAAACAACTAAAAAAAATGTCTTACGAAGAACGACTTAAAGTGCTGAAGCTTACAACGCTAAAAGGACGCCGAGAGCGTGGAGACCTCATTGAAACGTTCAAGATTTTAACGGGGCACTATGACATAGACCAGTTTCAAGACCTGTACAAGCGCAATAATAACACCCGTCTGCGAGGCCACCAGTACAAACTAATATCTGAACTGTCTAAAAACAACCCTCGCAAACATTTTCTCAGCAACAGAGTGGTCAAAACATGGAACAAACTACCAGAGGACGTGATCTCAGCACTGAATGTTAACCAGTTTAAGAACCGACTAGATAACTACTTAACAAATTTAAAGAACACATCTTAAGAAAGAATTGTTGATACAGGCAACTATCAGTTGTTATAAATAATAATAATTTATAATAATAATAAAAAAGTCAAGGTATTAAATATAGATGCGGACAAAGTGCCTTAAATATGTATCCACATCTTAACATATCAGCAATAAAGTCGTGTATACATACCGGGTGTCCCTAAAACCAACGTCAAAATAAAAGGGGTGATAGGACATCTTATTAGCTATCATTAAGCGAATTTGACCTTAATGAAAATGTCTTGGTTTTTGAGATATTGCCACTTTTTTACTTTTTCTCTTTACGTTTTTTTAAACGGCCGGTTGTATCGCCCAGTCTTTATAAAGGGTTAATACAGGATATATGACATAACCGCGTAATGGAATCACAAACGGCGTCTAGGTAATTGACTCGGCCAAAGGTCAAGGGTACTCAACCGATTGTAGAGTAAATGGCTCAGATGTGTTCATTTCGATCTTTCGCAATCAGACATATCGGAGCGGCTGAGACGTTCACAAATATCTAAACACGCGCCCTAATGCCGTGACAACGGGGGCTCATGGCGTATTCATATATTTGTGAGTATCTCGGCTGCTTCGATATATCTGGTGGTGACTGTATGTAATATTGCACGACATAAACCCTTTGAATGATAAGAAAACAGGTTGACTATGCACTATACTGTTCGTTTTAAAGTTCTCCTCTCAATCCCAATCCCTCTAGGAAACAGCTCTCCTCTCAATGAGGTCTAGTTTTTCAGTAGCTTCAGAATAATCTATCTATCTACGTATCTATTAAACTTTTCCTCATACATAGCATCTACACGAACACATTCGTACATATTTAAGGTCGTCAGTGTCATTACAATAATTATTAAGCATTGTTGTTTTTATTTCGAATTAACCCAGTTAGTGCTGGTTCATGCTTTATCGGCGTATTTTTTGCCGCCGCCGCCGGTATAAAAACCGTACACTCGGACTTCGGGACAAAAAACCATAATCTAGTTGGTAGTAGTCATTGGTTGGTTTTTTATACTGACCCGATAGAAAGTGAAGATAGTACCGTATATGAAGAGTAATATTATAAAAATAGACCATTCATGCTTCTTTGCCGTTTTTCTGCGAGGCCAGTAGGCGATTGTGCTACAAATCAAATTTAGTCTAGACTTTAGAAATTGCGTATTTGGCACCAGTCAATGATTGGGTCACCCATATCACACTTTATCGTATAACCTTGATTATAATATAAAACTGGTAACATTTAAATATTTATTTCTTTATTACCTAAAGATAAGATAAATATCGCGTATCATGCTTGTGTGACAGTATTTTTTTATCGGTATTACTTAATTGTCATTACACGTGTAATTTCTTGTGTCGTTTGTTAATAGTCATGATGTTGCCTCAAGTTTCCTAATGGCTTGTCAAGGTCATTATTAGGTACACAATGCTATGTTGACACATGCTGAAATTTACCATTTTATTGGTTGATTGCATTTTTTACATGGCGTAAGACTGTATTTCAAGCACATTTCAAGGCTTTTTTCGAATTTAATATTGTATACTTTTTTGGGTTTATAAACTTTATAAATTCAGGTCTAAGTAAATTTATAATGCTATTAGCACGCCATACTAAACACCAAAGTAAGCAATAATGTAGCTTATTTACAGAAATTAAATTTCATGTTTCAAACACGTTATCTTAATCATACAAGAGCGATCTATCATCGGAAGTAAACGCAGGTCACGCAGGTCGTACCTTTAGAGCGAAACCGACCTAAAGCTAAGCCAAACCGTTATTGAGTTGGGTCAGTTTCGTTCTAAAGTGTTCTGGTTCTTCATGTATTTTAGCAGTTAGTCTAAGTTACATTGTTCTAGGTAGGTATGACAAAATTGTAAAAAGAGGGCGAACATTTATTTACTAACATGAAACATAGTTTGTTGTACTTTCGTGAATATTTTAACATTTTTAACCGTTGTTTGTGATTATATTCCTGTAAGGTAAACGTACCAGTGCTCGACACGCTAATGCCCAATAACCAATACTACTCGATGAGACCCTTCTGTCATATTTACTGATACTTAACATTGAAAGTGGCATCTATTGGGACACTGACGAGTACTGACTTTATCTTAATATGATTATGACTTACACAATACCTACATTATTTCTAAGTACACAATTGAAGTCGATTCACAAGAGTTGGCACGAAGGGAACTAATGAGTGAATGAAAAATATCTATGTGTCTGACAGATTCTCCAATAAATTAGTGTCTCTTGAGCTCTTGACAGTTACGACTGCATACGACTGCAGGTGTCACTCACACAATAAAAGTGTCAGCTTTCATGAGTCAACAGCAGCCGATACTATATAGTTTTTTTTTGTTGTCCAGGTGATACGCAAAGGCAAAAATATCCTGCCCACAGTGGCACGGCTGTGCCTCATCAGCACGTTCCTGGAGGACGGGCTCCGCATGTGGTTCCAGTGGTCGGAGCAGCGAGACTACATGGACATGTCGTGGGGCTGCGGCAAGTTCCTCGCCACCATGTTTGTGGTGAGTCTCAGTTGTAGTAGTATCGGAGACAAACGACGACTTACCAGCCCTTCTAGCACAACTTGCCTTGTCGCGCGCGAGTCCATACTTGAAGTCGAGTCCAGCTTGATGTATGGACTCGCGCGCGACAAGGCAAGTTGTGCTAAAGGGTCAGTAAGAACCTTCTTGCATTGCGACAAAGGTCACGAAGACGCGATGCGCACGATAGAGGCTATAGAACTAGTTCTTCCTAGTTCTGCATAGTTCAAACTAGAGTCAAAATGAGCTGGTTGTGAATTTGATGGGTCAAACAACAAATAATTTTGACGTCTGAAATAACTTTGGTGTAGCTTATTGGGACTCGTTTCAAAATCGTTGCCAACAATGGCAACTTAGTTCTGGCTGTCTGTAACAATTTGAAAACGTAAATTTTTTCAAAGATTTACTCCTTATTCATAAACGTACTCAAAGTTATCAAGCCGATAAAGTTCGTTTGTCCCTTTCCGACGTATTGGTGTGATAGAAACGAACTTTATCGCCCTGATAACTTTATAGTACTTTATGAATAAGGGGATAAGTCTTTAGCCTATGTTCACGATGTTGGTATACGTAAAAGTAGTTAGAAAAATAATTGAAGACGCTATTAGCTAAAACTTGCATTGAATTTGTGTTTGGATAAGCACTTTTTAAAGTAATAATACAAATGGAAGTCGTGACATTAATTACAGATAGGAATCATTAATTCACTATTTTCACCAAGATTCTGCAGCGAGGAAATACACTGAATAATACGGTCAGCATTAATTAAGTAATAACGATCCGTACCACAACTGCACCACAATTACCAAAGAACTAACCCAAATGACATAAAAACAATGACCGTCACAAATACAAACAATAGGTACTTACTTAATTATTCAATAATTCCAATTATAAAATAAAATAAGAATAAATACGATCAGGTTTCAATTAACCATCATACATTTTTACGGTATTATTGTTCATTTAAGCGGAATCGTATTTAATTTTATTTTCACGAAAACCAAAAAATAATAGGTTTAGAGATGTAAAGGACCTTTGGGCCCTTTGATCAATAATTGATTTATGCGGGCGTCTTTTTGTAATTTAATTTGAATAGATTTAATACGTTCCAGACTTCCAGTAGATTAAATAAATGATCGCCTAACAATAGCTATATAATTTATATCCATTCCCCAAGTTGTTCACGAGATCATTAATGAATTGGTTAGGCAAACATAATAGAAATACACGTCTCATTTCATTGAAATCGTACTCAAAAACCACCGACAATTTAGAAAAATAATAGTTATTTTTTAACAATAAGCTTGTTGACGGTGAATACGTGCCCACGCCGCCGATTTTTTTCCCAAATCGCCGCTGCCGTTTATTTTTATGCGGCATATCTGCATTCGGCATCAAAGGGTTCAGTTGCTTTGTGGAAATATTATCACAAGGTGTAAATGAGTGTATTTTTGTTACAGATTGTAAATCTGCTCGGTCAGATCGGTGGCTGCGTGATGGTTCTCGGGAGGCTGAAGGTGGACATCGCTTGCGGTGTGCTCTTCTTCATTGTAGTACTTCAGGTAGGTGTGCCTTTTTAAGCTATTACTGCCCAGATTCGCTGTGGCGATGATGTTAAAGATTGTGTGATCATAATCAAATAACTGGCGGAGCTTCGCACAGGATCGAGACAACCGCCGTACACTTGTGTCGGAAGCCAATACTCATTTTCGGTCTCTGCGCCATTGGGTAGCAGTAGCAGTATACAATTTACTAAGATTCATATATAAAACTAGCTTTTACCCGCGGCTTCGCCCGCGTAATAAAAGTATTCTTATTGAAACGTTTACAAAAAATAAGATTTTCATTTGGATCCGTAGGTTTCTTTGTAGGTACATCTGTCCGCGATTATTTCGATTAAGGTAAAGCGGGGCAATTCTCGACTGGTAGTTGTAACTGATCTATTTGCTGTACGGTCAGCCATGAAAGTGGTTTCCCACTTTTCGACTCTATTGATCAAAAAGTGGTAAACCACTTTTTTGGCTGACTGTACCTTACACATATTACTATTGTTTTAAAAGAAATTCTTGCAATGATTGTAGAATTGTTACACAGCGACCATAGCGTAGGTAGTAGGTACGAATATGTATGTATTTTACCTATATAAATATTTATACTGGGGAAACTTCATACAACCCACATAGCCAGTATCTCGACGCTATGGTCGGTAGGGTAAAAAGTACTTCCTTGCATTATCGCTTACAATTTTTTCCATTTTGCTTATACTTATTGCAAACGTAAACATATAAAAGGCAAGCAAACAACGATCTTCTTACAGCACATTGAATGTAATAGTTATTACAGATGCAGGATACTCGCCGATGCATACTTACTAATCCCTTCCCACTGAGCCGCCTGCATTTTACACTGCCTAGATATCGATTGCCGACCGATTATTCCGACCCCAATCCCTATTCTTATCCCCGTCCCTATCTCTATCCTTGTCCCCGTCCCCGTCCCGTCCCTGCCCCTGTCCCTCCCCTATCCCTATCCCCGTCCCCTATCCCTATCCCTATCCGCATCCCTATCCCTATCCCTATCCCTATCCCTACCCCTACCCCTTCCCTACCCCTACCCCTACCCCCTACCCCCTACCCCTACCCCTATCCCTTCCCTATCCCTAACCCTATCCCGTTCCTGTCCCTGACCCTGTCCCTGTCCCTGTCCCTGTCCTTGCCCCTGTCAAATTATCATGCTAGGAGGTGAACTTTGAAAAATCCTTTCTTAGTGCTCCTCTAAGGAACTTCCGTGTCAATTTGAAATCTCTTGAACCAGAAGTAAAGATAAAAACTAAACCTATACTTATGGCTATTTTGGATATTTTAACCCCATTGCACAACAACAGGGGAGAAAATTTCTTTTCCACCTCGTTCGATTTTAAATATTTATCGTGATCAGCGACCCGATAAACCATAAAAACGATACCCATATTGTGTTTTTGACTTTACCCCCTTGCACCCCTTTAGGGGTCAAATTTTCAAAAAACCTGAAACATGTCTATAGGAATCCTCCTGTGAAGTTTCGAATAAAATAGTCAAACTAAACTTGTTTCCCGATACAAACTTTGAACCCCCATTTCACCCTTTTAAGAGGAGAATTTTGAAAAATCCTTTCTTAGTGCTCCTCTACGCCATATAAGGAACCTATGTGCCAAATTTGAAATCTCTAGGACCAGCGGTTTCGGCTGTGTGTTGATATGTCAGTTAGTCAGTCAGTCAGTTTCTTCTTTTATATATTTTTTGATATTTAAACCCCATTGCACTACAACAGGGGAGAAGATATTTCACTTCCGCCTCGTTAGATTTTAAAAGCGTTGTATTTATCGTGATCAGCGACCCGATTAATCATAAAAACGATACCCATATTGTTTTTTTTACTTTATCACCCCCTTTTCACCCTTTTAGGGATTAAACTTTCAATAATCCTAAAACATGTATTTAGTCTGTCTTTGGGAATCTTCCTGTGAAGTTTCGAATAAAATAATCAAACTAATCTTGTTTCCACATACAAAATTTGAACCCCCATTTCACCCCCTTAGGAGAGGAATTTTGAAAAATCCTTTCTTAATGCTCCTCTACACTATATGAGGAACATATGTGCCAAATTTGAAATCTCTAGGACCAGCAGTTTCGGCTGTGCGTTGATATGTCAGTCAGTCAGTCAGTCAGTTTTTTCTTTTATATATTTTTTTGATATTTAAACCCCATTGCACCACAACAGGGGAGAAGGTATTTCACTTCCGCCTCGTTAGATTTTAAAAACGTTGTATTTATCGTGATCAGCGACCCAATAAACCCTAAAAATGATACCCATATTAGTTTTTTGACTTTATCACCACCTTTTCACCCTTTTAGGGGTTAAATTTTCAAAAAACCTGAAACACGTCTTTAGTCATATGTTTTTAGGATCCCTCTTGTGAAGTTTCGAATAAACCAGTGAAACTAACATTGTTTCCCCATACAAACTTTGAACCCCCATTTAACCCCCTTAGGAGGCGAATTTTGAAAAATCCTTTCTTAGTGCTCCTCTACACTATATAAGGAACCTACGTGCCAAATTTGACATCTCTAGGACCAGCGGTTTCGGCTGTGCGTTGATATGTCAGTCAGTCAGTCAATATCTTCTTTTATATATTTTTTTGATATTTAAACCCCATTGCACCACAACAGGGGAGAAGGTATTTCACTTCCGCCTCGTTAGATTTTAAAAACGTTGTATTTATCGTGATCAGCGACCCGATAAACCATAAAAACGATACCCATATTGATTTTTTGACTTTATCACCCCCATTTTCACCCTTTTAGGGGTTAAATTTTCAAAAAACCTGAAACACGTATTCAGTCATATGTCTTAAGGAATCTTCCTGTGAAGTTTCGAATAAAATAGTCAAACTAATCTTGTTTCCCCATACAAACTTTGAACCCCCATTTGACCCCCTTAGGAGGTGAATTTTGGAAAATCCTTTCTTAGTGCTCCTCTACACTATATAAGGAACCTACGTGCCAAATTTGAGATCTCTAGGACCAGCGGTTTCGGCTGTGCGTTGATATGTCAGTCAGTCAGTCAGCTTCTTCTTTTATATATTTAGATGTAAAGGCGTGTTTCGTAAATGTTTAAATAGTCAGGTTTACACTGTCATTTTTTGATAGTTTGTATTGGTGTAATGTGGTCCATTTAGAGGAATCTACAAAACTGTCAAATTATATCGGACCGAAAACGTTATCATATATTGGAATGGTAAGGTATTGATATCTAATAAAAAAATACACGTTACGTCATACGAGAGGTTAATAAAACTTACCATCGAGCCTGTTGTTTATAAATTTATACTTATTCAGAACTGCATACGACCATCACCAACGTTCTTATAAATATTTAATGACTAATGACACTAAGTATAAATTTCCATATGGATAATATTAACAGATTGATAATGAGGCATTCTCAAGATTCTTTTTTCAAAGGAAGCACTTTAATTAGAAATAAAATTATAATATAATTAGTATTCTAACACTAAGCATTCGTAATTAGGTACAATATAATAAATAACTGTATTTATATTTATTTCACAAAACAACTAGTACATGTAACGGAAATTTATTGCTTAGATTATCTCGAGTCAGATTTATGAGTACTCTGTATGTTGCTCTCATATAATGCCATATAATTGTAATTGTATTGTACACTACGTTTATAGTCTAATTAGTATATCAAACCGTTTTCGTCATATGGAAAAAGTCGGCAAATAATAAAATGGCGGGAATGTTTATCGTCCTATAGAACATTATATTATAATTCGCTCATTTTTCTAATGACCAACTTTTTCTACCGGCTATATCTAAAATTGCAACCTTCCTTCCAGACTTTAGCGTACAGCATACTATGGGACATGCAATTCCTGCTCCGCAACCTCGCGCTCATCGGAGCCCTGTTGCTAGTGGTCGCGGAGGCCCGAGCGGAAGGCCGGAGCCTGTTCGCCGGCGTGCCATCCCTGGGCGAGAACAAGCCCAAGACGTACCTCCAGCTCGCTGGCAGGGTCCTGTTGGCTTTCATGTTCATCACGCTGCTGCGATTCGAAGTGTCATTCCTTCAGGTGAGTGCAATTTCAAAACATTTATTCAGCAAGTAGGCCACAGGGGCACTTTAACAGCTATTTATCTTACAGCCTTTTAGAAATGGTCGCTGAAAGTCGACCCTCATTTGTGTTTTATTGAAACACGAAAGTAGCCATGTAATGTCAATATTTAATCTAGACTTGTGATCTCTTATGTTCTGGTTCTTTATCTTAAATCGATGCAGGTAGATTCAATAATGGAATAATTTTACATCATTAAGTCTCATTAAGTTGGCCAACCCACGTATTTAGCAATTATTCATTCTGACGTTGGACGAGTGACGTCAGCCGCGTCTTGATGACGTAGTTAGCTAAATAGCGTTCAAATTTGTTTCAACATTGCCGGTTTAATTCGTCCCGCTTTTGATAATTCTAATTTATTCATAGCATGGGTTGCGTTTGATGAAATCATTTTATTTTAAGATTGCGAGTGTTACAATCAAATTTTTACGTTAGTATTTTTAGGCTCTACGTAAGTTGCCTGTTTTGAATTGTCAGAATGTATTAAATTTATAAGAAAGTTAAAGTCGAATTGGGCGTTCGGTTATACGATTTTCTCTTGTGTTATTGTTATATAAAATACTAGCTTTTGCCCGCGGCTTCGCTCGCGTTAGAAAGAGACAAAAAGTAGCCTAAATCACTCTCCATCCCTTCAACTATCTCCACTTAAAAAATCACGTCAATTCGTCGTTCCGTTTTACCGTGAAAGACGGACAAACAAACAGACACACACACTTTCCCATTTATAATATTAGTATGGATACTTAACTAACCTAACTTTATAATATAACACATATTTTAATTTCAAAATGTCGCGCTTTGATATGAGCTGTTCACTGATATATTTATTTTTAATTTTGAAAAGGATTAACGTGATAAAACGCTTTCATTGCTTCGATGCATAATCTAAAGCCGTCCATCGATATTTATAAACAAAGAGTTAATGATAATTTGGCCTCTTCCAGATCGTGCAAGACCTCCTAGGCAGCATCCTCATGGTGCTCGTGACGATCGGGTACCGCACCAAGCTCTCCGCGCTGATGCTGGTGCTCGTGCTGAGCGTGCTCAACCTGTACCACAACGCGTGGTGGGCCGTGCCCAACTTCAAGCCGCTTAGGGACTTCCTCAAATACGACTTCTTCCAGGTAGGGCCATTATACAATTCAGTGCTAATTGTTGTTATTGGACGCCAAAAGGGTACCGTACCAAGAACTCTGCGCTGTTGATTCTCGCCGTACTCAAACCTGTACCACAACGTGCGGTGAGCCCGGAGCCGTGCCGATATACATAGGGACATTAGGGACTTCGTTAAATACGACATCATCCAGGCAAAGCCAGGAATATAGCCATTTCCATAAAGTTGCAGTTAGTCTCTCATTTTAGAACAACTTGACGAAATTACATTTCGTATGTTAGTTTCCAGTATATGCCGGATAACTATGTAATAAATTTTTATTGCATAAAAGTGTAATATAAAGAAAATGGAACAATGTAGATGTTTTGTAGCAGTATGTAACTTCCACTCTTTTTTGTGGTTGCTTGTATCAGTATTTTTTTTATTTTCTCCACAGACACTATCCGTGATCGGCGGTCTGCTCATGATTGTGTACCTGGGCCCGGGCGGCGTCAGCATGGACGAGCACAAGAAGAAGTGGTAGGCACTGTGACGGACGATACGGTGCGATATGTTGACAGAGGAGCGTCGCGGCCGCCTGCATGTGTACATACAAGTTTATAAAATAGGAGCGACTCTACAACTCTAGTGTGTTTGTGTACAGGGACCGGTATTTAACCTGTATCCTAAATGGTATGTCTGTGTTAGTAATTTTTAAACCCTTTTGAAAAACCTTTTTGGGTTACCCTTTTCTTTTTACCAAGGGATATCGGTATATTTACCGGCTATCGTAATGTTTATTTATAGGTCCCTTTTGAAATGTTTTATGTGTGAACGCCGACGCCGTCTAAAAGATGGCTACGGCGCCCAAGTCAGTTCAAGCATCACCTTGTTCAGAACTGTTTCAAGTAACAGAATAGCTAGTATAACGCAAGACTGCATCGTAAAGGAATTGTTGGGAATAATATAAGCTGTAATATTATACGAGTTTTAATCTTAGACATATTCAATTGTACTGGCCATCATGCGGCCGCGGCCGCTCCCTAAGTTTTGTGACTAGCCCGCGCATGCGGGGCTCCATAATCGACTGTAATATTAAGAATAAGATTCTATTTTCAATTGCCGACGCGCGGGTAATTATTATTAGTTGATGAGGCGACAATAATAATGTGGGCACAGTTTAGTTGACGATGACCACAGTTTCCAAGCACTCCCCATTATTACTGGGTCTCAACTTTATTGTTAAACAGCCATGTCATTTTGTCTTCTTACGTAGAGGCGAAGCCTTCTTATTTTTTGTTTTGATCAGTATTTCATAGTTTCGTGGTGGTGTGTGCGAATGTCTCATTTTTTGCGAATAATATCTTACACATAAACAGCTAAGCGAATTGCCGGTTACTGTCTTGGTCGGTCAATATTGATATAGCTTTTACCAGCAATAGATATTTCTCTTTGTCGCTCAAATTGAATCTTACGCTTTGCTCATTCCAAATTATTTTAGTTTTATGTTAATGTAACTCAAGTCTGTTTTGAAAAGATATTCCCGAGAAATTTCAAATTATATAATACTGTAAGTGTGTTGTCGTACTCTACGAGAGTGATATCCCAGAATATCATTAGACTACTTCTCGAGGTTCTTTGAAACAGACACAATAAGCGCGTTTAACTTTGTGCTTAATAGCTGCATACAATCTAATAGGTAGGTGATAAAGTAGTATAACCTTAAATGTGATTCGCACATATAACCACGCTCCATATACTTTGATTTTTAACTGATTTTTTTCCATAAACGAGTGATATTTTGAAATCGGATTGTTTATATATAAGCGTAATGACTGAGGGATCCCTTTACGTAGGTAACGATAAGACTCGCCATTTTTGAATATTTGTATTTGACGCGCCGCAGTAGCGTGCTATTTTGAATACTTACTGTAGTGAACACGAATTTCCAAATGGCGCCGTCGGCGTGAGTCGGCGTGCACGTGTAAAAGTCGGCGCGCCCGTCTGAGAGTCGGCGCGTCGGCGTGTATAAACTGTCGAGCCTTATCTAGCAATATGTTTCATTCCGTGTACCCTGTTGTGATGTCGTTGTAAATATATATTTTGTACTTATCGTGTGGACCCTTAACAATTGTTTAAATTTAAGGTTGTAAGAGCTAGATAGTCTGCTTATTTTGTAAAGATTGTATTTGAAACGTTACAATTACTCGTATTGTTTAGTAACCTTCCTTGGCGTTCAAAATAAGCAAAATTGATAGATGTAATCTTTATGAAATAAGCAGTTTTAATGTAAATGGGTATAATTCCATTAGCCATAAGTTAACCGGGCTGGCATCACACGACGTTACATTTTAAATGCAAGATATATGATTTAAAACAAAAAATATATTTTCAATTTAAAAACTATAATTATTATATTTATTTTTATATTTTTTTTATTATTTTGATTTAATCTTCAAGATCCATTTGGAATCCTCGACTTGTTCTGAATAAAAATTACATTAATTATTGCTTTTTTATTTTACCTTCGTGCCACCCTTGCTTCATACATTTTACTTACTAGATAAAGCTATAAGATAACATACTCGTAATATTGTAATGAAAATCTGACTTCCAACATTTACATGAGTTTTAATATTTAAAAATTTGCATAAATTCTAACAGACACATTCATAATATTGTTAGCGCATACATCAAAATAACTGGATGTATAAAAAAACATGATTTGAACGCATATTAGCGCCCGTTCAGTGACTATATCCAGAATGGGGGCTAAACAGTGAAATAAAATAATAAACATTTGATAGAATTTGCTTACTTGTAATCTAGTCTTTAAGAGAGTATATAAATTATTAATACATAGATATACATGGTAATGTCTAGAGATTCACAACCAAATAATAACATAATTTACTAGTCACAACATTGTTTGTGCGTTTACTGTCATTGTTAATTAATCAACCTATCGAAAACATTAATTTTTAACAATTATTTAAAGGTATTTTCTTATTTGAAACTTTGAATCATAACTTATTATGGTAAATTGGTCTGCAGACTAATTTAGCTGATCCTATTTTATCATTTATCAGAGCAATAACAACAGTTCCTATAAAGAAGCAGCAGAAATTACAAAAAAAAAACATTAGACAGATTTAGGATAAAACTTTCAAATGTACAGTCAACCAATCTGAATCCTAGGCCACCGTAGAACCCTTTCACAGTAAAAGTAAACTGACTTCTATATCAAATAAAGCACGGTGTCAATACGACAGGGTTATTTGACACATTCTTAGGTTATGGCTCTATTTTTGTGCGATGTTATTGCCGGTGACTGTACTAAGTAATTAGGCATGTCACTAATATAATGAAGTACATAAATATTTCCAGCAGCAATAACGGTATGATACCTACACGATATAACTGATATAAGGCACAATTTTGCCCTTATACATAAATAAATAACATTAATCTTCTCGCTGGCAGGTGCATGGTATAAAATATTTTATTTGAACTACAGTCAAGTTCCCTATTGTTGTATAAGAACTGAGTGCGCGCTCATATCTCATATTGTGCGTACAGCTGTACGGGGCGTGCGTCGTGCATTTCCAACAATTGAAGTTCATACAAGTGTCCTGAGTCGACGCTGCATAGCCGTGCCTACCGAGCGTCCATTCAGGCCTTACACTTTGTGCCAACGCCGTTGGTCTAATTACAACAAATAAAACACCAATCTAACAACATAAAGGAACAAAATGTATTCAGAACTATTGCTCAGCCTCAGCCTTCTCCTTCCTACTGTCCACATATTTAAACACCTTATTCGCTAGCCGCCTATACTTCTCCGCATGCACACTATCAGGGAGCGCGTATATCGCTGGTTTCCCGCTATTAATGCATTCCGACATGTTCTGATCCACTTCGAAGCTCTCGATAATCTCGAGGTTCATGTCCTGGGCTGTTCTTTGGGTCTCGTTGCCGAAGATGTAGTTTCGTTCTCCGCATTTGGAGCAGATGGCGTGGGACATGTTCTCGACCATGCCTATGACGGGGACTTTGAGCTTTTCGAACATGTTGACGCCGCGCTTCGTGACTTGGAGGGCGGCGGATTGGGGAGTGGTTACTATTAGGGCGCCTGGAACAACATTCAGGCTTTGAGGATGTGGTATGGTAATGCAACAAAGCCAATGGAAGATATTTTTTTATGTTAGTTATACCAAAGACATATGTAACTCCGTATAGACGGATAAAGTCTAAGAAAAAAAACGTACCTCAAAGCCATAGAGAAAAAGCTAGGTACGGTGACCTAGATGGCGTTACACCTTTGGGGAACGCTCGGCTAGATGGCGCTAATATTAATATTTCACATTTTAACACATATCAAGCTAACAATATGGGCCAAATTGTCAAAACTGAGGTTCGAAAGTTTTAAGCTTGTGTCGAGAGATGGCAGTCTTTGCACTGTGATTACACGTTTTACTTTGACAGTAACTCTCTATAAAACTCGATCCTCTTTGGTTATACATATTATTATATGGCATCATTGTATTTTCATATGTTTAAATCCTAAAAATAAGAATGTAAGTATGTCATGTGCCTAGTTACTCGTAGTTCTGTGTCACCACACTACTCCATACTGACCGTCGATGGGCAGGTTCTGCGCCAGCGACAGGTGCGTGTCGCCAGTGCCGGGCGGCGTGTCCACCACTAGCACGTCGAGCGGGCCCCACGCCACGTGACGGGTTAGTCGTTCCAACGCTTGCATCACCATCAGACCGCGCCATACTACCGCGTTCTCACCGGATACCAGTAGGCCCATTGACATGCTGCAACAAATGTAACACTAGTAAGCCAACAATCAACAGATGACTTCGCAGGAGTTCTGATCTGGAGTTTTGGACAGTATGGTCAAGACATTAGATCTGATTGGAGGTAACTTGTGCAGAGACGTATTTTAAGGATATGACGCCCGGGCCAGTTAGCTTTGCCGCCCTGTTAGGGATCATCCCCACACAAGAGACGCATGTCCTGAGGCGCGGAACCGACGTCCGCGCCACGCCGGCTGAATGTAATTTAAAAAACGTCTCCTCAGTACATTTTGTATAAGAAATTTAATTTAATTTTATTTTATTCGGAAAACCAACAGCTTAAGATCTAAGACTAAGTTAGCAAAAATGTGTGTCTGAAAAGCCAATTACAGGTTTCCACAAATAGGATGCGAAGGTAATTTACAGGCTAGCACAAAACAATCAGAGATTAATGAGATAGCAGCGTCAGGACATGCCACGGAAAAATAATGAGGTATTGATTTAATACATATTAAACTTATTAAAAACGAGACCTATCTTAATCTTCTGCTGGCGGGGGAGCAAAGAAACTAGATACTATAAGGTTCTTTATTAATGCGGGTTTCATTAGGTGCAAATCCAAATGATCATTTTTATGACACAGCTCATTCATCGACCTCGCTGCTCGGATAAAATATGAATTTTTACGATAGTTGGTTTTGGTCGGTGGAAGAGACAAAGGTCGGTAATGTCTAGAGGTAACAGCTCTAAGGGACCCGATAATTGATTGAAAGACATAAGACGCGCCCCCAGGCGACGCGTCGCTTGGCGCGCGCCGCGCCGCCTGGAGCGCGCCAAGAGTCGTCTCTTGCGCGTCCTTCCTATACCAAATGTACTGAGGAGACGTTTTTAGGGTTCCGTACCAAAAAGGTACAACAGGAACCCTTATGGTGCGACTCTGTCCGTCTGTCTGTCCGTCTGTCACATTGTTAAATATCTCGAGAACTACTTATGCTATCGATATGAAATTTGGAATAGTTATAAACATTGTGAACCTCTACAAGTTGAAAGTATTTTTTTTTTTAATTAGTTAATATAAATGATAGAAAATGGCCAAAATGAAAGGGGGCAAACTGAAAATTTCAAGTAACTAGGTCAAGTGGGGTATCGTTAGAAAGAGCTCAAATTGTACATATCAAAACTATTTTTTATAATTTTTTGGTTGTGGAAAAAAAATGTTTTTTGAAAGAAAATGTAAAAAAAAATACCGTTCCCCCTCCCCTTATCTCCGAAGTTTACCAACATAAATTTATGAAATTTTTACCAAACATGGCTATTATAATGAATTTTACAGGAAAAATAAAATCGTACATGTATCTTGAAAACATTTTTTTTATTTATAAAAAACCTTTCAGATTTACATTTTCAATTTCAACACCCTTGCGGGTGTTTATTGTACCTGTATTTTTTAACAAAATAACAATGAAATTACCTGCTTTCAAATAGAGACAAAATGGTTAAAATCGGTTCACGCAATAAACTATTATTCCATTAAAATCATCTTCCATACTAGCTCGCGCGCATTAGTTTACTCAATTTGCCGATAGATGTCGCTGTACGTTGAAAGCTCATTTCCTACATCGCGTTTTTCCTGATATAATGAGGTCGGTTCAGGAGCGTCCTTGCGACATGTCGTAAGTCGTAAACTATTGAAGTCGAATGGTCTTGATTTTATTTGGACGTTGTCTAACAATAAAATTGTATAATAAAATATTACTTGTTATGTGGGAAATTGAGTCTTGAGGGATTTATTCAAATCTGTAGAGTTTTATGAATTACATTTTGATGATTCAACTATTGAAAGTTTGTACGGAACCCTCGGTGAGCGAGTCCGACTCGCACTTGACCGGTTTTTTTTTAAATTACATTCAGGCGGCGTGGCGCAGACTCTTGAGTGGGGACGGTCCCTTAAGCGACGATGAAGTAGGTACTTTATTTTTTTTAATCGGCTGTGTTTATATGGCTTAGTGTAAGTGCATTAAGGCCTGAGTGGATGCTCGGCGGCGGGGCGGGCCCGCCTTTGTGCACGCCATACAACGACGCCTCAGGACACTTGTGTGAATTTCATCATGTGAGAAAAACCGATAAAAAAATACACCCACCATTTGACGCCGTAGTTGAGTAGTGGCTCGATGAGATGGTCGTCGTTCAGCATGGGTTCGCCGCTGATGTTCATCATGAGAGGCACCGAGGGACCGAACACGTCGGCGTCCAGAAGCCCTATGTCCTTGTCGGGCTCTATCACTTTCATTGCGCAGGCGAGATTCACTGCAAAATAAACACCCTAATTTGATTGCTGCATCTACACATCTGGCCGTCCCTATCGCGCCTACAAGTAGTGCGATAGGGACGGCCTGATGTTTTATCATTTATCGCGCAAATAAAAAAAAAAATCAAAATAATTTATTCAGCAAATAGGCCACAGGGGCACTTTTACACGTCACATGTACATAGGTATTTAAAAAAATATTTAAAATTGAGTTGAAATTACAATTGATACTATTATATACTAATTCTAAGTTCTAACTAAAGTTAACCCTATACAATTAATTAGAGATGTAGAAGGTCTCTAAATGTCGAATTACAACCAAGAACTACACTAAATTTTAATATAAAAAGTACAAATACAAAAAAAAAAGTCTAAAATTACTTTAGAGGTGCAAATGACTCTAAATGTCACAACTAAAAATAAAATGTATATCTACTTAATCTAATTCTCCTTAGATATGTATATGGTCTCCATGAGTCAAAATCATAATATATTTAAAATATTCACAAAAAGAAAGGAAACAAACGACAACCGAACAAAGTGTCCTAATTTAATAAAAATTAGAATTAAAGTTACTAAGTTATAACAGCCCCAGTAAGCTTAAACAGACCGGTCTTCACAGACGGCACCCGTTCACGAGTATGACGCGTATCTCAGGCATCTCAGCCATCGCCTCCCTCAACCTTTATTCGGGAAGGTGGCGACCCGATCAACGACGCCACCGCAGCAAAGACTTTTAAGTGTGCATGACATGTTCAAGCTGCCAGGCTAAATTAAATATTCAAATAATAAAACATAGCTGTAAGACACTATATTCTGTGCTCGTATGTTACAAAGGAAGGAAATATAGATTTATACAATAAAATTGAAGTAAGATAAACATTAAACACATAATCTTGGAGATGTATAAGGTCTCCAAGTGTCCACAACTAAAATTAAATAAAAACAATATAATCAGACGAGAATATGTTCTCATACGTCAATTGAACACTAGTATGCTTAATTACACAATGCAGAGAAAATTAAAAAATATATACGACTTCATTCATCTATTGACAAGCAACCACCTTAAAGGCATCCCTATCATCTATAAAATCCTTCACAGTGTAGTACGCCTTACATAACAACAAACGCTTAATGCGTGCCTTAAATTTGTCAAATGGCAAATCCACTATATCGGTTGGTACTTTGTTATAAAAACGTGTACAGTTCCCGACCATATACTTGCCTGCCTGAGGTGTGTGAGCATGCTTAGTGAGACAGTGATGCCTAGTATATTTTTTGGATCCAATACCTTTAGTGGATTTAAGTTTTAACCCTTTGGCCGCCACGCCTATCGCGAGCAATCTACCAAAAGTTACGTACTTTTTCCGTGACTATTTATTATTTTTATTTATTATTCAAATAAGTCTCACGGCATAACAGTAAAACCAAGGCACTGTGAAACTAAAAAAAAATACAAAATAAAGAAAACTTTAACATCAAAAGTACAAAGTAAAGATACAAACAGAAGAAAAACGTATTCGGGCGACGACATAACAGCGTGGCTCCGTTGCGTCATCTGACTCGGCGTAGGATTCGGAACATATCCTAATATTGTACTTATGTCAAAATATCACCACAGAGGTTCCCGTCATAATACCGTAAGTCTTTTTACTTTAGTGGCACATCAGTTGACATCTTTAGTGGTTAAATAGATAAAATACTCACCAGTAGTGGAAGCGCGGTAAGAGCGTGCGACTTTCGCGGGTTTTGTCGCGGGTTCGAACGGGTTTTTCGAAATTTATGTGCGAAATGTCATTTGATATTTGCCAGTCGCTTTTCGGTGAAGGAAAACATCGTGAGGAAACCGGACAAGCAACACAAAGGAACCCTTCGGGTTGGAAGGTCAGATGGCAGTCGCTTTCGTAAAACTAGTGCCTATGCCAAATCTTGGGATTAGTTGTCAAAGCGGTCCCCAGGCTCCCATGAGCCGTGGCGAATGCCGGGACAACGCAAGGAGGATGAGGACTCACCGGCAGTGGTAGTTTTCCCCACACCACCCTTCCCCGAGGCCACCAGGATGATGCTCTTCACGCCGGGCAGAGCCTTCTTCTCCGGCAGCCCCCGCGCCATCACCTTGGCCTTGTGCTGCTCCAGATCATGCTTGCTGTGCTTCAGGCGTACTTGGCTGAAGCAGGAGAGAGACTGCAGCAAGAGATCAACTATTACAATGATAGTTTCATACCATTTTTAGGGTTCCGTAGTCAACTAAGAACCCTTATAGTTTCGCCATGTCTGTCTGTCCGTCCGTCCGTCCGTCCGTCCGCGGATAATCTCAGTAACCGTTAGCACTAGAAAGCTGAAATTTATACCAATCACGCCAAAGTGTATATCAATCACGCCAAAGTGCAAAAATAAAAAATGGAAAAAAATGTTTTATTAGGGTACCCCCCCTACATGTAAAGTGGGGGCTGATTTTTTTTTCATTCCAACCCCAACGTGTGATATATTGTCGGATAGGTATTTAAAAATGAATAAGGGTTTACTAAGATCGTTTTTTGATAATATTAATATTTTCGGAAATAATCGCTCCTAAAGGAAAAAAAAGTGCGTCGTCCCCCCCTCTAACTTTTGAATCATAAGTTTAAATAAAAAATATGAAAAAAATCACAAAAGTAGAACTTTATAAAGACTTTCTAGGAAAATTGTTTTGAACTTGATAGATTCAGTAGTTTTTGAGAAAAATACGGAAAACTACGGAACCCTACACTGAGCGTGGCCCGACACGCTCTTGGCCGGTTTTTAACCCTTAAATGCATGAATTTTTCTTTTAACGAGATATTAATATATGTGATAGGCAATGGTTTTCTGACTGTAATAAAAAATAATAAAAAAAATATTTAAGATCGATTTTGATACTAAATCAGTGTTAGAAGTTAAATAGACCGAATCTTATTTACATAAATATATCGAAATTGGGACGTTTTATTTAAAAAAAATTACTACTATTAAAAAGGCACACTATTTGTGGAACCTCTATGATAAAATGTTTAAACATAAACTAATTACTAACTCTGAAAAAATCAGCCTAAATCACATACTAAAAATCGCCATCGTCCCGTTTTTTCACACTTTTCCGCCATTTCATCTTTATCCTTAAATAATAAATAGTAAATCATTATAATTATTATTTAATTTATTTAATTGTTTATTAAATAATAATAAATAATGAACAATAATTAAGCAATAAATGTGATTTTAGATAGCTACATATCGAGCCACGGGCCATAAAATATTATGATGCATAATATATACATCACCATGCATTTAAGGGTTAATACTCTTGCTTTTACTCTCTGCCAATTTGCACAGGGTGAATTTGCCAATGTTGGTGTTGTTTCATACCTTGTTGAAGCTACAGTCTGTTTTTTTTAGGATTAGAAAAGTCATGCGATTTTTAGAACCATTCCAAGTCATCTTATTTCTGTTTTCTAGAGATGACTGAAATATTTGATGACACTTAGGTAAAATCAACTGTTATTACTCTAATCTAAACCTTAATAAAAAACGGACTACAGTTTATGATCAATCGTTTGTTTGAATTTAATTGCAAAAATAATCAAAGATCTATGTTATTATCTAATTTTTATTTTTAAATAAATCATGAAGAGAGAAAAATAAATAAGAGCAGTTTCATGTGCTGCCTAACCTACTTTAGGAATACAGATGGAATACAGGTATGAGTAAGTTTATATGTTACATGTGTTAAATTAAAATAGACTACCCCCTTATTCATAAACATTCACTAAAGTTATCAAGCTGATAAAGTTTGTTTGTTCCTTTCCGACATATTGGTGTGATAGAAAGAGACAAACAAACATTATCGGCTTGATAACTTTAGTGAATGTTTATGAATAAGGGTGTACAACTACATACAAAAATATATTGTAATATTTAATATTACATCATTTTGGCATACTAAGTGTGTTTACACAACAAATCACAGCAGGATGATACATAGCCACTTAGTGTCAGTGATCTTGAAAATCACCATCAAGACTTACACAAATTATTTGACGTTCAGTGTACCTGTTTAAAGAGTACTCTAACTACTGAATAAAGAAGGTAACAAACATCACAACCATCATAAAAATACAGTCTATAGAAATGTATTTATTGTTTATTTATCATATGGCAAATCGTTTCTCCACTTTTAGATGCTTAAAATGTCAGACTTCAGATACTGAGATTCAGTTATAGACTGCAATAGGCTAGTTTCCTATACTTAAAATATAATATTTTATGCAGTGCACGAAATAAAGCACCACATACTTAGAAGAAAAATATGGACAGTAGTTATGTTTAAACATAGTTTCTATTTAATAAGTCAAAGAGAAAGATATAAAGTAAATGAATTGACCGTGACATCACTCCTCAGTATTTCATAGTAATTCCATATTAGCAAATCGTTTTGACAGTTCTTAAAAAGAAGCTGATTTAACTAGTAGGAAACTAGCCTATTGTCGATAAGCTCTTAAGATCTGCCAATTATCCATTAAATTTGGTGATGGGACACTCAAAGAAAATATTTATAGTAAAAGTATGAAAGAGCAGGAATAGCTTTAACTAGGCAAGAGAATTGACACAGTTACCACTATACATATGAACAGAATGCTAGAAGTGGAAATGCACACTTAAATCCAGATTTATCTGCTATCAATGTAACTGGAATGGTTTGGCGTCACTCTAGCAGTTGATATAAGATCTAAGGAAGCTACAATCTCAAATCATGTAGTTCCCAAAGGTAGCTAGCAGTGATGAAAACAAATTCGTGTATTTAATAAGTGATATAATGAAGAAAAAACAATAGTCTTACGCTGTAAGTATTGCAGATCAATAGTTGTCCGTGTACTCGCTGGAAAACACGTTGCACGTTCATGGTTTGGAGCCAACGTCCACGATTATTATTATATACCTCTAATTACGCGCTAATGTGTTACAATTTTAAAATCGTAGAAATACGGTAAAATTAGTATTAGTTTGGGTTGCTACGATCACCAGCGCTCAGCTGACATTTGACTGACTTCTCTGTTCGCTAATGCAACTGCGAAACGAAACGCAATATTGTTAATAATATTACAAAATGAATCATGAATAAACTTATAGATTTAGTTTGATTAATTAATATTATGAATATCACGTTTTGGGTTTAACGATATTTGCCTAAATTTCCAAAATAAAATTCATAAAACTCGTGTGGCTGTATGACAAATACCAACGAAACTTAAAATGATTTCAAAATTAAAAAAAGAGAACATCTGTCATGTGTTTATGCGATATGTCTGATTTTTCTACGACACATTTTCGAACAATTATCGAATTTCTTGTGCAATTTAGTGAATAAACGATCGATGTGAAAATGGCGCTATGCTTGCGCACGTTTTCCCACAAAATTTCACCTATAAACGGTATTGTTTCCACGAAAAACCATTCCAGCCGATTGTCTAGAAAAATCCCTGTGCGGGCACAATTTCTGGAAGATGTGAGTATATTACAATTTATTTACTATAAATATCTTTCTTGTTTAAGCAATGGACAGTTATTAACTTTGACTATGTTGTAAAAAACGGTATATTATGTGTTTAACCACGTTATTTTTATCATCATGTGCCATATAGGATTCCTTGACATTGACTCAATTAGAGGGTGTGTGTTACAAATTCGCAGTTCCTTCATCGGCGGCGCATCTCGAGCTGCCCGGTGCCGGCAAGATGTGCCGTGGACTCGAACATAGACAATCTTTACATTCACGAACTGACGATGGCGACGTCACTTCGAGGTTACCGCGAGGAGCGGCCGGAGCGCGACGGCTACCACAGACAGAGCTACAAAGATGGCATAGCCGTGAGGTCTCTGGGGCTGACGTCGGACGACTATGTGGAGAAAACCTTGCCTTTTGAGTTTAATGACACACACAATAGTATTAGAAATATAGATTTATCTAAATTTGAAGATATAGAGGTAAGTTTGTTGATATGCACTTTTTATCAATTAATAATAAATACCCGTTTAAATCTTCACATTATCACACATTGTTTACATGATGCAATTCATTATTTTAATGAATACAATTTTTGTCTTCAATATGTCAATAGGTCACTAAGATAGTACCTTAACCCTTCGTATGCTTAGACACGGATAATACAGTTAAGAAAACATTCAACCACACACCTGAAATATTAGTACAAGTTTTTATACTAAAATCACATTTCTTTTAAACATAGAATGAAGTACGGTATTGGAAATAACTCATTTGAAAGTCAGCTGTGTTTCAAATCTATCTTAGAATGAATAGATGTTGAAGTATGTAGTTGTGGACCTATTTGAATTCAAATAACTCATACTCAAATATTCTCAGTAGCATTAAACATGGCTCTCAAGAAATACATATGTGAGTGTGTTTAGTAAAACATCCCACTTTGTTGATTGCTATTAAGCCATTTTGTCAGTTTATTCATATACTCTCGTCTTTATGGAAAAAATCTTGTCAACCTAATTGTATGTTCCCCCAGTCACTGCAACCAACTTGCCTCTCTGCCTTCGAGTATAATGCGGTGTACAGCACGGGAGGCACCCCGGCGCCGGCACCTTCCGAAATAGACAGAGAGGGCAAGCCCAGTGAGGAGCAGCTCGCTAAAGTGTTTCATGTGCTCTCAGAGACGGTGAGTTTTTCTACATTTTTATTATTTCCCTTCTTTGATACCTCTAGCCTTATAAGGACTAATTTACACATTAAAAAAAATTATACGATAATCAAATTTTAATTTTGTAAGTTGGATATAAATATATAAAGTAAATAAGTTGACTGTGACATCACTTGACACAGTGTCATATTAATACCATATAGGCAAATCATTAAAATTCGCTGACAGTTTTTAAAAGGTAAGTAGCCTATTGGATGTAACATCAGTCTACAATGTTACTAAATGCAGATGTGTGCTCTCCATGCCAAGTATTTGACGACCGGTCTGGCGCAGTCGGTAGTAACCCTGCCTGCTGCGCCGCGGTCCCGGGTTCGAATCCCGGTAAGGGCATTTATTTGTGTGATGAGCACAGATATTTGTTCCTGAGTCATGGATGTTTTCTATGTATATAAGTATTTGTATATTATATATATCGTTGTCTGAGTACCCACAGCACAAGCCTTCTTGAGCTTACCGTGGGGCTCAGTCAATCTGTGTAAGAATGTCCTATAATAATAATATTTAATATTTAAAAAAATTTAAAAAAAAAATTTAAGTACTTTATAAATTATTCCTTGTTAGATACCTCTCATTCATGTCACCTTGTTATTTGCAGATGCCCAAGCTCTTCATTAAGCCTCTGGACTACTCCATATACCACCCTAACCTGATCTTCGTAAACAACATCAGAGGAATGACCACAGTGTATGTATACGGACCTTTTTAGTAGAAATTGAGGAGTCTTATTTTAAATGGGCTTATTTTGTGTGGTTACTATACGAGTCCCTTTGAAAAGACACTCATCAATTGTGTCGCTTAACTTCAAAATTGGGTAATATAATTCATTCTGCTTTAAGGTTGGATATATAAAAAATATAATATGATCTGAAAGATAATCAACCTTATCGTCAGCTTATCACAGAACAGATTTAACCAATTTTGAAGTTAAGCGACACAATTATTAGAATCTCATTGAATTGAATCATTGTCTTGTCATGAAACTAATTAGCATTGGGGTTTGTAATAGTTAATAATCTCAACCATTGAGCAAATTGTTGGTTAATGAAGTTAAAATATTTTTTTGTCATTTTTAAATTAGATAATTCTAGATTTTGATGTATTATTTATATTATATTATATTAAATGAAAATTAATAATAGTTAAAATAAATGAATACTTTATGTTGGTAAATCTGACGAATTCTCAAATTGCAGCGGTCTAATACACTACGTAAAACAAATCGCCTTGCTGCGTACTGTAGGACATCTCAAGTTCGCGTACGTGCGCTTCGAAGTGATGAAGATCACTCAACACCCGGAGGACTCTACTGTCAAGTAAGTCCATTTTTTTCTTAGGTTTTTAGCTTGTTTATGGATGTATAGATTTGGCATAGGCACTAGTTTTTACGAAAGCGTCTGCCATCTGACCTTCAAACCCGAAAGGTAAACTAGACCTTATTGGAATTAGTCCGGTTTCCTCACGATGTTTACCTTCACCGAAAAGCGACTGGCAAATATCAAATAATACTAGTCATCATATCATTAAAAAACAAAACTAGCTACTTATTTATGTATACTTTGTTTTTCAGACGGTTTTTTAAACATGTAACTTTTTATTGAGCAGTAACAGTTAATAACAACTTATAAATTGATAATTGTTACCAAGGATACCTTCACAGGAGTTCTTACAGAATGATGATGATGATTAGATCCTGTTGTCCCTCATCAGGAGCATAGGGTTCTTAGGCTCTTACAGAATAGTTATTAAACATTCCTAAATTGAATTAATAAATAATAAAATAAATAAATATTGGGGGACACCTTACACAGATCAACCTAGCCCCAAACTAAGCAAAGCTTATGCTATGGGTGCTGGGCGACGATATACATAGGTACTTATATAGATATAAATACATACTTATATACATAGAAAACCTCCATGACTCAGGAACAAATATCTGTGTTCATCACACAAATAAATGCCCTCACCGGGATTCGAACCTGGGACCGCGGCTTAGCAGGCAGGGTCACTACCAACAACGCCAGGCCGGTCGCCAAATTGTTAAAACTATTAAGGGCGTCCCCTGCGCCAATGACCTTCGATTTGATTCTATTGATATTATGATAGTTTATAAAGCCTATGATATTAACAGCATCGTCTTTAAACAAAATAGTATCACATAATTCCTTCAAAGCTCATTGTTTCTGTGATATTTGCCATCAAAGTTGAACAATTTTACGGTTAAAAACTGGTTTTTTGGTCATAACTTTTGTTTTAATTACTTTAAAATTGAAATCTCTCTTGAAAATTTAAGTCAAAGGTAAATCCAAACATGTCGATTTTATGTATGTGACACCCTTCACTAAAATCTAATTTCGATAAAAGTTTTTTTTAGAACATGTTTAAAAAAAATCATAAAAAATAAATATTAACACTATTAACTATTTTCAAAATATGGCTCTTACGAATAGAGATAAAAGATTGAAGAACCGATGGCCGTTAGAGTAATAATTCTATTTGTAGTGAAAATTTAGGAATTTCAACTCAAAACTTGTCAAAAATCGATGAAAACACTGTGTAGCCTCTTAAAAGGCCTTTCTATAATTTATGTTATGAAATATGACGTGTTCAGGATGAGGTGGCGAGTGCGCGGCATCTCCGGCTTCAAAGTGTTCTTCATGTTCTGGAAGTACAAGCTGTGGAACATGAAGGAGGCCTTCGCTGATCAGGAGCTGTAAGTCAAACCTTATGCCTACTGTAGGGCTAGCAGGTCTGTTTCTAATAGGCGAGACGACTACAAAAAACTAATTAGTCCGTCAGTTAGATTATCAAAGAATTTTAGACACGCATTTTTTCTTTTTTCTCGTAAACGAAAAATGACAACGGTACAGTGCGTTGAAGTTTCGCGTGACGTCACGCCGAGGTACAATTTTTACTTAGAAGTGACATCACAAGCCCCCGGAACTTTGATGCTCTATATCTTTGTATTTTTTAATTGATTAGAAAAAGCGAAAAATATGTGTATAAATATTTTTGGACGATCTAACTGACAGACTAAACAGAATGCCTTTTTAGGGTTCCGTAGTCAACTAGGAACCCTTATAGTTTCGCCATGTCTGTCTGTCCGTCCGTCCGTCCGTCCGTCCGTCCGTCCGTCCGTCCGTCCGTCCGCGGATAATCTCAGTAACCGTTGGCACTAGAAAGCTGAAATTTGGTACCGATATGTATATCAATCACGCCAACAAAGTGCAAAAATAAAAAATGGAAAAAAATGTTTTATTAGGGTACCCCCCCTACATGTAAAGTGGGGGCTGATATTTTTTTTCATTCAAACCCCAACGTGTGATATATTGTTGGATAGGTATTTAAAAATGAATAAGGGTTTACTAAGATCGTTTTTTGATAATATTAATAGTTTTGGAAATAATCGCTCCTAAAGGAAAAAAAAGTGCGTCCCCCCCCCTCTAACTTTTGAACCATATATTTAAAAATTATGAAAAAATCACAAAAGTAGAACTTTATAAAGACTTTCTAGGAAAATTGTTTTGAACTTGATAGGTTCAGTAGTTTTTGAGAAAAATAAGGAAAACTACGGAACCCTACACTGAGCGTGGCCCGACACGCTCTTGGCCGGTTTTTTTTTATGTAGTCGTCATCCCTATAGTATTTATTGACAGGACTGGTAGACTTCTGTCGCGGCGAGATAATCCCCCTCCAAACATGTGTTAGCCCTGCTGATGAGAACTTGATTAAAATGTTCATCGATTTGTCCCAGTCTGTATTCGTCACTTTCGTCAGAATAGAACATATTTAAGAACTCGACGATAACGGAATGGGATGATTTAATACAGCGTTCTTCAAACTGTGGGGTGCACACTGTGAACAGCAACATTTTAAAGTGGGCGCGGGGCCTTGCGCCAAGTGCACACTACACCACAAATTATCTGTCTACAAATTAGTACTTAAGAGGCTAGGGGGCGTGGACATTTCATTTTTGACGAAGGAGGCGTGCATAAAAAAAGTTTGGGAACCCCTGATCTGAAACGATAACTTTGAAAACACTTGCATTTACAACAGTTACGTCAGTTACAATACAACAATAACATTTCAATTGCATGCTTTTTGTGAAATTGTTTTTTTTTTGTCTTAAATATAATCAATACTTGTTTTAGGTGGTATGACGGCTTCTCCACATTCTACGTTGGAGGCGATGGACTTGTCCAGAAACACGTTGCTGATAAGGTACCCTACTACATTAACTATAGCCTCATAAGTCTAATGATGCCCAACACAAAAAAATACCACATTTTTTTTTGTACCATTGGCAACAGCTGTACATTTGTAATCCTTATTACAAGTTTGAGATAAAATGTAGATATTGACGATGCAAAAGCGGTCTATTTGATCCTACTTGAATAAATGAATATTTATCTTTATCAAGGGCATAACGTCTAGCGATGGTTAGCTAAGTGTTGCTGTTAGTATATTGTATTTTTAAATTGCTTGAGTTTCATTTGTTCGAAATATTTCCGAGACAAAATTGCAAAACTATATTTTTTTTGCTTCAGGCTTCGGAAATTGTTGAAGCAATCGTTACAGGTACAATGACATAAGTTACAGCAGGGCAATTTCGACTGGGGGGCCAAAGGCACCGGATCCATTTTCTTTTTCAAGTTTTACTATGTTTGCATTATTAATTAGAGTGTCCACTTGTTGTATATGGCACGCGTGTCTAGTGGATACATGGGGAACTCAATAGTGTAATAATGGAAAAAATGGATCAGTTACCAGTTGGGATTTGTCCCGCTGTACTTTATCGTAAAATATTCCCGGCAATATATTTCGGAATATAACCCGGCAACCTTCAAATTAATCAAGAGTGAACAGGCATCTTCTGGGCGAGCTCACTCCATCGTAGGCCACGCCTTTGTCTAGTCTGTGGCCAAGAGTAAGCCCATTTATTATTTAAAAAAAAAATTACTTAGTTTGCATTCAATCATTGTGATTGTCACCAGGTAATGCCAGACCAGGACACAATAATCGACGACGAAGAGAAAGCGCCCATAGCAGCCAAGATAGCGCTCCTCATAGGCCTCATACCACGGAACTATCTCTCCGACGTATCTCCTTACTTCACGACTTCACCCGGCACGGACGAACTCACCGCTCTGCCGTTCAAAACCGTCGAGTAACTATTTATAGGCGAATTAAGATATATTTGAGACTAGGGCATTTTAATTTTTGGCCGTCAGACGTCAACAGTCTGAAAAGAGTAGAAATTATAAAACATAGTCGTTCCCTCAGAGCATAACTAGAGAGTGGACAGTCCGCCTGCGGACGTTTCTCAGTTAGATCATACAGTTGTCGTTGTGTGCGTGCGTGATGACGCGACTCGCTGGTCGTTCGCATGTACACAGACATGGAAATGATGCGCGTGTATTGCGCAATAGGAGCGTCCATCTACGAGTGTGTGTCCAAGAACTTGCGACAGGCGTATTTGATACAAATCGTCCGGCATTTTCGATCTCCTTCCTTCCTTTCCTATATTTGTTGTTGTCCCTTTCAAATCAATAGGTATACGTAAGATAACGGGACTTTTAATTTCTACTCTTTTTTACCAGACTGCGCAATATCAAACATAGTATCGCGTCTGCTGACATCTGTCGGTCAAATTATTGAACCAAATTACTTTAGCCCTATCAGGAAGAGCCTTTTTTAATAGGTGGTTAGATTATGCAAGCCCTTTTTATATACACCGTGTCCAATAAGTCCGAATACTCACATTTTACCTCAGTTCTAAAGATATAGGGATCACAGGCCATCAAATTCTTATTTAAACTAAAGAGTATATTCCTCTTAATAAAATACAAGCACAAAGTACATGAAATTTCCGAAGTGTCTAAGAAAAACAAAGAGGTAAAGTGCCAACAAAATACTTGCTCGGCACGCAGGTGACGAGTTATTTTTTATAAGGAGAATCTGTATGTGATAAAACAGACGCCACGTGTCCAAAATAAACTATTATGGGTACCGAGGATAGATAACGTTCCGGGCAACTAGAAAAATGTGCCTAGGTTCCAGAGCTCACCATCGGCCCAGGTGTGGGATGCAGTATGTAAGCGAGGTATACTACCTTCAGTACTTACAGATAAAAGCGTTAAAATCAACGTTTTTTTCTTTAAAACCAAGGTTTTGGAGAAAAAAATGCCTTAAAGTTAAAAAGGATGCTTGGGAATGAGTATCATGTGTCCCAACAAGACGCACCTCCAGCACATTCGGGAAATGGTATTCTAGCGTAGTTTCAGACTAATTTGGCAGTTTTTTATCCGAAACATGAGTGGCCACCCAGGCCTCCAGGTTTAGGCGTATTGTGTATATCTGCTAGCATTTCAAATAACACGTTAGATTATGATGGCGCTTTTCTGAAGTTTTTGTTAATACGTCAAATGGCAGAGTAGATCTTATTGGCTAAACTCAAGTTTAAGGATCCATACCTAAATGTCAGATTGCATTTTAAATTAACAATGTAGATTAGTTGTGCCTATTGTTAAATTGTTTACTGGCATTTTTGCATGGTTACCTTTTTATTATTCGACCATTTTAAAGGCACGGAGTTAGCCGCGAAATGTGCCGCATTACTTTTTTTTATGTATACTGTTGCTAAAACCTTCGTTTAAAGTGACCTGTATCGGGTTTGCTTTAATCCTTTGAACGCCAGGCGAAGGAATATGCCATGTCTCGGGACGAGGGACGTACTCTATTATTTACGCTAATCTCGTCGTTGACGGCCTGACGATCAAAGGGTTAAAGATTAATTATAAAAGCGATTCTAAACGATATGACTATTGTTATTCGATATATAAATAATGTTACGAACAAAAATATCTCTTTTATATACTTACGTGATTGGCAGAAATACAAACATTCACGGTATTCATGAGCAATATCTGTGTACATTGTAACTATCTAAGTGTAAGCGCACACGGACAACTTTGTCGCCGCAACTATTTTGTCTGTTGGATGTGATTCTCTGAAAAGTTGCGTCACTACATGTGCGCACATTCGTATTAGCTACAGTCCCTAGACCGGATGTGTGAGAGACAAAGATGCCCGTGGGCGCATACTCTAAATCACATTGTATTATAGTGTTTTTTATTAATTTATTAGAACTTCAAGGTTGTTTTAATGATACTCTGATGATTATCATCCTTAAGTAAATTGGAATATTAAAATTTTGCTTTTTATTACTTTACATTTTTATTATTTATTCAAAATTGACATAATGAATCATCCTGTTGAACTTCATCTTGCATGTCTTAAATTTTTAATGAGTTTTAGCTTGATATATGCGAATATCTGAGTTTATATGATAAACAGTCTGGCAAAAAATATAAAAAATTGGCAACATTGTCATCCCTTCCCTCGTCCTCGACGTCGTTTCGTCGTCATCCCTTCCTTTATTAATGGGTGTGAGAAAATGGGACAACACGACGATGTTACCACTTTTTAATTTCTCTTTCTTTTTGCAAAGCTGCACAGTTATATTAGGAACTTACTATGCATAGGATTATAGGCTTTTGTTATAACTACCTATCATACCTATGTATGCCACAAGTACCAATTAATAATCCGATATAATATGTATAAAGCTGACAATGCCCAAATACATTGGTCTTCCCTCGAAGTCTAACACGCAGATGATGACTTTTAAGGTAGAAAGAGATCGAGATTAGGCTTGCTCTCTCTAACACAACAGGTCATAATCTTTTCAGGTTAGCCCAATATAAGCATTAGACTTTAGAACTTAGATATTATAATTTGCTTGAATCACCGATAAATTTATAGATATTCCACTCAAAATTATATAACGTAGCTATAGTACAATAAGTGTAGCATTAGCCCGCCGTCAAGGAAAAATGTATTAAGGATGTATAGTCAACATAAATGCTAAATATCATTAATGTATCGTTTTAGCCGATTTTTGAATTTTATTATAAATACAACACCTTACGTGTTTTTGTAGATAACTGTTTCATACTTAATACATTTTATGCTTACGGCATTAGTGATAGTAACTAAACTGTGAATGCTTTGTATTAATTTAAATGAAGAGATGTGTTACAATAAACTATAACGTCATTATTGGGTTTATTCATTAAGAAATATATTTACCTCCCTCTTTTTTTGCCCTCTTTTTTTAAAAGTCGGTTAGCTTTTGCTTTCCTACAAAACAAAATGGTATCCATTGAACCGTTAAAACCGCAAAATTGTACCGTATGTCGCTAGCATGTATGTTTAGGACGTGCTACTTTTGAGCACGCTAATAAATTGTGCACATAGAAATAGAAATCTTTATTTCTTAGGATATACATGAACAGATAGTGAGCATCTAAGAATATAATACTCACTGTGAGCATCTAAGAATATAATACTCACTGTGAGCATGTTATTTGAAGATAATGTAACACATATAATACTATTTGATGTAACGTATGTGTAGCTTATTGCAAATCATAATCTGTAACATTCGCTAGCACGGATTTTTCGCATCGTATTATGAATCGATTGTGAAGCATCGATTACTCGATGCTTTTATATGTTTTATCTGTGCCGAGCATGACTGACAGCTGACATTGACACTTGACAGCTTTATCACTGCGCAACGTGCGCGCGGCGTGCGCGAAACTTTACGTTCCCTGTTGTCGGCAAATAACCAGATAACAGATAACCGGTCATTCTGTAGTTGACCGGCCTCGAGATGCGTCCTGCACTCATCTACACCTTCAACTCCCGGCCTCAGAAGCCGAGGAAAGTGCCCAACGAGCTATTCGCGAAGGCCGAGCTGATTCTCGAGTCGAAGAAAAATGCCAATGTTTTGTGCGAAGTTTTGGAGATGTTCAACGTGAGTAAAGTGTTTTTTATTCTTTGTTTTCGTTTAGAGTGGTTCTATATAAAACTGCTTTATTGCAGAAAGAAGAGAAGAACTATACACCGCTGCTGTTAACTGTGGAATTGATCTTCACGACGTTGCTGAAGCGTGGAGAAATGTTCGAGACAGGGAAAGGGACGGGTCCAGACGGTGAGTTTTTATTGTTTTATTTGTGTAGCCTTCCCTGAAGTTATTGATTATTCCCAGGTATGCACTATTTGTAGGTATCTAGGTCGTCTAGGCTAGCTGTATTGATTTTCTCATGCTGTTGCACTCTGACAGGCTAGACTTGCATCTACTTGTTGCACATTTTGCAGGTTACCAACATGTTGTTTCGTGAGTTATGGGGCACTGTTTTGTTTTGAATGGCCATTTCAAGACCTAATGTTTTGTAGGAGTGCAAGAAAGTTTGTTTTTTAAAAGACACTTTGTTATTTTAGGGTACTAGTACTAAACTCTCAAATAACAATAGGTTTAGTTTCATATAGCTTCTTGTTACTTGTTAGTTGAACATCTTTAAATATAAATGTGTTGCTTAACTACAAAACTGGGTAAATCCATTCTGCTATAAGGTTGATTATCTTTCAGATCATATTATATTTTTTATATATTCAACCTTAAAGCAGAATGTATTTACCCAGGTTTGAAGTTAAGCGACACAAATTATTTCTGTTTCTTAAATTATGATTCAAAGTATTTATTCAAATAAAATCAGTACATCTGTGTTAAAACATAAAAAGATATGTTTGTTAAATTAGTTTTTAGTAAAACAATAGACACAATAGTTTTTCTTTAGAAGATTAGATTATTCTTTAGAGTTAAATAAAAATTGTAGCAGCTCCTCCCTAAAAATTGGGCTGCATGTTATTCTTAACCTAGACTGAGCTATTTCCACGAATTCTAGGACAGGTACTTACATGAGTGGGGGCACTATTGATTACTACCCACCTTATGTCTGGGATATTGAAGCTACATTGATTTTATCCAAGCTGGGATCCAGGGGGGAGGGAAGGTCATCGTGGGGGCCATGCCCCCCCCCTCCCTGGCTGGGATGACTACGTGCCCCTCTCCCTTCTCCCCGCCCCTGGAGTCTAGGCTGGGCATATAAAGTAACAATGTGACCCCCTGAGTGTGAGTACAGGTTGTCCTGTGATTCACAACAACGCAATGTGAGTGTGGCAACTATTTTATCTTGCTTCAATATTTTTGTTTCAGTGGATTTACATTTGTTTTGTCATCTCTATTATAGCAATAACTATTGAAATTAAACCTGAGGAATTAATTATGTGTGTGACTAAAGAACTTACTAGCCCAAACAATGGATTTAACATAACAATTTAAAACTTAAATCTTCATCAACTTGATATCAATTCATCAATTTTAAAAATACACAGTGCTAGAATATTTGATATTTGCCAGTCACTTTTCGGTGAAGGAAAACATTGTGAGGAAACCTTACTAATTCCAATAAGGCCTAGTTAAGTTGTTAACTAGTTACCCTTCAGGTGGGAAGGTCAGATAGCAGTCACTTTCGTAAAACTACTTTTCCTAAACTCGTGTCTATGCCAAATCTTGAGATTCATTGTCAAAGCGAACTCTAGGCTCTCATGAGCCGTGGCGAATGCTAGGATAACGCAAGGAGGATGATGACAGTGGCAGAAGAAATGACTGTTACATAGTAGAAATAGATAGCGCTCGCCAGATAATATGCTTCCTAGCGGTGACATATTGATCATTGTTTTCTTGTAAATATGTGTAGTACATTTTTTTAATTAGCGTACAATTTAGTACAATTCTCGTACATTTTTTTGATGTGACTTTGGATTCCGTACGATACCATGTCACCGCTAGAAAGTATGACACCAACTGTCACCAACCACGACAACCGGGGACAGAGCGTCCTGGCCCCGAGCCATAAGAAGGCCCAAACCCAACTAGCGAGCTTTGACCAGGGACACAGAAAGAGAGAGACTAATAAATCATCTTTACAGGAGGCGACCCTGGCCTCATCCATTGCCGCTGGCTCCGCGAGAACTACCAGCTGGCCTTCAAACGCGTGCTGGCCTGCATGAGTCGCGGGGAGGACAGCTCTCGCAAGCAAGCGCTAGCCTCGTGCCTCAAGCTCATGATGGTGGAAGGGGAGAACCCGACACTGTCCAAGCATGGCGTCATTTGCTTCCCGGACTGGCGGCTCCAGGTAAGTCCTCCATTAACTTTTTCAAGTGTGTGCTAGCCCAGATGATTTGCGGCGTTGTAAGCTCTGGCAAGCAAGCACTGTCCTCGTGTTGAAGCTGTTGAAGAGGGGGAGAATCCAACATTATCAAAGTGTCCAATCAGGGATCATCTGCTTTAGAGACTGGCGGCTCCAAGTAAGATATTATTTTAATTACAAAGACAGGTGTGGATCTGGCAGGCCCAGATGGCGATGGCAGGATGACCTGGACGTGTATCTCAACGACTGGCCAGAGATCGCATCGTATTGTATATTGAAGCGAGAACTGCAGAAAATAAGTTCCATATTATATCCAGAACGAATGTGCTAACTGCAATAAATTTTGTGAAGCAACCATCCCTGGTTGTTAAACAAATTGTATTTCAAGAGATGACGCTAGTATAATTTGTTTTAGTAATAAATTAAATTGTACTTATAGGATATAACGCTAAAGCTCACACATTTCCTTTCGTGATAAGTAAGTAGTATCTTAGTATTTATAGTTCTACGAGTACATAATGCTTTGCGACTGAAACTTTCAATAAAAACGGATCTAACAGAAAAAAAAATCTAGTGCAAGATTAAGCGAAATGTTTTATTTATGCTAAGCATTGTAATATTCTTAACGCAGTGCGACATTATATTATTTTATAAGTATGCTGTGCGAATTAACCTTACATTAACATTATTAAATAATAATAATTATTAATGGCATCCAGACTACTGATTGACTAGCACTAGATTATCTATTCGCGGATTGGTAGTAATATAGACTAATGTTGTTAATGAAAAAATGTCTGTCTACTTGTCTCTGTCCTATGTCCTTGTCTGTCCCCTCACATCCCTCTGCAATGGGGTTAGCATCCTTTAGCCATGGGAATCCCAGAACAAAGCTAGATTGACCTAATAAGTTGCATCGACATGCGCATATGCATGCATCCCAGCTACATCGATTGCATATGTGCAGAAAACTATCCCCCCCCCCCACCCCTCCTGCGCCGCATCTATATGAAAGATATGACTTTTTTTATGCATACGCAAAAGCAAAGGGAGACAATAGGATGTTATAAGATCAAATCTTGATAATGAAATTTATTTATGTACTTATCACAAAGATTAAAAAAAATGTTCCTTTGTCAGAGATTTTCTCTATGTAGGTATACACTATATGTATAAGTTGCACTACATATGCATATAAATCATCTAGAAGTACCCACAATATATACCTACACTATCGTCAAAAAGTTTAAGACCAAACACGATATATGCAAATAATCAACGTTTCATGAAGTTCCTATGAGAATATTACTTTTTAGTACCTGCAACCGACAAAACAAAGCGTATAACAATTTTTAAAAAGGGATCATAATAAGAAATAAAAGCTAAACGTTTTTCTCATCGAAAAATCCTCCTCGACGCTTTTTCACTTCCGAGCAGATTCTTGGCATTCTTGCTATAAGTTTGTGTAGCGTTTCTTGGCTAATGGATTTCCACTCGTATTGCAGTATCTCCCATAGAGCTGTTGCAGATGTCGGGCATTGTCTCCGGACTCTACGGTCGAGTTCATCCCATAAAAGTTCGATCGGGTTAAGGTCTGGGGATTGCGGTGGCCAAATCATATTTTTTAACACACCTTGGCGTTCTTTATTGACTGTGTAGCTTCTACAGATCTTTGCTGAGTGTTTGGGATCGTTGTCTTCTTGCAGAACAAATGGGTTGCCGATCAATATAATAAGATTACGTTGTTTTCTATTGATTACAAATTTATTTTGATGATTTTTAGAAGGGTTTATAACAATGACACTGAACATTGTGTTTGGTCTTAAACTTTTTGACGGTAGTGTATATATTTAGATTATGTTATCAAGTAAGCTCTGTATAAAATAATTTAATAATATTTATTTCATTATCGACGCCCATTACAACTTAGTACATTGTCGATGATATCAGACAGGCGCACGGAAAACCTAGATATCTGCCCATGTTTTACCACCTCACTTTTTTAACCCCCCTTTTACCTCCTACAGCTCCTATTTCCAGTTTGAAATCGCGGGAATCCTTGATTCGTAGAAACTGACTGGCGCAGTCTGTTCATTACCCCCCTGTTTACCACCCACTTTACCTCCCATGGCTCCTAGTTTCTGTTTGCAATACTGCGTGTTCCAGAAGCATTGCGCAAATCCTAGATTCGTAGAAACGGACAGGCGCAGTTTATAACCCCCCCTTTTTACGTCCCATGGCTCGTAGTTGTTTGCAATACGACTGCGTGTCCTAGATTTATCGATTGCTTACATGTGCATCAAACGGACATGCGTTATCACCCCCACCCCTTTGCAACCCCTTACGGGATTCAGGACTTATTGCTAAGGCTTGATGTCATGCGCGTTAAACGTTCTCAGGACTTGTTGAATGCATATGCTATTTCAAAAAAAAAACCAGTACAGTAACCCGGCAACCTTCAAATCAAGAGTGAAGAGGCATCTTCTGGGCGAGCTCACTCCATCGTAGGCCACGTCTTTGCCTTTGGCTAGTCAAGAGTAAGCCCATTTATATATAAAAATAGGTTAATTCAATTTTCTACAGCTTACAGTTAACAAGAGAGATAAGAGTTTTGAATGATTCACGGTTATTTTCATTAGACTTACATTGACCGGGATGTAGACCGTGATTACCTTTTTGATAATCTCGGTCTATATCCCGGTCAATATAAGTCTAACAAGAGAGATGTCTTTATTTTATAGAGGTACATAAGTATACACCGGTTTTCATTGAATTCCAAACTTCGAAATATGATTAAGTATGTTTGAGGAAACTAATTGGCATATGTAATTCTAATTAGTATTCGAAAATGTGTATTAAATATACGTTATTGAACAAGACAGGGGCGGCTCACTCCGCGATTCTGTCGCCGCGCTACAAGTACATGCTGGCGGCCGCGAGTTCGCGGCCTAATCAGGGGGGCGCGCATTCTCACGGAACGCACGTTCGCCTTTCTATTGTTACTTTACGTCGCGTGTTTTTTTTAAGTTTTATATGCGATGTCCGCGTGTGAATGGCTAATAATCCTTAGTTACCTAAATAGATATCATGAATAAAATAGGACAATCTTACACAGATCTACTATTGGTAAAGTCCCACGGAAAAGTTCAATAAGGCTTGTGATGTTGTGACTTAAACAAAAATATATAAATACTGTATACCTATATTCCTAAAAAGTACCCAAGACTGGAATATAATAGTATAACATTTTATCTGAGTATTAATTCGTTTTAATCCATAGGCAACCCTACCGTCCGACGCTGCGCACGTGCGGCTCGTTTCTTTGTTAGAATTTTGTAGGCATTTAAAAGGCGGCATTTCGTGAACATCAAAGCAGTGGGCCTTCTGTACTTGTACTATTATATATTCTGTGAACAAGATACAATTTGTACACAAGAACAAAAGAAAATACTTAATATGACATGAGATTTCCCGATCCCCCATGCCTGTCTGCTTAATGCAATAGCGAATTGCATGCCTTATAAGTAATAAAAAATAATATTACTCTGCAAATCCGCGAAATGATCAGCTGGTTAATCATTCAAGCCAATTCAAAGTCACCACACATGTGGGCATTTTCAGAATTTGGGACCCCCCAATTAGCGAAAGTTGTTAACAAAAATTAACTTACTGTCAGTTTTGTGACGATAATTAAGCATGAAATTTCAATAAAAATATTGTTTTTGTGTTAATTACATAAACTTTAAGCAATAATCTACATTCAGAATGTGAAAAAAGTAGATTTTTAGACAGATTTTATGCTTAATTATCGTCATTAAACTGACAGCGAGTTAATTTTTGTTAACAACTTTTGCTGAAATTCTGAAATTGCCCATATGATTCCCCATTGGTACTAATTTAATATGGGAACGCAATCGCTTGATCCATCTGTCACCAATCACAACTAACACGCACGTAATTAAGAATATTTATAAACAAAATGTTTTAGGGTTGAACCTGGGCTGTTATACTATGCAATTGCACTGCTCAAATGCTGGTATTTTAGCAGTAAAATTCGTCATATGTCTAGTGACCAGGCGCTCTTTGTAAACGGTTTACAATGCGGTGTTCGGTCCTCGTCCTCCTTGCGTTATCCCGGCATTTGCCACGACTCTTCGAAGCCTGGGGTTCGCTTTGACAACTAATCCCAAGATTTGGCGTAGGCACTAGTTTTACGAAAGCGACTGCCATCTGACCTTCCAACTCGAAGGGTAACTAGGCCTTATTGGAATTAGTCCGGTTTCCTCACGATGTTTTCCTTCACCGAAAAGCGACTGGCAAATATCAAATGACATTTCGCACAAGTTCAGAAAATCTCATTGGTACGAGCCGGGTTCGAACCCGCGACATCCGGATCGAAAGTAGCACGCTCTTACCGCTAGGCCATCAGCGCTTCCCGCTAGCTTCATAATGCGGCGTATGGTGCTCAAAAGCCACTGATGATGTTAAATCTTATTAAGTTTAGTTAAGTTATCTACGCTCTCTTCACCACTGTCTTCCTTTCCAGAGCGTCTTCGACGTGATCCTCGACGCGAAACAGTCGCAAAGCATGTTCATAAAGTACCTGGAGTGTTTCACCGACTACCGCGACTTTCAGCAGAATGCGCTCAATGTGCTCGCTGACTTGAAGTATAGCAAGTAAGTACATAATCTCAATACTCAATCATTTATTGCGAATCGAAAAACAATGGATCAGTTGAGAGATCAGTCTCTTTTTTTCGGTTTGCTCTTTGTCTCGTCTGTTGCTACAGATGTAAAGCCTGACCAGAAATATATGACTACGCGCCATGTTGTGGAATTTCATTAGAACTATTTTCTTCATACTATTGGCTACGTGCACGACTATTACGCCCACTACCATGTGAACTTGAAGTGGAAAATGTCAAAAAATGACATGTAAACAAACATTATATTTTACCGATATTTCGTTAATTTTAAATAAATCGAATAACAAGAGGTACTATTTCAAGTGTAATTTAGGTAGATAGATTATAAAGACATGGATATATTACCAAAAATCAGTTTCCAAAGCATTACTCACGGTATAAACTTCCAACCCCAGACTACAGAAAGAGTCAATAAATTGGTGCTGGCAGGCATATAAGGAATCTTGAAGAATATAGGAGTAATGGTACAAGTTCTTCGAACTAGTGATATGGTATTCGCTAAACCTCCGTCCCGTTAATGCCATATAAAACAAATCTAAACGTAAGTACCTAGTCATGTCCGCGGCCGCAGAAATATCCGACACGGGCCTATTCCCAGGCTAGGCCTGAATCTAAGCATAATCTTTTACGGTAGGAAAAATACTAACAGCGTATTGAATAATATTAGGTAAACAAAGCTTAAATATAATTTATTATAATGGTTTGTTTTGACATGTCACTTACGTTTTCTTTTCACCGTAGCTATCCATTTAGTTCTTTGATCCAATTTCCAGTGTGCTCTAAGAAACGCATAGAACGTGCAACGACTATTTATGCCATTATTTTAACAATTAACAACGAAACAACATTGATGCCCTATATCAAACATTACACATTGTATTATATTTTATGAGTTTTGATAGATGACAACCACAATCAGTGTCGATTTTGACCACCGCAAGCACTGCGATCGCTTTGCTTACCCCCTCCATGCACTTCGCACGAAGCCAATACTGAACTGTCAAAGCATACATTAGAATAACAGCGCCCTCTTCAATCAATCAATCAATCATAGTACATTACATCAGAGGCCGGGAAAATGAGGATTTCCGGCCAAGTGGGTATATAGGTAAGCGAAACTTCCCAGCCCATTTTAAGGAACGTAAAGACAATATTTCATTGCATGTTTGAGAAAAATATTTTATTTCTTTGAATGTGGTACATTGTAGGTTGGTAATACATTTTTCTCAAACATGGTATGAAATATTGATGTTAAGTGCCTTATAATTGGCAGCGAAGTATGACGTTGCAGGTGCGGCTAGGACGATTGATAGATAATGGAATTTCATACAAACCTTGCAGGCCAAGGCCGGCAAAGTCTTCTTTTTTAATTTCCAAACACAGATAATTGTGACATAACATCCAGGTATTTAGCCAATTAAAAAAAAACTATAAGGGGCTTTATAGACGTGCCGACTGCAACTGGTACGGGCCCTAGACAATATTTGATTTTGGGTGCGTTTTCATACAAAAAAAAACGAAAAATTTTTTTTAAAAAAATTAAAAATAAAATTAAAAAAATTAATTACAATTTTTTAAATTTTTTTTTTAATTTTTTGTTTTTTTTTTATAAGCGTATACGGGGTATCAAAGGGGAACAAAAATTCGATTATTTTTGCGCTACGACGCACCGTTTAGGAGATACAGCCATCCAAAGTTACTATTTTCAGTAGACTTTATTTATTTCATACCATGTTTGAGAAAAGCACTATACATACCTCGGCGGGAAATGGGGTTGCCCGCCTCAGACTTATCCGGCCTCGCTTCGTTCGGCCGTCTATATGTCTTCGGCCGGCAACCCCCTTTGTCCCGGCCTCTGTAGTAATGTACTATTTTGATCAGCACATCCTGCCACATACGGCATAGAAATAATAATGCATGCATGTCATAAAACCAATGCACTAACTTATATAAAAATTATTCTCTAAATATCATAATTATTAATTTTAAATAACTTGTCATTATATTCAGGTTCATAAAAAAAAATGCATTTATAATTAGTTTATATTCATATTTTTAACAGTCTGGCGGCATCTAGGAACTCTTTAATGGAGTAAAAACGTTTTTCAACTAAATATGCAACCAATTGCTTTTTAAATTGATGCAATTGAAGGTTTTTTATTTCAGACGGTATTTTATTGAATATCCTCGGTGCCATTCCAAAGAAGCTATTTCGCATTACTTAATGCCGTTTTCATGAGTTCGTCTCTTGACGATAGTCATATATATCTGGTCAGGCTTAAGTGCGACAAGGTTTTTCTTCGTATTTTTCCGGAGACGTTCGTATTTGTCATGTTAGTTCAGACAGCGTCAGTACTCTTATACTCGTACTATGACACGTTCGTGCGTTTCCGTAAAAATACGAAGGAAAAGCTGTTCGCACTACATCTGTACACATAATCGCGTGCAACAGAGATAGCAATAGACATACCTTCTTCATACAAAGAACTTAACACCAATCTGCTCTCTGTAGGGCTCCGAGCGAGATCTACGTACAAAACTACCTGGAGCTGTTCGAAATGATCATGAGACCGGGCCTGAACCAGAAGGAGCGGCCCAAACAGCCTGAAAAGTACTACGACAAGAAGATATACCCAGAGGACAGATATTATATTAAGAGAGACTGTAAGTAACGTGTGGTGACGGGTTAAGAGTTTTACCACCCCCTTTCTTCCCGAGGGTGTCGTAGAAGTCGACTGTGGGATATGGGTTAAATTGCGGCGTAGGCGAGAGGCTGGCAACCTGTCACTGCAATGTCACAATTTGGATTTCTTTCAACCCCTTTTTGCCAAGAGTGGCACTGAAACTTGAGTAGTTCATGTGCTTTGCCTACCCATTTATGGGATACAGGCATGATTATATGTATGTATGTATGTATGTAAGTAACAGGAATTGTGCACTGCGCGACTGGAACTGTATAGCGCACATGTTGACACATACATTTGTAGTCAATCAAAACTTTAAAGCGGAAACTGTCTTGGGTGAGACCCAGAAATCCAGAGGCCGTGAGTTCAAGTCTCACTCAGTAATTTTACACTTTTAAATGTTAATTATAAGATGTAATGTTTTGAAAAGAAGTTGCCCGCCGAGTTTCTTGCCGGTCCCATAGTGGATACCCCCCTCCCACTACCAACTGAGGGGGGACAGAAATCTTCTCGAGGCTGAGGCGTAGGGTTAGAGCCGGCGTAGCTTTATTTGACGTTCATATGCGCATTGTAATATGCCTACTTGAAAAATAAATATTTCATTTTCATTTCATTTCATTTCATTTTCATTAAATTCATTCTAAGCCAATTTTTTTTTACTAGATGGCGTTGTTTCGTAACCCGGGAGTGGAAAAAAACATATTTTGGGGCGTCGGTTTCGACTGCGCCCATGCATCTTAATTGTCCAGAAAGTTCATTCGAAGATAATTTTGCTTATAATAATCTGAGTAATCACAGTGAATGGTTTGACAGTATTTCAGCTAACATGTAGAGAGACTTGCTAGCTTCGTCGGTCAGGCTTCGTCTTGGACACAACGCGGATAGTTAGGCCGCCAGGTGTGGCACTTTGGATTACGTTTTTATAATAAATTAATGATAGTTTGTATTGTTTTGGTAATATATTTTCTACTCGTATACTACTCGTTTGGTACTCGTATAAACCTAAACTGAGATAATAAATGAATAAAAGGAAATAATTAGTGAAACTCTGACATAAGTAATAATTAATGAGACTAAATGCGTTTTCAGTAGTCGACCATCCAACGCGTACTTGCTCGTACGCCTATCACCCACTTGACGTCGCGCCAACACTTTATGGAAAAAGCGGGTTTTCGACAACTACCAATAAGATTTTAGACATTCAAAATTTTGATTTGAATGATATCGATTGCAGACGTTTCCATCGACCAAGTATATTTTTTGTCAATAGCGGGCAGTTATTGTCTATTCTATTGATAAATCGTCACTACTTTTAAAAAAACTTGTATCTTCGTCTGTCAATGAAAAGAAAATTGTAGTAAGTATGTATTGAATGCATATAGACTTACTGCGTTTTAACTTTGAGGAACAGCGTGAGATACGAGATTTTTAAAAAGTAGTGACGAAATATTAAATTGAATGTCAATGCTTTTTAATATTTTTCTTGAGAATCTTACAATGTACAGTCGAGTTCATAAATATGTGTACATTTTTTCATCTGATTGCAAGGAGTTAAGGTGAAGAAATGTACGTATATTTATGAACTGGACTGTACACAACTTTTAGTAAACTTATCTTAGAGCAATGACTTATCAAATTTAAAACATTTTGTATTGCCAAATGAATAGTTAAATTATAGGTACATTTTCAATAGTAATTAATTTAAATTAGGAAACACACCAAAGTAACCCGCATTGTCTCCCTTAGCATTGGTGTCGGACATCTTCGATCCGGCCATCTGCAAGAAATCCATCAACCGTTGCTGGAGCTTCTGCATGCAATGGCCTCTCCGAGCGAACGAAACGAACCATCGTAGAGCGCTGGTTGTCCTTGTCGACCGAATCATGCCATACTTGACCAAGCCGGTGCTAGCCACCGACTTCTTATGCGACAGTTTGGACTGTGGTAAGTACACAGTGGATCACTGCTACACAGTTAACCATGTAACCTGAAGCTAGCAATGGCTTCTTATAATGAACGAGAAGAACCATCGTAGAGCGCTGGTCGTCCTTGTCGACCGAATGATGCCGTATTTGACCAAGCCGGTGTTGGCTATCTACTTCTTGTGCGACAGTTTGGACTGTGGTAAGTACACAGTAGATCAGTGGTGCACAGTTAACCATGTAACCTAAAGCTAACAGCAGATTCAGCAGCAGATATGCTAAAGAGCTCATAGGGCTCAAAAGACACAAAATCTGCGCGGTATCCAGAATATTGACTGGACACTGCAAGCTGAACAAACACATGTTTCAATTGGGGTTGAAACAAGAGGCGACATGCAGGTTCTGCCAGGAAACGGAGGAGACTGCAATGCACATCCTTTGTTCCTGCGGTCCACTAATGTCAAAGAGAAGTATCTACTTAGGGCGGCAGGTACTGCAACCCTATGAGGTACAAGACCTTACAGCCCAAAGAATCTGGAATTTCCTGGATTCAACGGGCATAAGTAAGGATATCTAACCACAAAGGGCCGTCACAATAGATCTGTCTTGGTCGACGTGACACATAAAGGCCCACTATAACAAACAATAACAATAACAACCTAAAGCTAGCAATGGCTTCTTAGACTGAACGAGAAGAACGATCGTAGAGCGCTGCTTGTCCTGATCAACCGAATTATGCCGTGCTTGACTAAGCCGGTCTTGGCTACCGACTTCTTGTGTGACCGTCTGGACTGTGGTGAGTACACAGTGGATCAGTGGTACACAGTTAACTATAAGATATGCCGCTGGCCACAAAAACCACAATTTAACGAAAACACCCATCCACAAAGAAGTCTCATTAAAAAAATCGGTTTTTACAGGAAGTCTAAATTAATGACAAATATTATTATTTACACATTCGTTTAATTCGTGCCAGCTTTTCTTCGTCGACATGTAGATTACTCAGCAAAGCCAGTTGCTAAAGAAACTACGAAATAAAATTTCTCGATTGATTTGATACTTAAAATAATAAAACAATATGTCCCCAGGTTCCGCCATAAGCATGATAGCGCTCCGAGGCATCATGGAGCTAGTCACCGAACACGACATCGACTTCCCGGACATCTACGACCGGCTGTACGGCATGTTTGAGCCGGACATGTTCGCGACGCGCTCCAAACGGCGCCTCATACACATTGCCGACGTGTTCCTGAGCTCCACGTGAGTATATCACCACAATAGTGTAGTATAGACACTACAGGACCAATTTAAGACAGGCTGTACGGTTTGTTTGAGCCGGACATGTTCGCGAATCGCTCCAAACGGCGCCTCATACACATTGCCGACGTGTTCCTGAGCTCCACGTGAGTATATCACCACAATAGTGTAGTATAGACACTACAGGACCTATAAGACAGGCTGTACGGTTTGTTTGAGCCGGACATGTTCGCGACTCGCTCCAAACGCCGCCTCATACACATTGCCGATGTGTTCCTGAGCTCCACGTGAGTATATCACCACAATAGTGTAGTATAGACACTACAGGACCTATAAGACAGGCTGTACGGTTTGTTTGAGCCGGACATGTTCGCGACTCGCTCCAAACGCCGCCTCATACACATTGCCGACGTGTTCCTGAGCTCCACGTGAGTATATTAACTAATATATTATACACCCGCCCAAAGAGCACTAGGACAAATGATTAAAAAAAACCCCTTTTTATGTATTTCTAGGTCTTATATTTGTGACAATACGTCATAAATGTCATACTATAATTTCGTTTGTACATTTATTTTTTAATTATCAAGCGAGAGAGATATCCCTCTTGATTAATTTAAACAGAGCAGTTAAGTCTATGGTTATTCATTTTATTCAATTTTTCAATTTATTTAATAAAATATAAAATGTAACATTACAGGAGACCTAAATCATTACATTTCTTAAAGTAACGTACCTAAAGCTAAACATATTTGACAAAGTAACATTAATAATAAATACATTAAATTGTATTAAATACGACGAACATGTCAAAAAAAAAATAAGTACAGTAAATTATAATTAGGTCAGAATTTCGCATATCTTCAAACATTCACTCTCAACAATGGTTATGGGCTCCGTTTTCCGCACTGAGCCCTGGAAAAAGGGGTCGTTGTGTGTAACTCCATGTCTAAAAAAATGCTCCTGTAATAATTGATCTAGCCAAGCTAATCAAGCCAAATTCAAGTATTATAATTTTTCCAGTCGCGTCCCCGAGACAATGATAGCGTCGTTCGCCAAACGCCTCGCCCGCCTCGCGCTCGTCGCGTCTCCTGAAGACGCGCAGGAGCTGCTGCGCCTCATCGCGAACATGGTGCACCGCCACCCGGGGCTCAAGAGGATGCTCAAGAACGACCAGCCCGCTATACGTGAGTACCTTACATGCTAGAATAGTACGTACCGTCAACCAATTGGAACCCTAGGCCACTCTACAACCATGTCAAAATGACAAGCAGTAAGAGATTTCTTACAATCTGATTTGTAACGTCACTATGACATAGCTCTACAGTGGTCGGTGGCCTACAGTTCCAATTGGTTGACTGTACAGTTCTTAAGGAGAAACCATGATGAAACTGCTTGACTCATAGTGAAATATTATTATTCGGATTGCAAAGAAAGGTACATTTTTACATTTATGCTGATATGCTGGATTAAGAAAGTACTATTTATCGTGTCGCGGAGCCATATTAGTTACTTAGTTATGCGTTACATTCCCAATGTACTCGATATATTTAAATAGATAATCGTTTATAGACGTCAACCACGAGCCCACAAAAGATATATAAAATACAGGAAGACTTTATTATTAATGATGTTTCTTCTTTTTCAAGTCTTTCGCTTACCACTTGAAAATGGTAAGAATATATTATATTCTTTTTATGTAAAAAATTATAAATATATGTTCTGAAAGTTTATATCTTTTCAATGTACTTACAGATGTAGTGCATAATAGTTTTTCTTCGTCTTTTAAGAACTGTCAAAACGAATTTTAACGACTTGTTAATATGGAACTAATATGAAATCGAATTGAGTGACGTCACGGTCAACTCAGTTACTTTATTTCTTTCTACCTGACTTAATAAATAGAAATTGGATTAAGAATAACTTTCTGCCCATGTTTTTCTTATAATTATCTGATGCTTTATTTCGTGCATGGTATAATAGTATTTTATGCAACAGGCGTTTAAAGGAGGTCAAAAAAGACGAGTGGCGTGGGTAACAATTTGAGGCGAAGCCGAAAATTGTTATTGAGACGCCACGAGTATTTTTTGACTCAGTTAAACACCGTTGCATACAATACTTTTTCTACGACCATGCACTAGTTTTTAATAGTTTTCTTGAATAACTTTCGTGAAATTCACACTGTTTTACTCTATTTTGACTCAAAGGTTTGCACTGTCAGCTTGGCTGCCCAAAGCCTTCCCGCGCACGCCCGCAGTATCGTTATAAGGCGTTGCCATGGTTACAGAGCCAAACAATGCGTTTTCAGTTTTTTCGATACTGCGCGCATGCGCGGAAAGCCGGCGGACGCTGGCTTTGGGGAATAGACCTTTATGTAGGGTTTTAAAGATCTGTGCACGATCCTGTAAATGACGAATAACAGTTCGGGAGTAGAAAAAATATTTTATTTTAACTGCAGTCAAGTTCCCTATTCTCGGTAACGATCTTATTTGTCGTCAACGTCAGTACTCATTGTACGGAGACTGACTGAAATAGCATTACACGTCCGCGAGTTTCTGTAAAAATACGAAGGGGAAACATTTCGCGCTACATCTATACAATACCTCTATAACAGACGGTTTAGGTATGCCATACTAATGTCTTGTTTTTTTCAGTGCCCCAAGATCCGTTTGAGATGGAAGAGTCCCGGGCAAATGCTACTAACGCCATTCAATCCTCGCTTTGGGAGGTCGCTGCTTTAAAGTAATTATTCCTATTATTTACTTCTCGAATTAAATCATTGATAATATATTTTTTAATTTTTAATCGAATTATTTTGTTATTTTTTTTCTAGGCAACATTTCACGCCCGAAGTGTGCGCGAGCGCGGCAAAAGTGCTTGCTCTGGCCGACAGTGGGGCTAAACCGCCAGACCTACCGCCATCCTTCTCTGACGAAATTGTACGTATACAGGCCGCACGAATGGGACGAATGAGTGAATGAAAATGTCTAAGTATGTGTGTGACAGATTAACCAATAAAATGGTCTTGACAGTTACAACTGTATAGCGATTAGCGATACAGGTGTCACTAATACAATCAAAGTTCGTTCTTTCCATTCGTGCCAGCTTTCTGCCATGAAACGACTTGTACAGTCAAGGTGTTAAATATAGATGCGGATAAAGTGTCAAAAATATTTATACACGACTTTATTCCTTATTTTTGGCACATTAAACTAACTTGATGAGTTGTAAACATATTTAAATCGTGATATGTAAAAATAAAACGTAAATTAACTTTAAATTTTACGAATAAAGAGGATAGTCGTCAACTGAGCAAAGAAATAATAAAAAGAGGTTGTCTGGAAGAGATCGCTTTTTAGCGATAAGACCACCTGTTGATACTAACTTAGAAGTTGCTATGTAGGCTGACTATGTTGTTTCCTGTACTGAGGTGAGCAATAAAGACTGTTTGTATAGTATTGTATTTTAGCGGTTATTTTAACTAAGTTTTTCCCTACAGCAATTCACAGGCGAGCTCAAGAAGAGATTCAAGACTATAGAGATGAACTTCGTGTACGTACCGCCGACCCGTTACTGGGACAAGGAGGATTGGAAGATCAACACGTTCTGGCATTTGATACCGGACTTTAAGTAGATATATTAATGTGTGGAAACCCCCTATGTTCAACGAACGGTCCTATGGGCATGGGCGTCGCTGAGGCTAGCCGGTGATGAAATATAAAAGTGCGTCTACTTATTTTCAAAATGGGTTTTACTTCGAAAATGGTCTCTTTTTTACATAAATATACCACACCCGGAGCGTTAAGTATCTCACATGTATATGCTAAAGTATTTGTCGAAACCCGAATACTTTCTGTCATCGCGCAATTCTTACTTGACCTTTATAAACTTTAGTCACTATTTAATTACACAGTTTAGACAAGCAACAGATGAAAGGATTTAGTATAATCATTTGCAATGAAAAGGTACAGATTTACTGCGTTTCAACTTTGACTTGCAGTGTGAGATACGAGATTTTTTCAAAGTAGTTTTGTTTGCGAGCAGTATTTTTAAATCGCTCGCGGCATAATATATTTTCATGAGCTCATCTATGAGATCTAGTCAATTTTATTGTTCTTGTTCGGCCGAGGGCTAGCAGAGTTGTAACGTCCGTGCCTATGGGGGAAAAACGGGGTATAACTGCGAGACGACAGATATCAGGGAGAATATTGTTTAAGGCAAGTTTTTGGATTTTGAAGGATTTGATCTGGAATAATGTCTAAAAACAAAGAGAAAGAGACTCGCAATCTTGGATTCGTTGAGGCCAGCGGCTTAACAGGGACAGGGCTTTTAAAGTTTCTCAAGAGAGGTTTTGTCGAAATACGTAACTTTTAAACCAAGCGTACAGTCGTCTTCAAATATATCGAAGCTACCAAAGTTCAATTTATTGTCAAGACGTTAGTGTGCGTGTTCCAATATTGGCAATATTTGTGAGATATTTGGCAGCTCAGATGTATATGAAGGCGATGGAGGCTGTAGAAAAGTAGTGAATAAAAAAATAAGAAAAAAAATAATCGGTTGGTGGTATAAATCCAACACATGATTTACTAAATAAATGCACCTATACCCTGGTTTTGAGCATCAACTCAGCGAAGTAAAAGTTGCGAGACGGAGTAGAGAAACAATAATCGCCCATTCTATGTTTAAATTTACTTAGATTTTAAGGCAATGTTTAATGTCAAAGTATTCCTTCGTTGTTATTAAATGTTTACCGGATATAGGGTATTTTGATGTTATTATACGTATTGATGTTTCTTGTCTGTTAGTAACAATCAGTATCACAGTGTTTTTACCATTTCTTAATGTCAGATATTCCGAATATGGGACTCCTGTCATGATATTAAGGGTGATATTCGAAAGTTAACGAATACATTTCAATCTTTGTGTATTTAATTCTATTGCATAGAAATAATAAGTTCAATTATGTTCATGACATATTCAATTTTGAAATTGTGAAGTATTTTTGACTTATTTGTTGTTTCTAAACATTATAGTTACCAAACCGATTTCATCCTGCAGTTGTACAATGTACCAACTTACCTAGGTGATAAGAAGGCTCTAATTTCTTATTGTATAATAGTTTAATCATACGGCACAGTTATTTTTTTTCTGTTATCTACATTATAAGATCATTATGTAATGAAAATTAAACCTCAAATTCATATTCATAATTTAAAAATTTCATCCGGTAAAAGGCCTAGTCAAGATGCCTTTCTTGTATTATAAATGGGCATACTCATGGCCACAGACTAGCCGAAGCGAAGACGTGGCCTACGATGGAGCTCGCCCAGAAGGTGCCTATTCACCCTTGATTTGAAGGTTGCCGGGTTATATGGATGGACCTGTAATTATAAACGCCGGCAAGGAATCCCACTCCTTGCTGGCAGTGCGCATAAGAATATAAGAAGCAAAGTGCGTCCGTGCGGATTGGCTGATTATACATCTAAAGGCAAGGGATACACATGGCGGATACCATCCCCGAGCGCACAATATGATACATCCGGAGATGGTCCCCGCCAGGTGTAAAGACTATTTCAGTGCAGCACTTTTGTGCTGCGATGGGAACTAAGGTCATAGGCTATTGTTGTGCAAGTTGGATGGACTGGATAATGGTCTATGGGGGAGACTATCGGACACCTGCCATGACAACTAGTCTCAGGATTGTAAAAGACAGGCGGTGACTCGCCAACTCATTGAGTGGGCCCTGCAAAACGGCCGCACGCACGGTGCGACAACAGAGCAACACTTGAAGTGTGGCTGAAAGGTTGTCGAGAGGTGAGACTGCGGTAGCCAGATCCCGGTGATCCGTTCAGCAGGCCGCCGGCGTTATGACATTTTACACTTCCAACCTGGAGCATAGGTCCCGCTCTTGCGAATCCACTCTGGCCGGCCGGTTAAGGCAAGCGCAGAGGCGAGGGCTAGATGGAAGTGCCCTCTGGAATAGGGGTCCGCGGTGTCGCCACTCACCGTCAGCTCGCCACAAGCTGCCCCCGCGGGGTTATTATTATTATTATACTCTTTATTTATTTTCTTTCTTAGGTTAGGCTGTTTATAATATGAATATAAAAGTAAAATACAAAAACACATACAAAACAATATAAAACACATATAAACACATTATAAAAAACCTAACCTAGGGTGCCGCCAGCAGCGGGGCAGGGCCCAAGCTGCCGGTGGTTAGGGCTGCAGAGAGAGGAACCGTCGAACTATCCGTGCTGTGTCCAAGATCACCGCCTTCTGCATCTGGCCCTTGATCCAGCCACCTAGCGAGAGTCTCTTAAGATGTTGGTCGAGACTCTTCGCTATGAGACCGTTCGCTGAAACAACTATCGGAACAATGATCGTTGATTCAACATCCCACATGGCGGTTATCTCGTGAGCCAAGTCTAGGTACTTACTGGACTTGTCCTTCTCGGCTTTCACGAGATTCTCATCATGGGGGATGGTGATGTCAACGAGCACTGCCCGGCGTTGCAGTCGATCTATTATCACAATGTCAGGTTTATTGGCTACAATAGTCCTGTCAGTGATAATAGATCGATCCCAATAGAGCGTGGCACGACCATTTTCGAGAACTGGCGCGGGTAAGTACTTGTAGTACGGTACTTCGCGGTCCACAAGGCCGTATTGAAGAGCAAGTTGCTGGTGAATAATCCTGGCTACGAGATTATGTCTGTGCAAGTACTCGCCGTTAGCAAGATGAGAACAACCGGAAATAATATGCCTGAGTGACTCTCCGGGACGGCGGCATGCCCGACAAATGTCGACCGTACCATCCTTCAGGATATATTTCCGGTAGTTGTTCGTCATCATAACTTCGTCCGCAATTGCACAGGCAAAACCCTCGGTTTCTCCGAAGAGGTCCCCGAACCGTAACCAGTTCACCGATGCGAGCAGATCTACATCGGGTCCCGTGAGGGCCTTGTAGAACCGCCCGTGTAGCTGCTTGCTCTCCCATACCGCCTTGCGGTCCGCAGTACTTAGTACCACAGGTTTGCGCCAGTTCTGTTTCGCCAAGGAGAGCGGCGTGAGGTTTCCGTCCACCGCCACCACATCACGATGCATCCCGCACTCGTTGTTAAGGAAGTAATTCCTGAGATTGTACACCTCACGGTTGTGGAGATCTTTGGCGTTTAGGAAGCCTCGACCTCCGCACTTCCGTGGGATGTACAATCTCATAACAGACGAGCGCGGGTGTAACATACGGTGTGTGGTAAGCAGTGAGCGGACCCTCCGATCCAGGGCGTCCAGCTCAGTCTGGGTCCACCGTAGTATGCCAAAGGAGTATATGAGTAGAGGCATTACCCAGGCGTTAAAGGCGCGCACTTTGTTGCCTCCTGACAAAAGACTGTTAAGGACTTTTGTCAGCCGACTGAAAAAGCGCTCCTTCACCGACCGTCTAATGCCAACATCCTCAATACCCAACGACTGTGACATACCAAGGTACTTATAGGTTTCTGATTCAGAGATAGATCTGAACGACATCGTCTCAGAAAGTTGTAAATTTTCTGAATTTACAACCTCCCCCCGCTGCACATGCATGACCGCACACTTATCGACACCAAACTCCATTCTGATGGCGGTGCTGAAAACTTCTGTGGTTTTCAATAGCACCATCAGGTCTTGGGTGTTCGGTGCAAATAGAATAGAATAGAATAGAATAGAATAGAAATATTTATTTGCATGAATACGTTACAATAAGATCTTATAAGTAAAATATTTAGTCACAGTATCCCGTCGACATAACATCAACATGCAAATAAATATATAGTTTGAGGTCGTCCATGTACAGAAGGTGAGAGATGACTTCACCCTCTCTCCGAAGCCGGCAACCTAGCCCAGAATCCTTCAGCAGCTTGCTGAGGGGATTCAGAGCTAGGCAGAACCATAATGGACTCAAACTGTCACCCTGGAATATTCCTCGCTCAATCCTTATGAAGTCCTGCGGGCCAGGGGGGCCATCCCTGCCTCCTGGTTGACGAAGGACTGTGGTCCACTGCCTCATACATGCAGCCAGGAAAGATATTAAAGCTGCATCAAGTTTATACAGCTCCAATACCCTTCTCAGCCATGAATGAGGCACCGAATCATAGGCCTTCTTATAGTCAATCCAAGCGGCCGAAATGGCCCCCTTGTTCCGCCGAACTTGTTGGCAGATGGTCATGTCTATGAGGAGGAGCTCTTTAGTACCACGGGACCCAACCCTACATCCATTTTGAGCGGGAGCCAGAATGTTGTTAGCGACAATATGCGCGTTAATTTTTGCTCTCAAAATGGATGTAAGGAGCTTGTAAAGTGTAGGCAAGCACGTGATGGGTCTGTAGTTTTTTGCTTCCGTGGTACTACCGGACTTATAGAGCAGGAAAGTAACACCAGTTGTTAGGGAAGGTGGGAGAGAACCAAGATCGAGGGCTTGTTGAAATTGCGTTGCCAAACGCGAGTGCGAGCATCGAAACCATTTTAGCCAGAAGTTGTGCAATCCGTCCGGTCCAGGACTTTTCCAGTTCTGGGCCGTACGGGTAGCACAACTTACGTCGTCGGGGCTGATGGTGATAGCCCCCATAGGCTCGATGCTCTCGCACTCGCGTTCGACAACGGTCATCCACTCACCCTCCGTGTGTTCGACGGGCACCGACCAGATGCTACGCCAGAAATCAGACATGGCAGTAGCATCCGGCAGCCGCACGTCAGACACACGAGGGTCGGTTTCCTCCCACCTTCGGTATACTTTCCTTTGGTCGCTTTGAAAAAGACGATTCTGCTGGAATCGGTCCACACGCTTTCTGTAGCGGCGAATACGGCTTGCCCATGCATAGACTTTCTGCTTCAGGAAGTCGATGCGCTCTGTGACATTGGCCAAATAGTCGCGGGGCCTGATGTCCGTCCCCGCGAACGCCTGGTTCACAAAGCGCATTACTCGGGGGCGATTATTACCCCCTCTGAAGCAGATCAGCTTTGCAATGAGAGTCCTAAACGATTTGATACGACGCTCGATCCGTACTTGCCATGCAGGGACACCTTCGGCGGTCCTAGTTGCACGGTCAGCGTCCGGAAACTTGACTCGAGCAACACGGCACGCCGCGATGGCCCCGCAGTACATGATCGAGTGTGTATCATCTAGATCTTTACTAGTCCGCATATATGGATCTAGTAAAGCATTTAAGGCTCCTATTAGCGCTAGATTGCGTCTATTCATGGGCAGACGTGGTAATCGTGGCCTAGGATTGCTTGTGGAGCGATACTGCGTAATCGCCTCTTCCAAAGACCTCCTCAGTTGCTCATTGGCAGGCTCACTCTCGCTCTGACTCGCGAAGTCCCCGCCGTCGTTACCGGAATCAACCCGCGGCGCCTCCGGTGCCAGGTCGGGTTCGGGCACCGGGTCCGGCGACATGGTGGGCAAATCCCGCCCCGAGGCAGGGTCCGCGCGAGTAGCGAGAGCCTCCTGGCGGAGCCGATCAAGTGTGGCGTCATCCAACCACTTTATTATTATTATTATTATTATTATACCAATGGATATCGTTGGCGCCGTTGCAAACGAAAAGTCCCATTCACTTTCCCTTATTAATGTGACAGAGACATGTCATTTAGCTAATCATTCCGAAATAAATAACATGGTAAAATTGGTAAATAAAGGAATATAAAGTTATGTTAGCTTTGTTGTATATATTGTTTCTTTTTTTAAAGATTAAATACAATAATGTTAATGATGAGATGACGATAGCGATAGAAATGTGTGTGAGAAAAAGATAATGAAGAATGTTGCAACTCCGTACATTACGATTGTTTAGTTGTGGCGTGTCATAATAATTGTATCTATGGAGCTTTCGTTTCATGTTTATTTTTTATTGCATTAAAATTAAGTTAATTATTTTAGTTTATTTTTTTAATTTGTATACCTTATCCTTTATTTAATCCACACAGACAGAACAGCGTGACGAGACAACTGCTTTGCCCAGCTAATGGCCAATGTAGACTTGCCTTGTTCGAGGCAAACGCTCATTTCCATCGGCAGAGCGTAATTGCTCGGCCGAGGCAGGTCCACTTTGGCTATTTGCCTCGCGACGCTGCTCGTACTGTGTGGACCCGTCTGATTACTTTTCATGGGTGGTAGGACCTTGTGCCGGGTCCGTTCGGGTCGGTACCACCGTCTTACTCCACTTTAGCAGTGCCACTTTATGTCACTGCTAGGGTGCGACGTAAGATCGCCGCTCTCACTCGCACACTGAGGCGTTCCAGCTTAGTCCTCTATATTCCCGCCTGTTACCACTGAACCTCTATAACGAGTTTTTGACGTGACAGAACATGTTACTTAATAGCTTAAACTTGACGTCGAGTAACGTAATAAACAATCAATAACTAACGGTAGATAGAACAGTCACCGGCAATTTTCACACAAAAAGGAGACTGCAAAAATATCTGGCACAATCTTATTTCTAGAGCCATAAGAGCGGGTCACATATTTTATGCAGCTTCTTTTGTACGATATTGCCGGTAACTGAACCAGCCGGCCTAGCGAAAGTCACAACCGCTTACGCTTCGTATCCACAGCTAGCTCTCTTTATCGCTCTTCTGTAGTGGCGCGACAGAGCCAGACTGCGTTTCGATTCGATCGCCACGTATAGTCACCCGCAATAATATCGTACAATAACCTAACCACAAAATTAAAAATTTGAAAAAACCCCCGGCTGCGACCGAGGGGACCGATTTTCATGAAACATGGCTGAGAACACTCCCGACTAACTCAGCTTTCAGACAAAAAAAAACTAAATCAAAATCGGTTCATCCGTTCGAGAGCTACGATGCCACAGACAGACACACACAGACAGACAGACAGACACGTCAAACTTGTAACACCCCTTCGTTTTTGCGTCGGGGGTTAAAAAGGAGGCGGCAATAATATCTGACGCAGTCTTATTTCTAGAGCCGAAAAAGCGTGTAGATTTGCGGCTTTATTTTTGTGCGATATTGTCGGTGGTTATATCGTCAAGGATTGTCACTTCGGCTAGCCCGGGCGGTAATCGGGTTTTCTTATGTTAAGGGGCTGACAACACCCAATTGCGTAAAATTGATGTTACTTGTGCAGTTTTTTAAGACAAACTATTAGTCTTAGTAAGGCAAGTAAATTATATGTTATTATTCATTATATTTCAAAGAACATGGCCGTACTCGATACACGATTTAATAAAATCGGCTCGATAGAAAAAAATTGCAAAGATTGGTCTCGAGTTGGTCATTAAACGGTTGTGTGTCGTTCAATTATTCACTTAGTTGTCTTTACTTAATATTATAATAACAAATATCTAAAACACTATCGAAACATTTTGCACAAATAATGCATCTTTCTATTCTATTTTAATATTTTTCCGCATTTTTCGTACCTATTCGCCCTTTTTTAGTGACATCGCGCTCTCACTTACTCCCGTACGATTAGACAGTGTACGGTAGCGTCAAGGCCATTGGGGTGCTGTCAGCGTCTTAACTATGTAAGTTTGGCAAGCGACAATTTAATGCCACCATAAATGTAAATTTGCAAAGTTTAACCCCCTTATTCATAAACGTACTCTAAAATTATCAAGCCGATAATGGTCGTTTGTCCCTTTCTGACGTATTGGTGTGATAGAAAAGGACAAACGAATTTTATCGGCTTGATAACTTTAGAATACGTTTATGAATAAGGGGGTATAAATAAATAAATAAATATTATAGGACATTCTCACACAGATTGACTGAATCCCACGGTAAGCTCAAGAAGGCTTGTGTTGTGGGTACTCGGACAACGATATATATAATATATATATATAGAAAACATCCATGACTCAGGAACAAATATCTGTGCTCATCACACAAATAAATGCCCTTACCGGGATTCGAACCCGGGACCGCGGCGCAGCAGGCAGGGTCACTACCGACTGCGCCAGACCGGTCGTCAAATCGGTATGTTTATAGTGACGCTTTGCCAAATGTAAAGTCCGCATGCGAAGTAAAGCTATTAAGTGCATGGGAATGAAACCGAGCTGTTACTACTGGTTCTGTAGCCAAGAATACCTACAGTCGCCATCTGACGCTCCGTAGCGTATCGATTGGTGCGACAAGAGCCGTTGCATATCCTTTAAGAGCGTTATAACATTTCGGCGTCGGGCGAAATTAGGTATTTTACCCGCCGCGCGAGCCCAATATGCCGACCCTTTCTAGCACGTCTTATCACTCGCTCGCACTACAATAATGGACAAAACAATCTTGATCCTTTCTATGGAATTTTGATAACAACCACAATCTACTATCTCGATATAAACTTTTGATTTCTAATAAACATTATTTTGTACGAAAATACTAGAATGTAGCGCAAAATAATATCAATTATGTTAAAATTTATTTAAAAAATTAATTATAAAAGTAGATCCCATCCCAAATATTTGCTTTTGTTATATGATAAGTATTAAAGTAAAGTATATATTAATATGATGATAAAATAAGTCAAATACAATTCTAATTACTAGAATATAGCGCAAAATAAATCACAATTATGTTAAAATTTATTTAAAAAATTAATTATAAAAGTAGATCCCATCCCAAATATTTGCTTTTGTTATATGATAAGTATTAGAGTAAAGTATATATTAATATGATGATAAAATAAGTCAAATACAATTCTAATTACTTCAAGGTGGTGCTCAGGGTCTGATGATGGAGCCACATGGTGATCACCAATACCAATGAACAATATGACTATACAACTTCGTGTTTGGGCTCATTGGGTTCGTCTCAACAAGACCTTTGACAAGAGGTGGTACTCAGGGTCTGATGATGGAGAGAGAGAGATGGTGGTCACCAAAAAACCAACTCGCATATGTGAATAACATAAAAAACACGAAGTGGTTCAGTTACATGGGTTCATATTGGTACCGGTGACAACCATCTGGCTCCATCAGATCCTCCGTACCACCTCTTATCAAAGGTCTTATTGAGATGATCCTAATGAGCCTAAACACGATGTGTTTTAGTCAGAGTTGGGCATAATCAATTCCTTTTGGAATTAATTACACGATTACATTCCAGTAATCATGATTCCTTATTAATCGATTACTAGGATAATCAAAATTACTGTAATGCTGTATTATGATTACCTCTGTAATCCATTCCTTTGGAATCGGTATAATATAGATTCCTGACTTATATAAGACTAGAGTCTAATAGAGACTTAAGTAATCTGAATTCCACTTTACTTCGATTCCAGGCTTATTACTTTACTTTTATATGTCACTCAAATTGTTTTTGGTTTACATGTCATTCTAGCATTTTCAATTTCACATTTCAAGTGCATATACCACGAGTATAGGTTTTCGGGTGTGCTGATTTAAAAATTAATGACCGATTTGGAATCTGACATTGCTGACTGTCACTTTGACACAAAAGTCGTCATGGGTGTCGTAAAATAGGTTTTAGGGGGTGCTGATTCCAAAATTAATGACCAATGTGGAATCTGACATTGCTGACTGTCACTTTGACACAAAAGTCGTCATGGGTATCGTAAAATTGGTTTTAGGGGGTGCTGATTCCAAAATTAATGACCAATGTGGAATCTAACATTGCTGACTGCCACTTTGACACAAAAGTCATCATGGGTGTCGTAAAATAGGTTTTAGGGAGTGCTGATTCCAAAAATAATGACCAATGTGGAATCTAACATTGCTGACTGTCACTTTGACACAAAAGTCGTCATGGGTGTCGTTAAATAGGTTTCCGGAGGTGCTGATTTGAAAATTAATGACCGATTTGGAATCTTGACATTGCTGACTGTCACTTTGACACAAAAGTCGTCATAGGTGTCGTCAAAAAGGTTTCCGGGGGTGCTGATTCCAAAATTAACAACTATTTTGGAATCTCACAGTGCTAATTGTTATTTTGACACAAAAGTAATCATGGGTGTAGTCAAATAGTTTTTAGGGGGTACTGATTCCAAAATTAATGAAATGATTTAAAAAGTAATGACCGATTTGGAACCTGACATTGCACAGTACCCCTGGAAACCTATTTGACGACACCCATAACGACTTTTATGTCAAAGTGACAGTCAGCAATGTCAGATTCCAAATTGATCATTAATATTGAGATCAATCATTAATATTGAGATCAGTACCCATGACAACCTATTTGAAGACACCCATGATCACTTTTGTGTCAAAGTGACAGTCAACAGTGTCAGATTCCAAATTGGTCATTAGTTTTCAAACACCCTCGGATACCTATTTGACGACACCCATGACGACTTTTGTGTCAAAGTGACAGTCAGCAATGTCAGATTCCAAATTGGTCATTAATTTTGGAATCAGCACCCCTAAAACCTATTTTACGACACCCATGACGACTTTTGTGTCAGAGTGACAGTCAGCAATGTCAGATTGAACATTGGTCATTAATTTTGGAATCAGCACCCCCTAAAACCTATTTTACGACACCCATGACGACTTTTGTGTCAAAGTGACAGTCAGCAATGTCAGATTCCAAGTTGGTCATTAATTTTGGAATCAGCACCCCCTAAAACCTATTTTACGTCACCCATGACGACTTTTGTGTCAAAGTGACAGTCAGCAATGTCAGATTCCACATTGGTCATTAATTTTGGAATCAGCACCCCCTAAAACCTATTTTACGACACCCATGACGACTTTTGTGTCAAAGTGACAGTCAGCAATGTCAGATTGAACATTGGTCATTAATTTTGGAATCAGCACCCCCTAAAACCTATTTTACGACACCCATGACGACTTTTGTGTCAAAGTGGCAGTCAGCAATGTCAGATTCCACATTGGTCATTAATTTTGGAATCAGCACCCCCTAAAACCTATTTTACGACACCCATGACGACTTTTGTGTCAAAGTGACAGTCAGCAATGTCAGATTCCAAATTGGTCATTAATTTTGTAATCAGCACCCCCTAAAACCTATTTTACGACACCCATGACGACTTTTGTGTCAGAGTGACAGTCAGCAATGTCAGATTCCACATTGGTCATTAATTTTGGAATCAGCACCCCCTAAAACCTATTTTACGACACCCATGATGACTTTTGTGTCAAAGAAAGTAATCAAGTCAATAATTTCAGTTATTTTGAATCGACTATGATTACGAATTATTGGTAATAGTAATTATTGTATAGATGTTTAGTGATTCCTTTACATGTAAAGGTAATTTACCGTTTCACTTGATTACATTACAAGTAATCTGACACCCAGTAGTGGATTACAAAGTAAAATCAAGTAATCGTGTAATCCGGAATCGATTACGATTTCCCCATCTCTGGGTTTAGTTATATGGTTCATTGGTACTGGTGAGTCTGGTGACCACCATCTGGCTCCATCATCAGACCCTGAGTACCACCTCTTGTCAAAGGTCTTGTTGAGACGAACCCAACGAGCCTAAACACGAAGTAGTTTACTTACATGGTTCACTGGTACTGGTGACCACCTTCTGGCTCCATCATCAGATCCCGAGTACCATCTTGATGTGTCTTATCATCTTGACCGTATTGTAATTTTCACATATTTATCATCATAACGTTGTATACTTTAACATTCAAACATAACAAAATATTACAAAAGCAAATATTTACGGATCTAGGATCAAATTCGTTGGTCGCTGTTTACACACACACCATGCGAGGATAGCCCGTGTATAAACAAGGCGTCCGACCCACACAACGATAAATATTCTCGACGTTTGCGATCAAAACTCGGAGAGCGAAGTGACATACGTCTCACCTCTACGAGCTCCGGCGCGGCACTGAAATCGCAGGCGTCCGTCGCCGGTCAAATAGCGACAGGAAGGCTAGTTTTCAAAAAATTGGCAAAAAATCATTATATAATATTATAACGACAAATGGATAACAGCAATTTAAGCAGATTGTACAGATTATTTATATACTAAAATAACTTCGATAACATGTAGATTTTCGGAGAAATGATCACTTGTTTCGATGTATTTTCAAGACAAAATTGAGTTCGTTTTACTTTCAATTTCTCAATTTCAAAGGATTAAATGATAAATATTGTTTAATGGGCCTTAAGTACAAGATATTTGGAACTTAAATTTACCTCATTTATGAGAGTGAGCTTATCAAATTGTAGATAATAAGAGCTCCGAATTCTGTGCTTCACGCGGTTTTTCCTAAACGAGTATCAGAAAAACAATCATTACTAATTGAAAAAGCTTTTTTTTCCATATGTTTTTTAATTAACCGACAGTTAATAAGATGTTCTAACTGAAACAAGTACTTTCACTGTCTTTTAGTATGAGTAAAGTGTACAATTTTGTCGATAAAATTTGTGCATTTTACAATATATCGCCTTTTTTTGTCATAGCGCTCTGTAGTTCTTAATGGCAACCAATTAGTGGTAACAGGTAGGAATAATATTAATATGATACATATATCTGCCACTTTCGGAAAACTTGTTCTAATGTTTAATTTATAAATATTTAAATTGCTCTTAAAAATAAGGTACACTAGGGTAATTCCGAAAGTCGCCTAAAAATCACCATTATTTCCATCATATTAAAAAATGCACCTTACCTACTATTATCATTTGCTGTCAAACTCGTTTTTAAAATAAGTTTGTATTTTTTGCAGTGTTTAAATATTAAGTAATATTGAGTTCATTTAATTTTAGATCAAGTTTTGATTAGTACTTTGCTTGCCTACTTTGCTGAAACTTGTCACAGTGCTAAGAGTGATGGCTGATTTCCGCTTGAAGTTTTGAAGAACCATTTTGCTGATGACCATTTAGTAGACGACTTGGTTAGTTAAATGTTCCTTTGTTTATCCAACTGCGAAATGAATGGTTACTTGTGATTTTAATGGAACTGTTAGTCGCTGAGACTTGAAAACTTTGGTAGACAGTATTTAAATTGCATTTATCAGTGAAGAATCTTGAAAAACATCGCGAGGAAACCAAGCTAATCACAAGGTCTAGTTTCCCTCTGGGTTGGAAGGTCTCTTTCGTAAAAAATGCTTTCGCCAGCTCTTAGGACTAGTCGCTAAGCGAGGCCCCAGGTGTCTTTTTATCGAATACAGGAGGTTTAATAGTCTCTGAGAGCTGCAATCGCGTTTTTCTTCTCGGTTGAAGTTTGGATCTAAAAGATGATCTTTTAGGTTGAAACCTCGGTGTGCTATAGTTGCAGCTTAAGTGTTAAAGGATATGCTTGAGATATATTTTTGACAGTTTCTTACATATTTAACTTTCTAAGGGCCACTTGCACTAACGAAAATGGTGGGTTATCCATTTGCCCTAAACGTCTGCAATCGATGTCACTAGCTTAGAATAAATTGAATTTATTTAAATGTGGCTAATTCCTGCTTTGGGTGAGACTTGTACTCATGACCTCTGGATCTTTGGTGGAAAATTCCGTTGGCTTGCTTGAGGTCTTGGTGGCTCAGATGGCAAGAGCACTGGAATATTGACCCAGAGGTTGTATGTTTTAGGTCTCATCCAACGCAGGAATTTTCCACTTTTAAATTTAGTTTCTTACTACAGTAGAACCCGCTTAAAACGATTCTGAGGGGACCCAGCCAAAAAAGCGTATTATACGGGAAATCGTATTAAACGAGAAAAAATTGTGATTTTTCATCGTAAACTTTTAATAATATATGGTTACTTTTTCTTGGAGCTTTAATGTTTTTCTTCTTATTTTTGACATCACTGAACCAAAGATGGAACAAAGAACTCAGAGACAACACCGACACTCAACACCGCAGCAGTGATAATAAGCGAAGTGTATGTAGGTAGGTACGAACTATCGCACTAACCGCTGAGCTAGGATGACAAATTACAAATTAAGCTAGGAACACACTACGCGGACGTCCGTCGTAAATCGACCGCGGACGGGAATCTGGACAATGGAAATACACATAACCGTGCAAACTATCGGTCGACGGACGCGGACGTGGCCTTGAGCGCACGGACGTCCGATCGAAATCTGGCTCTCTGGATGTTTTGTTCCGTGCACACTGATAGGTCGCGGTCGCGGTCGATTTACGACGGACGTCCGCGTAGTGTGTTCCTAGCTTTAATCTTTACGGGTGGCGCATGGCGGTGTCGCCAGAATCGCGTAATTAGTACAGTACAATTAGTTCCGATTATTGTCACCCGCATAAATAAAGTTGTAAAGTAATGCAAGGTGAGTGGTTTTAGATGGTGTATTAAGCGGGGACGCGAGTCGTATTAACCGTGAAAAAATGTTTGAAAACAAGTCTCAAATTGTAGGGACCGGCATAAAATGGCGTATAATGCGGGAAATCGTATTAAACGTGATCGTTTTAACCGGGTTCTACTGTATTATCGCTTTCTGGAATCGTCTCGAAACTGCCGGCGTATCATGCTTCCAATTTTATCACTTATCCACGTGGATAAAGCATCCGTCACGCTTTAGCAAGTATGTCAGTGTGAGAGTGACAGATGTCTTATCCACGTGGATAAGTGATAAAATTGGCAGCATGATACGCCGGCTGGTTAAAGTTATGGTTTAGCTTGTATTGTGGATCGGGAGTCTTCTAAATACTATCTGTCCATGTGTGTTGTCGAAAGTTTTTTGAAGTTACCATATGTTCTGTCCTGAGTTTAGTCATTTTTTTCGGGTGGGTATAGGGTGGGTCCGGTGAGGTTTTAACCCAGAAGATGGAAGTTCCATCTTTTGGCTTGAAACCTCATCTTACTCCGTACCACGATATGGTTTACCATTGACGTCATGCGAGTTGAATGCACGTTAAAGATAAACGTATCGTGGTACGGGGTCCGTTTCTGTCATGAATGAAAACGGGTGCCAGTTCCTTAGTGCTCGGTTTCCTCGATAGCGCTGCAGTTAAAAAAACGGTAGATGGCTGCACCGCTTTCCAACGAAAACCCAGCTTAAGTTCAAATAGCGAGGTGCATGTTTTCATACATGGCAAAGACTTTCGGCTCGGTCACGACATTGCGCTGCGTATTAAGAGTGGAATGCCCTGAGTGCTAAGACTAGTTGCTCAATCGATCACATTCCGTAGTAGTTGTCTCTCCAGGTGCCGTAGCCGAATGGAATTTCTGCGACGCGAAACGAAACGCCGCGAAAGGTAGTCTGGCTCTGTCGCGCCAATACGCAAGAGCGAGAGCGATATAGATAGGCATCTACGAGCGTTTCGTTTAGTGAGCGTTTGTTCCATTCGGCTACACACCCTGATTGATTCTAGTATTTACGCGACTGATGAGCCAGTTGCGTTTCCATCGCCACGGAACATGAAAAATTGTCACTAGCGCTTCCACTCGCCGTTCCATCAAGGCTACTAATACTCTGCGGAATGTCGAGAAGGAGCCATTCAGGCGGGCAGGCTTGCGTGTTAAAGCCTATCGATGTCCTTTGCGCACTATTTGTACCTAAGTGCGATAGCGACGCGAAGGTTTATCACACTAGTGTGCTACGCCCGCAGGCTTCGGTTTTGACGCCAGCGAGTTGCTGCGCGCATTTCACGGCTGTTCGTACATTTACCTAATAGGTGGATGGTGCATGTATGGCCAGCTTAGAACGCCCGCTCCTCACGCTAGCGTTCAGACCGCAGTCTTGACCGCCTCTAACATTTGACGTTATAGAATACGTAATCAACTAGATTATTAGTGTAAACGTTACGGGAAATGTTCACTTTGTTCATTTAACGTATCGTTTACGCTATTCAGTGTGCGTAGCCGAATGCACAAACGCTCACGATAATATCTCTTTCGCAGCTATCTCTCTATATCTCTTGCGTATTGGCGCGACAGAGCCAGACTACATTGCTGCGTTTCGGTAGCGTTTCGCATCGCAGAAATGCCATTCGGCTACGGGACTAGTACCTATTCCAAAATGCCAAAATACTAGTAGAGGCTCAGATTTTATTTTTTATTATGATTTACTTATTAAATAAATCATTTTACACGGGAACTTAAAGTACAGCGTCCCCCAAAACTGTGATTGCACTGCAGAAATGCCATTCGGCTACGGGGCCAGTATTCCAAATTGCCAAAATACTAGTAGAGGCTCAAGATTTTTTTTAAATTATGAATTACTTATTAAATAAATCATTTTACACAGGAACTTAAAGTACAGCGTCCCCCAAAACTGTGATTGCACTGCAGAAATGCCATTCGGCTACGGGGCCAGTATTCCAAATTGCCAAAATACTAGTAGATGCTCAGATTATATTTTTATTATGATTTAGTACTTATTAAATAAATCATTTTACACAGGAATTTAAATTACAGCGTCCCCCAAAACTGTGATTGCACTGCAGTTTATACCTATTATTGTTTTGTTATTATGCCCATTGGTATACCGCTTTCCGCGCGGCTCATCTTGCGCACAAAGTAAACGTTTGGCAAAACAACTTATCGCAAATTGACATTTAGCAAAACTTTTTTTGGCAAGTATTTGTTTTTGTCAAATTTCATTTTACAGTCGCCAACTATTTACAATACTGGATACTTTGTGGCAAGATTTGTGCATGTGTACAAATGTCAAGGATGACAACTTACATGTCCGGATACCTTATGTTTTCAAGAACACGCTGCGCACTGTCAACCTAACACGCTCCTCCTCGCTTCGCTCGTCGTCGCACCTAAACTGACCCTGTCACACCTTGCCCGCGTTTACAGGCGTGTTTCGATATTTATGAGCACTTTGGCCGCTCCGACACTATATCAGTTGGCAACTGTAGCACGGCACTTCGAGATTGTATCAATTTTAATTGGCTCTTTTTCTTCAAAATTAATTGTATTTTGTTTAATACTAATGTTAAGTAGGTTTATTATAGGTTTAATTTAACTGTGCCGTAGGGTTAAGCTTCCTCTATTCGTATTTTATTCGACAAAGGTATTTAAAAATACGGTTCTACTCACGTTAATAATATATCGCTAATTGCTATAAGTATGTTTCGTGTCCATTTAGAGACTCTCCGATGAAGAGTTTCGATATGACTCGAAATATGCCGCTATTAGCGATATATACTTGAGCACAATCGTATTTTAGAAAATTCTTCCTATTTTCAACCGTAAGATAAATATTAACTTAAGTAGATAATAAAATAATGTCCAATAAAATCCTAAAAATAGACACAATTGTTGTCATAATAAACTAGTTAAACTACACCACTAAAATAGCTTGCAAATCTGTCTGCATCTGACTATTTTATGTAATCGGAACTAAATGTACCATTTTCAAAGCGGCAGAAGTATGCGCCCCTGGGCCCGGGATACTTTTTTGTTCCTTTTGCGGTGGAGACGGCGGGCTGCTGGGGCGCGGACGCGAAGCGTTTTGTGCGTGACGCGGGCCGTCGACTTACACTAATGGGAGAAGACCCGCGCTCCGAATCGTTTCTGGTGCAGAGGCTGGCCATAGCGATCCAACGGGGTAATGTCGCGAGCGTTATGGGCACTTTTGCGCCGGCAAGCGGTGCGGAGCGGTATTGACCATTTACTTTTTGTAAAATTATTTCTAGTTAAGGTGCTTTTTTTTTGACAAATTGTTTTATTCGGAAATAAATAATTACTAAACATTATCTATGTTAATTAATTGTAATGTAGATCCGATTGTCCTAGCTTGAAAGTCTGAACTACAAATCGCACCTTGGCCTCATGTGTAGTGTTCACAAATACCTATTATATTAATTAATTATGAGCTTCTTAGCCGCTACGACGTACCAGCTTTTGTCGATTTTACATACTATACTATAATTATTTCATACTATTGACACAGTATAACAAAGAGTACTATCATACAGTATGGCCACTCACGCTACCCGCTGAAAGTGCCGCCCACCCCCTCTCGGTTACCTCACAGTTACCGTCAGTCAAAAACGCGAACAGTCAATCTGTCATATTTTACTAATACAAGCATGGTACGCGTTCACCTACACGAGCTTAGACTGTGTGGTAGGAACGCGCCTCTCTCATATATTTTATCGCCTATTGGCAAAGTGCGTGACTATCTTTGACTCTATGAGATTTAATACCGGAAAAGCCCACAAAACGCAAAACGAGCGCACTCCGAGTATAGCCTGGCAGACTAGATAATATGGGCGCCACCGTCTATGAAAACCATATGTAAACCGTTTTGTACGACAACTATTCTGACACTTTTGCTCGAGAACAGTTAAGTATTGCTGTGATAAAAAAATAGTTCCATATCTATTATACCTACTCTTTTTTGCCAATGGGGATGTCCCTAGTCTGGTGTATCCTTGGCATAAATAAATAGATTTCATATTTTTATAGATTTTTATTTGTCGTGACATATAGATTATAGACCATTCAACGAGGAAGGGACCTCAACAATAAATTTTACAATTCGATTTTTAAATTTTATTTTTTAATCACGTCTTAACCGTTTTTTCAGTACCAAAGTGCCTTCCAATATTGTTGAGGTCGTACAAAAATACTTTTTCCTCCATGTTAAATACAAAAGAGCGAATCTCAACAAGTTTGTACATTTGTATCACAACTTCATCACACCAAAAATGAAGATATATTATAAATCTGGGAACCAAAACCGAAAGATTCATACAAACTTCCTGAACCATTTCGACCACGTAATCCAAATGTTCAAACGTTTGAGAATTGCTCATGTAATGATAAATATTGCTAAGTGGTTAAATAACATAAGTAAAATAAAGGATATATTTGGCACTTTTAAAGGTAAAATTTTTAATTAGCTGGCAATACAGCCAACCAAAATTTACTAGAGATGGCATGGCACAGACATCTGTCAAATTTCATTTAACCCTTTTAACCCTGCTTTTAACGTTGTCAGTCATATGCAAAGTACTTTTGTCGCGTCTAATTCTATTTATTCCCTAACAGAGAACGAATAATTAAATAAATAAACGGTAGGTCATAGTACTCATAGTTTTGAGGACTTACGCGTTAAAAGGTTAAAATCAGGTACTCGCATTTCTCGTAGAACTGTTATCAAAATTTAAAAAGATAGGTAGTAACATAAAAACTCTTAAAAATAAATAATAACGCGGAAAGGCAACGGCGTGTCAGTCCAGTCATTCAGCGCTAGGACTTTTTAGTAGATAGTACCAAAGACATATATAACTCCGTATAGACGGATAGTCTAAGAAAAAAACGTACCTCAAAGCCATAGAGAAAAAGGTACGGTGGCCTAGATGGCGTTACACCTTTGGGGAACGCTCGGCTAGATGGCGCTAATATTAATATTTGACATTTTAACACATATCAAGCTAAGAATATGGGCCAAATTAAAACTGAAGTTCAAAAGTTTTAAGCTTGTGTCGAGAGATAGCACTCTATGCACTGTGATAACACATATTACTTTGACAGTAACTCTCTATAATACTCGATCCTCTTTGATAGTAATAAACACATTAACGGAACTGGCCAACATTATTCCATAAGTGAGAGCGAGTATTTAAGATATCTTTTTTTCGCTGCTTCACGTCGCGCTGTGCTAGGTCCTCATATTATATAACTATGTAATACAACAATATGAACTAGAAACCACACTAAAATATCGTTTAGTCAATTTCATTGACAATATCTTTAATATCGACCTACATAATTTATGTGGATACGTGCCTATGCATATGAGGGTCAAACCCTTTAACGCCAAAGTCCTTTACAGAAATTAACATTTGGGGCAGTGCAAGATTAGGTAAGCAGACGTATTACAACTATTTACCCATGCATGCCCGCTTGTCAGCTAAAGTAAGCAAAGCTCCACCCCACGCTTACGGAAACATTTTTCTATTAATGTATTGATTTTTCAAGTATAGCCATACCTGTACGGCCCCTTTTATACTACGTCGGTGGCAAACAAGCATACGGTCCGCCTGATGGAAAGCGGTCTAACTTTTTGCGTTTGTAACCTATGACCGGCGATGCACTGTGAACATGCAACGCAAACAGTGTCACATGCGCGTTGCCACCCCATTAGAAACTTGTACATTCCCTTTTGCTGTGTTAAGTACACAAATAAAAGTTCTTGGCAAATAAGACATTGCAATAAGATTTACTTTGGAGTGTTATATGCCGTGGCGGTCGTCACAAAAAACGGAATTTACTATAATTTAAAAACAAGCCTCATATTTACATTTTCTAAGAATGTCTTTGCCATGCTCATAAATAACATGTACAGTTTTAAAAATAATAACAGTGATATGAATTATATTCAACCTAATCAATAATATATTGCGGTAAATTTTTAGATGAAGTAGATGGCGCTGTGCAATTCTGCAAAGTATGTTACAAGTGCTGATGTAAGGCAATCTACCACTACCAGAAAATGATAAGCCATCTACTTCACCTGTCAAAATTACTATATCACAATATTTTTCAATACTTTAGGCATCTTTGCTAATATGATTTCGTATTGCTAAAATTATTACAAAGTTTTACCAATACTTGACTAAATTCGTTAAAAAAATACAGTGTCATGTTTAAAATATAAAGGTTCAGTCATATCTATAAACTATATGCAAACAGTTAAACAACATAATTATACATTAGCACCTAGATATACAAAAATATACATTTGGAACATTTTCTATATTACAATCTATTCTAAAATAATAAAATAGGTAGTCTTTACGGTATCTTAGTGACCTTGTGTGCCTAATTAGGTAAGTGTATATCGATTATAGGAAATGGCAATCGAAACGTACTGAACAGGTAAAGCAATTTTTTATGACTTACAGTATTGATATCATATTAAACTAATTTATTATCCCATTATGCTGCGTCCATACAAATGGCATATGCCTGACTACAAATATATGACTGATGTCAGGAGGGCTGTGAGGCTGTGAGCAGCGCCGGCCCGTGCACTCGATCAGAGTAGAGCGAAAGGGGCAAGGGTTGATATTTCGCAGTCGCACCCTAGTATGGTTGTGGGGCTGAACGTGGATATCATGTACATAAAATAACGAACAAAATGGAGTACTATAGTGGCCAAGTCAGGAAAGCAGACTTGAAATGAAAAAGCGAGCGCGGATTTTTTCCTAAGTAACTAAAGAGAACTGATATAAATAGTGAGCGCGAGCGAAGCGAGCGTGATTTTTTTCCTATTGACGCAATTTATTGAGACAACCCGCTAGCGGGGAAGCAGCGAGCTTTCAAGCTTTGATCAACTGCAGAGCTGCGGTCTTTGGCATATTTTAGGGTATTTTGACTTCACAGCGACTATGTTCCTTCACAGCGCTAATATTTCGCCATCACTATTATAATTAATACATTAACTGCGAACTCGATCGTCACCATCGGGATGCCCTATTTAGGTATTTTGCCACTAAGTGCCCTTCGGGATCTGAGTCCTTTGAAGTTCGCTCATCATCTGTGACTCACAGCGCCCCCTTACCAAGTGGCGCCTGAGCGGCCGCTCCACTCGACTGAACTGTCACTCCATACATCAGAATAACAGCTCTGATGTATGGAGTGACAGTTCAGTTTAGTATGAAGAAAATAGTTGTAATGAAATTCCGCAACATGGCGCGAAGTCATATATTTCTGGTCAGGCTGTATAATCATGCGCGGATCCAGGGGGGGGTCATGGGGGTCATGACCCCCCCTGGAGCCTAAGTTGCCCCCCCTGGGGCCCGGGCCTTTACCACGTGACCCCCCTGGGCACGAAGCTGGATCCGCGCTTGTGTATAATGACATCTCTAGCTATTAAAATGAACTGAAAGAGACATCACTATATTAACTATCACTATTTACAAATAGTGTAGATTATGTGTGGACGCAGCATTACCGCCGTTGGCCAAAATTGTGCGCTGCAAATAATTTTATAAAAATACTTTTATGAATCAATTTCAAGTAAATAACAAAAACTAAAATCAATAAATTCCTATTCTCATTTTTCCCATAAATTAACTGTAGAGTTTGTCCACATCCAATCTTTAGTTTTCGGACGGCACTTTCAAACACTAGCTACTTTGAATAAAAAACTAAATTCTCTACCTAATTTTTGCTCTAAAAAATGTATCAACAGTCCTTTAACAAATCCAATTTGTCAAAAATTACATAATCAAAACTATTAATAACAATTCGGGGATCAGACCAAACTCTAAACAGTACACAAAACCATTTCAAAAAGCTATCAAATGATCTGCTCCTGACTATCAGTGGGTGTCGCCTTAGCGCTGCAGCAAGTTATCTTCGGACTATCCTCTCTCACCTGTTCTGGGGTATCTTCCTTACAGCAAGAGCTAGAAGGCTGGTGTACCTCCACTTTTTCTTTACAGCAGGAATCCCTAGCAACTGGGCGTCTTCTATAGGTTCCTCCTCGTGACACCGTTTTTGTAAGGACCTAGCTTTAGCGACTTTAGAAGGGCATGTGGCGCCGAACTGGCAGCTGGGGGGTTGGTCCTGGGAGGTGCTGGCGCGGAAATAGTGGGAGGGCTGGATGCAGGTGCGCGTCTGGCAGATGAAGTAGTCGGATTCCGTGGTAAGGGACGCGTCTAGCAGCGGCGGCGTCGAGCTTTCAGCTGGAAGAGTGTAAAAAATTGGTGTGAAGGTTATTCATAACAAAATTACTTAATAAAACTACATAATGAAGTATTTTATGTAGGTAACTAGATTATAAAATGTCAATTCGTAGCTTGTCATGACACGGACAAGATACGAAGTCTCACAGAATTCAACTGGTCTTGAGTAGACATTACATAACATGCCTTTTCAATTGTGTTTGTATCAATAAAACTGGGTGAATCAACTCTTTCTTTCCTGTTATTGCCATGGTTACGGTCCCCTGAGTCACGCTTGTTTTATGCAAAATTATGCTACTGAAATAATGCAAGCATGCATTTAGTCCATGTTTGTAGGTGGCAAATTAAGGAAAGGGCTTGTTAACACCACAAAAATGCATAGTTTAAGTCGCATAATTTTGCATAAAACCAGCGTGACTCAGGGGACCGTAACCATGGCAATAACAGGAAAGAAAAGTTTATTCACCCAACTAAACGCTTGTTGTCAAATATATTTTACATTATTAATTAACATACTAAGGCCCACATGCACCGAGCGCTTAACTCAGGATTAGTGGGCTGTCATCTGTCAAATTCCATATAAAATGGTGGGTTAACCCTCCATTTTCGTTGGTGCAAGTGGCCCTAAATAGTTCTATCTTACAGTGGTTATAAGCTAAAACCATTACTAGCATTACTTACTTCCCCGATTAAGTTCATAAAAACGTTATAACCCCCTTATTCATAAACGATAAAAATCGTTTGTTCCTTTCTATCGCACCAATACGTCGGAAAGGGACAAACGATTTTTATCTTTTTGATAACTTTAGTGAACGTTTATGAATAAGGGGGTAAGTACCTAACTACCGTACCTACACATACTTTTAATTAACTGGAGTGACATTTTATTTTATTTATGGATTTTTCTAGTTTATTTATGGATGTATAATGCATAAGGCGAAAACAACTATATCAATACAGGTCAATTCACGAGAGGTGGCACGTATGGAACGAATGAGTGAATGAAAATATCTGTGTGTGACAGATTAATTAACCAATAAAATATGCAGGAGTCACTCACACAATAAGTTTCGTTCATTCCATTGGTGCCAACTCTTGTGAATTGACCTGTACCCCTCAAGCTACGTCAGACACTATCAGTAAATTTTAGGGCAAGGTTATAACTACTAAACTAAATACGTTTTTGGCTATATCGCTAAAGAATTGATAAACGTAGTTTAAACACCTTGTCAGTAGTACTGAGACCGAGTCGGTCGATTGATCTCCAACACCAAATCATGGACCATGCCTACTCTATAGCCTTGCCTGAGGATATAGCAGATTTGAAGATAAGTACGATCAGGTCAATTCATAAGAGCTGGCACGAATGGAATGAATGAATGAATGTAATTACCTATGCGTGTGACAGATTAACTAATAAAATAGTGGCTCTTGACAGTTACGACTGCATACCGATGCAGGTGTCACTCACACAAAAGTTTCGTTCATTCCATTCGTGCCAGCTTTCGTGAATCAGCCTGTTGACATTTTACTAGTGACCCATTTCACAAATTTACAAGTAGAAGGCGTTTTCAAGTAAGTATGGCAGGTTGAAGGACTTCGCTCGTAATTTGTAACTGTAGCTTCGTGGAATGGGCCACAGGTCACGAGCTTGCACCACGCGCAAGATATTAAATATTTATTATTAACACTTTGAATACCACCAACGGCTATAAGACGTGTCCCAATGTCAAAATAAGTTATGGCCTGACCACGTCGCTTCTTTCACCGCTTTTAAGCAGCGGTGTGGTCGCACCTTTTTTACCATATGTCTGATAGACGGAGGTAGACACAATAACTAAATTATCACAAAAATTGCAACTCAACGGTATTAGCAGCCGTAAGGATGGAACTATTTCAGCTAGTTCAAAGGTCATCAGCAAATAAAATGAACGGGCAGAAGCAAAGCAAAAAAACGGTACGTTCAATAGATTGTCCGGATCCGGGCCTTTAGTTGGCAATTTGGTGACCTCTGGGTACGTAGCCGAATGGCACAACGTGCACAATACGCTCATAGACATCTCTAGCTATCTCTATCGCTCTTGCATATTGGCGCGACAGAGCCAGACTAGCAGACTACCTTTCGCGGCGTTTCGATGGCGTTTCGTTTCGAAGAAATGCCATTCGGCTACGGGACCTGGACTAGTTTATAATTAATTATAAACTAATTAATAATTATAATGACGACGATTTCAGACAATAGGTTAAAGTAAGAGTAAGCTTAAATTAAGAGTTGTCTGTTTTGCCTTTACGGCAAAGTGAACTCAATTGATAAAACCTTTTGACTGAAAACTTCACATCTTTTTTTCTTATCCCCGATCTAAAACATCTACATTTCATGTTTATTATCTAGTTGTGCCTGTTCCATCTTTTCTCGGTTGTCATATGATTTAAAGTAAATGGCACAACGCGATAACAAACAATGAAGTAAAACTACTCAAGATAGGGTAAGAGGAAACTGAAAGGAAGGGGGAGGATAAGAGGAAGTTGATAAGTTGCACGAGCTAAGAGTGCTAAATTGAATTTAAACCTTTTGGGCGCCAACGACGTCTAATCACGTCGACAGAGAGACATAAATTATAATTAAATTATTGATTTATTTGTTTTAATAGTGCTTATTTTATTTATATTTCAACTTGTACCTGCGGATGGCTGATCCGTGCCATTCGTGTTATTTAAAGACGAGACAAGTTTTGGTATTATTATGATCAGCAATAAGCATGCGATTTATGACTTATGAGGGATGCATGGCACTTCTAATTTTCTAGTCCTTTTTTCAAGATATTATTTCATCCCGACCATAAGGACTTATTTATACAGAGCACAGCGAGTTAATTTAAATTGGGGACAGTAAATTCTACATCAATCACTGACCGATCAAATACGGCAATATAGTCTGTTCGGAAAGAGAAGCGTCGTGGAACATATTGGACCCCATCCATTGCACCATAGATTAAATATAAGAAGATCATTTACCATCCCATACATTAAAATGTGACCGCCTAAGAACGCGCATACATTACACCACACATAGATGGCGCCACAAAAAAATGTCTTGTAGCTTTCGATTATACTTGTAGATGGCGTTGAGTGTCACTTTTGACATAAATTTATGGCTCGAAAGTGACACTTAACGACAATCTACAAATAATCGATAGCAACGACGCTTTTTTTGTGGCGCCATCTATGTGTGGTGTAGTGTATGCTCGTTCTTAGGCGGTCGCATTTTAATGTATGGGATGGTATTATCTTCTTATACATCTATGATTTCACGACTCTTCTCTTTCCGAATAAACTTAACATGCGAGTGCTCGCACAGTCTAAGGTCACTCTAAACTTGGCGCTCAAAAGGTTAAACAGTAAACACAAGTGCAATATCTGACTTGTTGAGGGTCGTGGTGCGCGTCTGCATCTCCACTCCGTCCATGAACTTGCATAGTTTGCCGTCGCACTCCTCCCACGTGCACTTGGTCGTGTTGCAACGGTCTTGAAGGAAGGGGTTATGTTATGGTTTGAACACCAAACACATGCCAAATACGGCACCCCCACGCTTGGCAAACGTGCTACTGCCATACTGCCAATTTGCCGAACACACCTTTGATTTGGGCAATAAATCTACACCGATGACGATCACTGGCTACCAAACACAATAATCTTATTCGTCAATCTACCGGTTGTCCCTAAAACCAATGCCAAAATTAAAAGGGGTGATAGGATATCTCATTAGCTATCACATTAAGCGAATTTGACCTTAGTGATAATGTCATGGTTTTTGAGAAATTCCCACAACCGGTGAGGTAAGCCAGAAACACCCGGTATACGATGGGGTTTGTTGTTTGCTGTGTGGTAAACAGCCAAGCGTGTGGAGCCGCCATTATAGGTTAGGAAAAGGTTAGGATTAGGATTTCTGAGTCACAGGGATGAAGATGTGTCAGGAAAATTATATTTTTAACAATTCGAATGGTTTTTTCGACGACATATCGCGTCCCTGGGACTCAAGGAGTTACGCCCCAGCAAAGGGTTAGGTTAGGCAAAATAAGATTAGTATAAGCTATGCACTGTGATTACACATTTTACTTTGACAGTAACTCTCTATAATACTCGATACTCTTTGGTATAAGTAATTTAAAAATGTTTAATGAAAATAAAAAGCTCTCGACCATTTCCTTTCAGAAAATGCTATTAAGTATGTGTATGATTTTGGGATACCGAATTTGATATGAGAATTTAAATGACGATCTGTAGACCGTTTTCTTGTTCTTTAAGGTAGTAATTAATAGCAGCATGGTCGCGCGATAGACGATAAAAGATCAGGCCCTATCGCACTATTAGTAAGTGCGATAGGGACGGCCAGATGTTTTATCATTTATCGCGCGACCATAATTGCCTGCCAGGTTTTCATATAACTGTGCGTCCCAAAAAAACGCCTGTTGGGGGTTATGATCCACTCTTGCAGTTCTCGTTTCATTCAGGATGATGCGTCTTTTGACTTGGATTGTCTTGCTGTTAGACTATCAACAAATCTGCGCGTCATCCTGAATGGCACGATCCGTAGTGTGTACTGAAGGGGCATTTTCAGAATTTGGGACACCCCAATTAGGCCTGATTTATACTTTGTACTTTTGGCACTTTTTTTTTAATAAATGGCCTCAGTCAAAAAGTGTAAACAAACCGGAGCCGTCAAATTTGACAGATCCAGGGATAGTAAACCTTTTAAGGCCAGAAACCTTTTCCTGTAAAATTTAACTTAAAACATAGAGGAATAAGTAAGGGAAGAGTTGTAAATTTAACTTAAAACCAATATTTCGTAAAAAGTCATAATTTTTCGTTGGTAAACTTCAGGAGATAGACTTTTTGTTCGTCGTGACATCTATTGACAAGGGGTGATAATTTTATTTTTTACATTTTCCTTCATAATTCTTTTTATTTTCCACTACATAAAAAAAAATATAAAAAGTAGTTTTGATATGTACAATTTGAGCCCTTTCTAACGATACCCCACTTGACCTAGTAACTTGACATTTACAGTTTGCCCCTCTTCCATTTATGCCATTTTCTATAATTAATATTTATATATTTTTAAAAATAATAGTTTCAGCTTGTAGAGGTTTAAAATGTTCATAACTGTACCAAATTTCAAATCGATAGCGTAAGTAGTTCTCGAGATATTTAGAAATGTGACAGACATACTGACAGACGGACAGAGCGTCGCCATAAGGGTTCCTTTTGTACCTTTTTCGTACGGAACCCTAAAAAACATAAATATAACAATCATGAACACAAATATCAAACTCGTAACAGATGATGATGATGATGATCAGAGATCGGACAGATTTGCGACATTCTTAGTGACTTACGTCATTTTAATGACTTTTAGTATGAGATGTCGCACAAAAATCCGATCTCTGATGATGATTGATAACCAGCAATGGCAAATGTCAGACAGATATAATTAAAAATCGCGTAAGGTGTACTACCTTTATATTTTAGTAGAGTTAGTGCGTTTTCACATTATCCGATCCGATATCGGATGCAGGACCGATATCCCATACATTACAGGCGCCATCTTGGATTTTCCATCAAAATCCTTCCGACATCCGATATCGGATCGGATAAAGTGAAACCGGAGTTACACCCAGATTAAAATGCAACCATGAGTTTTAAACCTCTGCAAAATTAGGTACTTTTTGGTTGATGATTCCCTGAAGAAAATAATAATATTTAAATGTAATGACGATATGTTTGTATTCGTGAAGGTGTATAGGTTTGTCAAATTAAACGAAATTACATGTTAGTGGAATGAAATGGAAAATAGTAGTGAGCTCAATTATTTTTAAATAGAGAAAAAAAATCAGGAACCAAACGTTACCTAATAAACAACCCTCAAATTTGACAGCTCAGGTTTGTTTACACTTTTTTCAAGTGCCAAAAGTACAAGGTATAGACGGCGTACGAACTCGCATGCGATTTTAGTTACATTGCGGGCGGTTAAGGTCACATACAATTTTGCACAGCCATCAAATACCGCAATGTAATAAAACTCGTATGCGAGTTCTCGTACCGTCTAAATAGGCCCTTAGCGTAAGTTGTTAACAGAAATAAACTCGCTGTCAGTTTTGTGACGACAATAAAATTAAGCATAAAATCGGTACAAAAATTTACTTTTTTCACATTCTGAATGTAGATTATCGCTTAAAGTTTATGTAATTAACACAAAATAGTACATTACGATACAAGTGCGTAAAAAAGGAAGTTCGAAACTAGTGGCGATAAATTAAAACACGACCGAAGGGAGTGTTTTAAATCGACACGAGTTACGAATTTGCTTTTTAATTATCGTACGACGTTTTTCAGTACAGATGAGCCTTCAAAGTTTCGACCTGGCATATAATGAACCACTTCTCGCACTAGTGCGTAAATAAAACACCATCTGTACTGAAAACAATATTTTTATAGAAATTTCATGCTTAATTATCGTCACAAAACTGACAGTGAGTTAATTTTTGTTAACAACTTACGCTAATTGGGGGGTCCCAAATTCTGACAATGCTCGTAGATCTGTCTCTGTATAACAGTATAAATATGTGTACTGTAGACCTGTACATATAAGTAGTATACATACCTGTGTCGTCGCACTCCGGAGTGCATATCACGACGCGCTTTGTACGAAAACACTGCATTTGAAGACGGGTGAGCTTCGAGCCGAAGAGAAAGTAACCTGCAGAACAAAATATTGTGGATCATCCTCCTGAGACCCAGAAACAATTGTTTTCTTTTTTTAATTATAAGGGTTATATGCAACATAATAAAAAGTTCGAAATAGAGTTAATCCGCGGCAAGAGTAACGCGAGTCACGATTTTATAGCAAGTTCCATTTATTCACGATGCAAGCTCAAGTGATAATGTATCTCTAAATAAGTGTTACTTTCCCGATATATGCATAGATCCATTCATTTGCAGCTGTAGTTCAAATAAACATGCAAGGACGTCGTGACTCACGTTTGTTTTTAGACGTTATGCCTTTTTAAAAGTCGGTTTACACAGTTTTGTTTGGCAAACAAATTTACAGAAGAAACCGATAAATCTGGTGCTACACGGCGAGCGATACTACTTTCTGCCTTGGTGGAGGACACGTTCCGCATCGCTAAGGACTTAGTGTCTCCGGACAATCTAGATTCGATCGGCTATACGGACCTTATTGCGAAATTAGACGGCCATTTTGAAGCTAAGCGATGTGTTTTCGCGGAGCGATATTTATTCTACAAAGCGGAACAGCGCCCGGGAGAGGAGTTAAGTGACTGGGCGGCGCGTGTGCGCAGTTTAGCACAATATTGTTCGTTCACTACAGAACTCGATTCGGCGTTGAGAGACCGTTTTGTGCTTGGTTTAGAAAACAGAAAGGAAAAAGAAAAACTTTTTGCTGAAGACCCAACTTCGTTGACGTTTAGTAAAGCATTGCAGCTGGCTCAGAGTGTGCGCTGCGCCCGGCTGGCCGTGCATGGCAACAGCGGCACGGCTAGCGCCGGCGCCGGCACGTCTACAGGTGTGTTCGCGATGCGCCCCGCCGCGGAAAGTGATAAGAAGAAAACCAAGTGTAGTGCGTGTGGTTATCACGGACATTCCAAAGATCAGTGTAAATTTACTCAGTATTCGTGTAAAAAGTGCGGAGAGAAAGGCCATTTGAGCCGAGTGTGTAAATCTAAAGTTAAGGCCACAAATTTCTTAGCGGAGGATACTGATGATATTTGCGAAGGTATTTATGATTTTTTTCTTATCCGTTCTGTTAATGGGAAACCTATGATGCAATCGGTATTGATTAATAACAAGTCGATTTTGTGTGAAGTTGATAGCGGCAGCGCAGTGTCCGTCTTACCCGCCCATGTTTACACAAAAACATTTAAATCAAAGTATGCTCTGTGTAAGTGTAACGTAAGGCTCAATTGTTACGATGGCAATAAAATCACACCTGTAGGTTATATCTTATTACCGGTTAAGTTTGATGACCGTACAATTGAAATTAAGTTTTTTATTATTGCTTCGATTGATTCACAAATGGCACAGTTACCATTGTTAGGGCGTGATTTTATTAGCAAGTTTGACCTACATTTATGTAACTTTAATTGTCATAACATAAAGGAGGATCAGATATTTAAAAACTTGTACGAAAAGTATTCGCAAGTATTTTCGGAAGAACTTGGCACTTTTAAACCTTATCAAATTCAGTTAAAAATTAATAAAAATGCAGAGTTTAAGTTTTTTAAGCCTCGAACGGTACCTTTAGCGTTAAAGCCTAAAGTTGAAGCTGAATTGCAGAGATTACAAGACCTGGGAATATTGGAGAAAGTCGAGCATTCCGATATAGCTACGCCGATTGTTCCCGTGTTGCGTTCGGATGGAAATATTCGTATCTGCGGCGATTACTCAGTAACGTTAAACAAAATGTTATTTATTGACAACTATCCATTACCGCGGATAGAAGATTTATTTTCTAAATTACATGGCGGGGTAGAATTTTCAAAATTAGACCTGTCCAGAGCCTACAATCAGCTGGTACTAGACGAACCGTCACGCAATTTAACCTGTATTAATACCCATAAGGGGTGTTTCGGTATACCCGTTTAGTGTTCGGTTTGTGCAACTCGCCGTGTATTTTTCAGCAATGTATGGATAAACTGTTAGCTGGCATTGAGGGCACGTGTATTCTTAGATGATGTATTAATTACCGCGCCAAATAGGGAATCACACGTAGCTAGGTTAGAACAAGTTTTAGGCAGACTAAAGGAGGCCGGCTTACGCGTTAAACAGGAAAAATGCGAGTTCTTTAAGGATTCCGTAGAATATTTAGGATTTGTTATTGACAAAAATGGGTTGCACAAGTCTAAAAAGAAAGTAACTGCTATTTTAGAATGTCAACAGCCTAGGAACGTGTCGGAATTGAAATCTTTTCTAGGTATGCTAAATTATTATAGGGCATTTATTCCCGCTGCAGCGAGTGTGTTAAGTCCCTTAAATTTGTTATTAAAAAAAGATTACAAATGGCAGTGGGGCGATGCTCAGAACGACGCGTTCGAAGCAATTAAGAAGGAGCTGGCGTCTGACAAAGTATTAGCTCATTACAACCCTGATTTACCGACGATCGTCACAGTGGATGCGGGGCCCAAGGGCCTAGCAGCTTTACTGGCTCAAACGCAAGCGGATGGTAGGGAGCGCGTCGTGGCCTACGCTTCTCGTTCGTTATCAAAAAGTGAGCAAAATTATGCTCAAATTCAAAAAGAAGCGGTTGCAATAATTTTTGGAATAAAAAAATTTCATCATTACTTGTACGGTAGATCAGAGCCTTTTATTTTAAGGACTGATCACAAGCCTTTAATTTCAATTTTTGGCAGCAAAAAAGGCGTACCGGAGTTTGCGGCTAATCGATTACAACGATATGCTCTTTTCTTATCAGCGTACAATTTTAAAATAGAGTACATTAAAAGTGCAGATAACGTAGCTGATTTTTTATCACGCGCAATACAAGATTCGCAACAAGTTGCTAATGAGGATAGTTTAGTAGAGGATGAAGCTTTATTTATAAATTTTATTCAATATGACATTCATCCTATTTCCGTGCAAAATATACAATCAGAAACGCGAAATGATCCCGTTTTGAGCTTGGTATCTAAACATATTTTGCAAGGTTGGCCAAGAAAAATAGTTGATAGCAAGCTTAAGCCATATTTTAATTGCCGTTTGCAGTTGTCTATGGAAAAAGGCTGTCTGATGAGGGGCCATAAAATCGTAATACCAGTTATCTACCGGGAACGTTTATTGAATGAACTACACAATTCACATTTCGGGGTGGTTAAAACAAAAAGCATCGCGCGTAAATACATGTGGTGGCCAAATATTGATAAACAGATCGAGGAAAAAATTGGTTCTTGCAGTATTTGTTCCTCGATCCGCGCTGCACCGCCACGCGCGCCGCTCGCGGTGTGGCCCCGGCCGCACGCGTGCTGGCAGCGCCTGCACCTGGACATGGCGGAGCTGGCGGGCTACCGGGTGCTCGTCGCGGTTGATGCACACTCCAAATGGGTGGAGGTTTATTTTATGTCGAGTACCGACTCAGCGAGCGTTATAGCGAAACTATGCGACATGTTTGCTAGGTTTGGTTTAGTTAAAACGTTAGTTACGGATAATGCTTCGAATTTTACTTCTGCGGTTTTCGAGGATTTTTGTAAAAGTAATAGCATACAGCACGTAACAATTGCGCCTTATCATCCTGCATCGAACGGTCTCGCTGAAAATAGCGTTAAATTTATTAAAAAGGGGTTGAAAACAATCTTAGCGCAAAATGTATCGAAGACTGATTTTTATAATAAAATAAATTATTTCCTTTTTGAGTACCGAAACTCTGTTCACGCTACGACTGGACACTCGCCAGCAGAGTTAATGCTAGGGCGGCCTCTGCGCTGCCGTTTTGATTCACTCGTGCCAACATCGAACGACTCATCCGACGCCAATTCGTCAGTATCCTCGGCTGATAAAATTGTGTTCCAAAAACAGATCTTACAGCGTAAATACTACGATGGAAAGAGGCAAATCCAATTTAAAGTCGGAGACAGAGTACTTATTAAATCATATTTTAAAAACGGTACAAAACATGCGTGGTTAGAAGGAACAATATTGAGTACCATTGGCTCGTCAATGTTCAAGGTTTACATTAAAAGTCTTCAAGTAACGACTAGAAAGCATGTCGACCAGCTGCTTATGTACAAAGGCAGTAGAGATTTGGAAAACGATGACTACGATGACGATGTACCCGTTCTACAATCCACTGAGCTCAGAGAGGTGGAGCCTGCAGACACCGCAACACCACCGCCGGCGCCGGCGCCGCAGCCAGCAGCCGCGGGGGAGGAGGACGACGATGCCGACACCTCCGATGGCTCATTTTCGAGTGTTGTCTCGCCAACGTCATCGCCGCGACTACAAGGTACCACATCTGTGCCGGAGCCACCAGAGGTACCGACTTCTCCAAGTACACACCTCGCAGGAAATAATGACGAGCCATTGGAACCAGATGTTTTTGTACGACGTTTTCCTCTAAGGAGTACAAGGAATCCAAACCCCGATTATTAATTTAAAAAAAACGTCTCTTTTGTCTTACTTTTACTATCAATTTTTATATGAATAGTTTTGAACTATTGGTGGAGGGATGTAATGTTTATAATATAGGGTAGCTTAAGAAACTAGTGACGTAAGTCAGTCTGTAACCGACCAGTACACGCTATACTAGTACTCCCGTGTTTCATTCTGGAATATATCCTGAAACCTTTCATAGGCACTATCGGTTTCATAGGCAGAATTCCTACCCACTAAGCCAATCCGTTTGTTAAAAATGGAAATTGTATATCAATATTAACATTAACCTTTGAACCTGTAAAAAATAATGAAGAGCGTTAACAAAGGACCAATGTCATTCAAAAATTCTGGTGAATTAGTCGAACATTATGTTCTGGCCGACTAGCCGACTAATCGGCCACCCAAGCGCCGACTAGTCGGTAGTCGGCCAAATCAATAGTCGGTACATCCCTAGTTACCATAGCTGGGCATTAACTCGTTAATCCGTTAATCGTTAATTAACGAAGTTAACATTTCGATTAACGGATTAACTTTTAAGTTAACTTTAAAAAATGTTAACGGATTCGTTAACTTCCGTTAAATTTCATAGAGTCCGTTAATCGTTAATCCAGCACCCCAAGCGGCTCGCTGCGCCGCGAAAACCACGTTGTTACTGCTACTGAAAAAGCTCATAGTACGGCAAAACCTAGGTTTTATCGGTAAAAGCAGATCCGTCGGTTATAAAACAGTCTAAAGACCAATTGGCGACTTTGGATCACTTATTCGAGATCTTCTCAATCTTATTAGGCGTGCTAGATCGATCACTAACCTGGGAATAGAGTGCAATCATCAGGCATGACAGACAAATCGCGCATTAACCGACGCATCGAGAGTCCGGCGCGGGCCTTATATTACTCTACCAGTTACAATATATCTTGGAACATGTACATAATTTGTACACGAGGATTTAAGAGGTTATTAAGGCAGTACAGTATAATTAGAATATTCATAGATTAAGTGGTATCATAAGTTTCCTACCTGTCATCATACCAAGCACCACTGACAAGAGCAGTTCCACGTTGTAAATCATTACTGCCAACATCAGGAGATAGCCCACGGTGTTGTGGAGAACAAACACGAAGGTTTGGTGCGTGTTCACCAGCATTCTAAAAAAAATGAAATTACCCTCTTATTAAATAATTTCTAATACAAAAATTGTAGAGGGGTTGCAGTATGTCTGTATTGCCTGGATCAGCCCTAATGAGGCACTGGTCACACCAAAAGCGAGCAAGCGATCTCTCGCTCCGCGTCAGAAACAATAGAAAAGCGCCATCGAGAAAAGTTTAGATAGAGAGTTTAATTAGTGTTAGGCCTTCGTGCACGCTTATATTGGTTGTTGTGCGGGGCGGGGCGTGCGGCGTGCATGTGAAATAATTGAAGCTCATACAAGTGTGCTGTCCACGCTGCAGGGCGTACACAAGGGCCACCCCTCCCCGCTGCACGCAAAGTCGAACATAACGCTCCAAGAGGCCACTTAGGCCTTACACTTAGACAGAAACATTGTACAAAGCAAAGACATATGTAACTCCGTATAGACAGATAGTCCAAGAAAAAAACGTACCTCAGTACCATACAGAAAAAGGTACGGTGGCCTAGATGGCGTTACACCTTTGGGGGACGCTCGGCTAGATGGCGCTAATATTAATATTTGATATTTCACATTTTAACATATATCAAGCTAAGAATATGGGCCAAATCGACGACAACAACGTACAAGGCGAAATCTGCGATTTTTTTTTGTAGCAGATAGCACCTTGTACGTTGGTGGGTAAGGTGCAATTTTCTGAAAAAAATAATTGCAGTTTGCACCCTATACGTTGTTGTCGTCGAAATTGTCAAAATTAATGTTTAAAAGTTTTAAGCTTGGCAGTCTAAGCACTGTGATTACACATTTTACTTCGACAGTAACGCCACAGTATAATAAAGAGTACTATCGTACAGTATGGCCACTCCCGCTCCCCGTTGAAAGTGCCGCCCACCCCCTCTCGGTTACCTGACAGTTACCGCCTGTCGAAAACGCGACCAGTCGGTACGCGTTCACCTAACGAGCTTAGAATGTGTGCTAGGAACGTGCCTCTTTCATATATTTGATTGCCAGTGTCCGAGGTGTGGTAATATAATACTCGATCCTCTTTGTACAAAATAATACAACATACAATCACGCCTGTATCCCATAAAGGGGTAGGCAGAGCACATGAAACTACTAAAGCTTCAGTGCCACTCTTGGCAAGTAAGGGGTTGAAAGAAAATGAAACTGTGACATTGCAGTGACAGGTTGCCAGCCTCTCGCCTACGCCACAATTTAACCCATATCCCACAGTCGCCTTCTACGACACCCACGGGAAGAAAGGGGGTGGTAAAATTCTTAACCCGTCACCACACAGGCAAAGTAATGTGACCGAATAAATGAAATACTAGTAGTTGACGTTACCTGGTCCAAAAGGACGCCCATCTCCCGACCTGTCCGTGACTGGCGTTACGACTGGTGCCAGGCTCGACGGGGACATCCCTGGAAAATAATAGGATCACATAAAACCGCGAATCTGGTTGCAAGGATCGGAAACATTTGTGACCTATTGCACCACAGAGATACTTGACACCATAGAATAAGTAAGGGAAGAATTGTAACTTGTAACTCCATACATCAGTAAATGCGGGTTATTTGTATAGGCATAGTTAAGTGACATCTAGCGACAATCACGCGTCAATTACGCGTCAACTAGCGTAAATTATCAGTACTGCTACTTGTCAATAGATGTCGCGACGAACGAAGAGTCGATTGATAACCAATTTTTAACTACTATTACAATTACAAAGTTAATGCCACCAACCTCCCGATTAAAACTCCATTCGTCCGGCCCTTTATCTACGAGTATGTCCACAAAAATTTATAATCAACTCCCAGAAAAAATAAAAAATGTAAAAGAAGAAAAATCGCAGATCAAAACCAAAAAAGACGTAGGCGAGGTTGACTTGAACAATATACAAAAACTTTAGATACACTATTATTATTAACAGAGACGTTATTTTATCAGGTTATAAACCCAATTTCAGACAAAGTGTGGAAATTAACTGTAAAAGTAGTTAAAGTAGTGTAACTATCTGTAGAGTCATTCGGGGTAACGGAACGCAGTGGGTAAACGTACGCAGTAGCCCGATCTCCGACAGCGGGGAAAGGGAGCGAAGCGTATGTTGGCAAAATTAGGTGGCGCTTGTGTCGCCGTTTAGGAGCCACGTGCCACTCCGGCGCAAAATCAGTACTCGGTGCGACAGGTCGCCGAACGTCTGAGATGCAATAATTTCGTTCCATATTTGTTCTCGGGAAAAGTGTGTTGTAGTTGAATGGATAATTACCTGGAAGTAAGTTTACTTTCTTTCTATTGTATATTTATTGTACTTATTATGAGATCATATATATTTTCTTTAATGTAACTAACCAGTGTGTTGTGTCAGTTGATTTTATAAATTTCCGGATTGGGGTAAGAGTGCGACTTTAAAAGTACGCAGGCGTACTTTTACCCACGACACGTACTCATGCCCCAACGCGTAGGATAATAACAAAAAGTGTTTTTTTTTATTAGTAGTTTTTTTATTATTTCAGAAAAGAGGAGAGGTGAAGTTTGACCCTAAGCCTAGACCATCAGGAACCAACAAAAAATGCAATACAACTATTAAAAAGAAACAAAATAAAAAGATTATGAACAAAAAAAGTAAGTTAATAAAATGTCCCATTTGTGACGAAAAATACCAGGAACCACCAACAGAAGATTGGATCCAACGCTTAATTTGCGTGGACTGGTTGTATGAGAACTGCACTGCTTATGAAAATGGAATATTTCGATGTGATTTTTGCAATGAGTAAAATTTGTAGGTGATCTAAACTAAACTTTTGATCTCAGTTCTCAGTTGACTTAGATTTAACATAGTGGGTCATCAATCAGCGTTTTTAATTCTATTAATGCGTAAGATGCTGAATATGTTGACAACAAATTATAGTAAATGTTGATTATTGCCAACCTTTATTTTATTCGAGTACCTACCCCTAGAAACCTGAATGCGTACGTTTACCCCTTGCGCGTATTTTTACCCTAATGCGTGCGTAATTTTACCCACATATCGGGTCAAGAGGACGCATTGGGTCTTTTTTGCTTTAAACGTATGTACCAAGCAAGCTAGTGAACATTGATGGAAAATTTGCCTAATTAATGATAATGTACTTATATTCGACCAACTTTATACTTAAATAAGTCAAATATCTTATTTGGTATAGATTTTAGACGCCATCAAAAATAAAGTGCGTGCTCTTGACCCGAATGACTCTACTGTAGCAGGGTAACGTAATTGATACTGCTTTTGTCAACCCTTCGTAAAAATTATCTAAATCAATATTAGCTTTGATATGACTATTTAAAGTCCAACGTTTTACGTCCATATCAAACACAGAAAAAGGTCATCACTCACGCGCCCAAGGGCTATTTGTTACAATACTGGTATTTTCGATCAGACTATTTCGCGTCAAGCGAGCGCGGTTGCAAGCGAGACTCCTGAACTCTGAACTCTTTTTAGTGAGTGCATTTGAGGATACCGATCGCTCGGTAAAACTAGCCTAGAAGATGAAAAGTACGAGCGCTGTCGATTGCTACTACACTGGACGGAGGTATCAGTCGATTTCTTCAAGTCAGTCATTTGACTCTTAGGGTAATCCATTACCTAATCCAAAACCCGATGCGACGGATTTCTACTTCGTGCAATGAAGGTCGACAGCGTAGACTGAGAGGTGACGGCCGTGTCGCATCGCTGGTGGTTGCTGAACACGTCGTGGTAGCAGGTCAAGGGATGAATTAAAACACCGCCACACATGCGCGCTTTGAGAGCGTAGGCGGAGCGCAATAATGGCGGTGCACCGCACAAACGCTGGCGTTGCGCCCAGTGGGCGCTAGCGGGAACTAACGAGCGCGGATTGCGAAAGCAACGCGCGCGGGACGCGAGCGGAATGCGCGCGCATTCAGCGCGCTGATAGCGTAGCGTTAGCGAAGCGGAATGCGCTTTATGTGTGGCGGAGGCTTAATACGTACCGTTGTACGGCGTAATGCAGGGCTCTCGCAGACGAAGAGGTACGATGACGGGCGAAGCAGAAGAAGGCGAGGTCACCGAAGGTCACTTGGCTCCCAGGGGGTGCATACTGACCTCGTACGACAGTCTGTTGGAGTCAGCAGTTACTGTCGTAGTTACTCGTAACAGAAGAGATGTAGTCCTGCCATCGTACAGCATAACATAACATACAACCGAACTGTGCATAGCATATAGTGCTATGCGAACCTTAATCCGGCTGCATGTCACTTCAGTCGCCAGCGCCACCGCCTGTTGAAGATTATTTTCCATCGGAAGAGCTTTACTTCGTACAATGTTACGATTATTGAAGGTCTTATCGGGCTGCAGATGCAAGCAAAACAGGAGCGATTGGCCTACAGCTATCGGCAGCTGTACGAGGTAATGCTGGAAACTGCAGCGGTGCAACCTTCCTCTGTAGACTACGAAAGTTGTGAAATTGATGAAATCAGGTTCTACGATCGAATCAAGCACTATTAATTCAGTATAGTCGAGCCAGATGATAACTACTGAAGTCCTCCTGAGTTCCTGGCCCCTTTCGCTTTGAGCTGGAACCTCAAGTTCACTAAGGCGAAGCGGGTTTATTTTTGCCAATTTGTTTATTAGAGGCTCGGCGAACAAGTTCATCTCTCGAATGGACAGGGGGCGCCATAAGCCTCCGGGAAATCTTCGTGTACTTGGAACCACCGCGGCCAGATTACCGATCGGTTTTGGTGTCCGCCCGGTAAACAGACGCACGCTCAGGATGCAGGACGCTGGCTCGAATTCAGATCTGGACATTCTGAAAGAGATTTTTTTTTTTTATTTCGCAAACCTTTACGATGTCTTTGACCTACACAATGAGCGATGTACAGGAACCACAGGGTCGTCTCGCGAGGCGCCTCTCCGATTAGATAGCTCGCGAACATCGTCAGGACACCCTCGCAGCAGTGCGGCTCCTCGTCCGGTTATTGACGTCTTACCTCGTTCAACTATGGGTGGCCAAGCCACGTTAGGACGTAGCATCTTTAGAATTTATCTGTTCTCACTTCGGCGACGGAGGAGTCCTTGGTCAAAATAGAGTGTAAATACTGTCAAAGTACTTCACGGGAACTGGAAAGAGAAGAGTGGATACCATAGTGTACGGGATGTCAGCTGATAGCGGCGCCCGGCGTCACATTGGAGGGTAGTATCAGCCTGTTCAGCAACAGAGTCTGCAACGATACCGTAGCAGACGGAGCCTGGATAGTCGTGGTCGTGGCACCATTGTAGCGGAAGACAGTGTTCGCGGTGAGCGTGACATCAGGCGCGACGGCAGCCGCCGACGTCGGCGTGGCGGCCAGCGACACCAAGGGAGCACATCAGCAATCTTACCAGCTTGTCACTGCAGCAGACGGTGTTACGTTCGGCGGTGAGATTGAGACGGCCGTCGTCAGCTCGAAAGGCGTCTTCGATGCCCCTGTCGCGTCACGCAGTATCGTGCTCGGTGGCCCTCTCGAGGTCGCCGCCGTCAGCGCGGGAGGCACCGGCGCCAGCGTGGCAGTCAGCTACATCGGTGAACAGCATCGACAGAGTTCGCGGCGTCGTCACGGCAAACGCGGCAGGAAAATTAGCGACGCCTTCGCGGCAGCCGCAGTATTGCGCTCGGTGGCGCGATGAAGGTCGCCGCGTCTGCAATCTTACCTCGTGCGATCGAGGCGACATCAAGGCGCCAGCATCAGCGTGGCGGCCGACGACACCGGTGGAAAACTTCAAGTAGCTTGCGGCGTTGTCACGGCAGACGCAGCAGAAGGATTGCGACGCCTGTGCAGCGGTTAACAGTATTACGCTCCGCATCACCACTGAGGCGCCAGCATAAGCGTGGCGGCCAGCAATACTGGTGGACAGCTTCGGCAGGGTCGCGGCGTTGTCACGACAGATGAACGCTCTACATCACCATCGAGGCGCCAGCATAAGCGTGGCGGCCAGCGATACTGGTGGACAGCTTCAGCAGGATCGCGGCGTTGTCACGGCAGATGAGCGCGCTCGCGCTGCATTACCATCGAGGCGCCAGCATAAGCGTGGCGGCCAGCGATACTGGTGGCCAGCGATACTGGTGGACAGCTTCAGCAGGATCACGGCGTTGTCACGGCAGATGAGCTCGCTGCATCACCATCGAGGCGCCGGCATAAGCGTGGCGGCCAGCGATACTGGTGGACAGCTTCAGCGGAATCGCGGCGTTGTCACGGCAGACGAACGCTCTGCATCACCATCGAGGCGCCAGCATAAGCGTGGCGGCCAGCGATACTGGTGGACAGCTTCAGCAGGCTCGCGGCGTTGTCAAGGCAGACGCACGCTCTGCATCACCATCGAGGCGCCAGCATAAGCGTGGCGGCCAGCGATACTGGTGGACAGCTTCAGCAGGATCGGCGTAGGTGGCTGCGCTGGTAGCCTGCGTATTGACGACTGATCACTAACGGCGCTCAACCCTTCGTAAAAATTCGTGTCGGGGCAGCAGCAGACATACTTACAGCGTCGCACGCGACGCCTATGCGGCGGCCACAACGTTGTTCGGCGGCACCGCAGAGGTCGTTAACGAGGAAGCAACTTCTACGCAACTTCGGCGGCGCCGACGCGGCGGACAACACTGCCGCGGTCAGTGGCGCTATCGCAGCGCTACAGTAAGTTTCGGCGCCGACACGTGTCCGCCGTCCTCCGCACCGAATCGGAAACCGAACATGTTCTTTCTAAAATAATATGAAGCTGCTCACCCATTCGTCGGAGAAATTCAAACCTCCTTGGAGCGCGGTATTCCTTCCCCGCGCCCTCCGCCGCCGCCGCCGCAGGCCGCAGGTCGCGCAGCCCGCGGTCGCGAAGCACGTGGTCCCCGGAGCACGTGGTCCCCGGCGGAGCAACTTACCTACGTTACCGCTTATATTCTCGCGCGAAACTTTTAATACGCGGATAACACTTCCTACTTTAGTCTCGGAAATGCGAATAGTTTAAAAAAGAAAACTGATTAACGGTAACGATTTTTGCAGCATGGAACTTTCTTACAAAAAAGTGGGTAGAATCATAAAGCACCGCTCGTTCATTTCTATCGTGAGAACCCCGAAAGACGAATAATGATCGCTAGCGAGGCATAATATATCTCATTATTCAAGACGAACGAGCGTAAATTAAAAGGGAAGAAAGAATTGACGGATGAATTTAAAAATTTCATAATTCCGAAATGTTATAAGCCACTTTTTAAATAAAAACACGAATAATTCTGGTTTGACCAGAAGTAACGAGGAAATAGAAACTAAAAGATTAATTTCGAGACACCATGCTGTAAAAATGTTCGAACGGAATACGCGACAACCGGTCACTTCGGCGTTCGACGAAACAATGAGGGTGGCTGGTGGCGGGTCGGGGCGCGAGGAGCCTTATGTTGCAGGTGGGGAAAACGGGACTACCAACATCGCGGCGGTGTGACGCCGGAGCGACTTACAACGAACGATGGCGCCATCTATCGGTCCGATGCGACGTCTACGACGTACTCTCTCTATAAAGACCTCGGATATACAAACGGCACAAATAATACCTATTTGTACGCAAATTAAAAGAAATGCTTACAAACAAAAGTTTTTACTCTGTTAAAGAATACTTAGACGATAAGTTCTAAATATTGTGAAACTATTTAAAAAAAAATGCTTATACATTATGTTAGAAATAAGTTAGATTAAGAAAAATTGCTATGCCCTTGCAGGGCTCATGTTTGAAACATTATTTGTTATAATTTTTATACCTTACATGATTGCAAATAAAGAACTTGAACTTGAACTTGAGTATTAATCAGTATTCTGTTTTCAATTCCTTCTGCTTGTAATATAAGTTGTAAACTGTTATAATATTAAAATTTTGGCAGACGACACACTGTTACCACCTAGTATCGAGTGGTGGTACTGATAATTCACGCTATTTGATGCGTGATTGTCGCTAGATGTCACTTAAATAAATAAATAAATATTATAGGACATTCTTACACAGATTGACTGAGGTCCACGGTAAGCTCAAGAAGGCTTGTGTTGTGGGTACTAGACAACGATATATATAATATATACATACTTATATACATAGAAAACATCCATGACTCAGGAACAAATCTGTGCTCATCACACAAATAAATGCCTTTACTGGGATTCGAACCCGGGACCGCGGCGCAGCAGGCAGGGTCACTACTGACTGCGCCAGACCGGTCGTCAACTATGCCTATACAAATAACCCGCATTTACTGATATATGGAGTTACAACTCTTTACTTACTTATTCCTCTATGTTGACACTGAAGCTGGGAACATACTACGCGGACGTCCGTCGTAAATCGACCGCGACCGCGACCGATCAGTGTGCACGGAACAAAACATCCAGCGAGACAGATTTCGATCGGACGTCCACGCGCTCAAGGCCACGTCCACGTCCGTCGACCGATAGTTTGCACGGTTATGTGTATTTCCATTGTCCAGATTCCCGTCTGCGGTCGATTCACGACGGACGTCCGCGTAGTGTGTTCCTAGCTTGACTTCTCTGTGCCTATTTCTGGGTTAACATTATTACTCAGCGTCAATATTTCTTTGTCGAACAGGCAATGTACCGCGAAGCGTCACTGTCGGGCGACAATGTGCGCGTGAAATAACAACCATGTGTGACACAGATGTTTACACTGCGAAATCGAACTCGCGAATGTGTGTCGGAGAACATTGTATGGGAAAGAAAAGAAAATGTCTAGTCACTTTGACAACATTTTGAACTATAACGGTTTTTAATGGAAGAATGACAGTAATTAGCCATACTATTTACGTGTGGAGGTGTTTTAAAAGTAGCCATTTTTTTATATAAGGTACAGCGGGGCAAATCTAGACTGGGGGGCAATTGTAACAAATCCATTTTTTCCATTATTACACTATGATGGTGATTCTACATGTATCCACTGAACACGCCGACCATATATAATCTATTTAATAATGCAAACATTGTAAAACATGGAAAAAATGGACCAGTTACATTTGCCTCCCAGTCGAGATTTGCCCCGCTGTACCTTATGTATATTTATAAATACAACGACAATAGAAGTTGTAACTAATAAAAAAAAAACCTTCCATTTTGAGATTAAAACCTCATTATTTCAAAAAAACCGGCCAAGTGCGAGTCGGGCTCGCGCACAAAGGGTTCCGTAGCAGCAAATATAATAAACCAATAACTTAACCAAAATTACAGTTAAATCAACCTATCTCAAAAACTATAAGAGATACTTTGATCAAACCAAAAATCGTTGAAAGAGTTAATTAGCATGCATCACCTCTATTTTTTTTAGAATTTTATACCCCGTAGTTATAAAAATAGAGGGGGGGGGACATACTTTTTACGACTTTGAGAGCTGATATCTCAAAAACCGTTCACTTTAAGAAAAATGTTTTTTAGAAAACTTTATATCATTTTAAAAGACCTTTCCATTGATACCCCACACGGGTATGTACATCGAACCCTAAAAAAAAAAATTTTCATCCCTCAGTTACATGTATGGGGGGCCCCACCCCCAATTAGACGTGTCTGTCTGTCTGTCTGTCTGTTTGTCTGTGTTTTTACTATTTAGTGTCATAATTTTGTAGCGGTTCATACAACACATATTCCCATCAAATTTCATCACTGTAGTACTTATAGTTTCCTAGTGAGTAAATCGGCTGTGACAGACGGACGGACGGACGGACGGACGGACGGACAGACGGACATGGCGAAACTATAAGGGTTCCGTTGATTTTGCCATTTTGAGATTAAAACCTCATTATTTCAAAAAATGGACTATAGACATGTTTTTAACGTGTAGGTATATATATAGGTACTCTTCTTTACAAAGGACTCATTCATTCTAAATCCTTTCTTATGTAATGTAAGCAACTAAGCAAGATATGTAGGTACAGAAATACTTTTTCCCCGGAAGCACAGTATAATAAAGAGTACTATCGTAAGTATGGCCACCTTCGCTCCCCGCTTAAAGGGCCGCCCACCCCCTCTCGATCACCTCACAGTTACCGCCTGTCAAAAACGCGACTAGTCGACCTGTCATATCTCACTCATACAAGCTTGGTGCGCGTTCACCTACACGAGCTTATTAGAATGTGTGCAAGGAACTAGGAACGCGCCTCTTTCATATATTTGATCGCCAGTGTCCGAGGTGTGCCGGAAGTAAGAATGAGATTTCGAATGGTGGGTCATCTCAATTCATCATCCTCTAAAACTGAAGTCTATTTGTGTAAAATACTGTTGTCAGTATAATGTTTCCCAAACTTACCTAATTGTTTAAATTAAACATCTACTGAATGAATAGATAGTTTAAAACGCTCCGACACAACGTTTCGCTGATAACACAATCAAACAAATAAATTAGCACTAATGAGTCAATCGGGCGTGAACAGGCGGAATTTTATACAGCTCATTTGTATATCGAATCGATTGGGGAAGTCGGTTGAAAAAACCAAGACTTACGAGTATTTACTTAATTTTATGTACATTGGTTTGAGTACATTGACCTTACAGCTTGAAAAGAAAATTAAAACTTACAAGAAATCTATAACAGGAGAATAATTTTAAATTCTGATAAATTCAATCTACACTTTTAGAGACCTTCTCACTTTACTTGTTTCATACATTTCTATGGGCTTATTTCTATGCAACAGCCAATTTTTTTTTTCGCGATTTCAGCATTGGTCCCATAATAAAAGTTGTTCATTATGACTTCAATTCAAAAGTCACTATGCAAAGTTTGGCTAGTACCAAGGATTATTTATATAGGACTATAGCTTTTGCTCGCGGCTTCGCTCGCGTTAGAAAGAGACAAAAAGTAGCCTATGTCACTCTCCATCCCTTCAACTATCTGTACCTAAAAAATCACGTCGATTCGTCACTCCGTTTTGCCGTGAAAGACGGACAAACAAACAGACACACACACTTTCCCATTTATAATATTAGTATGGATTTACAATTACATACTTCATACTAAGAATCGTACCTCGATTTTTTAGAGCCACCTATTAAATACTATCATACGAGTAACTACACTGATGATGACTACAAATTTATTTTTTCAAAATGTGTATTGACATGATATCATGATTTTAAAATAAAGAAATATGTCATTTGTCCTTATAAAATATAAAAACACGCAGAAATATTTAGGGATAATATGATTTAGGACTACGGAACCCTAAAAACAGGCAAAAATATTTGGGGAACAGCGCCATCTCCAGGCTGCGAAAGCGCCTAAAAGGCCCATACATTTCAGGGGTACGCTTTTTTGTATGGGCTTTGTCAGTCCAGTATTAAATCGTTCTTGCTAATACTTACAAAATCACCCCCCATATGATGTATACGAGTCGCGTTAGTCTTTGTAACCGTTTCTTAGTGCATCCAGTATATGAATTAGTATGACATTGCTAACTTCTGCTCATAAACAGCGTGAGAAATGTACCTAGTACTTTACCTTTCGGCTCTGAGTCATTGTTTTATAATAGGTGCAATTGTTTAGCAGTAGGCATAACCATTGTGTTCAATATTAAAACAATCGAGGTACCTATGAAGTATAGGGAGTCGGTTAAATATAGACCTTTCATGTGTATCTGAAATATCGGAACAAAATCAGAAATGTCCACAATTTCACTTTAAAAGACGGTTTTAAAAGGGGTAAATAAATAAATGGACATTCTTACACAGGTTGACTGAGTCCCTCGGTAAGCTCAATAAGGCCCACTTGCACTAATCACTTAACTCAGGATTAGTGGGCTGTCATCTGTCAAATTCCATATAAAATGGTGGGTTAACCCTCCATTTTCGTTGGCGCAAGTGGCCCTAAGGCTTGTGTTGGGATACCTTAACAAAGATATAATTAATATACATAATATATGTGCTCATCACATTTATCCACGTGGATAAAGTATCCGTCACGTTCTGGCAAGTCAAGTATGTCCGTCAGTGTGAGAGTGACAGATGTCTTATCCACGTGGATAAGTTATAAAATTGGAAGCATAATAGCCGGACTGCTTACCAATATTAAGTATATGAAGCGTTTAAAAAAACAAAGCGTTTTAAGCCTAGCACATGAAAAATCAAATGAAATCGTTTCAAGTGGCCCTTAATGACATAAAGACGGGTAGTCTATCTCGCGGCGACATACTTTCGCGGCAATCATGTGCTAACCCTGCAGAACAGCAACGGGTTTCGCAAGCAAATCCGTATACAATCACAAACTACATAATTATTATAATGATACAATATAATAAGGGTATCCCCTTCAAACCCTTCGAATGGGATACCAGACCGACCCAGCATTCCTGATTTGTAATACTTATTGCACATCAGGATCTGTAATATGTAATTAATTACGAATATAACGATTGTCTATTGTTCACAATGATTCTGCCCGGATACCTACAACTTTGTTATATCAACTCTATCTTTCCATTAAGGTGCAATAAGTAAGCTAAACTTACCGGCACAGCAGATTCCGTCGCTCGTCAGACCTGTATGGGTACAGCTGTTTTTGGGCGGCACGCTGCACTCTCGCCAGGTATACCTGTGAAAAGATGTAGTTTTATCGCAATTTTGAGTCGGTACAATGTTGCTTAATAATAACTACCTTATTTTGTATCCCATAGTCCAGTATTATCCACACTTTCATCCAATAACCCATATTAATTTTAGATTCCGTTAACTCTCAAATAGTCCTTACAACTAGGCGGGTGCTGCCTCTGTATGCGTGCCATGATACGGGCAAGGGCAAGGCTCGCTGTACTCCTTAAATGTTATTAGTGTCAAAAGAGTGTCCTCGGTGTGTTAGTTTCGGCTCCGCGCACGGACTATAATACTCGTACATATGGTTTTCGAGATGGGAAAGACATACAAATAAGAGTACCTTAGAGGCCTCAAACAGCACCGCGACCACGAACAGCACTATCCACGTGACGGCGAACTGCCAGCGCGCGGTGATGTCCAGCCCGTTGAACAGGAAAGGCCCGAGGTCGTAGCCGAACCACATCCACATATGCATGGCTGGTGGTTATGATTCTGGGAACAGAAAAAAACATATAAAAAAACTAAACGATTTAAACGATTTATTTGTTTTCCCCTCACTAGCTCGGAAACACGTATTTTGTCCTTTAATACCAGCGGGTAAAAACGCATTTTATCCACTAGTGGGTAAAGTAATTTGACCTTGAATAAAGTCAAATTAACTGCTTTAAAATTGATAAAAGTAGGTGAATCTAGTAATAAAGACGATTTACCACCTGTGGAACTACTGGAAGCAGTGATAAACGCATTTTTTCACGAACCACTCGCTTCGCTCGTGGTTCAACTATAGAATCCTTTCACTTGCTCGTTTTTCAATTCCACACTCGGCGTTAAAATACAACTTTGCCCCCTTGTATAACAAATAACTATTGTAAACATAGGTAACAATGTTGGTACAAAATTCTGCCAGAGCGCTATGCTTCGCCGATAGGCATACAAAGTATAATTGGGTATACACATTTATATATTAACATGCAAACATAAAAAAAAATAAACAACAAACAAGAAAATGGTTGATATACATTAAAAATCATTACATTAAAATCCAAATTAAATTGAAAGTTGATACTACAAGTTAATTGAATCAAACACATTACATTATAATTATTTAGATTAAATCAATTATCAAATATAGTTTTGTTAATATAGTAAGGGTACAAATTAAGCGCAATGTATGATTCTGAGGACAGTTTTTGTTAAACTAAGCGACAATTCGTCACTACTTTAAAAAAAACTAGTATCTTCGTCTGTCAATGAAAAGAAAATTGTAGTAAGTATGTATGAAATGCATATAGACTTACTGCGTTTTAACTTTGAGGAACACCGTGAGATACGAGATTTTTTAAAAGTAGTGACGAATTGGATGGTTGTAAATTTTGGAACAAGGGGTAACAAAGCCCTTAGAATTGGTCAAGGGCGCCTAACCTTCAGAGATAACATACAATAGAGAATTTTCAACGGGTACGACGGTGGTTGAGGTAGGCGGTAAGCACATCAGCCGCGATAGAGACCCGTGACAGTGGGCTTGACCGTTTTTATTTCCTGTATGGTATTTAATTCAATTTATAACTGGTATATAAGAAACTTTTCCCCTCACTAGCTCGGAAACACGTGTTTTGTCCTTTAATACCAGCGGGTAAAAACGCATTTTATCCACTAGTGGGTAAAGTAATTTAACCTTGAATAATGTCAAATTAAATGCTTTATAATTGATAAAAATAGGTGAATCTAGTAATGAAGACGATTTACCACCTGTGAAACTACTGGAAGCAGTGATAAACGCATTTTTTGCGTTGTAGTTTCCTCGCTATAGTGAGGGGAAAAGTTTTGTGTTACACTCGGGTGCAAATGTATTTTACTTCTCGTGTGTTAAAAAACTCGCAAGTTCAGAATTATATTCTCGAACCACTCGCTTCGCTCGTGGTTCAACTATAGAATCCTTTCACTTGCTCGTTTTTCAATTCCACACTCGGCGTTAAAATACAACTTTGCCCCCTTGTATAACAAATAACTATAAAATCAATTATCTCAATTTATATTTTCGACGACAAAACAGGAGTTGATTTTACTTCTGGCTTTAAAAAACAAAAAGAGATGGCTATTTTTCTACGACTGCAAAGAAATTAAGCCTACGCTACTGGACAGAATAGTCTCTATGACGGTTTTGACCTTAGGTATGCATATTTTATACCCGGCGCCCCGTAAGTTGATGCCGATACCTACATTTTGTCCCGCATAGGTACGCCACAATCTCTTTTATTTTAAACTAGCTTTTGCCCTCGGCTTCGCTCGCTTTAAATTCGAAAATTTCGGAATGCTCCATACAAACTTCCACCCACCATGTTGGGGAAATGGGGGGGTTAGAAAGAGACACAAAGTAGCCTATGTCACTTTCCATCCCTTCAACTATCTCCACTTCAAAAATCACGCAGATTCGTCGCTCCGTTTTGCCGTGAAAGACGGACAACACACATACTTTCCCATTTATAATATTACTAGCTTTTGCCCGCGGCTTCGCTCGCGTTAGAAAGAGACCTAAAGTAGCCTATGTCACTCTCCATCCCTTCAACTATCGCCACTTTAAAAATCCGGACAATTCGTCGCTTCGTTTTGCCGTGAAAGACGGACAAACAAACAGACACACACACACTTTCCCATTTATACTATTATTTATAATATATAATATTATAATATTAGTATGGATTATGGAATTATGGACTACAGGTATTTTCGCTAAGAAGGTATTTCCTTATGGCGATAATACAGATAATGCGTGACACAAGCATGACGTGACGTCACGAGATCAGAGCGGTCAACCTCAACAATAGATGAGCTATACCTATCCAATAACAACGCGCGGGTCAAAGGCCGAATGTTTATCCTATTACTGTGTCTTATTCGATTGGAGTAATCCACGATAACTATGGTTAATATGGTTTTGCCAAGGGACTGTTACAAGTATAAATTAACTTATTTTTAGGCTAGGGACTGTCTCATGAAAACTAAACTTAAGTCCTATCTATTAGAGGACAACCAGGAGTTAAGATAATTTAGATAATTAAAGTTAAAAAAAAAGTTTAAATTAGTATTAAGTTATGCTTTTGTTTTACATCAAAACTGTATTTAAGTACCTATCTATGTCTAGAACAATAAGCGCCTCTCGCCATCAAACGTTACAGTTTGGCGAGGATTCCTGTAAACTGTTAATTATAAGTTTTCTATTTTGAATTTAAAAAAAATCTATTTGAACATAAACTAAGAGAATCACGTTTTTTGCCTTACGCTAGTACTTTTAGCACCCAAAGGAGAATAATAAGTCGTTTTTTTTTATTTACCTACCGACAGTTAAGTGAAAATGGAATGATCGAGACTGAGATCGAATAACAACTAACAAGGACTACAAGGAACAGAGCGGGTTAAAGATCGAATGATTATCTTACGGTATCCTAGTCCAGACAGGCAAGCATGGTCACGCGATAAATGATAAAAACATCAGGCCGTCCCTATCGCACTATTTGTAAGTGCGATAGGGACGGCCTGATGTTTTTATCATCATTTATCGCTTGCCTGCCAGGTTCGGCGGTACAGTAGTCATGAGATATATCGGAGCTACAGCAGTGATCATAAATAGTTGAACTCACACGAAACGACTTGACAATAGAGTTGCGTTTATATATTTGTTACCGCCTTAGCGGAACCGATATAAATATACCTCTAATTACACATAACATGAAAACTTGTAAGTTGTTATCACTTATCAGACATCGCAACTTTTCCAGCAATTTCGGTGCAGCATAGTAGAAATAAAGGAACTCATTCACGTGTTTTCTAGGTCAATTACCTAAGGCTCATGTTACTGTTCTTAATCTTAATTAACTATTCCAGCTGGCTTCGGATATATATGTCGCAGTAAGATAGATAAAGCCGTTATATAGTTATAACCCTAGGAATATAATTATACGTCGTAACATAGTTAAACGAAAGCGATTAATTGCTATCTTACTAGGAATATAACTATAATACGTTACTAGTTTAGTCAAATAGTTATATGACTGGATTCAGTTTAGTGAAATGATTGTAGACAGGAGTGTGGTGGTGCGGCGGAGGTATAGTTATAACCCTAGGGATATAATTATATGCGTTAAACAAACAAACCACAGTGAAGAATTGTTAAGGGCAAGAATTTGTTAATTATTTCCAATTCAATGTGCTTATTCTCTCTAAACACACAGACGGATGGACAGAGTCGCGACATAAGTGTTCCTTTTGATTTTTATGGTACAGAACTATAAAGAACCGGGACTCCCGGTTGCAGTCCCACTTAGAGACGTATTATAATTATATCCGTAGACTAAGTTTAATCCAGTGATATAATTATATAACTAAACTAGTACCTACCGCATTATAATTATATTCCTAGTAAGATGGTTAGCTAGGGTTATAACTAAACCTCTGCCGCACCGGCGCACTCCTGCCTACAATCATTTCACTAGACTGAATCCAGTCATATAACTATTTGACTAAACTAGTAACGTATTATAGTTATATTCCTAGTAAGATAGCAATTAATCGCTTTCGTTTAACTATGTTACGACGTATAATTATATTCCTAGGGTTATAACTATATAACGGTTTTATCTATCTTACTGCGACATATACATATATTCCTTTAACGCGACAATACTGCACCAAAATAGCTGGATAAGTTACGTCTGCACGGCAAGCATGGACGCGCGATAAATGAAAAAACATCAAGCCGTCCCTATCACACTATTTGTAAGTGCGATAGGGACGGCCATATGTTTTATCATTTATCGCGCGACCATACTTGCCTGCCTGGTTGTTATATGTACAACTGACTGACCACCTAATTGAGCTTCCTAAAACTGGTGATTTCTTCCCGCGGGGTTTCTACTTTGTTCAAAAGTTTACATACCCACCTCTGTTCTAGTCGATTGAACTAAGGGCGTGTATAATCAACAGATCCGGACGCTGAAAGTTATGACATCACAAGATTTCTATTGTGCGGCAGGCACTTCTGGACCGAACGGCCAAATGACAACAATAGAGATTATCGAGCTATCTAATAACAATGACTAGGGACTGAGGTCAAAGACCGCGTGTTTATCTAAAGCCTGGTGTCCACTTAGGCGGAATCGAATCGAGTCTTCATACATTTGAATTTGAATGCAATTCGACGCGTAGCTAATGCTATCATCTGCGTCCAGTTTCATAAGAAATGCATCAGAAGGCGAATTAATGAGACTCGATTCGGCGAGCCTTAGTAGTTACAGTTGATTGGCGTAAGCTAAGTACATTATCGTATCCGTTGGTTTGGTCACCTTGAAACAATGGTTATAGATCGGGCAGTCAAACGGGCCTACTTAGGAAGACCGAATGGACGCCGTCCTGCTGGTCACCCAATATATCGTTGGGCGGATACCGACTATGGCCTAATCCTACGACTAACACGAGCTCTTCTTGTTTCTGCGCTTTCAAACGCTTAGCGTCTTGTCTAAGCTGCTATATTATGTAGGGAACTCTTCGTGTTAACAGTCCTCCTCTCTGCCTAGACTTGCTCCAATCATTTGGAGTCGGCTCTACTAGGCCTTCTGCCCCGTGTCGTCTCATACAGTCAACCAATTGGATCCCTAGGCCACTGTAGAAGTAGGCCAACCAACTTCATATTTAAAATCCTTCAGGGTTTTCCACAAATACAGATCATGCTATTCACGAAGATGTGTGCCTTAATCACAGAGAACCTCCTATAGAGTAGAAATCTTGTATGTTTTGTTCGCGATACGAGTCACCAGTGTTTGGGGTGCGAGGAGCGGGCGGGGAATGTGTTAAGCGCGCTGTGATTGGCCGTTTCAAGGACGGCGGGCAGTCGCGCCAGATGAAAAGGGACAGAAGTACGACTGTCCCTCTACTGACGCGTAAGTGGCCAATGTAAGTTGACCTATGCCGGCTCTGAATAAATTATAAATATGACTTATTTGTGGAATGTAATGCCGTCTGTTTTTAAATTTGAGCTTCTTGTTACCTTTCCACACCATTTCACACTACAGGTGGACATCTTTAAGGCATCAAAATACCCTTTTCCAATTTTTTAGTGCGAAAAACACGCGCTGCTTTCGGGTCTGTTACTTGGTCGATACTGATCGGGCACGGCGAGCGCCCGCGCTTATATCAGTGCAAATACTAGGAAGGCTGGCGACCGCGAGTCGTCTTGTAATGGATGTCTATAGGGGTTGGTCTGTGGCCTTAATTCATGTCATGTTGTTAAAGGTTATATTTGAGAAAACTGTGTGTCACTGTTGATGACACAAACTCTTAATAAGGGATTAAAATATTAAGGAAGACAAGTCATGTGACATAATATCTGTGTATTATCTATATCTCGTAAGGCTTATCAGCTCATGTCCTAAAGCTAGCAACAATGTATTTAATCTTAATGATATCTAAAATCAACATAACATTAATTAATATACAGGATGGAATACAAACATGTTGAGAAATAATTTTATTCTTTTAAAAATGATTTTGTACTTGATGACTTTAAAAATGGAATTGTAGTTCTGATTCTTAGAGATCCTGGTGAGATGCATGCACACTTTGGCAGCTTTGATATATTTGATGGTGCATACAAAATTCATTGTAAATATCATAAATATGTTTATTTTTTTTTACACCAATTAATTAATAAAGCATTAGGTTCTCAAGGTTGGGTACACTCGCCTCTTTATTATTTTTTTATAGTTAACCCCTTTTGTAATAAACATAACTTGTACTGGTTAATAAATTCATATAGTGTCTTGCATGAATGCACTTCATAGTCAAGTGATGAAACATGGCTCTTTAGAATTTTATACCAAGTATATCATGTTTTGTTCATTTGGCATTTACTCATTAGTTATTGCTCCAAAATATAGTCATTTCATCAAAAAAAATCTATCTAAGTCATTGCCTATTTCATGTAAACTCATTTACTGTTTTCTATTATTTATTTATAAAGCATGAGGAAAAGCATAGCTTCCTTAAGCCCAAAGTCCTATATGTAGTACTAATTAAATTAAATTCAAATCATATAAAATTGTGAAAATGTACAGAGTTGCATTTTTTTTGTTTTATTCACTTTTCAAACAATATAAACAAACTCTATATTCACACTATAAGTTAAAATTTCAGAAGGAAATATTCTTACTTTCATACTAAAAAATGTATACATATATTATTCTATTTGTACTATGTATTTTAGATGACCAGGAAAAAAAAACAGGGATCATAATAAATTAAATAAATAAAAGGTTTCAGATTTTCACAATAAGCAACCCAGTTACAGGAAAACCTTCTAACAATACTGAGTTCATTTACAGTACAATGAAATATACTTTTAAATAAACTTATTACATAATGAGTGTTTAAAAATGCAAATATTTATTTATATGAACAATATTAGATTTGTTTTACACAATCGGAACAATAGTAACAAAGCCCTATAGTTTACTGAGGTACAGCTTGGACCTATAGCTTTGAATGAATATGCAATAATATCACATTATATTCAGTGCAAGCAATTTCTCAAGTTATTAAATAAAATTATACATATTTAACATCTAATATAAACCACGACTATTTAGTATGAGTTTTTATATACGTATATAGTTTGCAAATACATAGTTGTAAATTTAAAAATACATCAGTCACTCTAACTTCAAGGATATATAAAAATAATAAATTTATATTAGAAAGCCTACCTGCTTGTATCAATTAAAACTCCAATATCTTCTGTTTACCATCAGCACACTTCTTATCACAGCCCTACATCCTTATCAATACGATAAATAGAAAATAAATAGTATAATTTACAAGATATCTCTATTATACTTTTTAAGTTATTTTAGTTAAACAACCATTAGCGAAAATTGTAGCACTGAGCAAGGTAGGAATTCGAGCCGCGTGATATAATTTAAATCGCGACAATAAGGTGAAAGTGAGTTTTTCAACTAAAATTCGTATAGAGAAAGGAAGGTCGGACCGTGCGAAGAAAAGAAATAAATTTGAATCTGCCATATGTCAATGTGACGTTTTGGAGCGTTAACGAGGTTGGCTTCGGACAAGAGTCGGTATGCAAATAATAATCGATTCTACAAGATGGCTCAACGGTACGGTACGACCACAAACTACTAAGAAGATACTACGTATGGTACGACTCAGGCAATATAATTGTGGGGCCTTATTTTATTCTCTCTCGTAGCTGTGGTATTTAAATCGTAGCAGAGTCTGTTCGGAAAGAGAAAAGTCGTGAAATAGAAGGGGCCCAAAACATTGCACGACTTCTCTTTTCGAACACTTTAAAATTAGCTTGGTCTGGCTATCAGCAAATCATGTTTTAATAAATTATAAAAAACATAATAAGCGTGTCATTCAATAATTAGATAATGTGACTAAAGTTTATTTTATGAGGTCATATTTTTACCCCCAATGAATGTATGGCGAAGGGAATGAGAAAGACTACAAGTAAATTATAAATTGATTTATTAGTGTAGTTTTTTTCTAAATTAATCTGCATTAAAAAAATATTATCCATGTCACTTTTGCTTACTTACGTATACTATACGAGAAAAACATCAAACCCAACTATGAAAATTTCTCATAATATTTGTACATTTTGTATGTTAATCTCTAGTTAGATTTGGGTCAATAATTGACAGAGCCGCACCAACTAAATATAGAGAACCAGTAAAAAGAACAGAACTTTTATCAATAGAATTATAGGAACGCTTAATACTTATTAATGCTTCAGAAACATTTTCCTTAATATGTACTTCACAATTTTTGACATAATTTGCCTTCCATATCTCAGCACAGCTACGACATCTTTCAACCAACTCCTTCTGTTCCGTTATTGAATAGTTGTCATTTTTCTTTGTAATATCACTGTATGCTGTTGGTATGACGAAATACACTGCATTAAAGTTCAACATCTTCAGTGGCTTCAGAAGGATTTCAGCATCTCGGTCACCTGTCACGCTAAATATGAGAACTCGGTTTTCAGACCTGTGAACAAAAAATCGTTTCTTGTACTTATCACACATTTTATCGATTTAATTATCGAATTCGGATAGGATCGGATATTACTAACTACATTCCTACCTGTCTCTATAAACGACAAGATACGTTCAAAAATTTTATGGTTAGGAAATCGAATAATGATAAAATTCATGACATCAATTTCATCATGTAATTAGAATAAAAAAGCAAAGTCGATAAATAAAACTCTACAATAAAAATGGTAAGATCATTTTCAAAACATTATAACAGTAATGAAAATAAACAATGAATAAACAATGAATACGATTAATTTTGATTGTTTCTAAACAGACAGAAAGTGTCAAACCTGCACCATCGTGATTGGTGATTATTTTATTTTTTGTGACAACAATTTTAAAGAAAGCGGAATAAGTTTACTCCTTAGATCTCAAAAAATAATTGCTACTTGTTATTTTTTGACATCATAATGGAATCCCCCGCAGCAAAACCTAAAAAGAAGCCAACCAAGATCGATGAAATGACTAAGGAAGAAGTTCGACAAGCGATCCTTAAAAAACGTGAATGTAACGCAAAAGCCCAAACTATCGTGGAAAATTTGTTAGAAACCAATATTTCTGAAACGTACTTAATGGAATGCCTGCCCGACATCAACCAGAGCCACTTCGAGGACATCATAGAAGAGAGATCCATCCTACACGTCTGTGGTTACCCTTTGTGTGACAAGCCTATCTCTGAGAAAGATATTCCTAAGCAAAAGTACCGAATATCGGTAAAAACGAACAAAGTTTATGATATAACTGGCAGGAAGAGCTTCTGCAGTAACCACTGCTATAATTCAGCAATGCATGTGAAAAAACAGATGTTGACAAGTCCGTTGTGGTTTAGAGAGTATGAGGTTATACCAAAGTTCTGTTTGCTACCCTTGGACTCGGTAGGAAGCATGGGGCAGGAGATAGATGTGTCCATCATAGAAAAAGTTAAGACTGTGGAGCGGCCAGCCTTCACATCTATCAATGACTTTGCAAAGGCCAGTTTGCAGGAAATTGGAGGCAATCAAGGTAAGGATAATGATGAACCTGAAAAGAAACAATTAGAGACCGAAACTGAAGTGAAAAATAGCATTGAAAACACTAACAATGTAAATGAAAAATCAGGCTCAAGTACAACAGAACCTGTGCAAGAAATAACAAAAAGACCTGGAGTTGTGAAATCAAAGCCTACTCCAAATCCTTTAAGTATTGTAGGAGAAATCGTAGAGAGGCCCGAGCGGAAAATAGACCCCATTCTCACAAACAAACCCCCAGAACTGAAAACTCAAGTGTCACAGACTAAGAAGGTGCATCAGAAGAAGCAGCCAGCCATTAGTGCCATTACAATTGAAGTAGAAAAATGCTTGGCCGAATGGTTCACCATAGACACCATGATGTTCTTATTAGGAGAGGAAAAAGTAAGAGAACTTGTCACAGATAAAGGTGAATGCATCAAGGAATACATGAGTAACTATGCCCAGAGCATATTCTATAACTCAAACAACTATGATCAATATCAAGCTTTATGTCGAAAGTTGAATATGCTCGAGCTTCAAGACAAAAAGATTGACGCTAAAGCAAAGAGGGAGTTAAAACCGTTGCCTGACTACTCAATACTGCAGGAAGAGAGCAAACGAATGCAATTAAAAGTAAAAGCATATTTAGAAGGCACTATGGATATTCCGGAACCAACATCGACAGACCCCACAGAGACCAGTGAAGATGCAAAGGTAACACAGTTACCGTTAGTTGATAAAAACGCACAGAATGCTTTACGTAGAAAGATAGTATGTCAGCATTTAAATAAAGTGCTACCAGACTTGTTACGGTCGCTAGGTTTATCAACGTTTTCTGTAGCTGCCGAGTTGAAAATACTTGTAAATACTTTCAAGTTAAGTGCAAATAACATTATGTTTAAGCCAATACAATGGACTCTAATAGCAATAATAGTGTTGAAGCTGCTTTCGTTGCGGGACAAACGGTTGGAATACAACTTGGAGCAGCACACAGCGTTCCAGCACCTGCAGCTGTTGCTGCTGAGTTACCAGCAGGACGGTGGCTATGTGGACCGGCTCATATCTTGGCTGACTGACATTGACAGGCTACTCGACAATAATGACACGCAAATGACCGTGAACTGAAACTGTTTTTTCAGTACAGATGGTGTTTCGCACTTTAGTGCGAGAAGTGGTTCATTATATGTCAGGACGAAACTTCAGAGGGCCATCTGTACTGAAAAACGTCGTACGATACACGTGCAAAAAGGAAATTCTTAACTCGTATCGATTTAAAACACTCCCTTCGGTCGTGTCTTAATTTATCGCCACTCGTTTTGGAACTTCCTTTTTTACGCACTTGTATCGTAATGTACTATTAAACATCTTAACTAGCGCCATACTGTTGTATGTGATTATAAATAAATTATTTTGCAAATAATTATGTTTTTTTTTACACAATAGATGTGTCTGGAAATTCGAAATGATGTTGATAAAATTTGCCATTATGAATAATTTGCACACAGCGATTTTTATTTGCGACCTATTTTATAATATGATGCAATGAGAACATGCGAATTGTTACTTTGTGTTTTTCAATTTTTTGATCGCCGACAACGGCCGGCTGCGCTGCTCTGCAATAATATCCTTCTCTCCTACTCGTATGTTTGCCACGCAAGCACACTGCCTCGCGACCTGCCTCATTCTGTGCGGATAGCCTAATAACATACGTGTGGCGATCCATAATCATGGATCATAAATGGTAAAGTTTTTTTTCTTACTTGCATTTTTTCGCGGTCCTTAGTTTATTACTATTCTAGTACCTATTCAGTTCTAATCAACATATAAAACTCATGGCGCTATTTATTTAAGTTTAACCACTACAGACAGATTTTAAACTCATCTCTCATATTAGTTTATATTATTATGATGGGATTTATGGGGATGGACCTTACTAATAAAAAATAGCTACCTGGCAGTATCGCCGAACCACTTAGCGCAAATGTCCATAGACTCAGCCGTATGTGCTCCATCCAAATAAAAGGTCGCGTACTCCGCATCTATTTTGTGATACCTCCCCGGCCAGTGGCACTCTTTTAGCCCAACTACAGTTTCCACAGGAATAAACCCGTCGAGAGACTCGCTAATTTTTGTATTCTCAGTAAAAATGGCGTCGATGGATATAGAGTTTAGAATTTTTCCGCCAATTTTTTCTTTTTTCGAATTTTGTTTTTTTAATAGTGCGTTTTGTTTCGCGTGCCGGAGCCACGCGTGCGCGAGCTGTATGGCGAGAGAGGCGTTCGTCTGGTATGCGGGGAGGTTTACTTGGAGAATGTCGGTTGGCAGATTGTATGATGTGTAGGGTGGAACGACGGCCAGAGGGCACTGTAACAAAAAAGACTTGGAAACATTCATACACACTATTGTGTGAGAATCGAAGAAAAAGTCGAACATTTTTTGACAGGTACATTTCTTAATACTGACACAGTGGGTGTGTCAGAATAGCTTTAAATAGTGTGGGGCCCTCGTGCACGCTCACATTGGGCGTTGTGCGGGGCGAGGCGTGTGTGCATGTCAAACAATTGAAACTCATACAAGTGTCTTGCGACCACGCTGGATAGCGTACAACCCCGCTGTACGCCTGCCCACCGAACGTCTACAGTCTACACCAATAACTGATTTTTTGTGTGTGTTACCTGTACATCGCTAGCGACGCTTTTAAGAACCTCCATCGCTTCGTCCGACTGTTGCACCGTGTACGCTTCGCAACCCCGCTTCATGATGCCTGCCTTCAAAAAGAAGTTTTATTATAATATTTTTAAGTGAGTGATGAGGCAAGTCAGGTTTCAAACGAAGCCCGCAGAAATTTGCCAATGCATGATTTTCTTCAAAGGAAAATTAGGAAATTAAATACTTGTCTCAATAAATTAAACACAAACCTTTGCCCTCGCGATCTCTGCCAACGTGTACCCAAGGATTGATGTGTGATCCAGTCCCAACGTCGTTATGCCCACTACGGGGACATGTCTGCAAAAATAAGTACAACTTGAACCCACACACACTTGTAGATGGACGCACCTATTAGGGCTATAGCGTAATTGTACGCATCATTTTCACGTCTGTGTTACAACAATGCGAACGACCAGAGACTTGTGGCATTACGCATGCTTGCTTACTTTACTGCTAGCCTTTCACAGACGTTTTGTATGGTTGCCTTTGGCATCCCCCTCTCCCATATTTCTCTGTTTCTCTGTCTAGAGCTTTATTAGCATCACGCATGCACACGACGACAACAGGCGCGTCTTACGTCCTTCCTATACAAAATGTACTGAGGAGACGTTTTTTAAACTTCACTCAGGCGGCGCGGCGCTGGCGTCCGTTCCGTATCTTACGACGTGCGTCGCCTGTGTGTAGATAGTCCCTAAGGGAGTATCCAAAAAACATCTCAGTACATTTTGTATAGGAAAGACGTCAGACGCGCCTCAAGCGACGCGACGACGCGATACGTCCGTCGGCGGCTTGTCCGCTATGCTCTCTAGTGTTATATGCTCTGAGGAAGGACGCCACCTAATATGACACCTATTCCTATGCCAGGTTAAAATCTGGACAGTAAGATACGATATGTATTGCAATATAGACTTAAAGACCAGTATACAATACCTGAGCACATTCGTGTAATCCACGACGCCGCCTATTCCGACTTCGACCACAGCGACATCCACCCGTTCCTCGAGGAATATGTTGTACGCGAGCACGGTCAGGAAGGCGAAGTACTTGGGCATGTCTCCTTCGAAGGCCTGCGATAAAATGATACATTCAACCTGGGTGCAACAAACATGTTTCATTAAATCAATTGTTTAATTTTATTTTTATTGTTCTCTTTATTTTCTCTCCTTTTTGTTACCTAAGTTTCGTGACGCATTGGTTTTACTGTAATGTCATGTGAACATGTTTTTACTAATAAATAAATAATAAATGTTACAGTTAGTTAATTTTGCTGAGCGATTTTCACAAGCATATTGTGCCCATTTGTCGTGAAACTATTTAACTAAAGTTTTACCCTGTGGTTTTAACACTTTTAACCCCTTATTCATAGACGTTCACTTAAGTTATCAAGCGGATAAAGTTCAGATTCCGACGTATTGGTGTTATAATAAAGGGACAAACGAACTTTATAGTCTGTAAAACAATTTAGTCATTAGAAAAAGGGCGCCATATTATTTCGCGTCTACATTTTTTAAATTCGCCGCTTTTATATAGTGAAGGCAAAGACTTGACAGACATTAAGAGATTATATACATAAGTCTCAGTGTACCTGTGTGTCTGAGAGGGCATCGTACACGCGATGGCAGTGCGCAGCAAACTGTTCGCGCGACAACACTCGCCCTGAGAGTCGCACTCGCTCACGCACAGAGCACAAATGTGGCGACGAGTAGAAGCCTGTGCGGTGCCCGTGTGCGCGCAATATTGATTCGCACATTGCGCTTGTAGAACCCTGGGTGACAAAAAACAAATGAACTGTATTGTTTTAAGTGGGTAAGAAATGTTTATCACATGACATCATGACATAGGTACTCAGAAGGAAGACTGCTTTTACCGAACAATCCTAACTCTTATGCATATCGTCACTACTTTGAAAAACTTGTATCTTCTTCTGTCAATGAAAAGAAAAATGTAATAAGTATGTAATGTATGGAATGCATATAGACTTACTGCTTGAGAGCAGTGTGAGATAGAGATTTTTTCAAAGTAGTGACAATATACTAGACTTGACCAGACTAAGTAGGTGTAGGTACCGCACCTTCCCCTTAGTCCCAGCGACGTGTATGACTGACAGCTCGTCGAGACGGTCCAAGGACACCCCCGTTCTCTGCAGGTAGTTCGCCATTTCTTCTATATTGTTGCATTTCTGAAGAATAAATATAAACCTATTGTTACACGTAAATGTAGTCGAAAGATAGAAATAAGACAGAAGTTTTGTTAGCCGGTTCCACACAGAGCGAGGCACGTCATTAGGCAATGTGCTCGCGCGGCAAACGTCCAATGTAGGCGTGCCTCTGGCGAGGCAGGTTGTCGAGCAAACCGCACGCACTGCTTCAACCGAGGCACGTCTACATTAGCACGTTGGCCGTACTAGGAAATTGGTCTGTGTGGACCCGCCTAAAGGCCGAGCCACACCGGATGCGTATGCGTAAACGTGCACGTGCGCGTAACGCTGCGTTGTATAGCACGTATGATTCAGATTCAGATTCAGATTGTTTATTTGCATAAAGTACATGTACATGCAAATACAGGTATAGGGTATTTACAATTATTACATTATTTACATCATGAATTTCAAATTTATAAATATAATTACACTGGCATAAAAAATAAAATCATTATACAAAATCAATGTCAGGTACTAGAATTAAAATTATATAAAAATAAATAAAAATAGCCAATACAATAAAATGTTAATAAGTCCATTACAATCAAATCAATCCAGTGCATTAGCAAAGTATTCATCAATAGTGTAAAATGGTCTATTAATAAAATAATCTTTTAATTTTATGTCAAAGGATCTTAAATAACTGCATTGTTTTATGTCAGTGCTTAATTTATTAAAAACTTTAATTGCAATAATGTTCAGGCTATTATTAAAATGTATAAAGTTAGATTTAGGTTGGATCAATTTTGATTTATTTCTTAGATTGAAATTATGAATTTCTTCTGCTTTTTTGTGATCATTTTGATTTATATAAATATACACACATACTCGATATAAATACAATGCCGTAACTGTAAAGATTTTATGGTCTATAAACATATTGCGATGAGTTACTGGTATTCGTTTAGACCCAGTGATAATTCGTAATGCCTTTTTTTGCATGAGTAGAATAGAGTCTATGTTCGCACCGTTACCCCATACTTCTATACAATATCTGATAATACTCTCGAAGTAGGAAAAGTATATAGTTTTAAGTATGCCTGCGCGTTGCACGCAAGCGGTGTGACAGGTCTTATGAGAGCTCGGCCTTAATGACAAATCAGAAAGGCCACATAAAGGTAGCAAGAAGAAGACAGAAGTAGGATTGTTAAGAAGATACTGTGACTTGATAATCATAATCACTGCTCAGCCTGCAGTTGTATACATTACGAAGAAATTGGTGTTGTAAAAACTAGTGCCTACGCCGAATCTTGGGATTAGTTGTCAAAGCGGACCCCAGGCTCCCATGAGGCGTGTCAAATGCCGGGATACCGCAAGGAGGATGATGATGGTGTTGTGTAAATTCACAACTTTCTTAGGGACCCTACCTTTGCTAATTTATGAAGTCTGGGTACACAAGTACGAACAATATTTAATATAGACAGTACCCGAGTCCACACAGAGCAAGGCACGTCCCGATGCACTGTGCTCACGCAAAGCAAAACAAATGAACTGCCTCTTTCTACATAGCCCGTTCCGCGCGTGAGCACATTGCCTCGGGACATGCCTCGCTCTGTGTGGACCCAGCTATGCATGATATCATAATCTTGTGACTAAAAAAAGGCGCGAAATTTCTAATTTTCTATGCAACGATTAACCTTTGCCCCTATATTTTTCAAATTTGATAACTATTTTGTCTACATAAATATAATTTAGTTCACCTCGCCAGTTTTAATATTCCTTCGTATCTGGTCTATGGTTGACTTGTTGGACTGCAACAGGTTCAACTTTCGTACCGCCTCCTGCAACATATCAAATAATAATATTAGTATAATTAATTAATAACTCTTAAAATAAAAACAATAATACTAATCATAAACTAAACCTTAATCTAAAAATAAATACTTACCCAAGTAAACTAAAAATATTAAAAACTAAGTAACCTCCTTAGGCATGGTGCTGTAGACACTGGCAGCATTTCCTCGTATCGCAAGGCTTATTCTTTGGGCGGGGAAGCTGCCAGCCGTCAGTCACCGCTGACGTCTGTCAGTTTTTTCAAAATTTTCTTAAATAAATTTAAGGCGTTCGAACCCCACAGCCCAAGGGTCTCAACGCCAATTGGCACGAAATGGTATTCGGCGCCAAGACCCCTGTATTTGACTTTAATAAACAATTTATTTTATTACATAGATATAGTAGTAACTGACAAATTACTAACAAAATAGGTAGTAATCATGAATATATCATTCAAATAATATTCATTCCGACACAAAAATGTTCAAAGTAGTTTTGGATGACAGTTCAGTGATTTTACGCTACAAAAAATTCTTAACAATGTTTGAAAACTTCCTTTAACATCATTCATACTTATGCAAATCATTGCAGGCCTTGACTGTGTGATCTCTTCATTAAGATATATTAACAGATACACTATGATACATATATGTATGTGTGATAATAGATCATAATTTATATTTAGATTGATCATTGAGCCAATTTAGCTTTGTCAAACTGGGCCTCACTAATGAGAAATAAGTTTTATATTTAGATAAAGCTTATTAATAATCAATTAATGTAGGTTTATTTTTTGGTAGCTTTCCTTTGGCATAAATAAATAAATTTTTGAAAAGCTTTAAGTAATTAGAATAAATGAAGAACAGGGATTGTTTTAACAAGGATGTTGATATAAGTGATATGTATAGAATGAATAAAATATATTAGTTAAAACTTTATAATGTATTGAACAAAACACAGCAACATAATAGGCTAGTTTCCTACTAGTCAAATCAGCTCCTTTTTAAGAACTGTCAAAACGATTTGCTAATATGGAATTACTATGAAATACTGAGGAGTGACGTCGCGGTCAATTCATTTACTTTATATATCTTTGTCTTTGACTTATTAAATAGAAATTATGTTTAAATATCACTACTGTCCACATTTTTCTTCTAATTATGTGGAGCTTTATTTCGAGCACTGCATAAAATATTTTATTTTAAGTATAGGTAACTAGCCTATTATATCTCTATTATATTTCATAATATAAGGAAAATACACAAACAACTAAGGATATTTCTAAAAGTTTTGATCTAGGTATATTAGGTATAATTAAACCGATTTAAAAGTTATTAAATAAAATCAAAAACATTACATTATTCAAAACACAGTAGATATACAATAACAACAATGTTTAAGACAAGGTAATCTTGTAAACAAATATTAAGGGAGTAAGCATTTATTTAAAACAAACATACCTCATAAGAATACTTAGACGAAGACATCCTTCTCGCGAAACGGATCGAGCCTAGACTGGCAAATGCAGATTTACATGAGTTATAAATCATCAGCTGAATGCGTGGAGCCCAAGGTTAATTATAGAAAAAAAACACTGTTTGCCTAAACGGAACAATCACATGGTGCGCGAACGTGGCTCGAGCCCCCAAGCTTATCACACGATTAAACTGACATCTGACCTCTCACATCGTCATAACTAGAAACCGATTAATACTGGAATGCACAAATTGAACATTGTTTGAAATTTCATAACATAACCCAAGAATTTTATATATATCTCTGGATAGTGCGTGCCGACCAATGAGTTGAAGCCAGGTTCATTCACCTTTACTCCTATGTTCTATCTCATTCCAACACTGTGATGTATTGCCAGATAAGTTAATAAAAAAAACGTATAAAACATTCTTCAATCAAATTGACTTACTTTTCTTTGTATTATACAAAAAAAAAACTCAATCAAAAACCTTATTTCTCCGGTATTTACCTCCTGCGTACTATGGGAACACTAATAATAAAAAAATATGCCCGATATGTCAGAATTGTCAAAATTCATTCACCGATTCAGAGATTTATTTTGCAAAATAAACGTTTTTCGACGATTTACTTAAGTTCTGAGCTATATATTGCATAGTGAACCATTGTGGAAGTAAATGGAAACCGAAATCCGACGTAAAATTTCACAAGTAAGTACTTATTTTACCAAAATGTTCATAAACCTCACTGGCAATAAATTTTCTTCTATTTTGCTTGTAATCTTGGTTACTTCTTATCATTATATTGTTTTCATTGTCTCAAATTATATCAAAATTCCCACGAATAGGTTTAGAACGATAAATATGACCTTTAAAGAAAAATAATGCTATGTGTGGTTTTACGACTAGGGTGACCAATCTTTTTTCTTGCATGGTATTTACTCTTATTGAATGGAGCTAAATCTATCAACTTGGTACGGTTTCTATGTTCATAGTTCATATCACAGTATAATAATACCAACTTTATATAATTTATGTCTTTACAATTAACATGAATAATATTAAACTTTTCAGTGTTCCAAAAGATGAAGGAAGGAGGCAGCATTGGCTGTTGGCTGTCGATTGTACCGATAAAAGGAAATGTTTCAGAGCGTTCGACAATTTGCAGATTTGCACTTTAAGCCTGAAGATTATGACACAGAAAGAAATTTAGAAATTTTACCTGTCCTAACTACTGGGATTTCCCCCACATTGTTAATTACCACACCGGGGGTTGATAGCTACTGGGATTAGTTTTCCCAGTAGTTACTACCAAAATATTATTGTGATGGTTTAAAGTGACCAAAACACTAAAATATATATTCCATTGCATGCTTTAATAAACACAGGTGTCAGTTAGTAAAAGACAAATACTTATGTAACTCCGTATAGACAGATAAAGTCTAAGAAAAAAACGTACCTCAAAACCATACAGAAAAAGGTACGGTGAGCTAGATGGCGATACACCTTTGGGGTAGGTACGCTCAGATAGATGGCGCTAATATTAATATTTGACATTTTAACACATATCAATATCATATCAAGCTGAGAATATTGTCAAAACGGAGGTTCAAAGGTTTTAAGCCTGTGTCGAGAGATGTAATACGTCAAATTCCGCGGGATATCCCTAATGTATGCTTAATCATGGACACCCTAAAGAAAGAGATGCAAGACCGGCGTGACGTAATTCAAGGTCAAATTTTCTGGCTTCAAAGTAATGTTCGGCGTGCAACATCCAGTATGTATATAAGATTCTTGACATAACCTCGAATTGCCGCGTCAGCCGCGTGTCATGTTGACATTGACAATCAGCTGTTTACTCATTATTTCGGAAATGGACTAAGGAATTCGTTTTTAGTACCTAGTGCCAAATACGTGTAAAAATTAAAATAATCTGTAAAAAGCAAAGATAATGTAAAAAGAGCAATATTTGCTGCTCTTTTAGTATATAAAGGTTTTTCTAAAGGATCAGCAACGCGCAAGTAACACCTTTGGAGTTGTAAGCGTCCATAGGCTACGGTGACTGCTTTTATATAAGGCGGGCCGTATGGTTTTTTGTCACTATGTGGTATAAAAACAAAACTCTTAATTTGCTGAGAATAGTTTATGGCTTTATTGGCACGTTTGGTTTATAGGCTTTGGGGGCGTCCATTAATCACGTCATACTGTATAGGGGGAGGGGGTCATGGAAAAATCACCAAATGTCACCATGGGGCACCGGGGGTCAGTAACATATCACGCGTATTTTTTTTTGTTCCTGTGTGATACACTGTGATATACAGTGTGAGTCTTTCTAATGTGCACATCGGAAAATCCGAGAAACTACGACAAATTTTATCGACGAAAAAAAGGTTAAACATTTTTATTTTGCTTTTACTATTTTTTTATGATTTTTCAAAGTTTTTTTTCGCAATTCCATAGTACATGTAAAAAAAACGTAACTGCTCCTAAAGTAACTGTTAAGGTTTGAGGAGTTTCCTCATAAATTCCTCATGAATCCGATTATAAGAAATCGAAGCTTGACAAAATTTTACTTGAAAACTCAATATTCTTAACAAACATAACTAAATAAATGTCAGTGTTCTGAACTTAAATACATGCTATTCTTCTAAAAATAGCAAAATCACTATAAGTGTGTCGTCCAGATTTAAGGAAATCCGATCTGATCTTCATCAGCAGTTCCACTGCACCAAATGTCACTGTTCTGGACGTAAGTGCATGCTGTTCTTACAAAAATAGAAAAAGTCACTATAAGCGTGCCGTTCAGATTTGAGGAGTTCGGTTCTGACCATCATCAGCAGTTCCACTTCACCAAATGTCACTGTTCTGGACGTAAGCGCATGCTGTTCTTATAAAAATACCAAAGTCTCTATAATTGTGCCGTTCAGATTTGAGGAGTTCGGTTCTGACCATCATCAGAAGTTCCACTGCACCAAATGTCACTGTTCTGGACGTAAGTGCATGCTGTTCTTATAAAAATATCAAAGTCACTATAAGTGTGCCGTTCAGATTTGAGGAGTTCGGTTCTGACCATCATCAGCAGTTCCACTGCACCAAATGTCACTGTTCTGGATGTAAGTGCATGCTGTTCTTATAAAAATAGTCTCTATAATTGTCGTTCAGATTTGAGGAGTTCGGTTCTGACCATCATCAGAAGTTCCACTATAAGTGTGCCTGTTCAGATTTGATTTGAGGAGTTCGGTTCTGACCATCATCAGCAGTTCCACTGCACCAAATCCGATCTGATCTTCATCAGCAGTTCCACTGCACCAAATGTCACTGTTCCGTACGTAAATGCATGCTGTTCCTTAAAAAACACAAAAATCACCATATGTCTGCCTTTCAGATTTGAGGAGTTCCCTCGATTTCTCCAGGATCCCATCATCAGAACTGGGTTCTGAGAAAAATAGAACCAATCTGTATGCATATACATTCAATAAAAAAAAATCAAAATCGGTCCAGTAACGACGGAGATATCGTGGAACAAACATAAAAAAAAACACACACACACAGACGACTTGAAAACCACCTTCCTTGAGAGTTTTGAGGCGGCGGTTAAAAATATGTCCTATACCGTTGAGGCTTGAGGAGTTCTCTCAATTCCTCATGAATCCAATTATAGGAAATCGAGATTGACAAACTCAATATGCTTAACAAACATAACAAAGAGAAGAAATCTCCTAACATGAGCTATGCGTCGCTGAGGAGTTCCGTGCTGATCATCATCAGCAGTTCCACTTCATCAAATGTCAAATTTGTAATGTACGACCTTGATTTTCTCATAAAAATAAAAAAGCCACTACACGTGTGCTTCCTCATGGATTCCATCACAAGAACTTGAGCCGGTCCAAAATGTGACATGAAAACCCAACATGCTGAACGAACATAAAGAATAGAACAAATCTCCTAACATGAGCTACGTCGTTGAGGAGTTCCGTTCTGCTCACTATCAGCAGTTCTACTGCACCAAACCATATGTCACTGTTCTGAACAAAAATGCATACTGTTCTTATAAAAATACCAAAGTCACTATCAGTTTGTGTGCCGTTCAGATTTGAGGAGTTTCTTCCTGATCATCAACAGCAGTTCCACTCCATCAAATGTCACTGTTCTTAACGTAAATTCATGTTTTTGTTTTAAAAATACCAATATCACTATAAGTGTGCCGTTCAGGATTGAGGAGTTCCGTTATCTGGTCATCATCAGCAGTTCTGCTGCACCAAATGTCACTGTTCTGAATGAAAATGCATGCTGTTCCTATAAAAAATATCAAGTCACTATAAGTGTGCCGTTTAGATTTGAGGAGTTCTGTCCTGATCATCATCATCAGTTCCACTGCATCAAATGTCACTCTTCTGAACGTAAATGTGTGCTGTTCTCATAAAAACACTATGCTTTTAAGATTTGAGGAGTTCCCTCGATTTTTCTTGGTTCCCATCAACAGAACTGGGTTATGATGAAAATGGGACCAATCTGTACGTATATACATTCAATAAAAAACAAAATCGGTCCCATACTGAGGGAAATATCAAATAACAAACATTTAAAAAAATACAGACGAATTGAGAACCCCTTTCCTTGACATTTGGGCGGCGGTTAAAAAGGCGGCTAAAATAAGCCAAAAACGTATGACTCATGTACGACATGATTAATGGACGCCCCCTTTGCTAGACCAAAAGGTTTGAGAAAAGTTCTCTAACCAAAGAGGTTTGAGAAAAGTTCTCAAACCTCTTTGGTTTATTTTGTCAGTTATGACAGTTACGTTTAAATTACATATTGTGTAGGTATGCCACATATAAAGTCTCCACATTGGTGTACGGTGGACGTAGTAACTTATTTTAATTGAACTTTATCTTTACCTAAATAATAAGCCCTAAAACATGACTGAAACAGATGCAGCAGCGCCGCCTGTCAACATACCCGTTACCTTCCTGCCGTATCTGGAGAAATATAGGCTTTACAAGTTATTCAAGGTAACTTTTCGCCATTAAGTTACTTACCAACCATAATTCCTGCAGCAGTAAGTACCTACACCGGCCCTTTTTTCCTTATTATAAAGTTGGCGGACTGGACGCGCTCGGCCAAGTGTATTGGACTAGTGGAGGGGGCGTTTCTGATCCCCTAGCGACCTGGCCGTAAGCCGTAAGCCCGGGCAATGACGGAGGGCGCTGTGGTGAATGACATCCCACTCATCCCAGCGAGCCCTCACGAACAGCAAAAAGGGTAAAACGCCAGTGTGTTTTTAGTAGTAGGGCCAAGTTTTCCCCCTCTACTAGGGGAGGGGATTAAAACGGCGATCACCACACATCGTGCGTAACTGCATCCCACTCCGTCAAAAAAAGTTGAATGGAACGATCTTGATTTACCGCTCGTATAGCAGCTCAGGGTCGTATGTAAATCCGCATTAACAAATTTATGATCAAGTTTCGTTATTGGACATAATATCTGTTCATTCAATACATATTTTGTTTCTAAATGCGTCCATTCCTTCCAACGTTCCATATTAAATATACCTAGTCAAGAATACTTTTTAGGATATGATGCAAGACCTGATAGTGAATTTACCAAGAGATCCTCTGAAGCACATGAAGAATTTCCTTCATAACCATCGAGGCTCGGACCCCATCAAGCTGATGTTGCTGATATCGCCGGAACTACAATTGGGTAAATCATCACACTAACTGATAAAGAAGCTCTTTATTGTTCAAAAACAGATGAGAAAGTTGCATTTTATCTTTTATTCACAAGAGTTCAAAGTTATTTCATATATGTAGTTAGTGGAATCCTTAGCTTCCTCGGGTATCACTGTTTTGGCACGTGTGGTTAACCAACAACTTTTCCTCCTTGTAAAACAAATAACTATTGTTCACAGATGTAGATACCATCGTTAAGGGAATGATACGAGACTTTGGCTTCTTCGTGATCACCAGACGGACTGTTTTAGATCACTACGAGAAGGTAAAAGCTGCCAGCTCCTATCTGATCGTATTAACTTTCACATAATAAATAAGTAGGTAAGTAAGTACCTAAATATGAATCCGGCTCGCTCAAAAATTAATTAGGATCGGACCACACATTGAAGGAAGAGTCCAGATGCTCTATAATAGCAAGAGTTCCATCGATAGAGCGTTAACGATTGTTCGTTGACGCTTCGTATTCGTATCGTAGTTAATACCTCTCTATTGTTGCATCATACCATTGGAGGGTTTACTGATCCAGTAGGGGCAGTAGGTACCTGCCGTTTATATCACGGATCTACTCTTGGGTCTCTTGGCTGCATGTCCTGAGTGGCTGGAATCGTTGGTACCGTAGACTATTAACTGTAGATGAATATCGTTCGATATAAGAACCTACGTGTAGGTATAAGGAATTAGTGTAATTTAGACAGCTTTCCGCTTGGTTGCAAACTTGTAATCATGGTTATAATTTAGCAAGAAATCAGCTAGGTGTCTATTATTTTGTAGCACGACGACTTCAAGCCAGGCTGTGTGGACCCGGCTCTGATGTCAGAGGTGACGAAAGCGCTCACAATTAAAGACGAGGTGATCCAAAACGGATGGGTCATGTATGGTATGTCTCTTCAACCCTTCTGAACATTACGTCTTTGAATTTTATTCAAGACAGCCAAGTATTAGCGCGACCTGAGACCTAATAGCGCCCCAATACCTCTAAGGGCCTACCGCAAGTAAACTAGGTTCAACGACTTACAAAGTGTTACTTTGTCTCCCTATCACACCTACTTACGTACGAATTTACAAGGTGTGGCATAGAGGTAACTCATCGAATGTCATTTGCGGTCGAGTAGGCGATCCCTGAGGCTTCTCCCGAGCGCAATCCATATAACTAATCCACCAATTTTTTTAACACTGGCGGCACGCTAGAAATTTTTACCCACCAAATTCAAAGCACGTTAACCATTGCAGACCACCCCTGCACTCTCCGCGAGGCCCGCTGCATGCAGCAAGACGGCGTGATGCCCACCGTGACTCTGGCGATCATGCCCACTCCGCCGGTGGCGCCGCCCGCGGACAACAACCGCACTAAACAGAGGCACTTCTTTCAGCAGGACTTCGAGGGCTTACAATATGCGTATAAAGTGTCGCTTAAGGTCCTGGTTTTTCTGTTATTACGAGTAGTAAAACTTCATGCTGTCAAATAAAGGGACAGGTTACCTGCTAGTGCGTCTATATAATTTAATAGTAATTCTAGGAAGTCCACATCGACCCGACAGACTCGGAGGACGCGATATCCAGCAAGTGCTTCAACGCGATCCGGGCATGCTCGGCGGGCGCCCAGGGCCCCAAGCAAGGGTTCCACGCCGTTGGCGCCCCGGGCGTCTACCGCGTGGCGCTCATTGGGCCTCGCGGCGCCGGCAGGAAGACACAGGCAGTGCTCTTGGCGAAGCATTTCGGTCTAGTGTGCTGTAAGTAAGACTACATCATTTAGTATAAGTACCAATTTGAGTTTTTAATTTATGAAATGTTGGTTAATGAGGTCATGTGGCACCTCCATATCTGGCAGGCAAATCAACCAAAGCTATCTGAAAAGAGGTTTTGAATTTGACCGTCCTGTTTTCTGCACGTTATGGTTTGACACCGAGTAGGGTAACAATATACCGTCGAGAGCATGATGGGCCCTTTTAGTACCGCCTTTTATAAAATATTGGTTGTTTCCAGTAAATTTTGAGAAGCTTTACGCCGAGGCGATGTGCCGAGACGATGACATTGGAAAATGGCTACGTCAGCACGGGCCCAGCGTGGAAATGAAGGCGCAGATCGTGCACAGGCGTCTACTGGAGAAGGTAACAATACATATAGTATACAACAAGTCCTTTTCAAGTTGTGTGCTTTTTCAAGTAACTAGGTATGTACAGTGTGCCCTTAAGTACCCTAAGTAATTAGATACGTAGCACAAACGCTTTCGATAATATAGTAATCGTAGCTATCTCTTTCGCTCTTCTGTATTGACGCGAGAGCAAGACTGCGTCTAGCGTCAATGATTGTCATTTCGGCTAGGCTGGCGGGGCATAATTACTGGCGGGGCAGATTTCAGCAGTGTCAGTGTACCTACTGAAGCCGCTCGCTTACCAAAATTCACTTTCATTTATACGTTAGTTAACGTTCGTGCATTTCAACAAGGTTTACAAAGATACACCTCATAAAATAATCGGGGACTAGTACCATTTTTCAGTCAGCAGCATGAGTTGTTGAATATTTTCATTGTTACTTATCTTGACGCGATTTTATTGAAGAGAATGTGAGCGTGTCAAGGTAGGTACCGTCATTTTGATCATCTCGCACGCTTAGCGACTTCTACCTCGATGCTGCTGAATTGTATGGTTCGAATTACAGTGAGATCAGTTTGTTTCATCTTTTATTTTCATTAGGATTGCATAGAGTACGGATACGTCATAACCGGCTTCCCGAACAGTGGCGCCGAGTTCGAGCTGTTCGAACATATGGAGACACCGCCCAATCGGTTAGTGCTTAGGTATAGCGATTTTATGCAGAACTAGCTTTTACCCGCGGCTTCGCCCGCGTAATAAAAGTATTCTTATTGAAACGTTTACAAAAAATAAGATTTTCATTTGGATCCGTAGGTTTCTTTGTAGGTACATCTGTCCGCGATTATTTCGATTAAGGTAAAGCGGGGCAATTCTCGACTGCCATTGTAACTGATCTATTTGCCGTACGGTCAGCCAAGAGAGTGGTTTACCACTTTTCGACTCTATTGATCGAAAAGTGGTAAACCACTTTTTTGGCCGACTGTACCTTACACATATTAATATTGTTTTAAAAGAAATTCTTGCAATGATTGTAGAATTGTTACACAGCGACCACAGCGTAGGTAGTAGGTACGAATATGTATGTATTTTACCTATATAAATATTTATACTGGGGAAACTTCATACAACCCATATAGCCAGTATCTCGACGCTATGGTCGGTAGGGTAAAAAGTACTTTCTTGCATTATCGCTTACAATTTTTTCCATTTTGCTTATACTTATTGCAATCGTAAACATATAAAAGGCAAGCAAACAACGATCTTCTTACAGCACATTGAATGTAATAGTTATTACAGATGCAGGATACTCGCCGATGCCTACTTACTAATTCCCTTCCCACCGAGCCACCTGCATTTTACACTGCCTAGATATCGATTGCCGACCGATTATTCCGACCCCAATCCCTATTCTTATCCCTGTCCCTATCTCTATCCTTATCCCCGTCCCCGTCCCCGTCCCGTCCCTGTCCCTGTCCCTGTCCCCGTCCCCGTCCCCGTCCCCGTCCCTCCCCTATCCCTGTCCCCGTCCCCTATTCCTATCCCTATTTCTATCCCTATTTCTATCCCTATCCCTATCCCTATCCCCATCCCTTCACTATCCCTATCCCGGTCCTGTCCCTGTCCCTGTCCTTGCTCCTGTCAAATTATCTTGCTAATAGGAGGTGAACTTTGAAAAATCCTTTTTTAATGCTCCTCTAAGGAACTTCTGTGTCAATTTGAAATCTCTTGAACCAGAAGTAAATATAAAAACTAAACCTATACTTATGGCTATTTTGGATATTTTAACCCCATTGCACAACAACAGAGGAGAAAATTTCTTTTCCACCTCATTAGATTTTAAAATCGTTGTATTTATCGTGATCAGCGACCCGATAAACCATAAAAACGATACCCATATTGTGTTTTGACTTTACCCCCTTTGTTCCGTTTTAGGGGTAAAATTTTCAAAAAACCTGAAACATGTATTTAGTCATATGTTCAAGAAATCCTCCTGTGAAGTTTCGAATAAAATAGTAAACTAATCTTGTTTCCCCATACAAACTTTGAACCCCATTTCACCCTTTTAGAGAGGAGAATTTTGAAACATCCTTTCTTATTGCTCATCTACGCTATATGAGGAACCTTCGTGCCAAATTTGACATCTCTAGGACCAAGCGGTTTGGGGTTGTGCAATGAAAAAAAATATCCGCCCCCACTTTACATGTCAGTACCCTAATAAAACTTTTTCCATTTTTTTTTTTGACTTTTTAAACCGTGATTGATATACAACATTGGTACCAAATTTCAGCTTTCTAGTGCCGGTTAGAGATTATCCGCGGACGGACGGACGACGGACGGATCGTGATCATGGCGACCCTAGTTGAATACGGAACCGTAAAAACGATACCCATATTGTGTTTTTGACTTTATCACCCCTTTTTACACTTTTAGGGGTTAAATTTTCAAAAAACCTGAAACATGTATTTAGTCATATGTTTTTAGAAATCCTCCTGTGAAGTTTCGAATAAAATAGTGAAACTAATCATTGTTACCCCATACAAACTTTGAACCCCCATTTCACCCTTTAAGAGGCGAATTTTGAAAAATCCTTTCTTATTGCTCATCTACGCTATATGAGGAACCTACGTGCCAAATTTGACATCTCTAGGACCAGCGGTTTCGGCTGTGCATTGATATGTCAGTCAGTCAGTCAATATCTTCTTTTATATATTTTTTTGATATTTAAACCCATTGCACCACAACAGGGGAGAAGGTATTTCACTTCCGCCTCGTTAGATTTTAAAAACGTTGTATTTATCGTGATCAGCGACCCGATAAACCATAAAAACGATACCCATATTGATTTTTTTGACTTTATCACCCCCTTTTCACCCTTTTAGGGGTTAAATTTTCAAAAAACCTGAAACACGTATTCAGTCATATGTTTTACGGAATCTTCCTGTGAAGTTTCGAATAAAACAGTCAAACTAATCTTGTTACCCCATACAAACTTTGAACCCCCATTTGACCCCCTTAGGAGGTGAATTTTGGAAAATCCTTTCTTAGTGCTCCTCTACACTATATAAGAAACCTACGTGCCAAATTTGAAATCTCTAGGACCAGCGGTTTCGGCTGTGCGTTGATATGTCAGTCAGTCAGTCAGCTTCTTCTTTTATATATTTAGATATACATAATGACCTAATAATATCCTTACCAGGGTGGCTAGCCGAATGGCACAATCGCTCACGAAACGCTCACGAAACGAAGCGCTAGTAGATATCTATCTCTATCGCGCTTGCGTATTGGCGCGACAGAGCCAGCGGTGTATCGCTTTCGTTTGGCGTCGGAGAAATGCCATTCGGCTACGGGGCCGGTAGTAGAGTCCTTTACTCGTCCCCGCTTTGTTTTATGTTACTAAATATCTAATCGAATTTCGCAGCATAATCTTCATGAACGGCGACATGGATACTTGCATGAACCGAATCCTGGCGCGCAGCATGGATTGGTGCACGGGCAAGGTGACCACGCGTGGTGCCCCGCGCTCCCTGCCCCATCCTAGAGACACGAAGGAAGTTGCCGAGGCTCAGGTGATGTTACTAGATACGAGTTACTTAGAAGAGTAACTGGAGACTTGCATGATCCGAATCCTAGCAGACTGCAGAACCGAAGCAGACTAGTCGTCGTGGTGAAATGACCTCGATTTCAGTACGCCATCACAAACGGCTACTGCCCTCAAAAACGACTGACTTTGGATGAGGGCAGCACAATTTGTACAAATGGAGCTTGAACCGCACCGTGGCTTATAGCTCATATTAAGTACCTGTTTGTCTCTCAATTTTAATATTTCCTATTTGTTTGCGCAGCTCGATGCGTACTTCTCGGAGGGTATAGCTGAGATGCGGGCCGCCGCGGGCCTCACTGCCTGGGAGATAGACTCCAACCAATCAATAGGTAAGGAGGAAGAATTCATTAATTACCTCTAAAAATCAAAATGTTCACCAAACGAAAATCCTTCATCCATCCACCCATCATCATCCTCGGCATCCTCCTATCCACGGCTCAGGATCCGCTTTTTGACAACTACTTAATCCCTAGATTAGGCGAAAATACCTGCTTGTGCAACCTAGAGAATGTAGAGAACAAAGGGCCTGGCCGGACTGCCATGGTAAAATCGCCCCTGGCTAAATATGAAATATTGATATGCAGGATTATTCGTATTGTTACTACATGTACTACTACTGGATATTATGCCTCAAACTATTTCCGTTTACGAAAAAAATAAAAAAAAAAAATTTTGTTTTTTATTTTTTTCTTTAAAACCGCGTATCCGATTGACTTGTTCTTTGGATATTTTATAGATATATTAGGGATACATCAATTAAAAAAAAATTAACTTCCTGACTTTTTGTTAAGTACATTTTTTTTTAAATTTATGTTTTAAATATTTTTTTTTTACCACATACGAGTTAGCGACACTTACTATATTTTCATATAATAATCGCCATTTTATATTCTATTACATATATTTTTATCAAAAATATTAGTTTGGATCAACAATGTCAAAATAAGTTATTTATATATTACTAGTATTACCCTTTAGTACGTTGCTCCTGGAAAGTGATGTATGAAAATTTTGGCATAATTAATGAATTTACTACAAATCTCTCATAAACACTTTAGTGCTAGCACTTATAGTTTTCGCGCAATCCGTCACGAAAGTTGCTCCTTTCTGCAATTTTCTTTAATGAATGATAAGTTTTCTCCTTAAATGCTTACGAAATCGTCGGTTTGATAGTACTAAAATATTATAAACTCAGAATGAATTTCAGGGGGAAAAAATCACTACCATGGGCGGGACTTGAACTCACGGCCTCTAGATTGATAGATATGATAGATAAATGACGCTAGGGGTACCATTGATTCATATAGAAAGATGAAAGATTTGCTAGAAACTAGGGATGAGCTTTTGGTGGCTCAGTTGGTAGAGCCCTCGAGTTTCTATCCGGAAGCCGTGAGTTCAAGTCCCATCCATGGTAGTGATTTATCCCCTTAATTTTATTATAGTCATGAGTTTACAATATTTTAGTCGTATCAAACAAATTTCGTAAGCATTTTGGGAGAACACTTATCATTCATTAAAGAAAATTGCAGAAAGGAGCGACTTTCGAGACGGATTGCGCGAAAACTATAAGTGCTAGCACTAAAGTGTTTATGAAAGATTTGTAGTAAATTCATTAAGGATTACTTCGTTCCTACACGCTTTTTCTGTATCTTCATCGGTTTTGTCAGAAATCGAGAAAAATCGCCTTTTCGGCTCTTTAAGGGGGGGTAGAGGGGTGACGCAGAGGGGGGAGGGGTGGGGAGGGTTGATGAAAAATAACTTCGGCCTGTAATCTACATATCCCAATTTTAAAAAAATCTTCCATTAATTATGCCAAAATTTTCATACATCACTTTCCAGGAGCAACGTACTAAAGGGTAATACTAGTAATATATAAATAACTTATTTTGACATTGTTGATCCAAACTAATATTTTTGATAAAAATATATGTAATAGAGTATAAAATTGCGATTATTATATGAAAATATAGTAGGTGTCGCTAACTCGTATGTGGTAAAAAAAAATTATTTAAAACATAAATTAAAAAAAAAATGTACTTAACAAAAAGTCAGGAAGTTAATTTTTTTTTAATTGATGTATCCCTAATATATCTATAAAATATCCAAAGAACAAGTCAATCGGATACGCGGTTTTAAAGAAAAAAATAAAAAACAAAATTTCTTTTTTTTAATTTTTTTCGTAAACGGAAATAGTTTGAGGCATAATATCCAGTAGTAGTACATGTAGTAACAATACGAATAATCCTGCATATCAATATTTTATATTTAGCCAGGGGCGATTTTACCATGGCAGTCCGGCCAGGCCCTTTAATTTTCAAATCACCCATGACAGCGCACGCGCGGTGCTGCTGGGTAATCTAGTGAGTTTTGGTTGCCTCTAGTGACCGGATGGTCTAGTAAATGACTTTAGCCGGGTAACCTGAAGACCGGTCGGGTTCGATTCCTGGCTCCTTCGGTGGACTTGGTCACATTTTCTTTACTGTAAGATTTCAGTTTACATAGTTTAGTCGAGTACCAGTACATACTCATGCAGTACCTATAGATCAAAGAGGATCGAGTATTAGAGAGAGTTACAGTAACTCCAAGTCACTGTCGAAGTAAAATGTGTAACCACAGTGCATAGACTGCCATCTCTTGACACAGGCTTGAAACTTTTGAACCTCAGTTTTGACAATTTGGCCCATACTCGGACACTGGCGATCAAATATATGAAAGATGCGCGTTCCTAGCACACAGTCTAAGCTCGTGTAAGTGAACGCGTACTGCTTGTATATGAGTGAAATATGACAGGTCGACTGTTTGCATTTTTGACAGGCGGTAACTGTGAGGTAACCGAGAGGGGGTGGGCAGTACTTTCAGCGGGGAGCGGGAGTGGCCATACTGTACGATAGTACTCTTTATTATACTGTGCCAAAGGTGTAATGCCATCTAGGCCACAGTACCTTTTTCTGTATGGTACTGAGGTACATTTTTTTCTTTGACTTTATCTGTCTATACACAGTTGTATATGTCTTTGCTATAGGTAAAATACCAATTATTTTTAGACCACGTGCAGACGAAGATACAGGCAGCTATCATGGCGGCTCTATCCAGCGACATCAAGTTTAACCAAAGCGGAGGTGGCTTAGAGACTGCTCGCGTGGACTAAGATAAGACCTTGATCCACATAGGCGAGGCAATGTGCTCGCGCGGCGAATGTTCAATGTAGACGTGACAAAACGTGCTGTCGCGACTTGCCTCGCTTCGTGAACCAAGCTAATGGCAGATTGTAGACTACTGCAACGGCTTAAGGCCATTATTGATTATTTAAGGGACGAGCATACTTGTAGGTACTAACTACTTGTAACTGTTTTGACTGACGGGTGCCCGGCCCACCGTCGTCAATTAAATGAAGGACCTGTAGCCGTTTTATCTATCTTGTATAATATAATTTTTAGTGTTCCGTAACAAGTTTTAATTTCATGGTTGATATATTTTCTACAGGATACTATTGCTATGCTAACATGAAATCAAGTCGTTGTTACCGATAACTGTAAAGGATGTTTTCAACATGGGGGTTTAGTATTTAAAATAAAATAAATTACATAAAAAAATGTTTTTATTATGTAACTCCCTCCTTCAATTTGAAATTAACTTCTACATAATTAACTTGCTAATTATATCTAAAGAGGATGCAGTCTCACAATAATTACATACAATACAGACACTGAGGTCGCCTCCGGGCGGTATGTCTACGGAATCTACGTGAAACAGGGCCCAACTGGTAAATGCATCAAGCCTGGCAGAAATGCCACAAGTGTCAAGAAAATGCCATAACTAACAACAGAAATGCCACAACTATCAACAAAATGCCAAAACTGCCAATACTTGAAGCGACTATTTTTACAACATAGTACAACTCTAATCGTTGGGACTATGTAAATACTAACGGTTACTATTGAGAGCATTAAAATTTGTATTTAACATTAACTATAAATCCTATTATGTTAATATATTTTTATCTGTGTTAAAATTGGCATTATTGAATACATTAACTGTAGACACACTTAACCTGAGGCAGCGGCGCGCGGCAGTCTAGCGGCTCCGTCTCTGTCTAACAGGTCTACGGCGAGAGGGATGCCGATAGACTCAGCGCGCCGCCGCCCAAGAGACTTGGTTATCTATTACTCGTATCCCTTTTTAACAAAATCTCTAATTTTAACGTCCAGGGACATCAATTCATTAAAAAAATAACTACGTATAAAAAAAACGAAGAAAAGTTGTCAAAAAGTGATAGCAAATGAGAATAAGTCCCTAGTTAAGGGACTTACGCCCATGTCTGACGAGTAATAGAGAGCAGAATTGAAAAACATCTAATAGAAATGCATTTACGGGACAGCCACCGGCTTGATCGCTAGATTTAAAACGCCGTCGACTAGCCCCCACACGCCCGATCACACGAACCAAAACGCGCAAGTTTAAATTAAGAATACTTAATGTAAACGCGCGCGTCAAGGCGCTCATGCACACAATAAATATCCACTACACGCTGTTTAGATACGGGTTATCCACAACTTGTACTGTTTATAATCCGTATAGGCAGGAGATCACAAAAGACCTGTGCCGGCTCTGAAGAATGTGAATCTGGCCCAGTTTTACAGTTCATCAACATTCAGATCCGGTTCATCCAAGCTTGGCAGTCTCCATCCGCGCGGGCCTTGTTACAACTCGTCCTTGAAGTCTTCGTCTTCTCCAGCGCCGGGGGGTGGGACTCCACCGGTGCCCTGGTAGAGCTTGGCGATGATCGGTTGGACTACGTCTTCTAGGCTCTTCTTCTGTTTCTTGTATTCCTCGGCGTCGGTGTCCTGGTTGTCTTCGAGCCACTTGATCGCGGCGTCGATGGCTTCCTCCATCTTGCTCTTCTCATCATCAGATATCTGTTGGCAATAGAAAGAAAAGGTTAGTTGTTGTTAATGTTTTGTTATGACGTAAAATTATGTGGTGACTTCACTTCAAAACTTCTCATTGGCAGATGTGGCATTATTGTTGGTAGTTGTGGCATATGGTACTTCTTTTCGTAGAATTTACGTTGCAAGCTTACTAGAGATAATAATTGTAAGAGTTTATGAGAGAATGATGTAAGTGTGGAAAGTAAGAATATACACACCTTAGCACCAAGCTTCTCCTTGTCCTGGAGCTGGTTCTTGATGGAGTAGGCGTAGCTCTCGAGCTCGTTCCTGGCCTCCACGCGCTCCTTCAGCTTCTTGTCATCGTCGGCGAACTTCTCCGCGTCCTTGATCATGCGCTCGATGTCTTCGGGCGTCAGCCTGTTCTGGTCGTTGGTGATCACGATCTTCTCCCGGTTGCCGGTGCCCTTGTCCTCGGCGGACACTTGGAGGATACCGTTGGCGTCGATCTCGAAGGTGACCTCGATCTGAGGGATACCACGAGGCGCGGGAGGAATGCCGGTGAGATCGAACTTTCCGAGGAGATGGTTGTCCTTGGTCATCGGGCGTTCACCTTCGTAGACCTGGATGGTGACGGTGTGCTGGTTGTCGCTGGCGGTGGAGAAGATCTGGGACTTCTTGGTGGGGATGACGGTGTTTCTGGGGATGAGCTTGGTCATGACGCCTCCGACGGTCTCGATACCCATGGTGAGAGGATTGACGTCCAGAAGTACGATAGCGTCAGTGTCTTGCTCTCCGCTGAGGACTCCGGCTTGGACGGCGGCACCGTACGCTACAGCCTCGTCGGGGTTGATGCCTCGGGAAGGCTCCTTGCCGTTGAAGAATTCCTTGACCAGCTGTTGGACCTTGGGGATACGGGTGGAACCTCCGACCAGCACAATCTCGTCGACGTCCTTCTTGTTCATGTCAGCGTCTTCCAGAACCTTCTGCACGGGCTTGAGGGTGGATCTGAAGAGGTCCATGTTCAACTCCTCGAACTTGGCACGAGTCAGGGTCTCGGCGAAGTCTTCACCCTCGAAGAAGGATTCGATTTCGATCTTGACCTGGTGGCTGGAAGACAGGGCGCGCTTGGCCTTCTCTACTTCACGACGGAGCTTCTGCACGGCACGGTTGTCCTTTCTGATGTCCTTGCCCTTCTTCTTCTTGTACAGCTTGATGAAGTGCTCCATGACGCGCTGATCGAAGTCCTCGCCACCAAGATGGGTGTCTCCGTTAGTGGCCACGACTTCGAATACTCCGTTATCGATGGTGAGAAGAGACACATCGAAGGTACCGCCACCAAGATCGAATACGAGGACGTTCTTCTCTCCCTCCCTCTTGTCAAGACCGTAGGCGATGGCGGCAGCGGTGGGCTCGTTGATGATTCTCATGACGTTGAGGCCGGCGATGACACCAGCGTCCTTAGTGGCCTGACGCTGAGCGTCGTTGAAGTAGGCGGGTACAGTGACGACGGCATGAGTGACCTTCTTGCCCAAGTACGCCTCGGCGGTTTCCTTCATCTTGGTGAGGACCATGGCGGAGATTTCTTCGGGGGCGAAGATCTTGTCGCCCTGGGCGGTCATGACGGACACGTGGGGTTTGCTGTTCTTTTCTACGACCTTGAAGGGGAAGAATTTGACGTCGTGTTGGACGGTAGAGTCGCTCCATTCCCTACCGATGAGACGCTTGGCGTCGAAGACGGTGTTCTCGGGGTTGGTGGTCAGCTGATTCTTGGCGGCGTCACCGATGAGACGCTCGCCGTCCTGGGTGAAAGCTACGTAAGAGGGAGTGATACGGTTACCCTGGTCGTTGGCGATGATTTCCACACGGCCATTTTTGTAAACACCAACGCTGTGGACAAAGAGAATGATTTGTTAGCCAGGCGCATAATACACTCGTAACTTTTTCTGTTATTTCTGCTAACTACCTAACCTATCACATTTGAATGATACTTGGTACCGTAAAGTGACAAAAATAAATGTAAGTACACAACTGTGTTGTTTATACTTTTAGGTTGTGGACAGTGTTGGCCGAACGTCAATGCAATTAACCATTAAAAACGTTAATTGCCATTAACCATTGACAATTGACGGAAAATTAATTGTTAATTGAAATTAACACCAATTGCCATTAACTTTAATGCATTTCGAAAAATTAACAATTGAAAAGGATTAATGGCTAATTGCTACACAAACCATTAAAAATTAAATTAATTGCTAATGTAAATTGAAAGTATCATTGACAATAGGCTAGTTTCCTACTAGTCAAATCAGCTTCTTTTTATGAACTGTCAAAACGATTTGATAATATGGAATTACTATGAAATACTGAGGAGTGACGTCACGGTCAATTCATTTACTTTATATTTTTTTCCTTGACTTATTAAATATAAATTATGTTTAAACATAACTACTGTCCATGTTTTTCTTCTAATTAGGCGGTGCTTTATTCCGTGCACTGCTTAAAATATTTTATTTTAAGTATAGGAAACTAGCCTATTAACAATTAACAAAAATAAATTGTGTAATTTAAAAAAGACGAAACATATAAAAGTTTTAAGTAGGTAGGTACTTATTTTGAGATTTCTATTCTGCTCTTCGTGAACCCTGGTTGTGGTTGTACCTAGTGGAAGGTTTAGTGCAACATAAAAACAAGCCGTTTTCGTCATCCAACTCTCCTTGATGAGTATTTGGGTGAGCTGATAACAAGATAGAGCCCAAGATAGAGCTGATGCTGAACCCTGGCAGCACCTAAGGGAACTTCGGGTTCGGTACAACACACGTGTGTCTATGTCGCACCAAACCTGAGTTCCTCTAGGCACTGCCAGGGTTTAGGCCGGATCATTCTGCTGGGCCTTATTGACTCACTGAAGTTTGTTTTCATATGATTTATAATTTTTAAATACTTTTAATAAAGTAGTAGTATCAATTGACAACGTTTCAAAATTTTCAATGTCCCTAAATCGAAAACCATTTCGAGAGATACGCTTGTAGATCACATAAATATTTTTTTTCCGTATTTTTAGTATAAAAAATCTTAAAAAATAGTTTAAAGGGGAAGTGACGTCAAATAGCTGATTTAGAGCTGCCACTATAACAAAAAAAAATTCCAGTTGGGATGTCACTTGAGTTTGACAGTGACACTTATCACAGTTCGTAGCAAAGATATTAAAAATTTCATGGCTTAGTGTCTATGGTTCGTAGTCATTCACTATTGGTTGACAGTGACACTTGACAGTCAGACATACCGGACTGTTTAAGCTGACTGTTAAAACTTTTTTTTTAGAAATGATTTTGTCGTTTTCTTAGGTGTATTAAACAACACATGTGACGTCATAAAGCTGTGTCTTGACGTTTGTAACTTAGAGCGTAAGTCTTCTGCTCGAAGTAGTAATAAGAAGGGATTTTCTCATTAAAATAGCAGTTTTTGGAAAATAAAAAATACGTGTATCTTTTAGTATTGAGTTCTTTCAAACCAAACAATAAAAAGTAGTACTCAAAAATATGAAATGTTGTCAATTATTAGTTCATGAAAAAAAAAAATTAATTGCATTAAACATAATTGCAATTGAAATCAATGATCATTAATTTTTATTAACTTTAATGGCATTAATCAGAAAATTGCATTGACAATCAATGGCATTAAGCTTCGCAAAAATTCAATGGCCATTACATTTAATTGCAATTACCATTAATGCAATTGATTAATTGCGAAATCAATGGCCAATGCAATTGATTAATGGTTAATGGCAATTGACGATTAAGGCCAACACTGGTTGTGGATACATATTTTTGGCACTTTCCTCTTATATTCCGCTTCTATATTTAATACCTTGACTGTACATAAAAGCCCATGGTTGTGGAATACAGGAGAAATAAATTGAACTATTTATTTTTAGAAAACAGTGTTGTTTTATAATTATGATTAATTTAATAATTTAAATACCAGTTATTTAGAACTGAACAACAGACTTGTTCTAAAATTCAGTGTTTTATCAGAATCAAAATTTTGTATGTTATGTGTGTGAAGCGAAAGTGGTTTGTCAGGATCGTACATACATACATACAATCACGCCTGTATCCCATAAAGGGGTAGGCAGAACACATGAAACTACTAAAGCTTCAGTGCCACTCTTGGCAAATAAGGGGTTGAAAGAAAACGAAACTGTGACATTGCAGTGACAGGTTGCCAGCCTCTCGCCTATGCCACAATTTAACCCATATCCCATAGTCGCCTTCTACACACCACGGGAAGAAAGGGGGTGGTGAAATTCTTAACCCGTCACCACACAGGATCGTAGTAAATGGAAATCCGTTATCCCTGCCTACCCCTCTGGGAAACAGGCGTGATTGTATGTATGTATGTAAAATTTTCATGATTTCTTTTGCTTCCTGTTAATTTATTCCTAATTTTTCGGGTGTTTTATTTTAGGGATCTTTTTTAATTGTTTCCTTTTTTCCCAAAACTGAAAGCAAAAATCATGTTTTATTGGACACTAAAAAATCACTGTCTTAAACTTTGGATATGGGCATTATTAGTTATTTATAATTAAGTTTATTATCTCAGTAATTGGTATTTTGTCTGATATTCATTGAAATTACTGATAAGAAACATACTACAATCATAATCATGTAGAAATTTCGAGTACAATCTTTCTCTACCAATATCAAGTGGGTGTAGTTTGTGGTTTGACTCATATGGTTTTGTGTCATTCTCAAATATTTTGTTTCATTTCATAATGTGTATGTGTGTATGTGTGTGTGTGTGTGTAGGTTAGATTTGAAGAGGTCCATCAAACCTGTGTGATATTGAGAATCAGACAACTATACCAATGTGTGCATCAGAATGACTGACCAAAGTGGCAGATCGATGTTGGAGTACCATCAGCATTTACTACCTATTTGCTACTATTTACTACCTATATTGACATATTTGCTACCTAAGTTAAAAAAAAGATTTTCCAAAAATAATGTGGGCAGTCATTCTGACGTCAGGATGACTGCCCAAACTGAGTATGTCGGGGTTGGACCCCCTAATTTGCAACAATGTATATACTATGATTTACTACCTATTTGCTACCTACACATATATTTTTTTCAAATTTTTTAGGTAAAAAATAACGATTTTATGAGCAAAGTATTATTTTTAGAGATTTCTTCCATAAAGTGGGCAGTCATTCTGACGTCAGGATGACTGCCCAAACTGAGTATGTCGAGGTTGGACCCCCTAATTTGCAACAATGAATGTACTATGATTTACTACCTATTTGCTACCTGCACATATATTTTTTTCGGATTTTTTAGGCCAAGATTAACGGTTTTATAAGCAAAATAGTTTTTTTGTAGAAATGTGTTTCATAAAGTGGGCAGTCATTCATACTTCAAGTTGGACCCCCTAATTTGCAACATTCTATATCCTATGATTTACTACCCATTTGCCTACTTACATAATATATGTATGTTTTCAGATTTTTTTTAATATGAAAAATTTAATAAAATGAAATAAATATAGGCCCGAAGGCCCCATTTGCCTACCTACATAATATTATATGTATGTTTTCAGATTTTATTTATAAACAAATAAAATGAAAATATTTTTTTTTTTTTTTTTTTTTTTTTTATTTATAGCCTATATGGTGTCCCACTGCTGGGCAAAGGCCTCCCCTTCCTTTCTCCATTCCTCACGGTTTGATGCCCGCTCTTGCCAGTCTCTGCAAAATAC